>NC_067425.1:4152605-5487605 GCF_009764475.1 Pristis pectinata | reverse complement strand
GAAAAGGAGACTGGAGGTTTTGAAGGGTGTTTGGGAGGGTGGTCATCGGGCCAAGGCAGGTAGATGGAGCAAAGATACAAATCAGCCGTAATCTAATTGAATGGCAGAACAGGCTTGAGGGGCTGAATGGCCTCCTGTTCATGAATGCACAGGACTGATAATTGGTGCAAATGACACTTGTGTCAGACCAATTTTCCTCATACTCCTTGGTGGGTGAGTGTGGGAGGGACTTGGTCTTGTTCATAGAATCTTCAGTTTAGTCAGTAATTTAATCAACAGCTAAGTGTTGGGGAATCGTTTTCTGTCAACGTGGGGGCCTCCTGCCATTAAGTGACCTGCAGGTAACTGTAATGGATCAGAAGTCCCTTTTGAGTAGATACCTTGCACTTGTCAGCAGCAGACCCTGGCCCATTACACTTTAGCTTTCTTGAATCCTCCGTTGTAGCAAAGTAGAGGCAGTGCCGACTGAGCAGTGAAGTCAAAGTGCAGCCATAGCTTGGCTGTGTAACACTGAAATCCTCGGCTTGGGCAGGCAGACTGACCTCTGGGCTTTCATGTGTAGCCCGTCGTGGGCACCCATTTGTATGTTGACCAAAGCACCTCTTTGTACACTGTTAGCTGAATCACCCAGCAAGTCTGACCACATGAGGCTGTGTTGTCACTGGACTGTGGTTAGTTGGTACCCAAATGGTACATGATGATCCCTCCCCCCACTGAGTTGTGAACCAAGGTTGTTAGTCACCCTTCACTTTGCCAAATCCAGCACCAGTTTTGAGTGCCAGGTCCTCCCCCACAGTGCTGGGGGAGCTTTGCACCATTTACTGTGGCAAGTGTGTGAACTTTGCACACTTGCTTTGGGGTACTCCCGGTATCCCAATGACAGCACTGCCAGGGAACACTGTTTGGCACCACTGAAATCATCGGCCAAAGAGCCTCTTGTTTCCCTATGAAGGGAGGGTCTGCAAGACACTTGGACCCACTGTCCAAAGACCAAACCCGATGGAGTGTGGCCAGTGAACTTGGTGATGTAGGTGTTTGTAGGGAGAGGAAAAAGCAGAACTTTGCATCGTGTGTTAGTGGATCTGTTGTAAATCCTGCAGCTGACTAGCCATGCCTGTCCTCTCTGCCACGCATGTAAAACCACGTGTCCAAAGCAATACCATGCAGCCTCCCAGCTGGGTGACCTGTCATCCACCCGCCAAGCCCCAGTGATTCACGCAGCCAATTCTGTTTCCTTGTGGCCAAAGCTGGCTTGTGATTGGACACTGCTTTGATGCGACTTTTTCCAACTCTGGCCCCCCCATTGGCTGCTTGTGGCAAAAGCAGCCCCCTGACATTGCCTGATTGGCTAGAGGCCATGCACTCTGCTGAATCATCTCTCGTGTGATAATGTGCTGTGCCCCTATTTAAACAAATTGCTAATATATATACAGAACTTTGTCTTATATTGTGTACTCTTGTAAATATTCATATTTAAAAATGTTTTTATAATATATTCAGCAATGCCTGATCCAACCCTCTGACTTCAAAGTAAGCTCTTTATGTTTGTTTGGTGTTGGTTGTTGCTTGGTCAAGCTCCTGTGATCTCTGGTGGTGTCACCTGCAAGCAAATACCAAATAGCCCTTGCTTGGCACAATCCATGGAGCTGACACCTTTCTTTCCCACCTTCTTCTTCCCCCCCCCCCCCAAATCCATCTTCCAATCAATTGCTGGCACTGAAGCAAAACCCAAAATGCTGGAGGAACTCAGCAGGTCAGTCGGTGTCTGTGGAGGGAGATGGACCATCCAGTCCGGAGGAAGGGTCTCAACCAGAAACATCCAATTCCCTCCACAGATGCTGCCTGACCCACTGAGTTCTGCCAGCATTTTGGGGTTATTTTTGCTGCAGATTCCAAGTGTCTCCAAGTGTTGGCACTGACTCTGGCTGCGGGGGGTAAGTCTTGTTCTCATCAGGACAATCAGGTCACCCTTGGCAGAGAGGCCGGTATCGGGGACCTGGCCATTTTAGTTTCACCTGCTGCCCTTGGGACTGGGCACCAGCATCAAGGGTGAGGTTTGGCTGCATGCAGATAATTGCCCCACCCTCTTCCCTCTCCCACCCCAGTTTGTTCCACTATCTGGGAAGGAAAACCACCAGGAGCACAGGTTGTGGGAGAGATGAGGGAGACCCTCCCTACCCTGCAGAATATCCCAAGTATTATACAGCCAGTGAGACTCTGTGCTGCTGCTGTACTGGGGAAGCAACACCATAATGACCAGAATAATGTATTTTGGAATGTGATTGGTGGATAAGTGTAGGTTGGGACACAGGCTGAACTCTCGAGTGCTCTGACCTGCTGCTGTTAAGGGATCTTGTTTTGAGGTCCCATCCAAGTGATGTCAGTGGTCACTGGGCGTGCACTGGAGGCTCAGGCTGGAGCTCAGACCTCCGAACACAGGCCCCTTGGCCCAACTTATCTGTGCTGACCAAGATGCCCATGTCCTTTCCTATTCATGTGCCTGTCCAAGTATCCTTTAGATGTAATTATACCTGCCTCAACTGCTTCCTCTGGCAACTGGTTGCATGTACACACCACGTTCTGTGTGAAGAAGTTGCCCCTTAGATTCCTATTGAATCTCTCCCCTCTCGCCTTAAACCTGTGATTAGGACTGTGTATAGTCACCGGCATGATTTTATGCTTCTCTATAAGGTCACCTGGCTCCTACACCCCAAAGAATAAAGTGCTTGACTGCCCAATCTCTTCCCTATAACCCAAGCCCTCGAGTCTGGGCAACATTTCTGGTAAATCATCTTCACACTCTTCCCAGCTTACTGACGCCCTCCTTTTATAACAGGGTGACCCAAACTGTTCGCAGTACCCCAGGTGCAACTGCAACGTAACAGCCCAACCCTCTATACTCACTGGCCTCACTGCTGAAGGCCAGCCTGCCAAACGCCTTGTGGAACTTAATCACCGACCTCTGACTCAGAGGTGAGGGTGCTGCTCCCTCCTCTTTGTGCCATTCTCTCTTCTCTTCTCTTCCCCCCCCCCCCCCCCCCCCACACACACACACACGAGCTGATTATATCTGCCTGATTAGCGAGGAGACTAAACCAGCTCCTGGTCTTCTCTCCTGACAAACTCTGACGCATTATCTTCTGAGCGCTGTTTACGTGTTAGTGGCTGATTCAGCAAGATTTGTTGTAGCAGCACGGCTGGACCTGTGCTCGGTCCGCACCTCCGAGAGAGCCGCTGCTGTATCGCCTCCCGCAGAGCAGCCAACGCTCCGACCCGCTTGTACCGCAGCACTGAACCGGTGCCAGCTCGTTGCGCTGTCCAATTAGTCCCACGTCCCTGAGGCTTGCAGACACCCCATTTAAGTATTCAATTCCCTTTCGACAACTGCTACTACTAACAAAATAAATCCCCCCCCCTCTCCAAATGAGCCATTTTCGCCATAATTTTGAATCCTCTGCCGGTGGAAACGGGGTTCCTTTATTCCGCAACAATCCATTCATAATTTACAACAATTCGATTAAATCTCTCTGCAATCATTTCCCGTCCAAGGAGAAGCAGCGAGTTTCTTTGGTAACCCACAATCACTTCCAAATGGATGATCTTTATAGATTTGTTCAAAAAGTGGATTGATGTTTTTGTATATATGTGTGTAAAACGGACGAGGAGATGGGTTCCAGTGGGTTTGGACCCTGGGGCATGATTTTCAACTCCGGCCACGGCAAAGGGGCGAAGGTCTGCGCTCTGGGGCGATGCATAAAATGTGATCACTGCAACGGGGTGAAGCTGTGGTCGCTTTCAGCTGGGGTGGGCGGCGAGGGAGACCGTCTCAGACAATGGCAGGGGGCGGACCAGCGTTGGAACCCCTCCACCCGGCGATCCGTGCGTCCCTTTTCTCCGCGTTTGCCTCCGGGTGGCTGCGATTCACGATGCTTCAAAGGCTCGGACTTCCGCAGGCGCCGCGGTTTGTTGCCCGGGGTGCCACTCCAGCCTACCTGAACGGCACAGGAAGATCCCACACAGGAAGCCCGTTCAGACGCAACGGGAGTAAAATCAAAGGTCGCCTTGGGTCAGGTTCCCCACCGTCCTGGAGCTGCTTTACCTGAACATTTCCACCACTCCGCCTTCCTACTTTGTAAACTTGGGACCCGCCTAATTTGTGATCTTGCTGCACTTGCCTTCCAAAGCTAGGGGACTCCCTGCTCCCTGCGACCACCCTATGAATCCGGGTTCTGCTGTACTTGGGACCAATTGTCCAAGCAGCGAGTTCCTGGTCTGGGCACTGCCCTGCGGAGTCAGGGATCCCAAATACCTTCAGCAGGAACCTCCCAGAGCGAGGAGGACTCTGCAGAGGTCCCGGAACTTGGTGGTTTCAGCAGCCTTGCAATCCGGTGATTTCTGGAATCGTGGAGCACATAGTTTGGCCCATTGTATCTGCTTAATCCAAGTATTCCCACTGGACCTCCCATGGAGCAAATTCCAAACTGGGCCTCGCTGCCCGATATTACACACCTTCTCCTGCCGTCCCCTGAATTATTCTAAGTTAACTCTGTGAGCCCCTTGGGTTCCCAATTCTCTGTCTGACTCGCACTGGGTTCAATTTTGCCTGTTCCAGCAAACCCGTCGCTCCAGTACCTTCTTATGACTGGCCATTCCAAGTCAAACACGAGTTTATTGTCATGTGCGGAAGTACATGTGTGCACAGGTGCAATGAAAAAACTTACTTGCAGCAGCATCACAGGCGCAGAGCGTTTTCCACCCGGGAGGCGACACAGAGTGGTTCTTTGACCCTGGGAGCTAGAACCCAAACCTGTCCAAAGTCTGTATCACGTGTGCATATTTTAGCATAATTCGCCGCTGGGTGAACAAGATCGGACAACTTGATTCTTTTTCCCCGCCATCAATCTCATAAGCCTCGGGGTCCAGGCAGTTACAGGAAGAGTTCCCAGGATGGGATCGGGGGTTGTGGTAATGCAGTTTGAATCTCCCTTTGTTGACGAGGGGGCTCAGGATTCGTGGACCAGGCGTGCCCTTGACTATAGAAGATTAAGGGGGGTGTCAGGAAGGATTTTTTCTCAAAAGGCAATGAAGATCTGAAAGTCCCCTCTCCAAAACTTGGGGATCAGCTATAAACCTCGATCAGTGAGTTTTTGTTAAACAAGGACATCAAAAACTACAGAACAGCTATCCCCAGCACCTTCCCGTTAGCGTGTGTACATCGTACTGCAAGGACAAACATTTGGAACGTGGTGTTGGTGCTTATATACTTTCCCCCTTCCCCACAACCACCCCTGCCCCAAGCTTCTCTTCTTCCCTTTCCTAGCCCTTTATTCCTCTCTCTCTCCATACCTTTGACCCATCCCCCGGTGGATCTGCTCTCCCCCGCACCTATCACTAGCTCTTCCCTGCATCTACCTATCACCACCCTGTGCCCACCCCGCCTCCCCTCTTTTGTCCACCTATCACTGCTCTGCTTTGCCCTCCTATATATCGGGCTTCCCCTTTTCCTATCTTCAGTCCTGAAGAAGGGTCCTGACCCGAAACGTTGACCGCCTGCTTGTCTCCACGGATGCTGCCCGGCCTGGCTGGGTTTCTCCAGCATCATCGCGTTTTTCATCTTGTCACAAATAAAAGTTTCTTTTAAATACTTCGCAGCTTCCTCGTCTTCCTGCTACACCGGGTGAGTCGATTGTTGACCTCGTCCACAAATAGATCGGGGGGAGAGATGAAAATGAACTAAAGCTGCAGATGCAGGGAACACTCAGCAGGTCAGGCAGCATCTGTGGGAAGAGAAACAGTTAATAGTTCAGATCCCGGGCCCTTTTTCACAACGGGGGGGAGGGGAAAGTTTTGGCGGCAGAGGAGGTTGGTGAGATGATGGGTGGAAGGACGGGAACCTCCCCACAGGGTGAGACGGGATGACCTAATGCGGCACACACTCTCCGACCTCCGTTCCTCCCTAAACTTGTTCCGCAGCAGCCAGGCTCTCCCGGTGGCCGGCCACTTCAACTCCACGTCCCACTCCCACACCGACGTGTCTGTCCACGGCCTCCTCCACTGCCACGTCGAGGCGAGACGCAGGTTAGAGGAGCAACACCTCATGTTCCGCTGTGGCAGTCTCCAACCCGGTGTCTCCAACTTCTGGTAACCCTTCCCCTCCTCCCTCCTCTGTCTTCCCTCATTCCTGTGGCCCCCTCACCCCTCCGCTTTCCCCTCCCAACGCCCTCATGAGCCCGTCTATTCCCCACCTCCTTCCCTTTATTCCATGGTCCACTGCCCTCTCCTCCTTCTTCTTCAGCTCCTTGTCTCTTCTACCTGTCACCTCCCAGTTTCTGACATCACTCCCCCTCCCCCACCCTCCTACCTTTCCCCCCCCCCCTCACCTGTCACCTGCCAGCCTGTCCTCCTCCCCCTCCCTCCCCCCACCCTCTTATTCTGGCTTCTGCCCTCTTCCTTCCCAGTCCCGATGCAGGGTCTCGGCCCGAAACGTCGACTGTTCATTTCCCTCCATAGATGCTGCCTGACCCGCCGAGTTCCTCCAGCACTTTTTGTGCGTGTTCCTCCTCCCTTCCCCAGATCTGATCAAAGGTCCCAGACCCCAAACGTGAACTGTTTCCAACACTATTTTTTTTAATGTATAGGCCGTTGGTTTCTCCCTCTTGTGAGCCTCCGTCTATCAACACGAAGAGGCCGTTCAGTCCTTCAAGCCCGTTCCATCCATCAGAGATTGTAGCTGTGACCCAACTTCATTTACCCCACTTTCGACCATTTTAACAAAATTCTGCCGGCTGCAAATTTAACGTGGTCATTTCATCCCCGTCAGCAGCTGCTATTTGTGAGAGACAGATCCAATTTTTTACACCCTCAGTGCAGAAAGAGGAACTCGCTTCTCCTGTATCAACTCTCGTTAATAATTTGAAACTTCGATCTGATCACCCAGTAATTAACGGAACCCTGGTTTCTAAGATTCCTTTTAACCCTTGGGTTAAAAGATCATCATTCCGGTATATCGCCGATGCTCTTCCTCCCTGCAGGACCCAGAATATCTTCCAAAATTTCACGTGAGAGGCCGGTCCAACATGTGAAATCAGGAACTGAGTCAAGAATTTGACTCAAGGGAGCGCTGGGTTCTACAGAGTCTTGAGAGAGAGTGAGGAGATGTTGCGGGGTTGAGCAGGATCACAAGCGAGGGACCTGATGTTGTCCCCTGGGCCACCTCTCGCATCGCCGGCAAGTTTGGTGGCGGGGGTACGTAATGCTCGATGCTGCTTTCGTTGGTGAGCGATCGAAGTGCCAGCAGTCCGGCTGCAGTTGGCAGTGTCTGGTTAGGGTGCTCGGATGCCCGTGTCTAATGAGGCGCAGATACCCACTCTCCTTGGGTAGGCTTCTCCTTGGCATCGTTGTTGCTGAGCCGGCTGAGGTTCTCCCTGAGACACGGCTCCTTCCCAAGCCCCTGATTGATCGGGAATTGACAGGCGCGGTCTCCCGGGACACAGTGAGGTTTTCTGCAAGGGGAGGCCGAGTTAACCCCTTCCTGCCCAACTGCAAACTGAAGTGATGAGGCGCAGATGGAGGTTCAGGGAAGGACGGAGAGCAAGCGGTCATTCCGAGCCATTGCAAAGACGAGATGATCTTTCCTTGGACCGCTGACCGACAGCAGGAAAGCACAGGGTCATTACAGCATGAAAGAGGCCATTCGGCCCAACTCGTCCATGCAGGCCACTGAGCATCTTTCTGCCTCCCAGCACTTGGTCCACTGTCCCTAAACGGTTCAGGTGTTCGTCTGGACACTTCTCAAGTGCTGTGAGCGACCCAACTTCGGCCACTCCCTCCGGCAGTACATCCCAGGTACTCGTGAGGAAAGATTCTCTCTTCATCTCTTCCCTTCCCCGTACCCTGAATCTATGACCTCTAGTTTTATCGACTTCTGATATGGGGAAAGCTTCCTGCCCCTCATACCCCTCATTATTTTCTATACCTCAGTCATGTTCCCCACCTCAGGGAGAACAGACCCAGCCTCTCCTCACACTGCATCCCTCTGTGACACCTCAGCACCCAGCTCTACCCGTGGTAGGGTCGGAGACTGAGCCAAGCTTGGTGGAAGACCACAGCACAAAGACGGCTCATTCAGCCCAAGTGTTTCTGCTCCATACCCGGTCCCTCCAACCTACCCCACCCTCTCACACGTCCACCTCTCCCCTTCTACCTTTAACGACCTGCCTTCAATGACTTTCCACTACAGAGGAGATTGACAGGCAACCTTACAGAGGTGTATAAAATCGTGAGGGGTGCAGGTGCGGTGAACACACACAGTCTTTTTGCCAGGGAAGGGGAACTATAAACTAGAGGGCAGAGGTTTAAGGTGAGAGGTGAAATATTTAAAAGGGACCCGAGGGGCAACTTCTTCACACAGAGGGAGGTGTGTATATGGAACGAGCTGCCAGAGGAAGTGGTTGACAACATTTAAAAGACACTTGGATAAGTACATGGACAGGAAAGTTTAGAGGGATATGGGGCAATTGCAAGCAAATGGCTTGGTGGGGACCATGGTCGGCATGGACGAGTTGGGCCGAAGGGCCTGTTTCCTTGCTGTATGACTCTACGACTCTGACTGACCTCAATCATTCCCTGTAGTGACCGTTTCCACAGTCACACCGTGTTTTGGTTGTTGAAGTTCCTTGAATTCCTGTCAGGCGTATTAGTGACCATCTGATATCTGTAGACCCCAGGTTTCGGTCTCACCACAAGTGGAAACATCTCTACACCCGCATCATTGAACCTTGTGGGAAGGATCTCTGTCAGGTCGCTGCTCAGTTTTATTTCCGTCCAAGACAAATGAGCCCTGGTCAATCAGTCCATCCTACTCTCTGTTCTGATGCCATCCCTGTAAATCTCTTATTTTATCCAGTGCCTCTGGCTTTATGTCCTGTGGACACTGGAAGTGTGGACAACCAGGTCTGGGGACACCGAGGGAATGAGGGGATTGTGGTTGGAACACAGAATGGGGTGAGGCACAGATGGCAAACAGGCTTGATGGCCGACTCCTTCTCTGGGTCATAGAACATAGAACAGTACAGCACAGGAACAGGCCCTTCGGCCCACAACGTCTGTGCTGAACACGACGCCAAATTAAACGATATCTCTTCTGCCTGCACGTGATCCATTTCCTTCCATCCCTTGCATATTCATGTATCTATCTAACAGCCTCTTAAATGCCAGTGTGTTAACGACATGTGCTTATAAACAACATTTTTATTCAGGGCATTCAGTCTTCACTTAACATCACGGAGTTTTATACCAAGAAGTAAGAATAACCAGGGGTGATGTGGACTTAGAAAAAAGATCTTAGGTGGGATTATGGAGTGTTTAGGACGCAGACTGTGACAAATTGAATACCTGATATCTGTTTGTAAGTGCTGGATCTTATCTTCAGGATTTGTTACCAATGCTGTCAACGTCTGTGGAAAAATCAATGCGAAAGACCAGAAATAGCTCAGAGGCATCAGATGTCATCAGGATTCTCCGCAGGATGAGCTGATTAATGCTCAAATATCCATATCTGTCTGTCGGATGAGACATTAGACCAAGGTCCCATAGATCTTCTCAGGTGGACATTAAAGACAAAATCCCATCAGTGTTTCAGCAAGGAGGTTGTGGCCAAGTCTGGCCTGTGGATATACATGGGATTTAAGGTGGCATTCCAGTACAGTATCAGGGAACGCTGCATTTTCATGAGGTGTCATTGATAGTGTAGTACTGAGGGAGTGCTGCACTGTCAGAGGTACAGTCCCTGCTGCAGTACTGAGGGAGTGCTGCAATGTCAGAGGTACAGTCCCTGCTGCAGTACTGAGGGAGTGCTACACTGTCAAAAGTGTCCCCTTTGCAGAGATGTTACAAAAGAGTAGATTTTATATGCACCACCTGTTCTGAGGAAGAGCAGTTCTCCCAGAGCCATGAGAGATATGTTTGTCTAACAGATCATTATTCTGGGGGCTTGCTGTGCATGTATTGATATCTGACCTTGCTGCACTACAACAGTGACCTCACTTCAAATGTAAAATGCCCAGGGATTTTGAGAGGTGCTTGAGTTCCCTTAATTTCACCCCATGAGTTTCTACACTCCAGTTCTTGTAACCCAATCTTATCCAATCTCCTGTGGTGGCCATTCAAACCCAGGTCTGACCATTCCTCATTCTCCTCACTGCCCTCACATAATAGGGGGACACCGGAGAGTCAGTCAGCTGTAGAACTGCTAACCTTGCTCTGGAAGGGAGGTTGGTGCTGGGGAACCTTCATCATCTGGGGCAGGGCCACACAAACTTGATACTAATAATCTCACAGTAGCATGACTTTACAGAAAAGAATTTTATTCCTGAGGTCACATTAGGCTAAGGTAATGTTTCATGAAACAGAGTAAGAGGAGGATTTGACTGTTAATTCATTGACAACTGGACACAAGCTGATCACTGACATCATTCTGTTTCCTACTCCCTCCTGCGACAGCAGCAGAAATTCTCACCAATTTATGGTTTCTGCCACCATCACCTTGTCACTCTGGGAAAGTTCGCCCCGCGCCTGCTTCCTGCCGGTTCTGTGTCAGTCCAGCTTCGGTGGCTGGTTCCTTCTTACCCCTGAGTCAGGAGGTTGTGGGTTCAGATCTCCACGCACCAGTCTAGACCAGTGCTTCACTTTCCGAAAGCCCCACATCTTCACACTCAGCTATGACCTCCAGCTCGATCAATAGATGCCGTCATCGGCCAACCTTTTAAGGGATGAGGCTGTCCTGGGAATTCCTGGCGATTTCCTGCAGCCCCGTTTCTGGGACAGCTAGTAGATGGCATTTTTATTTACTTTTGTTTTTTTTGGGGGAGGGGTGAATTTGGGGGGGAGGTGGTGAATTTTCAAATAAAACACCTCAACCTTGTTGAAACCTCAAGGGTGTCCTGTAAATCTTGGCAGCTCCCAAGTGGTCACACACAACAGGTTGGGAGCCAAGGGAGTGCTACACTGTCAATGGTGCTGTCTTTCCAATGTCGTGTTAAATTGAAGCTCTCTGCACAACGTAAAAGACCCTATGCTGGCACTTTGACAAAGCAAAGAGGAATTCTGCCCAGAGAAACAAAGGACGGCAGATGCTGAAGTCTAGATGAAAACCACGATGATGCAGGAGGAACTCAGCAGGCCAGGCAGCACCCGTGGAGAAAAGCAGGCGGTCAACGTTTCAGGTCAGGACCCTTCTCGAAGGAAGGAAATGTGTCTGTGGAAGGAAACGGAGAGTCGAGGTTTCGGGTCGAGACCCTTCGTGGAGTCTCTTGTGTCTCCATAAGCAGGCAGGTCACTGGGCTCCTCCACGGCTGATCCTGAACCTCACTGCTGATTCTTCTGTCTTTTGATCCCCAGTTTGTGGAATCTTGCTGTTCATGAATTACTGTTTGACGTTTCTCGTATTGCAGATGTCTAAACAGCAGATTACTCTGTTGTATTTTTCAGTCAGCTTTAGCTATGAGATACTTGCTTTGAAAAACACTTTTCCTGTTCCCAGGGAAACATGAAACCAATTCTTTGCAATGTACTGAACCTGAATCCAGGGAAAATAAAGAATTCCTACCACAAGATCCAACCTTGCTTGGTTCTTTTTTGCGATGTCTCTCAGACCTGGCTACAACACTGCCCGGGGCTGCCTGTCACTCAGTCCGTTCCTCTAGCAACACCACACATTGGCAGAGTCGTCTCCATAGAGACAGCTTGTGTCTCATAAGGACATAAGAAATGTAGGCTATTCCTCCGGCGTTCAATAACATCATGGCTGATCTGTTCTTGGCCTACGCTTTCCTTCCTGAGGCTCTAAACCCTTGATTGCCTCTCCAGCCCCCACCTTTGTTTAAAAATCAGCCCTGAATATATTCAATGATATGACCTTCTCGGTTCTCTGATCATGATCCTCTGAAAGAGGGAACTTCTCCTCATCGCTCTCTTAAATGGGTGACTCCTTTATTCCAAAACTGCGCCTCCGGTTCTAGATTGCCCCACAAGGGGAAATATCCTTCTCAGCATCTATCCTGTTGAGCTTCTAACTCCCAAGAAGATCACACCTCATTCTTCTAAACTGAATGTTAGCCCAAGTTGCTCCACTTTTCCCTGGCTGAGAGGTGGCCTGATAGAGGCTTAGAAAATCACGAGGGGCGTGGGTGAGTTGGATGGTCACAGTCCTTTTTCTCAGGGTAGGGGAGTCTAAAACTTGAAGGGATAGATTTAAGGTGAGGGGGAAGATTTAAAGGGGCCCGAGGGGCAAGTTTTTCACACAGAGGGTGGTGAGTATATGGAACGAGCTGCCAGAGGAAGTGGCAGAGGGGGGTACGTTTGCAATGTTTAAAAGATAGGTGCATGGAGAGGACAGGTTTAGAGGGATATGGGCCAAATGCAGGCAAATGGCACTATCTCAGGAAGACACTTTGGTTGGCATGGACGAGTTGGGCTGAAGAGTCTGTTTCCATGGTGTATAACTCTATGCCTCTATGAAATATAGATAGACACAGAACATCAAATTGACATACGTGTGAGCATACAAAAAGACACTGGCTCATAGTCAAAGATCTACACACAGAAACACAGGAAGCACATATACCCACATACAAACATGGATGGACTCACACCCAGGTCCAAAGGCTGTTTGTGTGTGTGTGTGTGTGTGTGAGAGTGAGAGAGAGAGAGAGAGAGGGGGGGGAGGGGGAGAGAGAGAGAGAGGGGGGGGGGGAGAGAGAGAGAGAGAGAATGTGTGCGTGTGTATGTTGGTGTGTGTGTATGTTCATAAGTATGTATGTGAATCTGTGGGTACTCGCATTGTGTTTTGTGCCTGTGCGTGAGAGTTAATGTGTGTCGACAAGTATGTGTGAGTGTGTCTGAAGTCTTTGAGCCTGTGAGCGTATGAGTGCACGTGTGAGTTAGTCCCATAGCAGAACAGTTCATCATTGCAGGCTCACATCTGAAATGCCCAATGAACCATCAGTCAGGGCCTTGAGGAGAGAAAGGACCAGCACTGCAGCCAATATGCACCTGTGAACTGCTGAATTCCACAGCACAACATTCACCCTATGACATCTCATCCAGCCTTCCAAAAGCATACTGCTCCTGTTTTCCTTCTTAAGGTTTCTGGAAATATTTATTCAGATCTATTTGTAAAGAATGATTATTGGCCATGCGAGAGGATTCTCTCCTCAGCTGCTCATTCCAAAGACTTTAACCCAAGATCGAGATCAACACCCCTTGTGCATTACCTAGGGAGCTCTGCACTGTCAGACTCACCCACTGAGGTGGGACATGAATTGAGACCTTCTCCAATGAATGATAAAGATCCCAGGATGATATCACAGTGGGGAGATTCCCCCCAAAATTTGACCAAACCTTACCAAGACCTTTAGGTCTTTACATTGTTTGCCCTGAGGGGAGGAGGATTTAGAACCAGGAGGCAGTTTCAGAAGGTGTTGCTCATTTAAGTCAGAGATGAATAGCCAAAGACTTTTCCCCAGGGTAGGGTAGTTCAAAACTAGAGGGCATAGGTTTAAAGTGAGAGGGGAAAGATTTAAAGGGGACCTGAGGAGCAACTTTTTCCACACAGAGGGTGGCGGGTATATGAAATGAACTGCCAGAGGAGGTGGTAGGGGCGTGTAAAATTGCAGCATTTAAAATACATTTGGGCAGGTTCATGGACAGGAAAAGTTTAGAAGGATATGGGCCAAATGCTAGTAAATGGGACTAGCTTGGTTGGCATGAACAGGTTGGGCTGAAGGGCCTGTTTCTGTTACGTGTCCCTCTATGACTCTATGACCAGCAGGAGAGTTGTAGGTGTTTGGTATGAGAGTGGCCGAGTCATTGACTCAGTGCTAGGATGGGGCAGAGTTTTGGTCTGTCAGGGAAGGGAGGGTAAGGGGGGGGGGACAGGCAGGTGAGTTGGGCTGAGGCCAAGGTGACCTACACAATGTCTGGGAGTTGGGGAATCAGGAGGCTGGGCAGGAAGGTAATGGCTGCTGTGGTCGATCAGCCCTGGTCTCAGTGACGGGGGTGGGGGGGCAGTGGGGGCATTGCTGCTGCTTCTGATTTTTTGGTCGGAGCTGATTTTACTTACTGTCAGGTTTCCTACGTCTGGACCACCCGCCCCGGTAACCAAGGCAACGTCAGAACCACCTGCCCCGGTAACCAAGGCAACGTCCTCAGGAACAGGCGGTGACGGGACCGGCTCGACACTCGGGGACGGCGGGCGGTCTTCTCGCGCGAGAGTGGGGTTTTATTGGCGGTCGGGAGTCCATCACACCCACCCCACACCCACCCCCTACCCACTCCACCCCAACCCACACCCACCAACCCATCCCAACCCACTGCAGCCCCCCACCCACCCCAATCCCCACCACACCCCCCCCACCCACCCCAACCCACATTCCCCAACCCACCACACCCACCCCATCCCACACTCCCCACCCACCCCAATCCACGCCCCTAACCCACCAGACCCCCCACCCACCCCAACTCATCCCAACCCACACCCATCCCATCCCACCACACCCACCCCAATCCCCACCACACCCCCTACCCACCCCAACCCACACCCATCCCACTCCACCCACCCCCAACCCATCCCAACCCACACCGCACCCCTAACCCCCCACAGCCACACCCCACTGCACCCTCCACACCCCAATCCATCCTAACCCCCACTGCCCCCAACCCCCCCGCACCCATATCCCCACCGCACCCCCCACACCCCAACCCATCCCAACCCCCCCGCACCCCCCACACCCCCCACACCCCAACCCATCCCAACCCCCACCGCACCCCCCACACCCCAACCCATCCCAACCCCCACTGCACCCCCCACACCCCCCACACCCCAACCCATCCCAACCCCCACCGCACCCCCCACACCCCAACCCATCCCAACCCCCCCGCACCCCCCACACCCCCCACACCCCAACCCATCCCAACCCCACCGCACCCCCACACCCCAACCCATCCCAACCCCCACCGCACCCCCCACACCCCAACCCATCCCAACCCCCACCGCACCCCCAACCCCCACCGTACCACCCACACCCCAACCCATCCCAACCCCCACCGCACCCCCCACACCCCAACCCATCCCAACCCCCACCGCACCCCCCACACCCCAACCCATCCCAACCCCCACCGCACCCCCCACACCCCAACCCATCCCAACCCCCACCACACCCCCCACACCCCAACCCATCCCAACCCCCACCGCACCCCCAACCCCCACCGTACTACCCACACCCCAACCCATCCCAACCCCCACCACACCACCCACACCACAACCCATCCCAACCCCCCCGCACCCCCCGATCCCCAACCACACGCACCCCAATCCCCACCACACCACCCAACCCAACCCCACCTCATACCCACCCCAAACCACACCCCTACCGCATCCACCCCAACCCAATCCCACCTGCACCCCCCCCACCCTCCACCCACCCCACATCCCCACACCCACCCCACCCTGATCCACCTCCATGGTACTCACCCCACCCCAACCCCACCACACCCATCCCATCCCCACCCCACCCCCATCCTGAACCACTTCCACCCACCCGATCCAGCCCATTACCCCCACCCACCCCGATCCACCCCGCAACACTCCAGCACCCCACCCCATCTACCCCCACCCACTCCCTGATCTACTCCAAACCACCCCAACCCCCGATCTCCTCACCACCAACCCACGATCCCTGAACCGACAGTGGGAGGAGAGGAGGGTGGTGTGTCCTGGGAATGCTGCCCCGGGTTGGGATCTCCCCCTCACCCCCGGACACAGGGACAGCACAGGCTGTGCAATGGTCAATGAAGATTACAGGATCACCAGTGTGATCACTAAGAGAAGGAGACAGAAATCAGCCGACCACCGACCTGAGAGTCTGTGATCAGTCGTTTTGAGAATCCTGGAGTCTGTAATGAAGGAGGTGATATTTAGACACTTAGAAGGTGATAACATGATTGAGCAGAATGAACATGGATATATGAAAGTGAAATGATGTTTGACTATTCTGTTAGAGTATTTTGAGGAGTAGGTGGGGAAAACCAATGGACTTTAGTCATCAGAAAGTATTCAATAATGGACAGGATGTTGGGGACAGACATTTAAAGTATGTGGAAGCTGGTGGATATGGGGAAAAGATGGTGTTGAGGCCAACCATGGATCAGCCATGGTTTTATTGAGTGGTAGGGTAGGCTCAAGGGACTAATTGGTCTGTTGCTGCTCTTGTTTCTTGTTCCGACGTCAGAGCACTTGGAATTCAGATGGTTAGCAGATAGAAAACAGAGAGAAGAAATCAAACGCTTCCAGGTTGGCAAGTTGGGCCTGGTAGATATTGCAGGGATCAGTACCTGATTGTTCTCAAGGATGTGACCAGGACTAAGTGTAACATTTGGGACATGATGTTGCAGTTGTACAAGACATCAGTGAGACCACACTTGGAGCGTCGTGTACAGTTTTGGTCACCCTGTTGTAGGAAGGGCATCACTAAACTGGAAAGAGTACAGAGAAGATTTACGAGGATGTTGCCAGGACTCGAGGGACTGAGTTACAGGGAGAGGTTGGGCAGGCTAGGACTATCCCTTGGAATGTAGGGGATTGAGAGATGATTTTATAGCGGTGTATAAAATCATGAGGGGCATAGATAGGGTGAACACTCTTTTTTCTAGGGTTGGGGAACTAAAAACTAAAGGGCGGAGGTTTAAAGTGAGAGGTGAAAGGTATAAAACGGACCTGAGGGGCAATTTCTTCACACAGAGGGTGGAGCTTATATGGAACGAGGCAGGTACAATAACAACGTTTAAAAGACATATTGATAAGTACATGGATAGGAGGGGTTTAGGGGGATATGGGCCCAAGGGGGGCAAATGGGACTAGCCTGGTGGGCGCCATGGTCAGCATGGACTGTTTGAGCCGGTTGACTCTATGACTGTATTTTCAAGTTTGCTGACAAAACTAATTGGGAACATGAGGATGCAGAGAGCTTGCAAGAGTATATGGCAACGACGTAGCAGATAGAATACAATGTAGAAAAATATGCACAAAAAAGAAAATCAGGATATTTCTTAAATGGTGAAAGACTGGGGAATGCTGATGCCAAAAGGGACTTGGGGTCTTTGTACACATGTCACTGAAAGCTAACATTGCAGGTACAGCGGGCATTTAGGAAGGAAAATACTGTGTAGGTCTTTATTGAAAGAGTTGTTTCAGTACTAGAGTAGAGGAAACAAAGAAATGGCAGATACATTAAATTAACTTTTTGCATCAGTCTTCACCATGGAGGACACTGCGAATATGCCCAAAATAACAGATGGGCTAATTTCTAATAACAGGCAGGAACTTGTAAAAATTACCATCACATGGGATGAAGTATTCGAGAAACTCGCTGCACTAAAGGCAGGCAAATCACCAGGACCCGATGGCCTAAGGGTTTTAACGAAAGTGGCTGTAGAATAGTCTATAGGCCCCCAAAATATGACCTCTTGATAGGGCGAGGCATAAATGGGGACATCTGTGGGGTGTGGGGTGTACTTGGGGGAAACTGCAATTGTCACAGGATATTTTAACCTTCACATTGGTTGGGTGAACTAAGCCGGTAAGGGTATCGTAGAAGAAGAATTTGTGGAGTGTGTCGGGATTGCACGGGGCTATTTTGGATTTAGTCATGAGTAATGAGGAAGGATTAATAGGAGATTTTGCAGTTAAAGGGGGTAGTGACCACAGTATGATAGAATTTCAGCTGTAGTTTTAGGGTGAACACCACTGGATCCAAAACAACTATCTTCAACTTAAATATATAATGGCACAAAGGTGGAGTTGTCCAAGGTGGACTGGGAAAAATAAGGTAGAGGACGAGTCAGTAAATGAACAGTGGCAGATATTCAAACAGTTGATCCATAACACTCAGCAGGTAGTTATCCAATTAGAAAGAGGGATTCCATGAGAATGAGGCACAAAGTAGGGCATACACTGTGGCAAGGGCTGGTGGTGGGCCAGAGGTCTGGGACGTTTTTAGGATCCAGCAGCAAAAGACTAAACAGCTCTTAAGAAGGGAGAAGATTGATTTTGAGAGAAAACTTGCATGTAATATCAAAACAAACAGAGGATGTGTAAAGAGGAGGAAGGGAGCTAAGGTAGGTCCGGGACCTCTCGAGAACAAGGCTGGTGAATTAATAACAGGAAACAAAGAAATGGCAGAGCTGGTAAAAAGAGCTGGTAAAAATCCCCATTCCAAGGGATAAAGTATTAGAGAAACCCATAGGGCTAAAGGCAGACAAGTCACTGGGATCTGAGGGTCTGCACCCAAAGGATTTATAGCAAGTGGCTGCAGAGATTGTTGGTTGAAAATTTTCAGAACTTACTAAATTCAGGGAGGGTACCAGTAGATTGGAAAACAGCCAATGTGACTCCCTTGTTCAAAAAGGCAGTTTAACATCTGTTGGCAAGATGCTAGCATCAATAAACAAAAAGGAAATAACTAATCTTTTAGGAAAGCTAAATATAATCAAACCTAATCAACATGGTTTTATGAATAGTAAATCATGTGAGACAAATTTGTTTGATTTCTTTAAATCACGGTACGGTAGCGTAGCAGTTAGCGCGACGCTATTACAGCGCCAGCGATCGGGGTTCGATTCCCGTCGCTGTCTGTAAGGAGTTTGTACGTTCTCCCCGTGTCTGCGTGGGTTTCCTCCGGGTGCTCCGGTTTCCTCCCACATTGCAAGGACGTACAGGTAGGTTAATTTGGGTTTAAAATGGGCGGCGTGGACTCGTTGGGCCGGAAGGGCCTGTTACCACGATGTAAATAAAATTTAATTTAAAATTTAAACAATTTTATGTGACACAGAGAGTCGGTAGAGGGGAACCTCTTGATGTAGCGTATTTAGATTTCCAAAAGGTATTTGACAAGCTGCCACATAAGAGGCTGGTGCATAAATCAAGAGCCCAAGATACAGCACGAAGTGTGTTTACATGGATTGAAAACTAGTTGTCACATAAAAAAACAGAGAGTTGGAATAAATGGGGAGTTGGAATTAATGGGTCCTTTTTAGACTGGAGGGATGTAACTTGTGGAGCACCCAGGGATCGGTTCTTGGGCTTCAGTTGTTTACTATTTACATGAATCACTTGGAGGAGGGAACGAAATGTAAGGTTTCCAAATTTGCCGATGATACGAAAGTAAGTGGAAGGGTGTGTTGTGATAGGGAGACTGTGCTTCTGCAGCGGGATATAAATAGATAGAGGGAATGGGCAAAAGACTGGCAAGTGGAGTTTAATGTGGGCAAGTGTGAGGTCACGCACTTCAGTAAGAGGAATCAATAGGCAGATTATTATCTAAATGGAGAAAGACTGCAGTTCACAGGGAAGTTCAGAAGGATCTATGTGTTCTAGTGCATGAATCACAGAAGGCTAGCAAGCAGGTCCAACAGATATTTAAGAAGGCAAACAGCTTTTTGGCCGTTATTGCACGGAGGTTGGAGTTTAAAAATAGAGAGGGTTTGTTACAGTTGGACGGGGTGTTGGCGAGGCCGCACCTGCAATACTCTGCACAGTTTTGGTCGCCTTACCTCAAGATGGATATAATAGCATTGGAGGCAGTCCGAAGGAGATTCCCCATGCTAACTCCCGGGATGAGGAGGTTGTCTTCTCAACAGAGGCTAGATCGTTTGGGTCTGTATTCTGTGGAGTTCAGAAGAATGAGGGGTGATCCAAGGGGGCTTGATAGGGGAGATGTTGGGGTATTTCCACTAGAGGGAGAGTCACGAACAAGGGGACATAGGTACAAGGTAAGGGGCTGCCATTGAAAGCAGAGGTACGTAGAAACTTCATATCTCTGAGGGTATTGAATATTTGGAATTCTATGCCCCCAAGGGTGACGGAGGCCGGATCATTAGATATATTAAAGGTGAAGGTAGATAAATATTTGAAAGATTGAGAAATTGAGGGTTATGTGGAACTTGCACAGGAGAGGAGTTGATGCCATCATAGGTCAGCCATGATCATATTGAAAGACAGGGTGGGCTTTAAGGGCCTGGTAGCCTCCCCTTGCTCCTATTTTCTTGTGTTCAATTATTAGGGCTTTGGAGAGATCACAAATGGATATCTAAAAATGGATATATTTGTTATAGATGGAATGTAGCAAATTGTTCCTGGTAGGGTGGTCTGTGTTACGAGGAGAGATTGAAGAGGAGAACTCTGGAGGTTCAATCATTAATTTAGTTCATCACAGAGATGGAGGGAAGGTGCACTTCACTCCTTTTTTAATAGGCTATCTCACCTCTTTCTCTCAGTCCAGGTGAAGGGTCTTGACCTGAAACGTTGACTGTCCATTCCCCCCTCACAGACGCTGCCTGACCTGCTGAGTCCCTCCAGAGCTTGGTGGATTTATCGGCTGCTGCGGGCTTCTTCTGCCAGGTGGGAACTCGGATCCCAGCTGCACTTCTGACTTGCGAACTGTTCGGGTTACGAGCAGTTCGGAGGAACGGAACCCTGCCCGTAACCTGGGGAGGACCTGTAAACTGGGACAGGCTAGTATATTTATTGATGGATCTAGCCATTCAGACAGTGAGATCACTGAGTGCTTTAGTTACACTTCAGGCTGGTGATCACTCCTTCTCTCACACCTAATTAGATTTACGTCTAAAATAATTAATGTTCTGAAGTGAATGATATTCTGTCTCTTAAATGGCAGACACAAGGGACTCAGCGTCACTGAGAAGCCCAGCCTGAATCCCCCATTCGATCCAGAAACCTGGAGTGGAAAAGGTGGTTCGGTTCTGTCCCTCTGAACTGCACCCTCCCACATAGCTTCCCTCACACTCAGGTGCCAGGGTTGGCCACAAATCCAAACTGGATTCACCTAGTGCATGTAGACACTGTTATAATGTCAGAAACACAGCAACCAAATTGTGCAGGGCAAGATCACATAGACTCCAGTGTGACAGTGACCAGAATCATCTGTTTCAGTGACATTGGTCAAGGGACTGACTCCAGGACAATGGAAGAACATCCTGATCTTTGGATTGCCTCCATTTAGCAGGACAGATAGGGCCTTGGTTTAACAGCTCGTTTGAAAATCAGCACCTCTGACAGTACAGCACTCCCTCAGTAACTCTTCATTTAAATTATCAGTATGCACTTCTAGAGTGAAACTTCAATCCAACATCTCCTGGCTCCAAGTTTCACAGACTGAGACACAGTTTCCACCTAGTGTCAAATTAACAGATCTGAGATGGGTCCAGCTGTGAAAGACCATTCTTCCCTTTGGTCCAATGCAATCTCTCTAGAAGAGCTAACCGCTTGGCCTTTTTATAAATGTTTCAGCAATGAGGAAGGAGCAGAGAAAGAGTCAAAGACTCGTACAGTGCAGAAACAGGCTCTCTGACTCACCATGTACATGCAGACCATAGAGTCATGCAGGAAACAGGCCCTTTGGCCCAACTCGTCCATGCTGACCAAAGTGCCTCCCTGAGCTAGTCCCATTTGCCTTTGTATGGCCCGTATTCCTCTTAACCTTTCCTAAACCTGTCTAAATGTCTTCTAAACATTGTAATTGTGTACCCGCCTGTACCACTTCCGCTGGCAGCTCGACCCATATGCCCACCACCCTCTGTGTGAAACATTTGCCTCTCAAGTCCTCTTTAAATCTATGCCCTCTGGATTTAGACTCCCCTACCCTGGGAAAAAATCTGTGCCAATCCACCTTATCTATACTCCTCAGATAAACCTCATCAAGGACCTATCCATATCCCTCCCATTTAACAGCACTCAGTCTGTAGTGTACTATGCTCAAGTGCTCATCCAGCTGCTAGTTACACGTTGCGGGATTACCTGCCTCCAGCGTCTTCTCAGGCACCCTCTGGGTGAAAAAGTTCTTCCTAAGATCCCCTTTAAACTTCTTATTCCTCACCTCTAAACTATGCCCTGTATTCTGCCATGGTGAGAAAGTTTCTTACTACCTACCCTTCTCATATCACCATAATTTTGTACACCTCTATCACATCCCCACTTAGCCTCCAACGCTCTAGGGAAAACAAACCCAGCCTCTCCAGTCTCTCCTCATAACTGAAACATTCCATCCCAGTGAGTCCTAGTGAATCTCCTCTGCACACCCTTCAGCGCAATCATGCCCTTCCTATAGATTCTGACTGGATCGCCCCTTCCACGCACAGGCAGAGACATTGGCTGCTAACCCAGCTCCTGCATAAAAATAAAGGTCCACTGACCTTCCCCTTCCTCAGCTCCCAGGGAAGTGAGTGGAGTTCATTCAATGTTACGATCCGGTCAAAGTAGAGTGCAGATTCAGTGGTTAGGATATGAACCCAGTCGGGTATTAGTGTGGATCTTGGCTAGGATAGAAGGTGGATGCTGGCTGAATTTTCCATCAGCCTGAGTATTAATGTTGATCCAGTCAGATGATGGGTACAGATAAGGCAAAGGGTGACAGTCTTTTCCCCAGGGTAGGGGAGTCTTAAATTGGTTTATTATTGTCACATGTACTGAGGTACAATGAGAAACTTAATATGTATGCCATCCATACAGATCAATTCATTACAACAGTGCATTGAGGTAGTACAAGGGAAAACAATAACAGAATACAGAATGAAGCGTTACAGTTGCAGAGAAAGTGCAGTGCAGGTAGACAATGAGGTGCAAGGCCATAACAAGGTAGATTGTGAGGTCAAGAGTCCATCTTATCGTACTAGGGAACTGTTCAATAGTCTTATAACAGCAGGATAGAAGCTGTCCTCAAGCCTGGTGGTACGTGCTTTCAGGCTTTTGTACCTTCTGCCTGATGGGAGGGCGGAGAAGAGAGGATGTTCGGGGCGGGTGGGGTCTTTGATTACGTTAGCTGTTTTACCGAGGCAGCGAGAAGTGTAGACAGAGTCCGTGGAGGGGAGAGTGATTTCTGTGATGTGCTGAACTGTGTCCACAACTGCAGGGCACAGGTTCGAGGAGAGAGGGGAAAAGATTTAAAGGGGACCTGAGGGGCAAGTTTTTCACGTAAACGGTGGTGGGTATGTGGAACAAGCTGCCAGAGAAGAATGGTAGAGGCATGTAGATGTAACAGACATCTAGACAGGTACATGGACAGGAATGGTTTAGAGGGATATGGGCCAAATGCGGGCAACTTGGTTAGCATGGATGAGGAGGGCCGAAGGGTCTATTTTGCTGTATGGCTCTTATGAAGCTATGACTTGGACCCAAACAGTCCTTTCAGGTGAGGCAGACATTTACCTGCACCTCCCCTAATATCATCTACTGCATTCGGTGCTCCAAGTGTGGTCTCCTCTACATTGGTGAGACCAAACGCAGACTAGGTGACCGTTTCGTAGAACAACCATGCTTTGTCCGTAACCACGACCTGCATCTCCCCGTTGCCAGTCACTTCAACTCCCCCACCCACTGCATCACTGATATGTCAGTCCTCGGCCTCCTCCACTGCCGGGAGAAGTCCAAACGCAAACTGGAGGAACAACCCCTCATTTTCCATCTTGGGACCTTACAGCCTAATGGGATGAACATCAAATTCTTCCACGTTAAGTAAACCAGCTCCCCCGTGCCCCCACCATGCCTCTTCTTCACTTCCCTTTCCAAGCCTCTCTCTCTCTCCTATTCCTCACCATTTTTCTCTCTCCTTTTCCTCTCCTTCCCTCTCCCCATCCCGCCTGCTTCCTTACCTTTGACCCATCCCTCGGTGAATCTGCTCTCCCCTCCCCCTGCACCTATCACTAGCTCTTCCCTGCATCTACCTATCACCACCTTGTGCCCACCCGGCCTCCCCTCTTTTGTCCACCTATCACTGCTCTGCTTTTCCCTCCTATATATCGGGCTTCCCCTTTTCCTATCTTCAGTCCTGAAGAAGGGTCCTGACCCGAAACGTTGACCGTCTGCTTTTCTCCACGGATGCTGCCTGGCCTGGCTGGGTTTCTCCAGCACCTTGTTCTTTCATCTAGGTTCCAGCATCTGCCGTCCTTTGTTTCTCTGTGATTTAGAATATGGATCCATTCCAGGTGACCAGTTGGATCCAATCCATATTATGGCATGAATCCAATCCTGGTGATGATGTGGATCAAGTCCAGGTTATGGGGCTGACTCACTGTATTTTAACTGAATTGCCCTTTTTCATCAAAACAAAACAACAACCTCAACCATTGTGTTTTTAATCCTCAACAAATTGCTCAGGAGGGGAACTGAATTATTTACTGACACCAGTTAACCTGCACTCCCTTTGCAAAATATTGCCTACAGTTCCACACTCGTTAGCGGAACCTTCTCAAAGTCCATGTAAGTAATATTCATGAACATTTTCCTTTTAAGCCGTCAGAAATCCCATCTGGGATCTTTAACCAGGAGTTGCAAGTCCACACAGGGGATCCTTGACCAGCTCATATTGGAGCAACAGCTTGGTGCCTCTGTGCCTGAGCAGGTGTTATGTTTGTACCCATTTCTCCGAGACCCCACCTCGTATACTGAAGGGATATGACGGTGCAGTGTTTTGATATTGAATGTCGCTAAATATTAAACGATCATCTTGCATCTGTCATGCACTAAAAGCAGATGCTAAGATACAATAGGCACAGCTCACAGAGCCAGCAACCTGGGTTCAGCTCTGACCTTGGGTGCTGTCTGTGTGGAGTTTACCCGTTCTCCCTGTCACCATATGGATTTCCTCCCACTTTGCCGGTTGGTAGGTTAATTGGCTGCTGTAAATTGCCCTGGGTGTGTGAGGGTGGGGGGAAGTTGAGGGAAGAATAGCCAACAGGGGAAATTAGAGGGAGGGCGGGATTGCTCTGTGAGGTGGCTAACCTTGACGGGTTGAATGGGCTCCTCCTATGTCATAAAGAAATAAACAGAGACCAAAAGTTGGTAAGTCACTGGGTGTGGCTGGAATGTGTGCTGCGTCCCTGAAAGAAACAAATAGCAAATAGCTTTGCTCGCTGTGACTCAGTCCTCATTTGCACACTGGAGTGGTATCACAGGAGGTTGCTAATTTTATAACACTGCCCAAGAAAAGGGAGGGAGATAAATCAGGAGAGTCCAGGTTCGTCAGTTTAACAATGCTGGTGGGGATGTTTACAGAAACTATTATCAGGGACAAAGTCAATTTTTATTTGGATAGGCAAAGGAGAGCTATTGTGGATTAGCTGAGGCAAGGCATGGCTGACCTCAGGATACATAGTTCAGAAACAGGCCTTTAAGCCTAACCAGTCCACTCCAGTTTACGCTCCACTTCGCCACATGATTTTTTCATTTAAATCTTTCAGCAAAATCCTCGATTCCATTCTCCCTGACACGCTCGTCCAATCTCCTCTTCGATGAATCCATACCATTCACTTCAACTACTGCCTGTGTTTCTTCTGAATTCTCCAGTGGATTTCTTGATGTCCGTTACCTCGTGTTATGTAACGAAAAGCAGAACGCTGGTAGAACTCAGCAGCTCAAGCAGCATCTGTGGAGGCAAAAGGTGTAAGTCAACATTATAGGTTGGAGACGAAAGATGCCCAGTAGGAGTACAAGGGAGGGGTGGGGCGAGACAGGTAGCTGTTATAAAATGATGGAATGGTTCCCCAGTACGATAAGATGGATCCTTGACCTCACAATCTACCTCGTCGTGGCCTTGCACCTTAATGCCTAGCTGCACTGCACTTTCTCTAACTGTAACACTTTATTCTGCGTTCTGTTATTGTTTTCCCTTGTACTGCCTCAATGCACTGACGTGATGAAATGATCTGTATGGATGGCATACAGAACAAAGGTTTTCACTGTATCTCAGTACATGTGACAATAATAAACCAATTTACCAATGGCCGGTGGGAGGGGTGGTGGGGACGTGGGACTGGGGGCGGGGTGGCACCAATCTCTCCTCTTCCCTCTCAGTCCCGATGCAGGGTCACAACCTAATACGTCGACTCACACCTTTTGCCTCCACAGATGCTGCCTGACCCTCTGAGTTCTCCCACTGTTCCAGGTCCCAGCACCTATGGTCTCTTGTCTCTTCACACTTCTATTACGTTCTTCCCCACAGGTGGAATTATTCGCTCAGTATGTTGCCATGGAAAGCTTTTCATCATTTTAAGGACGTCTATTAAAACTTATTCATTCATTCATTCAGGGGGTGTGGATGTCACCGGGAAGATGAGCGTTTATTGCCCATTCATAACTGCCCTTGAACTGAGTTGTACAACACCAGACCAGAGTAAGGACAGGGGAGCTGAACTGGAGGGATTGCTCTTCTCGGAGGTAGCACGGTCTCTGTGGACCGAATGGCCTCCTCCTGTGCCATTGCATTTCTGGAAGGACCCTCACACAACTTTCCCAGATCCTGAGACAGGTCCTGAGCTCATTTGGGACCTCACATCGGTATCGTCCCGGCCAAAACTCTGGTGCAGGGCCGAAGGAGCTTCGCACTGTCAGAGAGAGGGAGCGCCACGTTGTGGAAGGGCTGGTGATGAGGGAGCGCCGCGCGGTTGTTGTGGCAGTGGCGAGGGGGCGCTGCGCTATTGAAGGGCCGGTGCCGAGGGAGCGCCGCGCTGTCGGAGGGGTAGTGTCGAGGGAGCGCCGCGCTGTCGGAGAGACAGTACCGAGGGAGCGCCGGCCTGTCGGAGGGACCGCCGAGGGAGCGCCGCGCTGCCGGAGGGGGACCGCCGCGCTGCCGGAGGGGGACCGCCGAGGGAGCGCCGCGCTGCCGGAGGGGGACCAGCGAGGGAGCGCCGCGCTGCCGGAGGGGGACCGCCGCGCTGCCGGAGGGGGACCGCCGAGGGAGCGCCGCGCTGCCGGAGGGGGACCGCCGAGGGAGCGCCGCGCTGCCGGAGGGGGACCGCCGAGGGAGCGCCGCGCTGCCGGAGGGGGACCGCCGAGGGAGCGCCGCGCTGGCAGGTTGATTTGCGTCTTGTTGCGGGGAAGTGTCCGTGTCTCCGTGGGCTCACACGTCCCCTCGAACGGGACACGTCCACCGAGGTGAGCCCCAGACGGAGGGAGCCGCTGCGTTTCCCAGCCCGGCTCCCTCTGCCCAGAAGGCGGGCAGCTGGGGACATCTGCCGGCCGCTCGGGTCGCTGTCTCTCCGTCATGTTCTGGCCCGACAACAACAACTTCCATTGGCGTAGCATTGGTAACGTCGAAAACCATTCACAGAAGCATTGTAAAAAAAGTGACAACGCTCAGGAGGTCCTGGGGCAGTTAACTAGAGGTTTGGTGAGATTAGAAATAGAAGCCAGTTCACCTCATGCGCCCGCTCCAGCGTGCATTAAGATGATGGCTGGTCTTCTACCTGTGTCCCACCTTCCTGGACTAACCGCACCTATCCCCTCCTGATGCGGGGTGTCCACCTGAAACATCGACCATCCGCAGATGCTGCCTGACCTGCTGAGTTCATCCAGCAGTTTTTTTTTAATTCCAGCGTCTGCAGTCTCTTGTGTGTCCATGTACCTTCTGATTCCCTTAACATCTAGAAACGTATTGATTTCTGGTCTTGAATATACTCATGAGTCCGAACCCCCACATCTTTCTTGGATCGAGAATTGCAAAGGTTCCCAAACCTCTGAGTGAAAATCTTTCTTTTCATCTCTGTCCTGAAAGGGAAAGACCTTAATCTAAATTGGTTTATTATTGACACATGTACTGAGCTACAGTGAAAAACTTTGTTATTCATGCCATCCAGACAGATCATTTCATCGCATTAGTACATTGAGGTAGTACAAGGGAAAACAATAACAGAATGCAGAATAAAGTGTCCAAGTTACAGAGAAAGTGCAGTGCAGGCAGACGATAAGGTGCAAGGCCATAACGAGGTAGATTGTGAGGTCAAGAGTCCATTTTATCGTACAAGGGGACTGTTCATTCAATGGTCTTACAATAGCTGTCCTTGAGCCTGGTGGTACGTGCTTTCAGGCTTTTGTATCTTCTGCCCAATGGGAGAGGGTAGAAGAGAGAATGTCTGGGGTGGGTGGGGTCTTTGATTATGCTGGCTGCATTACCGAGGCGGTGAGAAGTGTAGACAGAGTCCATGGAGGGGAGGCTGGTTTCCGTGATGCGCTGAGCTGTGTCCACAACTCTCTGCAATTTCTTGCGGTCCTGGGCAGAGCAGTTGCTGTACCAAGCTGCGATACACCCAGATAGTACCTGCGACTTGACTCCTTGTTCTGGAGTCCGCAGCTAGAGGGTACATCAATTCTTCATCTACCCTGTAAAGCCTCATAAGAATTTTGTATTTTTCAATGAGATCACCTCTCATTTAAAGTTTTAGGGAGGAAAAGGGTTTGGGGGTCTATTCCTCTAACAGTCCGGGACTCCTTTGGACTATCAACTTGGGTCATGTGCTCTATTGAGAGGAGTGGGATTGGACCCACAACCTTCTGTCCCAGCCACAGTGTGTTAATGGCTGATGCCTGTCCACGTGGTGGGAATTCTAGCTTCCTGGCACCCCTCTCTGGCATTGGTGGCCTTGTCACGTGAAGCAGAAGGTCCAGCCACCTGCCTTCCCGCTCCTGAGTATTGGCCGAGTGTGGGGCATGGGTCACTGGGTCTCCAGGAAGAATGGCTGCCTGGGCAAGAACTTTGGAAAACTGTGAGATCCCCAGCATGAGGGCAGAAGATGAGAAACTATTTTGTGTCAAGTAAAGATGGTGAGGGGCTGTTTCCTCTGGCTGGTCTGAAGGTGGGGTCACAATCCAGGGCAGGGGTTTGGCCAGTTAAGACTAAAATGAGAAGGAATTTCTTCATACGGTGATGAATGTTTGGAATTTTTTTGCTCAGTGTTTGGTAGTTGCTCCTTCACTGATTGCAATAGATCTTCAGGAATTTTGTGAATAGAAAAGGAATGTGAATGACTTAGATTAACAGCTTCGATCTTAGTGAACGGTGGAGCAGGCTTTAGCAGCCTTTTGGCATTTAACCTCACTGGGATTCTTATTTAAGTGGAGATGAATACTCTCTCTCACTAATGAATTACACACTAACTACTGCTGGATATAACCACCCAACTGTCTACAGACCTTTGGACTTGGCAACAACCACAAATGGGATCCAACAACAAACAAGGTTTGGAACTTTGTAGTTTGGATAATGTTGTAACTGGGGTTCTCTCTGGAGTGTGTTTGATAGCAACAGTTGGACGTTCTATGTTGTTTGAGGACGGTGGTGGCACTCGGTATTTTTAAAATCTATTTACTTTAATTATTCCTAGGGCAGGTCTACTAAAAGCAAATACCGTGAAACCCAGCCACATGGGAACACAGGAGTAAGAAGAGGCCATTCAGCCCTTCAAGTCTGTTCCACAGATAATGGCTCCTATGTGACCTAACTCATTCACCCACCACATCCCTTAATGTCTTTTGTTAATAAATATTTATCAATCCTATATTTAAAGTTAGCAATGTGTCCTCAGCATCGATTGCCATTAGCAGAGGAGAGTTCTGATTTCTACCTCCTTCTGTTGTCTTAATTTCACAGTTGGAAGTCCTCCCTCTCTGTCTCTCTCACCTATGTCACCCCTAATAATCTAAAACTTCAACCAAATCCTCCCTTAACTTTCTAATCCTCTGTCAGTTCAGTCTGGATTGTGAAATCTCTCCTAGTAATTTTAACCCTTGGCGCCAGCTATAAAGCCCAAGCTTTGTACAGTTGTTACAAGGGCCATTAACCTTGTGGTGTTTCTGGTGAGGCTGGCTCTTCATGGCGTCAGTCCTCAGATGGATTGTGTGCTGAGGCTACAGATTAAGCTGCTTTTGTTCTGTGCTTCACCGTTCGGGAAGACCCCAGGACTGTGCTCAGACCTGAATTAACGCAGCCTGATAAGAGGGCATAGGTTTAAATTGAGAGGGAGGAGGTTTAGAGGGGATCCGAGAGGTAAATTTTTCCTACAGAGTGTGGTTGATGTGTGGAACTCACTGCTAGAGGAGGTGATGGAGTCGGATATAATCACAACATTTAGGGGGCATCAAGACAGGCACTTGAATAGCCAATGCATAAAAGGCTATGGACTAATGTGGGCAAATGGGATTAGTATAGATAGAACATAGAACACTACAGCACAGTACAGGCCCTTCGGCCCACGATGTTGTGCCAACATTTTATCCTGCTCTAAGATCTATCTAACCCTTCCCTCCCACATAGCCCCCCATTTCTCTATCATTCATGTGGCTATCTGAGAGTCTCTTAAATGTCCCTAATGTATCTGCCCCCACAACCTCCTCTGGCAGTGCGTTCCACGCACCCACCACTCTCTGTGTAAAAACAACAACTTACCTCTGACATCCCCCTTAAACCTTCCTCCAATCACCTTAAAATTATCCCCCCTCGTGTTAGCCATTGTCGCCCTGGGAAAAAGTCTCTGACTGTCCACTCGATCTATGCCTCGTATCATCTTGTACACCTCTATCAAATCACCTCTCATCCTCCTTCTCTCCAAAGAGAGAAGCCCCAGCTCGCTCAACCTATCCTCATAAGACATGCTCTCCAATCCAGGCAGTATCCCGGTGAACCTCCTCTGCACCCTCTCTAAAGCTTCCACATCCTTCCTATAATGAGGTGACCAGAACTGAGCACAATACTCCAAGTGTGGTCTAACCAGAGTTCTACAGAGCTGCAACATCACCTCGTGGCTCTTGAACTCAATACCCCGACTAATGAAGGCCAACACACCATATGCCTTCTTAACAACCCTATCGACCTATCGACCTGCGCAGCGACCTTGAGGGATAGGTATAGGAGAGCAGCCAACATAATCAAGGACCCCTCCCACCCCAGTCATTCTCTCTTCTCTCCTCTATTATTGGGCAGAAGACACAAAAGCTTTAAAGCATGTAACGCCAGACTCAAGGACAGCTTCTACCTCGCTATTGAATGGATCTCTCGTGCATTAAAGATGAACTCTTGATCTCCCAATCTACCTCATTGTGGCCCTTGCACTTTGTTTGTCTACCTGCACTGCTTTTTCCCTGTAGCTACAACACTATATTCTGCATTCTGTTTCTCTTTTTACTACCTTGATGTGCCTATGTATGACATGATCTGACTGGATGGCATGTGAACAAAAGCTTTTCACATGTAAAGCATGTGACAATAATAAACCAATGCCAATACAATGGTCAGCATGGTCGTGGTGGGCTGAAGGGCCTGTTCTGTACTCGACAACTGCATGACTCTACGAAAAGAGCCAATGGAATTGTCAACATTGCTCTGAAGGCAGAAAAGTTTGATGAGATTTCTTGCCCTGTTCGTAGTACAGTGACGTTGACTGAACGTGAGTGTGAGCACGTGCTCACCTATCTACACTTTCTCCAGCCCTTAAACTCTCTGAGATTCCTGACCTTCTGCAGTTCATTCATTTCCTTCTCTCTACCATTGCATCTGTGGCTTCATAGCTCTGGAATTCCCTCCCTGACCTCAAGGTCATTCCTTCTTTTGAGATGCTCCTTAAAACTTCCCTCTTTCATCATCTGTCATAAGCTGTGGCTCTGTTTGTTTGCTATGCTCCTGGTAATGTCCTGGGAGATTTTACTTTGTTAAAAGTGCCAGGTAAATTCAAGTCATTGTTGTTTGGTGTTTGTTGATATGGATGACTGCTGGAGGGACTGGTAACATGAATAATGCTCACGTGGGGTGAGGCAATGGAGACGGGGGGCCTGGAAACTGAAAAGGAGAAAACTGGAAATAGAAAGGAAACAAAATGCACATAAAAATCCAAACTTTAAATTTGAGAATGGGTAGAGGAATCCTACTAGGAGGTGGTTTCTGTGCCCCTTTACGTAAAACATACAACAGTACAGCACAGAAACAGGCCCTTCCATCCACGACGTCCATGCCGAACATAATGCCAGATTAAAACAAATCTCTTCCGCGTGTATGTGATCCATCTCCCTCCGTTCCCTGCACATTCATGTGTGTGTCCAACAGCCTCTTAAACCCCACTATCGCACCTGCTTCCACCACTAACCCCGGCACCCACCACCCTCTGTGTAAATAAAAAAGTGCCCCGCATATCTGCTCTATCCCCTTCTCACTTTAAATGCATGTCCTCTGGTATTTGACATGTCTAACCTGGGAGAAAGTTCTGACTGTCTATCCTATTTATGCCTCTCTATCAGGTCTCCCCTCAGCCTCTGACGTTCCAGAGAAAACAACCCAAGTTTGTCCAACCTGTCCTTGCAGCTCATACTTTCTTCAACCTTTTGGTTCTTGAACCAACCTGCATGACAATCACTACCTCAGTACAGCAACAGTATGACCGCTTTGTACTACAATGGATTTGTTTTTTTCTTGTTCGAATTGTGTTCTTTTTTGTATAACTTTGAATAATTTGTTTTTCTTGTGAACAGTGTGTCGCTAATGCTCTGTGCCTGTGATGCTGCTGCAAGTAGGTTTGTCATTGCGCCTGTGCATACATGTACTTGTGCATATGCTAATAAACTAAACTTTGATTTTGATATCCAAGCCAGGCAGCATCCTGATACAGAGTTTCGACCCAAAACGTCGACAATTTCTTTCCTCCCTGCACAGATGCTGCTCGACCTGCTAAGTTCCTCCTGAAGATTATTTGTTGCTCCAGCATCCTTTTGATAAGATGGGCTCTTGACCTCATAATCTACCTTGTAATGGCCTTGCATCTTATTGTCTGCCTGCACTGCACTTCCTCTGTAACCGTAACGCTTTATTCCGTGACACAAGAGATTCTGCAGATGCTGGAATCTGGAGCAACGCACCCAAATACAGGATCCTGAGGGCACCTACCACCAGACTTAAGGACAGCTTCTACCCCACTGTGATAAGACTATTGAACGGTTCCCTTATACAGTGAGATGGACTATGACCTCACGATCCTTGTTGTGACTTTGCACCTTATTGCACTGCACTTTCTCTGTAGCTGTAACACTTTACTCTGTATTGTTATTGTTTTTACCTGTGTTGCCTCAAATGAACTCTGTACTAACCCAATGTAACTGCACCGTGTAATGAATTGGCCTGTATGATCGGTATGCAAGACAAGTTTTTCACTGTACCTTGGTACAAGTGACAATAATAAACAATACCGAAACCACTTTATTCTGCATTCTGTTATGGCTTTTCCCTTGTACTAAAATGATGTGATGAAAAATGATGCAAGAAAAAGTTTTTTGGTGCATGTGACAATAATACACCACTTAGCAGTTTTGCAGTGGGAGCAGAGGCTGCTGTTCCGGAGTAAGGCAGGAGGGGGAGCAGCAGGGCAGCAGCAGACCCTCCCGCCGTGCCGCGGCCCTCTTCCCCCGGGTGACTCCTCGGTGTGATGATGTCAGCGGGGGAGGCGGAGCCTGGTGTCCGGGCCCGCGCTCCGATGTCCCGGGAGAGCGCGGGAGGAGAGGGCCGGGGCGGGCCTGGGCCCGGCTCGCTGCCCATCCAGCGGCACCGGCAGCAGCTGGTTCAGGCGGTCCGGGAGCAGCCGTTCCTCATAGTGAGCGGGGAGACGGGCAGCGGGAAAACCACGCAGCTGCCGCAGTATCTGCAGCGGGCAGGTGAGGCCGGAGCCGCAGGGCCCCCTCTCCCCCTCCCCCTCCCCTCCCCCTCCCCCTCCCCTCCCCTCCCCCTCCCCTCCCCCTCCCCCCTCCCCTCCCCCTCCCCCTCCCCTCCCCTCCCCCCTCCCCCTCCCCTCCCCCCTCCCCCTCCCCTCCCCCCTCCCCCTCCCCCTCCCCTCCCCCCCTCCCCCTCCCCTCCCCTCCCCCTCCCCCACCACCACCACCCCTCCCCCACCACCTCCCCTCTCCCCACCCCTCCCCTCTCCCCACCCCTCCCCTCTCCTCTCCCTCCCCTCCCCCCTCCCCTCCCCCCCCTCCCCCTCCCCTCCCCCCCCCTCCCCCCTCCCCTCCCCCACCACCACCACCCCTCCCCCACCACCCCTCCCCCACCACCTCCCCCCACCCCTCCCCTCTCCCCTCCCCTCTCCCCTCCCCTCTCCCTCCCCTCTCCCTCCCCTCCCCCTCTCCCTCCCCTCCCCTCTCCCTCCCCTCTCCCTCCCCTCCTCCTCCCCCCCTCCTCCCCCCCTCTCTCCCCTCCTCCTCCTCCCCCCTCTCTCTTCTCCTCCTCCTCCCCCTCTCCTCTTCCCCCCCTCTCCGGGCACCCGGGACAGGGCCTTCCCCTCCCACCCTCCCTCTGCCCCCACAGATGCTGCTCGACCCGCTGCAGTCTACAAATCGGGAGAGTTCCCAGCTTAGCAACCGGTTTCTGCACAGCAAGACTCCACAGCAGTCTGATGATGAGTGGAAATGAATGACTAAATCTAGGGCCCTAAATCCAGACGTTAGGGAGTTATGAGGGGTGTGTTGGCCCGACAGAGTGTGGAGCTTCGTTAAGAGGCATGATGGTGAATTGGCGATGCCAGTTTAAAAAGAACGCAAAAATGCGAAAGCATAAGTGATCCAAACACAGCTACTGCGAGAGGTTAAGGATGGTATTAGATCCAAAGTGGACTCGTATACAGAAGCAAGCCCAAGGATTGGGGGCAGTTTGGGTTTCAGCAAAAAATAGACCAAGAGGTTTATTCAGAGAGCAAAACTAGACCATGAGAGTAAACTTGCAGGGAACATAAAAGCAGACTGTAAAAGCTTGTACAAATCTGTTTTGTATTTTAAAAAGTTAAGACAGTTGCAGAGCCTTACAGTCAAAAACAGGAGAATTTATAACGAGGACAAAGAAGTGGAAGAGTAATTAAACAAATTCTTTGGTTCTGTCTTCATGGAAGGGAACACAAATAACTTCCTGGAAATGCTAGGGGACTAAGTCTAATGAAAAAAAGAAATGAAAGGAATTTAGTATTTTAAATAAAAGTGTTGGGGAAATTATTTTCAATTTTTAAACCACATGGAAGGAGGTTATTTGGCCCGTTGAGTCGATGCCAACTCTCAGAGCAAACATCTTGTATTCCTTGTATTCCTTCACCCATTCTCTCTCATCCCTATGGATTTCCCCTGATCATCTCTAATGTGGTAAGAGAACATAGCAAATTAATCTACAAGCCCGCCCATTTTTGGAATGTGGGAGGAAACCAGAGCACCCAGGACAGAAAGCAAACTCCACACAGTCATCACTGGAGGACCAGATTCAGTGTTGGTCACTGGAGCTAGGAGGCAGCAGTGCTAACTGTTGCGCCACTGAGCTGAGGGCGCCTAGGGGGATAAAACTGATAAATCCCCAGGGCTTGATCGTTTGCTTCTTAAAGAGGTGGTCTTGGAAATAGTGGGTTGTCATCTTCCAAAATTCAGTGGATTCAGTGAACAGTTCCTACAGATTAGAGGGTTGCAAATGTAACCCTACTATTTTAAAAAAAAGGAGGTTGAGTGAAAACGGAACTCCAGAATGGTTAGCCTAAAATTAATAGTAAGAAAAATGCTTGTGTCTATTTTAAGGGATGTGATAATAGGACCCTCAGAAAATAGAAAAGGGATCAGACAAACTCAACATGGATTTATGAGAGGAAATTTGTGTTTGACTAAATGTGGTGTACATGGTAGAACAGACAAGGGACAACCTGTGGATGTGGTATATTTGGATTTTTCAGGCAACCTTTGATAAAGTTCAAAGTGAGGTCAGCGTGCAAATTTCCTGCACAAGAGATTGGAGGTAACATACTGGCATGGATTGAAAATTGATTGTCAGACAAAAAAACAGTAGGAATAAATGGATCTTTCTCAGTGTGGCAAATGGCAAAGCTGGTAAATCTGCTTAGCAGCCCAGGTTCAACCCTGATCTTGGGTGCTGTTGGTGTGGAGTTTATATGTTCTCCTTGTTCCACCTCCCCCCCCCCAATGTGCCGGTTTCCTCCCATGTCACAAAGACGTGTGGATTGGTAGGTTAATTGTCAATTGTGAGTAGCCCCTAGTGTGTAGGTGAGTGGTAGAATTTGAGGGAGTTGACGGGAATGAAGGGGGAATGGGTTGCAGGGAACAGGGTTGCTGTGTGAGCCGGCATAGGCTCGATGGGACAAAATGGCCACTTTCTATGTCAGAAAGAACTGTATGTCTGGAAGGTCTCTGCAGGAATCAGGACTTGGGCCCCAGTTATTCACAATATACATGAATAAGTTGGTTGCATGAAACAAATGTAATATTTCTGAGTTTGCTGACAACATGAAACTGGCTGGGATTGTAGTTGTGAGGGCACAGAGGGCCTTCGAGGCAATTTAGGCAAGTTGAGTGAATGGGTGAGGTTAGCACTTTGGTAGGAAAAACGGAAAGGCAGGATATTATTTGAATTGTCGATAGATTGGGAAGTATTCCTGCACAGAGGGATCGGGATGTGTTTGTGCAGCAGTCACTGAAAGAGAAAATGCAAGTGTAGCAAAACACTGAAGAAGGGAAATGGTAGGTTGGCCTTCCCTGCCAGAGATTTTGAGTTTAACAGCAAGGGTGTCTTACTATAATTATACAAGCCTTGGTCAGACCATGCCAGGAGGGTTGTCTGGTCTACTTACACAAAGCCATAGGGGAGCAATGAAATTCAGTGGACTGATTCCTGTGATGGGAGGACTGTTGTAGGAGGACAGCTGCGATTGACTAGGTACTAGAGTATAGAAGGATGAGATGGGATCAGATTGAAATGCACAAAATCCTGACGGGACTCGACAGACCAGACTGGCTGCAGGGAGAACGTTTCTACTGGCAGCGGGGTTCTAGAATGAAGGGGCACAGTCTCAGGATACTGACTGAGATGAGAAGTGGGGTGGTGGACCTGTGGACCTCTGTACCACAGAGGGCTGTGGAGGCCAATTCGCTGAATTTCTTTGGAGATGGATAGACTTCTCGATACGAAAGACATCGAGGTTTATGGGGAGAGTGGGAATATTGCAGTGAGATAGAAGATCAGCCAGGATCTCATTGAATGGCAGAGCAGTCTTAAAGGGCTGAATGGTCTACTGATACTGTTTGCTATGCTATTGAGTATTGACAAAGTCAAAGTGAAGATAATTGTCACATGCACAAGTCCATGTGTGCACAGGTGCAATGAAAAACTTACTTGCAGCAGCATCACAGGCACAGAGCATCAGATAAGCAGCAGTCACAAGAAAAATGTAACCATAAGTTATACACAATTTTTGCGGGAAAGAACACAAAAAAAATGCATTTTAATGCAAAATTGCCATAGTGTTGCTAAACTGTAGTGATTAGGGTTTTGCAGGTTGGTTCAAGAACCGAATGGTTGAAGAGAAGTTGCTGTTCTTGAACCTAATTGTGTGGGACTTCAGACTTCTGTACCTCCTGCCTGATGGTAGCTATCAAAAGATGGCGTGGCCCGGATGGTTGGGATCTTTGATGATAGATAGAATCATAGAGCAATACAGCAAAGACGCCGACCACGGTGCCCACGCAGCTGGTCCCAATTTCCTGCATTCGGCTCATATCCCTCTAAGCCCCGCCCCTCCATGTACCTATCCAAGTCCTTCTTAAAAAAATAACTTAAACTAATTTAAAAAACTATTTATACAGCATGGTAACAGGCCCTTCCGGCCCAACGAGTCCACCCCGCCCATCTTAAATCCATGTTAACCTACCCGTGCTTCTTTAGAATGTGGGAGGAAACCGGAGCACCCAGAGGAAACCCACACAGACACAGGGAGAATGAACAAACTCTCCACAGACAGCGACGGGAATCGAACCCCGATCGCTGGTGTTGTAACAGTGTCGCGCTAAGTGCTACACTGCAGTACCGACTGATCAATAGTAAATGATACCATTGTACCTGCCTCAACCACTTCCTCTGGCAGCTCGTTCCATATATTCACCACCCTCCGCATGAAAACGTTGCTCCTCAGGTCCCTGTTAAATCTTTCCCCTCTCACCCTAAACCTATGCCCCCTGGTTTTGGATTCCCCTACCCTGGGGAAAAGACTGTTACTGTCCACCTTATCTCTGCCTTTCATAATTCTAAACACTTCTATATGATGTTGCCTTCTTGAGGGAATGACACACAATGTTTCATGTGAGATGGAATCTTGGTTTAACATCTCATCTGAAAGGTTGCACCTTGGACCGTACTGGGCTCCCTCACTACTGCACTGGGAATGTTGGCCTGTGTTGTTTGCTCTGGAGTGGGTCTTATATTCACGACCCTATGACTTAGGGGAGAGAGTGTGACCACCCTGAGCCCTAGCTGACACTGTTGACTGAAACTGGCTGGTGTTTAGGTGTTTACCTGTGATGGTGTCTGTGGTCCTGTCTGTCAGATGACAAGTGACCACGAACCATTGGAGACCGCTGCCTTTGAAGAGCGAGGGGCATTCAATGAATGGGCTAAGTGTTTTCTGGAGAGGGGAAGGGTGGCCTTGGTCCTTCTGCCTTAAGTTTCCCTTTTCCCTTTCAGGACTGGGACGGCATGGGATAATTGGGGTCACGCAGCCCCGGCGAGTGGCTGCCATTTCCGTGGCCCTGAGAGTGGCCGAGGAGATGGGCTGTAATCTGGGCAGAACAGTGGGCTACCAGGTGCGCTTCGACGACTGCACCTCTGAGGTGAGAAGTCACCCGAGGGTCAAGGTGTCTTTGGTTCGACTTGATGGATGTTTGCACTGAGAAGTCATAGGTAGTCTGTCCAGCGTGGCTGAAATTGGACCTGACTAGTCGGCTGTGTGCAGTCCTTGTAGCTGTCTTGAAAGCTGATTGATTATTTATAGTGCTTGCCTTGTCTCTGTCACTATCTTGATGTGTGAGTCTGTCGCCTGTGACTTTTTGAGTATGTATTTCTGTGTGTCATTCTGTCTGCATCCATCTGCTGCTCTATCAGACATTTACCTTCAATATTCAAATATATGTTCAAAAATATGGGAAAAAAAACCCTTGTCTTTCTATCTCCCTCATCGGCTGCGGTGGTGTCCATAAGATTGATTTTCAATTCTTGGAGACTCCGGGACACACCCGAAGTGTTAGCAAGCCAAGTCAAGGAGTTAAATGCTTTCCCCCAGTTCTTATGAAATCAGCCACAACAGAAGTCCTGGCTAAATGTGAGGGAGAACCAAATGGAGGGATATCTTGGTGGGGTGGGAGGAGCTTTGTGTGGAACATGCACCAGCTGGGCTGAATGGACTCCTTCTGTGCCATAAATTTCATAGAACGGCTGTTCCTTTTTACTCAGGACACTGAAATCAAGTACATGACCGATGGCTGCTTGTTGCGGGAGATTCTGCAGGACCCAGGTCTCAATCGGTACAGCGTTGTCATTCTGGATGAGGCCCACGAGAGGAGCCTTAGCACTGTTAAGTAACACTTCAACATTCTTGTGAATTCTGTTTGGTTGATGCCATTTCTGTCCTTAACTTGTTGTTTGGGGATGAAATTCCACAGGCACCAGTCACGTCCCTCCCTGAATCTGTACCATAGCTATGGTAGAACAGCCTCGAGAACAAGAGCAACAGAGCCATGGTCACACCACAACCTTCCAATTCGCACACTATTCCTTTACCAAGAGTGGATGCGAACGTTCAACACGCTCACTGTCACTTCCCTGAGCTACCAGGAGGGGCAGTAAATGTGCCGCCTTGCCACTGCTGCCCATCATTTAAAATGATCAATCATTTTAAAACCGGCTTTCCTGAGTGAGCCCAGGAATCAGGAGTCAGTGGGCCGTTTGAGGAGGTATTTAATTTCAACCAGGTTCAGCCACGTCCAATTCCTGTCTACGGATTCTCCTGTTAGGAAGCGTCACCGTTGATCAGCACCAAGAATCCTGGCTGGTTCATTTTCCCTCCTCCCCAACTTGGGGCCAGCAAAATATGTTATGGGTTTCAGCTGCCGCCCTGGTTGAGATCAGCCAACTAAGCACTTGTTATTGAACTGTGAACTTTAGAATCAGACAGCACAACACGGCAGAAGGCCATTTAGTCCATCTTGCTTGTGCTAGCTTCTTTTGGAGGGCAATCAAATTTGACTCATTCTCCTGCCTGGTCCAGCCATTTTACCCCTTGGATATTTACCCAGCACCCTTCTAAAGCCACCACTGAATCTCTTTTCAGGCAGCACGTTTCAAATCTCAACAGGGTTTTGCTTTAAAAACATGATTGCTCATCTTTTTCCTTTGCCAAATAACAGGAGTCATGGAATAAACCTGGTATAAATCCCTCAAATTACTCTCTGATGCCCACTCTGGGCAGCTGTTAAATCCAGGTCCTTTTTTTATTGACTATCCTATCAATAGAAACAGTCACCCCTTATGAATCTCATTTCTGGTACTTTATCTTCCTTTTTTCCCCTGGAACAGCTTTTTTCCATTTTTTTCCCGGCACCGCAGGTTCCCACTGAAATCAATGGGAGTGAATGTCAGACGGGTGTGTTTCATGAGTGGGAATCTGTTGTTGGTCATAAGCTCCAGAATTTTGGATCACGCACAGTGACGGCCCCTTGCAGTGTGCGGATGTTACCAGGGTTTGCTGGGCTCTTCCCACTAGTGAAGCCCTTTCTCCCCGCAGGACATTCTCTTCGGCTTGCTCAAATCCCTGTTGGCACAGGGCACGTCAGCACAGGGCACAACGCCACCCATGCGTAAGGTTCCCCTGAAGGTCGTTGTGATGTCGGCCACACTGGATACAGAGAAACTCTCAGAATTCCTGCACGGCTGTCCTGTCTACCATGTGTCGGGGCGGACTTATCCCGTCAAGGAACTATTCTGCAACCTGATTGGACCGAAGGATAAACACGGCATGGGATTTGTTAAAGAGGTAATTGTTAATCATCCCCTGTGAAGCATCAATGAAGGCACAGCCCCATTAAACTGCAGGTTCCCGATTTGAGCTCTGCTGTTGCGTGAGTAGGTAGAACTCATGTCTGTTAGCTTCGGGGCTTGAGCAGCTGCCCAGACTGATATTCCAGTTCAGAACCAAAGGAAAGGTACATTCTTAGAGGCTAAATCAATCTGAGTCTTTTGGTCAAACATAAAAACTTTCTTACAGTACCACCAGGCTCAAAGACAGCTTCTCTACCGCTGATATAAGACTATTGAATGGTTCCCTACTACGGTGAGATGGACTCTTGACCTCACAACCTACCTCGTTATGACCTTGCACCTTATTGTCTACTTGCACTGCACTTTCTCTATAACTGCAACACTTTATTCTGCATTCTGTTTCTATTTTACCTTGTACTGCCTCAATACACTGTGTAATGAAATCGGTCTGTATGAACAGTATGCAAGACAAGTTTGTTGCTGTACCTCAGTACATGTGACAATAAACCAATTTACCAAAATTAATTTCCCACCAACTTTGGAAGATGATTAGGGAGTTCTCCCATCCCTCTTACTCTGGCCTTCTGTATAGTCTTCATTTTCTATCCTACTTCTAGGTTTATGGTAAATCGCAGTCTCTGGAATTATTTCCCTAAACCTCCTGACCTTTCTTTGTTCAGTTACCTGTCTTGATGTCTCCTTTGGGCTGGTGTAAAATATTTGCCTGACAATGTTTCAGCAAATCCCCTTGGGAGCACAAAAACTCTGGAAAAAGCATGTCCTTTTTATTGCCAACTTTTATCCTTCGAGAAACTGACCTTTTATGTCAGTGAGTGGTTTACTTCATTGCTTGACCTTGTTGCATGAAATGGCTACCTGCTAGCTCAGAGAATTGTCTGCAAAGCACTACAAGGCACTATGTAAATACAAAATCACTTTTTCTAATCCACACTGACTTGCTCGAGGTTGTAATATTGTCTTGTTTTTTTTGCCTAGGTTGTAAATGTCACTTTGGACATACACATGAATGAGTCAGAAGGAGACATCCTAGTGTTTTTGACAGGTAATGGGCTGGCGGTGCAGATTATCCTGTCAGATCCTTCCTACACATTGTAGGCGAAGGGGATTGGGGGATTAGTTGCCACTTTCTGCGCCATTTTCTGTTCATCACCCATGTGTATATATCAGCCAGCCCCAGTCATGGCAAATTTGTGTAAACTTGTTCTGGTAGCCAGTGAACCCCTGGATTCTGAGACTGAAAATCACGTGTTCAAGTCCTCTGCAGGTAGATGAGCTTGTATTCTGGGCTGACTCTTGAATACTGAGAAATGATGCCACGGCAGTTACCAAGGTAGATAGCTAAAATGTCTTAAAAATATGGTAGTGTAAATGTCTTAAAAATTCGGTAGCGTAGCAGTTAGCGTGACGCTATTACAGCGCCGGCGATTGGGGTTCGATTCCCGTCACTGTCTGTAAGGAGTTTGTACCTTCTCCTGTGTCTGCGTGGGTTTCCTCCGGGTGCTCCAGTTTCCTCCCACATTCTAAAGACGTACGGGTAGGCTAATATGGGTCTAAAATGGGCGGCGCAGACTCGTTGGGTTGGAAGGGCCTGTTACCACGCTGTAAATAAAAAAAAAAAATTAAATACTCTTGTATTGTAGGATGTTCAGTGCTCGACTTCTCCAGGGAATAGAAAAGTTTGGGTGAAAAAATTTTGTGACAAATTTTGATGAGAAAAATATTTTGTGACAAATTTTGATGAGGAAAAAATTTCCCTTTGTCAATTACCAGAAATTACTAAGGAAAACAAGGTTTAGGAGTTCTGGTCAATACTAATCCCTCAGCTAATGTCATTTCTTAAGTCATTAACACATTTCTGATTGTGGGATTTTGCTATGTACACATTGGTTACTGTTTTTCCTACACTGCTAGATTGATCATGCTTAAAAATTACTTAATTTTGGCTGTAAACTGCCTTGAGGCATCCTGAGTTCACCAGGCTCTTAACCTGGGTTTTAAAGTATTTAGGTCTCACACTTCGAGCTGCATTGCAGTTACGTGTTGTAAGTGGCTGCGACATTGAAGTTGCTGTAGGATGTGATGTATATCCGAAGCTGCAAAATTTTAATTTGTTCTGGTGCTCGTTTTAGTTTTAATTTCATTTTTTTCCTATCCTAATTTAGTTAGTCAAACTGTTCTCCAATTTTTACTTTGAATTTCTTTTTCACATCTGCCAGATATTCTGGATGCAAGAGCAACTTTACGTCTTTTTTAATTCTGGAAATATAAGCATGGTTTTTATGGTGATAAGACTATTAAGTTGTAGGATGTCAAGTGTAATTCCAAATGATTCAATGATGCCTTTTAGGGAAAGAAACCTTGTTGTTCCTTCTTTGGTCTGGCCAAAGCATGACACAGCAGCTCATCAACATGGGTGACCCTCAGAAGTGTCATGGCAGGTTACTTGGTTCAATAGCTTAATTACTTGATTCAATAGAAGTGCATTACTTGAATGGATGCAATTAATACCAGCCTTACCTGTTACACTTGCAAATCCCAATGAGGAAAATGTCTTAAAAATAATCTTGTCCTGTAGGCCATTCAGTGCTCAGCCTCTCCTGGGAATTGAGAAGTTTCAGGTGAAAAAATAATGCCTCTTTGTGACAAATATTGAAAGAGAAAAAAATTTCCCTTTGTCAGTTACCAGAGGCCAGAAATTTAAAACAATTTCCAAAAGATGTAAAGAGATGAAGAATGTTTTCAATTAGGTGTAGGGAACTGGAATTTTCAAGCTGGAAACATTGTGGAAGCTGATTCTGTGCATTTCCATGTGAGTTGGATAGTTGCTGGAGGAAGATGAGTTTGCAAGGCTGTGAGATTACCCATGACTGCCATAGATCCAATGGCCTCCCACGCTGTAAGTCTTGATGATTCAACTTGCTACATTGCTTGGAATGAGTCTGACGTGGTGTTTTATTTGTACAGGGCAGTCTGAGATTGAGCGGGCATGTGACTTGCTTTTCCAGAAAGGAGAATCAATTGATTACCAATATGATGTGAGAGATGGATCGATTGAGGGGCTGCTCATCCTGCCACTCTACGGCTCTATGTCAACAGGTAATATCAGTTGCAAAAATACACACCTCACCATCTGTGCAGATGGGATGTGTTAAATGGAGCTTTACTCTGAAACTAACCCTTTCATTAGCTGCTGAAACCTTGCTTGATAATTCAAAAGAAAAATGTAAAATTTCACATTCCCTGCACAGGCAGGCTGCTTCAGGCCAATGGTTAAGCTAACTGAACTGTTTCCGACTGCAAGACCGCCCTTTTAATTAACATGTACGGATCCCTTATCTCATTCCTTATAGTGTTTTCTTTTCCCTTCAGATCAGCAAAGAAAGGTTTTCCTTCCTGCACCACCTCACGTCAGGAAGTGCATTGTTGCTACAAATATAGCAGCCACTTCTTTGACTATTGACAGAATAAGGTAAGAAAGTGCAAGCTAAGAGTTACTGCCAGACCCTAATCACACTCTGTTATCTCAAGCTCTTTCCCAAAGATACTGATTTGTGGTTCCCAGCCACCATCTGATTGTTTTCTTTATAGTACTTTAAGTGACATTGGGAAGAAGTGTATGTTTGAGACGTATTTGGCCACAGTAGGGAAATCACTGCCCTGACTGGTCCTGTCGTCTGTATATTTCCATATAAACAAATTTCCCAAATGATAAGGGAGCCTCTGGGCAACTTCCTCTCTCTTGGAGCCACCTTCCTGTGCAGAGTGGCAGCTTTCCTACTGAACCTTTTCAGAATGTGGTTGAATCCTTTATCAGAGCTCTGATCATGAGTCTGCCAAGTTACAGCGCAGGGTGTTTGACTTGTCAATCAGCAGAAAGGGAGAGTATTTTTCACACAGTCCACGCTGACACATCAGTGCAACAGTGAGAAATACCAGACGGCCAGAGGTACCATTTGTTAGTTGAAAAATTTTACCGAGGTCCCAGTCTACCATCTCTTGGTATAACTTGAAGATTGTCCCCAGTATTCTGACCAACAGTTATCCTTCAAACAACATCATTAAAAGCAATTATTTAGTCATTATCTGATTCTTGTTGGCAAATCGATGTTCCTGTTTTCCTACAATGGCCAGGCTTCATTGGCTGGTAGCACACGGGAGCCCAGAGTTGTGAAAAGTACAATAGAAAGGCAAGTTCTATCTATCGAACTTGAAGCTGGAGGAACTCAGCCGGTCAGGCAGCATCTGTGGAGGGAAATGGATGGTTGACGTTTTGGATCGAGACCCTTCATCTGGATCTCATCTTGATTCCAGATGAAGGGACTCGACCTGAAATGTCGACTGTCCATTTCGCTCCATAGATGCTGCCTGACCCGCTGAGTTCCTCCAGCTTCTTGTTTGTTGCTCCAGATTCCAGCGACTGCAGTCTCTTGAGCCTCCATTCTGTCTACCGAAGAGATATTTCCAAGTGGTAAACTCCCAGAATTACAACTCCAAATGTACAGAGCAGAGCAGGAATCGGGGAACAAGGGATTTAATTCTCACCCATATACAAAATGTTTTGATAGAATTGGGTTTCTGTTTATCACAGGTTGTACATCATCAGGTGATGTGCATTGTACTTTGTGACTGGTTGCTGGTATTGTACAGTGTTGACAAATCCTTCCCATGTCTCTTTCGTCACAGATATGTTGTAGATTGTGGCTTCGTGAAGCAGCTGAATCACAATCCGCTTGTTGGACTCGATGTACTGGAGGTTGTTCCCATTTCAAAGTGAGTTTTTAAAAATTACTGGTTTTAAATAGACCCACTAGGGACAGACTTGGCATTCCAGCCTGATCCCAGGAATCCTACCATATGGCATCTCAATGATGCAAACCCTTCATCCCATTCCTATTGAATAGAGTCTCAAAAGGCCAAATCCTATCGATGCATTCTTATTGAGTTCCAAACTGCACCTTTGTTGGTGCTGAAAGTGGTATCGCAGGTAGACAAGGTGGTGAAAAAGGCATTTGGCACGCTGGCCTTCATCAGTCAAGGCAGTGAGTATAAAAGTTGGGATGTTACGTTGCAGTTGTACAAGATGTTGGAGAGACCACATTTGGAATATTTGTGTTCAGTTTTGGTCACCTTGTACAGGAAAGATGCCGTTAAGCTGGAAGGAGCACAGAGGAGATTTATGAGGATATTGCCGGGACTTGAGGGATTGAGTTATGGAGAGAGGTTGAGCAGATTGGGACTGTTTTCGTTGAAGCGTAGGAGAATGAGGAGTGCTCTTATAGAGGTGTATAAAATCATGAGGGGCATAGATAGGGTCTTTTTCCCAGAGTTGGGGAATCGAGAAGTAGAGGGTATAGGTTTAAGGTGAGAGGGGAGAGATTTAATAGGAACCTAATGGGTAACTTTTTCACTCAGAGGGTGGTGAGTATATGAAGTGAGCTGCCAGAGGAATTGGTTGAGGCAGGTACTAACATTTAAATGGTACTTGGACAGGTACATAGGAAAGGTTTAGAGGGATATGGGTTATACACAGGTAAATGGGACTAGCTTAGATGAGAATCTTGGTTAGCATGGACCAGTTGGGCCGAAGGGCTCATTTCTCTGCTGTATGACTCTATGATCACCTGCCTTTCACAAGATTCACAAGACAAGGGAGCAGAAGTAGGCCATTCGGCCCATCGAGTCTGCTCCATGAGCTAAAGAAAAAGAAAAAAAAGTATTCCTTTCTAGCCCCAATTTCCGGCCTTATCCCCATATCCCTTGATACCTTGACTAATTAGATATCTATCTATCTCCTCCTTAAACGCCCCCAATGATAGGGCCTCCACAGCTATCCGTGGCAAAGAATTCCATAAATTCACTACCCTCTGGCTAAAGAAATTTCTCCTCATCTCTGTTTTAAACCTGTACCCACTAATTCTAAGATTGTGCCCTCTGGTCCTGGACTCACCCACCAAGGGAAACAACCTAGCCACATCTACTCTGTCCAGTCCTTTCAACATTTTAAATGTCTCTATGAGGTCCCCCTCTCATTCTTCTGTACTCCAGTGAGTACAGTCCAAGAGCCGACAAATGCTCATCATATGTAAGCCCTTTCATTTGGGAATCAATCTTGTAAATCTCCTCTGAACCCTTCCCAGTCACACCTTTTGAATATTAGTTTAATGGACCAAACTCTGTGTGAGTCCACTGTACAGAAAATCTAAATGGAATTTAAAAAAATTAGTGGTTAGTCTTGAGCAGAGTTTACATGCAAATTGGTGCACTCAATATGGCGCTGAAGCTTTTGAAGATGAAAGTTTTATTCCAGTTCAGAGCCGAAGCCCTTGCTGTTGCTTCCTGCAGGAGTGAAGCCATGCAGCGAACTGGGAGAGCTGGGAGGACGTCTGCTGGGAAATGCTATCGGATCTACAGCAAAGAATTCTGGGAGAAGTGCATGCCAGATCACATGGTCCCAGAGATCCAGAGAGTTAGTCTGACGTCGGTGGTCCTCACCCTGAAGTGCCTTGGTGTGAACAACGTTATTGGGTAATGTGGTTCAGATACAATTTCTGCTCTTTATCTGCCTTCTAGAGAGATAATGACCATAAGGTATGGGAGCAGAATTAGGCCATTTGGCCCATCGAGTCCGTTCCGCCATTCAATCATGGCTGATTTTTTTTCAACCCCATTCTCCCTCCATCTCCCTGTAACCCTTAACCCCCTTAGCAATCAAGAACCTATCAATCTCTGCCTTAAACACACCCAATGACTTGGCCTCCACAGCCCTCTGTGGCAATGAATTCCACAGATTCACCACCCTCTGGCTGAAGAAATCCCTCATCTCAGTTTTAAAGGGATGTCTTTTTATTCTGCGGCTGTGCCCTCGGATCCTAGACTCTCCCACTGATGGAAACATCCTCTCCACATCCACTCTATCCAGGCCTTTCAGTATCTGGTGGGTTTCAATGAGATCCCCCCTCATCTTTCCAAACTCCATCGAGTACAGGCCCAGAGACATCAAACGCTCCTTGTACATTAACCCTTTCATTCCTGGGATCACTCTTGTGAACTTCCTCTGGACCCTCTCCAGGGCCAGCACATCTTTCCTTAGATACGGGGCCCAAAATTGCTCACAATACTCCAAATGTGGTTTGACCAACACCTTATAAAACCTCGGCAGTACATCCACGCTCAGATAAAGGATGTTGTCTTGCACCTGTGCTGCTACGCATGAGTGACGTGAAGTAGACCAGATATTTAATGGTGGGCAGGTAGGGTTACAGGTGGAGAGTTCCTGGAGTGATGACTCCTTTCTGATGTAATAACTTAATAAGCCAAACCCGTGAGTCTTTACTTTTTTCATTCAGAATCCCAATGGACCTAATTCCTTGCCATTCTCCTGTCCAATGCTGTCCATACTGAGAGTCTTCTTGAAGTGGTGAGGTGAGAGTGAAGTGGTTATTTTGAGATGTGGCAGATATTTTGCTTTATTTATTCATTTTTCAGAACGTGCATATTGCTGGCAAGGCCAGTACTAATTGCCCTTGAGAACGTCACAAAGTAACACGGCACAGAAGCAGGCCCTTCAACCTATCCTGTCCATTCTGACCATCACGTACCCATCTACACCTTGCACCACAGCCATCCTTCTGGGGAAGGTACTCCCACACTGCTTTTGGAATGGAGTTTCAGGATTTAGACCCAGCAACGATGAAGGAATGATGTATTTCCCAATCAGGGAGGATGAGGGAACATTCAGGCGATGGCATTGCCATGCAACCATTGCCTTTGCCCTTTGTGGTGATTGAGATCCTGTGTTTGTCAGTGTAGTCTGGGCAAGTCACTGCAGTACATTTATAAATGGTATACACTGGGTTCCATGGCTACAACTTTTCATTCACTTTCATTCTCTGAGGTGCCACATCATTTGTTACACGGCCAGGACACAAGCTCCCGATGCTTTCAGACCTTCTTTTACACGACAGTGCTGATGGAAAGTGAGTTCCCTTCACTTTAATGAAAACAGCAAAGATTCAATGCTGCTTCTTTCTCTTCCCTCTGTGGGAGCTTCCTGTGCCTGTGTCAGGTTACAGTGTAATGCAGTGAGGTTTTGAGCCGTCTGCTACCGCAGTGTGCACGGATAGAGTTCCTCAAGGGAGGGGAAGTATTCCCATCTGAATCACCCTCCTGCAGATACCTCAACTCTTTCTGTATCACGGTTTAGCATAATCTGTTTGTCTGCACTTTCCAAGGGGAGTCGCTGGACAGGGATGAGGGCTGGACGGTGATCAGCTGGGGAGGCCTCGGTGATTTTCCTCCATCTCCCCCAATTCTCAGGAGGACAGGGGACATTCTTGATCAAGGGGTTGCCTTGGTTTTCATGTGTGTCAATTGCAGTGTTAAGAACTATTAGGAAGCAGTGGAACTATTGGGAAATCCTACCTCCACTAGGATTTGAAGGGGAGAATAGACTGTGTGCGTCTGTCCGTCAGTGTGTGGCCCAAGTCCAGGGGCTGCTGACTTACAGAGTCAAACGGTTCCGGGAATTCACTGAGGATCCTGTGGAATTAAACTGACACCCAACTAGTGAAGCGCATTCATTTTTCCACCCCTGAGCCCTGGTGAGTCTCAGTACTTGCCCAGCTTTGACTGATCTGCCCATCAAAGGCTACTGCCCTGCTGGCCTTCAGCCAGGGCACTGAGTATAGAGGTTGGGATGTTATGTTGCAATGTACAAGACATTGGTGAGGCCACATTTGGAATATTGTGTGCAGTTTTGGTCGCCCTGCTAAAGGGAGGATGCCAGATGCTGGAAAGAATGCAGAATAGATTTACAAGGATATTACCTGGACTCGAGGGACTGAGTTACAGGGAGAGGTTGAGCGGGCTAGGACTTTATTCATTGGAGCGTAGGAGAATGAGGTGTGATCTTAGGGAGGTGTATAAAACCATGAGGGGCGTAGATAGGGTGAATGCGCACAGTCTATTTCCCATGTCTGGGGAATGAAGAACTAGAGGCCGTAGGATTAAGGTGAGGGGCAGAGACTTAATAGGAACCTGAAGGGAGGGTGATCCATATATGAAATGAGCTGCCGGGGAAGTGGTTGAGGCAGGTACATTAACAATATTTAAATGACACTTGGATGGGCACGTGGGTAGGAAGGGTTTAGAGGGATATGGGCCAAACGCTGGCAAATGGGACCAGCTCAGTTATGCAACTTAGTCAGCATGGACCGGTTGGGCCAAAGGGCCTGTTTCTGTGCTGCATGACTCTGTGACTCTAAGTTGCTAGCTGGAAGGATTATCAAAACAGGGAAGATGTGATGGACCTGTCCCAACAGGTTGCCATGGTGACCCAGTGGCCTGGCCTCAGTACTGGGGCAGTGCGCTTGCTACAGAGAGTTGACTAGTAGCCAACTTTGATAGTTGACCCTAAAGAGAACTCCTGCCCTTGTACAAGCAGATAGGGAAAGGCCAACTCAAGTAACCTTAGCCTGTACAGAATGAGTGAGCCTTCCCTGTTTGGTAGTCAGCATAGTTCAGTCCTTCACTGATCCCAGCACCAGAGGAAGCTGTGCAATCTTCCACTTCCCAATCGAGGTTCTTCTGGTCGTTCCCCAGGTTCCCGTATCTTGACAGGCCAGAGGAGAGGCACATCCTGGAGGCACTGAAACAGCTTTACCAGAATGATGCTATTGACAGGTGAGTGAGTGAGTGGCCTGGTCAGTTTGGCAATCTTTCAGAAGGGGGGACCTCGAATAATGAATGTAGAACATAGAACACTACAACACAGTACAGGCCTTTCGGCCCACGATGTTGTGCTGACATTTTATCCTGCTCTAAGATCTATCTAACCTTCCCTCCCACATAGCTTCCCATTTCTCTATCATTCATGTGCCTATCTAAGAGTCTCTTAAATGTCCCTAATGTATCTGCCCCCACAACCTCTGCCAGCAGTGCGTTCAATGCACCCACCACTCTCTGTGTCAAAAAATCGTACCCCTGACATCCCTCTGATATCTTCGTCCAATCAACTTAAAATTATGTGCCCTCGTGTTAGCCATTGTCGCCCTGGGAAAACGTCCCTCGGTACTGCACTGGGATTTGGGTTCAAACTCACAACCTCTGACTGGCAGGTAAAATGTACTGTCTAAAGAACAAGAAGCCTCCCCAATATGTTACAATTTTCTTGCTAAACAACCTGTTGTGTTTCTGACGTGTTCTCTTTTCAATTAAAGAATCCTAATTTATCATTAATCCCTCCCATATTGGGGATTTGAGACAAATTGTAACTGCCTCCATCGCTCCCTTCTCCCCCACCGCCATCACTGAAGGTGGCAGAGACCAGGCATGCAGCCTGACGTGCATGGGATGATGTTACTGAGTGGTGTATTCACCGAGTGGGAATGTCATGCTGCCCCTGTTAACACAAACAGCCCATCATGTCCAAGCCACTCAGAAATGGAGCTATTTGTGTTATTCCCAATTCCCAGGACTTGGTCCTTTATCCCTGTAGGTTACGGTCTTTAGTGCTGATCCAGGTACCTTTTAAATGTGACATTGGTTTCTGCTTCCACCTCCCTTTCAGGCTGTGTGTTCTGGATTTCTGTTACTTGTTCAATGAAAATAATTTTCCTTAACACCCCTCTAATTGTTCTGTAAGTAGGCAAACTGCTTAATATTGGTTAATATTCAATGCTCAAATTACCCTGGGCATTATTATGTTGGTGGCTCCCGTGAACAGCCATATAATAATACCCAGGGGATTTGAGCAATGCATATTAACCATGAGGACTACCACTGTTCTGTTCACTGTGGTCTCTTGGGATCTCTAATCACCTGAGAGGGCTGATGGAGCCTTGGTCTCTGCAGAGACTTTACTGGTCGTCTCTTTCTCCTCCCCTCTCTCAGGGCAGGTTGTGTGACCAAACTTGGGCGCCTGATGGTGGAGTTTCCTCTCCCGCCACCTATGACACGGGCTCTGATAAAAGCCGCCGCCGTGGGCTATGAGTGCCTTTTGCTTCCAGTGGCCGCGATGCTCTCCGTAGAAAACGTTTTCATTCGACCAGGTGAGGGCGGGGGCTCTTGAAATGGTTTGTACAACACCGCATTATGTGCTCTCAATGCACCTCCCAATGACAGGTACATGAGTGAAGGTGTCAGCCATTTCACGCTTGGTGGGCTCTCACACCAATGCGATGGATGGCCATTTAATCTTCTTTTGGTGGGGGGGAATATAATCCAGGACATGGAAAATCTCCTGCTGTATCTTGACTAATTATGTTTTATAATCTACCTTGGTTAAGCATCTCCATCCAGCGTCTTTGCCATGGCAGCACTTGAGTGTCAGCCTAGGTTAGGGCACCAGGTGTCTGGAGCGGGGCTTGAACCACTGAACTCCAGGACTTGTGTGGCAGTCCATCCATTCTTAAGTACGACAGCAACTTGATATTGCATTAGTCCAACGTACATTATTTATTTCAACAATGGTTTTGTATGTGGCAGTTGCTTTGAGGTTCCAATTACAGCTGATGAACTGCACAGCACGTGAGTTGTTATTAGCTGAGCTTAGGTGACAGCAGTGTTGCAACAGATATTCTCAGTTTCTTGGTTCGGAGAGGAGGGGAACTGGATCACCCAGGGTTACAGGTCATGATCACTGTCCAATGACTGCAGCTGCAAGTGTACGTGTTGAGGGTGGATAGGTTCAGGCAACGTTTGCCTGCACCCTGTTGGTTGGGATTCCATAACCTGGTTCCTGTGTGAAGAATGGCCCTTACCACCCGGGCAGACACCTTGGCGAGAGTTAGAGCCTTGTGTACAAAATTCTTATGGGGCTTGACCAGGCGGATGAGGAATTGATGTTTCAACTCCTGGTGCGGTGTTTTAGATCCAGGGATCACAGTCTCAAAGTAAGGATTTAGCCATTCAGGGTGGAGATGAGAAAGGAATTTCTTCACCCAGTGTCTTTGGAATTCTCTAATGTACCAGAGTCCCCAGGGCCTTTTAGAGTTCTGGTATGTTAAAGTTCGAGGTTGATGGGTTTTTTGATCTTAAGAGAATCAAGGGATTTGAGGTTCATGTGAAAAGTTGCACGGAGCTAGATGATCAGCCATGATCTTATTGAATGGGAGAGCAGGAATGAAGCCGAATGGACTACTGCTTCTACTACTAATACAGGACACCCTGAGTTACAAACACCCAACATACAGGCACCTCTGCATACGAGTGAGCTCCCATAATATTAAATTCAAAAGTATGATGTACGTGCATACGTTTGTATCTATTAACAGCAGGACTAGTTTCCTCTCTCTCTCCACTTTTAGTAATTGTTCTTTCTTATCAGTCATGTGCTTTTGATGCCATTCATTACAACACTGTGGAGGTACGGTTACCACATCGAGTGATTTTTGTGTATTTCCCAATCTATGGACAAAATCGATTTATGGACTGTGTAAAAATGAAACCTGTTCATTAGCCGGGGCTGGCTTGTACCCTTCTGTAGGAGAACGAGGAGGATATGGGTACAGTTGGACATGTCCAACATTCTACACACAGGAGGAGGCTTCAGGAAGAGGTGATAGGAAGCAGGGAAAGGAGGAGGAGGCCTGAGAGTTACTGCAGACACCCACGTGCCAGCCTGTGGCTGGTTCATTTAGGGAGGGCTGGCATGGGGTCTTCACTGTCTGGGTGTAGAGCTGAGGGGCAGAGGCTGGGATAATTGACAACAAACCTCAACAAACAATAAGCAGGACAAGTAAGGGTGGGAGAGACGTAAAACGTGGAGCAGATTATCGAGGTGCTAAGGTGCCAGTTACTGAGGCCCAGTGCTTTGTCCCAACAGGGAACCCGGACAAGCAGAAGGAAGCCGAGCTGAGGCACCAGGAGCTGGCTCAGGAGGCTGGCGGCAGCAATGATTTCTTAACATTACTCAACATCTTCGAGAAGTGCAAGGCAAGGTATGGCCTTTGTGGGAAGGTGGGGAGATGGACTGAGCAGTGTGAGTCACCTTGGACTTGTTGAAGAGCTATGGACTGGGAGATATCAGAGTAAGGGAGCCTGTTCTGAACTGTGTTGCGTTCTTGGAGGTAAAAGACTTTCCGAGGCAGAATAAAAAGACAACCTGCATTTGTAAAGCAGATTTCACAACCAAACGATGCCCGAGAATGAAGTAGTTTTGTTACTGGTATAAAGACTGACAGTCAATGCAGAGGCTTCAGTTTAATGTCTCATGTGAAAGATAAAATGGTGCAGCTGGGCAGAGCCACTGCCTCACAGCACCGGAGACCTGGGTTCATTTCTGACTTCACCTGCCATCTGAGTGGAGTTTGTTCGTTCTTCCTGTGGCCTGATAGAAGTACAAAAAAAAAATCAGAGGCATAGATTGGTTAGATAGAGTCTTTTTCCCAGGGTGGAAATGTCGAATACTAGAAGGAATAGGTTTAAAGTGAATGGGGGAAAGTTTAAAGGAGACGTCCGAGGTAAATTTTTCTATGTAGAGGGCGGTAGGTGCCTGGAATGAGCTGCTGGGGAGCTGGTAGAAGCAGATACAACAGCAACGTTTAACGGGCGTTTAGACAGGCACACACACGGACGGGAGATGATGGGACGTAGACCATGTGCAGGCAGATGGGGTTAGTTTAATTTGGCGTCGTGGTCGGTGCAGACGTGGTGGGCCGAAGGGCCTGTTCCTGCGCTGTACTGTGGTACGTTTGTGTGTGACTGCGTGGGTTTCCCCTGGGTGCTCCGGTTTCCTCCCACATCCCAAAGACACACGGATTGGTAGGTTAATTAGTCACTGTAAATTGCCCCTAGTCTGTAGGTGAGAGGTGGAATCTGGGGGGAGTTGATGAGTCCAAGGTAAAGAAAATTAAAATAGGATTAATGTAAATGGGTGGCTGCTGGTCAGCATAGTCTCGATGGGCTGAAGGGCCTGTTTCTGTGTTGTGTCTCTATGACTATAGCAGCTACTCAGTCCCGCATTGGTAATGGCTGATTAAGTTATGAGCTTGTGTCTCTGGAGTGGGTGATGTGTGACTCCCTGAATCGCCTCTGTGTTCAGCGTCTGGGATCACAGACGAGAACAATTGGGCAGAATTGCCTTCAAACACTTGATGAAGTGGGTGACCTGTTTTGCCGCCGTTCCCCTGTGGGAGTTGGGAGCCGTTCTTTCGCTTCTGTTGTCGCCTGGCACGGTGCACCTGGTCGCTCACGTGTGTCTGTTCACCCTCAGTGACTCGCCGTCTTCCTGGTGCCGAAAGTACTGGCTCCACTGGCGAGCAATGAAGACTGCGTTCAGCGTGGAGACCCAACTCCAGGAGATACTCAGGAAAATGAAACAGGTCCGAGTGCCCGAGTCTCCGTTCTTTGAATTTCTATTTGAAAATGTCTTCTCCTCAACTTTTCCCACTGCGTCTCTTGCTCTTCTCTCTCCTTCGGACACAACTCAAGGCTGATCTCTGTTGTTGTTTGCAGAGAAAGGACTTTCCCTCAGAGACGTACAGTGGCTCCAAGGCTGAGCTGCTGAGGAAATGTTTATGTGCTGGGTATTTCTCCAATGTAGCCAGAAGGTAAATAGTTTCTCCTCGCACTCTGAGATCCCTGTGTCTTGCCTGGTGAATTTTTTTTTATGTTCTCTGATTTTATTTCTATTAAAAAGGGATATGCCGCCTGTATCACTTCTGCATTTTGTGCAGTTGGTGTCAACGTCACTTATCTGAGCTTGAGTCTGGTAGTTCAGGTGCTGGGAGGGGAGGTGGGGGGGGGTGGGGGGGGGGATCCCCCTCACTAGCAATGGCCTGTCCGAATCCTGGTGCTAAATTTCTATCACGTTTTGATGCTTTTTTCAATGTCCCACTCTCCCCATGTTGACCACTAACTAGCAGGTAATCCTGCTATAACACATTTCCATAATGTGAACCCGATATATCGTGACTGATAAATTATTTGTATTATGCAGGCAAATTGGTTATAACACGATTTCGATCAGGAACTAGCCTGGCAATAATTAGACATCATTGATGAATGATAGAAAGATAGGGGGCTATGTGGGAGGGAAGGGTTATATCGATCTTAGAGCAGGATAAAATGTCGGCACAACATTGTGGGCCGAAGGGCCTGTACTGTGCTGTAGTGTTCTATGTTATTGTCTCTTAAGTACACGGGCTGCAAGTTTCACCGCGGGAGGCCACTTAAGAGTTTCTTTGGAAATTGACAAGCAATTGCTTCCACTGATGCTTGTTTAACCAAACTCTGTTAAATAATGTAACACGCAGCCTTTAGTTGCAGCTATTAAAAACACCTTTATTTTTGAAAATCCTGTGGGGGGGAGAAATAACTTTGTTACTGAGAGTCTGAAACTCTCAAGCCCTTAACCCCCTTTTCCCCATTGACACGATTGTCTTGATAACTGTATTTTTTATATAATGCGAGGTTTCCAAGGAATGCAACTATCAGGTTATAGCAGAACTGCCTGTATTTGCCTCCAGTGAGCTCAGGACATGTTTGATCTCAGCAGCCAAGGATCTGAACCTTCGCGCAGAAACAGAATTGAACGACCTCATCACTCAGTAACACCTTGACTTGTGTTGCTACAGGGATTAATTTGTCAGCAGAGCCATTTGGTTGTGTAGAAAAATCTGGCATCTGTTTACAGTATGGGAGCTGACTCGTCTCCCCGTGCCTGAATCTTTCTCATTGATGGATCTTGTACAGTCTCTTAAAGTAATATGACCTATTTCTTTGCAGGTCTGTCGGTAAATCCTTTCACACGATGGATGGTCATGGATCACTTGTCCACATCCACCCTTCCTCTGTCGTATGTAGCTCCTTACAGTGTTTATTTGTAAACTTTATTTGTCCTTGCATGTTTTCCAGCAGGTTGCGTATGGGTGGTTGATATTCGCAGCTGAAACCTGAGCCTGTTCCACTGGGGAGTAACCAGAGACAGAAGCTCATTGGTTATTACACCTCTTTGGCTCAGGTGATGCTCACACTGTCCTGGCTGACATCCCCTCGGCCGTGCCTTCACCCACTGAATGATCAGGCAGCATGACAACAAATTGCATTGTGACATAGTAAAATGTTCTACGGTGATTCTGGAACATTCTCAAATCAAACACAAAGAACAGCCCCCGGTCAAAGAGCTGGGTTTTAAGGGGAGTCTCATTGGTGGGGAGATCGGGCAGAGCACTAAAGGCACAGCTGCCAATGACGGAGCAAAGGAATTGGGGAATTATTTGAAATCAAACTGGAGGGTGTCAGGTTTCTCAGTGTTGACATACCGGAGGAGTTTAGAGATGGGTAGGGTCCATTTCTAGGGCAATAGTAGATTACCCCTGAGGATGTTACATAATACAAAGGCGAGAAGCAGAAAATGAAGAATTTCTGAGAAAACCTCACCCTGGTATTTTGTTGGCAGCTGTTTGAACAAGAGAGCCAGCTTGATTGGATTATCTTTCATGATGTTATGGTCACATCCAAGATTTACATGCGGACTCTGTGCCCGATTCGTTATGAGTGGGTGAAGGATCTGCTGCCCAAGTTGCATGAAATTGATGTGTACCAGCTGAGCAGCGTGGCGAGGGATGAGGAGGCCAAGGACGTGGCCCAACAACGGCAGAACAAACACCAGGACGAAAGAGCATCAGGTGAGTGTTTGTCCCCTCCTCATCCTGTCCTCTCTTGGGGACGGTGACCTTTGCTGAGTTCTGATTTCTTGTATCATCACCATCAATGCAGAGCCTGTTCAACATCTCTGTGCCTTTGGTGACGTATCTCGGATTGTGGGCGCTACTGGCAGGGCCAGCGTTTGTCGCCATGGTTACCCTCGAGAAGTTGGCAGTGAGTCACCTTCTGGAACTGCTGCTGGCCATGTGACAAAGGTGCTCCCACGGTGGTATTTGTGAAAGAGTTCCAGGATTTTCACCAAAGTTCACATTGGAGTACTGCATACAGTTCTGGTCGCCCTGCTATAGGAAGGAGGTCATTAAACTGGAATGGGTACAAAAAAGATTTACGAGGATATTACCGCAACTGGAGGGTTTGAGTTATGAGGAGAGACTGGATAGACTGGGATTTTTTTTCCCTGGAGCGTAGGAGGCTGAGGGGTGACCTTATAAAGGGTTAAAAAATCATAAAGGGCATAGATAAGGTGAATAGCCACAATCTTTTCCCCAGAGCAGGGGAGTCCAAAGCTAGAGGGCATAGGTTGAAAATGTGAGGGGAAAATTTAAAAGGTTAATTGGTTGGTTGGTTTATTATTGTCACTTGTACCGAGGTACAGTGAAAAGCTTGTCTTACAAACCGATCCTACAGGTCGATTCATTACACAGTGCAATTACATTGAGTCAGTACAGAGTGCATTGATGTAGTATAGGTTAAAAACAATAACAGTACAGAGTAAGGTGTCACAGCTGCAGAGAAAGTGCAGTGCACTAAGGTGCAAGGTCACAACAAGGTAGATCGTGAGGTCAGAGTCCATCTCATTGTACGAGGGAACCGTTCAATAGTCTTATCACAGTGGGGTAGAAGCTGTCCTTAAGTCTGGTGGTACGTGCCCTCAGGCTTCTGTATCTTCTACCTGATGGAAGAGGAGAGAAGGGAGGATGTCCCAGGTGGGTGGGGTCTTTGATTATGCTGGCTGCTTCACCAAGGCAGCGAGAGGTAAAGACAGAGTCCAAGGAGGGGAGGCTGGTGTCCGTGATGTGCTGGGCTGTGTCCGCAACTCTCTGCAGCTTCTTGCGGTCCTGGGCAGAGCAGCTGCCGTACCAAGCCGTGATACATCCAGATAGGATGCCTTCTATGGTGCATCGGTAAAAGTTGGTGAGAGTCAAAGGGGACAAACCAAATTTCTTTAGCCTCCTGAGGAAGTTGAGGCGCTGGTGAGGGGCAACTTTTTCCACATAAAGGGTGATGAGTATATAGACAATAGACAATAGGAGCAGAAGTAGACCATTCGGCCCTTCGAGTCTGCACCGCCATTTTGAGATCATGGCTGATCCTCGTACCTGTTCCTGCCTTGTCCCCATATCCCTTGATTCCCCTATCTATAAGAAACCTATTTAGCTCCTTCTTGAAAGTGCCCAGAGAATTGGCCTCCTCTGCCCTCTGAGGCAGTGCATTCCACAAATTCACAACCCTCTGGGAGAAGAAGTTTTTCCTCACCTCTGTCCTAAATGGCCTAGCCCTTATTCTTAAATCATGCCCCCTGGTCCTGGACTTCCCCAACATCTGGAACATATTTCCTGTCTCTATCTTGTCCAATCCCTTAATAATCCTGTATGTTTCAATCAGATCCCCTCTCAATCTTCTCAATTCCAGCATGTACAATCCCAGTCTCTCCAACCTCTCAGCATAAGACAGTCCCGACATCCCCGGAATTAACCTCGTAAACCTACGCTGCACGCCCTCTATAGCCAGGATATCCTTCCTTAACCCTGGAGACCAAAACTGTACGCGATACTCCAGGAATGATCTCACCAGGGCCCTGTACAAATGCAAAAGAATCTCTTTGCTTATGTACTCAATTCCTCTTGTAATACAGGCCAACATTCCATTAGCCTTCATCACTGCCTGCTGCACTTGCTCATTCACTTTCAGTGACTGATGAACAAGGACTCCTAGATCCCTTTGTATTTCCCCCTTACCTAACCCCACACCATTCAGATAATAATCCGCCCTCCTGTTCCTGCTCCCAAAGTGGATAACCTCACACTTATCCACATTAAACTTCATCTGCCAAGTATCTGCCCACTTACCCAACCTATCCAAATCACCTTGAATTCTCCTAACTTCCTCTTCACATGTCGCACTGCCACCCAACTTTGTATCATCAGCAAACTTGCTAATGTTATTCACAATGCTTTCATCTAAATCATCAACATAGATCGTAAACAGCTGCAGTCCCAGCACCGAGCCCTGTGGCACCCCACTAGTCACGGCCTGCCATTCTGAGAAACATCCATTCACCCCTACCCTTTGTTTCCTATCCGCCAACCAGTTTTCTATCCATGTTAATACCCGCCCCCCAATTCCATGAGCCCTAATTTTACCCACCAATCTCCTGTGCGGCACTTTATCAAATGCTTTCTGAAAGTCGAGGTATACAACATCCACTGAATCTCCCTCGTCTATTTTCCTGGTTACATCCTCAAAAAACTCCAGATTAGTCAAGCATGATTTGCCCTTGGTAAATCCGTGTTGACTCGACCCAATCCTATCAGTGCTATCCAAATATGCCGCTACTTCATCCTTAATAATGGACTCTAGCACCTTCCCCACCACAGATGTTAGGCTAACTGGACGATAGTTCCCCGTTTTCTCCCTCCCTCCTTTCTTAAAAAGTGGGATAACATTAGCCATTCTCCAATCCTCAGGAACCGACCCCGAATCTAAGGAACATCGGAAAATGATCACCAATGCATCCACAATTTCTAGAGCCACTTCCTTTAGTACCCTGGGATGCAGACCATCTGGACCTGGGGATTTGTCAGTCTTCAGCCCCATTAGTCTACCCATCACCATTTCTTTCCTAATGTCAATCCACTTCAGTTCCTCTGTCACCCTCTGCCTTTTGTCCATCCTTACCTCTGGGAGATTTCTTACGTCTTCCCCCGTGAAGACAGATCCAAAGTACTTATTAAATTCGACTGCCATATCCCTGTTTCCTGTAATAATTTCACCCAATTCGGTCTTCAAGGGGCCAACATTGTTCCTAACTAACTTCTTTCCCTTCACATACCTAAAAAAGCTTTTGCTATCCTCCTTGATATTCCTGGCTAGCTTGCCTTCGTACCTCATTTTTTCTTCCCAAATTACCTTTTTAGTTAAATTCTGCTGCACTTTAAAAATTTCCCAATCTTCTATCTTCCCACTCAGCTTGGCTCAGCCATACTTCTTCCTTTTTAACACAATGCTATCTCTGATTTCCTTTGTCAGCCACGGTGGCCCCTTTCCCCTCTTTGAGTCTTTCCTTCTCTGGGGAATAAACTGATCCTGCACCTTGTGCATTATTCCCAAGAATACCTGCCATTGTTGTTCCACTGACAATTCTGCTAGGATGCCGCCCAGTCAACTTGCCAGCCTAGGAACGAGCTGCCAGCGGAAGTGGTGGAGGTGGGTACAATTAGGACATTTGGACGGGCATGTGGATAGGAAAGGTTTCGAGGGATATGGGCCAAACGCTGGCAAATGGGTCTCGCTCATTTAGGCAACTTGGTCAGCATGGACAAGTTTGGGGAAAGGGCCTGTTTTCCATGCTGTATAACTCTATGACTTTAAACACTGGCCAACCTTTCCCCAAGTCCAAATGGTGTGTGACTAGATGGTGCCTGTCATACTCCTAGGCAGTCAGCCAGCTTTTCCTTCATTCATTCACACGATGCGGCAGCTGCTGGGAATGCCAGCATTTATTGCCTATCCCTAATTGTCCTTGAACTGAGGAACCAGTCAAGGGTCAACCAACTAAACTAGTAAAGAGCAGTGTGCTGAGCAATCTGTTTTTGGTGACGTTAGTGAAGAAGCAATGCTGGTCAGCGCACACACAGAACTCTCCTGCTTTTTCAACGGTGCCACAGGTTCTAAAATCCTCCTGAGCCTCACACCAGGCCTTCAGTTTAACTTCTGCAGCATTACTCTCGGGGCTACACTAAAGCCTCAGTCCCAGTGACACTGTGCAGTGAGACCTGAGCCCATGACCTCTGAGTCAGCAGAGAGCTCCATCACTGAGTGGTTTCTGTTCTATGGTGCACAGTAAGGTACCCTGAGCATTTTCTGCGACTCAAGATAAAACTGCTCAAAGCTCACTTTGTGACTGAGCCCTTTGATGTAATTATTGCTTCAAACTGTTTTTAATCCAAATAATTATTAGTATTTTATTAGCACTATTTTTTCTGCCTCGAAGGTGTTTATATAGTGTTTGGTTTCATGTGCACTCCCTATGGCTCATACTTTGTAATGATTCCTTAATGGTTTAAATGTCTATATATGCCCACACACAGACACACGCAGCAGTTGAGAGCAGGAATGGTGGTTCATTCCCGCTCATCTCTTGCCCACAGCCCTTCCAGCCGCCACTGCTTCCATCCTCCTCCCTTGCACAGAGCTGCGGAGGAAAACCAGAACATTGAGATTCGACCCTTCTGACAAGATAAGATAGAAGATAAGATTTCTGTATTAGTCATGTGTACATCGAAACACACGGTGAAATGCATCTTTTTGCGTAGAGTGTTCTGGGGGCAGCCCGCAAGTGTCGCCACGCTTCCGGCGCCAATGTAGCGTGCCCGCAACTTCCTAACCCGTACGTCTTTGGAATGTGGGAGGAAACCGGAGCACCCGGAGGAAACCCACGCAGACACGGGGAGAACGTACAAACTCCTTACAGACAGCGGCCAGAATTGAACCCGGGGTCGCTGGTGCTGTAAAGCATTACGCTAACCGCTACACTACCGTCCTAACCTCTGCACCCATCAGCACACAGTGTCTGAAAGCTTTGGTGTTGATGTTGTATGACAGGTACTGACCTTGTATGGTTTGCAAATGTCAGAGCCGAAGGAGTTACTTCCCGTTTGGGCACACTGCTGTTTTTCAGATTTAAATGGAGGTATTTGACCTGTCCTTTCCCTTCCCCCCTCTTGCAGAGCAAACTCTGGAAGAAGCCCTGAGGAAGCTGGAAAAGAGGAACGATGAGAAGTCCATATCCGATGCTCGGGCTCGATACCTTCAGCGCAAGCTGGACAAATCGCAGAACTGGACGGGGCAGTGAAGGTGCAGCAGAGCTGTCAGGAAGGGTTGACGCCGCACAGGGAGCCCAGTCCCAGTGCCAGACCGGAAGATGAATAGTGTTCGGGTCCATAGCCATTCTCAGCTTCAGCATCTCAGGGCCAAAAGGCAGATCTCTTGAACCATTGTGCACATGGAGTTGAGAACAAATGCAAACCTCATGTGGTGGGGTTAGAGAGTGGAGGAATAATCGGACACTGACACAGGGTGTCTGTGCATGGGTCCAATTACTCCCCCCAGGTACTCATGCTCCCTCTTAGGTACCTGCGTTCACGTTCATAATGGGCCTTCACACTGTAGTTGCACTGTCTGTCCATGTGTTGGGAGGGAGCATGACTGGGCTATTTAGGCAAATGCTGACAGACCACACACAACGTTGTAACCTTTTTAGTGAGAATAAAATATGAACTGTCTCCTAAATCGTTTTCCTCAGGCGAAAACCATCTTAAAGCTCAAGAACCATCAATTAGTGCAGACTATCTGATGTTGTTACCTAAAGGTCCCATTGTTACAGTTCATGAAATGCTGCCCTGTTACCATCTGAACACTGAACGGGTTGCTGGGTTTGAACAGGTCAGAGTCGACTGTGCAGAGATATTTCGCGTGTCAGTTATCTGTACCGTTGGCTTCATAGGTGATTGGAATTGTGCTTCTCCTGGTGCACTGCCGCAGCGGACTGCAGGGGAGAGGGAGGACTGATGAAATGCGGAGCCATTTCAGGCTGGTGGTGTATGAATAGAATCCTTTATGTCACTTTGGTCTGATTTATTATATGTTTTTTTATAAATTATGAAAATAAGAAAGAAATTGCTTTAAAATATCTTTTGTAATGTTTTATTTTCAATAAAATGTGATTCAACCCTTAATCTGCACTCAGGAAAACAACAGTTTAAATTATTGGATTTCTAAATTTGGAATTATCCCTTTCATCCCTGAAGCAAGCAGTCATGGCGCCGCTGAGGATAATTGAAAAGTTTCAATGTGTGATTTTTAAATGTTTTATTATAAAATTCCTTGTACATTTCTCAGTTGCCTTGTGCCTTGTATTTAATTCATTTGCAACGTAGCATCCAAACTAATTTACTTGAATAAAAAAAAAACCCGATCTTTTTATTTCTTCCTGCTTCCTGTTCCAGGCCTCATCGCCGATTTGAAGGACGCGGGTTCTGTGCCACAGCTGCATAAAAGATCCGTCCTCGATCTATAAAGCCTGACCTTGACTGGGAATTCTATCAGTAAGACCCAGCTCTGCTCTGCCAACATTCACATTCATGAACTTTCGACGAAGTTCTATAAATCGATACAAGTCTCCCTCCCCCCAGTGAAATCAGGACTCCCTGATTTGTTTAGTATTCGCCCTCAAAGTGTGGGTAGAGGGGAAATGAACAACTGTATATTTTGATCTAAATAAAAAAAACTTAATGGTAACGCTGCCAATTGCGAAGCTTTTAGGGCCCATTATTTGGAATTCCTCAATGACCTCCACTCTCGGTCCTGATGCAGGGTTTCGAGCCGAAACCCTGACAGTTCCTTTCCCGCCACAGATGCTGCTCGACCCACTGAGCTCCTCCAGCGAATTGTCTGTTGCTGCGGCTTCCAGGATCTGCGGGCTCTTGTGTCCTTCTAAACCACCACCTCTCTCTCTTTTCATTAAAAATGACCGCTGTCACTTTGGTCTATGTGCTGCAGCTCAGTGAGTGGTATAGTTGGAAGGCGATGGGTCTAAGTTTCACTCAGAGATTTGAGCACAAGATTCTGGGCCAATACTCACTGTATCGTGGCAATGCTGCACTGTCCTTTGGAAAGATGTTAAACTGAGACCAGTGGGTGTAGAAAAAAAATGTTCCATGGCATTGTGTTGACAAGGAGCAAGGGAATTCTCAGTGACTGGGGCAATGTCACTAATAAATGGTCGACATGATTATCATACGTGGTTGCATGATCGAGTTTCCTCTAGGCAAATTATCTACTGTGCTTCATGCATAATGACAGTGACTACACTGAAAGTAATTACTAGGCTCGAAAGTACTTTGGGTATTGTTGCTATAAACAAAGGTACATGTTTATGTGGCTTGGTGTAAAATCTTGTCTGGTCATATGTGAAATACCTCGGAATGTTTCCTTACCTTAAGAGTGTACCCACCATCGAGGACATCTTCAGGAGGTGGTGCCTCAAGGACCTCCATCACTAAGGACCCTCGCCATCCAGGACATGCCCTCTCCTCATTACTACCATCGGGGAGGAGGTACAGGAGCCTGAAGGCCCACACTGAACGATTCAGGAATAGCTTCTTCCCCTCTGCCATCTGATTCCTGAACGGTCCGTGAACACTGCCTCATTATCCCTTTCTTTGCACTATTTATTTACTCTATAATTTATAGTAATTTTATGTCTTTGCTCCGTACCGCTGCCGCAAAAGAACAAATTTCACGTCATATAAAACAGTGATAACCTGATTCTGATTATTAACTACAAGTTATGCTCCTGCCATTTTACTGGGCTCCCTAATGCTGCAAGATTCACTCAGACCGGACCTGGCTTGCTCGAGACAGGTATCGACTGGAAGTTGAAGTAATTTTACACACAACAATTAGGATTATGGGAAGATATCTCAATTGTCTAGCTCTTCTGGAGGTGATTACTGGGGACTTTGTGTAGGCCATTTACTTGCCCTTTCACTTTTTGCATTCATTCAAGGGGTGTGGGCTTCATGGGCTGAACCAGCATTTAATCGCCCATCCCTAGTTGCCCGTGAGAAGGTGGTGGTGAGCTGCCGGGTTCAAGATATACCCACACTACTGTCAGGAGAGAGTTCCAGGATTTCGGGGAAGGAATGGCGTGTGGCTTGGAGGGCAACTTCCAGGCAGTGGTATTCACATACTTCTGCTGCCCATCCTTCTAGCTTGTAGAAGTGGGGTTCAGTAGGTGCTGTCTAAGGAGGTTTCACTTGGAGGTTGGGCCACTTCTATACAGAAAGTATTTCCATTGAAGAAATGCGCAGGTACACTGCCTACAAACATAAGGTGACATATTACACAGTTACATTTGTGCTTCTGTCATACGTTGAGCAATTCAGTTTGTAAGTTATGTCCTCTCCCAGCCTTGCCGCAGGCTCAGCTAATGAGGTAGATGACTAAAGGTCGATGCTATAGTTCTTTCATACACACACTTTTAGATTTGTGTTAGTACAAGGTAAATCTGTAGTTTACAAGTATTTAATATTTAATTGATGTATTTTTTAAAGCATAACATACTTCCAGCTAAGTATCTTTGTGATCACAAGGATGTGTGTAAATAAGTTTTATTTTCAATGCTTTTTGATTTACACTGCAATGGTTCAAAGTAACTACACACAACCGAGGGAGCCTGTGTGTATCTGGTGCAGGCAGGCTTGTACTAACCTTTGGAACTGCTCCCCCTCAGAAAGAAACCAAAAGAGACAAAAATCAATCCACACCGAGTCTGGTCGAATTGCTGCTTTACAGTGGCGATCTTACAAAAAAAAAACTTGGTTCTTTCCTTCGGAGCATTGACTGAATGTGACCTTTGCTGGACTTCTGGCCACTGACTATGATTGCTAGTGGCTCTTGCAATCCAACAATAAAGCCCTGTGAAATAAAAGCAGAACACTCAGCTGGTCGGCTGCCACCTGTGCAAAGACGATGAAAGGTCACTAGCTGAAATGAAATGTAAACTTGACTTATTTCTCCTCTGATCCTGAGGGTTTCCAACAATCTTTTTACTTTAGGTTTCAACTGCACATGACATTATAGGGAAGTTAGCACAATGGTTAAGTTACTGGACCAATATCTAGTGCTAATTAATTTAAAATCATAATTAAGTTTGGAATAAAAAGCTACTGTTGATCATGTTTGCGATGAAACAAATGGATTGAGGTTAAAAATCAGCCTGGTTTGATTAAATCCTTCAAGGAGGGTACTTGGCCGTCTTTATCTGGTCTGGTGTACATGTGACTCCTGACCTTCCAATACAGCTGACTTTCAATGCTTTAGCAGGCTATTAAGTTTGGGGCAATCAGAGATGGACAATCAATGCCAACAGTGTGAGTAAATAATAGTTTTCCTTTCATAAAACTCCATTTCTGAGGATAGTTGTATGGATGTTAGTACTTCCAGAGAGTAAGTCACAGGACGCTATCCAAATGCACCTAATGTACAAGCATATTTTCAAGCAATGGTGAGTTCAATGTGCTGTAACAGTAATGGTAGCCCTAACAGAGTTCTCCCATCCTTCCACTGCATAGAGAATCCAATTGTTAGCCCTCAGTTAAGATTTACTAACTCAGGACTTTCCCTGTGTGTCACACAGAAGCAGATGGAGTGTGGTATTAACCCACTAAGCTGGGACAACAGATCAGTGTACCGACGTCATGCCCATGGAAGGATTGGCTGCTGGAACACGTTTGTGATGTTTCTCTGGCAGTCCGATGGAGCAAAGCTGATAATCTGATAGTGGGGCGAAAATTGTCATCTGCGTTTGTGCTCGGGATTGATAGAGGATCAAGTTGATTGCCAACTCCCTTGCTGAATCAGGTGGATTGGATGGGATCAAGTAAATAATGTCTAAATGCAATTGTAAAATATATTGATCCACACCTTACAACTCACCCTTTTTGCTTCCATCTGGGCACTTCCCCGAAGTATTAAGTGCAGCGAGTAAGTTCAGGGCAAGTCTCTGTCGTTTGAAAAATCATAGATGAGAGGGCATGTACAAATAACCGGGAGATCTCTCTCCCCTGCCATTCGTACCTCTGGTCTGGTCTAATACGGCCCTACAGTCCACTGCGAACTCTGCCTTAGTTCAACCCTGTTGTTTTATTCATCTGCCACTTCGTTCACTTCACCCATTCCCACCTGTGCCTTCATCGATGTATGTGCCAAACTCTGGAATTCATTATTTACATCTCCCTACATCTAATTGGTGTGGGAGACTGGTCAGGTACTGCATGAAAATCAAACCTGCACAGAGCAATAATGAAGGGTAACAACAATCAGTGGCAGATTTATTATCACTGACTTAAATGATATGAAATTTGTTGTTTTGCGGCAGCAGTACAGTGCAAAGACGTAACACTACCATAAATTACAAACAATAAATAGTGCAAAAAGGAATAACGAGGTAGTGTCCACGGACCGTTCAGAAATCAGACGGCGGAGGGGAAGAAGCTGTTTCTGAATCGTTGAGTGTGGGTCTTCAGGCTGCTGTACCTCCTCCCCGATGGTAGTAACGAGAAGAGGGCATGTCCCGGATGGTGAGGGTCCCTAGTGATGGATGATGCCTTCTTGAGGCACTGCCTTTTGGAGATGTCCTCAATGGTGGGGAGGGTTGTACCTGTGTCAGAGCTGGCTGAGTCTACAACCCTCTGCAGCCTCTTGTGATCCTGTGCATTGGAGCCTCCGTACCAGGCTGTGATGCAACCAGTCAGAATGCTCTCCGCTGTACATCTGTAGAAATTTGTAAGAGTCTTTGGTGACAGACTGAATCTGCCCTACTCTCCTGGAAGTAGTTACTTGGCATCATTTGGATCAAGCTTCTGGTCACCTGTCATTGATGCTTCAAGCTTTGCCTCATTACCAAACACCCATGAAACCTCTCAAGACATTGAGTTAGTTCTAAGTGATTAAAAGAGCCAATTAAATCCAAGTTGTTGTTTTCAGCTTTGAATGGAAGTGGCTGAGAAATTAAATATGGTTACAGGTGAAAGTGTGACTGATGGTTAGCAGGACACAGATTACCATGAAAAGCAGACCAATTTAAGATATTTCTTACACAACATTTGGGAGGGGAGGAGTGGGGTTGAGATACAGAGGCAGGTGGATGATGGTTCGAATCAGGCAAAGAGAGAGGTAGATGGAGCAAGGCGTTTTTTTCTCTGCCTCCATCTATCATCCACATAGAGGCATGCATCTCCCGACACCACCCTTCCCCTCCCCTCCCCTCCCCAAGTAGACCTGCCTGTCATCCTTCAGCCCTCCTCAGTCCACCAATCACCTTAGGCTCCTCTCATTACTCCCCCCCCCCCCCCCCACCTTCCTCTTTATACTGGCTGTCTACCCTCTCAGTTCTGATGCAGAGTTTCGACCTGAAATGTCGACGAGTCCCCCCCCCCCCCCAACCCCGCCACACACTCCACAGACGCTGCTCGACCCGCTGAGTACCTTCAGCAGATTATTTGTTGCTCCAGATTCCAGCATCTACGGTCCCTTATCTATTGCACGGTGGAGGTGTCACCTTTCAGATGGATCTTAAAATACGGCCTTGCCTTTCCTGTCGGTCGTGTAAACGATCCAATAATCACTCTCCGAAGAGCAGGGCAGATAGCCCCAAGTGTCCTGCTCCTGAACAATATTTACCCTTCGACGTACTATTACTAAATAAGGATTAACTGGTCACTTTTTGCCTTTCATGTTTAAACTGTTTGCAAAATTCTAACGACAGCACTTCAAAGTATTTTTATTTTGCAAGACGTCTTTGTTTCTTTGAGTTGCAAAATAATACACAGGTCACAAAGTTGACCTACAGCATCTGTCCTGCCACTGACGTTTTTATTTCCAGCCTCAAGATGAATTTTGCAAAGCAGGAGAAGCAAATGTGCAGCGGATAAAAATCTGTGCAAGCAAAATATTCATGTTTGGAATGAAACTCTCCCCGGGGTAGCGGTGCAGGCGGCCGGGGAGAGGACGGTGCAGCCCCCGGGCTCTGCAGCAGCCTCGACCTCCACCTCCCAATGAATGAAACGAGCCGCAGGGGAAGGGGGGGGGGCAAAAAAACCCGGAAGCGCCGTCGGAAGTGGCGTCAATCACGTGCCAATGATGTGGCAAGAACCCTGACATCGAAACCTCCGCCGAACAAAATAGATCCTCCCCCTCAAACCCCGGGGACTCGGCGAGGGAGGAAGCAAAAAAAAAACAAAACCAGCGGCAGCGTCACGGGAGTAAGTGAGCGGGGGTTACGTTGGAATGAATTGGGGCGGGGGGGGGGTTTAGTGGCGCTCCCTCCTTCCCCCTCCCAGTGCTGGAGGCCAGGCTGGCGGCGGTTCACCCCCCCCGGCGGGGCGGGGCGGGGCGGGGTGTAGCGCTCCGCCGCGCCGTTTCCGGTTGGCCGCCATTGCGGGTTGGGCGCTGCGCTGCGGCTCGTCGCCCCGGACGGTCGATCAGGAGACGGAGGGAGCGCCGCGCCGAGCCGAGGGAGCGCCGCCGGCCCACAGGTGAGGCTCCCCCATCCCCCGGGTGGCTGGGCTGAGGGGACGGGCGCCGGTGGTCGGCCTGCCGTGTAACCTGCCTGTCGATTTTCTCCCCCTCCCTCAGGTTCCTCACCGACCGACCGACCGCCCGCCCGCCCCCTCCCCGGAGCCCGGACACCGACCGACCGCCGACTGAGCCCGGAGCCCGGACACCGACCGACCGCCCGGAGCCCGGACACCGACCGACCGCCCGCCATGGCGCAGATTCTGCCCATCCGCTTCCAGGAGCACCTGCAGGTAAGGTTAGGCCCGGTCCGGCCCGGCCGCGCCCCTCCGCCTGGGCCCCGGCCCCCCCCCCCCCCCGCCCAATGGGGGCCGCGGCCCGGCTCTCGGGGGGGAGGGGGGTTCGGGTGTCCGGCGGGGAGCCCCGCTGCCCAGTCAACCTGTCAGCCGCCTCCCTCCGGGGCCTGTGTCTGAATCCACCCCGGGGGAGGGGTGGAGGGTGTGGTGGGGGGGTGGGGGAGCCGGTTCAACCTTCAGCTGCGGCGGGGCCACAATGTCACCCGCAGGAGGGAAGGTTTGTGTTTCAGCCCCTTTTGGGTTTTATTTCCTCCCCGACCCGACTACTCCGCCGGGGGTGGGGTGGGGGGGGGGAAGCACAGGGTTCGGTCGGGGGGTGGGGTGGGGTGGGGAAGCACAGGGTTCGGTCGGGGGGGGGGGGGTGGGGAAGGGCTCTCGCCCGCGGGGCTCCAGTTGTGCCGCTGCCTTAAAAAAAACACATTTCTCGCCCACTTGAAACACTTCACAGCCGTCTGTGTCAAGCTGTTTCACATTGAAACAAATACATTCCTCAAACTTGAATTGCCTGCATCAATCCGAAGTTGGAGTCATTACAAATGAATTATAAACGGGTTGATGGCTGTAGGTTTTGAGCTACTGACATCTCGTGTTAATTTAATGTCATGACTTTGGTTATTTTTTTGGAGGCTAAAAAGATTATAAAGTATTCCTGTTTTCGTTCTCCCGTTGTCTACAATTTCTTGTTAATTGAGAAGGAATGAGCTGAAATGTTGGTGGAGCTCGGTGTCTGAAGAATACTTTGACTTGCCTGGTGAATGGGAATTGGAGGCAGGAGTTAGTCGTGTGACCTTTCAAACCTGTTCGGCCATTCATTGATCATGTCTGGCTGACCTTCTACCTTGGATGTTTTCCTGCTCTCTTCCACTTTAACATGCAGAAACCTATTGATTTGGTTCTAAGCCTCTGTTGAGTATGGTGGGGGGGGGGGGGGGGGAGTTCTTAAACCTATCTTCTAAATGAAGAAACTTCATCTCAGTTGTGAATGCCTCGTTCTGGGCTTCAGCCAGATGACACATCCTGCATCTATGCTATTGAACTGAGATTCACAGTTCAATGAAGTCAATTCCCTATTTTCAACCATGGGCCCAGTTTATTTGATCTCTCCTTGTTGGCAAACCTGCCCATTCCTAGAGCCAAACCAATGGACTTTCATTAGACTCTCAATGTCCTTTAATACCAAAACTACATACGATGCTCCAAGTGTGGTCTTGCCAAGGCCCTACTTAGTTGCGGTAAGATGTCTTTAACAAATCCCTGTTTAATAGAGAGAAACATACCATTTTCTTTCCCAGTAGCTAACTTACCTGCATGTTAATTTTAAGTGATTTGTGTGCAAGCACACCTCGATCCCTTTGAACACCTACGCAAATCAGTTTGTCAAAACTTTTAAGGTAGCAACTTAAAGAAAAATTACTTTAGTGAAACCTAAATATTAAACTGCTGATAGAATAATGATCTGCCTTGCAGTACTATGGTTGTAAATGCTAGTTGCAGGGTTTCTTTGACGCGTAACCACCAAATGTAATAGAAGAATTGCTTTAATCGCCTGATAAACTAGTGATTTTGGACAACATTTGTTTTTTTAATTTGTTCCTGCAACTAAAATGCATGCCATTGTGTATTTGGCTTGGTGGTGGCTGTGGCGGTAGTTGAGTTGTGACAAGGATTTGACATTGAATTTGTCTCGAAGTGAAATTCTCAGTTGCCTGTTAGCCCACAGACTACTTCCACCTGTAAGTAGGAGGCAATATGTCACTTCTCAATTTGAGAATTGGGTAATGGTATGTTTGTTTTTGTGTGTGTGGGTGGGTGAGATTAAATTGGATATTGCAGTAAAACTCCTGTCTGGCACATTTAGGACTTTAGTGCTAGACTTTTTTGAATTATTGGATGTTGATCTGTATAACATCCCCAAAGCTTTAATATCCTTTCTAGATGTTAAGCAGTATTTCCAGTGAACTGGTTAAAATTAAAGGGATCTGGGCTCTGGTGAGCACAAAGGAGGAAAAACATTTGCTGATGAACCAGATGCTTAAACCAATGGAATTTCCAAATAGTGGATTATTGGTGTTCTGTTGTACCATGGAACAGAACCGCTACACTGAAGTGTGATTTCTTCCCAGAAATGCTGATGTCAGGTGTATGTTTCCAGTACTTGAATCATAAGCATTTTTGTAAATGGTTAGTCAGATTTCAACTCCATGTCACACTTCATTGAGCCAGTAGTGCTCCACATGATGAACCTGATTTCCTATCGTTGAAATGGTGCTAATGTCATGTTAACTGGAAACTAAACAACCCAAAGTGCAAGTTGTTGATTCCACTCTTGTTACGGAATGAACCTTGCAATAAACCCAGTTTAGCACTGAACCTTCCCTACCCCAGGTGGGTAGTCATTCCCTGGGGTTCCCACTCATTTGTGCTGTTCCTTATGACTGTCTCCAATTTAAAATTGACTGAGGTCTTCAAATCAAAACCTGACTCGACCTGCTTTAGTGATGGAAGGTTTCATTGAATATCCATTTTGGGTGGAAACCCGGAGAAAGCTGTTTGTCTCCCAGATGCTGGGACGCACAAGCTCTTCACTGGCATTTTGTAGGATGGTAACTGGTGCAGTATTGACTGATCATTCCTGCCTGTGATATGTGATAGCATTTGGTATTCAGGTACTTGTAAGGCAGAGCTATTGCACACCACTTTCAAATCTGTTTTGTTAAATAATGAAATGCAACCTTCCAGATTCTTAGGTTGGGATGTTTTTAAAAACTGTTTTAACTTCTGCTTCTTTTCCATCCTGATGGTTATTCCCCATTCTTGCCTGGCTGAAATGGAAACCAGTTTGTAGTCCCCTTTCTCGTGCAGGTTATACATTACCCTTTCACTCAAGTAAGATGCACACGCACGTCACCACAATTGGGCTTTTGTGTAGTTTGTATAATTTGCACAGGTCATCAGTTCCTGATTTGATGGTTATGAAACTTCATTGTTGTGAACTTCAATCTTATTCCGGTTAGTCACAGCTGGAAGTTTCTGGGGTTGTCCTTAAAGATGTTTTTATCTATTTGTGGGTGCAACTGACTTAAAATTTGCAAAGTTCAAGTGCAACCAAACTGCTGCTTCAGGTGGTCTCTAAGTCTGTTTAACGTTGTTACCTGTATTGATCCCAACATTTTTAATGTAGCCTTCACTAAATTTCTTCAGACCAGGACTTGGCAAAATGGTTGGGCCTCATCAACATCTGTTCCTCTAGCTGGTGCCATCTACTGAACGGGATACTATTCATAAAACTGACATTATCAAAACTTAACCACAACACTTCCACACCCCAATGGGTTGGGTTTTCCAAATACCAAAGATGTGCTGGTTGGTAGGTTAATTGGCTACTGTAGATTATCTACAGCTGGGTGACTGAATTAGGAATTGAACTTGTGGATCTTATGGGGAAATGGACAGGGGAATGGACTGCTGATACTCAATGGGCTGAACATCAGAGGAAATGTCACAGCAAATCACTCTCACAGCAAATCACTCTCACAGCAAATCACTCTCACAGCAAATCACTCTCACAGACTGGCATTGGCTCTTACTGTTCAAAAATGACTAAAGTAACTTGCTCACTGTATAGTTTTTGCTTAAACATAAAACCTCATTGTATTTGAATCTGTTTAATTGACAGCTGTAAGTATGTGGTTAATATGTATCTTCAGATTTTCAACAATAGCTTCTGAATGGTCGTGTTACTCTATTAAATGACATCCTATCAATTAGCACGTTCAGTTGTATTGTAGTTGAATCATGTTGAGCTACTGATCTTTAATACTTTGCTATATTTACCTGAACTCCATGAACATAGGTGAATGTAATTTTACTGCTTCAAATTGTTATAACAGAATTAAATTGTAACTAACATATCTTTGCATATGTGGGTGGTGTAGGAATGTTTCCACGGAGTAACAAATGTTGCTTTTGGTGGCTGACAACTAAGTTGTGGTTGATGTTCCTTTTGGAGCTAAATATTGGAAACAGCCAGCTTATCTGCCGAAAAACATTCTCTACTCTTAGCTGTTGGTTTCATAACTTCACCTTATTGACATTGTTGGGACCCCTGTAGGAGATAATCCGTAAACCTTGGTACGTACTATTTCAACTGCTTCAACTGTTTCGTGAGCCTGACTAATTTTTCCGTCCTGCCTCATTGGACTAAGGTTCAACCTTACAAATTCATACTGACATCTGCTTGGCACCCGCCCAGATTTCAATGCCATTCCACAGTGGTACTGGAACCTTTATGGTGATGGGTTGGGAAGAGCACCACCTTAAAACTAGACTGTCAGGCACTGTCAACTGTGGGTGGAGTCATCCATAGTCCTGTCAGGCCTTGTCGTAGCCCACGAGAGCTTTAGAAGCAAAACGTTCTGAAGGACTGCTAAAAGGGCCCATTCCCCCCTCTACCTCGCTTTCCCTGAGTCGTCATGTGACTTCACAAAGCTGCTTGAATCTTCAACCTTTCCACTTTTGCTTTTTATAACTTGTATTTTGATCACTTTCCTGCTGGTTGGGTATTATGGGGAAATTGGTATTGTAGGAAACTTCAGCCCTGCTCAGGCAATTAAGGCCTTTGTAGGCCCAGTTGCAACTTCCACCTGATTTTTTTTTTGATTCTTAATTGCATCATCACCTTAAACTAAAATGAGGGTGCTGGAGGTTGATCTGTGCAGCCCACTAAATGACGAAATGGTGGACTATTTTCCTTGTTTTTTTTGAATGCTACTACTTGCTCTGAGCAGATTGTATGTGCGTGACTTGTTTAAATGGATTTCCCTGTCTTGATTTTCGAGTGTATTTTAGTAATATGTGCTTGGGATTTGAGCGTTGAGCTTCCTTGTTAAATTCGGAGCACAGAGGATCAAACTGCAGAGTGATTTATCAACACTTATTCTGCCACTGCTTTTGAATTTTAGTTACCTCAAACATATCTGATTTCAACCTAAAACTGGCCACTTTTCAAACCGACTACTTCTCATTTTCAGTCAAAAATCCTCAACTTGGACGGACTGTTTCAAATTAAAAGTGCAATATCAATGTTTACAGCTGTGGCTTTAATTCATCAGCTATTGTTGTTTTTATGACTGCCTCTTTATATTGGTAGTGAGCAGTAGCAGCATTAGTGTTTTAACTTTATGCTAGTTTCCTTGGCAGCTGGTAACTTGGAAATCAAACCATGGTGTTCACAGAATTGGAATAAACTAGTTTCTTCATCAACAAAAGACACATCTGTAGTGGCTTTATACTAGTGCAGTATCATCACTGAGCATCAGCTGCCTGCACATAGATGAATATCTTCAGCTCCCCTTTGCAGCATTGCATGTATTGGACTAACTGGACTCTTTGCTTTTGGCTCTAAATTTCAAGGCTTGTTATATTTTGAACACCAGGGTGTCCATTAACAGTATGGATATTATCAAGTGACCCAAAGAGTGAAACAAGCTAGTCCAGGCATGCATTTGCAGGATCTATGGAGACTTGATGTACTGTGCACATTTTAAAGCACCAGAGCACTTGCCGTAGAACATTGGGTTAGCGTTGTAACTTGTATAAAAATCAGTGCTATTAACTTGCATCTCTGTATAGAACTGAACTGTTGCATTTACTTTTAAGCAAAAGGAATGTTGTGCCAGGACTATTGATTAAACCATTTTATTCCTGGGTATGCAAAATGAAATGGTCACCTCCATGATTTAACTTGCATGACGTGAGATTTGGTAATATAGCTGGGTGTTTGAGGCAAATTGCCACAAAGCACTTGAGAGGCTAAGGTCTGTTAAATAAAAATTTCTTGGCTTAATGACTTGCAGATTCTGCATTTAAATGCTATTAAGGAGGTGAAATGATATCAGTTTTGCTTTTTGCAGTATTTTTCTCTCAAGGTAGATGGTGGACACACAAGTGCTTGAAATAACATGGCTAAATTGAAATAACCCCTGATGGGTCTGATGCTTGACAAAACTGGCATGCTTGCAGGGTTGAATGGAGTCTAATTCTACTTTGGAATGCTGCCTGCCAGGTGGTTGAAGGCTATTGTACAGCCTGGTGTATCAAATGTTGGATTGCTCCACCTCAGCTTTGACCACCCCAGTTCTGTCCTATCTGAAACAAGATGGAACTTTAGCACCATCCTAGTGCCTTGGCCTTCAGCATGACTCAGCCGTTTTCTCATTGAATCAATATGAGGGCACCTCCTTCAAAAAGAACCAGGTTCATCCATATTCTACACTTGAGTAGCTATTTTCCTCTTGGGAAAGTTTCAGCTGCCTCCCCACAGGATGTAGATTGGCATATTTCATGAACTGGACATGACTGTGCTTGAATACACTGGCACTTTCAGTAGATGTAGCATCTAACTTGCTTCACCCAACTCGAATATCATAATTCAGGGGACATGCTGTTGATTTTTGACCAGCCACAGAGTTAACCCCTTTCCATTAACATCTCTGACTTGACGTGCACTGTGTGTTACATTTTGAGCACCAACTCTAGCCCACATCAAGGATTGATTGCATTATTGATGATGCATGGTTTAATAAAGTGGCTGATGTCCACCAGCATTTGACTTTAAATTGTATTGGGTCTAGTTTGGTTTTGTTTACAACTAAAGATTTCTTAGTGCAGTCCTCTAACCGTAGGGTAGTTAAAAGCCACCTTGAAGGATGAACACATTATATACATAGTGCCTTAAAGTTGAAATGGCATGGAAGTTCTGCAATACATTAGGGTTGGAGATTGACACTTTATAGTGCAAACTCTTCTAATGGAAGACGTGAGCCAGTGGAGTTTCAAATCTCTTAGTTAACTCGAATCCCTATAACTTCCTGGGATGTCACATCTGAAGATGGAATTGAAGGAGTTTCCAGTTTAAACTGGTTTAACGTTGAACCCAATTTGTTTTTGTAAATATTTTCAGAATATGGATATAATTGGCAAAGCTAGTATTTATTTTGTGAACATTGCCCTTGAGCCAATGTAGCAGTTATGATAAAACTGCATGACTTCCTGAGTAATGTTAAAATAATGTAGCAGTTATGATAAGACTGCATGACTTCCTGAGTAATGTTAAAAGGCTGTTGAGACCACCACATTATTGTGGGTGTAAGGCAGAGCAGACAAGGTCAGCGGGTTTCTTATTGTGAAGAACATTGAATGAGGTGGGTAGTTTTGTAGTTCCCTTTACCCAAATTGGAATTCCATCATATTTTGAACTCCATCTCCTGATTTAAGTCCAGGCTTCAGTGTGATGTTGAGTGACTTAAATTCTATCAGCAGCCAACCCCACACAAACCTCTTCCTGGATTTGCAAACATGTAGTCATTAGTTTGTCAGCTGCCACTGCATGGTATCCCAGGTTGTACTTTGCACTTCATCTGGTAATTGGAAAGGAAGCCAAGAGCTGCAGGTGCATTTGGATTTAAGTTTTTATTCTTCAAGATTTTAGTCAATTTCTTGTTCGTTTCTTAACGTATGGGATGTCCATAGGAGCTACTTTACATTGGGTATTTCCAAGTTCACTGAATAGTAAATGTATGTGTGCCACCAGTGAAGTTTCTTGGTTTCCCTGTGTCATGGCCCACATCTCCAGCTTTGATCAGATTGCTGTAACTTGTGCATTCCACTTAATCTTGAGTTTTTCTTGCTGCCTTCAGTTTGGGTGTTTTACAATTGGCTGGACTGCTGTCACCCTGACAAAAGTAACAGGAATAATTTAAAACGGCACTGTACCTATCACTTTACTAAAGGTTGGCAAAAAGCAGTTTGGAGCCACCTATTTTTATGTACGGTGATACGGTTACCAGTTGTCCAGTTCACTTGTTTTGCCCACTTCCCATGGGACTAAAGTTATGTTTTCAGTAACTAACTGAAATGATAGATTTCACAAATGAATAGTGTATAAACCCTCGATTGTGAAGCATTTTGAAGTGCTGCTTTTTAAAGTAAATAATTAGGGTACGACAGTTGCCCGGAGAATAGCTGCCTCAATTCACAATTGCAAACGTCCTGTACTTCACCTGTTGCCTACCCACAGGCAACATCTCATTACTGCAGAGAACTCTTGATAGTAGCTTTCATACAAACAAAATGAACATAAATGGGTGAACTGTGGATTTGAGTAGTCTCTTGCTGATGGACCAGTGTTTGTAAACCTCAAGGATGACTTGAATCAATCCCTTGGGTACAGTGGCAGTCTTCACTTCAGTACTCTGCAATTAAAACTTTTTTTAAAAATGTGCTTTAAGCATTCCCAGCACTGCCTGCTTGTACCTCAATTTAAAATTGACCAAATTTCAGTTTTGTAAAATTTATATTCCAGTTGTGTATTTGTCAGGTTTGTGCAGTCCAGTGGGGGATGATCCATTGCTTGTAGTGTAGGACTGGGATCATGATTTTGCACAGACTGGTTTCGATCATGTACTAGGGAACAAGTTTGGTGCATGTTTTACATTGTTGCAACTTGCACTTGTGTAGTGTAGCTTTTCTAGTAACTAAGTAACCGTTTTGGATCTAATGAATAAACCTTTTTTTTTAAACAAAGGGCCACATGTCATACATGTGTTTTTGCTGGCATTGAGTTTTTATGTGTACCGTGTTGAGCGCAAGTTGTCTTTTTCCTGCAAAGATTGATTATCATAGGTATAATGTGCGAATGTGGTGGCAATCCTAGTGCAAGAAACATAATGAATTGATCTGCATCTTGTAACACAAGATTAGTTGGGTGAATCTCTCCTGAATGCTTATGGCCCTGCTAGTATTTTCTTTCACTTGAACGCTGTAGTGCTGGGTGGAGACAGTTTTGGCAAATCCAGCAAGGTTTAGAAATCTGCTGCCATGAGTCTGGAGCTAGCACAGACTTCCATGGAGCCACTGAAGGAGTAACACTGCAGACTTGTATCTGGAGTACAATCTTGGGGTACTGTTTTAATGTGAAATGCTGCTTGTACAGCAGGAAATTTACAAAGGTTGCTGTATATTCATAGTTAACTTTCATCTGGGTTTCAGTTTCTGGCAGTAGCCATGAAGCAGCAGTGCACTGTACTGACTCAAATGGTGTCCCTGAGCAGAGCTATTTTTCTTATACTAGAGGCTTGAGTTACTGGTGTAAGATGTTGATGTTCTAGGGTATAAACTTTACCTGAAATCTGGAGTTAATTTTAATAACTAAGATTGCAACAAGTAGTATGGAATGCTATTGCCTGATGAGAAAGGACAGTTTGTAACAAATCATTAAGCTCCATATGGTCATGGTAATATTCTCGTTTATTCAAGGTACGGTCTTAGCATGCCAATTTGACTTCGGGATGGGTTTCTTCATTGATCTGCCAATAAGAGGCTCGTATTGCCTTGCAGTTGCTGGCTTTGTTCGATCTGTTCTGTAGGGAACGTGTTTACAGTAACTGCTATTGACCTACCATTCAAATTCAAGTGTACAAATAGTAATTTAGGTGAACAACTTGCCCATTGTCCTTCCTGATTAAATATAGTGGTATTATGACTTGATAATGGGTTTAATTTGTGGTTAGTTGGTTTGATCGGCTGCTGGGAAATCAAGTTGCCATTGATATTAATGACCTACCTGGCTCAATGTCCCTGCTATTTTCAGCAATATTTGTGGGGAAGGGGAAGATTTACTCACAGCCTTTGAGTCAGTTTCCATTGAGGTTCATCTGTGCATAGATCTTGACCTGTTGCAACTATAGAACTTCTGGAAAAAAGTGAGGTTGGTTACCCATGAAGTAGTACCTTGGGCTTTTGATAGTAGGAGGAAAATGATTGGAGTGTAACATCACTGATTTGTGAGGGGTGCCATTAAAATTTCAGGTTTTAAAGTGCAGGCAGACTATATTGACATTAGACTGCTCCTTTTGCAACGTGAAGTGCACTAAAACACAGTGACATCTTGGGCCTTGACCTGTCCTTTCCTACAGAATACATTAACTTTACAACAGGAGTCACAGCATGGACATGGGGCCCCTTCGGCTCAGTTTATGCCAAACATAAACCACCCACTCGTACTAATCCTGTGTTGTTTTTGCAAGACACTGCACAGACGTATTCAAGTCCCAGGTGTTGCCAGTACAATTGCTTGCTTGTCTGTCTAGTAGATTGTGTCCATGCAGCTTGTGCAGTTAGAGTGAGGAGACATCTTTGACTTGCTTTCCTCATCTGAACTTTTGAGTTGGTAATTCCTGTCCTGTGAATGCAAACTCCCCGGGAGGTGGTTCTCTGATCACATGAGATTTTGCTGTTTTAATGTACTTATGTTGAAACCTAGAATCCTGCTAGGTTGTAAGAACTAAACTCCAGTTTTGCACCAAAGCAGTTACACTGGAATTGGTGACTTGGTTCCTGTGATGATTGCTGGATACAGTGGTTTTGCATCCTTCCTGGAATGAACTATGCATTCTTTCCACTGGAGCAAATTCCAGGAAAATAGTAAATTGTTCTTCTAGAACTTTGTGCTTTCACTAAACAGTTTTTTTTGGAATCTTTTAAATTGGCTCCTTCAGCAGCGTAGCGACTTGACTGTTTCGTTTTGTTAAGCTTTCTGAAATGTATTGAGGGTGATTAACCATAATGTAACAACATTTTTTCTCACTGCAGTGTTGCACCTCACTTAATTGTGGGAGTGGGGCTAATCTTCAGAACCTGCGCTGACGACATTATGAAACAAAGGCTACCTGAGCCTCTGTAGTTGCCCTGCAGTATGTAGACGGCATGTTTGCATATGCTCAGAAGGTGGGCTCCAAGCCATCAACTAAGTATGAAGATGGGCCTTGTTAAAATCAAATCCTCCACCAACCTACCCTCTTGCTTCTCTTCCTCGTGCACCATGTTACCCTCTGTTTGCACCAAGACTCTGAAATACACCGTCCACCGATATCTCTGGAGTTGCCTTTTCAGCAGACAAACACTGATTCCATGGGTCATTATAGCTGTTGGTTGATTTTGAGGTAAAGTATGTCGAAGATAACTACTCTGATCCTGGCTAAAAACAATCGTTCTATTGGGCAAGTGATCCTCCCCCATGCCTAAGACCTGGACTTGCTATGGCAGTCATATTTGATGCATTAGAAAAGATACCACCAATGTGGTGTACAGTCCTCATTTCACTGGAAGGATTAATAAATTCATGTCGTCAACCTCTCTTCTAGACAAACATCCCCAGCCCTTGGGTTCTAGTTGCTGTGTCAGTTACATTGGGCAGGTTGCATTGCTCACATGCTTGACACCAAACACCTGAAATGGAGCCTCTATTACAGTGTCAGGTGAGACTATTTTACCAGCTAGGTGGAAAGACTTGAGCATGTGCTGGAAGCTTCATTTGAAGTGTAACATCCTCTGACTCCAGAGAATCTCTGGCCCTTGACTCCTCAAATCGGAGGAGCATTTGGGATGGCAGTTAGAATCTCGTGTCCATGCATTTGATGCCCGTGCTCTGCATAAGTGGCAGAGGTGCGCCCACCACCTCACAAACTATCCACCCAGAACTCTTGGCAGTCTGCAGCTCTCTCATTAGCCATCTCAAAGCCCATAAAATGAAACAAATCTGCCTTGATCCTGAGCAGCTGCCCAAGCCTTTCATTCTCCTAACCACAGGTCATAAATTTCACCCCTGAAAACCAGCAAGTGCTTCAGACCTGATTTATTTCAAACCTGAGGTTCCATTAGTTCAAAGAATTCTATTCTGGTTAATATCACAAAGATTTTAACTGATTTAGTTTATTTGCTACATCCTGTGCATAAGCTTCCAGCTTTTTCTGATCCACTGAAAATTGTCCTCTGCGGTCACCTGTAGTTTCTTGTACTTGATGCTGAAGTTGTATTGTGTAGATTGACCCGACCACTGCAAATTTAATGCACAAATGACAATTCACAACCGTGAACTTATCTGCTTGGATTCAAGCTCCCATCTCATTGCTTTTATAGCCTGGATGAGGAAAAGTTAAGGGATGCAGACTTTCGTCCCTGAATGTATTCTCTAACTCCATTTGGCACTCATTTACCTCTTTGCCTGTATCCTGAACTGTTGCATGGAATGTGAGTATTCAAGTGCTATTCAGTTGGATCACCTTAACATTCCTAAACTCTGTTTTGCTTTGTCCCATTTTCCTTCCCAAAAAACCTCAACGCTGACCCCACTCCCTCCGCAGCAAACAATTACCAGCTTGTGCCCAAACAGCATTATATTTCTTCCAATTTGGTTTCTCTCGATTGCATCAACTGGAGTTGGGTTATGAAAGCATTTACAGATACTGCAGAACTGTTTTCAATAAACATTGACTTGTTCATGATATCTGTAGTCTAAACATAACCTTGTCTCAGAGGCAACTGTCCTGAGTGTAATTGCAGTATGTGCTAATTATGGTACAAATTGTTTTGCTGTAACTTAAGGATGTTATCAAGAGCTCCAGTACTTGATGTCTAATGTGATAATGTAGCCACCTTTTTGACTGAATTGCATGCAGTTTGTTCCCAATATCTGAATAGCTTGTCATGGGAAATTAGTTTTACAAGTAGTGCATAAAGGTAATCAAGTTATGCAGCCAGCAATTTACATTGACAAAGGACAGTGCAGAATTGCTTTCATTGTATGATTGGTGGGAGTGTTGCAGAGGCAAACCTCCATTCTGACAAAGCTGCATTGATTGTCATCTCTGAAATAACCTGCGCATGAAACAATTGTGAGTCTAGCTTTATTTAAGTTTTAACAGTAACCTTTTAGCTTCTTGGGGTATTTGGTCATGGTGGGATGAGGGTGGGGGGAGCAGGTGGTTTGTGGTATTTGGTCACTAGGAAAAGGCGACTGGGATGACTGGGTTACTGGAATTAATGGAATGAGCTTGGTATATTGGGTCAAATCCAGTGGATTGACCCAATACACCAAGCTCATTCCATTATACTTTGAGGGTTTTCCTATTAAGTTGGTATCAGTTTACTAGAGGGAAATTTTAATCTTCAACTGATCTTTTATTCAAAGTTGCCCTTGAGGCAAAAATCTCATTAGGTAACTGGCCCTTCTGAAATGGGCTAACAATCCTCACTTGTTCAATGCAGCATTAAAACCTTCATTTTTAAAATGTGCAATTAATACTAGCGTTGACTGTTCCTGTGCATTGCAAGAAACTTGATGAACTAGTTACTTGATTACTGCCTTGGAAGGAAACTGTTACATTGCCAAGTTTTTCCTTGGTGCAGATTGCTTTGAGCAGGTGCCAGTTTCTTGCCTGCGTTCAGCTGGCATTGGTTGCACAACGCTTGGACCTTGCTGGTGGTTCAAGTGCATCAACACATCTTTTTGCAAAATCACCTGTTAAATTTCTGCCAGTTCTTAGTTCCTTGTATGCAAGAATCTTCAAACTGGTGTCTAGTTTCTGATTTTCTTTCTGCACTCTGAAGGTTGTTTGTGTTTGCTATGCTGCACTTGATCTTGGTGTAATTATCCTTCGGTCCTCTTCTCGCCTTTATGGTTTGCATTGATCTCTCCATATAGTTTTGGGAACTTTGGGATTCCTAGCCTACGTGTACTGAATACTTGACCACCAAATTGGCTTGGATTTGGCTGTTGTAGGTTTGTTTTCAACTCCACCCCACGTTTTCAGTGCTTGGTTGTCATAAAGTTTGCTCCCAACATGTTTTAAATGGCCTTTGTGATGACCAACTTTAGTAATGGAGGCCAAGTGCTGATGGCAGAACTTGGTGTCATCAACATATAGTTGTGCAAAATTACTCGTATCAGAGACCTGCGGTGGGGGAGCTTCACTGTGGTGCCACCAGGCTACCTAATTGATTTACAGAAAAATGACAAATTGCCACTTTATTATTGGATAAATCAAATTTGAAATTGTTTCATTTTAAATTCCATTCCAATCTTTGCTTGCCCAAGACTACATTCTCTGAGCCCTAGCAAGATTTTCTTGGCTATTCTCTGGTATAGTTCATACTTATAATACCTCCTTTCCTAAACAGTACTTCAGGCCAAGGTCTGTCAAAGCACCTGATCGTAGTCACGGGACTAAACTTCCAACACTTGCATTTAAGTAAACATTGGCCATGTTGCATGCTCAATTGATAGAGCTATAGACCTGCCTGTGTCTTTTTTATCTTGCATTAGTTTTCAGGATATTGGAATTTTTAGATCTAAAATGGAGACAGATTGCAGATGCTGAAAATCTACAGCAACACACAAAATGCTGGAGGAACTCAGCGGGTCAGGCAGCATCTATGGAGGGAAATGCACAGTCGGTGTTTTGGTTCAAGTCCATCACCCCTTCTCTGCCCTCTCGATCTGCCCATCACCCATACATTCCTCCCTCTGGTCACCCCCCACCTCCCTTTTTGTTTTATTCCATGGTCCTCTGTCTTCTCCTATCAGATTCCATCTTATTTAGCCCTTTGTCACTTCCCACTCTCCCCCCACCTCACCTGCCTATTATTCCCCTCTCGTCTGAATCCACCTTTCACCTGTCAGCTCTTGCTTTCCACCCCACACCCACCCTTTTATACTCGTTATCTCCCCTCTTTCCTTCCAGTCCTCAAAGGGTCTCAACCAGAAATTTTGGTCCATTTCCCTCCATATGCTGCCTGACCTGAGTTCCTCTAGTAGTTTGTGCGTTGCTTTGGATCTTAAATTGCAGCCATGGCTGCAATATTAAATTCTCCAAAGTATAAATGCTTGGTTCAAGTGATTCCATGAAACTAGGTCTATCAGCTTGCTTACTGAAATGTTGAAATTTGGTTGTTTAAGCAGTTTGTCCCTGTGATTTGAGATAATTGAGTTGGCAAATGTCACAAAATGACAAGATGTGTGATTTTTGTCATGAGGTAAGTGCAAAGCAGCAAGGTGTATAACACTTTACCATGAGTAAATGCCAATACTTCCCATTGTGCTTTAAAGTATTATCTATGCTTTTGCTGATCGTTGCCCACATTTAATGTGAGACTAACAATTTAATTGAGTGGAGAGCACTGCTTCATACATATGCAGATTTGTGTATTCACCAATAGCTGAATAGTCTGGCTCCCACAGTACTGCAGTGGCATGGTGTTTTATGGCCAATGTTGGGGGTAATAAATGTCTTAAATGTCATAATTCCTAATATTTGAAGATTGTTTCCTGTTCCTAAGTATGATGGATTACACTGCTTTTAAAGGCCATTTAAACCTGTGGACTACCTGCCTTTAAGTCCTTCCACAAGTCAAATTTTTTTAAAAGTGAAAATACATTTTGTGTTTCTTTTCTTTTTGGTGGAGGGGGGGGGGTTCTTACTGAAGCAGTTACAAGGTAATTTGCAGGGGGGTTTGCCCTTGGGCTGTCTTGAACCAAGGATGTTGTATTTGGGCTTGAAGTGAGAAATTCCTTCCCTGGAAGAGGAGTGGATTTTTCTTTTGGTCTGTACTGAAGGTGACTGGATGTTCAGTTGAAAGAGTTGATTGTCATGTGCACTAGTATGTGTATGCACAGGTACAATGATAAACTTGCAGCAGCATCAGAGGCACATAGCATTGGAGATCAGATATAGCATAGTTGCCAGAATAAAGATCACCCCTCTGTTAGAGCAGTTTGGGTAACAAATTCAGCCCTGTAGAATTTGCTAATAATCTAAAGATGAGGAATAAAAATTTGTCTCATGGGATTTAAGTGTCAGATTTTTTAAATTTTGGCTCATTTTGTGACTCATGCAGATGTGGCTTCACATCAAGGATAATCATGATACTGATGGCTTTCTGAAATGACTCCCTGTAATGCAGGGGTTCCCTGTATGTACAAAATCATGGTTGATCGATTGCTATGTAGTAAGAAATTGTACTGGTGCAAGTGCAGGATAGTGGCAGCAAGGCAAGGGATCACAAATGGCCTGAATGGTAGAGCAGGTGTGAGGGGCTGAAGGCTGAATGGACTCCTACATTTGTATGTTATTTGGTGAGGATATAGAGGGGACGACCAATTTTGAACTGTGTAGGAAGCTCGTGGTTTTGTTAGTTGAAGGGTGAAGTTACTGGATCCCAATTTAAACTGGGTTATTGTTTAATTATTCACTGAGGTGTTGGTTTAACTTTCTGTTGGTATCCTAATTAATTGCAGACTGTTACCCATGGCTACCTTTTGTGTGCTTTTAAATACTAGTTGTTGTTGGGCCTTGTGAATGTCCATTTTAAGTTGTATTGAACAATTGGTACAGCTGACAAATGAAAAGGCCTTCAATCTGTTGAGCATGTGGACCTTAGAGCCATGTCATGGGTATCCACAGGCTTTCAACTAATGTGATGCAGCCACAATGATTCCCGAGCTCGCTTGAGCACCAACATTGCACCAGTGAGTCGAGGAATAACTACAGATACTTGTTTGCAATAGCCCAACTGAAGACCATCGCCTATCCCCCCCTGCTGAAGGATCTCCTTTGGGGCAAGTTTTGACTAATGGGATGGAGCAATGATTTGGTGCTGAACTTGCAGCACTTGTAAACTACAAGCTTGGGCCAATGAAATTGTGCTCTGTTTGCACCTGGAAAGCTATACTTTGAGGAATTTAAAGGAATGATTGCAAGAACTTTCTTAATTACTCCACCATCCTCTCGGTCTCTGCTCTCACCTCCGCCAGCATCAAATGAGTCAAATATCCTGCTGCTTAGAATTTGGGCTCCTGGTCTCGTTACAAATGAAATGCATGTTTTGATTGGGTTCAACTTCATGGAACCTTTTACTTCATGTCCTTGCCATCTGGTGGTTGTGCGTCGTTCCAGCTAGGGTTCTTGATCTCTTCTGATTGTTCGTGCAGGTACCAATCTCAAATCTATGAGAATGGAGCCTATCCACTGGATGTTAATGCAGGATGCTCTTCACTGGAATATGGGCCTCGCTGTTGGGTGTCAGCCATGTTTGATTTAACTTTCTTGGTTCAGGCCCACCTCAGATGAGTGGATAATCTTTTAGTTCTAATGGAGGGTATACAATTATGTCTTTTGAATGAGTCTCCTTGTTTTGAGCAAACAAGGACAAAGTTAACAGTTCTCCAGTGATTTAGCCAACATTTTATCCCTCAACATCTAGTCTCATTTTTGTATTTGCTATCTGTGGAACACTGGAAAATGGACTGCACTTACTGTATTACAAACTTGCATTCTTACCTGTCATTAAACTTCTGAAGTTCTGCAACTATTTCCTGCCATTAGCTGCACTAGTTGAGATGTCCGCATTCGCGTGCTTGTAATTCTATGCAAGTTTTGGACACTAAGATTTGGTATCTGCTTTTAAACAGAGGATTTCAGGGCCCAAGAACCTGATCTGAAGAGTACCTAGATAGGGTATTGATCACTACTTTTTGTTCTAAGTCCTGGATATCTTGGTACACAAAACCCTGAGGAGTGAAGTAGAGCTGAACATAAAATTGAATAGAACCATTATGGGCCATGTTCTAATTTCTCCTGGATTTTACACACGTTGAACTTGCAAATGAGGAATAGCAATTGTGGAACACAGCCTTATTACTATACTTATTCCAGGTTTGAAGACCATTTAAAATTAACTCTCCATTTGAATCCTTTTGGCTTTCTCCAATTAATCTGTAGAATTCTGTTCACTTTGAATAGCCAAAGACACTTCAGTTACAAAATCTTGAAGCATCTGTTACCCCACCTCCCTAATCTGAGGGTTTGTAGCTTTCCATTGTCATTTTTCAGTTGCTGTTTAGCTGTAGATTATGAACAGTGTATCATGTCCACTTTATCACCTGCCAGCAGGATGAGCTCTAGTGCAGATTAATATGGGTAGGTTTAACTTGTGGCTCAATTTTAATCGTTTAAACTTGCAAGTTTTGGCAGGCATGCTAGTGTAGCGGTTAGCGTAACGCTATTACAGTGCCAGCGACCTGGGTTCAATTCGGGCCGCTGTCAGTAAGGAGTTTGTATATTCTCCCCGTGACTGCTTGGGTTTCCTCTGGATGCTCCGGTTTCCTGCCACATTCCAGAGATGTACAGGTTAGAAAGTTGACGGCACGCTATGTTGGGGCTGGAAGCGTGGCGACACTTGTGAGCTGCCCCGGAACACACTATGCAAAAAGATGCATTTCACTGTGTTTTGATGTACACGTGACTAATAAAGATCTCATCTTAGCTTTTAGCTCCTATTGTCCACTTTCTCCTACATTTCAACATTTGTTCCTAATTCCCTCTGCCTCGTCTGATTATTTTTTTTAAAAACAAGAACTAATTCTTCCCCTTTCTGGTGGAGGTGGTTTCGTGGGGACATTCTCCTTGCACGTTGTGTCATTTCACTAATGTATTCTCGAGCCAGGCTCTTTCTTGAGGGTCCTTGCTACCTAATCGGTATGTGATGGGCAAAATTCTTTCCCTGCAGCATTTTCCTTGAGTGGCAGAGCTAATTGGTTTATTATTGTCATGTGTACTGGGGTACTGCGGGAAAAATTTTGTTTTGCATGCCATCCATAAGATCATTTCATTACATGCAGGTAGTACAAGGGAAAACAGTAATAATAAAGCATTACAGTTACAAAGAAAGTGCAGGCAGACAATAAGGTGCAAGGTCATAAGGTAGACTGAGGTCAAGAGCCAAAGGGGATGTGCCAAATTTCTTTAGCCTCCTGAGGAAGTAGAGGTGCTGGTTTGCTTTCTTGGCCACGGTGTCTACACGGTTGGACCAGCTATTTTGTTTTGCGGCCATTGAGGAAAAGGTTGTTGTCGTGACACCACGTCACTAGGCTCTCCATCTCCTCCTTGTACTCCAACTCATTTGAGATTCGGCCCACTGCTGTGTATTGTCAAAATACCAGGTCATTAGTGTATGTCTGTTTGCAGGGTGAAAGCCAACTAATACTTTAATCCTGTTTCTTCAATGAGGACATGTTCCTATACTTCAAGCAGAACTTGGTTAGCCACTTCTATTTCGTGCATCAAGGTGAAATGTTATGTTATGAACTTTTTTTCCATGGTCCTTGTTGATAAATGTATTGAATGTTGACTCATTAAAACTTTTCTGGTTTCAGCTCCAAAATCTGGGCATTAATCCTGCTAATATTGGGTTCAGCACCCTTACTATGGAATCTGACAAGTTCATCTGCATTCGGGAAAAAGTTGGCGAGCAAGCCCAGGTGGTTATCATTGATATGAATGAACCCAACAATCCCATTCGCCGTCCAATCTCAGCCGATAGTGCCATTATGAACCCAGCCAGCAAGGTTATCGCATTAAAAGGTAAGGTTTTTATTTTCTATGGCTTGGTTAGCAGGTCCTAATTAATTCTGGTTTCCCTAATGATGCCTATCAGTATTGATAGGCCAAGTTGTAGGACTACAGATTTTGTCTAAGATTTGAAGTATGGGCTTGCACCATCAATCACATCACTGCATTGGCAATTCACTGCAAACTTGTGCTGGTCAACAAATTACTGCAAAGAATAGCAATGCCAGTTTAATCCTCCATCCCACTCTGACCCATCTGTTCGTCACATGTCAATGTTATATTTAGGCCCAAAACCAGGTTTGAAGAGCACCTTTATTTTCGATCTGGGCATGTTGCAGCCTTACTGGCCCTGTATCAAATTCTAAAACTTTGGGTAATTGTCAGTCAGAACTGACTTCAGCAAGTCGTCCATTTTATACTGACTTCTCTTTTTTTTAAACCATAGCTTGACCTGCCTTGGTAAACCTCTTTTTCCACCACCCCCCCCCCCCCACCCCGATGCTGCCTCCATGCTGAATTTCCAGCAGTTTGTTTTAGTCCGTTGCTTGCCCTCTGCAAGAAGTCTTCAATGACTGGTCGTCTGCCTCCTTCACATGCACCAGAAGCTGATTACACCTTCTCTGCAGCAATGGAATATGCTGTTTTTAAAGAGCAAGTAAGCTGAAGGCCACTTGCAAGGCATTATCAGATTATACGCCTGGAATGATTATAAATGCTATTAGTTGCAATCCTTCCTTGGACTGGTGCTTGTAGTTGTTAGCCCTTTTGGCACAGGATCAGAATAAAATTTGTCATTTTGTCATTCTTAAGTACCCCATCCATTCAAGTTGGGGTTGTCCTTGAAGTCATATTGCAAAGAACAGATGATAAAAAGCTGCATCTTTAAATGGTGTTGATTGTACTAAATCTCCGTTACACTTTCAAATACAGTGTATTGTAATTCTTTCCTGAAATCCATACAGTTTGTAATGCAGGGACTTGGGGCTTTAACCCTTGATGACTGTAAACAGTTAACTGTAAAGCATCAAACCACTAACAGTAATTCAGATCTGGGTTTGGTTGCCTCTTGGTTAACTTTTATGGTACTTTGAGCCATTCTGAATTTTAACTGGAATCAAACTGAACAACTATTTGAATATTTTGGCAATCCAACCACTATTGGTTTTCAGACTTTTGAGCTCAAGCAGTAATGGAAAAATTGCATTTAGTCATTAGGCTACTTCTGGGTGAGGGAAATGGGACTTGCTGCTTCTAATCTAGTAGGTGTAAGAAGAAAAAAATCGTCTTCCGTGAAGAAAATTGGCTATTAACATTTTGGGCTTGGTTTCTTGGTCTCAAACTGGCTAGAAACAGAACCTATAATTGAAAGCCTAACTTTTTGTATTGCTTAATTGCAAAACAGTTCCTGTTGGTTTTAACATTGGTTAAACTTGTCCAAATTTTATCTATTATTGCAAGCACTAAACTTTTTTTTAGTACTTTCATCACTGTCAACATTAACTTTATTTTAAAAATGATGCAAAACTGGGCTTCCCAAGATTACAGTTGTAACTGGTTCATGAATTTTTTGGAAGGAAATAATGCTAACACTTCCATTCTAAATGTAGTTGATTCAAGTTTTTAGTTTTATTGCCCCCTTGGCAACAGTTGGCATGTTTTTAAATTGGAATGAAAATTCCAGGTAAGCCTATGCTTGTAGCAAGACTAGAAGCAAAAATCTTAGAGGTACTGCAGATGAGTAGCAGCATGGAGCCTTTTCGCAATGGCAAGTCAGTCGCTCTGTACACTTCAAGCTCGTCGAACCCTTGAGTAGATTGTAGGAGGAAAATTATTTCTGACCTGTGTACTTATAACAAGTGCAGTTGAAACCATTTTGCGCACAATTCACTGTTCCCATTAAACATGGCATGCTAGTAAAATGTGTTGCTCCTAGTAGCAAATTGTATATCTAGATTTTGTAGTTAGCTCTAATGCAGAATTTTAGTTCAGCTTGTTAATGCAGGAACACAATTAAAACGTCTGTCAAATTAGTGTCTTGCAGAGTATAGCACAGCATTGGAATAAGAACTGGAGAGTTGTGCATAAGGCAACCCAGCCATTGCCATTAAAATCTACTATCCTTGTGCTACACGCACATTTTCAAGTTTGAAATTGGATCCTCCATGCTGTAGATATAGATCTCCACTGTGTAAGAATAAAGTGCAGCTAGCTATAACCTTTTAATGTCACCTTAAAAAAAGGAACAAGTTAGTTGCATTTTAACTTTTTTTGGTTGAACTTAAATATTCAAATTTAAGACTGGCTTTAAAATCTATCAGTCTTGTGCAAAATATTTCGTGTGATGGGAACTGGAATTGAAGCCGAAGTTCTTGTTTCTTTGGCAGCTTCCCCTGATGCCACCTCACTTAATTTGTGCTTTGACAGCACAAGCATGAAAGGTGCACTTGTGGCACATGTATCCTCCTAGTGCTTTGTGTCATGTTATATGTATGCCATATCATTCAACATGTTAATCTAAGAACACTTGAGCTTTTATGATGCTTCATATCTGAAGGTTTTTACTGATTCAACTACTTGCATTCTTTTTACTGCTTGCTTTTGTATAAGCAGATGGTGAGTTATTTTAAATCTAAACTCCTGATACTGGTCCTGTTTATAAAAACTTAACCTCCTTATTGGATCTTGACCAACTTCACATTTCAGAATTGAGATTCTGAAATGTTGTGCTAGCTGCTGAAGCACTGAATTTGTGCTTCATTTTCAAAAGTGACCAGCTTGGACTCCAGAATTTGTAGCTTGAACATGTCTTTTAACACTTTGGCATGATTAGTGCATTACTCAACCTGGGCCAACAGCAGTTTGAATTTCTACCTGTGCAGGGGATAATATGTAGAGCTTGAGGACTTGTCCAGAATTGAATTGAGTAAACTGCACACTAAACTTGAAATAAAACACTGTCTGGGTAAGATTTTTGAATGAAAATTATTTGGTTGTACTGGTAATAGACAGCCAGAATTGTAAGTTTAATTTCAAACTTTTTTTTTTGGAGCCCACCAGCATGACTTTCGGGCATCTTTGTTAGCTTTGAATTCTAAAGTATAAGTGCATAAATGTGAGTTGCACTGCATGAACCGGACCAGAACAGAGCTTTTGAGTCTAAGTTTTGCATCTTGATTGGCATAGTGTTGTGTATCACTGAACATTTGGGATGGGAACAAACAAAATTGGAAGTTTCCCTCTATTTGGCCACTAATGCATTTGTAGAACTGGGAGGAATTTTCTAATAGCCTTTTGACCACTATTGAATAAACATGTTACTTTAAGCAATTAATGTCTTTTGTTTGGATTTTGAATGTGTGGGTGGAATTCCGAATTAGTGTTGAATTGTGGATGAGTTTTGGGTTGGGATAACTTCACAAAGTAATTTAAGGTTCTGGGAATGTATGGGTTTATAATCTTGTAACCTTGGTCCATATCAGTTTCTTGCAAGTAGAAGAACTGTAGCCTCATTCCAAGTGCTAGCTGTAGTTGTTCCCATCCTTGAGTGCTGTGGTTTGTTCTAGAAATGCATACAGATGAATGTCTGGTTTAGGCCTGCCACCATTCACATGTAATGCAATTTTGTAAAAGGTAAATCTTTTTACAACAATACAATAATACTACGTTGCTCAAATGCCTTTATTTCCCACCTCATGTCTTTGGTACAAGCTTTATAACAGACGACTAGTCGGTCCTGGAGATTCTTCACGTAAACTGCCAACCAATTTGAAACTAAAATTTAACTTCCAGCATCAGCTAATATCATTTAGTTCAAGAATGTGCAGCTGACCTAGAGGTAACAGATTGTGGCATTAAGTTAAAAGGCCAGAGGGGGGACGTGTGGAGAGCAGAATAAAGATTGTTGAGCAATTTGGCAGTATCTTGGTCTTGAGTTTGGATTAATTATTCATTCAAATTCCTGCAGCTGGGAAAACACTGCAAATATTTAATATTGAAATGAAAAGTAAGATGAAGGCTCACACTATGGTGGATGACGTCACTTTCTGGAAGTGGATCTCTCTGAACACGATTGCCCTGGTGACTGACACTGCTGTCTACCACTGGAGTATGGAGGGAGAGTCTCAGCCAATGAAGGTCTTTGACAGACACTCCAGTCTAGCAGGCTGCCAGATCATCAATTATCGTACTGATGCCAAGCAGAAGTGGTTACTGCTTATTGGTATCTCTGCTCAGGTATGTAGTCTTTAAGCAAGACGCTGCTATCTTCTATACCAGGCATAATTCTAACTTCCATGAGCAGGCTTGTTGAAAGTTCATTTAATTTTCCCTTAATTTTTAGGGTGAGGTTGGTGGTAGTGCAATACTTGGTGTAAATTTGTATTTAAGCCCATTGTAGTGTTACTTTAATGAATAGCATTGATTTAAACCACATAGGCAGAGACTGGGAGAAAAATGAAGGACTAGGGAGAGGTTGCTGTCATGATGTGATGGAAAATGCACAAGTAGGGCTCTCGTAAGCTGGGTTTTATACTTCTGTAAGGAAGTCCCTGTGTGGTGTTTGTAGTTCATTTAAATTTGTTAATCTAACTCTGGAGGCATGTTCACACAGGACAGCAAGGCCTTGATGCATGTGCTAGTCTTCATCAAATTTGTTTGGGGGCATAAACAGTTGGAAAGTTGTTTTTTTCTCTATTAACAGCAAAACCGAGTAGTGGGTGCAATGCAGCTCTACTCTCTGGATAGGAAAGTATCTCAGCCGATTGAAGGACATGCAGCAGCCTTTGCACAGTTCAAGATGGAAGGGAATGCGGAGGAGTCAACACTGTTCTGCTTTGCTGTTAGAGGCCAGGCGGGAGGGAAGGTGAGTACATTGCATGAAGTAGTGCGGTTTAGTCTTGTTTCCAAAGCATAATAGTCTTTGCCCAGCTAACTGGGTAGTTGCCCTTGTTTCAGGTACTTTGACTGTGCCTCTGAAGCCTAGATGTGCTAAAGGAGGCTGGCAAGAAATTCATTAGCAGCTTAAAAACCAACTTTTAGTGTTTCTTGCCCCCACCCCTCCCCATGGTTGGCTACCCCACCGGCAGTTTCAATTTTCTTGGGGTGGAGGTAGTGTAATATTTAACACTAGGCACTCTTGTCCATGCAGAGAACAGGGTCAAAATTTTCAACTGCAAGTTTCTTCTGCTTGTAACCTGATCTTGAGCTGTCTTTGGGCTAAAACCAAGCTACAAGCTTGTCATTGGTACACGAGAAAAGATGGTTCTAACAATCCTGGTCATGTACCTCAAAGCAAAAAAAAAACAAACTGCTATAGGAACTTGGCAGGTCAGACAGCATCTGTGGAGGCAAAGGGATAGTTGATGTTTTTGGTCAAGACCCTGCATTAGGACTGCTTGACCTGCCAAGTTCCACCAGTTTATTTTCACTTCAGATTCCAACATCTCCAGCCTAGTGTCTCAAGCACCTCAAAGCTTGCCTGGTGACATTGGCAATTCCATTCCCCTCAGTCCTTATCAACTGGCACATTAACAAACTTGGGACCTATTTTGGTCTACGTAGATCAATCACTCTTGGTTAACTAGATGCTCTCCAACTGGCAAATTCAGTGTTTGACTGTAAGTGTGTTGAGGATCTCACTAGAATGAGGCTGAAGTATACAGAAACCTCCTCAGGTGCTGTGGTTCCATTGTACCTAAAATGGATGTGCTTTTGCTTGTGGTAATATGAAGATGATGGCTAGAAATTTCTGACAAATAGACTAAAAATAGTAGGGAAGCTTGCATTAATACACTTCTGCATTGGATTAATTTATGAAAAATGCCATTGTCTAACAATGTCTTGTCCAACAGAGTATAGATTGAATGAATTGATTTATAATGCTTAATTATCTACCTCCTTTATGTATGCTGCTAATATAACTATTTCCTTGTAGCTTCACATCATTGAAGTGGGTACCCCTCCAACAGGGAATCAACCTTTTGCCAAAAAAGCAGTGGATGTCTTTTTCCCACCAGAAGCACAGAATGACTTTCCTGTTGCAATGCAGGTAAATTTATTAAGGTTGCACCACTTTATCCTGTGTCCTAATTGCTGTGGAGTAAACCGCAAAAGCAATGTTCATGGTGGATTCCCCATGGATTGGGCTGGATGTTGGCTTGTGGGAAGGAGTTTCTTAGCATGTTGTAATTCCTGGTTTCGAGGTTGGAGTTTTTACTGTACTGTTGACCACTCGACCCAACCGCTCCCCTCTCTCCACAAAAATGGTCTTGCAACATTACCAGACTACATTATGTACTGATCTTGATCTGTGGTCTTGGATCTCATTTTAAATTACAAACTTTGTATTGCATGTATATCTTGCTGTACAGTGAAATATTTTGACACTTCAATCCCTGTTTCATGCACATCAGTGTAAATCAGCAAGGACTTCTATCGTAAAGTAATTGAGAATATTTAGTTCATTGATTTCAAGATGCTGAATGCAACATCCTAACTCTCTGTTGGTGACAAATTACTAAGGAATAATGGGAATCTGAAGGCAGCAGGTGCCAAAACCAATACATTAATGCTTTAATTCACCCAGAAAATGAAATTTGATACCACTTTTCTTTTTAAATTTCAAGATAAGTGTGAAACATGATGTTGTCTTCCTGATCACTAAATATGGATACATCCACTTGTATGATTTGGAGACCGGTACCTGCATCTACATGAACAGGATTAGTGGAGAGACCATCTTCGTTACAGCAGGACATGATGCTACTTCTGGAATAATTGGAGTGAATAGAAAGGGCCAGGTAGGCTCACTATACACAGATTAGAGTTCAAAGTTGCCACTACACAAATGAAGTGCTTCAATTATATGACGGTTTTTAGTCTTCTGTGCCAGGTATCCATTTTAAATCCAAACTGCCCTCCATATTCCCTTTTGTACAGATATGGATCCCACTTGCATCACACTGATGTAAGCAAGTGCTGCAGTGTAAAATTGGAGTCTAATGTTTAGAATGGTTCAAGTTGCCATTGGAATCTGAAATATTCCAGGTTGCACAGATTAAACCTGCACAAGTTTGGCAGTAGTCAAATTGCTATAGCCCTGCACTAAATCAAACTGTTGTAGGGACTAACACTTTGAATTGTGCTGAATCTCTGGATAAATGTTAAATGTTGACTTTCAAGATTGCTTATTTTGAACTTTTGAGCAACTTTCCTTGCCCCCTCCACTCTTGTAAACTGATTTTTCTAGTTGCCCTCGGTCTGAATAATAAATCAGTTTGCTGCCATTGGCAATTCTTGGGCTGCCAAATTCAAGTGGGTCTCTGGAACCCTGGGGTCACCTCCCTCAGTGGTGGGACCCTGCACAGTGCCCTTGGAGGCGCAAGAGCAAGTCTCGCCCACAATGGTAGAAATGTCTGGCCAACAATGGATACTTCCTGGCTTAACTGTCTAAACTTGAATATGCAAACCTATCATTAAATCAAAATAAACGTGAACATCAAGCAAACTATGAAGGCTTGCGTTGGTCATGGTAAATTGGGAAACTGGATCCTCAAATGTTATGCATTTTCAGTTTACAAGTCATATTCTGTAGGCTATAAGTGGGCCAGCCATGGGTAGTAGAACATTGGCATTTAAATCATGTGCTTGAGCAGTAAGCTTGAGAATTGGGAAAATAAATATAAGAGTTTGATGAGAAGTGGATAAAGTATCTAAAGTTTCCTTTTCCTTTTTCAAAAGAAAAACAACTAACATTGTCTTGCAAACCTGACAGGAGAAAACGGCATTAGTTTAAAAGTACTGGAGACACTAATAGGACTGAGGTAGTAATTCCCAAGACCTTATGACCTACATCGTGGGGTTTTAAAGAAGGATTTCTCTGCAAATCCAGCCTGTTTAAGTTGTGCTTTATTTAACCTTGGATGTCAGTGTCCAAGTAAAACTCTCTCTCTGGCAAAATGACATGACTGTTTGCATTAAATTTACACAATCCACATAAAGACTGCCTGTTCTTCAAGATGTACATTTGTTTGTTAAATGGAGAACAGATGTGTCTTTCTGGTCTATACAGTTGTCACTATCACAAGCAGCCTGTAGTTTATTCCCATAAGACCACTTTGGCAATACAGGAATATAATGTGAGTAAGAATTAGGAGCAGGAGCTCTAGAAAACTCATGGCTGGTGTTAAACCTTCCTCATACTTGATTCCATTATCCCAAAATCTATCAACTTGTTTGAATGCTGAGCTTTGCGTCTATAATATTTGAGCTTTATTTTTAATCTGCTCATTTGCAAGTTTTTGTAATCGAGGATTCCTTAGCATTAGTTTGCTGTGGACTGAAAGTTTGTGGGTGAAGATAATTTTGTAATTTCAACTTTGTGGAACAAGGGTGAGGTCAGAGTTGGTATTAGCAATATTAATGACTAATATTTGGTGTGTAGTGTCACGAACCAGCAACAAAAGAAACACACTGAGCACTATTTTATTAATCACTACTTATGATAATACGTAAAATAAAAGTAAAAATGTTAGTATGTTAGAATTCAAAAATGTTAAACTTTGAACGTTAACCCCAAAACTAAACTCTTCATGTGTGTGTGACAAAGTCCCAAACTCCAAGTTCAGGAATGGTTCTTAAAGTTCAGTTCCGCAAGCCATAAGGTGAAACATGAGCAAGGGCTTCTTCAACAACCACCGTTGTCTGAAGATAAGACGTAGACGTAGAGAAACATAGAGAGAGTAAATACGAAATCCAAATGTTCCACGATGGAACCCCAGCGACACTTCAGTGTTTACTCGGTAGTGACTTCCTCACCCCGAAAAGCATCCGAATCGTGGTCGTCCACACACACAAATACCTGTTTCCTTCTACAGGTCAGCAACAAAGTGAACTCCACCGGATTACTTCCAACTTCCATACATGGATTTCAGTGGCAGACACAGTTACAGTTTCTCATCCATCGATAGAGAAAACTAGCAGGCTGGTGTCTCTCTCCCTTCTCTCTCTCTCCCTCTCCTCCTCCTTCTAACTTCTTCAACAACGTCATTACGTCCTTTATCTTCTATTGATGTAAGCACGCCCCACACACACACACACTCTATCTTAAAGGGACTTTCACTGAGTCTGTAACAGTAGAAAATCCTGTCCTTGAGTGTAAACTTGATACAGTTGCCTTGTTCACAGAACAGTTAATTACCTCTTGTGCAAGGAGCTCAGATGGGGCTAGGACAAAGGTTCCACATTGGTAGATTAGATTAGATTTTACTTGAACCTTGAACTTCTCTCTGTGCACTTCTGATTGCTGTATAGGAAGACTTGAAATTCAGTGCTTACTGATAATGAGACTTAAATTTCAGAACCTAATTTTGCAAATTATTATGTAATTCCTTACTATGGTGAATTTTCCACCTAATACCAAGCAATCTGATAACAACACGAAATCTGGAATTTATTCCTGTTACACGAGTGAACCTGGCTCATCCTGACCTTGGGAATAAACATGAAGGTGTGAAATTTTCTCACCTGATTATTGACAAATGTTCTGTGAATTGATGCATGCACTGCACCAGCTGGGCAAATGCACACTTGTAGGTTAAAACCAAAGCTGTTTCCCAGGTAATTGTTCCCAGGAACCCATGTATGCTGTCATATTGAGTAAAGATTGTGGGTGGGTTTTGGGAAATTGAGCCAAGCACTAACAGCAAGAATTTCAGCAGATGGCTTTTGGATGTAGCTTTTGACTTGGTACTAACAGGGACCAACCAGAATGTGGATGAGTATTTAGCTGCTTACCTTTTACAATCCAGACATGGAAATTCAGAACCTTATTACATCCTCTTGTAGGTTATATTTCAACTTGGATTGTAATGCAATGCCTCCCTTGAACTATTTTCTGGAGCTTATTTTCCTTTTAGTTTTATCTAAGATTTGTCAGCTTCCTTTTTTCATTCAAAAGTGGTCTTGCATATAAATTGCATTCAAGATGTCTGAACAGCTTGTCGTTTAATGAAAGCTCATTTCATTGAATTTGGAAACTTGGATACCTAGATTTTGGATGGAATATAGTGGGTTAGCTTGAATGCTTTAAAACGGAGTAGATTCTACCCAAGGGGAATGTATTGTCCTAAAGCAACCTCATTGTTCAAGAAGAGGTTTTGGTGAAGACTGCCACTTTTTGTTTCTACTTGATGAAATTCAGTTAATTTCTTTAAAGAATAAGAAACCCATCTTTGTCTTTGCAGGTATTGTCAGTGTGTGTTGAGGAGGAGAACATCATCCCTTACATCACAAATGTGTTGCAGAACCCAGACCTTGCTCTGCGCATGGCTGTGCGCAATAATCTGGCTGGGGCTGAGGAACTCTTTGCTCGAAAATTCAATGCACTCTTTGCTCAGGGAAACTATTCCGAAGCAGCAAAAATAGCTGCAAATGCTCCAAAGGTAATGTTCCATTAGGTTGAATGGGTTTCTTTTGGGGGGTGGCGAATGGGGTAAATGGTAGGGGAGGAGTACAATTGGATCTGACTAGACTAGTTTAAGTTGAGGGATGATTTGTTGGAAGTCTTTTAATCTCGTACCACCAGTCACTTTCTGCACCTAATGTTATCCTTGGAGGCTACACCTCCATTTAACAGCAGACATTTGTGTAGTGTTTAGTTGGCTTCAGCGCTATCTACATCCTTCATATTGAGCTAAATTTAGTGGCAGGTTCAGTTTTAATCAAGGGGGCATAGTGATTTCCATTTTGGTAAAGTCTAAGTATTTGTGGAGATGTGTGGGGTAAGTTTTCTTTTACGCAGTGGTGGGTGCCTGGAATGTGCTGCCATGGGTGGTGGTGGAGGCTGTTAGGCACATGAATGTGCAGACAATAAAAGGATATGGACATTGTGTAGACAGGAATGAATTAGTTTAGTTTGGCAGAACATTGTGGGCTGAAGGGTCTGTTCTTATCGGTTATCTATATTTTCCTTTTTAAAATAGGGTATCTTGCGCACTCCAGACACAATCAGGCGATTTCAGAGTGTACCTGCTCAACCAGGACAAACCTCCCCCCTGCTTCAGTACTTTGGGATCCTGCTTGATCAAGGACAGCTGAACAAATTTGAGTCTTTGGAACTTTGTCGGCCAGTGTTGCAGCAAGGCCGTAAGCAGTTGCTTGAGAAGTGGCTAAAAGAAGATAAGGTAATGCTTGCTTAACAGATGGCATTCCAATTTCATTTCATCACAGGCAGTAGTCCCTGTGCCCAGCAGATGCACTCAATGCAATAGCAGCAACCTAATGTCCTTGTGCATAGCTACACGTCAGTAGGGATCTTGGCAGATGAGTGGAATCAAATTGCTTGCACCAAGATGCAGATCACTGATGTTTATCTACTTGTAGTTAACTAACCTTTGGGATGAATTAATTCAATTTTTTTTCTACTTTCCAAACTGAAGTTGGTTCTTGAGTGAAATAAAATTAGTTGTGCTAATGTGCATTTTGCATACCTGTATAATTTGCTCCTTGTGCGTGTTACATTGAAAATTTTGGTCCCTAGTTAAATCGAAAGCTCTCCATTGTAGCCTGCTTTTTGTTGCTGTAACCAGCAACTGATATAACCCATAAGACTGGCTATAAACTTGTCTAACTAATTTAAGGTTGTTCAGCACTTAATTGACTAGTTTGGTTACTTTGATTAAACCCAGTTTATTGCCTTGGAAGATGAGATGCGGACAGCGCTGTTTTGAATGCCTTCTACTTTAGTTGTGCCATGTACCAATTTGACAAGTTAAACTTCCAAAAGTTGTTCTGTTCTTGTACAGATAAAATTGAACTTGTTAACTTGTTTTTGTTCCTGTAGCTGGAATGCTCAGAGGAACTTGGAGACATTGTGAAATCTGTGGACCCCACGCTGGCACTGAGTGTTTACTTGAGGGCAAATGTTCCCAATAAGGTGATCCAGTGTTTTGCTGAAACTGGTCAATTCCAGAAGATTGTGCTGTATGCCAAGAAGGTAGGTTGCAATAAAAAGTAATTTAGTGCTTTTGCTTGCTTGAGTGGTAGGACTTGAGTTTCTCTCATTTAAAGCATGTTAAACCTGCATTCAAGTATTGCAAAATCTTGTACTTTTCTGGATACTTGTAGAACACTTCTAGATGTCGTCAGTTGTGGGAGTCAAAATGGACGTGGTCTGTTTCACTTCATGTGGTTCTGTTCAGGTGGGGTGCGCTGTAGGCTATGCAACTCTGAGGGTGAATTGCCCTAAGATTATACCTTACCTTCTACCTTGACTCTCTTCTCTCTACACCTGCTTAATCCTTTACTTTCTTTGGGATTATTTTGAATATATTTGAAATAGATTTTAGTCACTGTCCTACTCTTAAAACATCCTAACCCTGTTTTGTTATACTCCATCTCGTGTCACTTCCTAGGGTCATGTGCTATTATCTTGTGGGTTACTTTTACAAATTGAAGTTTCAGACTTCCATTAATTGGATAGATTTTGCTGCAGTTGATTAAAGTTTGGGATATTAGCATGAACTAGAAAGTAAATCCATACTTTGATTTCTCAGCGCAAAAGGTGTGGCAACGTACTGAACAGTAGAAATGCAGAATCTACTTTGACTGCAGCTCGAACGATTACCTTTTCACTTTTGCTCGTATATCCATTCTGTCCCTAGGTTGGATACTCACCAGATTGGATCTTTCTGCTGAGAAATGTGATGAGGGTTGGGCCTGATCAGGGACTTCAGTTTGCTCAAATGTTGGTTCAGGATGAAGAGCCTCTCGCTGACATCACCCAGGTGAGAACTTGATTCTTCTCCTTCATTGAATTTTAAGAGCATCTATTTGAATAATTGTGCATTATAACTCGTAGCAGTGAGTGGAATGAAAGGCCTTGTGCTGAAACTTTTTTTGTAGACTTTAATTCAAACCATCTGTTGAAACTGCTGCTGGGTTTGGCTGATTATACATGGTTTCTACCACCTGTCTTCCTTGCTAGGAAATTCCATTGCAGTTGAATCATCGAATCATGTTCAGGGAAGGGAACCCTTCGGTCCTGCAGGATGTTTATTGTACAGTCAATTTCAGAACAATGGAGTATTCACTGGTTCATGGCCCAACATGAACCAAAGATTTTGATAAACTTGTGGCAAGTGTAACTACTCAGTTCTCTTTACTCGTGCATAGTGGAATGTGAGGTTTGATCACTTTAGCCAGGTCTGATTTTAGTGGTTGATCACTATCTGTCCTTGAAGGATGGAAATGAGAATGCCCAGTACCTTGTGCTGGAGATCTTTTTTGTATGTGATAATTGTGGAAATTCCACTCTAAATTTTAGCAAGAGCAGGATGTTTGGAATAAACTGCTTGTAAAGATGGAATATTTAGTAACTTGAGTAAATATTTGTAGGTGATTAGCATGGCTGGGATAGCTTTCAAAATGCCTGTACAGGGAACAATGGGTTTATCCAGTAGTTCCACAGACTGGTAACATGGTTGTAAACTTGCATGATTCACTTCATTTGGAAAGGCAAAATAACTCGTACCAACCTCTTTGTAGGACCCACCCCTATGAAGATATCATTTTATTTAATGGTTTGAGTTGGCTTTGGTAATTTGGAAATCATCTCCAGTGCCTGCCTTCTGGTTGATTCATCCTTGTAAATCAGGATTGCAGGACAAGTTAAATAACCGTCTGTATTATTAAAGGTTTACTTCCCCACAGCTATCAGACTTCTGAACCAGTCACCTCTTTCACATCTTCCTGGTGATGTTGCCATGTTTTCAAACCCTTAATTCTACCTCTTCCATTATTTGTCACCTTCAGCGTTTCTGTTTGCATTATTTCAGATTTCACTACTGCACTTAGTACCATTCTGTTGTTTTGCACGTTGCTGTATTTATCATTACCATGTACACTGTTTACTCTGAGCTTCATACGAGCAAGGAATTTCATTGCACCCTGGTGTATATGACGTTTAACTAATCTGAAGCTGAGAAGATCATGCACTACTTCCAACTGTGATCTTGTTGCAGATTGTCGATGTGTTCATGGAATACAACTTGATCCAGCAGTGCACGTCCTTCCTGCTCGATGCGCTCAAGAATAACCGTCCATCTGAAGGTGCCCTCCAGACCCGCCTGCTGGAAATGAACCTCATGCATGCTCCTCAGGTATAGGTGCTGCTGCAGAAGTGCTTTCAGTGTGGCCTGGCAGAGAAAGTTACACCAGTACTTCACTTGGCTGTTTGGGCTTGTGTTCCCAGAATGAGTGCTAAAAAGTATCTTTATCATTGTTTAGAGATGTTATTGACACCTGTGCTGTGCCTGGAACTGGTTGAGGTTCAGCGCACTGGCAGTCTCAGAGACAAGAAAATGGTTAGTGATATCATTGCTCCAAGCCCCTGGGGCAGTCTACAATGGCCTTGGGGTTGGTGTTGACCATGCCCTTCACTGAGATGTGGAATCTGGAACTGTATCCTGGCTGGCAGGGTGAGTGTGAGACGTCACTGGGATTGGCGGCAACTGTCTGGTGTTGACAGACTGCCTGCATCCTATGGTATTGTCACCATCTGTTGATATGATGGAACTGTTTTTCTCTGCTTGCTACAGAGCCATCTTTTTCCCCAGCCCAAAGCTCTCTGATTAGCAATAAGTTTAACAGTCAGTATCTGAAATAAAAACTGAATGTTAGATTAACTGGCCACTAAATTGCCCCTGGTTTCTGGATGAGTGGTAGAATCTAAGGATGGGGTGTGGGGAGAATGGGTTAGTGAAAAAGGATGGTTGACGCATTCAATAGGCACCCTTTCTGTATTTCTGATTCTACAACATTGTACTGGAAGGACCCAGCAGGTCAAACAGCATCAGTGATAAGAGCAACAGTTGCTCTCGTGGGTCAAGAACCCTTTAAAACTGGGGAAGTGAGAAGACGGGTGTTCCAGTGAGGGAGGGAATGCCCAAGATGAGTTACAGAGCAGTCGTCAGGTAACGAATACTTGTAAACCTGCAGCTGGTATCAAAGGCCATTTAAATGTTGTACAGTCACGTCTGTGCTGCAAATGGAATGGTTACCGGAAATTATTAAATCCAGCGGTTGGGGCTGCAGCATATAATTGTGTGGAAGATGAGGTGCTGTTCCTTGAGCGTAGGAGGCCAAAGACCAGCAGATTGGAGTAGGGACGGAAAACTAAAATTGGCAGAATTACCTCGTCTGTTTTTATTTGTCTGTTTAACAAAAAATGCTTGTGCTCTATCTTTGTGTAAGTCATTCACTGATGACCAAGAATAATTGCAACATTTCTTCCGTCACCCATGTTCACCTGGAGATTGAAATGCAGCAACTTTGCTTTGTCATCCTTAATTCTAAAATGTTTCACTTCCTTTTAGTTGGAGCAACAGCAGTGTACCTTTTTTGGCTGACTCATCTACCCTCTGGTGGCTATTTAGGTTAAATACATTGAATTATTTGCCAGCTTGTTGCATTGAATGTGATTATTGCTTCAGTGTCACTTTTGGATAGCCTACTTAAATATGAAGGAAGTGACTGTAATGTTCAATATGTCCAGTGTATTTTTCACACTCCTGTCACATGCATGCTATGACTCAGTCGCAGATGTCTTGCTAATCTGGTGTCTTCACTAGTAGGAGTTGGCATCTGTACAGTTGATTACGTCTTCACATCAGACTTCTGACAATTTAAGAAATGTCTGACATTTCATCCAGAATGAATCCGGATTGTGTGCTGGTACAAACCCGACGTGTTGTCATAAGGTGCTTTATCTCCCCGACCCCAAATGTCCTAGCTTATTTGTACACTTGATCATTGGTTTGCAGGTAGCAGATGCTATTCTCGGAAATCAGATGTTCACTCACTATGACCGTGCACACATTGCTCAGCTCTGTGAGAAAGCAGGACTGTTACAAAGAGCTCTGGAACATTATACAGATCTCTATGACATCAAGCGTGCTGTTGTCCACACCCACCTCCTCAATCCAGAGGTCAGTAATAAATTTCCACCATTTGGGATATGGGGAAGGAATAATTTAATACTTGAGGGCTAGTTTAAATTTTAAAATGCCAAACATGGCTCATGTTGCCAATCTAAATTTACGACTTTGATATTCCTATTAACTTCCCACAGTGGCTCGTCAATTACTTCGGCTCTCTCTCTGTTGAGGACTCTGTTGAATGCCTGCGTGCCATGCTGTCTGCTAACATCCGTCAGAATCTGCAGATCTGTGTGCAAGTCGCCTCCAAATACCATGAGCAACTGGGCACCCAGCAACTGATCGAACTGTTTGAGTCTTTCAAGAGCTTTGAAGGTAGATGCTAAAAATTTCTATAGAATTATCATGGGTGGAGATTTGGCCATGAGTTAGTAGCATTAAATTCCAGCTGCCGTGTGAGCCAATTGCACAGGTTTTGTCATTCTAATTGAATAGTGCAGGATTCAGTGTCTCCTGTAATTTCCCTGCTTGGCTTGGCATAAGTCTAATTAGCAGTTTGAAGAGTAAATATCACAGCCTATACAATCAAAGTTTACAATCCTTCATGTCTGTGTGAAGGCTCTCCAACAATTTGTTTTAATATCAATTGATGCCCTCACTGCTGTCCTGAAATGTGTACCCCACCTTCCATGCTTCATTTAAAGAGTCCCCTGTGTTCTGTGAAGGCATTTGGGCCAATTTGCAATGCTGCTGCTTACTTCTGTGAACCAGTCTTTGCAAGAACCATAGAACACTACAGCACAGAAAACAGGCCATTTGGCCCTTCTAGCCTGTGCCGAAACGGTATTCCGCTAGTCCCATTTACCTGCACCCAGTCCATAACCCTCCAGACCTCTCCCGTCCATGTATCTATCCAATTTATTCTTAAAACTCAAGTGAGCCCGTATTTACTACATCAGATGGCAGCCCGTTCCACACTCCCACCACTCTGAGTGAAGAAGTTCCCACTAATGTTCCCCCTAAACTTTTCCCTTTTCACCCTAAAGCCACGTCCTCTCGTACTTATCTCTCGTAATCTAGGTGGAAAGAGCCTACTCGCATTTACTCCGTCTATACCCTTCATAATTTTGTAAACCTCTATCAAATCTCCCCTCATTCTTCTACGCTGCAAGGAATAAAGTCCTCACCTGTTCAATCTTTCCCTGTAACTCAATTCCTGAAGACCCGGCAACATTCTAGTAAATCTCCTCTGCACTCTTTCAATCTTACTGATATTCTTCCTATAGTTAGGTGACCAGAACTGCACACAGTACTCCAAATTTGGCCTCACCAATGTCTTATACAACCTCACCATAACATCCCAACTCCTATACTCAATACTTCGATTTAAGAATGCCAGGATGCCAAAAGCCTTCTTTACAACCCTGTCTACCTGCGGCACCACTTTCAGGGAATTATCTATCTAAACTCCCAGATCCCTTTGTTCCTCCGCACTCCTCAGTGCCCTACCATTTTCTGTGTATGTCCTACCTTGATTTGTCCTTCCAAAATGCAACACCTCACACTTGTCTGCATTAAATTCCATCTGCCATCTTGTGGCCCATTCTTGCAGTTGGTTCAGATCCCTCTGCAAGCTTTGAAAGCCTTCCTCGCTGTCCACTAAGCCTCCAATCTTAGTGTCATCAGCAAACTAGCTGATCCAATTTACCACATTATCATTTAGATCATTGATATAGACAACAAACAACAATGGCCCCAGCACAGATCCCTGAGGCACACCACTAGTCACAGGCCTCCAGTCTGAGAAACAATCATCCACTACCACTCTGTCTTCTCCCACACAGCCAATTTCGAATCCAGTTTACAACCTTTCCATGGATATCTAGTGTCTGACCTTCTGAACTAACCTCCCATGTGGGACCTTCAAAGGCCTTACTAAAGTCCATGTAGACAACATCCACATTGGGTTTGTGTACTATTTTAGATTTAATTTCAGATCTTTAGTGTACACTTCATATCCTGTCACTTTGGCGGAAACTCGTGCATAACTTTGCTCTCCTGTATGATTCTGACCAAACTTGAAATTGCAGTCTCCATTGCTCTTTGGTTTTGTAGCTTGATGGAAGTGTACCTTTTTTTTGCTTCATCACAATTTAAATATTTGTCTTTCACATTCGTCCATTGGTTTTGTCTTTGACCTTTATTTGCTGTAACTAGTTTCAAAATCTTAAAATGCTTCATTTGTCTTGCCTTTATATTAGAAATCCAAAAATTTATGTCTAGCTTTGTTCCAGTGTCCTTCCTACCAATTCTGTCCTGCTCCCTGCCCCTTCAGACAGCTATAAACCTGAGCCTTTTTTTAAAAACTGATTTATGCAACCTTTAGTTGCATTTATTTGCCTTTTATGGACATGTTTTTTAATGAGCAAATTATTGAGTTGCAAGTTAAGGCAGTGGCTGGCTTCCACTTTTCATGGTCCTTTCTGGGTTCTAGCTGATGTAACAGCTCGGTAGTGGGTAGATCCACAAGGTACATTCTAGGTAGCATTGTGAGCAGTTTCTTTGTGCCCAAAAAATAGCTTTGGATTTGAATAGGTTTGATGAATATCTGCAATTTTGTATTTTTTAACCTGAAATTTGGAGTACAAATGGGGGCTTTTATCCATGGGCATTGAGTAAAAGTGGTAGTTTCCTTAACGAACAGACTACCATGTAACAAGCTTTTCTTTTAAGGTCTGTTCTACTTTTTGGGCTCCATTGTAAACTTCAGTCAAGATCCAGAAGTTCACTTCAAATACATTCAGGCTGCCTGCAAAACTGGTCAGATCAAAGAGGTGGAGAGAATCTGTCGTGAGAGCAATTGCTATGACCCAGAACGTGTGAAGAACTTCCTTAAGGTAAATTATTTTCATGTGTTTGGCTCCTCCATAAACTCCAGGATGTGTAGGTCAATTCTAAGAGTACCAAGTAGCTACTTTTCTGTCTAGCAGATATTTTTGCATAATTAATTCCAACCAAAAGCCCCTGTAGCTTGCCCCCCCCTTCCCCTTTGGAAGCTTCTGTTGTGTTTGTGCATGTGGTATGATTTAAAATGTGTGGAATTCAATTTTGTGCTGACCCATATAGGATCTATAGAAATGTTTTAAAAAAAAGGATTCCATGGTATTTGTCCCAGTTGCTAACAGAAACCGTACCTGTTTGCACAAAATGCACGTTTGTGTAGGCTGTGTTGCCAAAAATAGTTCAACATTGTCGGTTGCTGTTCTCCTGACATGGGCACCTGCAACTCACTTTGTGTAGTCAAAAGTCCACTTTTCTCAACCCAGACTTCAGGCTGCTCCTTATAAGTGGTCTGGGCTGAACCTCAGTAAGATTTCAATCCTTGGTTATCATAGAATCAAACAGCATGGAAATGGGCCATTCAGCCCAACTTGTCTGTGCTGACCAGTGGGCACCCTTCCATGTTAATCCCGTTGCCTAGCACTTGGTTCACAGCTCTCTATGGTAAGTGTTCATCTAGACTTCTGAACTCTGTTAGCAACCCAGCTCCAACCATTCTCTCAAGCATTGCATTCCAGATACTTGCCGCTCTGAGTGAAGGTCTCCCTTGTATTCCATCCTAAATCTCTTCCCCTTGCCTTAAAGCTATGCTCCCTGGTTTTATGTACCTCCTATGGGGAAAAGTTTTCTACAATCTGCTCTATCCATACCTCCATGATTTTATATATCTCAGTCATCTCCTGTCTTAACTGCTCCAGGGATAACAGACCTAGCTTCTGCAGTCTCTCCACACACCTGCTCCGTCCCAGGCAACACCCTGGTGAATCTTCTTTACACCCTCTCCAGTGCCATCACATCGTTCCTTTTACCTTAAGCCCAGAATTGCAGGCAGTAAGCTGGGTTCTGACGGAGGTTTTTTAAAGTTGGAGCATAACCTCCTTCTGTATTCAGTGCCCTGACCAATGAGGGTCAGTATCCTGTCCTCCTAACTGTTATCTACCTGCATTGCCACCTTCCCGTATCTAAGGACTTGGCCTCCCAAGGTCCCTCTGAGGAGACTAGGATATACACTATGAAATAAGGTCGTGGTGTACTGAGGAACGGTGCTCCCAAAATGCATCACCTCATTTCTGGATTAACTCCATCTGCCATTTTGCCAATGTGTAGATTATCTCTCTGAAGCCTTAAGACTACTTTCCACATGACTGGCGGTCTCTGCCATCCACAAATTTGCTGATTTTGCCTTCGAGTCATTCCATGCATATTTTAAACAACAAAGGTCCCAGCACAGATCCTTGTGTAGTATTGGGCACCCAGTTGCAAAAACACCCAAGCCAAGTATGGATCCAGTTTGCCAACTTGCCCTGGATCCCATGGCCCCAACCTCCGAACCAATCTGCCACGTGGGATCTTGTCAAAGGCTTTGGTAAAGTCCATGTAATCTCATCTACTGCCCTGCCCTCACCAATGCACTATTACCTTACTGCAACGTTTGCTGTAAATTTGAACCATTTTTAAAATGAGATGATGAATTTGTGGCTAAGATTCGATTATAGAGGTAGCTTCGTAACTTTGTTTGAACTTGTCTAATTTAGCTACATTGAGCATTTTACAGATCCCATTCCCCTTTCTCTCCTGCTGTGCCCCCACCCCCAAAAAAAACTAAACCATTAAACCCCCCACAAACGTTAAACCTGATGACTAAAAGCCTTTGACAATCTTTCTGGGTACAAAAGCAGCCATTAAGCTTCATGTATTAATAGAACAGACAAAACTGCAGAAGCTTTTTCTTCCAATAGTAAAGTTTGAGAATGTTAAACTTGGTCTGCTCTCAGTTTATGATGAATTTGGTGACCAGCTCTTGATGGAACCTATTGTCTTTTGTGCTGTTCCTTGTATCTGGAATGGGCAGGACATGTACCAGGTAAACTTTACAATGCAGGTTGCCTCTCCCTTTTCCCCTTCCCCCTTGTTCCAGCAGACTTGATCCTTCTTTATTTGTGCAGGATAGTGCTCTTGGATGTGGAGACTGACTTAAAATCAGCTAAATACTGAGACTTACAAACTTGTTCTTCCAGAACTCTGCCCATTTACATAATATCTAAAACTGCTCTGCATGGAATCTTGCATGACAAGGCATTCTGACTGAGCTGAATAACTTTCATGCAGTTCTGTTATGGGCTTATTGACAAAACAAATTTAGTTCACACTTGGAGACCTCTAAATTAACATTTTAAAATACTATAAAGCTAAATGGTCTTGACTGTTAGCAGGTTCTGTGGTTTTGATACCTTTGTTTGCAAGCTCACCCAAGCTAGGGAAGTTGTCCAGGCTGTATCTTCAGTCAATCCAGCAATGTTGAATTGCACACTTGAAATCCATCTCTATCTGATGCTTTCCAATGAAAACTAAGACTAATTTTGGCATGGGGGTATGGCAAGTTTACTGGACTAATCCAAAGAGCTGGATTACTGATTCAGGCACGTTCAAATCCACCATCTCAACTGGGGGATTCACCATCTTGGAATGAGCATCTAGATTTGGTAATAGTAAACATCAGAGGAGCAGATGTTATCTGAAGGAAATTTTCCATCCCTGGCTTGTCTAGTCTTCCTATCTAGTTGGGTTTCTTTAACTGGGTAACAAAAATACCTTAACCTTAATCCACATTTTAAAAACTTCTGCCCAATGTTGGACTGGCTTGTTGAGGAAAGGGCTACATTAGATTTTGATTGGATTCACCACCAGTTTGTCCAGAGATGCATGATTTGCAATTCATTTGATCAGTTGCTGATGGGCAAATTTGTGGACGTTCACTGCCAGAAGACAAACTAGTATTTGGAATCCCACAGCTTAAAAGGGGAAGAAAGTAAATTCAAATCTGCAGTTGGGTTGGTTGATTTCACAGCCACAGAATTGGCATCGGCTGTCTTGAGCAATTTGGTGCCAATTCACCAATAAACTAGGTAAAGGGTTGGTGAAAATGACAGCTCAGCTATAAATAGACAAAATACAGCTATGGGCCTTGAACTGGTGCAGTTTTTTACTCTTTTGGATGGGTTCCAATGCGGTAAAATTCTTGGTAAACTAATAGATTATCCAGGCTATTGGATGTTGTTCCAATAAATACCCTAAACTTGTGTTACACAGAACCTGGTGAGTTTAAAGGGAGCATGGGAAATGGGGCCCTTGTGGGCCAGATAATGAACCTCTTTGTCAACGATTACTTTTATTGTAGGTCCAGAGTTGTAGCTAATTCAGTTCTATGTCTTAAACGGGGACAGTCTTGGTGCTTCCCATGCCATTGCCCTTGGTACTATGAGCCTTAGAGAGAGGTCTTGCTGCACGAAAGGTTTTGCATCTGGCATGTAATGCAGGATATATCCATTGAAATTTCCAATATCAATGAGCAATGTTTAATGGCAGAAATGCTACTGTTAAGAACTAAACCAGAGATGTTTTCTTTAGGATTGGTTAATTCTACAACTATGGATGACTGAAATGGACCATTTTAGAATTGGGGCACAGCACTTGGAATTGGTATACTGCAGACTGGCTGAAATACATAGGGAAAGCACTTTCCAAATCCCAGATTAAAATTCCATCCAATTGTATAACAATGTCTGCTTCCCAGTCCCAGAGTGCTATTCCTGCAGTAATTGCGAGCTTAAAGATCACTGCATTAGCTTTGGGTTTGTTATCTTAATGCATCTAATTTGGTTTGTCACTAAAAAGGTCTTGGGCTAAGTGTGAAAATGTCCACATTTGGACATGCCTTGTGTACATTTAAGGCTACAGGTTTGCTACAGGAGCCACTAACTGTTGCAAGTAGAATCTGTAACATGTTCCTTGCTCAGCCAAGCAGTGTGTACCATGTCCTCGTGTTAAAATGGATTAGATTGATTAGGACAAAGATGCATTTAAGATGAATTAGACTAATGGCTTGTTTTTTAGCACCCTGTTCATAGCTAGCTGCTCATTCTTTAATAGGAACGTGTACAAGATGCCTTTACTGACGTTTGTTTGAAATTTGTTTGTGCCCTTGTAACAAAGTATTCGAACATTGTTTTGAGTCTTTCTTGCCCACAGCTAGTGTGACGTGTCGAGTAAGCTTAGTGTTTTGGAATCTGTTTGAATTAACTGAGACCTTGACTAGAAATCTTGAGGTGAAATGTTAACCAATAAAGTAGATTGTATAAGGGTCAAATACAGATCTACATTGTAAACCGTATTTTTCTTTTCTCCATTTGCATCCCTTTGGCACTAAAGTTCCTTTTGTGGACATGTCTAGCACGCGGCTACTCTTGCTGCAGCAGTTAATGTTTTTGGCATAACTTGAGTGGTCCATTACAAGATGTACGTTGGAATGTTTAGGATTTAACTAATACTTTTACCACTGGAGAAAAGCAGCATTTCTGTACATCAAGATTATGTATTTTTAAAATGCCATACTTGGTTCTGACAAGAGCAACAGGTGGTTTGTGGTTTTGAACTCTGAAGCTACTCACTATGTTTTGTTTATAGGAGGCCAAATTGACTGACCAGCTGCCACTGATAATAGTGTGTGACCGTTTTGACTTTGTGCACGACCTGGTGTTGTATCTGTACCGCAACAATCTGCAGAAGTACATTGAGATCTATGTTCAGAAGGTGAGCGAGTTCTTGGGGAAGATGCCTTTGCTGTGAATTTTGTCAAGTGGTTTGTAGTTTTGTTTTTGGGTTGGTTACTGGGACAGAAAACTAAATTTGCTGTTTGCCTTACTAGAGTTGCTATCCACATGTAAAGGGTGTGTCTTGCCCATGTGTCCTGCTGCTTTATTGTAACTAGAATGTGTCAAGAACATGATTACATTTGCATAGGTGAATCCAAGTCGTTTGCCAGTTGTGGTCGGAGGGCTGCTTGATGTGGATTGTTCAGAGGATGTCATCAAGAATCTGATACTCGTCGTACGTGGACAGTTCTCTACTGATGAACTGGTTGCTGAAGTAGAGAAGCGAAACAGGTATCAAACCCATTCCATGTATTAACTTCTGGCTAACTTTAATCTTTCTTTTTCAATCTTTTTATTAGTTTTCAAATTAATACAGATTGATATATAGCATCAATATTTATACATGTAATACAAAGAGATCAGGATAACAATCATAGCATATATAATCATAAAGAACATTAAAATATAAAAAAAATCTGTAGATCCAACGATCTCTTAGTAAATGAATATAATATAAAAGAAAGGAAAGAAAAAGATTTATTATATAAATTTTAAAAAAAAACAAATCAATAAAAAAAATTATAAACAATATAAATTAAACAAAAAAAAACTTTTTAAAAGAAAAACAAACAACAAAAAAAAGAAGAAAAAACTGGGCTAAAATTTCTCAGTAGAAACAGAGCAATACTATGTCGTCGAGTCCGTTCCTCCAAGTTGGAAAGTTATTGGAAGGGGATCTACATCATGTGAAAATATTAAATAAATGGACTCCAAATATCTTCAAATTTAAGCGAAGGACCAACAGTACCACTCCTAATTTTTTCCAAGTTTAAACGTGATATAGTTTGAGAAAACCATTGAAAAGTAGTAGGGGGTATTGGATCCTTCCATTTAAGCAAAATGGATCGTTTGGCCATTAATGTAACAAAAGCAATCATACGGTTAGCAGAAGGAGATAAATGGCCAGACTCTATCCTTGGTAATCCAAAAATTGCAGCGATAGGGTGAGGTTGTAAATCAATCTTCAATACGTTTGAAATAATGTTAAAAATGTCTTTCCAATATTTTTCCAGAAGAGGACAGGACCAAAACATATGTGTCAAAGAAGCCACATTCAATTTATATCTATCACATATAGGATTTATACGGTTATAGAAACGAGCTAACTTATCTTTGGACATATGGGTCCTGTGGACTACCTTAAACTGTATCAACGAGTGTCTGACACACATTGAAGATGTATTGACTAAATGAAGAATTTAGTCTCTATAGGTATAGATGTCTGGAGTTCACTTTCCCATTCACTCTTAATTTTGTCTAATGATTCTAGACGTTTCATAATTAAATCATAAATTATCGCTATCAAGCCCTTCTGATAAGGATTAAGACCTAACATTTTTTCTGTAGTTTCAATTTTGTAAGGTGTCGGAAAAGAGGGTATAGTAGTTTTTAAAAAATTTCTAATCTGCAAATATCGAAAAAAGTGTGATCTAGGCAAATTATATTTATTAGACAATTGTTCAAAAGATGAAAAACAGTTATCAATGAATAGATCCCGAAAACATACTATTCCCTTCCTTTTCTATATGGAAAAAGCTGAGTCAGCTCTAGAAGGATGAAAGAAAAAATTAGATTGAATGGGACTTGACAAATTAAATTTATTCAATCCAAAAAATTTACGAAATTGAAACCATATTCGTATTGTATGTTTAACAATTGGGTTAGTCGTATGTTTACTTAACTTGGTAAGTGCAAAAGGGAGAGAAGCACGTAAAATAGAAACTAATGAAAAGTCAGGAACTGATTGGTGCTCAAGGCATACCCATTTGGGGCATTGAATTACATCAGAATCTTGTATCCAAAAAATTAAATATCTAATAGTATAATCTAAAGTTAGGCAAGGCCAAACCACCATCCTTTTTTAATTTTTGTAAATATTTCTTACTTAACCTTGAGTTTTTATTCTGCCAAATATATGAAAGAATTTTAGAATCAATAGTGTCAAAAAAAGATTTCGGGACAAAAAATTGGAATGGCTTGAAATAAATATAAAAATTTTGGTAAAATATTCATCTTAATCGCATTAATTCGGCCTACCAATGATAAAGACAGTGGAGACCACTTAGTAAATAATTGATTAACATGGTGAATTAAAGGCAATAGATTAGCTTTAAATAAGTCCTTATGTTTCTTGGTAATTTTAACACCTAAATACATAAAATAGTTACCAATCTAAAAGGTAATTGGCTATAAATTGGGGTTTGCATATTCAATGGGAAAAGTTCGCTCTTATTAAGATTTAATCTATAGCCAGAAAAAACACTAAACTGGTCTAGTAGTGATAGTACTGCGGGGATAGATTCATCCGGATTAGAAATATAAAGTAACAGGTCATCGGCGTGGAGAGATATCTTATGAATCGTCTGTCCGCGAGTAATGCCACGTACATTTGAAGAGTCCCGAAGTGCAATAGGCAAGGGTTCTAAAGCAATATCAAATAATAAAGGGCTTAACGGGCAACCTTGTCTAGTACCTCAAAAGCCTAAACAAAGGAGATCTTTGATTATTAGTAAGTATTGAAGCCATAGGTGTACAATAAATCATTTTAATCGCAGATATAAATTTAGGGCTAAAATTAACTTTTCGAAGTGTAGTGAATAGATATTCCCATTCGACTCTGTCAAACACCTTTTCAGCATCTAGTGAAACAACACATTCTGGAATTTGGGATGAAGGAGTATATGATATTAAAATGTAAATAACGATTCTGAATAAATCCTGTCTGGTCTTCAGAGATAATTTGTGGGAGAACCTTTTCCAGTCTAAAGGCCAATATTTTGGAAAATATTTTTGAATCTACATTTAATAAAGAAATAGGTCTATAAGATGCACAATCAGTGGGATCTTCATCCTTTTCAAGAATCATAGAAAGATTGTGGTAGTTTACCCACTGATAGGGCATCTTTTAAAAATTTTGGCTAACCAGGGAACAAGAATATCAGAAAAGGATTTAAAAACTTCAGCTGTGTATCCGTCAGGGCCGGGTGCTTTACCCGAGTTCATTGAAAATAATACTTTCTTTTTTCTCTTTCTTCCTCCGAAATGGGAGCATCTAATGTAGAACGTTCATTTAAAGATAGTTGGGGAATCTTCAGATCTCTCAAAAATTCATACGTTGATGGGCTAACTTTAATCTTGCCAAGGTGCTTTGACTCTTTGAATATTGCAGATACACTTAAGTTTATAGTCGGAATAATTCATACTAATATCAGACTTGCCGAAATGCACTTCAACTGAACCAGGGAAGGAATTGCCCAGAACCAAGCACTTCTCTAGATACCGTTCCCCTCGGCCACTGATGTGTGTTTTGGTGCTTTGTCTAGGCGCAAACTCCTGTCCATTTAATGTCTAGATAAACAAATCATTAATACAGCTGTAAAACTTTAAAGCAAATGGGCTTGATTACTTAAAAGTGGAGACCCTTTGGTTGACATGTGGTTCTGTTCTGGAGCTTGGGTGTCCGATATGTATCTGATCTTTCTGCTTCTATTACCCCTGAACTTTTGCCTAATGTTTATAAAACCAGGATGAATTGATTTGGATTTTATGCTCACAGACTGCCTGGTGTTGGGCTATGTTGCTTATTTTTGGGGGCGGGGGGTGGGTGGGGCAGCGTGCAGTTCCCATTGTAAACTTGCACGTTGTTTGCAGGCTAAAGTTGCTGCTGCCCTGGCTGGAATCTCGAATTCACGAAGGTTGTGAGGAACCTGCCACCCACAATGCACTCGCAAAGATCTACATCGACAGCAACAACAACCCCGAGCGCTTCCTCCGGGAGAATCCGTATTACGACAGCAGAGTGGTGGGCAAGTACTGCGAGAAGAGGGACCCTCACCTGGCCTGTGTGGCCTATGAGCGAGGCCAGTGTGACATGGAGCTCATCAATGTGAGTGATGGGGGAGGTCTTCTGTTGTAGACTAATGTAAAACAAACTTGAGTTTGGCAGATTGCCCTTCATGTTACTGCTTCCTGGTGAGGTTCCATCAGTGAAGTGTCAGCTAGAAACCTTCTGAAGTAGTATGTTCATGGATGCAGCCAAGCTAGTTAAGTGACCGAGGAACTAGCTGCTTGAGTTAAGTAATGACCAAGGTAATAATTACCTTGGTGCTAAAGGATGGTTTTCTCCTGAAGTATTATCTTTGGGTTGCATTGGAAAGTCTGCGTAAATTGTCCTGTTCCTTTAGACTTCAACCTGCCTTGAAGAATATAACCATTTCAGCTTGCTGTTTAAATCAGAATTCATCTTGAATACACTTTTTTTTGTCTTGGCACAATTTTTATCTGAGCAGACAGCTTATTTTTCAGCAAAAAAAAACAAATTGCTGGAGGAACTCAGCAGGTCAGACAGCATCTGTGGAGAGAAACACAGTTGACGTTTTGGGTCAAGATTCCCTCGTCTGGACTGAGAGGGGAGGTGGCCAGTGTTGAGGGGTGGGGCAAGACCCAGCAAGTGGTGGGTGAGTCCAGGTGAGGAGGGTTGATTTGTGGAGGGGAAGGGTGGTGATGGAGAGGCTGGGAGGTGATAAATGGAGCTGAGGGCTGCAGATTTGTGGAATCTGGTAAGGAAGGTGAGGAGTAGAACGAAATGAGGGAGAGTAGATGGGCAGATAGGAACCGTGGTGGGGCGGGGATCTTGTTTTTGAAGACTTGAGCATGTAAATTTGACCATTCAGTCTTGATTTTAAAATCGCTTTGAAGTATTCTTGAGCTGTTTCTTCCCCCCCCCCTCCTGTTACAGGTGTGCAATGAGAACTCGCTGTTCAAGAGTCTGTCTCGTTACTTGGTTCGCCGGAAAGATCCTGAGCTCTGGGCAAATGTCCTACAGGAAACCAACCCTTACAGGAGACCACTTATTGACCAAGTAAGAATCAGTAGTAACTTCATACCTGAACTCAAGTATATGGGGTACATGTGGCCAGTTATATTCTACATAATGGTGTTTAAGTTTTGATCTGGGAGCCAAACCCATTGGTATCCTGAAATTGCATCCTTTACTATAATGGGAATAATGCTGTACAGAGTCCTCCAGTGTAATTTATTTAGGAAACTTGAATGTGACTCAGCAGAATTCGTGGTTCACTATTTTGAATTACAGGCAGAAGGTAAAATCTGCATCATATGCACTTGATTCATTAAGAGCGCAGCTGCTAATGTACAGGAGAATCATCATTCATGGTGTTAGCTTGCCAGTTTGAGGTCATCAGATGGAAAAACTGGGAGCATGGCCATCTATCCTGTATAAAAGTGACCTTTTAATTTTTCTGGGAAATTTGACTCTGATATCTGGTTTAAAACTCGTGAAACTGATTTTTTTTTTCCCCCAGGTGGTGCAGACTGCTCTGTCAGAAACTCAGGATCCTGAGGAGGTTTCTGTTACTGTAAAAGCTTTCATGACTGCCGACCTTCCGAATGAATTAATTGAATTGTTGGAGAAAATTGTCCTGGACAATTCGGTCTTCAGTGAGCACAGGTAAATTAATAACATTTTTTAACCAGGCAAATAACTTCTAGTTCACAGTCTAGTTCCAATTGTGCTGTGGTATAGTATTAGGAGGAGTGTGTTTTAATTTTGAAGATGCTTCCCCACTCTGCAACAGTGGTCCCTTTAGCTGGAGGGCTGCATTTAGAAACCAGCTTCCCTTGTCTCCTAGGCTTCAGTCTACATCCCAGTTTGAATCTTTTGGCTGTTTTTTTTGGGTGCTGGGCTGTGGAGACAAACCCCCTATGTATTAATTGTCAGGGTGCCCAGGGGTTGTCTTCATGCATAAGAAACCAGGCATGCCCTCTGGAGGACACTGGATTTTCTCACTTCATTTTTGTATTTTAAATTACAATGCCTCAATTCTGATAGGCCAAAGCCCCAGAATGTATCTAATTTGCATTCTTTTGTACTCCTGAGCAGAGATGTGAACTGTATAATTGGACCTGGTGTCAATGAGATGGGGTATGAAAAGTAGGTCTCTAGTTGTCACCCTTATTGTACACTGGATGAAAGCAAGATGGATTTGCTGCCATTCCTGTTCTCCAGCTAAAATACTGACCTGCATTTTCAGGGTCTGTTATGAACTCGTGGCATGAGAAACAATAGTTTCCTAAAATGCTTATCGTGACAATATCAGCAGAGTCTAATTCTAAGATTCGTCTTTCTACTTTGAAACCAGGAATCTGCAGAACCTGTTGATCCTTACTGCCATCAAAGCTGACCGGACCCGTGTGATGGAGTACATCAACCGTCTGGATAACTATGATGCACCTGACATTGCCAACATCGCCATCAGCAATGAGCTCTTTGAAGAGGCGTTTGCTATTTTCAGGAAGTTTGACGTGAACACATCCGCAGTGCAGGTAAGACGGTGAAACTTGAGCAAACCGTGCACGTTGGAACTTTGGCCATTCAGGGGAGATCACAGCTTTTCAATGTTCTCTAGGTGCTGATTGAACACATCGGCAATCTCGATCGTGCATATGAATTTGCTGAACGGTGCAATGAACCTGCAGTGTGGAGCCAACTTGCTAAAGCCCAGCTGCAGAAAGAAATGGTTAAAGAGGCCATCGACTCCTACATCAAGGCAGATGATCCATCGTCGTACATGGAGGTTGTAGAAGCAGCCAACAAAAGCGGTGCGTTTTTCAAATTTTTAATCTAACACTTGCTTTTCATTTGAGCTTCTTTGTAACTAAGCTTTTAAGGTTTGGTTTAAACCCCTGTCATTCCAAGGGTAGTGGCACCCCCTTGTAGAACCGTCTCCCGGCTCCAGCAACCTGACCTGGTACTGTTGGTGTGGAGTTTTCATATTCTGTGACTGTATGGGTTTCCCCTGGGCACTCTGGTTTCCTCCTGTATCCCAAATATGTGTAGGTTAATTGGCCACTGTAGGTTGCCCCTAGTGTAGGTGGGAAGTGGAATTGATGGGAATGTGAGGAGAATAAGTTGCTGGGGGAATGGGACTACAGTGGAGTTGTAGAACAAGTCCATTTGGCCTATAGTCCGTTATGGCTTGTTTAATCCCTTCTGTGCTGTAGGCAAAGGATTGTGAGCATACTGGTTGCCTCTGCTTATTCCCTTGTTCTGCTCACCAGGGAACTGGGAGGACCTTGTTAAATACCTGCAGATGGCCAGGAAGAAGGCTCGTGAGTCTTATGTGGAGACGGAACTTATTTTTGCCTTGGCAAAGACTAACCGGTTGGCAGAGCTGGAGGAGTTTATCAATGGACCTAACAACGCTCATATCCAGCAAGTAAGTGTTGATTTCCAATCTGATCATCTGGCAATGATGTGTGCAAATCAGGATTAAGTTATTGTGTATTCAGTTAAGAGGATCTGGGAGTAGAAAGAAACACTAACCAGGGATTTTGTTTTCTCTGATCTTAAATCAGCAACTGCAGTAATTGCTAGGGATCTACTCATGGCTGGGCTTCCACCAGTGTGGAATAGCTCCTAGTTTTGACCGTTTAGGGCATCTTGTTTTCCCTGTTCAGAGCCGGATAATCCTATCTAATAAGCTCTGAGAATGAGCTGGAATCGGCCAGTCAGCTGCTTGCCATTCAATAAGGTTGTGGCTGATCCAATTTTGACCTCAGTGCCACGTCTCTCACTACAGCCTTTTGACTCCTTGTAGTTCAAACTGTAGTCTATCTCTACCCTGAATGTGTTCAATGACTCCACCTCTACTGCATTCTGGAGTATGGAATTCCAAAATCAAGACCCTAGGAAGAAATTCCTGCTGGTCTTAATGGGCCAACCCCTATTCGGAAATGATACTGTCTAGTTCTAAATATTCCCTACTGGAGGAAATGATCCTTGACCTTCACCCTGTCCTTCCCACCCCCCCCAGGAATCCTCGTATAGACTTGACCTCTGTGCATTATTCCCTTCGTCCCAGGAATCCATTGCAAGTGTACTCAAATACAAATTTCCAAACTGTACAATGTGCTTTACAGATGCTGTTCGACCCGCCAAGTTCCTCCCCCAGACTGCTGTTCACTGTGCAGGCAGCTCCTGTGTTACAGTGGGGGTTGTGTTCCTTGAAAATAGTCCATATGATTTTCTGTAACAAAGGAGCAAGAGTTGAAATTTTCGTTTAGTTTTTTAACAAATTCCATGAGTGAATTTTATTCTGTGTATCAAATCTTTGGGTAGTGATTTGTGAATTCTGTTGCGTAAACAGCTCTAATGCAGGGGTTGCCTGCATGTGGTCTTGCCAGCACCTTTGTAAAGTTGCATCAAAACTTCCCTGCTTTTAATGCTCCCTGCTTTTTTTTTAAAAGCACCAGTATTCCATTAGTCCTAATTCCTGTACTTGATTTCCCCCTCCATTTGAAATTCAACCATTTAACATGACGTCCTGGTAGCAGTTTTCAGAGTACAAAGTAAAATTCCAGGGATGGCTTGATGTGTGGTTGAATGTCTGTTTCATGATTGGGCTTTGCTTTGGATCTGTTCATTTATAAGCCACTTGCTCACAGGTTGGTGATCGCTGCTATGATGAGCAAATGTATGAAGCCGCCAAGTTGCTGTACAACAACGTTTCCAATTTCGGTCGCTTGGCATCGACTCTGGTTCACCTAGGAGAATATCAGGCTGCGGTGGATGGTGCTCGCAAAGCAAACAGTACTCGCACTTGGAAGGAGGTACACTTTGTCCACCCTGCTACTCTGCCTAGTACTTTGAATTTAAACGTGGACCCATCAGTGGCATGTAGCTTCATCTTCATCACTGTTGCTCTTGCAGTTGGCAGTAAAACACTAAGCAGCAGTTGTTCCCCATGAAGTCTCCTGGTCTGCCAGCTACTGTCCTGTTTGGGGTTAATGACAATCATGAAGTAGACACTTTTACACTTTGTGGGGAACAGGGGGTTTGCAGGGTCAATTGATAATCTCAAAATTCAGCTGATCCTATATTCCAATATCCACCTTTCCTACTGTGCTTAGACATATTGGACTTGATTTTCCCCTTGTCCAGAACACTACCCCTGGGCTTTCTGCACACTGGTCACAAGCTCTCAGCCTGAATGACCCAGTTTGTTCTTGCTGTTATTCTGCAGTTAACATCAATCTGTGCCAGTATTACCCCTATACCATGTTATAAACTGAGAACTTGACAACATTTCGTACCAGAGATTGACAAAGTCCAAACACATCACATCATCATCTGGGTCATCCTCATCTATTCTGCTAGTTACAACCTCTGTGTACCAGACCTGTCAAATGTGTTTTTTCTCCCCCCTTCACATTGTGTTGACTGCCCAGTACTTTAAGTGGTCTGTAATCATTAATGCGTTTTCCCTACGAATGTCCTGTTTCCTCCCTCCAATATCATTAAAAGCCAACATTGCTGCTTCAGTGACATCATTGGTAACTATTGGTGCAAGATCATCAACTTCCATGATGATAAAGCAATTAATTTTGCATTGATTCTGACTTTGTTTTCTCTCCATCACTGATTTTGCCCTTGTGTTTTCAGGTGTGCTTTGCATGTGTTGAAGGGAAGGAATTCCGTTTGGCTCAGATGTGCGGTCTCCACATTGTTGTGCATGCCGATGAGCTGGAGGAACTTATTAACTACTATCAGGTAATGCCTGTAGTTTGGGAAATGGTCATGGACTACCCTGGGTTTATTTGGTCATGACTGTTTAAAACTGAAGCCTGCTTAGCTTGTAAACTAAATTTACAGACTGTATCCTATCTTGATGTATTTGCAAATGATGTTTAATTGACAAAGTTGCCTTTTATGGGCATTATATTTGAAAATTGCTAAAATGTGGATGACAGATTGGTATGATTTTAAACTGTTCTGAGCTTCCATATGTATCTTTTTGCAGGATCGTGGTTACTTTGAAGAACTCATAACCATGTTGGAGGCAGCTCTTGGTCTGGAGCGTGCTCACATGGGGATGTTTACTGAACTGGCTATTCTGTACTCCAAATATAAACCACAAAAGATGAGGGAACACTTGGAGCTCTTCTGGTCTCGAGTCAACATTCCCAAGGTAACCTAACTTTGCATTTTCTTAAACAAAGACATTGTGTACCTGACCATTTACTAACAGTGTGTACCTGCACAGGTGCTAAGAGCTGCAGAGCAGGCTCACCTTTGGGCAGAACTAGTCTTCCTGTATGACAAGTATGAAGAGTACGACAATGCCATTATCACAATGATGAATCACCCAACAGATGCATGGAAGGAGGGACAGTTCAAGGACATCATCACAAAGGTAGTAATTCTCTACCCATTCTCTTGTTGGGCTGAAGTGGGTGGGTGGCATATCCCTTGAGCACATCAGGTACAATTTGCAAGAAAACTTGATTTGAGTGAATTATCTGGTGGCTGGTTGTCCAAAGTAATGGTTTTTAAGCTTTGTAAAATAAAGCAGTCCCTGAAAGTATTGACATTTCTTAAAATTGGTCTTTAAAAAAAAGACTTTTTTTTAAGTAAAGATTAACTTGACAATTCATCTTCAATCCACTGGGTGACACTAAAGAAACTGTTTTCCTTCCTGTGGGTGCAAGTTCTCTTTGAATTTGAGTCTTTCGTCACACTTCATGATACATCTGAGGGTGGGTATGGAGCTGGTAGTGTGGAAAGGCAGCAGCCTTCTTGCCCACAATACTCCCACACTGATAACTGCCAGCTTGTAATGAGGATATGAGAGCAAAATGAACTTGCAGTGCATTCAGGAAGGTCCTGTGTAAACCTCCCAGAATTTTAGTTGCAGTTGTCGGGAATGTTAGCCGGAACCTTTTTTTGCTCCTCCTAATGAACATTCTGGCTTTTACTGCATTGTGTAAACTGACCTATACTTTGACTTTAACTACTTTTCCAGGTGGCTAATGTGGAACTATACTACAAAGCAACACAGTTCTACTTGGAATTTAAGCCTCTTTTACTGAACGACCTGCTCATGGTGCTGTCGCCACGCTTGGACCACACCCGCGCTGTGAACTACTTCACTAAGGTACTTTCTGCACCCGCTTCTATTGTGGTCCTTCTATCATTGGTAGACTCCAAGCTGTGCTGCAGAGACACTTCTGGGAAATGAAGCATTTCAGTTGGTGGTTGACTGACTTGAGTAGCTAAGGTGCCTAAATTTAAAAAGCAAAATACTGCAGATGCTAGAAGCAATTTCTAGTATTCATCACCAAAGTGCAATTTGGCAACACTGCTAGATTTTGTGAGAAAATGGGGTCATTTGTATCTTAATACACGGAGAAATAATTATGATTAATGTCATGACAGTGAGCAATGTCTGGTCATGTCCACTTGCTGTTCACCCATTGCCTTCAAGGGACAAGAGTTTGTTCTACCCTATTATCTGAGCAGATGCTGATCAGTGTGATCCCAACTGACATCTGCTAATAAGATGGGGCCAATAGTTGGACTGAGGACTTGCTGGTCTTGACTATTTAGTGGTGAATTATCAGTTCTTCCCTGCTGCACTGCAGTACTGACGCTAAAGCAAATGGATAAATGACGCATGTGAAACCCAAGGCATTATTGCATTACTGAATTTAGTAAATTATAAAATGACAAGCTGATTTAACAATATTGGATCCTATTACCTTTTAACTTGGTGTCAGTGCTGAACTAGGTGAGACTGACATAGGTGAATGAACTCCTGAATATCTGTTTGCTCCTGGTCTGGCAATGTCCCTGAAACACTGCTGCACCGAGGATCCATTTAGAAAAGTAGATTTTTGTCTAGCGTGGTGTAATCTGCTATTTGGGCTTCACCTTGTCAAATTCACCTTCATTGAGGGTCCCCTGGACTGTGCGATTTCCTAGTAAAGGGTTGACCATTTGTACAATTTATTGAAAAGACAAAAGGCAGGTGCAAACATTTTAACTTGTCTCTTCAGGTTAAGCAGCTGAATCTCGTTAAACCCTACCTGCGTTCTGTACAAAGCAACAACAACAAGTCGGTGAATGAATCGCTGAATAATCTCTTTATTCAAGAGGAAGACTACCAGGTGAGCCAAACTGTGAAAAGGAAGGTCTTGGATTAAGTAGTCCCACTTGTAATTTTATTTAGCCAGACATTAAGTGAATAAAGCAGTGTAGATTGATCTTGTAATCTGGAAAACTGGACAAAATTAATGGCAAAGATTTTCAAATCATGTGGTGTTAACCAGCCTTCCTGTGCTTGATGTCAGTGGGCTTGTCCTGTGTATGAAATGCTATAACCAGTTTTTCGACTTTTGTCTGGTTGTACAAAGTTAATGTTTCTATTTGCTCAGGCTCTCCGCACATCTATAGATGCCTATGACAACTTCGATAACATTGCCCTGGCTCAGCGGCTTGAGAAGCACGAGCTGATTGAGTTCCGTCGAATCGGTGCTTATCTCTTCAAGGGCAACAACCGTTGGAAGCAGAGTGTGGAGCTGTGCAAGAAAGACCGCCTGTACAAAGTAAGAATGTCTGCTTGGGGTTTGTATTCATGAGCACGTGATAAATTAACTGCACTTCCACACCTCCCTGGGATTGAGTTTGCACTAAGAGGATTTGAGGCATTAAACATCCCCCTCGGTGAGGCGGGGATCAACGTGTTGGAGCCATTGGTTATGAAAGGCTGGTGGCTAATACACTAAAATGGTTCACAGCTTTGAACTTGATAGAACTTGGAAGTTTAAAAATGTAGTTTTGCTTTTGCTCTCTTATTGTTGGTTCTAAAGCTGCCATTTTGAGCTGGAGATTGAAAATGCATCAGTAGGCTGATCACTGGGAGCCCCATTTACTAGTCTATCAAAATGAAACTCTTCGATTGACATCAAGAATTGGATCAGTAGACAGATGGTATACAGTACTCATGGTAGAATAACTTTTGGCTGTACAGGTAATTTGCCAACTAAAGAATTATAGAGCATGTTCAGCACTGTAGGAGAATGCTATGGTTGTCCAGGCAGTGCTTGGGCTCCATTTAGATCTGACATGAGTGCACGTAAGCAGTATCCTAGCCTGTCAGATTTCCTTTGTGTAGGACTGGGCATCGTGCTCATTGCAGGCATTACTTGTAATCCATACAAAGATTTTTATCCCTGGTACTTGAAGCCTTTTGGTCTTGGATGCATGCTTCTAAGAGTCCAGTAGATTGGCTACACATCTGCAGAGAGAGAGTTCGGCTAACATATACGCCATCTTGCATCAAATGAAGGACCTGCTCTGTGTTGTTTCAGGATGCTATGCAGTATGCATCAGAGTCCAAGGACACCGAGCTGGCAGAGGAGCTACTGCAGTGGTTCCTGGAAGACGGGAAGAATGAGTGCTTTGCTTCCTGTCTGTTCACATGTTACGATCTGCTGAGGCCAGATGTTGTTCTTGAGCTGTCCTGGAGGCACAACATCATGGATTTCTCCATGCCATACTTTATCCAGGTGATGAGGGAGTATCTCACAAAGGTAGGTGATCGGTAACCTGAGCTTCAGGATGAGCGTGTTCTCATTCAGCTTTAGTTTGGTTTGACCTTGTATAGAAGTTGTCAGTAGCTTCCAGCTGAAGTTTCATTGTGGGTACACTACCTTGTAGTATGATTTAACTGGTGAGTTGGTGTGAATTGACTGGATGTGATGAAAAAATTGCTGATTTTTTCGACTTTAATTGCTGTAAGACTGACACAGTAAGCAGGCTGAGTAAAGGCAAGGGTCAATTGAGCCTGTAACAAATCTAGTGTGATTAATGCCAAATTTGAAGACTACCATCTAGTCCTGTTCTCATTCACATTCCCTGTAGACGTGACAAGTTTAGGAAGCTGAGCTGGAAGCCATTTTCCATTGGACAGGCCAGACGTCTGGGCCACTGCCAGAGGAGTTGCTGCAGGTTACTCAGCTGATTGGAACAGCAGGACTTTGCCCTGCTGCTTCAAGGGCATTATTGTAGTCTCCACCTTTCATTTGAAGTGCTGAAACTTCAGCAGGATATAAGTTTATTCTAATAGCTTTGGCTAATAAAAATCTGCCACTAATATCTTTCAGTGACTTTCTTGGAGGGCAGTGTAAGCTCATTAAATTTAAACCCTGTTCTCACTGTATCCCATTCACTATAAGATTGCGAATCAGCCACTTGTGCTGGCTAACATCGGACTAGTCCTGTTTTGTGTATTCAGCAGCAATAACGTAAAGGACAGTGGGTGCTTTTTTTTACAGCAGGCAACCACTTGATGCCTTCAACTGGCCAATGTTGGCTAATGGAAGTGGACCTTTGGGGACACACAGTGGTCCTTCTTTCACTGAAGTTCCATTGTTTTCCCATTCGTTGCCATTAGGCATGTTCCACTTGTTTTGAACTCGGCTTTTACATTGACTTGGCCAGACTTGAGTTGTCACACGTGGTTAATTGCGTTCAGATGCTACAAATTAAAACCTTTGTAAGCAGGGGGACTAAACTACAGCTTTTAGTGTATCCAATGGGGAGGATGATATTGTGGGTTGCCTTGAACTTTTGTTTAGATGCTTCAGAATTATCAACTGCTCAGACACTACCGGATGTAAAAAGTCCCAACTTTGGTGTGTAATTGAAGACTTTGCAACTTAATACTGCTCAGACCGATGTTTAACAGCAGTACTGCAAGATCGATGCATAGAATCTCCCGGTGAAGCTGCTGGAATGATCAACAACAGTATTCAGCCACCCCAGACTTTTTATCCAGTTCTTATATCCTTCCTTCAGTTACTTCTCTAGCAACCTTGCATTCCTGTATAGAATCGATCCTTTATATGCTTGCTGAGTCGAAGATTTTTCTGTACTTGTCGTAAGCTACTTTATTTTGCTTGCAGATGAATGGCATAATAAAAGTTGGGTTTGGAACTCATTCATTCGACTTTAAAGCCTATCTGGAGTAGTCTAAAATTTTAGGTCAAGAACTATTTTTGAAAGCAATTGTCCTTTCCAGCTAATTAACTGCCTTGGGACTAACTTGCTTCCCTATATAGGATGAGCTGTGTGCTTTCCGTTCCAGTTAAGCAATTTAATCTATTAAACAGCCCTTGCCACATTAGTGTGTAAACTGGACAAGTTAGATGACTTGGGAAATGTTGTTTCAGTGGGTTCCTGGGTAGTCTGAAATCCTCTGATACAGGAAACTGAAGATGTGGCAACTGCACTGCAGATTTTGGTCATTCTTTCAATAGCATTACTGTTCCGTCCCATCACTAGGTCCATTTCAGTTTTATTCTGCCGGTATTCATCTGTATAGTTGGTGTCCTTCCTGATGTTTTGTGGTTCACTAAAATGCTGCTCTTTCCTGTTTTCTCTTCCCTCCCCCTGCCTTCCCTTTTTCCCCTTCATTCTGAGTTGTCCTTTTTGCTCTGTTTTGCTGCTTCCCCCTTCTGCTTTATGTGCTGGACATGGAGTTTGGATTCTAAGCTGCTACCCTCTGAATTTCCTTACAGGTTGATGAAATAAAGAAAAAGGTGAAAGTTGACTCCATTTTCCATCTTAGTTCTGGAAACTCAGGAACTTTGCATGCATGGTCTCCTTCCCATCTTACACTGCTTTTTAATTCCACTAGATCCACTGCAACACCTTTTGAAGCAGAGCCATTGAAGTGTTTAGTGAGGACCCCCAGTGACCCAATAGTCACTGGTAGGAGATCATAGGTGACCGTGTGGTGACTGGTTCCCAGCCTCTCTGCCTTGAAACTGGACTCATAACATTCTAGTGTAAAATCCAAAGCAAAGTTTTAAATGTGAATATATTGAGATGCAAACAATCTAGTCTGAGGATTGAACTAATTCTAGTCAACTGTGTGACAGATACAAGACACTCTGAGGGGTTTTGTAATGGGACCTGTCCCATGTGCTGTTTATTTAATAGTCCATGGATTAAAACAGACTTTGGTCAATATGCTTAAGGCAAGGACTTGCCACTTCAAGGATGCTTTCAAATTGCAGCATCAAAATTGCCCTATTTCGTTAAATCCACAAATACCAAGTGTATTAATTTAGTGCCACTGCCATGTGGCTCCGTGGGTGAAATTTTCACAGGGACTTGGGGACAATGGCTAGTGGTACTGGGTGCAGCCATTCATCAGTGCTTCCCCCTTTTCCCCAGCCACTGTGTGTGTGAAAAATGGGTAACTGAACTGCAGTGTTTCTCTAAAACTTGAGCATGTGCAACACTGTCCACGAGAAGGTCACCTTTCTGGCCATGAAGATTGCTGTTTGGCTGCATGTGTGCTTTTGAAGAGCCTGTTTGGCAGAACCATCTCTGGTCCATCTTTTTGTTTTGCTTCAGTACTATTGCCTCTTTTTCATGCACACATTAAAATGAGATTGTCATGTTTTCGATAAAAAGTTTATGGAAAAGCCTTTTGCATTTTGTTTTCTAACTGCTATTAACAAGGGGTATGTAAAGAATTTTCAGTTAAGTTTCATGCAGATCGGTTTAAAACACTTGAATTCTATACAACACTTGCAAAAAGTTTCCTGTTCTGCTTAATGTGTTCTCTGATGCAGTTAATACCTTGAAGGTTGGAAGGCATCCCAAGTTTCATTTGTAAGGTGAGGCATCTTGTCAGGTGATGCTAAATTTGTTCAAGGCAGTTTTTTTAAACTTCTGGGTGACAAGAATGACCCCTGAGCCCCGACCCCAGATGTGGCTGGTACTTGGATGAACTTTTTCGTGCATGGTGCATTCTTGGGCTCCAAGTTTCAGGCGGGGAACTTGTTCCTACCTGGAAATTCCCAGACATTTAGTGACTGAGTGGAAAGACATTGCACAATTGGCTTTGAAGGTGTGAAAAATGATCCAGAATGTGGAGGAAAATCCTGCACTCAGAAATTTGCATGCAAGTCTCCATTTTCCAAAATCAAATGTAAAAAAAGTTTTCGACATTAATGCAGTAGTCAACTGCAAGTGAATAGGGAAGAGCCATGGGGTTAATGTTGAGATAAAGGGCAGCTGAGGGTTCTTCAGGTGGATAAACAGATTTGATGCAGAAATCCCAGTATAGAAAGAGCACATTTTGCGTAGAAAGCAGTGTGTGCGCTTTGGAAATAAAACTCGAATGTTTAAGTGTTCCCTTGTCTGATCCTTCTGGGATGTTTAGTTGTGAAGATAATACTGATGGTCTCCTGCAAGCAAGGTTTCTTTTTGGATTTGAGGTGGTGTAAATCTACTGAAATTTGCACAAGCGATTTTACCTTGACGCAATATTACAAATCAAGCTGCCGGTTGTATGTCCGAGCTAACGTAACAGTTAGCCACATTTTGATTGTGTTCCGTTCTGGTCACCACACTCCAGGAAGTATGTGGTAGCATTAGTGTACGGAAGAGATACACCAGGATGTTGCCTGGAAGGAGAGACTTGGGTTTGTTCTCTGTTATGTTGGAGGCTGAGGGGGTGGCCTTGTCTGGGTTGATAAGATTGAGGAGTATAATGTAGATGGTTCTTTTATCTCCAGGGCAGGAGAGTCTAAAACTAGAGGGCATAGGTTTGAGGTGAGGGGGGAGAAGTGTAAAGGAGATCTGAGGGGAGAGGTTTTCCCCAGAGGTGGTGGTTATCTAGAACAAGCTGCCAGAGGAGGAGGTGGAGGCAGATACAACTGCAGCATTTGGACAGGTACTTGGATGTGGGCCTAATATAGGCAAATGGGATTGGTGTAGATGGGCATCATGGTCTGCATGGACAAGCTGGGCTGAGAGACCCTTTTCTGTGCTGTACACATCATTGGGGACCTAATTCGTGAAACTTTGAAAGAAGGCTGTTATGTTGTCTCCTGTCTGATTCTCCAATCTGGAACTGCATTTGACTTGTATCAAATAAAACTGCCCTTTAAGCTATTATACAGCTTGAAAGAAATTAATGCAAATTGTAGGTTACTGTAGGCAGAATGACCAATGGCTTTTGTACAAGACTCCATTTGTTCAGACTGGCAGAGCAAACCAGGTTCTCCCCGTGCACTAACTTGTTACAGCTTGTTCTTGATCTGCCTCCCTGGTTAATTTCTCTGCATACCTCTGACTAATACAGTAATACCTGTCAATGTTAACAAGCATGGGGGTGGGAGACCATTCAATGGATGAAGTCCGGGATGCAAATACTGCATGTGCTAGTCAGCATCTGATGGTCCAAGGTTTTTGCTAACAGTTTATCCTTTTTGTACAGGTCCACTTGAGCTGCTTACATTTTTCAGCTGAGGGTAAACAGCTCCTTGGTGCAGTATAGTTCCAAGTTCAGCCCGCAAGTTGGCTGCTGTCAAGAGGAACGAGTTGGACATTGGCCACAGTATTTGTCCTGGGCACATACAGCCAAGGCGCTTCAGAGCTCTGAAATATTGTAGCAGAGTCACAGGATGCCCATCAATGGGAGCTTGTTGGGCCTGTGTAATGAACTGAGTGGCTTGTTCGGGCATTGAAGAGTGGACCACTTTGGGTGTGCAGTCCCCGCTACTTGACGGAGAATCCGGAAACTGTTTTCACAACTATGCGGCTTTTCTCTGTCACTTCACAATGCGCAAACACTTCGGTATTTTTAAACTTCTAGTGTTCTGCAAATGTAGTAAGTCTTTAGAAGCAAGTAATGGTGAAGGATCATGGAATGATGAGACCATAGACATAGGAGCAGAATTAGGCCATTCGGCCCATCGAGTCTGCCCTGCCATTTGATCGTGGCTGATTTATTTTTCCCTCTCAACCCCATTGTCCTGCCTTCTCCCCGTAACCTTTGACACCCTTACTGATCAAGAGCCTATCGACCTCTGCTTTAAATATACCCAATGACCTGGCCTCCCTCAATTCCGTCATTAACATCTAATGTGAAAAGTAGCGGACCCAACACCGGCCCCTGCAAAACACCACTAGTCACTGACAGCCAAGCAGAAAAGGCCCCCTTTTTCCCCAGTCTTTGCCTTCTGCCAGTCAGCCAATCTTCTATCCATGCTAGTACCTCTTCTGGAATACCATGGGCTCTTGTGTTGTTTAGCAACCTCTTGTGGGGCACCTTGTTAAAAGCCTTCTGAAAATCCAAGTAAACAACATCCACTGACTCTCTTTTGTCTATCCTGCCTGCTACTTCCTCAGAACTTCAACAGATTCGTCAGGCAAGATTTCCATGCTGACCCTGGTCTATTAATTAAATAATACTAATTATAAATACTAACAATAAAATACTTGAGGCCCTTTGGCCCATTGTGCCTCTGCCAGCTCTTCAAACTTGTCAATCTTCCAATGAGAATGTGCCTGTTTCTTGTATTCCAATTATTCTATCCTCTAGTATCTGGTATCTTGGTACAAAAACCCTGCAGCTACTGTGGTGACCCAAGAGCTGTGTACCATGCAAGTGAAGTTCCCAGTGAAAATAAGTGGGAAGGATAATTGCCATTTTGGCTCAATACTGGCCTTTTGCTATATTCCAGCATCTAATTTGTGTGTAGCTGCCAGCATTGAGCCCAGATCAGAATTCATGTCTAACTTTCCTTTGTCCCTTTCTAGAACTACTGTCCCCATGAAATATTTCTCAAAATTGAATTGGTTCTGTCCACTTCCTAGTACATTCAAACTATCTTGCAGCTTGTATGTTCTGCTTTGGAACCTGTCATCATTGAGCTTTGCACTGTCTGTAAATTCATGCCTGTGGCTCCTGACGATCTACGAAGATGCTGATGGGACTCCAAGCTGATAAACACTGCTCACTACCCTTTGGGTTCCAGTGGCTGGTCAGTTGCCAGCCTTCCCTGATGACAGTGCTATCTCCTGTTAACCCTCAATTGGTAAGGTCTCCCCTGCACAAACCCTTAAGAACAAAAGGAATAGGTACAGTAGGCCATTCATCCCTTCGTCTTCCCTCCTTTCCTGATCATACCTGGTCTACCCCAGTCCTTGCTGGTCCCCATGGCCCTCAATTCCCTGATGTCAATTTATCTATTTCCTTTGTAAATGTCCCCATAGATCTTGCCTCCAAACCTCTAGGGTAAAGAAGTCTAGAAATTTCCAACCTTTTACAAAGTTCCTATGTACCTGCTGTTAAATGACTGTCCCCTAATCTTGTACCTATCTCAGATACTTTTACCAATGCCCCATGATCTGGCCTCTGTTTTACCCACAATGAACATCTAACTTGCTGTAGTTTCCAGAGACACTTCTACTTTAAAATAGCAGCACCACTGCTTGTCCCAGACATCTGGCTTTCAGTGGTTCGGGAAGATTTAAGTTAGTCCTTGGAGTTTGCTTCAGGATTCTTGGATGCGTCTTGCCTAGCCCGTGTTTTACTGTGGGCTGTAAAGTTTCTCAACAAGCTTGTCAACAGTGCCCCAACTACCTCTGCAAAACCCTTGGGTTTCTTTTACAGACCAACTTTTTTGTTTTGGTAAGGACTGAAGCAAAAATGATTCATGGCCTGTGGAGCATTGCTTATCATTGCCTTGCCTGATTTTTGTGTTCAATCCTCTGAATCCAGTCTTCGGTTTCCTTCTCTAAATATGTATTCCAGCCCATGGTGAGTATGGCAAGGTGAAGAAAATTCACGCAGAGGCAATGTGAATCTTTGGAGTTCTTTATCCAAGAAGGTTGTGACGGCTGTCGGTGTATTGGGTGGTGTGGGCCAGATGGTGCCTGTATGTGCTGGTGTGTAGCAGAGCCTGATCTCATTGTCTAGGATGTCCCTGCTGTTGGACCAAGACCTTTCCCTGTTGCGTAGCTGGTGTACAGCTGCCCATGTTGAAAGTAGTCGTACACTGGCATCTTCTGGAGGAGGCGAAGATGAGCTTTTGGTGCTTGGATTTTCACTTAATCTGGTTTTTGTCCAGATGTGGTAAACTTTTTTGATAAATTGGTATAATGTAACATTTACCAATGTAGTTTGGATTTTAGGGAGCATCCAAAGTGCTTTTGCTCCATATTTAATGCATGTAGCCAGGAGATTTAACTGGTCCATCCAAATGAACATTGTTAAGCTTTCACTCCTATCCTCGGTGTGGAATGTCAGTGGGATCTTCCTGCTTTAATGGCTGCTGCTTAGGGTTACCTGGGAGATATTGCATAAAAGGGCTATTCAGCTAATAGTCTAAATTAATGAGCACCACCCCCTTCGCTTGTTGAACACTCAGTTAATTTCTCCCTCGTGCTTCTCCAGCCTCCCCTTTTGAAAGTTTTCTTCAGCTACTGTTTCTTAATTCCCCACTTGGATTTCAGTAACTAATCTATTGGCTTCTCATCCAGTACGAACATTATCAACCTTTATCATGTTAGACCTCGAGGCCACACTTTGGCCTTCATCCAACCTCCTCCATTGCCTCAACTTTTTAATGACCAGAACTTGTGATTCTAGCAGGGTTTTGAAGTTGGTTCAGCATAACTGCTGTGTGGAGAGTAGCACTGGAAAGAGTACAAATTTAAAAGATCAACTCTCTCTATTTAATCTATTGGAAGTAGTTTCCAGTGAATGCTCACTAACTTCTCCAGGTAATGTATTCGAAAACAGATGATTTAGTGGCCAATACTACTTGGACATGATGGAAGAGTTGAACAAGGTGTGCATATTCTCATTCAATTCGAAGCTGTAGATGGTGCACAGTCACCCATCTCTGCTGTGGCCAGTTCCGAAGTAACTTGCTGTTTGGTTGAAAACTTCAGATCTGAGTAGTTGAGCACCTTTCAGTGTTGTTCACTATTGTAATGCAAGTTCTAGGTTTCTTTTATCTAGTCTTAGGAAATACTAATTAACTGGGATTTTTTTTTCATAATTTAGACAACTAAACTGAGTTAATGTTTTGCATTGCTTGCTGCAATCTGTTGAATGGTCACTCATTCGTGTGTTTTGGAACTCAAAGCATTTTTGAGGCTTTTCCTTGTGTTGAGCAGAATTGCCACTGTCGGGAGATGAGTGACGGAATTGTTTGATTTCTCAGGTGGACAAGTTGGACATATCAGAGTCGTTGAGGAAAGAGGAGGAGCAGGCTACCGAGACGACACCCATTGTTTATGGTCTGTACCCGATAATGAGTTGAATGTTTTGGGCTTGACTGTCTTGCCTTTTTAGATACAGAAACTGATTTCTCAGTTAATTGGACGTAATGCTAAACCTGAATGCAAAATATTTTCAAGTTTGACTAAGCACAAGAATAGAAAAAGATAAATACTGGTGATCAAACCCTGCTGAAGTGGTTCAGTGGCTTGCCAACCCAGACTGGGCACAGGCTGAAGTGTGAGACTGGAGATCTGTCTGCTTTTCCCTGTCTCCTCCCCCAGCAGCAAGCAGGGGTGACTTGTAACTTCTGGATTTGGTTCCAGTTGATTTGCTTTTTAATAGTATTTGCCTCAGCTGATATCCCAGTGCTGAAGTTGCTGGTGTAAAGCTCCATTTGATAACCAACTTTTTCAAGGTGGTTGTGTTCTTGCAGCATTGTCACTTCACCAGTGACACTTGACCACACTGTATGAATAAGTTCTTTACACACCCGCATTAAGTTTTTCCAACACGATTCAATTTCTACTGATTATAAGCTTCATACAAACACTTTTAGCTATTGTACATATTACTAGCTGTTCAATAATATTACAGAATCCCATCTTAAAAGAATTACTAGCATCAAAATGTCTAATGCTAGAGGACATCATTTAAGGTGAGAGAGGGCAAGTTTGAAGGAGGTGCGAACAAGGCAAATTTTTTTTTATAGTGTGGTGGGTGCCTGGAATGCACTGCTGCCAAGGGTAATGGTGGAGGCAGATACAATAGAGGTGTTTGAGGCTCTCGGGCACATGAATGTGCAGCAAAAGGAGGGATATGGACATAGTGTAGCCAGAAGAGATAGGAGTTTTAATTCGTTTGGCACAACATTGTGGGCTGAAGGGCCTGTTCCTGTGCTGCACTGGTCTGTGAGTGATGGGTTCTTGTATTTTCACCTTTTAACATCTCAACTGGGAAATGCACTAACATTTCTCTCTCCCCCTCTGCAGGCCAGTCACAGCTGATGTTGACAGCAGGACCCAGTGTCAGTGTCCCTCCACAGGCGGCCTTTGGCTACAGTTATGGTGCCCAACCTTATGCTCAGCCTGGCACTTATGGGTACGGTATGTAAGGTAATCGCAAGCTACCCACCTGCTCAATGTCTGCCAGATTCCCTTCATCTTGCAGCAGGGAAGAGGAAGTAAAGCTCTTTATATATTGTATGTCATGAAGGACTTGAGTCTTTTTGTTTTTCTAGTTCTAAGTGTTTGGATCACAGCTCTAACTCGTTTCTCACATTCCACAGTAATTAGATTGTGATTTTTCTCTTTGGATGGGAATGGTTGTTTCATTTAAAGCTCTTGACAAGAGCTAATGTCCTGCAAAAGTCTGTTGTAAAAAATTTAATTTTCACTCTGTAATGAGGCAATACTTCATGTAGTATCCCCCAAATGTACAAGCAGCTTGTGCGCTGTATTTAAAATAATAAAAAAGTGGAAGTAAATCTCATTGTATTCCTAAACTGAGTACAGGACTTGGCTGCTTACCTGTAAGATGTTGATGAGCAAAAAAAAAAGAAACACTAATCACAGTGCACCGACACCATGACCTGAAAGTTGGAAATTCTGTTAAGGCATACAACTGATTCACCTGACTCACTGATGTAAAACTTGGGCTCCTCCCAATCTATGCAGGCTCTGTTTAAACCCATGGAGGTTTTTAAAATTTCTACATCATCATTTACTCCCTCTGTGGTTATGTATAGCCTCTTTGTGCTAATACAGTGCTGATGTGGGACCATAAACTCCTCAAAACCACTCTGTTTCCAACCCTGTGCTAAGGTCTTGCGTTTGCTGGATATTGTGGTGTGTTAGGTCACTGTCTTTGAGTGTACAGAATAAAGAATTAATTAAATGGTCCTGTTGGTTTTGTGCAATTTGAAAGCAGATTGGAAATAAAATAACAGGACTCTGAATCTCCAATGGTGTCTGCGTGGTGTTCACTTGTTCAGCAGCTGGTCACAGCTCCTCCGCCTGGGCTTGAAAATGGAACAAGTCAGTAATTACATCCATTGTAGCTGCAGGATGTTGGATTTGGTGGTGACAACTCATGTCCACTTTAATTACAATCTGAACAAGCAACTTGTGCTTTGAGAACCGAAGTTGGAAAGTTCTTTCTGCTTGTGTCAAATCGAGTGAGATCTCAACATACACTGACACATTCTGATACTAATCCCTCAAATTCAGTTTCTCACGAGGCCTTTGATCAGGACGAATCTGGGGTATGCATGTTTGGGTACCTCCCCTCGTATTTATCCTCTGCACCTGTAATAGGCCATGAACTTGTATGCATACACTCTGCATGAGTAGGTGTGGCAGCCCCTGAGGTTCCTCGCCATCCACACCACCACCAACTTTTGTATGGAGACAAAAGAAAGACCACAGATGCTGGAAATCTGGAGCAACACACAAAACTCTGGAGGAACTCAGCAGGTCAGGCGGCATCTATGGAGGGAAATAAACAGTTGATGTTTTGAGCTGAGACCCTTCATCTGGACTGTTCATTTCCCTGCGTAGGTGCTGCTTCACCTACTGTTTCTCCAGCATTTTGTGTGTGGCACTAACTTTTGTATCATATGCAAACTTGCTAATCATACATCCAAGGCATTAACATATCAACAAACAATATTCCCAGTACTAATCTTTGCAGTACATCACTTGTCATAGACTTCCAATCAAAAAAAAATCCCTTCACCTGTCCCTCCTATCGCCAAGCCAATTTTGGATCTAATTAGCCAGCTCACCTTGAATTCCATGCACCATAACCTTCTGGACTACCCTACCCTGTGGGACCTTATCTGATACCTTAAAGTCCAGAGAGACAACGTCTACTTCCTTGCCTTCATTAGTCATCTTGGTTATCTCAAAAAAGCTAAATCAAATTAGTGAGGCAGGATTTCCCACACACAAAGCTATGCCAACTATCCCTGACCAGCTCTGACCTTTCCAAATGTATATAAATCCTAATTCTTAAGATTTTCTCCAAGAATTTCCCCATCGCTGTAGCTATCCAGCATATCCCTAGTGCCCTTAAATAAAACAACAATGTTAGCTGTCTTCCAGTTTTGGTTCCTCAACTATGTCTAATGAAGATGCAAAAATCTGTCCTGGTCCCAGTTCCCTTCTCCCACTTCCTGCATAGCAACCTGGGCTAGATCTCATCCCACCCTGGGGATTAATCAACTCTGCAGCCCATAACATTGGAAACCTGCTCCAGATTATCCATGTACCCTTCCCTGAACTCACCATCTTCCCTGTCCTCTGGTGAATACAGATGAGAAGAATTCGTTGCCCACATCACCTGGCTCCATGCATAGATTATCCCTTTGAGTGCAGAGGGGACCCACTTTTTCCTTGGCTACTCTGTTGCTCCTAATATAGAATGTTTTGGGATTCTCCTTTATCTTGCTTGCCAAGGATATTTTCTGGCCCTTTTTGCCCTCCTAAGTTCACAGTTGCCTACACCTGACCAAACTGTTGTCATTCCAAGATGTCCTGATCTTTTCATCCCTACTGGAACTTGCTGGCCCCGAACACTTACTCTCTTCTAAAAGACTCCCACTTGTCAGCTGTTGTTTTACCCACCAGCATCTGCTCCCAATCTACATTCACCGGCTTCACGCTTGCACTGTCTTCTCCCTTTTCAAGACTTTAACTTGAGGAGTTATCCCTTTCCTTAACTACCTTGCAAGTTATGGTCACTATTCCCTAAGTGCTCCCACACCAACATTTCCACCATCTGCCCAGTTTCATTTCCTCGTGAAGAACGAGCCATTGCTCAGAGCCAATGGCAATGGCTCATTCTCCACAACACTTGTACACAAAGGGATTTGAGTGCATCTGTGAACAGCAAGCTCACTAAAAAGCAGAGTTCATGAGCAAGTCTTTTCAAATCCTTGTGCCATTCATCACTAAACCACCATCATCTCTTTCTGCCCTGTCCCTTGCAAAACCACCATCAATCGTAGCCTTTGCTTATTGAACCTATTGTTTTCAGCCTCACACATTTCTCAACGCCCAGGAGTATCTTTGTTTGGGGAGGTGGGAGCAGAGGAATGTTCAAGGGTTTAGATTTTCCCCACTAATAATTTCTACGGTTAAGATTATAAATAGCAGCAGGGTTAGGCCATCTGCCCCTTTGAGCTTGGTCTGCCATCCCTTGAGATCATGGCTGATCTACTTCAGTGCTGTTTTCCAGCACTCCCATCAAATCCTTCGATTTCTGGATAAGAAGGAATGAGCTGATTGGTTTAGAATGAACACACCAAATGTGCCTCACACTCCCCAGTGTTGTGGAGAATTCTGGAAAGTTGACCACCCTGAAGAACTTTTCCTCATCTAAGCAGCCTTCGTCTGAATCTATGCCTGTGGGACTGAGGTAATAACATCGAGCCTGGCCCAACCATAGATTCCGACAGCACAGAAACGGGATGTTGCCCATAGTCCCATTTTAGTCTCTACACATTCGCATCTACTTCCCACCCCTCAGATTCCACCACTTACCTACATACAGGGGAATTTACAGTGGCTTAATGAATTTACCAACCTGCATGTCTGTGGGAGGAAACCGGAGCACCAGGAGGAAACCCACACAATCACAGGGAGAACGTGCAAACACAAAGAGCCGGAGGTCGGGTGTGAGCTCGGGTCGCTGGAGCTGAGAGGCAGCAGCTCTGCCTGATGCATTACTCTGCCGTTGTTTGAGCCTTTTCAGAACGTTACAGGTTCAATGAGATCTCTCATTCTAAAATACAGAGAATACAGTGCTGGTCTACTCAGTCTCTCCTTGTACAGCCCACCATCCCACAGTCTGGCAAACCTTTGCTGCACCTTCTGTCACGGGTAGATCCTTGCTTGGAAAGAAGACCAAAACTATACACATTTCTCCAGGAGCAGTCTCAGCAAGGTCCTACATAATTGTAAAAAGACATCCTTGCTCCTTGTAGTTAAACCCTCTTGTTTTAAAGGTTAACTTACCATATGCCCTCCCAACAACCTGCTGCACTGGTCAGCATAGACCAGTTGGGCTGAAGGGCCTGTTTCCATGCTGTATGACTATGACTGCATGTTGGTCTTCAGTAACTCATGTACAAACACACCCAGGTCCTTTTGACCGTCACCATCACCCGGTCTCTCAACATTAAACACTCTGCTGTTCTCTTAAGTTCACCAACGTGGATGACCTAATATTTTTCCACATTATATTCCATCTGCCATATTCTTGTCCACTCACTCAGCTTGTCCGTAACTCCCTGAAGCCTCTTTACCTCTGTACTCACAATGCCACCTGGTTTAGTATTGTCAGCAAACTTGGAAATTAATATTTAGCCCCCTCAGGCCAAACGTTAGTAGATACACTATAGATAGTGACTAGTTGGGGGCCAGGCATCGATCTCTGCAGCACCCCACCAGTCATAGCCTGCCAACTGTTTACTCTCACTCTTTGCTTTCTGTCTGATAATCAATTCGCAATCCATGGCAGGATATTACTCCTGATTCCGTGTGCTCTAACCTTGGGTGGGACTTTCTGAAAATCCAAATATACCTGAATCTTCTAAGTCACATTCTCAAAGGACTGCACAAACAGAATTTTCCTTTCATAAATCCATTCTGACTTTGCTCAATCCTATAACTCTTTTCAAAGTGGTCTTTATTACATCTTCCATTATGAATTCCAGCATTTTCCTTTTTACCAGTACTAGGCTGACAATATTCAATGTTCGATGTTTTGTCTCTCCTTTCTTAAATAGTGGCGCCACATTGTCTACCCTTCAGTCCACAGGTAGAGTTCCAGAATCTATTGAATCCCGGAAGGTGACAACCACAGCATCCACTATTTCTAAAGTCACCTCCTTCAAACCTCTGCAGTGTCGATTGTCAGGTCTCTGGGATTTATCAGCTTTCAAAGTCACCAACTTCTCTGGTACAGCAACACACAAAACGCTGGAGGAGCTCAGCGGGTCAGGCAGCATCGTTGGAGGGAAATGAACAGTCGACGTTTCAGGTCAAGGCTTCGTCAGTTATGCCCCCAACATCTTTAGTATGATTTTTTGACTAATAGTTTGCTGAAATTCTGATGTCAGAAGTAAACAGAAACAGTGTGTGGGAGAGGATCACAGACACATGGGAGAGTGAGCAAGTGCGGGACGAGTGGCCGCCAGTGGGCCTCACTGACTCAGTGCTCCCAGCTCGGCTCGACCCAGCCTGACTAATGCAGCTCTGAGGGAGGAAGAAGGCAAACAGAAATGCCCCGTACCCATCCAGCAGATGCCTGCAACCCCGCAGCAGCCGGCAAATCCATTCCCATACAGACCTCCGAATAGCCGATGTAGCAGCTCAAGCCACTAATTCCTGCCAAAAATATCGTCTCTGCACGGTCAGGCTCCCATCTCACTGGCCAACCCCAAATCACTTGGTTCACCTCATGCTCACTGGTGAAGCTCTGCTGTAAAGTTAGGGAAGCTTTAAGTTGTTTAAGAAATTGTTTCAAAGTTCATCAGAAAATTTAAGTCAAAAGCTCATAAGTCAGCTCACGGGTGTCCATAAGTGGGGTGTCAATAACCCGGCGTAGACTTGTAATGACAATTAGATCATGTGTTCACTCTGTGCCATTAGTCCTGGCTGTTCTCCCTCCTCTTTCAGGAGGCTCTGCAGCCCTTCAGTGACGTCCTTGACCCTGGCTCCAGGGAGGCAACTCCCCTTCTGGAGTTGCATCTCCTGCCACAGAAGCACCTGTCTGGGGACCACAATACCGCAGCTCCTGTTCTCCACAGACAGGCAGGCACTTGATAGGGGTTGGGGGCTCAACACTGGATAATTTGATACTGGCAAGAAACTGCCATGTTCCCTCTTTCCTTGTTTATCACGGACGTGTATTAATGATGCCTTCTGCAAATCAGGGCTACTTTGGTTAATTTGGCCATGGTACCTTCCAGTTTGAGTCGCTCTGTGACATGTCAAAGATGTGCCACCATTTACACTGTCTCAATCCCCAAAAATACTCCTTCACCAGCAGCAGATTTGTCAATCTACATTTTAGAAGTCAGACATTTAGATTCAGATGCACAGAACAAGCATCAAGGTGATCCACATTGACCTCTAAACAGTTTGAGCCTTGGCTTGCCTCTTGGCACCCCGCAGTTATAAAAGTTTGTATTTAATTAGTTGCTGAAAATTTCCATTCCCAGCACAGAATTAAAAGAAAATTGATTTGAGATTTCCTACACCCATTGTCACAATCCAATGCATGTTTGTTTCTGGCTTATCCTCTCTAGAATCTATTAGTTTTCAGATGTTCAGTAGTGGAGTACATGAGCTGGGAGGGTATTGGCCAAGAAGTGACCTTTCAGTCAATTCAGTCCCAGAAGCCGCTAACTGCATGAATGAGTCGTGCCAGGAAATAATTAGCAGCAAAGTGATGAACTGTAAATTTAGAAATCATTCATCTTTATCCTTGATCTATTTTTGCAGAGAATGACTTTTGAAAAATCAATTAGATTTAATAATTAGGTTATGGAATAAGATCAGTGTGGAATTACCGTTCTACTGGGATTGAACCCAGTTTGTTGCAGTGACTTATTTTCTCTCTAAGCCATTTACAGACTGGGCTTCCACTCGCAGGGTAACAACCTTTTGGTCAGTGCCAATATGGTCTTATTTTGCTCTGGCACACCTTTACATCTAAAGACATCAGGTTGGTGGGTTAATTGGTCAGTGTGTAGATGTGTGGTAGAATTTGGAGGGTAGGGAGTTGTTGGGACAGAATGTAACGGGTTAGGATAGGATTAGCGAGTATGGGTACTTGAATGGTTGCAACAGACTTAGTGGGGCCGAAGGGCCTGTTTCCCTGCTGTATCTCTCTGACTTAACCACTTTTCAGGTAATAGATTGCAAGAGATTTAAGCAGATGAATTGGTCTACACCTGCCAGACATCAGTTAATGTGAACAGTTGGATTTTGGGCTTGGATAAAGCAGTCTGTCTGTTCAAGATAGTGATCAGGAGTCCAGGAGAAAATCAACCACTTGAAGTGCACACAATGAGTTAAGTGGTCATAGGAAAATCAAATCAAGCTTTAGGATGCATTGAATAGAATCAAGGAGTATCAAGTCCTCAGGTTATTTTAAGGTCAGGTACGGCCGCACATGGGGGTATAAGCCCGGCTTCTGTCTCTGATTACAGGGCAGAGTGCCAAAGAGGATTATGTAGGACACAAGGCATGCAGGTACAATATTTTTGGCAAAGAGTCAGGAACTATAACATTTTCTTTTGGCTGAGAATCACTGCCTTATAGAACCAACAGCTGACTCAAAGTGACCTGGAATATAAACCAAATAAATGCGAGTGATGATGTGGCGCTAATCAACTCCTGCCTCAGGGATGACCTGGATCCGCTTCAATTTGCCTCCCGACACAACAGGTCAACAGCAGCGATGATTTCTCTGGCTCTTCACTCTGCTCTGCACCATGTGGACAACAGGAAGTCATAGGTCAGGCTGCCGTTCATCGATTACAGCTCGGCGTGCAACACAATCACTCCCTCCAACCACATCATCAAGCTTCAAGTCCTGGGCCTCTGTACCTTCCTCTGCAACTGGATCCTCGACTTCATCGGCAGACCTCAGTCAGTAACACCTCCTCCTCCCTGGCCATCAACACAGGTGCACCTCAAGGCCGTGCGCTTAGCCTCCTGCTCTGCTCTCTATACACAGACTGTGTGGCTAAGCACAGTTCCATCTACAAATTTGCTGACGACACCACTGTTGTTGGACAAATGACAGGTGGTGATGCGTCAGCGTACAGGAGGGAGACAGGACACCTGGGTGAGTAGTGCCGCAACAACAACCTCTCGCTCAACATCAGCAAAACTAAAGAGTTGATTGTTGACTTCAGGAAGGGGAAGGCGAGTGTGCACCAGTCTACATTGGGGGATCGGCCGTGGAGAGGGTCAGCAGCTTTAAATTCCTGGGCATTAACATATCGGATGACCTGTCCTCGGCCCAGCACATAGATGCAATCACAAGGAAGCTGCCCCAGCGTCTTTACTTTCTTAGAGGTTAAGGAGGTTCGGCTTGTCACCAAACACTGACAAACTTCGACAAAGTGTCCTGACTGCTTGCATCATGGTCCAGTATGGCTTATAGAATGCTGCTTATGGGATGCTGTGTCAGAATCAGATTATCACTGACGTAAATGCTGTGAAGTGTGTTGCTTTGTGGCAGCAGTTCGGTGCAAAGACATAAAATTACTATAGAAAAAAGTGCCTGTGATGTTGTTGCAAGTGTTTCATTGCACCTGTGTGTACGTGTACTTGTGCATGTGACAATAAACTCAACTTTGACAGTTTGCACTGTCTCATCTCTGTGTCCTTTACTTCAGTCACCATTTTGTAGTTCAGTTACAATTAAATTACAGGTCGTTGTGGGTTATGATGAGTCATGATTTCTGGAGTACACTTGACCATATTCGGATGTCACAGAGGTGTTTCCTGATTTTTCCTGATTTGTTTGTAAGTTTCTGCCTCTCAGTGCAATTAGGGTGAACGGCGTGCGGTTACACAGTCAGCTGAATGGAGTGGTTTATTTGATCTACCTTATATATCAAAAGAGAAATAACTTTAAAATTAAGGATGCAGATTCTTAAACTCATAGTTAAGCTAAAGGGCAAGCGGGCACAAATGTAGAATGTAGGGAAATTCATGTCGGGTATTCATGTGGAAGGAACAAGACAGAATAGTCATGTGCCCTGTCCTGTCACCAATTTATCGGCTTAAAGTGTTGACAATAAATTCTGTTTATAATGGTGAAAATGTAATATATGTGAGATTTGGGGAAGGGGAAGTCCTTGTACATGAAAGAGGACGTTAACATAAGGCTACGGAATGGTACGTCCTGGAATTTTTCACAAATCACTGGCAAGTACGGCTCAAATCGACAGAGTGCTCAATCTGCTGAGAGCCAGAGGAGGCAAGAAAGGTTCACTGGGTTAGTTCTTGCGATGCGAGGGTTGACTGAGGGTTCAGAATGGCCCTGCAGTTTATAAGGAGAGGCAATAAAATAAAATAAAATACTTTAAGGGTTTGATTGGATAAATGTCATGAGGCTGTTTCCTGATCAGAAAAAATAGCTTGGTCTCAATAAAGTGTCATCCATTAGAGTTAAGATGAAACGGTGGCACAGCTAGCAGAGCCTCTGCCTCACAGGTTTCAATCCTGACCTCCAGTGCTGCCTGTGTGGGGTTTGTACGTTCTCCCAGTGGCTCTGTGGATTTCCCCCGGATGCTCCAGTATCCACCCACACTTCAAAAACGTGTGAGTTCGTAGGTTAATTGGCCGCTGTAAATTGTCCCTATGTGAAGGAGAGGGTAAAATGGGGATTAGGATGAAAGGATACATGATGGTGAGTGTGGATTCGGTGGGCCAAAGGGGCTGCTTCTGTGCTGTATGATTCTGAATGTCTTCAATCTGAGCTCCGTAAATCCTTGAAATTCTCTGGCTCAGAGTGTTGTCAGTACCTGAGGATGTTCAAAATTCAGATTGATTTTTATTCTATTTAGGGAATTAAGAGGAATTGGGATTAGTGAGAAAACGGACTATAATGACAGACTGACCGTGTACCTATTGGAAAGTGGGGCAGGCTCAAGGAAAGCAAGGCTAACTCCTGCTCCCGTCCCTTATGCAGCACAACCCCAGCCTCAAGGCATATAAATACTCACAGCAAAATGACTGAGCTCGGAAATGAAGCTGACCTCAGCAAAGCTCTTTCGTAACCGCACGTCTAGTTGATCGGAGCTTTTTACATAAACAAGCCAGTTGAGGTAATTTTTTTTGACATTTTCTTTATTTTAGTGAACCAGGTGCCTCCTGTCAGTCTATTGCAGAGCCCATGTTGGCTGGGATCGTACTGGTCAGCAAGGCTGTAGAGAGTTATCAATATGACCTGCTCCATGAAGGGGCTGGTGCAGCTTTGGAATGTTAAAATTTCTGCGTCCAGCATAGAATGTGTATTTCTCCAGCAGCCGGGAGTGTGGCTGGGGAGCGGGGTGGGAAGGGGAAAGAGGCCATTAGTTAAAAAATGCCTGGGAGGTTCTATTTGCAGGAGAATCTCCATTCTTGAGCCTCTGTTAGTGGCGAGTAGCTTGGCTGCCCTTACCAATGAAGGGATTAACTAGAGGGAACACTGCACCTCTTGGAGTGTAATGGAAGTGACTGAGCAGTGCCAACTGAGCACAAGTTGCAGGGCTGTCAAGTCACCAGTGCTCCCCACTTGTCTGTTGTCAATTATGCTGTTCAACGATGATGATGGCACAATCACTTCAATCCAGTTAGCACAGAAAGAATGAACGCAGAGCACAGCATCAACCCCAAATAACATGGACTGACTCAGGGTTCTGGAGCCTATCTGCTGGGAAACACTTGAGTGTCACTAACTCTCCAGGTGATAGATTTCAGATCCATGAGTCAGTCCCACTGCACATTCAGTCATGGCACAGATGCATTTCAATAAAGTTTCAGGTGTCCTGTAACTTGGTCCACAAGTTCTGCCGAGGCTGGTCCAATGCCCAGGACAGTACGTGACCCAGACGCTATCTGAGTGCGGCCAGCATCCTGGATCAAACTGATGGTCAGTCCCAGCTCCTTGGCATGCATTAATAAACCCATGATGCTGTCTTCATCAGGTGCCTTGACGACCACTTTGGGTTGCCCGCAGTACTCCCACTGCCTGAGCAGATCGGGATTCCGTATCTGGAGCTGCCTGTAGGCAGAGACGGCCGCATGCGAGCACTGAGCCGCCACTTTACCCTTGCCCATCTTCAGGTCGTTTCGGACCACCAGAACCATTTTGTAGTTGCCACTCTCTCCCATGACGCTGGTTTCCGTCACTGTGTTGTGCACCGTGGGCATGGATTTTAAGGATCCAAGAAATCGTCTACGAACCATCCAACCCAGGCATAAACCAGATCCTATTCCAGCCAATATCCCTAGAGCTAACGGAGTGGTCAAAGTCTCCATACTTCGTGCCTGCAAAACCTATGAAAGGGAAGGACAAAGGAAGAATTATTCTGTCCAGCCTTTCCTGAATCCAGCTGATAACAAAAAAGCCAATGTGTCTTTGTGAATGGAATATCTCAAATATTCCAAGTGACCACTTAAATCTGGAAAGAGATCTCCTCTCCCCCCAGGACTTCAGGAATGGCTCTCTTGGTCAAATCAAGACATTTGATCATCTGATATACACATCAGCACAAGATTCAAAACTGCTTGAAGACTGAATCGGTTTGATAATAAAACCATTTTGAAGACTAACCTGGACCCATTTTGTTCAGAGCTTTCTAGATTTATTTGTACCATTTACCACAAACCTACCAGCAGAGCAAGGAAGACACAAAAAATTCTGCATATTGCAACAGAGCAAGGAAAGTTGTTTGCCCATCAGTGGAGTTTATGATACATGAATGCACACGTGCAATGTAAAACTCACTTGCAGTATTTCATAGCAAAACTGCTCATTTGTTTTCCCCTCCAGATATAGGAACACGTTCTGAGTAACAGCTCATTCTGCCACTCTCACCTACTAGCAAATGGTGATCCATCCTTCACTTCAGACCGCAAATGCCCTCGTTTGTAGGGAATTTAAATCATTGAATTGTTAAAAGATTCTGACATAATACTATATCACGAAGACCTAGAACGGGGGCAGGTCCACTCCACTTACATTCCGGAAAGGATCAAGAAAGATGTCCCTGGCTAAGTAAAGGAGTAGGAAGAGGAACAACCTGCCAAAGCTCCTCGTCGGAATGGCCATCCCGTGACCCTTTTTGGAACGGGCGTGTGGATATCAGATGACCATGGCTTCTGACTGACCATCCCGCCGCCGTGCAAGGTCCCAGTGTACAACCTGATTCCGACTGCCAACACTGAAGGCGGGGGGCGGGGGGGGGGGGGGGGGGGGGGTCTCACCGCAAGGTCCTTAGAGGATAAGCCGAGCCCCACCAGTCCCAGCAACTGGCCGCCCAACGCCCTCTCCTCTCAGTGTCTTCCCGGCTGAATGATCCCAGACTTTAGATCAGTCCGTTTTCCCTCAAGTTAAAACCCTTCCACGACGAATGAAGCAAAGGACGCGGTAACGAGGGCAGCCCTGAGCCCGTCACCCACCGTGGCCTGACAGCCGAGGGAGGGAGAGCTCGACATTAACCCCTGAGGGTCTCCGGCTCAATGCTGGGCGGACAATCCCAGTGCTAACGGGCCCGGGGTCGCCCCCGCACTGAGCCCTCTCAGCTTGGGATCACCAGCCCCTGACGAGCCCACCCACGGCCGGGGAGACCGGGGGGAACCCGGGCCGGGCCCCACGTACCTGCAGCAGCGGCTCCCGACGCCTCAGGCCCAGGCCGCCCCGGCGCATGGTGCTGACGTCACCGCAGGACGTTCAGCCGTTGCCGGAGTTTGGCGACAACATGATGAACGGTGGGTTCGAGGCCGCCGTGAGACTGACGCACGGTGAACGCAAGTATCGACGTACCGGAGCAGCCGGGCCCCACACCGGGAGATTAGCGGGGGCGGGAGCGGGCGGGGGGAGGGGGCGGGAGCTCGGGGGGCGGAGTCTATAAAACGTCAGAGGTGGTTGTGAACAGAAACACGTCAACTTCCGGTGCGGCTCCTGAACAACGGAAGCAGCGCGAGCCGGGAGCGTGAGGCGGGAGCGGGCAACCGGTAACCGGCGGGTAACGGGCGGCGGGAGCGGGCAACCGGTAACCGGCGGGTAACGGGCGGCGGGAGCGGGCAACCGGTAACCGGCGGGTAACGGGCGGCGGGAGCGGGCAACCGGTAACCGGCGGGTAACGGGCGGCGGGAGCGGGCAACCGGTAACCGGCGGGTAACGGGCGGCGGGAGCGGGCAACCGGTAACCGGCGGGTAACGGGCGGCGGGAGCGGGCAACCGGTAACCGGCGGCGGGTGGGAGCGGGTAACCGGTAACCGGCGGCGGGCGGAGGCGAAACGGCGGCGGTGGGGCGCGGGGGAAGAGAGGGCAGCGGTGGCGAGGACGGGGGAGGGAGGTGTTCGGGGAGATGGGCGAGAGGGGACAGGATCTGCGGTAGTTGTGGGCTGGAGGGGTCTGTGAGGGGACGGGGTGCGTGGGCTGGAGGGGTCTGTGAGGGGACGGGGTGTGTGGGGACTGTGAGGGGACGGGGTTGTATTACTTTATTATTGTCACTTGTACCGAGGTACAGTGAAAAACTTGTCTTGCATACTGATCGTACAGGTCAATTCATTATACAGTGCAGTTACTTTGAGTTAGTACAGAGTGCATTGAAGTAGTACAGGTGAAAACAGTAACAGTACAGAGTAAAGTGTCACAGCTACAGAGAAAGTGCAGTGCAATAAGGTGCACCGTCACAACAAGGTAGATCGTGAGGCCATAGTCCGTGCCATCGTATCAGGGAACCGTTCAGTAGTCTTATCACAGTGGGGTAGAAGCTGTCATTAAGTCTGGTGGTACGTGCCCTCAGGCTTCTGTATCTTCTACTCGATGGAAGAGGAGTGAAGAGAGAATGACCCAGGTGGGTAGGGTCTTTTGATTATGTTGGCTGCTTCACCAAGACAGCAAGAGGTAAAGATAGAGTCCAAGGAGGGGAGGCTGGTGTCTGTGATGTGCTGGGCTGTGTCCACAACTCTCTGCAGTTTCTTGCGGTCCTGGGCAGAGCAGTTACCATACCAAGCTGTAATACATCCAGATAGGATGCTTTCATCGATAAAAGTTTGAGTGTCAAAGGGGACAAACTGAATTTCTTTATCCTCCTGAGGAAGTAGAGACGCTGGTGAGCTCTCTTGGCCGTGGCATCTATGTGATTTGACCAGGACAGGCTGTTGGTGATGTTCACTCCCAGGAACTTGAAGCCCTTAACCGTCTCGACCTCAGCACCGTTGATGTAGACAGATGCATGTACACCACCCCCTTTCCTGAAGTCAATGATCAGCTCTTTTGTTTTGTTGACATTGAGGGAAAGGTTGTTGTCATGACACCATTCCACTAAGCTCTCTATCTCCTTCCTGTACTCCGACTCATCGCTGTTTGAGATACAGCCTGCTATGGTGGTATCATCTGCAAACTTGTAGATGGAGTTAGAGCAGAATCTGGCCACACAGTCATGAGTATATAGGGAGTAGAGTAGAGGGCTGAGGACGCAGCCTTGTAGGGCACCAGTGTTGAGAAAACGTGAAAATGGGGACTGTAAGGGGTGCAAAAAGCATTGTTCTTTGTGGTTAGGAGTAAGGTTCATGTGATCAATCTGGAAAGCAATAGTTTTGCTTATTGCTACAGGTTAGTTTAACATTACACATTTTAATTACTGAGACCTCGTTTATGACCTATAAACAGAAAATGCCAGAAGCACTCAGCAGGGTAGGCATCACCCGTGGAAGCAGAAAGAGAAACAGTTAATGTTAAAGGTTGAAGACCCTTTACAAGTTATGATATCTGGTTTCATTTGTGAAATTCAGGACACTAATAAAATGGAAAAGTTATTTCAGTCACCGTAAGTACTAATGCATTTATGTCTCGCAAAAGACCACCCTTCTGTGTTTTACAAGTATGTTGGAAGAAGCATTGGACGTCAGGTGCTTTTTATAAATACTTTCGCTGTTGCTTTTTAGAAGGTACACCTTGTTATTATAGAATGTGGTTGGTCAGGATCTGCTTTGAATGTTAAAGGTACTAGTGTAAATGGGTGAGGAGTTTACAATTTTAGTTGACAGTTCTACTCAATGACAAATTCTCACACGTAGATATCACCCCCCTGCCCCATTATTTCCATTCATTTTATCATGTTTTCAGTCATTTTGAATCATCCAGTGTTAGTTTTAAATAATTCTAATAGCACACATGGCGTGTTAATCAGTGGAATAAATGACTGACACTTCGTGTTTGTGAATGTGAAAGGAACACATGGATCTACCTCGGTTATGACATGCACATTCTGAATATGTTGGTTTCTTAATTTGCATCTGTCTCCCATTCTGCGTACTTCCTTCTACACTTTTTCATTCTGCTTTTTTCAATCCTTTTATTGGCATTGTATTTTCCTGTATACTTGAATGAATCTTTCCTTATCTTGCTTGACTTTTACCAAAATTTCTCAACGTGGTAAGTATTGGTTCAAAGGCCTTGTCTAGTTGTGGTTTCATGATCAAAGGGCAATGTCTAAGTACTCACATAGATAGAAGTTGAATGCTAACCAGTGCTTTAGCATTTTAAATTAACCTTCACACGTTTGGTGTATTTGTTTAGAAATGGTTCATGTATATCAAATACACTGGATTTATCTAATTTGGAGCTTAGTTTGCTTAATTAACATATAGTGCTATTGTAATAGATGTTTACTAATGTATGGGTGCAGAAAGGTGATACTCTTAATTGTAAAGTCAATATGGTAAAGGGGAGAAAATTAATTGTATGAAGGATATAGGCTAGTAATGGAGAGACAACACTACTAGCAGGCATGGTAGTGTAGCAGTTAGCATAACGCTATTACAGTGTCAGCAACCCAGGTTCAACTCCGGCCACTGTCTGTAAGGAGCTTGTACGTTCTCCTCACGTCTGAGTGTGTTTCTTTTGGGTGCTCCAGTTTCCTCCCACATTCCAAAAACGTACGAGTTAAGAAGTTGTGGGCATGCTACATTGGCACCAGAAGCATGGCAACACTTGCGGGCTGCCCCCAGAACACTCTACGCAAAAGATGTATTTCACTGTGTGTTTTGATGTACATGTGATTAATAAAGATATCTTATCAAAACTGGGGAGAAAATGAGAAGATCAATTTAATTAATGATGTGGTAGTGCAAAGAGTTTGGGATTTTATAACATTTTAAAAATGTAGATGAAAAGGGATTCCACAATTTTGTGGTCTTAAGATGGCATGAATTGAGGTGAGAATGCAGTGATCCTTGATTTTTAGTGCATTGTCAGGAGAAGAAAGAATGCAAGATGCTAAATTTGTGAACTTGCAATATGCAAATTGACTGCTACAATTCTTGTATTATAACATCAACCACTGTAGTAACTCAAAAGTGTTTTGGGGTTTCCTGCATGAGCAAACTAGAGTTCAGAACTTGTTGGGGCTGGGAGTGGAAATAGAATTTAACAATTGATTTAGTAAAATTGATTTGGCTTGCAATGTGTGAATTTTCTGTTTGATTGTCAGCTTTCTCTTGTGTAAGTGCCTTTCCTTGGACATTTTAAAATTTCTAATTTCTAATAAGGAATGAGAGAGGGACAAAGAGCAACTTGATAAGGAAGCCTCTGGTTGGATAGCGATCAGTGTGTGATGCATGCAAGTAAATAACCAAAGAAGGGAGTAAAATATTAAAATTGAGTTATGTGGAAGATAGTTCAACTAAAGAGAAATATGGTTGATTTAAAATTAGGGGTTTGACTGATTTTTATCCTTAAATTTGTCCTTTGCCACGAGACGTGGATCTGGAGTATACAATGTCAGATTCCAAAGAATGGAGCTGAGACTTTATACTGTCCTCAGTTTAAAATCTATTAACATGCATCATTCTGTCTAAAATACAAACAAGGTAATTCCCAGCTTTGATCGTAATGGGTTGAAAAGGGAAGAATAGCATTGGTTTCCAGTGTTGGACTCCACAAATGTAATTAAGGTTCCCATGCTGGTGCTTATCGCAGTTGGAGAACATTTTGTGTGGTTGTTGAGTTGGGTAGAACTTCTTCTGTTTAAATACCTGTATGGTTTAGGATTCCAACAAGTCTCTGTTAGTAGTTCCTGGGGAGAAGGTGTGGTAAATTGTTGGACAGAAAATGGATTTACTGATTAGTGTGATTTGTGTGGATGCTTTGGTCTAAGTTAACAAGAGATATTGTAATGGAGTATTCCTGTAATTTTAAGATTGTTTTATTGACTGGATTATGGGAATTATAGATCTGTGGATTTGAGGAGATCTGTTTACACTGGTCTCTGGAATCCATTTGGTCTCTCAGCTGCTTTTGGTTTAATCACTAAACGTTGCAGTGGGCTGGGAAAATGTGGGAAATACAAAACTAGCATAAAGATAATTTTGTAGTCTGCTTATCACCTACATTGATAACCTCATTTTTGTGTACACAAAATACAGTAAGCTGTGTGGTGAGGTAATCTGCAGATATTAAGCAGAAGTGTCCCAGGTCCTGGCATTGTAATTTAATATGATGCAACAGCATGGTGGTGACATGAAGTTTAGATGTACATTGATATATACATATTTTATGATTTTTAAAACTCATCACACTTTTGCAATTTTTTTGCCTAGTCATCATACAAATTGCTGCAGCCAATTTTATTGCAAATCTCAGCATTCAGTAATCAAGGTTCATATTGAGTCATAGGTTGGGTATTGTTGTTGGAAAATGGCAAAAGATTGAGGCAATTGTGGAACTTTTTCTTCATTTGTATCTTGGCTAAATATGTTGATACTTTGTGTGCTAAATATCATAAATGCCAAAACCTTCCATGTTGTTCCCCTTTTCATTCTGACATTCTTCTCCCACCTATGCCTGAATAAAATTGCCAGCTTCCTCATTCCTTATTCTTCTGTTGCTTTTGAGTCTGGAACTCAAGTTTCCGCACTTAGACAATGAATTAGAAATAACAGCTGACTTGCTTTGCTCCCTACCTTTCCAATCTTGGAGATTTGTTTCTGACGGTAGTTTAAACAATTTACATGATTGAGATGATATAATCCGATCAGGAATTCCAATCTGGGAAATAACTTGCTGCATTTACGTTGTCAGTTAGTGGAACAAGAGTGACAAGCTTGCTGGAAATATGCAATCTATTTACTTGTGACATTGAACCAGTAGCAATGATTTAGTTTTTACTGGTTTAAACTTTTTATTCATTTTGGTTTTGCTTTAAACATTTGCATTCTTGATGCTAATTCAAAGGTTCTAATGCAAAGAACTTAATTCAGGCTATTCATTAATAGGTAGTGCAATGGAATAGTGCGGTGGAGGGAAGCAGGTAAGCTGCCATTTATGGTGGTGGTCATGTTTCTGGTGTATGGTGGATACCTCATTTGACTGGTAATTCTATAAGTTGGTCAAGAGGTACCTAGAGGAACACTTGAAAAGCTGAGGTGGAGAAGGCTTCAAGCTAAGAGCTGGAACATAGTATAGGTTGATATTTGATGAACAGCATGGACATGATGGGCTAAAAGACCTACTTTCCTGCTATATGATTGTGTGATAAAATGAGGTATTTGGGTTAACATGTGATATGGAACTCATTTGTAGGAAGTGCCCAGCAGCTCTGCCAGTCTTGGTAAGAGAGGAAATCCTGAGTCAAGATTATGGATGGGTAGCCTAAAGTAGAGCCTGTCAATTTTGATACCTGAAATAGTTTAAATTAAATTTAGAGTCTGAAATATTGTAATGTGCTGAGATGAGAGGTGAGATGCTATTCCTCAAGCTTCCACTAGACTTCAGAAGAGTGCAGGTGGTCACAGACAGAAGTGAGAATGGGAGTTGGATGGCAGATTAAAGTGATGGGGAGCTGGAAGCCCCTGCAGGCTGGACACAGATGCTTTGCAAATTGGATAAATATCTCAATGAAAAATTTGCAAGGCTACAGAAAAAGGGCTGGTGGGTGGAACTAGTGATTTGCCCTGTTTGAGAGCCAGCATGGACCTGATGGGCTGAATGTGCACCTTCTATAGTCATTCTATGATTTGGATTTAAGTTTATCCATACATTATAAGTAGGTGATGTTAATTGAGCCCATTGCCTTAGGAAACTGCAGTGAAATCTTTGGGCTTTGTCTGACCTCCAATGACAGGAATCATCTTTGTGTGAGGTACGACTCTAACCATTGGAGTGTTTTACCAGGGTTCCTTCATGCCACATTCAGTCAAATGCTGTCTGGATGTTGTGGCCATTTACACTTGCCTCAGCTTTTGATCTCATATTTGGACCATGGCTAATGAGGCCTGGAGCCAAGTGGGTCTGACGAATCCCAAACTGGATATTGGTAAGTAAGTGCAGCTGGATGGTACTATCACCTTCTATCACTTTGATTGAGAGTAGATAGGGCAAATTCAACCTTGCTAATTACTGCCCAGCTTTTTGTTAACAGGACAAGTCTGAGCAATTTTTCACATTGTTGGGTATGTGTTAGGGTTAGAGCTACAGGAACAACTTAACTAGAACCATGGCTTTTTCTGGAGTACAAGTCTTCACAGTTATAGCTAGCTTGTTTCTGATCCCATGGCTTTTGCTCGATTCTCTTAAACATTTTTGATATCACATGGACTTTTTTGTGAAGGTGGAGATCTTGGGAAGAAGCCAGTATGGATCACCCACTAGGCAAGTCTGGCTGAATGAGGCTGCAGATGCTTCAGTCTTGCCTTCAACATTCATGTACTGAACCCCTCTACCTTTTATGGAAAGGGATTTTTTTTTGTTCTTGGAGCCATTGCATGTTTCTGTTATTTGCTTTAATTCTTGTGTTGTACCTTTGTCTGGTTGACACCTTGTCTTTTTGCTATTTCCTGTGTTGCTCCTGTTGAGCTCTTCTGGAATCCTCAAATATCAGACAGTTGCTTGGTTTGTTGGTGGACAACTCTCCCATTTTAGATGCCGGGTGTTCGTGAAGACGACTTTGTTCCCAGTTCTGTTGACCTTGCAGTTTTCCTTTGTCTGAATTTTGGTGCTTCGATCAATTTGCATGAATTTTTCTGTTTTTCAGTTCTGTTTTTCCTGTGACTTGCCAGACCATTTCATGCAGCAATTACAGTCAATTACTTTGCTCTAGGGTTTGGAGTCAAATATAGTAAAATGTTGTTAATCTGGCATGTTTAGGATTTTGGTGGTGCTGGACGAATGGGTTATCAGATGTTATTTTATTAATACTCCAATACCCTGTTTGTTCACCTTTTTTTTAAGAAAGGTGTTCCATCACAACATTCTGATGTTACATATCCATCATCTACTCCCACTTTACTTTTGCCAGGTCCTCTCTTGTGCTATTGAAATTGGTCTTCCCCAATTTAGGACCTTGACTTGAGAACCAACCTAATCCCTTTACATGACATTGTCTGCAGGTATTTGAAAGTGGCAGGAGGTATTAAATATCTATTAAATAAATTTGGATAGTTGGCCGAATTTGCAAAGGAGTTTTAGCTAAATCTGTATAAATCACTGGATTGGCCTGAGTTGAAATATTATGTCCAACTGAGTCCCATGTTGTAGGAAGACTTAAGACCTTTCAAAGGGTTTGGGATTAGATTTACTAGAACGGTACCAGAGACAAGGGATTTCAGTAGTGCAAGGAACCAGCTGCCAATCAAGCTGGGTTGTTCTCTTTGGAGTATTAGAGTAGACGGGATAGATATGTTTGAAATCATAAATGTTTTTGATGAGGTAGGGAAATAGTTTCTCTTTGGAGGCAGATGGATTGATTAAAAGAGGATACAAAATTTCTGAAGACAAAAGAATAAGAAGTGACATGTTGCAATAGTTATTTTCACACAGAGGTGTTGAGAGCTGAAATATATTACTCGTATGGGAGGTGAAGCAGACTTGATAATCGTACCGAGGACAATTGGATAATGTTACGGACTCAGTGAATGTCCCTTTTAGATAGAGAGTGTGTGTGTGTATTTGTGTGTGTGGCGTGCTTATGTCAATAGAAGATAAAGGACGTAATGACGTTGTTGAAGAAATCAGAAGAGAAGAGAGAGGAGAGAGAGAAGGGAGAGAGACACCAGCCTGCTAGTTTTCTCTATCGATGGATGAGAAACTGTAACTGTGTCTGCCACTGAAATCCATGTATGGAAGTTGGAAGTAATCCGGTGGAGTTCACTTTGTTGCTGACCTGTAGAAGGAAACAGGTATTTGTGTGTGGACGACCACGATTCGGATGCTTTTCGGGGTGAGGAAGTCACTACCGAGTAAACACTGAAGTGTCGCTGGGGTTCCATCGTGGAACATTTGGATTTCGTATTTACTCTCTCTATGTTTCTCTACGTCTACGTCTTATCTTCAGACAACGGTGGTTGTTGAAGAAGCCCTTGCTCATGTTTCACCTTATGGCTTGCGGAACTGAACTTTAAGAACCATTCCTGAACTTGGAGTTTGGGACTTTGTCACACACACACACAAAGAGTTTAGTTTTGGGGTTAACGTTCAAGGTTTAACATTTTTGAATTCTAACATACTAACATTTTTACGTTTATTTTACGTATTATCATAAGTAGTGATTAATAAAATAGTTTTTAACACTGAATCATGCTCAGTGTGTTTCTCTTGTTGCTGGTTCGTGACAATAAATACTTGAAGAAACAGAAGTGATGCTATCGAGGAAAGAGGAGAGATGTGGGAATTGCTCTAACAAGGATCTGCCAGAGGCATGATAGGCTGAATGGCAATTTCTTGTGCTATATCATTAGTTCTATGAAACTGTTGAATCATTGTTTGCCATAAAGTTGGATGGCTGTGGACATTACCAAAACATGACTTCAACTTTTTCTGATCAGGCACTGGCTGCTCATACTGCAGTGTGAATTTTAACTGTCCTCTCTGAAGAGTTGCAAAATATCTTATCAAAAGTCCACTGCAGTATTTCTGAGATTTGAAGCCTATGTCTGTGAATTTTTGTGACATTCATTATCTTTCATTCATTATCTTATTGTCAGTGCCTCTTAATCAATGACTTAGTCATTTTTAATTGAATTGTTCCTTACAGTTTCACCATTCTCCTGGCTGGTATGTGCCCTTTTGATTATTTAAATGTTTAATGCCAGCAAGAATCTAGAGCAGGCTAGATAAATAATGCCAATAATGAAAACAGAACTATAATGGCACATTCCAAGATAGTACTATAAAGTCACACCTCTTACTTGCCTGTTTTGTCAGTATCCCTTTACAATAGTGGACACTGTGGTATTGATAAATCTATCCTAAAATTAAGTGTCAAATCCTTTTTTAATTGAAAAATAGCTGTATAATTCTGAGCCTTGACATGGGCTATGTGGGCCATTCAGGAATTTATAGATATGGTTTTTAATTGTGATTATGATTAACACTTAATCGTATTAATGAATTATATTGTGGTCTTTAATAATGGATAGCTCATGATAGTGGCTTGCTGCTTTGACTCCTGGAGCAACAATTATTTTTTTTAATAAAAAGGGGTTTCTTTTGGCTTTGTATGTTTGTTTGAAGTTTGAGCAAGTGTTTATGTTGCAGTACTACTGTGGACCTAATGTGGGTCAACAGGTCAAATAATTTTAAATGTGCCGTGTGTTAACATGTAACTAATTTTAATGGGACTTGCAATAAAACTGTGCCAGGATTCCAGGAAACATGTATTAAATAAATAATACTATTTGATTTTTTTTTTCTTCCCATATTCTTCACAGTCTGAAAACTTACAAAAGTAGGTGTAGGTTAATGAAAAGGACATTATCAATGTGCTTCTAGCCTTTAAATGTTTGTGTTGCATCTGTTGTTTTGATTGTATTGATCTCTTGATTAATTTGAAGGGGTGCTTTCATTTTTCCCTTTCTAATTTTCTACCTCCGAAAACATAATTGAGGGGATTCAATGTGCAGTTAACTGTTCAACTGTATGTATAGCCAAGTCTCATGTTGACAGATTTTTTAGTTGAGGTTTTTATAGTCAAGATGGATGTAATTGATAGTGTCTGTAAATGATCTCCAAACCCCTTCTTTGCACCCATAAGCTACCAGCTCAATATCTAGTTGCATGAGGCAGATAATGGGCGTTGTTGACTAATCATGCCAGTTAATCTCAATCAGACTAGTTTATAATGGATCCTCATGAAGCAAAGAAAACACCAATGGTTGTGTTTAGTCCTATATCAGCCATTCTATCCCAGCACACTATATTTACTATGTCATTCTTCATATTATTCATTTCTATTCTAAATGTCTTGCCTTAAATCTAATTTGAATCATAGAACAGTGGTTAAATTGCTGGACTAGTATAGAGGTCTGGATGAATGAACATAGAACATTACAGCACAGTACAGGTCCTTCAGCCTACGATGTTGTGCTGACATTTTAGCTTGCTCGAAAATCTATCTCACCCTCCCCTCCTACATAGCCCTCCATTTTTCTATCATTCATGTGGCTATCTAAGTCTCTTAAATGTCCCCAATGTATCTACCTCTACCACCTCTGCTGGCAGTGCGTTCCATGCACCCAGCACTCTCTTTGTAAAAAAAAATAAACTTGCCTCTGACATCCCCCTTATACCTTCCTCCAATCATCTTAAAATTATGCCCCCTTGTGTTAGCCGTTTTCAGCCTAGGAAAAGGTCTCTGACTGTCCACTTAATCTATGTCTCTTATCATCTTGTACACCTCTATTAAATCACCTCTCATTCTCCTTCACTCCAACGAGAAAAGCCCTAACTCGCTCAACTTATCCTCATAAGACATGCTCTCCAATCCAGTCTGCATCCTGGTAAATCTCCTCTGCACCCTCTCTAAAGCTTCCATATCCTTCCTATAATGAGGTGACCAGAACTGAACACAATGGTCTAGAGAAAAGAGTTGAAATCCCATCATTAGAACTGGGAAATTCAAATTCAGCTAATTTGTTAAGTTTGGATTTAAGTAAAACAAAAAGTAGTATCGGCGAAGACAAATGAAGGTAGGACTTTCACAGTGAACAGTAGGACACTGGGGTGTGTTGTAGAACAGAGGGACCTAGGAGTACAAGTACTTGATTCCCTGAAAGTGATGTTGCAGGTAGACAGATGTGAAGGCTTTGGCAGTTGGCCTTCAGGGCACTGAGTATAGAAGTTGTGATGTTATGTCGCAGTTGTACAAGGCTTTGGTGAGGCCGCATTTGCAATATTGGTTCAGTTTTGGTCACTCTGCTATAGGAAAGATGCAATTCAGCTGGAACGAGTGCTGAGGAGATTTGAGGATATTGCTGGGACTCAAGGGACTGAGGTTTGGAGAGAGAGTGAGCAGGTTGGGACTTAACATTGGCGCATAGGAGAATGAGGAGTGATCTTATAGAGATGCATAAAATCATGAGGGGCATTGATAAGGTCAATGTGCACAGTCTTCTTCCCAGGGTTAGGGAATCAAGAACTAGAGGGCCTAAGTTTAGGGTGAGAGGGGAAAGATTTAATAGGAACTTGGGGGCAACCTTTTCACCTGGAGGGTTGTTGGTGTATGGAGTGAGCTGCCGGAAGAAGTGGTTGAGGCAGGTACATTAACACCATTTAAAAGACACTAAGACAGGTAGATAGCTAGGAAGGATTTGGAGGGATGTGGGCCAAATGTGGGCGAATGGGAATCTTGGTCAGCATGGACCAGTTGGGCCTAAGGTCCTGTTTCATGATTCTGTGACTCTGACCAATGGGTGGCAATGAAACTGACGAATTCTCATCAAAAGTCAATCTGGTTCATCAATAACATTCGGGGAATGAAATTTGTTATCTTTAGCTGATCCGGTCTACATGTATATCTGGAACAATCGATGCAGTTAACTGCTAACTATGTTCTGAAGTATTCTGACAATCTGAGCTGGCCGAGACACCTTTCATATAAGATATATAATAGTTATACGAAAATGAATGAATCAATACTAAATGCTTCTACCATCTCCCCAGGGAATCTAATAATTTGGCGATTTGCTCTGTATTGTTTCTGCAGGTTATTTTTGACCTTATCCCCATTCAAGTGTTGATGTGCCCTTTGGTTCTGGTGCTGTTGAAAGATAAAACAGCTTGTCATGGTCCACATTTATCCAGTTTCTTCAGAATCTGAAAACAGAGATCATAGTATCAGTAACCTTGACATTTCACTGAGAACTTGCTCAGTTTGCATGAATGCTCTTTACGTTTCAATCCTTCTTACTCCTTAATCACATGGTTTCTTTTTTCAGTAGCTTTTTGAAAGTTGAAATATTCCTTTTCAATGTGTTGTCCAGAAATGTACGTAGTATTTTATTGGTGGTTGCACAAATGATTTAATGTGTTAGGATTAGTTCAATACTTTGGCTTCTATAGCATTTGGTTTGCTTTAACTGCCACCAAGCACTGTTGTGTAAGCTTTAACTAATTTCTTTTGTGGTTGTCTGATTGCTTCTCATGTACATTTATTATTATTAAAGTAATGGTCCTTCCGTGGATTTTCTTTTTGTCTGCACGATCAGCCCCATACATTTCTTTATATTGGTATATAATTTTTGTATTTTTTTCACCCAATGAGTGTTCGTGTAAAAATAATCCCTGGTAAAATGAACTGACAGTTCTCGGATTTCGCTAATGATTTTAACAGACCCGTAAACATTTAGTTGGATAAGATGAAGGTTATTTAAAATGCTTTACAACTGCAAAGTTGTTACTCACTAACTTAAAAAAAAATTTACCACTTCCATTGCATTGCATTACAGCCAACAGTTGAGTATGCCTAGCATACAAATACCGAAATTTCTTTAGAAAAACCTGAACACAAAGGATAAGCATGTGAACTTGTATCCCTAAATGAAGCTTTACCTTCCCACCAGGGCCATACTGTAGATGTGGTTTCAGTGCGTCCAGCCCAAAATGCTTTATTAATTTTTGTGTAATGCAGAGTCTTACAGATTTCCATTTCCCACCATATGAAGAGAATGGGATCAGTGATGAAATGGAACAATAGATATAATATTTCAGAATTAAGTTGAGGGTAACTATTTGGAAGAGGTGTAATTCTATCTGGGTCAACTTTGATTCTGGTTAATGATGTAAATTGTTGTAATAAATCATAAAATACATTAATTCTAAATGTGCCAAGCTAATTGGTGAATATATTCAAAGTTAGTTAGCCACCTTTTATTTACACATGGTTCTTTTGGTTTGAGTGGGAAGTGGAGTTCTATGGTTCCTGGTTTTGACATTAATGACCACAGGTGAAATGGCAAATTAGCTGATGGTTAATGAAACTCGCAAAAGTAGGTTTTATTAGATTGCAGATAATTGCTAATAGATTAAGTTCAAATACTGAAGAGCCAACAATGAATGCCTTGCTGCTTTAAGTTGGGTTACAGTAATATGATGGAACATGTTACCTGAATTTTCCAGATAAGTCTTGTGTGACGTGTTACTACATTTGGGGTAATAGGTTGAATGAGCAATACTCTGAAATGGATGAGGTAAGTTTGGAAGCAGCTCTGAGCTAATTTATTCCTAAATTCACTAGTTATTGATTTATAAATTCCTGCACTTCAAAAGTAGTTGTACTTTGGAAGTATAGGATAAAGATGTTACTTTTAATTTGTGTTAATGCCAAATAAGGGAAACTCATTTGTGCATGAAATCCTCCCTAAACAGCCCTAAATCTTTGTTACTTCAGTTGTTGAGTGCTTTCTCTTTAACAAGTACAACAGTCTCTCATTCACAGTCGTAAACCAATCATTTTGCCTATCACGAGTGGCTAAATAAATGTACATATGGAGTTTAGAAGAATAAAGGATAATATTGAAACATAAGATTCTAAGAGGGCACAACTGGGTAGGTGTTGATGTTTCCGTTAGTTGGAGAAAACTAGAATGAAGAGAGAGTTATAAGATTGGGGGGGGGGGGGGGTGGTGGGGAGTTAGTCATTTAAAGCTGGCGTATGCGGGAACTATTTGCAGAGGGTAGTGAATCTCTGGAATTCACTACCAGGGGTTGGGGAGGCTAGATCTTAAGGTATTTAGAGAGGAGGTGGATAATTTTTTTGAAAGATTGGAGAACTGGACAGAAGAGGAGATGAGGCCTGGCACAAAGCCATGATCATGTTGAATGATGGGGCAGGCTTGAGGGGCCGAGTGGCTGCCTTCTGTTCTTACTTTGTGTATCTCCAACCTATCATAAATTTATCATTTCCTTTCCCCATGAATGTGCAACTTTCTTCATAGTTGGGATGGGGGCAGGGAAAGTGGCAAGTGATAAGAAAATAAAGATTAGCAAAATGAAGGCAGATATCCCAAAGGGTAAATGGTGCTATTAATGAAACTCTGTAGATCGACTATTCCTAAATTAAGGAATACACTTGCACTGAATTCATGTAGCACCTCTCATGTTATAATTGCTGTTTAATTGTAGAATTTTCTGCCAGTTGTGTGGAAAAATCAAACCACTTTTGTACCATTGTGGATGACACAAAATTATAAAATTTTGTTTTGACATCAGAGGAGACCCTTAAGCACACTGAGTCTATGTCAGCTCCTAGTAGAGCAATCACTGCAATTTTTTTCCAAGTAGTCCTCCAAATTTTTCTTGTCTATCAATTTATTTTTGGAAGGCAACAATTGATTGTTTCCATCACCAACAAATGGTGAAATAAATAACTACAGTGTCTCAAAATTTAGGAGTTTTTCTCAACATGCCCATTGTATTTTTAATGCCCAAAATTTTAAGTATGTGTCCCAGATACCTGAATCTGGAATAGTGGGTAATATGCGTTGAGAGTTGGTTCTCAGACCTTCTTGTATTAGCAGGATGGGAACATTGGAGTACCATAGGGACTGGTGCTTGAGCTGCAGCTATTCACAATCTGTATCATCAATTTGGATGAGGGCATCAAATGTCGTCATATTTCCAAGTCTTCAGATGATACTAATTGATTTGGATTATGGGTATGCAGGAGGATACAAACAAGCTTGAGGGGGGATACAAACAAGCTTAAGAAATGAGATGAATAGTCTTCTTTTGTTGCAGAAGCTGCTAATTCTTTGGAAATGTCTACCTTTGAGGTATGTGGGGGCCCAGTTGTTGTGTTCATTCAAACAGATCTAGATTTCTGGATTTGGAGAGAATCGTGGGACATGGAGATAATGTAGGAAAATGGCACTGAGATAAAAGATCAGCTGTAATGGTGGAGAAGGCTTGAAGAGCAGAGTGGCCTGATCTTGTTCTTTCTTTTGTACTTGTATTCTAATTATCCAGCATTGGCCTGTCATTATCTTGTAGACACCAAACCTCTATTGGACCTTCTTTGCTCCAAGGAGAACTACCCCAGCTTCTCCAGTCTAACCTTATAGCTGAAGTCCCTTGTCTTTTAAATATACCTATGATATTCAATCTAAATGAAAAATAAAATTTTATTCCCCATAAATTTTTAAAATATATCAATTTTCTAGTTTAAGATGACACAGATAGATATAAGTGTGAGTGTAATATTAACACAGCCATATTGCTATTAATTAATGGGAAAAGACTTGTTAAATATCTTGTTAAAAGATAAAACAAGATGTCTTCAAAAAACAGGAAAGATATTCCTCTGGTAAATTATGTGCTGCATTTATTTTTTATTTATTCACAAGATGTGAATGTTGCCAGCAATGCCAGCTGTTATTGTCCATCTGTAATTGTCCCAGAACTGAGAAGACAATTAAGAGTCAAATGCATTGTGTCTGGAGTGACCTGAAGGCTAGCCAGAATCAGTATGGCAGATTTCTTTCCTTGAAGGACATAAGTGAACCATATGTTTTGTCTTTCTGCAGTCTGGGAGTTTCATGATTAGAGTTACTGAGCTTTGCTTTTTAAATTCCATATTTACTTGAACTATAATTTTCTAACTGGCCTGGTGATATTTGAACTTGTTTCTCTGAATCAGTGGTTGAAATCTCTAGCCACTATTCTGTTAACTTTACCACTATGCTATCAGTATCACTAATCACAACAAATTTTGAAATGTGATAGAAATAAGAAATGCTACTGATTATTAGGAGCAAAGAAAAACAGCTACAGAACCTTAATGTGTTGCAGATACAAGTAATTATTTTCATTTTAAAAAGAACTCAGAACTTTAAAATATAAAAGAGCACCTGCAAATTTTTTTTAATGCTTGTATAAAGCTGTAGAGACTTGTACTTCTATCATACACTGGTTAATTCTACATCTGTTCCTTATAATTACATCTGAGTTTGTACTGTTCAAACTTGTAATTTATCATTACTTAATGGATGCATCTTTTAAAATTTTGGAATGAATGCTGATGAACAGAATTTATGCACATTTTGGTGCCTTGCATGAGATCTTTCCTTTGCTGCTCTTCGAGCAGTAATTTTTGAGAGTACTCTTGAGGTACAGATAAGAACATAAGAAACGGAAGTAGTAGTTATTTTGACTTGTGCTTGCTCTGCATTCAGTGAGATCACAGTTGATATTCTACCTCAGAGCCAACTTCCATCCGTAACACCATGTCCCTTGATTTCCCTAATATCTAAAAAAATCTATCAACCTCCTTGAATGTTCTCAGTAACTGCCACAGCAGTTTATTCTTGTGGCTTTAATTTTATTTTTTGTCTTTCCTTTTCCCCTCTCCTTCAGTCCTATACCTTCAGTATTCACAAAAAGTGTGGATTATTGGGCTTTCATTATGATGAATTCAGGTTTCAACCTCTCAAAAGGCAACTATTACTGTATGCAGGTCAATTCATTATTTTGCAGAATAAAGGTTCAGAAAATTACATAAGGATTAGAGGGGAGGCAAATTCTTTCACCCAGTGAATGACAGTGATCTGGAGCTCCCTGCCAGAAGGGGTGGTAGAGGAAGGAAGGAAGTGCCTTAATATGTACTTGACCAGCTTTGACCTGCAAGGCCACAGAGATCAAATGTTGGAAGGTGGGACTAGGCTGGATAACTTTTTTTCTATAGAGCAGGTCATTGCCCTTCAGTATATAGCTTGGAGTTCTGTGCCTGTGGGCTGTTCCTAGGGTCTTCACTGAGACAAACATCAACTGCAGAAGGAGAGCCCACTAGTCTGCAACAACTCTATAGGGAAAGGCCACTGTTTAAAGCGCCCATGCCATAGCTCGCGTAACAACTGAAATTGCTTTTAAAAATCTATGGAATGTTTGCTCAATGAATGCATGAAAAGGTAAACGATAAAGACGAATTCTTGATCCCTCAGTCTTCCTCGTTGTGGCCCTTGCACCTTAATGTCTACCTGCACTGCATTGTCTCTGTAACTAACACTATCCTGCATTCTGTTATTGCTTTTCCCTTTGTACTACCTTGATGGACGTGTTTTGAAATAAGCTGTATGGATGGCATGCAAAATCGGTAAATGTGACTATAATAAACCAATTATCAATTAAATTTCATTGCCCTGATTGTTTGTCTGAGCAAATAAATGCAATCATAGATCATGCAATCAAATAAATGCAATAAATTGAAACAAGATATTTTGCAATAGTTTCCATAAATGAAGTGATTGTGTTAAGGAGTAACGATGATTGATAACTACAGCTGCAGTATTGAATGGAAACTACGTATCCGTTAGCTCTGAAAACCTCTTGGATATCAACTGCAGAACCCTAGAGATCTGCCATTGTTTTCGCTTGCCTGTTGTGATCCAAAAACAATATTGGTTTGCATTTTGAGATTTAATTGCACTGCCTACAGTTCCTCAATTCCATTGATAATGGAATTATTCTACTGAACTGCAAAAGTGGAAAAACAAGAAGCTTTGTACCAACTGACATGAATTGTGAATTCAAATGACATGAATTGGTAAATCATCAGGTAGCTTTTGCAGTGCTACAGGCATGTGCCTTGTTAAATCTGGTTGCCTTTACCAACAATAGATTCATAGGCCAATGACAAAATAGCTTTGAAGCTGTTGGCAAAAAGAGAACTGTATTTAATGTCTCCTGAGATCTAACCTAAAACAATATTTAACATTAAAGTGTCTATTAATTGTCCTTGTGGTACAGCTAAATAATTACATGGAATCTTTAGCACACAAAAAATAGGACAGTTCTACACAAGTGGTCTTTGCTTGCCGTTGTGCTTCACGTGAGCTTCCTCCCACTCTAATTTTCTCTAGCTTCGCTGATTTTGTTTCACGCAGTTCTGTGTATTGAATGTTTCAAACATCCTCTTGAATGTGGTAGCTTCAAATTCCATTTGAATTATTTATTTAATCAGTTAGTGTCTGTTGTATATTTATATCCTCTTGTTGTGGAAGTGGTTTCTCCATGGAGAAGCCAAATACATATTGGGTGCTTGCTTTGTGGAGTACCTGCACTCAGTCCACAGGAATGACCCTGAGCTTCCATTTGCCTGCCATTTTAATTCCCCATCCCAATACTACTCTGATCTGTCTGTGGGCTCCTGCAGTGTTATGACACCCAGTTCAAGCTTGAGAACAATATCTCCTCTTCAGCCTTCCAAACTTAACATTGAATTTTCTAATTTCAATCAACATAGTGTTGCGGTTAGCGTAACGCTATTACAGCGTCAGTGACTCGGGTTCAATTCCTGCCGCTGTCTGTAAGGAGTTTGTACGTTCTCCCCGTGTGTCTGCATGGGTTTCCTCCGGGTGCTCCGGTTTCCTCCCACGTGCCAAAGACGTACAGGCTAGGAGCTGTGGGCATGCTTTGTTGGTGCCAGAAGAGTGACGACACTTGCGGGCTGCCCCCAGCACATTCTCAGTAACGCAAAAAGATGCATTTCACTGTGTTTATCGATGTACGTGACTAATAAATGTCTTGTCTATCTTCTTGTCTATATAAGAATCACTTCCCCACCATTTTTCCTCTTTGTGCATAGTCTAGCCTGCTGAACATGCCAGAACCCTATCAGCCACAAATTACACACCAAATTCCTTATCCCGTCTGCCATGTGTGTTCACTGTATCAAAGAAATTCCCTTGGTTTCACACACATTTCATTGTTACCCAGACCAACTTACTTCTTTCTCAGGTCTGATGAAGGGTCCCTCATTTGAAACATTAACTGTTTCTCTTTCCACAGATGTTGCCTGACCTGCTTAGTTTTTCCAGCATTTTCCATTTTCTCTTTTTCTTATTTAGCCTGCCAGGCAAGTCCCATTAACCACCTGATTACATATGCCTAGTGGCTTAACGTGCCGATAACTGTTACCATTAAGTCATGTTGACTCCTCCCATCCGTAGGCATACCCTTTGCTCTAGACGTCCCTACCTCACCTCTCTTACTGAAAACTTACTTGCTTCTCTCGTTCCCAGTTCTCTCAAAGGGTTGCAGACCCAAAACATTGACTATTTCTATTTCCATTGATGCTGCCTGAATCGTTGTTTCAGATTTCCTGCATCTGCAGTTTTTTTTATTTTCATTTCTGTCCAAGCAATCTAGATTCAGGATTTTGAAAGCATAATGTAGAGATTTGTAGTTGAGTCGTGATTGGTGAATATACCCAATAATGTGGAAGACAGCACCAAAATATGAGAGGATTAATAGCAAATGAAATTCAGCATGGAGCCTTTCAGCATGTGTGGAGGACAAATGTAAAAGGTTGGGAGCAACTAACGGTGAAGTGTTAGCTGCCCCGGACTGTGCAGGGAATGTTGCCCTTCTAGCTGAGGTGCTTGGCACTGATCTTCATGTAGAACTATCGCCCTCATTTGGGCCAGAAAATAAAACGGACAAAAACCAAAATACAAACCACTGAAAAGCAGCCAGCCCAAGCAGTATCAATGTCAACACTGAAGTAATAAAATCATTTATTTATTTTGGCTGAAACCTGCAATATATAGAAATCAATCTTTTTTAGAAAAAAGATCTAGTAACACATGCACACCAGTTACTTAAAGTAGCAACAGGACTTGATATTACAATGATTGAAAACTAACTTCTAGAGAATCAGAATAGAAATGCAGGGGAAGCAATATCATTAATACAGACACTTAATTGGACATTCTTTGATTATGGTTGTCTCTGGAAGCATTAGAGAGGATCCATAAGTTCTAGCAACTTGTACAATCAGGATAGATAGAGGCTGGGGTAATCTGATGTTGCAAAGCCAAAAAAAATACAGTTCCTTGGTTGTTACTGCTTGTTAGAGATTATTGGTACAGAATGGATCTACATATATTGGTCTTTTATGATCTCTGCAATAGACAATTTATTCTAAGTTTGATTAAATTGACGAGCATGAATTTAGATGTTTGTACATCTGATGTTGATTTTGGGATCATCCAGGGGTTCTCCTATTTGAGTCCAGGTTTTCATTTGAAACACGTCAACTCTAATTTCTTTGTAACTTTTCAACCATTGGGAGACACTTTTCTGCAGTTCTTTTCATTACTTCTGACCATCCAAAGCACTTAATGGACAACAAAATTACATTTGAAATGTAGTCAGTTTTATGAACTAGGGAATTTGCAGCAGTTGATTTACAACCTCTTGCACTGCATTGAGATAATTGCAGAATTTACTTGAGGGATAATTCTTGGTTGGAATACCTGATGAGATCATTTCTATTTCAAACTGTGCCATGGATCTTTTTATGTCTGTTTGAAAATGGGTTTAATGTCTCATATTTTTAAAAAAGGCACAATTTAACTTGAGTAGTACACTGAAATGTCAACCTAGATTGTGCTCAAATCTCTGGAGTGGACTTTTGTATAGAATTTTCTGGCTTATGCAGAGAATGCTGTCATGGGACCAGGGCTAATTTCTGAAGCCCAGGATCTGAAATAGAATGTGCAGAATAGTTGCATCATGAAATGAGACCAGAGAGTCCAATTCAGCTAGTTCCACTCTCCCACCCTCTCATAGACATGCAAGTTCTTTCCTTTCAGATATCTATCCAGCTTCTTTTCAAACTCCACAGTTGAATCTGCCTCCAATTAAACCTGGAAGTGCATTCCAGACCTAACCTTTTGCTTTGTGGGGGGGGGGGGGAGGGGGTGGAGTAGGGGTGAACAAAATCTCAGTCACAAATGGTTCTTTTGCTGGTCATTTTGATTACGTGCCCACCTAATTCCTGATCCCTCTGCCAATGGAAATATTCCTGTCTATCTAATCTGCCTGGACCCATCATGATTTTAAATACCTCCATCAGATCTTTCAACCCTTTCTATTCCAAGCTGAACAAGTTAACAACCCTGGCTTTCAGTCTGTTCATGTAACTAAATTCCATCAATCCTAAAAATTGTTTTGGTAAGTTTCTTCTGCAACTTCTCCAAAGCTTTCAACTTTTAGAAGAGATCGTTGAGCCATATTCCCAAGAAAGCAAAGGAAGGACAAACAATTCAGAGTCTGTTATCCTGATGTTTTCAATGTATCATTAATACATGTTTAAAAATGTTTACTTAAATCCAAACAACTTTAAAATTATCTTGGAATATGATATCACACTTTTTAACAAGTTTTTCAGGGCCATCCCAATGTTCCCCAAATCCTCTGCTGCTGCCTTCTGAAAACATCCAGGAACATATTTAATACAATTAAATGTCAGTTGATATTTTGAGTCACAGGTTGTGTTGCACTTGCTCTTTTCAGAGTTGAAGGGAAATTTCATCATTTTATACAGAACGTAGCAACACGTCAGAAGTGTGAAAGCAAGCAATTGATGAAATATACTGATTACCTGCAAGTTAGTAAATTATCTCGATCTAAATACTTTTGAAAATGTAAGTTTTTCAACAGATCAGCTTTAAGAGGTACCTACTGCCTTCGTTAATTTTAAAACTGTGGGTAGCTACTAAGGGCCAGCAAATAACATATTTAAATCTGTGAATCTCCCACCAATTTCTCACCAATAGAATAATTAATTCTTGCTCTTTTTCATATGGGAGTAAGATTTGCTTTCCTGTTCTCCAGTACAACCCGTTATCCAAAGAACGCTGAAAGGTTATGGTCATTGCCCTAGCAATATCCTCCTGAGCTTCCCCAAAATCCTGGAATATATCACTTTTGGTCCTGGTTTAGCTTTGAGCCTACTTTTCTAATGCTTCCATGCTATCTTTTTTTTGTCTCCTCTTCCACTATTACTTTGAAAGCACCCTCCTCCCCAGTGAAGATATATCCAAAGTAATCATTTAGTACCTTAACAGTATTCTTGGCATCCCGTGCAAACTTCTATTTTTATTCTAATGGGCACTACTCCTCCAGTACTACTTTTACTAATTATGTGCCTGTGGATTTCCACTTGTTATCAGTGAACTTTTTCCCATGACTCAATGTCTCTCATTTTAATCTTTACTTTCCCTTAGATTATTTTGTGGTCAGCCTGATTCTCATTCGTATTTATGATCTGATGCATGCTATATTCACATTCCCATACAGATATGTCTATCCACAGCCTCCTCTACTGTAACTTTGAGGCCAGACGCATGTTGGAGGAGCAACACCTTGTATTCCCTCTCGGTAGTTTCCAATCTGACAGAATCAATATTGATTTCTCTAACTTCTGGTAACTATTCCCCTCTGTTTTCCTTTCTTTTTCCCCTCCCCCTTTGTTTTCCCTCATTCCTGTGGCCCCCCTCACCCCTTCTCTTTCCCCTCACTCACCCTCGAGGCCTGCCCATCACCTCCCTCTGGTTCCCCACCTCCTTCCCTTTATTCTGTGGTCCTTTGTCCCCTCCTATTGGATTCCTTCTTCAGCTTTTTGCCTCTTCCACCTATCACCTCCCTGCTTCTCACATCATTCCCTTTCATCCCCCCTCCCCCCCACCCGCCTCTCGCCTGGACTCTCACCGGCCAGTTTGTGCTCCTCCCCCTCCCCCACCTTCTTATTCTGGTTTCTGCCCTCTTCCTTTCCAGGCCTGATGAAGGGTCTCAACCCGAAATGTCAACTATTTATTTCCCTCCATGGATGTAGAGTTCCTGCAGCATTGTGTGTGTTGCTCCAGATTCCAGCATCTAAAGAATCTCTTGTGTCTCCTTTTCTCATGCTATATTCAGCCTTTTGGTTTTATCTTCCTCTATCTCTTTTGTCATCCAGAGACCAGGCTCTAGATTGTTTGTTCTTCCTTTGTCCTCATGTGAATGTGCCTCAATTATCCTGAACCATCTCTTCCTAAAATGCAGCCCATTGGAGACAGAGAAGCAGTCAGTGCCCACTGAAAGGAACACTTTGAAGACATCGTCACTTACAGCTTTATCCTTAACCTGTGTTCCCTTGACTCCATTCTATGGAGTCACTTTGGAGCATCTCTATTTGTGCAGACGTGTAACTAACAATGCAGCAACACAAGGACAAATTAGATGGCCAAAACTGTGGTCAATGTGATGGGTTTAAAGGCGTGTTTTAATGTAGTTGAGGGAAAGAATGAAGAATTAAAGTGGAGTAGCTGAGAAGTTGTACAGCGTGGAAATGGGTAATTTGGCCCAACCTGCCCATGCCAACCGAGTCCCATTTGAGCTAATCCCATTTGCCTGCATTTGGCCGACATCCCTGTAAATCCGTCCTCTCCATGTACCTGTCTAAATGTCTTTTAAATGTTGTAATTGTACCCACTTCTACCACTTCCATGTACCTACCACCCTCTGTGGGGGGGGGGGGGAGTTGCCCCTTAGCAACCTTTACATTTACCCCCTTTCACCTTAAACCTATGCCCCCTAGTTTTACTGTTTTGGGGGGGGAGGCGGCTGAAGACTGACCATTTGCCTTATCTATGCCCCTCATGATTTTATATACCTCTATAAGGTCACCCCTTAGCCTCCTATGCACCAGGGAAAAAAGACCTGGCATATCCTATCTCTCTTTATAACCCAAGCTGTCCAGTCCCAGTAACACTTTTCTGAACCCTTTCCAGCTTAATGACATTCTTCCTACAGCTGGGTGATCTGAACTGCACACAATATTCTAGGTGCAGCCTAACCAATGTCTTGTATGACTGATGTGATGTCCCAGCTCCTGTGCCCTGATTGATGAAGGCAAGCATGCCAAACCCTTCTCACCACCCTGTCTACCCATGTCGCCACCTTCAGGGAACTATGTACTTGTACCCCAGGGTGTCTCTGTTCAATAACACTCTCCACAGCCCTGCCCTTACTATGCAGGTCCTGCCCTGGTTTAACTTCCCGAAGTGCAACACTTCATACTTGTCCGAGTGAAATTCCATCTGCCATTCCTTGGCCCATTTTCCCAGTTGATCTAGATTCTGTGGCTAAAGAAATATATTTAAGTAGAGGCTGGTAGGTGATGGGTGGAACCAAATGGGGAGGGGATTGTTGGCAGACAGCACCAGGGGATGGGAAAGGTGAACAAAGGGAGAAGAAAGCTAGGTGAGCAGGTATTGGTTTATTATTGTCACTTGTACCACAGTACAGTGAAAAGCTTGTCTTACAAACTGATCATACAGGTCAATTCATTACACAGTGCGGTTACATTGAGTTAGTACAGGGTGCATTGATGTAGTACAGGTAAAAACAATAACAGTACAGAGTAAAGTGTCACAGCTACAGAGAGAGTGCAGTGCAATAAGGTGCAAGGTCTCAACAAGGTAGATCGTGAGGTCATAGTCCATCTTATTGTATAAGGGGTAGAAGGTGTCCTTAAGTCTGGTGGTACGTTAGTGTGTGTGGGAGGAGAACACCAGGGGTTTGGATTACCTGAAATCGAAAAATTTGCATTTGTACCATCGAGTTGTAATCTACCCAGGCAGAATGAGATGTTGATCTTCCAATTTGCATTTGGCCTCTCTGCAGCAAAGGCTGAGGTACCCATCACCTACCTGCCTCGATCCTATTCTCACCACCACCCCCCCCCCCCCCCCCCCCCCCATCTGTCCATGATCCCTTCTCCATTGCTGGCAATTTATCAATGACCTAAAATTAGTCATATTTCAAAATTTACTGAAAAATGTATTTTAAGATCTTCTCTATGAAATCCATCTGCTGTGTCAAACTCTGAAATTGCTTTTGTCCTTTACAAACTTGGACAGCTTATGATCAGTTCTAAAACCTTAACAAACAGTATATGCCCTGTGGGAATCCTTTCACTGAGATTGTGAAGCACACTATTTTCACACTAATGAAAGTTACAACTCTTTCCGTTATGCAGCAACTTGGCACGCAGAACTTCAACTGAATTGTCAGCTTTATTTGAGAATCATCTAGATAAACGTTTATGTAGCTTGACAAGCTTTCAAGATAATATCTAGACATCTTTCATTTGTAGCATTTGGTTGTTCCTGAATGTTTCTCGGAATTTTACCTCCATTGGTCCAAAAGTTTATTCCTTGCGTTGATCTACGCATGTGTAAAATAGAATTCCTTGCTCTCTTGCCTCATCTGGGTCCCTTCTCTACACTGAAGTTGTTCCTTTACTGCAGTTTTGGGGGGAAAAATGCCATCAGCTGCATAGTTTGAATTTGATTCTCATTTGTTCTGACAGAATCACGCAGGTGAAGGAAATTTATAAAATGGCAGAAAGTGAGAAAGTGCATGAATCGAAGCATCACCGCCCCAGAGTGCAGAAGGAGCAGCAGAATGGTAATTTCACAGGTCAGTCAATCTCTCTGGAAGGTACAGATGCAGCATGTTTAAAAAAAATAGTTTTCACTGCCTGAATTGTGTGTGTACAAAGATGTGACCCACACAACCTTTTTAAGACTTTGCTCATGGATTGGAGGTGATGATCACTTTGGAGGAATGGATGGATGTCTTCTCATAGCTCATATTTTGCCACTTCCTGTGTCTGGCTTCACCAGCTCCCACTCCATTGTTAATTCACTTCAAGCAAATGATCAAATTGATGCTACCATTAATGTAATAATAATGTTGTGATTTCTTATCCTTTTTTTTCTCCTTGTGATGGAACCAGCTCATGTAGGAACATTGATTTTAGGAGATCTTGGTAGGTGTTTTTGTAGATTTCTTGATCCAAGGCAAAGAGTGCCAGCAGGCTTTGATTTGAGGGTCAGAACACAATATAATATGCAGGGTTAACAACTTTGCTTGTACTTCTACAGTATAATTAAGGACAATAACACTTTTTATGTTGAGCAGATTGATTTTAAAGGCCCAAATTGGTAATTCTCCCACTGAAAATTCATAGTTTGTATATTGGCAGAGATGGGAGAAGTGAGGTCACTTGATATGTTAACTCTTCAAAACCAAGTTTTTAACCTTCCCCTACCTTGTACATGTTGAATACCATGGGACCATTAGATAATTCAGGTTTTTTCTGGTGCTCTCATCATCCCTCAATATTTGTCATAGAAGAGACTTGTACGTCTGGTAACAGTAAAGCAGAAGGTTGCTTTGTGCTCTAAATTAAGTTTTCAAAACTCAGTTCTGAGATTGTAGATCAAACTGGATTTTACCAGGGCATTTTTTTTAAATGCAAAATTGATGTATTAATTAATTTGGATAGGTGGTTCTTGAAAATAACTTTTGTTTTGTCTTCAGATCTTTTGTCATTGAATGAGAGGAAACTGAAGGATCAAGAAGAGAGGGAGACAATAGTTTTATGGAGACGACCTGTCACCACCCTGCGCTACTTCTTCCTGGAAGCTATCATAGACTTTAAAGAGTGGGCAATAAAGTAGGTAACCACTCAATCCTATCTGAGGAGATGAATATTATTTGGACATTGTAAACCTGTACTGTGTTGCATAGATTATCGAGTGCTGAAGTACTTTATTAGATGAGGAATTCTGTCTTGGGTTCCCAGACTAAAATATCTAGTACCCATGGTACATATTTTATGTCCTTTGATGCAGTAATTTCAGTTTTGGTAAATTACAGGGCAATCAAAGTGGATGTCAGGAATGCGTGACTGAAAAATCAGGAGTTTTATATCCATGATCAAGAAAAATTACTTACCAGCTGCATGTTGGTGATTAGCCCTTGTTTTATTTCTGCATGAATTCTGTAAAGAGAGAATTTGGGGCAGATGGTCTGTGAGGTGGAGGCTAGGCAGTAGGTTGTCAGTGGAGGTTGGCAGCAGTCAGGTGGGTGTCAGTAATGTAGCAGAATTAAAGAAAACTTACGGTTGAGGAATAATGAATGCCTTGAAGTCTCCAGCTGTATCCTTGGTTAGGATAAGCTCTTTAATATTGAAGCAGGCCTCAACTCTTGGGTTACAACCAGCTTCAACATTTTCTCTGGCCTTGCATGGTCAGTAGAATGTAATGTAGTACTTATCAAATAAGCAGAGTATATGCTGCCTAATGTTATTGTGTATGCTTGAGAGCCTCAGTGCACATGAAATTGCTGCTAGCAACGTTGGTTTGCCGTCTTCTGCTCCATCCTAAATTGGCCCTCAAGCATAAATATTTGGGCATCTCTAGTGTTCCAGATTTTCCAGCTAGAAAAATATGCCACTTAGCATTTATCTTGTTAATCCAGGTTAGAATTTTATTTTGATGAGACCCTCTTATTCTGAAGTTTAGTATCTGTAGGCCAGTTTTACTTGATCTTTCCGTAATGAGTCAGTGAATAGCTTTTTTATTTTTGCACAAAATCGGGGAATGTACCTAGTGAATCTACATTGCATTAAGTGCAAACCTAGTATATTCTTGGGTACACAAAAAAATTGCACATATTACTCCCAGTGTATTTGATCCAAAGCCCTGTACGATGTAATTTGGCTTTCTTACTTTTTAATTCCAACTCTTAAAATGAAGGCCAGCTTGCTATTTGCCTTCCTAGTTGCTTGAATACTTTGTTTTGTTAACCAGATCCCTCTGTACGTCAACATTTACCAATTTGCTAATCATTTAAATAGTCATTTTTAACCTGTCATTTTTCCACATTATTCTCCTGCCGATTATTCACTGAACCTGCCTATACCCTTTGCAGAATCTTTGCAGTCTTTGCATGAAATGTGTCCATCGAGATTTGTATCGTCAGCAGATTTGGATATGGTACACTCAGTCCCTTCATCCAAGTCATTCATGTAGATTGTAAATAACTACATGCAATCCCTGTGGCACCCTCATTAGTAACTGTCTGAAAATGATCCAATGATTCTTTGTTTTCTGTCTCTTACCCAGTTTTCCCTCCATGCTGATACACTATGGCATGAATTCTTAGTATAACTGTCTTGTGTGTTATCTTATCAAATAACTTAAATCCAAATGTGTAGTAATGCATCTGTTCTGCTTTATCCACCTGTTTGGTGACTTAATTAAATAACTTAGATTTGATAAACATGATTTCCCATTCCTGAAGCAATGTTTTGGATGGTCTGTACCATTTCATTACAGATAAAATTCTTTTTATTGGCTGTTCATTTGTGGCAGATGCAGGTGCACATTATTTCCAATGATCTGAGTAAACCTTCAGAGCATTCTGTACATTTGAAAATATGAATTGGGAGTAGGAGAAGGCCTCAAGACACAAGCCTTGACCTCAAGCCTACTCTGGCACTCAGTAAGGTCTTGGGTGATCAGATTGTAACCTCAGCTCCATATACCTTCCTGTCCCTGGTAATTTTTCACCTCCTCGCTTATCTGTCCAACTCTGCCTCAAGAATGTTCAAAAACTCTGCTTCCACCTTGCTTTTGAGGATAAGAATTCCAAAGGCTTGCAACTCTCAGAAGAAATTTTGCCTTATGCCTTATACCTTATACCTGACTTAAATTGGTGAACCCTTATTTTAAAACTGTGACACCCCCCCACCCCCCACCCAGTTCCAGATTCTTCCACAAATGGAAGTACCCTCTCCACATCCACCCTGTCAAGGCCACTCAGTCTTGAATGTTTCAATCAAGTCACTTATGTATTTTAAACTCCCACAGATGCAAGTCCAGCCTGTCTAATCTCCCCGCAGGGCAACCTGCCCATTCACAAGTATCAGTCCAGTGAGCTGCCTTTGAACTCCATCCAATGCATTAACATCCATCCTTAAATGAGGAGACCAGTACTGCGCATCTAATCCCAGATGTTCCCACCAATGCTTTATATGACTTAAGTATACCCTTCCTATTTTGTGTTCAATTTCTCTGGTAATAAACAGGAACATTCTGTACCTTTTTTTAAATAATTACTTGCTGTACATGAATGCAGGTGTTTTATGAATCATTACTAGGTCACCTAGTTGCTGCTTCATCTGAGCTGCACAGTTTTTCATCATTTATGCTCTCTATTTTTTCTGCCAAAATCAAGAATTTCACTTTTTCCAGTAAAGTATCCTACTTGCCTGATCTTTGCCCATTCACTTAACCTGTCTATATCCCTTTGTAACATCATTTCCTCTTTGTAATTATGTTCCTACCTACCTTTGTGTAAATATATCTATCTCAAATGGTGTCTTGCATATTCTTAACTCACTCAATTGCTTAAGTGAGAAAATGTTTATTTTTTCTTAAAACAAGTTGCTACAAATAGTAATCTGATTTGACGGGTTGCTTTGGGACCACTGAGATTACCCACTTTAAATGGCAGAACGTCCAGCAAGCATTATCAAATGCAGGAATTCCAAACTTAATGGCAAATGGCACTTTAGCTTTTCCTGCATTCTACAGCAGTACAACTCCATCTTGCTAAAATTCCCCTGCTTTTATGCTGGGAGGAATCACCACTTGGATTCTGTGCCAGATTAGACCTGGGACTGGAATTAAGACCCAATTGATTTTGAAGGGGATATCATAAATTTAAGTAATCAGTGGGGTATCTAAAACAAGAGGGCATCTTTTTAAGGAAGGGGAAGTTTTAAAGGGGATCTGAGGGTTTTTTTTAACAAAAGTTGTTGATATCTGGAATGCATTGCCAGAGGAAGTGGTGGAATTGAATACAATTACTGCGCTTAAGCAGCATTTAGACAGAAGCTTAAATAGGCAAGGCACAGAAGGACAGTCCTAATGTGGGCAAATGGGATTAGTGTAGATGGACGAAAGGGACAGCATGGATGTGGTGGGCCAAAGGGCCCATTTCAGTACGGGTAGAAGAAAAGTATACCTGGTGTACTTCTACCAGCACCAATTTGCAACCAATTGAACCTCTAACTCTGATCTTTGTTCTTAAATCCCCAGCTCTGTGGTTAGTGATGATCTCAGTCAAATATGTTGAGATAAGCTTGTACTGAAAGTGGTGAGATTCTTGCTTCTGTATGCGTTATTTAAAAACAAACATTCTTGCCTAAACATGTCTCCTGTTGCACTCGTGTTTCTTTTTCCACAGTGTACCTTTCCTTTTACCAGCGCAAATTTGCAACTAAGTAGGACCTCTAAGAAAGTAAACTGAATAGGGTTTCTGCCTTTCTCCCAAAGGGGAACTTTGTCTCCATTTAAACTTCCCTATGATAGAAATTTGCAAAATTAATGAATTTCGGGAACAATCTGGCAGAGAAGCGGAGTTCTTTTTGAATTGTGCTGTGATTTTTAATGAAAAGAATGAATCAATGTATGAACTAAAATCTCCCAGAAGGCACTTGATAAAATGTCACATCAAAGGTAATTGGTTACAATGAAAGTTGACGATGTTGGAGGTCAGGAAAAAGAGCAAACGTAAAATGGTTGTTTTCTGTTTGGTAAGATATAGTGAGTGGCATGTAGTAGGGATTGGTGTTGGGACCTAAGCTTTTTACAAACTATATGTGACATGGGAAAAAGGATTTAATATGTGGTTGCTAAATTTGCTGATGAGACGAAGATAGACAGGAAAGTATGTTGTGAAGAGGATATGAGGCTACAGAGGATGGAGATCAAGTGAGTAGGAGAAAAATCAGACAAATGGAGTTCACTGTAGGGAAATTGCTCACCTAAGCAGGAAAAGTAAATGGCATATTGTATAAATGGTGAGATGGTATTGGTCTCCTTTAAGGCTGGTGTTAGTGGGTTGCAAGGAGTTGAGAGAAGGCATACTAGACTGGTATCTGGAATGGCCATGTTATTAGTCTCTTGTTTAAGGAGGGATATGCATGTGTTGGAAGGTGTGCAGAGTTCACTAAATTGATAACTGGAATGGGCACGTTGGCACACGAGGAAAGTTTTGACAGACTAGGCTTGGATCCTCTGGAAGTCAGAGCAAGAGAGGACTTAATTGAAGTGTACAAGATCCTGAGGGGCCTTGATAAGGCGAATGTGGAGAGGACGTTCCCTCCTGTGAGAGAATCTTGAATTAGGAGTCACTGTTTTAAAAGTGAGGTATTGCCAATTGAGACCATAGTGAGGCAGAATTTTCTCTCTCAGTCATGGGTTTTTGGAACCCTATTTTTTCCCAAAGTGCAGTGGAAGCAGAACCTGAAGTAGTCAGTCATAGAGGTGTATAGCATAGAAACAGGCCCTTCGGCCTACCGCGTCCATGCCTATCTAAGGGTAGGTAGAAACTTGTTAGGGGTGAATGGTTAGAGTTGAGGTTACACTCAGATAAGCCATGATCTAATTAAATGGTTGAGCAGATTTGTGGGGCTGAGTGGCCTCCTCTCTATGCCACTAATTCATATTTATGTCTGGATTATTTTGTCATTAACATTGCTGCATGTGGGAGCTTGCTGTGCACAATTTTGACTGCTGCTTTTCTTACAACTGTGACTGCACTAAAGATGAGCTTGTAATCTTACTGAATGATGGAGCAGACTTGAGGAGCCAGGTCTACCACTGGTCCTATTTGTATCTTCATATGAAATCTGACTGACTGCATTTCTAACGTTTGTAGCTTTCTGTTTTGATTTATTATGTATACTGTGTAATAGGTTAGCAAACTAAATGTGAAACTGGTTTGTAATGAGCAATAACTATTTTAAATGCAAGAACTTATTTTAAACTTTGGGTGCATAATTCCACCAAAATTGAAAATAAGAGGAGGAAAGGATCACATTTTGGTTTTAAGACCTTGACAGTTAGAGGAAAGCAAAACCAATAGCCAAGGATTCCTACTTTTACTGTGGAAAACGTAATTAAATTGACAATGCATATGATTAGCTTTGCCTGTTAAAACTGGCACCTTTTTTTTCTACCACCTGTCCCCAACCAAATCTGAGTCACACTGCACAAAACTCCACTCATCCTGAATGTTTTCCTTTTCAGGTTGTGGCAGCGGCGAAGGTTTGTTCTAACTCTGCTGTTCTTGTTGGCTGTGGCTGCAGTTGCTTATAATGTCGAAGGCGAGCATCAGCAGGTGAGCTCTGGTTATAGCCTGGGTTGTCGTTAACCATTGATAAGTAAAAGGTAATATCCAGGGCAACAATAAACAAATATGATAGTGGGGTATGGTAGTGAACATAATTGCTAATAAATAAGTCTGATCATCATCCCTGGTTCCAACCAGAAAATAAACTCTGAACAATGAAATGTCCTCTTATTCTTCTAAACTCTAATCTCTAATGTATATGTCCAGTCTATCCCTCCTCATGGGACAAATGCCTCTGTACAGGAATCAATCTAGTGAGGAAAATACTATTCTGAACACAGATTTGTAACTCAATTTTTCCATTGCCCTTCATCAGTTTTCTACACCATGCAGAACTTTAAAATCCATGTATGTCATCAGCTGCCTGTTGATAGTTTGCTATAGATTTAGTCCTTCGTTCTGGGTTTTCCATGTATAGTACTTTAAAAACCCACATCTTGCTCTGTTACCTTAGCTGTTCCATCAGGCTTTATTGCTTAAATCTTTAATGTAAAATGGATTATTTGCAGATCTTTGTAATGATTTTTTAAAAATAAATCCTGATAACGTTAAAGGTTGGCACAACATTGTGGGCCGAAGGGCCTGTATTGTGCTGTACTGTTCTATGAATGAAATTCCATACAAATTTGGAACAATACAGCACTTTTCTGTTGGGGTGCATTTTAAACCGAAGAGAGGGTTCATGGTTCAGTGGTTATCCCAAAGTATTTTCTCATCAATGAATATTACCTTGGCAATCTGGTTTTGTGATATAATGTGGTATATGCTGTAGATATCTTGACTGTATTTCTAAAGATTCTGACATGCAGGGTATTAAAAGTACCAGTGGACTGTTTTGCCTCTTGGTGGCCCTCTTCCAAGAATTAATGTCTTCAGGAAAGAAGGGAAGAAATTTGTAAAAAGACAATAGAATTGAATAATGGAATATAAACAGGGATGGGAAAAAAGCAGAAGTGGGACATCGGTTTTCTCGCCCAAAGAGCCAGTGCAGAGGTGATCCAAATAGCTTCCTTTTGTGGCGTATTATTTTGTGTACCAATTCCTTATCTCCATTCAGGTTCTTCATTCTTTAGTACTCTGTATCCCAATCAGTCATTGGGATCAGTAAAAATGCACGTAGTCTTGTAAGTGCAATAATCTGGCTGTGCTCATTGTACTTTTTGGAGCCAAGTAATTGGGCCGCGTAACAGCAGTGGCTTCAGGCATTTGTCATATGGTCTGAAATTTCTTCCTCCAAGTTTGACAATCCAAGCTATAACAGCAGACCTGAAAAAATAATAGCAGAAGGAAGTCATTCAAGAGCTGGTTCCCTTGTTCCTGCTTTGGCATTTAAGATCATGGCCCCAAGGTAAAAGATCAGCCACTTTCCTCCCATATCCCTGGACTCTTTTTAATATTTGCTTTGCATATTTTTGGTAACCAAGCTACTACAGTCCTCTTGGATAAAGAATTCCAAAAAAATCACTTCCCTCTGGGTCCAGAAATTTTTTCTCATTTCCAGTCCTGAATGGCTAACCCCATATTTTAAGGTACCGATTCCTGGTTCTAGACACAAGTCATCCCTGCATCTGCCCTGTCAATCCCTGGAAGAGTTTGACTCAGGAAAGGTTATTTTGAATGTGAAGTTTTATGACTTATAAAATCCTAATATGAATATAAAGCAAATGATACTTTGTAGAAAGTTAGTATATAGACAGGTACAGTGAGTTATTAGAAACGCTAACAATGTCATTGTGAGGAGATTTAAATACAAAAGAGAGGAGGTTGTGCTTCGGTTATTTAGGGCAGAGTCAACATCTGAAGTACAGTGTACGGAATTGGCCTGCTTATTAAGCATGGATGTAAATGTGTTAGATGGAGTTCATACAAGGTGTGTTAGCTGACGCCCAAAATGGGTAGGTTGCCTTAAGGAAGGTTGGACAAACTAGACTTGGTATCTATTGGTATTTAGAAGAGGGAGAGGAACTTAATTGAAACATACGAGATCCTGAGGGGTCTTGACAGGGTAGAGGTGCAGTGGATGTTTCCTCTTGTGGGAGCGTCTAGAACTAAAGATTATTTATTAAAAAAGGTCACCCATTTCAGATACAGATGAGGTGAAATTTTTTTCCAGAGGGCCATGAGTCTTTGGAACTCTCTCTCAGAGTGGTGGAAACAGTTATTGAAAATGTTTAAGGAAAATTAAGAGATTCTTGATGTGGTGAAAAGAATCACACGCTAGCCATTCTTCAGATTAAACAGAAGTGCACATATTTTGACGGATCTTGTACTTGCAAGTGGGAGAATGCTGTTCAAGCACTGTTCCCCATTGTACAAAGTATTGTGGAGCAACGCAAATGCTGAAGGAACTCAGCAGGTCACGCAGCATCACCTGCTGATGCCTCCTGACCTGCTGAGTTCCTCCAGCATTTCGTGTCACTCTAGGTTTCTAGCATCTCTCCATGTAGGGTATTGTATTCTTATACATAATCGGAGATATGGTACATCTTGCAATGCCCTAATCCAATGTACAATTTGTTTTCGGCACAGAGCCAATCAGGTTGAGCTGACTTTGTGATCACCCTATGCCTTGTAGCCATATCTCCACCAGGGCCTGGATGCCCTACATGATGAGAATAGGGTGTGTTGTCCTGTGATGATTGTGTGCTGCACCAGGAACAGGATGGCTATCCTTTCCTCTCTCACTTCCTCTTGGAGGCCCTAGTGGTCTTGTTGGAGGAGTACAGGAGCTCTGCACAATCCCAGGCCTCATTACTCATTACCAGCAGAGCTAGTTCCCACCATATTCCTCATCTTAATTACATCCCAGTAGAGCCTGGCTGTTCCTGGATCCTTTGTATCACAGGGTTAGAAGAGAATTTGCATTGTCCTCTCGACTCTTAACTTCCATCCTACTTGGTCTTCCTGCGTGTTTTCTTGCGGACTCTCAAGGACTAACTGCTAATTAACTGGTGAGGGGGAAGCACGTACCATCCATCTTTACTGGGGCAAAATTTAACCTTTTATGCCACTCATCCATAAACCTTAACCATTCCCTCTTCATGTGATGAGCAAAGAAGCAAAAGGTTAGCACTTCATTCAGCCACGATTTTATTCCGAAGCCAGCTTGAATAACTGTGTGGCCTTTTCGTACTCCTTGTTAACGTTAGTGTATGATTTTGTGTGCTTCAGTGAGATTACTTCTCATTCTTCTAACTCAAATATAGGCTGCATCTGCTTAATTTCTCTTTATAGGACTAACCCCTCCATCCCGGAGAGAGATTTAGTGAATCTTCATTGCACTTCTTTTATCACGAGTATTTCCATTCTAACTTGTGCATGGTATTCCAGCAATGGTCTCACAGGGCCCTTTGTAATTGTAGGTGGTCGTTTTTACTGTTGTAGTCTTGCTTTAAAGAACAGCATACCATTTACCTTCCTAACTACTTGCTGTATTCTCTCTCCTGCCTTTCTTAAATAATGGGGTTACATTTGCTACCTTACTACGTGTGAACTGTGGTAGAGTCTGTGATAATTTGGAAAGTAACAGCCAGTGCATCCTCTGTCTCCGTAGACTCCTCTATCAAATGCTTGCAATGCAGATCATTATGTCCTGGAAGTTTTATCAGCTTTCAGTTCCATAAATTTCTTCAGTACTTTTTTTTTACAAATGCTAATTTCTTTCAGATCCTTGTTGAGTATAGATTTGTCATCATCCTCTGTTTCTGGGTGGATTGCTGTATTGTCTTCTGTTATGACAGACGCACAACAACATTTTGCTTAATTTCTTTACCATTTCCTTATGCCCCAGTGTAAATTCTCCTGTCTGTCTGAAAGGTATCCATTTAACTTATTAGTTACCAATGGAAGCCTTTAAAATTTGTTTCTTGCCAGCCTACTCTCATTTTCTGCATTTTCTACATCAGTTTCTTGTGCTCCTGAGATGTTTCCAATCCAGACACTTAATTTTTGGCAATGTCATCTGCCGTTCCTTTGATCTAATAGGATTTTCAGCGTCTCATTAGACGTGACTGGCCATTTTTGGTTTTTGCGCCTTAACAGATATACATTTATTCTTTAAATTTAGGCATTGCTTATTTACAGTCATCCCTTTTTAATGTGGTTTCCCAATCTTCCATTGCCAACTCGTGTCTCATACCTTCATGGTTTAATTTGTCACCATTCTATCATCTTCAGCTTGCTTTCATTTGAACTCATCTCCCCACTTTTACAATTGCTTTGAGTCACATTTACGTCAACATGAGATTTGACCTGCTACATTAGAGTTTTCCTTAAGTACAACGTCTTACCAGAACTTTGGATCGTGCTTAGTCATAAAAATGGAATATTTCAGATCTGGTGCTAGCGAATCGCTGGTAGAATCTTCAGCTTTTCTTGAAAATCAAAAGAACTACAGATGCTGGAAATCTGAACTGAAAACAGAACATGCTGGAAAAACTCAGCTCAGGCAGCATCTGTGGAAAGAGAAAATAAGCAGGCTAACGTTTCAGGTCTCTAACCCTGCATCAGTTCTGAATGTTTAACATAGAACAGTACAGCACAATACAGGCCCTTTGGCCCACAATGTTGTGCTGACCTTTAAACCTCACCTAATACTATCTAACCTCTTCCTCCCACATATCCCTCTATTTTAAATTCCTCCATGTGCTTATCTAGTAATCTCTTGAATTTGACCAATGTACCTGCCTCCACCACTGCCTCAGGCAGCGCATTCCATGCCCCAACCACTCTCTGGGTTTAAAAAAATCCTTCCTCTGATATCTCCCTTGAATTTCCCACCCATTACTTTAAAACCATGCCCTCTTGTTTGAGCATTAGTGTCCTGGGAAAGAAGTGCTGGCTGTCCACTCTATCTATTCCTCTTAATATTCTGTACATCTTTAGCTGCTTAAAATCCAAAAGCTATTTTGTTCTGTCTTTGGCAAGTGTTTTATCATTTGGATTAATTGTGTTGAAAAATGTTCTTGCCATTTAGGTTCCAACATTAATTGATCTGTGTGTTAAAATGTATTTTAAAATATTAGAAGAGTGATATAAAACAGTAACTTCTGTTCTTCTCCTTTGACAGTTTGTGCATTTTGTGGAAAAGAAGTTTTTGTGGTGTGCCTACTGGGTAGGCTTGGGTATCTTGTCCTCTGTTGGGCTTGGGACAGGTCTGCACACCTTCCTGCTCTATTTGGTAAGTAAATTATTCAGCACAATCACTTCAATTCAGAGGTACTGTTGGATGATTTTTGTTGGGAATGTGTAGCAAGCAACTATCAAGCAATGAAATGGAAGTGAAGAGATCTGGTAACTTGTAGTAAGCAGCTGATAAAATGACATGGATCTGAGCAGAATAAGAATTGATTGCCCTTAACAGTATAATTCAGGGAGGAGAATCTACCTCTCCTGCCCCCACCAAGTCCTGTCTGGCCTTGGTGACTCCAATCTTGTATTATGAGATTGGACATTAGAAGTGGTTTAATGAATGACTTGGCTGTGAGGAAATAATTATGGAAAATATTGTGGTTTGAGAAAGCAGCCTACCACCACCTTTTCAGCACCAGCCTGGGGCTTGGAATGAAAAGCAGCCTGATTAATCTTTTTGATCTGAATGGATAATGCTATAAAATATAGGGACTTGCTTCTTGACTACAACTGTTAGCTGAGTACTGATCTACTGAGTTTTGTTTTTAAACATGTTCTTGCCTGATAAGTTACGTGATGCTAGAGAGGCAGAGATAGCTTAAGGTCTTGTAAGCCAAAAAAAGAATCCCCTTTCTGTGGTGATAGATGGACAGAAATAACATTTTTTATATTCTCTGTCATTTACTATAGTAATTTTGCTGTAATTGTTCTGGCTATACTGAGGAATTTTGCCACAGTGCCATTATTTACTCTTAAGTTTCCCTCCAATTCCCACCCTCTTCATTTACGTGACTCGACATGTACACTGTTGGGAACAAAGTACAACGCAACATTCAAGAATACTGTTTCTGTGCCCTGTAACATCTTGGTTTGAACATGGGCTTTGTTTACTGTAAACTTTTGGCTGTACACATTTTCCAACCTGTAAATGTTATACTGAACCATCTATCATTTGCTACTACAGTGGTCTTGTATTTTCTTGTATTCTGTCAGACTTTTTTTTTGATTCATCTGTTTATTTGTTGTGTAAGTCTGCTTGTGACTCCTCTTATCAAAGACTTGATTTTTCCCCACCCTTTACGATTCTGGTCTTTTAGGTTCTGTGTCCAAAGCATAAACTTGTTCTTTAGTTATTTCGGAATTCCAAATCCCATTTGTTTTCTGTATGTGCAATATAAATCACATTTTGTCCCCTTTAGTCCTATTTGATATTGTAGGGAGAATTTATTACCATAGGGATAAATCCTGATGACTTGATGTCATTCATGAGAATAAATTGAAGGGTTATAATACACAAATCACATGCTTGCATTTCTTCAGGGTCATTTAAATCTTTTCATTCCTGAACTTGTTAAAAGTCAATTTTTTGACTTGATGGGGAATACTTATTGCTATATTTCAGGGAAGTTTTTAATGGACTGTGTTTAGGGAGAAATTTGATTACAGTAGTAATGAAAAAATTGAAAGAGACTTGAACCCTGAAAGAAATGCAGGCAAGATTGAATAGGCACAGTATAGATGCGAGGCTATGTCATCTGTATATGATGTACTTTTATACAATTAATATTTTTCATTTTTAAATTTGTGTTCACATTTGCACTGCTTCAGTTTTATCTCTCTTCCTTGGCCTATTAAGCACTGGCTTTTTGCTTCACATGTTGATGCAATGTTTGCCATTTTAACTATAAACAGTAATAGCAAAGATTTTGAGCTTGGCAGTAAAGTGACAGCATTTGACCTTGACTGAAGAAAACTGTCCACAAAGATGTATTGACTTCTGTGACACGGATTTGGCATTTCTGATGTTGTTGTTGTTCGCCATCATTTGAAGTCAGTGAATGCAGGTGCAGCAGTCATTCAGGAAGGCATGAGTATGTTGGCCTTCACTAGGGTGGGTTTGGGTTTGATTACGGGATTAAGAAGTTTTATTGCAATTCTATAGGCCCTTGGTGAGAGCACACCTGGAGCATTATGTACAGTTTTGGTATCCTTTATCTAAGATCTGGCCTTCATTAGCCAGGAGATTGAGTTCAAGAGCCGAGAGGTAATGTTGCAACTCTATAAGACTCTGGTTAGACCACACTTGGAATGTTGTATTCATTTCTGGTTGTCACATTATAGGACGTGGAAGCTTTGGAGAGGGTGCAGAGGAGATTAACAAGAATGCTACCTGGGATGGAGAGCATGTCTTATGAGGAGAGGTTGACCGAGTTAGGGCTTTTCTCTTTGGAGCGACAGAGGATGAGGGGAGATTTGATAAAGGTGTATAAGATTATGATAGGCATTGACAGTGTGGACAGCCAGCATCTTTACCCAGGGTGGCAATGGGCAATACAAGAGGTCACCCATTTAAGGTGCATGGAGGAAATTTCAGGGGAGATGTCAGAGGTCGTTTTTTTTTTACACAGTGGAGGGTGCCTAGAATGCACTGCTGGGAGTGGTGGTAGGGGCCAGTAGGATAAGGTCATTTAAGAGACTATTAGATAGGATAAAAGTAAGAGGGTTATGGGAGGTGAAGTAGCGAGGGGGATAGATTGTATGGGGATAAGGTTTATATAGGTCAGCACAACATCGTGGGCCGAAAGGCCCGTACTGTTCTATTTTCTAAAGGATGTACTTGCCACAGAGGGAGTGCAGCAAAGATTTACTACTTGGGTTTCAAGGATGGTGGGTTTGCTACATAAGGTGAGATTGAACAGATTAGTCCCTAGAATTTAGAGGAATGAGAAAAGATCTCGTCAAAGCATACAAGATTCTTAAAGGGCTTGTCAGGCAAGATGCAGAGAGGATATTCCTCTGATTGCAGGAATAGGGAGCTCAGTTTGAGAATAAGGCATAGATTGTTTGGGATGGAGATGAGAAATTTCTTCACTCCTGAGGATGGTGAATCTTTGCAATTTTCCACCTTGGATGGCTGTGGGGGTTCACTCGTTTTGTTTGTTCAAAATGAAGAACAATAAATTTCTCCGTTTGCTCAAATTGGAAAACATATTTCCAGTTAAGAGAATTGAGGGATATGGTTAATGGTGCTGAGGGAGGAGATCGGCCATAACCTTGATGAATGGGAAAGTAGGCTGAAAGGTCCAGATCTCCTGCTCCTGTCTCTTGTGAAAAGAATCCCTGGAGTCCAACAGCTCTATCATCATCAAGATGGCTGAGCAACCAGTAATCTGAAAGACATCAAAGGCAAGCAAGATTTTTAACTTTTTGAACATTTTGCAGAGGACCAGATAAAGGTTGTGAGAGAAGCATGATTTGTTAGAAGTTAAATTATGAGGAACTTATTTTTTTAAAGAATAAATAGGCTTAAAAATCTGCTGTTTTCAAATATTTCCACTTTTCTTTTTTAAAGAGTCGGAGTTTGTTGAGAAGTAATTAGAGTCATTGACGTAGTCATAGAGTTGTACAGCATGGAAGCATACCCTTTGGCCCACCATGTCCTTTTGTCCATTTACTCTGATCCCATTTGCCCACATGAGGTCCCTATCCTGCTATGTCTTGCCTATTTAAGTGCATGTCCAAATGTTTCTTAAATGTCCATCTCCTCTGGCAGTGAGTTCCAGATATCAACCACTCTGTAAAGAAAGAAAACATTCTACTCAAATCCCTCTTAAAATTCCTTCCTCTCACCTTAAGTCTATGCTATCTTATTTTTGATAGCCCTGTCATGGGGAAAAAGATTCTGACTACCATATCTGTGCCTCTCATAACTTCGTATACCTCTATCAGGTCACCCTTCAACTGCATTTGCTCCAGGAAAAAAAAACCCAGCCGATCCATTTTCTCCCATAACTGAAGTCTTCCAATCCAGGCAACATCTGAGTGTATCTCCTGTGCACTCTCTCTCCAGTGCAATCACATTCTTCCTTTAGTTTGGCAACCAGAACTGCACACAATACTCCAAGTATGGTCTCACCAGTGTTTTGTACAGTTGCAACATAATGTCCCAACTTTTATATTTTGTCCTGACCTATAAAGGTAAGCAGGCCATATGTCTTCTTCACCACCCTATCTATTTTTGTCACTTTTTCAGGGAACTATTGACTTGAACCCCAAGGTGTCTCTGTGCATCATTTCTTAGTGCCTTACTGTAAATGTCCTACACCTGTGTGACTTCCTAAAATGCATGGTTATTTAGCATGCCATTTTAAAATCTCGGGTGTTGTGCAACAAAACAATACTTCCAGGCTTTTTTTCAGTGGGCCTTGTTCATAAATGGCTATAATTTTAGTCAGTGCTACTGATTTCCCTTATGACGAAGAAGGCGGTGAAAGAGTGAAACCTGTAGAGGGCAGCAGAATTACTAAGTTCAAGCTTAGATTTCTGCAAAGTCAAAGCCAAAGTCGAGTTTATTGTCACATGCACAAGTACGTGTATGCACAGGTATAATGAAAAACTGTGATGCTGCTGCAAGCAAGTTTTTCATTGCACCTGTGCATCCATGTACTTGTGCACAAGACAACTCAACTTTGACTTTGCAGAAATCCAAGCTTGAAGTCAGGGTAATTCTAAGTTACTGTCAGTTTCACTGTATATGGACAGTAGAAGCATTCATTACAAGTGTAAAATCCAGGCTAGTAAGTTGGTATTTAAAAATATAGACTGAATAACATTGGGTTCAGTTATCTTGTGGAATTTCCTTGGCCTCCAATTTTCCAGCTTCACCTGAAACTACACTTCTGATTTGCCTTGTGCAATTCCCAGAAGATTAGGTAGTAATTATGAAATTAAGTAACTGACTAAAACTCTTTCACATCCAACTCTATCCCAAGCAAGCACTTTTCTTTTCTCCCCAAAAGACGAAAAAAAATTTGAATACTGAGGCCTGAAGAGAGTTACATCAGTTAGAGGTGACAAGTTTCACAAAACGTTTCACATTCTCTCCATAGATGAAATCCAGGATGTTTAGATTGATACTAGAATACATTGGCCAAGTTATTGCATTGTTTATATTTCATTGCTCTTTACCTGGGGAATCTATAAGCCTTGCACTGGGGGCTGCTGAGAATTTGAAGAGGGCAGGCATGGTAGTATAGCGGTTAGCGTAACACTATTACAGTGCCAGCGAGCCAGGTTCAATTCTGGCCACTTTCTGTAAGGAGTTTGTCCGTTCTCCCCGTATCTGCATGGGTTTCCTCCCACATTCCAAAAGACGTACAGGTTAGGAAGTTGTGGGCATTCTATGTTGGCGCTGGAAGCGTGTCAACACTTGCGGGCTGCCCCAGAACACTATGCAAAAGATGCATTTTACTCTGTGTTTTGATGTACATGTGACTAATAAAGATATCTTACCTTAATTATTGACCATGGTAGAAATAGGAACTGAAAAGAAAAAAGCAGTGAGACAAAGGGAGGGGGTGGAATTGAAACATCAGGACATATCTTCTGGGCTTTGACAAGGCTAACGGGCAGTTGTTGTCTTATCAGCATTGAACATAACCACTGTTTTGACTTAATTGTGTGAGCTCAGGGCCATAAGTATTTATGTAATATTGTTTATTAGGTGCACTTGTGTTTCAGTTCTGTTCAATTGTAAGACCTGTAAATTGTCCTTAATACATGGGGCTCATAAAGAATTGTCAGTTCCACTATTCAAATGGGGAAATCAAAATTGTCATGCATTGGGTAACAAGGGAAATTGGAGGATAAGTTTGAGGGATCTACTGTAGCTCATTTAGCTTCATTATTTGTCTGTTTTGAAAAGCCAAATCCCACTGTTTACATCTACCAGTTCATTTGAAACTCCCTTCTGGACTGGATGAACAGTTCTTCATGGACAGAATTCTTTGGGGCATCTTGAAAGGGAAGTGAAAGAAATTACATAAATGTTAGTTTGCCTTTATTGTCTTCCTTCATTCTCTCAAGGCAGACTAAGTCAACAATAAGTATATTGTTCATCTCTTTATGTTTACTGATTTATTCCATACAGTGCATGTCATTACCAGAAATATTTTGCATAATTAAAATTCTGTTCATATACAAGTATAAAACTTAAATTAACGTGTTCAGCTGCCTAAGTGGATCATTTAACTTTCCTGGAAAACAATCACTTTGTGGTCAATTTCCAGGTCAACTGTTTGCTCCCTTTGCAGCCTCAGTCAAAAACGTTTTCCAATGCCAAGGTGCAAAGTATCATCCTAAGCTATGAAATGCAGCGAATGAATTTTGTTTTGTGTTGAGAAAACTTTGTATCTTGCTCTGCAGTTACCATTTGCTTAATGGTTAATTAACTCTTTAGGCTAGCTTCTGTTTTTCAAAATAGCACATTATAATTTGTCTCGTACAGGAATGTTTGTTTTATCCACAATTACAGTATTATCACTGCATCTCTCTTTAAATGGGTACTCAACTCCTTCAATGCTTTCTTGCTCTTTATGCCAAAAAGTTTGTTTGCCTTCATATGGGTTGTAAGTTGTTCCTTTGTTCTTTCTGTAGCTTGTATTATTTCCATTGTTTTTTTTATTACTTGGCAGCATTACCCAAGTTTAAAACCTTGGTTTGTGTGTGATTCTCATTTTTCTAATTTTATTACTGTATGCATACTGCAAATGATCCATTGCAAGATTATTAAATTGTGCTGGGTACTCATTACTTATTATTTTGCAGTCTGAAGTTTCCTTTAATAATTACTTCACTTTTTTCATTTCCCTCTTTTTGACATAGTATTTACTCACTTCTAATAGAAACTCTTGGTTCCATTTATTTTTGTCTTATCAGATGCCCCACCCATTCAGAGATATTTTTTGCTGTGTAACAGGTTGCATAGAGTTCTTTAAGCAGCATTTAGTCGTGAGGAAAAAGGAAAATTAAAGTTTTGACCTTTTTTGTAGGTTGTGGGCTATCTGCATTTTGGTTCAGTCTGGCTGATAAAAGGACAAGGTTCTACTGTTTCAGCTTGCCCTTCTGTATGGTGGTGCTTCAGTGAGATTGTATCGTACCATGTAGCACGAGGATGCACTATGTTCTAAGTGTGGATTAAAAATGACATTCGGATGACTGTATCAACATAATATGAATTAAAGTATACTTTATTTATGGAAATATTTTCTTTTCCCTGGGAAGCCTTTGTGGTCCCTCCTGCAATGTTATATTATCACTTCAGTGCTGAGTGATTTCTGATGCCCATCGATGTATTTGGAGAACAAATGTCTCCCCAATCACTAAAAATAAACCAAATGCAAGAAGTCCTTCTGCTAAGATGCTATCATATTACTGGAGCAGACAGAAGAGTGGCACCTTCTATCCTATGCTTTGGTTTCACACTAAAAGTTGTCTCTTGCATTAGAACAAGTGGTAGAACTCTCCAGTTTATGTGCCTTAATTCCACAGAATTATTGAACCTTTAAAAGTAAAGAGGCAATAAGGTCTATGTGCAACCCCCCAACTTGCATGTTTTTAAAAAAAAAATGTTAGTTATTTTGGATGAAGCATTTCCGTGTAGGTAAATTTGTCTACGTAGGTTAATAGTCATAGAACAATACAACATGAAACAGGCTCTTTGGCCTACCGAGCCCACGTAGACCATCAAGCACCCAGTTTTACACTAATTCTATCCTGCCCTGGCCCTCCCATCAACTTCCCCAGATTTCACTGCTTGCCTACACCAAGAGCAACTTACAGCGGTCATTTAATCTACCAGTCCGCACATCTTTGGGACGTAGGAGAAAATCCACGAGGTCACAGGGAGAACGTGCAAACTCCACACACAGCACTGGAGGTCAGGATTTTGAACCTAGGTCACCGAAGCTGTGAGGCAGCAGCAGCAGCTCTATTAGCTGTGCCACCCACACTTTCCCATGGTTAAAGTACTCATTCTCTCTCACCTCTTACTGAAGCTGACTCTTGCCAACAGCAGGTAGTTGGATACTGCCTGTACTGATACCCAGTGCAAGGTGGTTGCTTTCTTGTGTGAACCTTGACAGTGAAATAATGCAACGATGCAGCACATTCTCGCAGAGTTTTTTTCCTCTTTGCATGAGTATATGCATTTTTCTGGAAAGATGACTAGCGAGTGATTAGAATTAAGATCTCTGTTTTCATGCCACTGAACCAGCTGCAGGACTCTAGCAAAACTCTTATAACTCTATCTTTATAGGGAAGAGATGTCTGGAGAGTGGAGAACCACTAGTTTGCTGTAGCAAAGTACATTGAAGCTGCAGCAGGTTGTCATATTCCAGCTGCAATTCCACTGATTATATAATGGTGGAAGAGAATTTCAAGGGGCTGTAGAGAAGTGGAGAAGGGGTGTTGGTGATGGGGATATGGAGAGAGGGAAGCCACGTAAAGGTGGTATTAAAATCCTGCAACTTCACCCTGTCACATGACACCTTACAGTTACTATATCAAAAAAGATATCTCAGAGTAGTGGGTTACTTGTTTGATCTGTGTGATGAAATATGTATTATATGGGGAGCCATGAAGGAGTTGGGGAAGTGATATTTTGAAAATTTTTGGATCAATGGTAAAAGTGTACACTTAAACGTTACATAAGAGAAGTTTAAATTATTGCCTTCCCGCTCTTAAATTGAATAACCTGGAAAATCCCTTGGGTGTCTACTTTGGTTCTGAGGAGGTCACTGTGGAACCTGCAGATTCAGCCACAGGTGGGGTAGGAGTTGCTCGGTGGGTTGAGTAGGTGGTTTGGGAGGTAGTGCGCTCTGTCGCTTTTGCATGCTTTGCTCTCAATGCCTTCCACCTAGAGTGATCATTCAAGGCCCAGAGATTCCCAAAAGTCAGTGGGGATATAGCAGTTCGAGAATCCCCTTTGAATCTTTCCCTCTACCTATCTGATAATCCCTCATGCAATTTCTTGAGTCTGGTGTTGGGAATGCCAGTGATGTGGCCTGCTCAATAAAGCAATGTACTTGGGGCCTTAATGCTGGGGATCAGACCTGGGAGAGGATGTTGACATTGATTTACTTATCCTGCCAATGGATTTTACATTAGTGGTATCTCTCCAGTGCTTTCGGGTGCCTGCTATGATCCAAGTCTCCAAAGCTAACAGGAGAGCAGGACTCCCTGCCACCTAGTGCACTATGAACTTCGGGTGGGGAGGGAGCGGGGGCGGAGGAGATATGGTGTTGAGATTTTGTTCTTGAAACTTTTTCCTTGGAAGGTTTAATAAAGGCTGTGTTGATGAACCAAAAGTGCTGGTGAATTTCATCATTGAAGTCTGTCTTCACTGAGAGGTGGCCCCTGAGAAGAGAAATGCTCCACATTTTCTAGGGTCTAGTCATGGACTTCCATTGTTGTTAGTGGTGCTGTACAGCAGGGGCACGTTGTTTGTTTTCTCATTATGTTGAATGCAAAGCCCATCGTCGTGTTTGCTTTAATGAATGAGTTGACTTGGAGCTCAACCTCCAAGCAAGCACATATACAAGCTGCATGGATCTGGTGGTCAAGGAGGACCCTGGTGATGACTTTTCCTGTGGTAGACAGCTCAAAGATGATCAGGATAAGTGTCTGAAGTCCCCTGTCATGTTTTGTTCTTCCTAGACATGCAAGATGAGCTTCTAAGTTTGTGACAGAAGTTCCTCATAACCAAGTTTTAGAATTTCAGCAGGGATGCTGTCTTCTCGCAAGACCTTGTTGCTTTTTAGTTGACTTGTAACATTTCAACTGCTTTGGTAGTGGTGAGGCTGAACATAGAACATAGAACACTACAGCACAGTACAGGCCCTTTGGCCCACAATGTTGTGCCGACTTTTTATCCTGCTCTAAGATCTATCTAACCCTTCCCTCCCACATAGCCCCCTATTTTTCTATCATTCATGTGCCTATCTAAGAGTCTCTTAAATATCCCTAATGTATCTGCCCCCACAACCTTTGCTGGCGGTGCATTCCATGCACCAACAACTCTCTGTGTAAAGAACTTACCTCTGACATCCCCCTCATATCTTCCTCCAATCACCTTAAATTTATGCCCCCTCGTGTTAGCCATTGTCGTCCTGGGAAAAAGTCTCTGACTGTCTTCTCGATCTATGCCTCTTATCATGTTGTACACCTCTATCAAGTCACCTCTCATCATCCTCCTCTCCAAAGAGAAAAGCCCTAGCTCACTCAACCTGAAGAGGATTGTTTGCTCTGAAGTGAAGTTAAGGCTGCTTTTTTGTTAAGAATGGAGTCCTGGTTAAGGTCTTTTGAAGTGTTCCTTCCAACTGCTACATGAGGACCTTGCTAGTTGACCTCTGATTTACTCTTGAGGGTGTATGGTGGAGTTTCCAATCCAGGCATATCTTGCATTTACAGTGGTTTCATGATCATTCACATCAAACCAGTCCTGATTGCATCCTAATGGTGTCTCACTGAGATGATTTAAAATCTAACAGTTGTCAGTTTGTGGATTGGAAGTGTTATTGTGAGATCTTGGGCTTGTTTTTGTGGTGAGGCAGGTTGTTGATTGTGACAAGTCAGTGCTCCAAGCATTTTGTCAGGAGCATTTTCCTATTGGAATTAGTTTTTCCTGTTTCTCTTTTCTTGGGGTTGCATCTTCCCGAATCCTGGCATTGATTTCACTGAAGAGGATCAGGTTGCCTCACACAGATATATACCCACGTCTTTACCCCTATACCCACCCACCGCTCCCAAGGTCAGAGTAGAAGTCCTTTTGGGCTTTATCTGTGGCTTCAAGGGTTGGGGCATAGAGTTAGCCCATGGGGAGGTGTTGAGTCTTGCTCATTCCCAGGAGCAAATCCCACCTGTGAAAATATCATTCCTCTTCTGGTTTGCCCATCCAAAGGAAGGTGTACCCACCACTGTTCTTTAGAACTGCCTTTCTCCTGCCCATCATTCTCAGACTGTTAATCTTGCTATTAAAGCATCCAAGTTCACAAGCTTTGATATCATATTGAGTGGAAGGTGTCTGTGCATGATTTCTGTTAACTTGAGGTAGCTGTTGTACAATTAGCACAGTCTTGACAGACTGAGGCTTGGATTCAGTGATGAGGGGTGGCTGAGGTGAGTGAAGACCAGGATCTGCTGATGGATACTGACGTTCGCAAAAAGGTTGATATTCTTGTAGATGGACACATTCAGCCATAGGTGCCTATGGGTACTGCTGCCCTCACTAACCCCCTCTCTGCACATTAACCCTCTAGGCTTCAGTTCACTCAGTGCTTGAATTTGAAAATGTTCAGCTAGCATGAGATTTCCTGCCATATTCCAACCATGCAGCTCCAGGACACACCAGCAGATGGAGCTGATGACTCATTTCAATGGCATATGAAGGAAGGATTCAGGTCACACAGTGATCTAATTACATCAGTATATGCTTAACTCCATTTAATTAACTCGCTCCATGAGGGAAACCTTTCTTAGAACAAAAAAAATTGTTACTGTCATCTCCACCTGGTTATGTTATAATACTGAGACATGCCCATTCAGCCACTTGGAGCACAATCTATTTTAGACTTATCTCGTCCCATAATTATTTAATCTAAGTCCTTGTTCCTCTTGTGAATAGGAAAATTATTTTGAAAAACGTAGAAGGCTTAAGACCCTCTTGAAGCTACCACCTAAGATGAAATTTATTTATTGAACAAAAATAAGGTAAGATAAATAATGGGTGCCTAGACTGACTGAAAAAGGCCCAATTCTCTGAAAGCTTCAGTCCCAATGCTGTACTTAAATGACAATTTAGTCTCTAACTAGGCAGTAGACTTGTGACTGAGACCTAAATAGGCAATGTTTTGCCTACTTGCAAAAGAGAGAGGCTCTCAATTTAATGTACTTGTTCAATACTTGTTTCAGTCTTTGAGCTACAGCAGCACTGATGAAGGGTCTCTGACCTGAAATGTTGAACTGTTTCTTTTCTACAGATGCTGTCTGACCTGAGTGTTGCCAGCAGTTAGTTTTTATTGCAGATTTCCAGCATCTGCAGTTCTTGTTATTTTTCATTTATCACTGTTTGATCTTGGCTCTAAGTATTGCTTTGCATCCTGGTGCAAACGGGTGATATAAGTTGTCCTTTTTCTTCTGACTTTGCTGCCTTTTCTCCCATCCCTTCAGAAGTTGCTGCGTTGAGGGACTTGCAGAAATATGAAAAAGTAGATGAAATGCTGGAAAAGCAGATCAAGTTCACTGACAACTTGAACTTTAAGTTAATTCATGGTTGGATCTTTTTCGCAGCAATTCTGATGAAAGAACTCTACCCAAAATAGTAGACCTTGCGGTGTTGCTGCTAATAGTTGATCGTGTAATGAAACCTGTTGACCTTTCTTTCATCAAACAAGGAACCAGGAGGTTCTCTAATTTCTGTTGAATATTTAATGTTTGGCCAAAATTGTAATGGAACATTTTTTCTGATAATTAAATACACTTGAGCAAAATATATCAATTAAATGTGTTAGCCAACCAGTGCTGACACAGACGTTGCTAATGAACCTGTGGTGTGAGTATGGTAATACTGATTTGGTCTCATGTTGTAATCTTAGTAGAAACACCCAAAGTACACTCCAACACAGGTGAAGATGCTTCCTGGTTTATTTGTTTAACAAACATTTATCACCATTCAGTAACCAAGGAAATAAAATTTCGCTCTGAACATAACATTTGCATGCTCTACTATTCAAATTTTATCAACAAGTGCACAGAGATATTAGGATTACATCCCATCAATAATATCTAATTTTCCCCCAATTTGTTTAACATAATTAGAGTTATCCATGTCAAAACTTCAATTTAGTCGTAAGTACTCAGAATTAGCTACTCCATTTCTTTGGAAAAGTTAGGTCCTGATATAAAACTCTAGTTCCTTATCCTGTGGGGAAGTGGGGTGCAGTTTCACTCCTGTGACTGTCCACGCACTGTTTGTTGTTCAAGCTGTGATTTTGCAAAGATGTTGATAAGTGTTCAAGCCCCCACACCACAACCAGTATGAAGGCTGAAGCTGTCCTTTGTAAATCTACAAACAATAAACCTGGAACAGGAAATGGACACTGGAAAAACCTGTAGGACCTTGACAGAAGATGAGAGCTGTTTACAGCAAGTTGCGCTGCACAGGTTTGCTGGGAACTGAGCAATGAGGGTTAATTTTACAGATGGAACTGAAAAATGCTGGCAGAGTAGTTCTCAGTGACACTTGTGTATTGTTTCATCATTAAATGTCACATGGTATTTCGTGACTGGGGACTGGCCTTCTGCCAGTGGTTTACACAAGTTAGAAGGATGGGAATTTACAGTTTTTTGCAAGACTACAACATAATGTGTATAAAATTACAAACTGAAACAGTTGACAAATTTACTGTTCAAAATAACAATAATACAGGAGAACTGCCTTGAAAATGAATTGTTTCTTGCTTTGTTTTGCTTAATGGAGGATACTTGAGAATATACCTATTGCTGACATTTCTTCTTGTGTTGTTTCGGGGTCTAGGATGACTTGTTCCAGTCGGGTTTTTTGGGTTCCAAGGTAATATGGTAAAATGGCTTTAAAAACTAGTTCAGGGTAATTGCATTAACTATATTCCCTCACTCTTGCTTACGGTTTCTTGTACACTCTTGTATGAAATTGAAACCTCAGAACATAAGTGATAGAAACAGGAGTTTGTATTTGTCCCCTTGACTACTCAACCCTTCAATAGGATGGCTGATCTTTTACATTGGAGCCTCTTTCTGCACTAACCCCCAAATCATTTGATTCCCTTAACATCCAAAAATCTATTGATCTTGCTGTAATGCACTCAGCAACTGCATCTCCACAGCCCTCTTGGAGAATTTCCAAAATTTGCCACTCTGGGTTCAGACTGATAAATACTGAAATTATTTTCCTGGTGAGTTTGTGGAAAGTTTTACTCAGTGGAGACTGGCTAGTTTTACCAGTGATTTTAAATGCATACTTAAAGTTTAAAACTAAAGTAAGTATTTTTTAAAATCATTCTTTCTGGTAAAATTCAAATTATTGTAGTTGACGTGCCTGGAAATTTCCTTTGAGAGAGCATAATGTGATTTAACTCTATCTGAATGTCATCTTGTTTTGTCCTTGCACTCCTATTTTATTCCCTTCCTTCCCTGCAAATAACCCCTAGCATCTCTCATCTATCTGCATCATCTTGAAGCACTTTCATGCATTTCTGTTGATCTGGATGGTTGAGTGATATCTCCCTAAGTATTTTAATGACATGTTAATAACCAGCGCCAGGAAATAACACCCAGGATTCACTCATCCAAGAGCGTCTTGATGTTTTTCTCTTGCATATTCATTTCCAGTATCTTAAGTTATTTTTAGTGCAGTTATGCTTTTGTTACAACATTGTGGCATTTGTTGTATTTTTCATTCAATATGCATGCAAAGTACAAATGGACCACTGAACTTCATTCAGTGTCTTGGTACTGATTTGCATCAAGGCGGTGTGTATTGGCTGCCTGTCACGTTGGCATCCGGTAAGTTTTGTTTCAGGTGGAGTGTGGAGCATAGAAGTTATAAGCATTGCTGTTTAAGTGTCAAGCAGTTACTGCTGTGTAGAAATCATAAACCTTGTGTTCAGCTGCAGAGATCACATGATTGAGGACTTAGCCACTTTTCTTGTACGTGAAATTTGGAAGCAAATACACATGAGAATTAGATTTAGTCCATACCTCCCCCTATCCAATAGTGTTGCACTTACAGGGGAAAAATTGGAGGGGGAGAGGGGAGGGAAGGTGCATCCCTGAAGTTTGAATGAAAGTGTGCCATGTGCACTTGCCTACAGTGCACTTGATGAAACAGTTCATCTACAGCATGAGGCTTTTTGTTTTGGAAAAGCTCATGAGTGTGGATTGTAACTTCTTCCTACCAGAATCAACTGTGCACTAATCTGCCAAATGTCTAGTCTTGTTAGCTCTTCTGGTTTGCTGGATCACCTTACTTTAACAATACTTAATTGAGTGCATGGGAAAGTAGAAAGAGGGAATATGCATCATTTTGGTTTTTTTCTTCTTCCCCACCCCCACTGAATTTACAAGTATTGTGTGATAATTATTTTCCTTGTTTGGATAGTTTTGCTGTGGATGTAAATTCAACAGTGCTGTCCCTTATCCCAGTGTTTCTCTCAGTTGCTATTTTTAATTTAATTATTTCCTCTTTGGATTAGGAAACTAGTTTAGTTTTTTGTTTCATCACTGGTTATTAGGAACAGAATACCAAGAACTTGATCCCTGGATTGAATAGCCATGGCTTCACAGCGCCAGCAGCCTTGGTTCAATCCTGCTTTCTGTTGCTGTCTGTGTGGAGTTTGGATGTGACTGGGCTGGTTTCCCCGGGCACTCCACATCCTGAAAGGGTGCTGTTTGGAAGTTAATTGGCTATTGCGAATTATCACTGGCATTTGTGAGTGCAGGTGGAGTTGATGAGGTTGTGAGAGTCATTGGGTTACAGTAAAGTAAGTGGGAGAAAGGAATAGTTCTAAGAAGCTGCAGAGACTCAATGGGCTGCATGGTCTCTGGAAAAGCTGAAAATATGACAAAATAGAAGCCCTAGCTCACTACTGCCCTGTGCTCACTGGTCTATATTTGACTCTCAGCTTCCAATGATAGAAAAGTCGTTCTTACTCATGTGTTTCATTCCCTCCATGGCTTCATCCCTCTTAATCTATTTTAATCTAATGCCAGAATCCTGTCTGAACTCTGCCTGACACTGGTTTCCTGTACATTCACTAAATACATGACACAATAAGCTGCCTCCATTCCCTGCCCCTCCCTTCCAAGATATTCCCTCCTCCCTCCTCTCCCATTCCTCCATTGTTGACAAATACTGGAACCTTCTGTACATTGATATCATATCCATTAGTCTTTAGTCAATCACAGTCTGTTTTAACTTTAAGTGCTTCCATTTGAAAAGACCGCTATCATTTTACCAATATGGGTGCATTTCAAATCCATATCCTGCAGGTATTTTGCTTTATGTCACTTGAATTTCAATGTAAATTGCCATAATTCTAAAGTTCCTTTTCTCCGGAATGAAGAATCACTCATTCGTTTTGAGAATGTTTTAGTTTAAAATGAGACACATGAAACAGAACCAGATTAGAGTTGAAAAAATATTTTTAGTAGGTTTTTACTGCTCAAGGTGAATGCTGTCAATACCAGATAAGACCTTTTCGTACTGGGCAACCACCGTTGGCAACAAAAATCGAGGAGAAAAGGCTGTTTGAGGAAACTTTTGATTCATTTGGTCTACCGAGTCACATGTTCTTTTGGTGTTTTTCATCACAGTTTGTATCTCCTTTGTCAGCAAAGAACCTGTCAATATTTTGGAATTTTGTTTTTTTTTGTTTCTCCCTACCTTATTTGCCATACCTGAAAGAAAAATAAACCCTTCTGAAATTCCTCCATATTTTCTCTTGCTCTTCATTTGTGTTTAATAGGTGGCAGAAAAGCTTATTCAATTACATTATTTGTGCCTTTAACACAAACTTCTCCAGTCCACTGTGTTTTAAATCTTTCTCTGTCAACTCGATTTGATTCATTTTATCTTAATTTTCTAACCAGCTTTGGGTATTAAATTTGCAGGTGGTTCTGTTTGACCAGTGCCAAATTAATCCAAATAATTAGGAGGTGCTCCTATAATTTACTTTTACCACGTAATGTTTTGGCAGTTCTATTAATTCACTGGATGTGGGTCACTGCAAGACCAGTATTTATTGTCCATCACAATTGCCTCCAAAGATGATGAGCAGCTAGTCTCAATCTGAGGTCCATGTGGTCAAACTTACTGCCAAGATGTGCAGTGGTTTTGATGCCATGAAGAAGTTTACTAGCCTGTTTAAGGCGTTGTTAGAAGTCAAACGCGTAGAGGGCAGTCTGTTGGAGGATGATCGATTTCCTTCTCTGAAGAACAAAAATAAAATGGGTCTTTACCACAATTAAATAGTTTTGTGGTCTCCATTACTGAGACTGCCTTCTTAGTTGTAGACCTTTTATTATGGCTTTGGAGGAGTTGAATTCTTTTCTCCGGATCATTAATCAAAGCCTCCATATTATTAGACTAATAATAGGTCCAAGCATTGAACCTAGTGGAACCTGCTTCAACACGAGTCCCCAAAGATAGAAAAGATAAGTGCAGGGTTCTGCTATTTCCAAGAATTATTAGTCCTGTTAATGCAACAGTTCAATGTCTGTCACTGTCTTGTGCCAGCCATCCTGTGGGCTTCGGCTACTGTCTGCTTCTATTCATTTGGTTATTTTTGCACCTATTTTTCTCATAGTAGAGCAATTAGTAGAAATTGGGCAAGGCTTTTGGTACAGTTGTAATTATTCATAAATTTGAATTAAAAACAAAATTGATACAGTTTTTGTTCTGTTGAATTATGTCCACAAGTATGAGAGTTGAACTTACCCAGGCACATCAAGAAAAGAGTTGTTAAAAACCTGTATCCTCCCATAGAGGACAATATGGTGGTCCTTGAAGCACAGAAAACCCAAGTGGCTTGCTCTTTTGTCCTCTATTCGTCGGTTTGAACTTTATTGGATTTAGAGCAATCAAATTTACTGGGGAGCACCTATAACCACCTAACTGATATCCAGTTTGATCAGGACTTGGCTTCAGACCTTGGTCCAAACATAGATCAAAGAAATGAATTCCTGAGGTGAAATGAATTTGACTTTCCATTGCATCAAGATAATGTCACAGCATGGCATCAAAGAGGCCTGTAAAACTGAAGTCCATGGGCATCTTTGGAGTCAATGCTTTAGTGATTGTAGTTCTACCCTGCATAAAGCAAGATGGTTATGGTTGTTGGAGAGCAATCATCCCTGCAGCAGAGCACTGCTGCAGGAGTTTCTTGGTGTTGTCCTTAGCCCAAATGTATTCAGCTGCATGGGTTTACCACAGACCTATCATAAGATAAATGGTGGAGATATTTGCTAATTACGAAACATTCGATTCCATTGGCAACTCAAAACTGAGCTGTTCATGTCTGCACACAGCACATGGAAACACCACGATGTGCAGGTCTTTGCCACGTTTGGAAATAGATATGGCCTTTCCTTCATTGCTGAGTCCAAAACCTGGAATTTCCCAATCCTACAACATTGTTGGAGTAATTTAGGATGAGTAATAAATACTGGCCTCACCAATGACACCCAAGTCCCCAAAAACATGAATAAAGTAACAATTACTTTGTCGTTTCCTTGCTTTTATTATTTAGTAATGTTCTTTTAAGTACTTAACTGCTTTCCTTTTGAAGATTATTTTAGATTCTGCTCTGTGTTCTTAAATTTGTAAGATATGTTTACTGATTCAAAGACCTGTGGAAACTGTTCTCCATTTATTAAAAGCTTTGTTTTGAATACCTGAGTCAGGCCCCTATTAATCTTTCAATGAATCTAAATTCCTGAATTCAAAGCTACATCTCTAGCATCATCTTCTCCTGAATCTTTACTACTAGATTGCGGAGTCCTTAACTAATGATTTATACAAGTTTAGCTTCATTTCCTTTCTACTCTGTAAACATGCTTGGGTGCTCTATTTGCTGTTTTCCTCCCCCTCCTACAGTTTAAAAAAAATGCTTTCTCAGTACTCCTGAAGCAACCATCTGCTTCTCTGTTCCTTTTAAGCTTTCCTCAACAACACTGCAAGTACTCCTGTAAAATTTTATTCCTGGAAATTTGTGTCCAGTCAGTTACACTTTCAGCCTATTGAACCCTCCCATTCCATTTACTGTTGTCCTACTGACTGGTGATGTATTTTGAGGTGGTGGTTACTGTCAGCCAACCAGTCTGGTGCTGACACTTGTCCATTGCAAGTCTGCCACCTCATTTGGATTTTGAATTGTCATTTAAAAAAATAAGGGTTTTATACTTTTCCTTTTGTCTTTCTCTCTTGCTCCCAATCCATTTTTTCTTTCCCTCCATCTTTCAGAACATGATGTGACATTTGAATTCAACCACCCTAATATGTACTTGCTCCTACAAGACTCTGAATGGAATGAAAATTTAACTTTAACGTTTAACAGCTAATTATGACTTGCCTATATTGTGAAACCCAGATGTACACCTAGTTCGTCTCGATTTATATTTAAACATTTCACCAGGTGCATTGTTTCTTTATATAAAAAAAACACTTGTCTCCTGTTCACTACTATGATGTACAAAGACTTGACCCATGATCAAGAAGCTCTGTTGAGATTTTGTCTGTACTTGTGGTCACAGCACTTTATCTGTTGCTCTCTAGTCAGCTTAATCTTCCTGTTTTCAGTAAGTGGGGTGGGTACTGCTGTCTGCAGCTGTGGGGGTTTGTTGACCACAGGAATAAGTACAGAATGAATCATAGTATGTAGGCACAGAAGCCTTCCATACAATGCAGAAGAACAAGTTATGGCCCTTGTTTTATAAAATTTGTAAATTGAGATAGCAGCTGAAATATTTCTTAATCTTTTTTGAGAACCACATTGTCACATGCACCACTGTGAGAGCTACCAATCCAAACACATTCCCAGCACGTTGTTTAAAAAATAATTGATGCATTTGATAAGGAATGTGAGCTTTTCAGATAAGGACCAATTTTCTGCTTCCAGGGGAGTGACTGTGTTTTTGAGTGAAAAAGATCAGTTTTTGTTTGAAATGAGTTTTGAGGATCTATTCTGGAAGAGTTGCAGAATTACTGATGTCTGTCTTTCGTAGGTACTATTGTTTCCCTGACCAAAGATAGAAAATAAAAAATAGAAGCAGTAATAGGCCATTTGGCCCCTTGTGCCTTCTCCACAACTCAATCAGATATTGTTTGATCTTGAACTTCATCACACTTCCCTGCACTAACATCCATTACTCTTTATATTTCAAAACCTATTAGTGTCTGTCTTACAATTGGGCCTCCACATCTCTCTTGCCTAGAAATGTCCAAAGACTACCTACAGAGTGAAGAAATTTCTTGTCATCTCTAAACTAAATGATTGATTACGTATTTTGAGTTCTTTCTGGTTCTAGTGACCTCAGCCAGGAGGAACCAATTCCATATCTTCCCTGCCAATTTCTTTAAGAATTTTGTTTGTTTCAATGGTGTCACCTCTCTTTCTTCTAAACTTGAGAGTTACAGGTCTGGTGCACTTAACTGCACCTCTTGCAACACACCTACAATTTTGGGAATCAATACAGTAAACTTGTGCTGGACTCCCTTGATCAAAATACCTTTATCCTTAGTATGTTAACTTTTAAATGCTTTTCCAAGATACTTGGAATCTGCAGCATCTTTAATGTGTTCATTAATATTAGATTGGTTTTGATATACTAAATCACACCCCTCTCACAGCTCTCTGCTCTACATAATGATGGTCTGTAGCTTGTCAACCCCATGTTGAACATTGATGTAGCTTGGAAGGTCTGCTCAGGCCTGGCAGACTCTGTCCTGCTTGCCAACTTTTGTTTTGTCTGAGCTGCTGAGAAGCTGATCCTTCTTGCCTCTTCCAATACTACACCTCCCTTGAAGAGAGTCAGTTTCCAGAGGTTCTGACCATTGGAAGCTATTTCCCAGTTGACTCTGTGATGTTTGCCATCTCCCTTCTTTGCCATCAGTTGTTCTGGTAGTTGAGGCATGAATGCTTAGCAGTTAGGAACCCAGTGACCAGTGCACTGGGCAGAATGTGTTTGGGAATACAGCCATTATCAATCGCCGAATGTCACCATAAACATTGGCTAAACTAATCACTCGCTGCATCTTCCCATTCCCACCCTTTTTATGCCTTCTGCAGAGACCACACTCTCCTTACTCCCTGTTCTGCTCGTCACTCTGCACCCACCCCTCTCTAACTCCTGGCACTTTTCCCTACTACCGCAGGAGGTCCAACACTTGTTCCTACACCTCTTCCCTCACCACCATCCAGGGAGCTAAACAACCCTTCCAGGTGAGGCAAATATTCATGTGCACCTCTGCCCACCTCATCTCCTGAATTCAGCGCCCCTGATGTGGCCTCCTCTCCAGCGAGACCACAAACAGACTAGGCGACAGGTTTGCAGAGCACCTGTGATCTGTCCGCAATGGCCATCCCGAGCTCCCGGTTGCATGCCATTCAATTCTCCTTCCCGTTCCCACAGTCACCAGTCTGCCCTTGGCCTTGTCCACTGCCAGGGTGAGGCCCAACACAAACTAGAAGAACAGCACCTCACAATGGAGGGAAATGGACAGTACATGTTTTGGGTCAGGACCTTTCATCTGGACTGTCCAGTCACTTCACCCATCGGATTCCCACCCCACCTGGTTCCATATGCCCTTTTCTCCCCCTTCTCTGCTCCCACCTATGACCTATGCCCCAGTCTCCCAACTCCACCCCTCCCCTTGACCTCCCCTATCTGCCCATCATCCCTCGATCCACCTATCACCTTCCAGCCCCTGTCTAACCCCTTAACCGCTTCTCTTTATACTGGCTATCTTTTCTCTCCACTGATGCAGGATCTTGAACTGAAACATTGACAATTCCTTCCCCCCCTCCCCCTCCCCTTCCCACAGATGCTGTTTGTCCTGCTGAGTTCCTCCAGTTTTTTTTCTCTAGAGTCCAGCATCTTCAGTCTCTTGCATCTCCCTGGCTAAGTGAATGTATGTTGACAGAAATTGTCAAACTCCAGCTACTCTGGTGTCTTTGTCTCATCTGGTGCCGAAGATGTGGCTGAGGCAATGAAGGTGGAAACTTAAGCCTTTTCTTCTGCCTTCCCATTGAAGATGGACTTTTACAGATGCTAAAACTTGCAAGTTTGCATAAAATTTTCATTTAAAAACTTATCCAAACCCCAAGTGAAGTCTGATCAATCCTTGGGCAATGAGGAGGAAAAAGGCCATCTGTAGTTTTGTAGGGAAATTGGAGACAGTAATAATCTCGGCATTATTTCCACCCCAAAGGTAGAGGACGGGGTGTGTGGGGAAAAGAAAGAACTATTGTAACACCAGGCAATGGGACTGAAGAAAAATAGAATGTAAAACCTCATTCTGGCAAAATCGCTGGAAATACTCAGCAGGTCAGGCAACATTTATGGAGAGAGAAACAAGTCATCATTTTAGGTCAATGATCCTTCACCAGAACTGGAAAAATGAGAAAAAAATGTTTTAATTTGAAGAAAGGGGAAGGGTGGAGGGAAATAGGAACATTTGTGATAGGGTGCAAAATTTTCAATGTAATCATTATTTTAAATACTGGCAGCTAGATACGGGAAAGAAAACAAACCAAGGAATAAATTGATACCTGTAATATCTGTGAAGAAAGGGGAGAAAGATTATCTGAAGTTGTTGAATTCAGCATTGAGTCTTGTGGGTTTTAATGTGCCCAGATAGAAGATGAGGTGTTGTTCCTTTCACTTAGTCATAGAGTTATACAGCATGGAAAGGGGCTTTTCAACTCAACTGGTCCATGTCGACCAAGATGCCCATCCAAGCTAGTCTCATCTGTTGGCGTTTGGCCCATAACCTTCCAAACCTTTCCAATCCATGTACCTGTCCAACTGTCCTTTTTAAAGTTGTTATTGTACCTGCCTTAACCACCTCTGGAAGCTCATTCCACCTGGATACCACCCTTTGTGTAGGGGGGAAAGAAAAGCTGCCCCTCAAGTTCCCATTAAACCTTTCCCCTTTCACCTTAAACCTAGGCCCTCTAGTTTTTGATTCCCCAACCCTGGGGGAAAAAAAACTGAGTGCATTCACCATATCTGTGCCCCTCATTGGACTGTTCCAAAGACGTTAAAACATAGGAAGCCAAAGATGGGGGTCACAGAGGGAGTGGGATGGAGATTTAAAGTGGCAGGTGACTGGAAGATCAGGACCACCCTTGCAGATTTATTGCAAAGCGGTCGTGCATTCTGTTTTTTTTATGTTTTTAAAAAAAAACAACATTGTGAGCACTGAATACAGTACACTAAATTGGAAGAAGCGCAAGTGAATTATGACTTCACCTGGCGAGGTGGTTTGTAAGGGTCCCTGGATGGTGGGAAGAGATGAAAGGATGGGTTCGTTCATGGTGAGAAGAAAGGTTAGTGATGGAAGAGTAGACTAGGAAGTTGTGGGGAAACAGTCACTTCAGAAAATTGAAAGGGGAAGGGAAGATGTAACTGGTGTTCCAATTCCATTAGAGATGGTGGAAATCATGAAGGATGATCTATTGAAAGTGACGGGGTGAAAAGTTAGGATGAGAGCAACTCTGGCTGGGAGGAAAGGGAATGAAAGCAGAAGTGTCAGCAATAGGAGATGTGGCTTAAAAAGTCAAAGGTCAGCAACTTGAAATGTTGACTGTTTTTTCTCTCCGCAGATGCCATCTAACCTGCTGAGCATTTCCAACATTTTCTGTTTATTTTGGTGCTTCTCTTTCTAACCAATGAACTTGGATTTGAATTGCTTAATCACTAAAGTTCATAAACAATGGACTAAGTCATTGGATTATGTGGCAGCTTCACATATACATCATCCTTTTTAAAGTTAACCTTGAGTATATTTTGTTTGTGTATCCTTGCCTCCTTACACTTCACTCACTCACACTCACACACTCTCTCTCTCTCTCTCTCTCTCTCTCTCTCTCTCTCTCTCTCTCTCTCTCTCTCTCTCTCTCTCTCTCTCTCTCTCTCACACACACACACACCATGACTTACTTAAAAAATAATAATTGATTTCAAAACACTTTTGATTTCTCAAAGGAATGAAAAATCTAGTAATATAATTTCTGTCAAACTGAAAAACAGCTGGTAGTTAAACCTTGAGTATGTTGTGAAAGGAGTTAAGCTCCTGCCAATGATTTGATGTTAAACCTCAAAACATGTGGCTTATTTTGTTTATAATGTCTGTTTTTTGGTTGATCTAACAGTTTCCAGAGCAAATTTAGAAGTATGATTATCCATCTGTTATATATTAGGTTTGGTTCCCTATTGCGTGTTCTTCATTTATACCTAGGGAATAGTGGGTTTGGCTTGTGTTGCAACAACTGAATGTGGTATTCTGGATTTTTTCACTTTGATTCCCTGAAGAAATGATCAAGAGATTAAGGTGCTGATATGACAATTCTGGCTTTGGACTCGTGATTGATTTAGCACTGAGTCTTTTAAGAGTAACCACCGATATACCATTTCTGAACAGTCCATGAACATTACCTCTATTCCTCTTTTGCACTATTTATTTATTTTTGTAAGGAAGAAGGCAGAAGCCAGAATAGAAAGGAGGGAGGAGCACAAGTTGGCTTCTGCCCTCTTCCTTTCCAGTCCTGATGAAGGGTCTTGACCTGAAATGTCGACTGTTTATTTCCCTCCGTAGATGCTGCCTGACCTGCTGAGTTCCTCCAGTATTTTGCGGGAAAATGTTGTTTATCCAGAGAATTATTATAATATAGGACACACTAATACAAGAGATAGTTGAGACACATAGAGCACATCTAGCTTCCCCTTAAATACATCATGCTGATAAAGGTAGATAAAGAACAATAGGAGGAAGCTCTTGCAAATTGTAGCCAATTGTGCCGGATGGTCTGTGTCTGCAAGTTTCTTTTCTAATGAACTCATCAAGGAAAGATTTTGTAAACAAGGAAGCTAGACTGGTGTCACAAATGTCAGGATTTTGCTTTCTCTTCAGAAAGTGCTGTGAGATCATTTTACATAAGAAACCGCAGAACAAACAATCAGGCCTTTGGTTTAAAGTTTAAGGGTGGACGTCTAAATATCCAACATGTTCCCAGTGCTCAAATGAGTGTTCACCCAGTATTAAGACTTGAGTTGAAGTAGGGCTTGAAACCACAGACAGGGAGGCACATACTGACCAAAATATTCTGAAATGTAGAAATATGGCATATTTTTCTTTGAATGGAAACTACTGTTTTGGCTTTTGGGGAAAGTAAAGACGGAAGACCATCATTCAACTCTTGTTGGTAGCTTTTGAGATTGTAGAAATGAGAGAGGTAGAGTAAAGACCTTGCGATTCGCTTTTACAGGTACTGCTTCTTTAACTAATCGATCATTCCACTAAGCTGCAATTCAACAGTTTAATTACATTTCCACGGAATCAACTTGTCATGTATAATCTCCAGACTCGTCCAGACAGAACTATAAGAGCTATGAATGCTTGAGGCTTTGGGGCTGCATTTGAAGAAAAATATTTCTGTTTAAAAATTGCCAATAAATGATCTAACAAATTTAAAATGTAAATATTGGTTAGTTTTACCCGCCCCCCCCCCCCCCCCCCCGGAAAGGTGGGAAAAAAAAGTTGGGCTTATGGCACTGGGAGTGCTGAGCTAACCAGAGGAAAATTCTAAGCAGGGAGTCGAAGTGGTTGACCACTGATCTTGTTCCATGTGTTGAATGCTCTCCCTGGTAGACAATTTTGATGAACAGTTAAAGGAATGCACAAGTACCAAAATATTTCAAGTGTCTTGGAAACAAGTTAACCTCAAACCTTGCAACTAAAATTAAATGGCACATCTCGTAGAAGAGAGATTCTTTGAATTAAGCTGCCTTGCACTTCATGGGTCAGAGTAGAACCTTTTGGGGGGGGAGAAAAAGTTCAATATCTGAAATATTTGTCCCTTTTTTTTCCTGATCCCACTGGCCCCGTCACCCATCACTTTCCCCTTCCCCACCCTCTCCATCTGCCCATCACCCACATTCACACCAGTTCCCCTCCCCAAATCCTTCCATTTTTATTCCGTGGTCCACTGTCCTTTCCTATCAGATTCCATCTTCTTTTAGCCCTTTGTCACTTCCACCTATCACCTCCCAGCTTCTTGCATTGTTCCCACATTCCCTCCCTCCCTCCCTCACCTGCCTATCACCCCCCCCTCACTTGGATCCATCTGTCACCTGTGAGCTCTTGTTTCACCCCTCCTCTCTGCCCCCCATACCCCCCCCCCAATCATCTTATACTAGCTATCTCCACTCTTTCCAGTCCTGATGAAGGGCCTCAACCCGAAACGTTGACTGTTCATTTCCGTCCATAGATGCTTCCTGACCTGCTGAGTTCCTCCGGCTCCTTTGTGTGTTGCATATAAAATGAGAGACTGCTTTGGCCTTTGTGCCCTGGGTCCAATTGAATATGCCAGCAAGTGTATTTTTCTGGGGTTGCTGGCAAGATGTCACTTTATTTTGGCAACCCATCTCTGTAATCTTTGAGGCAAGGGAGAGTGCTGGCCTGCACGAAGAAGAGAGCCAAAATCTATAGATTAGGATTATCACATTTATAACCAGGTTTAGTTACAATTGCATAGAAGCGCCGACACAGTCAGCATCTATTCAGTGCACCAGAGAGCCACTTGCCTAGAAATTCTGACATTGTTTTTGAAACGATGCAGTGGCACATCTAATAGAGCAGTTGCCTCATGACTCAAGTGACCTGGGTTCAATCTTGATCTCCGGTGTGTTCTTTGTGGAGTTTGCATGTCCTTCTCGTGACAGCGCAAGTTTCTTCTGGGTGCTCTTGTTTCCTCCCGATTCCAAAGATGTGTTGGGTTGGTGGGTAACTTGCCACTGTAAATTGCCCCTGATGTAAAGGCAAGTGGTAGAAACTGGGGAAAGTGGTGGGAATATGGGAAGAATAAATGAGACTAGTATAAATGGCTGTCTGATGGTCACAGGGACTCCCTGGGCCAATCTGAATAAGATTGAGTATATGGAACAGAGCTGTATAGAATGGTGAGGGCCGAATCTTTGTTGCTGACAGCTTTGGAGAAACTGGGTAGCTATACATTTGGTGGCACCGGTTGCATAAATCTCGTGGATTAGAAGTTGGTGCATTCACACATTTAAAATCTTTCCTGCTATAAACCACTCATTCTTAGCAATTGTAATCACTCGCGTTACTTTCATTACAAAATTCAAGCACCGAGAAATCCCTTGCAGGTCAGCACTTTTTAGCTTAAATTTAAGTACTTGATAAATGCCAGGTCTTGCACCTTGCCTGTTAATGTCCAAATGAATGCATTTGAAAATTCAGTTCCCTCATGTGTCCATTGTATCTGATTTGCTAAATTGGTATCAATCCTGTCCTGAGGAAAATAAAACCTTCTAAGCCTTATTCCCAGATATGAGCAATTCTGTTGCTGACCTGGGGTACGATGCTGGGAATGCTGCATTGGCAAGGATGCCACATTTCAGCTAAGTTCATGCCTGCTCACATGGGGAAATGTAAAATCCACGGTGCTGTTTGAATAGGAGTGAACCTGTCCAAAGTACTGGCCTCTATTTTCCTTTTAGCTAATACAGCCAAAGCATATTATAGAGTTATTCATTTATTTGCTGTAGCAGATCAAGTGTGCAAATTGCCTGCAACGTGTGAACATAAAGTTTCCATTGATCTGGGACATTAAAATGTGGACATTTTATGTTTGACATTTTGAGGTGTTGAGTGACGTGTATTTCTTCTCCACTCCCAAAAAGAAGTCTCTTTGGTGTTTTTTTTAAACAATACAGTTTAAATTCTTTGAGGTGTAACTAGTTGGCAAAGCAGGGTAGAAGGAATCCCATGTATTGCAGCTTGTCTATAAACATAGAGTGCATCTCACTGAGCAGAAAAGAATTAACCAAGTATTGTTTTACATGATTATTTTAAATATACAGCTTTTGAAGGAAATTTGGTAATGAATATAGTCTAATTTGAGTTTTTTATATGTTTATAATTTAGCTTCATTATATGCTTCTATCTAGGCTTTCTATAATGTTATCATGTGAGTGCACTTGCATTCTCATTGTTCTGTTTGAGTTGGATGAGAATGTTCTGTTTTGCTTCTAACCCCATTTCCACTTCTCTCCCTCACCAATCTTCTGCGATGGGTGTTGGGCATAATGACCGATGTTGATCTGAAATTTGCCTGAGCAGTCCAAGATTAAGCATCTAATTATTCACTTAAAGAAAATTAGTTGAGGTTTGCAGTTCATAGAAATTTAGTCTCGGTTACTAATTCACAAAATTTTATTACTTGTGCATTGCCTGCAGGGACCACACATTGCTTCAGTGACTTTGGCTGCATATGAATGTAACTCTGTGAATTTCCCGGAACCTCCCTATCCAGATAAAATTGTCTGTCCTGATGAGAAATTGAAAGAGACCATCTCCCTATGGGCCATTATCTCCAAAGTCAGGCTGGAGGCCTGCATGTGGGTAAGTTTCCCAATGGCATTTCTATAACAACTAGTATGTATATAGCAAGCTTATTGTAGTGAAATGTTACTTTATTTCACAGGAGAATTATCAAAGAAAATTTGACTGAATTACCCTAGGTGATTTTATGGCAGATAAAAATTACACAGTGTGTCTCAAGGAAGAAAAGGTGGAGTTAATTGGAGAGGGAATTCCCCTCAAAGCTTGCAAGTTGTCTAAGTTTGAGGCATGGCTATTGCGGGAGATGCTTAGGAGATAACTATTAGAAGAGCCAAGGTACCTCGGTGGGTCACAAGACTGAAGGAGAAATTATAAGATGGTAAGCCCAATGCAATTGGGTAAGAATTTTAAAATGAAAGAATCATTGGTCCTGAGGTAAATATAGTTCAGCAGGTACAGGTGTAACAGGTGAATGGGATGTATGGGCTAGGATATGGCCAACGGAGTTTTGGATGCTTTCAGATTTACAGAGGGTGGAACACGAGCCAGCTAAGAGAATGCAGCAATAGTCAAGTCTGGAGGTCTCAAAAAGCTGTTTAGGGAATTTAGATAGGAAGAAATCTGGGGGAAAGACGAAAAACATGTTCATTACTGGCAAGGCAGGCATTTATGGGCAATAAGATAGTGATGAGATGGTCAATATCACATTGCTGTTTTTGGGACCTTGATATATGCAACTTAGTTGTGTTTCTTTCATGACATCAGTGGCTATACTTCAAAAAAAAATACATTGCCTTCACTAAAACAAAAATCACATTATGAAAGGAGTTGTAGATGGAATTGTGTAAACAAGAATAACCATTGAGCCATGTTGTTTCTCAAACTCTTTAGTAAATATTTGAGTCTTTTCTGTTTTTGTTCTACATAAATGCAATAAAATCAAGAAGTGATTCCTCAGGTTTATGATTGTCCTTTGGTGTGTGATGCCCCAGGTACAAGCTTCTGGGTTTAAAATTTGTTCATGATTTGGGCACAACCTAAGTTGACGCTTCCTTGCAATATTGAGTATATAGAACCATAGAACGTAGAACAGTACAGCGCAATACAGGCCCTTCGGCCCACCATGTTGTGCCAACCTTTAAACCACGCCTAAGACTATCTAATCCCTTCCTCCCTCATATCCCCCTATTTTAAATTCCTCCATATGCTTATCTAGTAATCTCTTGAATTTGACCAACGTACCTGCCTCCACCACTACCCCAGGCAGCGCATTCCATGCCCCAAACCTCCCTCGGATATCTCCCTTGAACTTCCCACCTATTACTTTAAAGCCATGCTCTCTTGTATTGAGCATTGGTGCCCTGGGAAAGAGGCGTTGGCTGTCCACTCTATCTATTCCTCTTAATATTTTGTATACCTCTATCATGTCTCCCCTCATCCTCCTCCTCTCCAAAGAGTAAAGCCCTAGCTCCCTTAGTCTCTCCTCGTAATCCATACTCTCCAAATCAGGCAGCATCCTGGTAAATCTCCTCTGCACCCCTTCCAACACTTCCACATCCTTCCTATAATGAGGCGACCAGAACTGGACACAGTACTCCAAGTGTGGTCTAACCAGAGTTTTGTAGAGCTGCATCATTACCTTGCGGCTCTTAAACTCGATCCCACGACTTATGAGAGCTAACATCCCATAAGATTTCTTAACTACCCTATCCACCTGTAAGGCAACTTTCAGTGATCTGTGGATATGAACCCCCAGATTCCTCTGCTCCTCCACACTACCCAGAATCCTGCCATTAACCTTGTACTCCACCTTGGAGTTTGTCCTTCCAAAGTGTTCCACCTCGCACTTCTCTGGATTGAACTCTATCTGCCACTTCTCAGCCCAGCTCTGCATTCTATCAATATCCCTCTGCAATCTTCGACAGTCCTCCACACTATCCACAACACCACCGACCTTTGTGTCGTCTGCAAACTTGCTAACCCACCCTTCTACCCCCTCATCCAAGTCATTAATAAATATGACGAAAAGTAGAGGTCCCAGAACCGATCCCTGTGGGACACTGCTAGTCACAGCCCTCCAATCCGAATGCACTCCCTCCACCACAACCCTCTGCTTTCTACAGGCAAGCCAATTTTGAATCCACACGACCAAGCCTCCCTGGATCCCATGCCCTCTGACCTTATGAAGAAGCCTACCATGTGGAACCTTGTCAAACGCCTTACTAAAATCCATGTAGACCACATCTACTGCACTACCCTCATCAATCTGCCTGGTCACCACCTCAAAGAATCCAATCAGGTTTGTGAGACATGATCTTCCCTTCACAAAGCCATGCTGGCTGTCCCTAATCAGTCCATGATTCTCTAAATGCTCATAGATCCTATCTCTAAGAATCCTTTCCAACAGCTTCCCCACCACAGACGTAAGGCTCACTGGTCTGTAATTCCCTGGACTATCCCTACTACCTTTTTTGAATAAGGGGACAACATTTACCACCCTCCAATCCTCCGGTACCATCCCCGTGGACAACGAGGACTCAGATCCTAGCCAACGGTTCAGCAATCTCCTCCCTCGCCTCGTGGAGCAGCCTGGAGAATATTCCGTCAGGCCCTGGGGACTTGTCTGTCCTAATATTTTCTAACAGCTCCAACACATCCTCTCTTGATATCTACATGCTCTAGAACATTAACCTTACCAACACTGTCCTCAGCGTCATCAAGGCCCCTCTCCTTGGTGAGAACCTCACCCACTTCCACAGCTTCCAGGCACATCTTCCCACCTTTTGACTCTAATCGGTCCTACCTTTACTCTCGTCATCCTTCTGCTCTTCACGTAAGTGAAAAAAGCCCTGGGATTTTCCTTAACCCTACTCGCCAAAGCCTTTTCATGTCCCTTTCTTGCTCTCCTCAACCCCTTCTTAAGTTCCTTCCTTGCTACCCTCTATTCCTCATGAGCCCTATCTGATCCTTGCTGTCTACACCTTATGTATGCTGCCTCCTCCCTCCTAACTAGTTGTTCCCCCTCTCTTGTCACCCATGGTTCCTTCACTCTGCCATTCTTTCTCTGCCTCACTGGGACAATTTCTCCCTAACATCCTGCAAGAGATCCCTGAACAACAACCCTTCAAAAATGTCATTCCAATTTAGTCTCGGAAGTTCTAGCCTTATAGCCTCATAATTTGTCCTTGCTCAATTAAATATCTTCCTGTCCTCTCTGCTCCTATCCTTATCCATGACAATGCTAAAGGTTAGGGAGCGGTGGTCACTGTCCCCCCCCAAATGCTCACCCACTGAGAGGTCAGTCACCTGACCCGGTTCATTACCTAATACTAGATCTAATATGGCATTCCCTCTAGTCGGCCTGTCAACACACTGTGACAGGAATCCGTCCTGGACACACTTAACAAACTTTGCCCCGTCTAAACCTTTGGTACCAAGCAGGTGCCAATCAATATTTGGGAAGTTGAAGTCTCCCATGATAACAACCCTGTTATTCTTGCACCTTTCCAAAATCTGCCTCCCAATCTGCTCCTCAGTATCCCTGCTGCTACCTGGAGGCCTATAGAATACTCCCAGTAGAGTAACTGCTCCTTTCTTTTTCCTAAGTTCCACCCATACTGACTCTAGAGAGGATCCTTCTACATTATCCACCCTTTCTGCAGCTGTAATAGTGTCCCTGACCAGTAACACCACTCCTCCTCCTCTTCTCCGTGCACCACCTCCCCCCACCATCCCTTTGAAAACACTGAAATCCAGGAATATTCAGTGTCCAGTCCTGCCCTGGTGACAGCCAAGTCTCTGCAAGAGCCACAATATCATATGTGGCATCAATGGTGATGCTATCTTGTGCACAAGTTGGTGTTGCTTGTTCATGTAAAGGCTGCCATGTCACCATAAAGTATATTGAAGCAAGGGGTTGATAGATTTCTAGACACTCGGAATAGAAGCATGTTGGCTAAGGTGAGAAGTTACAGCAGATAAGAACAGCCATAAAACCATGATGGAATAAGCTCAAAAGCCCACAAGACTTGTTCCTGTTCTTATGTTTTAAAGGAATACAAAAGTTTCATTCAAGCCTTGAACAATACCCTTCCTTCAATCAGCACCATCAAAAGCCAATTAATGTACTATTATTTTATTGCTTGTATTGATTTTGTCTGCATCCAATTAATTTCCCCTCTAAAGTACTGAATCAAACAGATTCATCAGGGTATGCTTTGAATATTTGCGGGACACAAAAAGGTAGTTTAGAAATCAAGTCTTATTTCGGTGCAGTTCCTTTTATTATTATTATTGTACCTCTGAAGTATTAATATCCAACCTCAATCCATAGTCACAGTTCAGCCTCTCTTCCTAGGTATGTATTCATCTGTTGACAGCTTGAAATTCTGGGCATTATTCAACAGCTATGAAATTTGAAATAAAAATGCTAGAAGTCAAGGTCAGTCAGTACTTGATCAGAAGTGATTAACATCAGAATAGTTAGAAATTAAGCAAGGTTTAAGTTGCAGAGAGCTAGGGGTGGGGTGTAGAGGGATGTTGGTGTCCAGGAGAGAGTGACTCAAATAGTTGATGGTGCTGGCTGAAAAGTTTGTTTATATTTACTCATATCTTGGGATCTGGGTTTCTTTGAGACTGGATGTTGAGTTCAACAGTTTTGGATAATCAGCCATTCCAATCTTGTAAATCTCCTTTCTAGTATCATTAGTTTTCTCCCTAGTATTTCAAATACCTAAACATTTGATCTTCACAAGCCTTTACTTCTCTCTTTCAACCATAAAATCACCACCCATTTTCCATATGTTCTTAGACATAGAAGAAGCCTCTCAGCTGTTAAGTCTGTGATGGCTCACAGTGCATTCCCTCCCTAATTTTCCCTGCGAGTTGGTCTGCACAACTCTCCCGTTTACCACCCACCCACACCAGGGGCAATTTTCAGCTGGCTAATTAGCCTATCAACCCACACACCCTTTGAGATGTGGGGAAAAAATGGAGCATCCAGTAGAAACCTATGTGGTAACACAAAAAGTATGCAAAGCTCCACATAGTCCTGGAGGCTGGGATCGATGAAGCTGTGCATCAGCAGCTCTGCTACAACTCTGTTGCACTGTGCCACTTCAGTCATTCAATTTCTCTTGGTCTCCAATCTATCACCAACTTTCCCCCATATCTCTGTGGTTTTAAACTTGTTTGATTTCTGTTTCCATTTCTAGTGAACAGTTATTGACCTGAAACTTAAACTGTTGCTCTGTCTACAAATGCTGCCTGACCTGGGTATTTCCAGCATTACCTGTCTTATTTCAGATTGCTAGAATGTTTTTGGATATTTGGAGAATGTCTTTTCACTGACTGTACAATGCAATAGTTGTGCTGAAGTCTGGTTCCTGGATCATGTCTCCTGAACATTAGGGGGACATTGGTACATGAGTGAGTGGGCTTTTGAAAGAAAAAATGCAGAAGACATGATTAAAAACTAGACGTAGCTTGCTGGAGAGAGAGTTTGTGATTCTGTGATGTTTTTCCTTGTCTCCTCATGTAAGCTTGTTACACATCGTCTCATCAGAAGAGGGCAGGATGTCTGGAAAATGATTTGCAGTTAGAAAAAATGGAAATGTCTCCTCAATTGCCTACTACATAATCTTTGTAGAACAATCATTAACACTATCAATTGTACATTGAAGATTAGAAGATTTGTGTACTGAGCCACTCTCAAATTGAGCCTCTGACTCATGAATTATCAAACTGTTATAATTGTGTGCTGTTTGACCTGTGATTTGCTTTTCTTCCATCTTTTGTCCTGTCGAAGTGGCAACCCTTTGGAACGTTATGCCAATTGAGCTTGTTTTATTGTAAGTAGATTTAGGACTGTTGCCATGGAAAAATCTTGGCTCTAAAAACTGGAACAGATAACACTGACTCATTTTGGGTTAAAAATAGTTAAGTGAATTTCACTGAATTTTAAATTATCTAGCTGGGCTTCAAGTTAATTTGGAAAAAATTATTGTTTCAGGTGGTGTGTGGAAACTATGTAAATGCTTGCATCTTTAAATGACTAGCATTTTGCCTTCCTAGTAATTAAAAATGAATTTAAAGTATTAGTGACATCAGGTACTATAATACTTGATCACTATTATAAATGTCACATTCAAAATCCATGTTTTGCTTTGGAGTTTAATATATGGGATTATCTTCTATACCTGAGGCATAATAGATCTCTCAAATCAATTCTAACTTATTTCCATTGAAATGTGAAGGTTTTTAATAGGTTGTGAGTGTGTACAAGAAAAAATCCTGATGAATTTGAGAACACCCTTCCTTTAAAATGTACTTTTTTTAAAAAAATCAAGCCTGTATAAATAGTAACCATGTTAGCATGCCCACCACCAGTCTCGCATGTCACGTGGAGGATGCTACACACACGTTATAGAGTCATGGAATAATACAGCACAGAAACAAGCCTGTTGGCCAACATATCCATGCTGACCAAGGTGCCCAGCTAAGCTGGTCCCATTTGCCTACATTTGGCTTGTCTCCCTCTAAACCTTTCCTACCCATATACTTGTCTAAGCGTGTCTGAAGTGTCATCATTGTACCTGCCTCAACTACTTTCTCTGGCAGCTTGTTCCATATACACACCACCCTCTGTGTGAAGATGCCCCTCGTGTGCCTTTTATATCTTCCCTCTCACTTTAAGCCTATGCCGTCTAGTTTTTGAGTCCCTTTCCCTGGGAAAAAAGATTGTGCATTCACCCTATTGATGACCGTCATGATCTTATACACCTCCTATAAGGTCATCTATCAGTCTCCTATGCTCCAAGAGATAAAATAAGACAAGATGTTTATTAGTCGCATGTACATTGAAACACATGGTGAAATGCGTCTTTTTGCATTACTGAGAATGGGCTGGGGGCAGCCCGCAAGTGTCGCCACTCTTCTGGCGCCAACATAGCATGCCCAAGGCTCCAAACCCTGTGCGCCTTTGGAATGTGGGAGGAAACCGGAGCACCCAGAGGAAATTCACACAGACATGGGGAGAATGTACAGACTCCTGACCGACAGCGGCGGGAATTGAACCCGGGTCACTGGTGCTGTAATAGCATTACGCTAACCACTACACTACCTAGCCTGTCCAACCTCTTCTTGTAACTCAAGCCCTCGAGTCCTGGCAACATTCTCATAGATCTGTTCAGCTTAAAGACACCCTTCCTATAACATGGTGACCAACAGTGTACATGATGATCCAAGTGTGGCCTCACTAATGTTTTGTACAACTGCAACATAACATCCTAACTCTTATACTTTAATGCCCTAACTGATGAAGGCCAGCGTGCCAAATGCCGCCGCCACCACCACCCTGTCTACCTATGATGCCACTTTCAGTGAACCATGTACCTGTACTCTCTTAGATCCAACCTTTGGGCAGAGATGTCAATGAAGGGTATACACTTGGTTTTTAAGGAGCTTGACTAAGTCACATTGTGCAAACATATTTTATGCAACAGCAATTTCTTTTCATACTTCATTAGATTAAAAAGCAGACAGGAGTGAACCAAGGCCAGTCATTAAAGGCAATAAATCCCATCTCAGGAAAAATTTCAACTAATCCCAATATCTATCTTTCCCGTATATAATTTTAAGCAGTTTTTTGAGTCCCACTGTCTTACAGCCAACTCAGTGTAAGAAGCAGATAATTAACAATAAAATTGAGGATCAGTAAATGCCCTAAGTATGTTGTTTGCAAATTCAGTAGGTAACTGAATTGCATGTAGCTGACATTTCAAGTGCTATGCCGTTTTATAGTTTCATAATAAAAGCTATTTTTCTTTTACGATTAAGTTAAAAGAAACATTAGTCAATATTCCCCCCACGCACTCGCCAAATGCCTTTTTCTCCATTTCTACACTCAAAGCTGGGCTCTTATTGTCTCTGGTTAAATGGCAGCCTTCGATATTTGTTCATGTATAAGTTGCATCTCCTCCCCAAAGACCTTTGGATGACAAGGAGTAACATATCAAGTCTTAAACAATTTTATCTGTGTTCTGTTCTTTTATTTCTATCCATGATCACTTTGTTCTTCCAACACCAGATACTTGGACTGGTCACAAGAGACTTAAGTCTCTGTCACCAATATTAAATCTTATCTCCCTGCAGCTATATCAATCTCCAGATAGAATTCAGACGAGGAAAAAAAAATTCTTCTACTGGTCCTAATTCCCTGCAAAGTTAGCTAAGGTGATGGAACCAGCAACAATACTGGACCAATATACATGTAATGCTTTTCTTCCCACTTAAATCTGCCTGTTCTATTTAAATTCTGCAGAATCCAAACTTTAGCCTAAATTCATCTTGATGATTTAGAATTAGCCATGAAGTTCATCATGTGTGAGGGGAGGGAAAAAGTGAATGAACCTTTTTAAATTCTGTTTTCCCTGTAAGATGGCATATCCAGTACTGAGGTAAAAATTGCATATTTGAATGCATTCTTCCCCTGAAGATCCTGTTCAAACTCAAACCTGAAAATGTTTCTGGATACCATTAATGTTCCTATTGTTCATTAGCATTTCACTGGAAACTGGCAATGAACAGAAAAAGGAAATTTTGTCTTCGCAACAGGAAAGCAGAGGTCTGAAGTTGAGGAGGGAAGATGCTATTTAAATATTAAGTGTTGGAAGACTGGAGTGATCATAACCGGGGACTACGTGGTTGAAACAATAAAAAAAAGACACTTGACAAAATGATAGGAATTTTGGTGACTGAGAGTCTTGTTCTGTTTGTTGTTGCTTATCCTAAGCTTATGGATTTCCGGGGGCAATGTTAGGCAGGGATGCAGTTTAGATATGACTAAATATCGGCCATTTTTCTTTAAGGTGTTGAGATGTGCAATCGTAACATTTCACCCAAGGGAGAGTAAGTTCTTTTGTGCTTCAGAGTTTAGTGCGAGTAAGAGTAATAATTGCCATGCCTGTATTTGTCTCAGAATCTCCAGAATTTTGGCATTATAAGCTAAAAATTGAGTTTATGATCAGATAATGTTTTTGATTAGATTTTTAAATTTCATGTTTAAACTTCTGCCTGATGTTGCAGTGTTGGATTCCAAAGTGCTGCATCACAAAGTAGGTTGCCAACTTGATTCATGTTGAGTTCTTATCCTCTCTGGGTTGCTGACAGAAGATAATGGACAGGAGCAAGAGTAGCAAGGAGATGGCACAGTTGGAACATTTTTCCTGAACTGTAGTGGTCCACAATTTGAAGTGACTTTGTACCCACGAGGTAACAATTTTTTGAAACTTGATTCCTGTGCAGTCAAAAATGTCTTTGGTTGGGTGGGCCAAACAAACACATTAATTCAATTGTCCAATCTGAGGCTTCTTCCCTTCCCTAATTGTAGAGAGCAGTTGGGATGTCAGTACAAGCCTTAGCCATGGAAATGGGCCCTTTGGCCCACTGAGCCTATGCCAACCATCAAGCACCCATTTTCACTAACCTATTTTTTTTCTTCTTATTCATGTTCCCATCAACTTTCCCAGATTCTTCTACTGACCTGCACTCTAGGGGCAATCTAACTAGTGACTATCTAACTTACAAATTTACTAACCCACATGTCTTTGGGATGTGGCAAGAAACCCTGTGGGAACACCAGAAGAAACCCACACAGTTACAAGGAGAACATGTAAACTCCACATACAACACTGGAGGTCAGGATTGAACCTGGATTATTGGAGCTCTGAGGCAGCAGCTCTACTAGGTGCACCACTGTCGTCTTATTACAAGTTTAATCTGTAATGTTTTAGAGGATAGGTCTGTGCTGCCAGTTTGGTTGTGAGTTCCTGTTAGTACATTCATGGATGGTGACCCTTTAGATTTGTCACTGTAATTTACCACTCTCGCAAGGCTGGTACTTCCATCTTTGGAGAAAGTGATTAATGGGTCATGCCGTGTAGTCAAATAGAATTTTTTTGCTTTAAACAAGGAAACCTAGTATAAAAGTAAAAAATGAGGATTGAATTTTTCTGTATGCCCAAATCAAATTATCCCTCAGCCTTAATTGTTTTATTGGTGCACCACACTTACTCTCAATTTCCTGACTGCATAGTTATAGTAAATTGACTGGTTATAGTAAAAGTTATCTGGCTGAATTGTCAAAAGCTTTATTAAAACTTGAGAGACATATAAACTTGGCAAGTTGGTTTATTGTCACATGTACTGAGGTACAGTGAAAAACTTGTCTTGCACGCAGTCCATACAGATCAGTTCATTACAATGGTGCATTGAGGTAGTACAAGGTAAAAATAATGAGTGCAGAATAAAGTGTTACAGAACAGAGAAAGTGCTGCAGGTAAACCGTATAGTGCAAGGTAACGAAGTGATTGTGAGGTCAAGAGTCCTGATATAGATTGATATTTGAATCTTGTTACCTGCATTGACTGCTGCTGAGAATGAAGTAACCCTGGCTCCTGAACTTGAAAGTGGGCAATTGTTAAGGCACTAATTCCCAACAGATTTCAAAAAAAGAATTAGTTTCTGAGGTTTGCTTTTATAGATCCTTTCACAGCACAAGGATGCTATTAAGCATAGCCAATTAATTATTTCTGCATGTGCTTCAACAAAGGTCTGGACCCGGGTTCAATTCCGGCCACTGTCTGTAAGGAGTTTATACATTCTCCTCATGTCTGTGTGGGTTTCCTCCAGGTGCTCTGGTTTCCTCCCACAGTCCAAAGACGTACGGGTTAGGAAGTTGTGGGCATGCTATGTTGGCGCCAGAAGCGTGGCGACACTTGTAGGCTGCCCCCAGAACACTCTGTGCAAAAGATGCATTTCACTGTGTTTTGATGTACATGTGATTAATAAAGAAATCTTATCTTAAAGTCCAGCAAAGAGCACAGTGATGATGCCCAGTTAATCTGTTTTTCATTTAAATTCTGCTCCCCATCACCTCCCCAACGTGAGGGTGATTGAGGCCTGTATCAGTAAGGGCACTGGGTATAACTCCCCTACTTTTCAAAGTAGTGCAATGAGATTTTTTTTTAGCCACCTGAGGGAGCAGATAAAGCCTTGATTTAATATCGCACTCAAATCAAAATAATTTTGACAATTTTCACATCCTGGTGGGAGGGCATGATGGCACTAAGGAGGTTGCAGAGGACCTTTGCCAGGATGTTGCCTGGGGTGGAACGTTTCCGTTATGAGTTGCTGGATGCACTGGATTTGCTTCTCTTGAGCTGAGAAGTTTGAGGAGAAACCTGATAGAGGTATATAAAATTATGACAGGCATTGATAGTATGGATAGTGAGAAACTTTTCACTATAAGAGACATCTAAAACCGGAGGACGTGGGTTTAAGTGAGTAGTAAGAAGGTTAGAGGGGATCTGAGGAAATTTTTTTTTCACTCAGTGGTTGTAACCTGGAACATACTGCCTGAGTAAGTGGTTCTTTCATGGCATTTAAAAAGTATTGAGGTGAGTACTTGAATTGGCAAGGCACAATAGGCTACGGATCAAGTGCTGGTAAATGGTTAGAATAGATGGGAACTTGATAGTCTGTATGGGCATGGTGGGCTGAAGGGTCTGTTTCTGTGCTGTGTGACTCTGATTTAACATTGCACTCCCTCACCCTGCCCTGATTTGTTAGCCTTGGTCATGAACTCAAGTTTCAGAAGTCTGTTATAAACCAGCAATCTTCTGACTTGAAGGTGAATGTTGTACCAAGTAGACCACAGATGATTTTATGAACAACTTGAAGATAAATGTTCTTCAAAGAAACCTAATTTGTCAGTCTTTTGATGTTGACAATGCATAGCTGCATCTAGAATGTCTTGATTTACGAAAGCATTTGGCAAGAAAATTACTTTTGGTGTAAAAATTAAATTGACCTCCTTTATTTCACAGTAAGTAACATTTGCAAGGGAAATCGCCTAACCGTGACTTTCACCTGAAAACTTCTGTGCTCTTTAATGCTTCATCTCAGGAAAAATGGAAGTAATTTTAGGCCACTTGGCTGCTAGTGTATGGTCTGTAAATCAATAAAATCATGGCTGTTCCTGTACCTTGAGGCAATTTTTTTTCCAAAAGCATATCCCTTCATTTCTTAATTCAAAGTCTAATTACCTCAGAATTGAATGTGCTCTTACAACCCACGATACTCTTGAGTCTAAAATCCTGAAGATTTGAGCTCCTTGAAGAGATTGTTGTCACCTCAAAAATCCTGACACTGTACCCCCAAGCTTGAGACTCCAACCAGAAGAAACAACCTCTGTCTATCTTCAAAACATCAGAGAGGCTAGTTCATATCGTCAGTTACGACTCCCTAGTCTTTGGTTCTTAATTTGACAAATGTGATATCTGGTACTGGATTCTATTTGAGGGTGTTAAAGGAATTTTGCAAAGTTTTTTTCCCCTTTTTATTAGCTCTGAATTTTTTTTTGTATGTTGCCTCTGTCAAGGTTACATGAGGGGGTGGGGTGAGAAATCTCTAGTTAAGATACTTTATCCGTCATTGGACACCTGGCATGCTTGATGGGCAAGGTGGTTTTGATTGAATACAGTTTTCATTACACTTCATGCAATATTGTAACCTTTTTATTGCCACCAAACTAGGAGTTTTAACATATTTAAACAAGAAAATGCTGGACAAATGCAGGCATAATCTCCGTTATCAGCAACTGCTCCTTCAACCACTGCAACCTCATCCCTGGGCCCCTTAACCAAATTCCTGCCTTTGCCACCTTTGTTTCTACTTCAAAGGTCAGTTCGAAAGCCTTTGGTATTTGTTGTGCTTATGGTCAATAAAGCTTCAGTATGATTTTCATTGTGAGTGACAAATATATTTTCCATGCATTCCTTGAGCCTCTTTTGTTTCTCCTCCTTGACATCTATTCTTATTTCCTTCCCTTCTGTAAAGCCTCTGACATGGCTGTCTGCATGACATGCTGTCCAGTCCTAGTAAGTTCTTGTAAAGTGAAACACTGGAGGAGCTGCCGATCTTCTTGTTCTTTGATTTCTCATTTGGTGTGATTCCAATAGTATGTTGCAGAAAAATATTAAGACTGAATGTACTCCGGTAAACCACACCCTGATTAGTTTGTATTTAAAAAAAAATTATTTTCAACAGGTTGGACTGGAATAACCTCTCCAGATTGGAATGATATGTAAATAAAACAAATGGGAACATGGGGTTGCTAGGATGCATTCAAGGAAGTGTATTTCAGAGAAGGCTTTGCTAGAGACAAGTGATGCCTTTAACTGTAGAGAAATCTGAGTTTTCTGTAATATTTATGCCAGTATCTTTCCTCTCAGAACCATGATATCTATCATCCACTGGGCTAGTTAGTATTTGGGATTCTTTTCATTGCTTAATTAACAGGCAGGTGTTAAGGCCTGTTAATTAAGCAATGAAAAGAGATTTGATTTTAAGACGTGCTATTGGCTTGCCGTCTGAGCAATGTTCAATACCTATTGTAGTATTTCATGGAAGTTAGTTATAGTGATGTCTTTCCCTGATGACTCTCAGAGCATTTGCATTTATTGAAAGATGAGCTGAAGGCTTGCTGTATGTCCTCTCACTTGCTACTCAAGATGCTCAGTGACGAAGAAATGGCCCAGACTCTGACTTTTCTGGCAGTTGTGCAAAACGTCAAGCCTTCACACACAGATAACAAATGGCAAATTTTTCACTCCACCATTCCTATTAACCCAGGAGATCAACCCTGCTTCAATGAGTCACAGCACAGAAACAGGCCCTTCGGCCCATCTAGTCCATGCCAACCTGATTCCCTGCCTAGTCCCATCTACCCCACCCGGACCATATCCCTCCAAACCCCTCCCATCCACGTACCTGTCCAAACTTCTCTTGAGTGTTACAGTTGAACCCGCATCCACCACTTCCGCTGACAGCTCGTTCCATGCTCGCACCACCCTCTGAGTGAAAAAGTTTCCCCTCAGATTCCCCTTGTATATTTCACCTTCCACCCTAAACCTATGTCCTCCAGAGTGAGGTAGAGCTTGCCAGGAGCAACAGCAGGCATAACTAAAAACAAGCTGCCAATGCAGTGAAGCTGCATTTGGAGGACTACTTGCATGCTAAACAACATGCAATGGACAGTTATGAAATCTCACAACCAATGAATCAGAAAGCTTTGCAGTCCTACCACGTCTAGTCATAAATAGTGGGCAATTAAATAGCTAAAGAGGAGCCTTCAAGAACATCCCCATCCTCAACGTTGGCATGTGAGTGGTTTGAAAAAAGGCTGAAGCAATCTTAACCGTGTTGAACTAGAGGTGGCAAATAGATGATCCATCTTAACTCACCCCGAGATCCCTACCATCACAGAAACTAGACCACTGTTAATTCAATTCGCTTTGTGATATCAAGAAATGACTGACCACACAGGATATAATAAAGGCTGCAGCATTGAAATCTATGCTGTAGAAGTGGTTGTGCCTCTGGTCAAGCTGTTCTACTGCAGTTAGAACACCACCTGCTTGATAATGTGGAAAATTGTCCCATTCACAAAAGCAGGGCAAATCCAATCTGACTAATGACAGCCCATCAGTCTATCATCAAGAATGCAGTCAGGTGGCACTTAAATAGCCATGCCCAATTTGGCTTTCTCCAGGACCATTCAACTGTGGATGCCATCACAGCCTTAGTCCAAACACAGACCAAGGAACTGAAATCCAGAGGCAAGGTGAGAATTACTGTATTTTAAGGCAGAATGAAGCATCAAGAAGCCCTGGCAAAACTGAAATTAAGAGGCAGCAAGGGCAAACCATACCTCACACAGAGGAAGATGGTTATCAGAGCTCAATCATCTCTGCCCGAGGCATCACTGCAGGAGTTCCTTGGGGATGTGTCCTCGGCCCAATCTTCAACTGCTTCACTTCCTCTCATCGTAAGGTCAGAAGTGAAGATTGTGTGCAATCATCAGAAAACCTTTTCAATTCCTTTGGCAACTTGTCAGCAAATGAAGCAGCCCTACACCTAGACTAAATTCAGGCATGGGCTGGCAAGTGATATTTGAAGCCAGTTTCAGTCTATGACCATCTCCAACAAGTGAAAATTTAACCACCTAGCTGTGACATTCGATGGCATTACAAGCGCCGAATGAGTGTATCATCAAAAAAACACAAGCAGCTCAGTGCCATCTAAGACAAAGCTGCCTATCTGAGTGGCATCCTACCTACCACTCAAAAGGTTTGCTCCAATACTTCTGCACGACGACTATAGTATGTGCTATCTACAAAATGTACTGCAGTTACTTAGCAAGGCTGCTCTGATAGCACCTCCCAATCTTGCAACTTGCAGCATCAAAAAGGACAGGCAGCAGGTACATGAACATCTCCACATGTGGGTTCCCATCCAAGTCGTACACTATTCCATCCTGGAAAAATATTGCCAGCCCTTCATCATTACTGAGTCTAAATCTTGGAACTCCCTGCTCAGCACCATTGTGGGTATACCTTCATCAGGATGATTGTGACAATTGAGGAAGGCAGTTCACCATGACATTTTCAAAGGCAGTTAAAGGTGGGCAGTAAATGCTGATCTTCCAATGACAGTAGATTGCAAAATATGATCTTTAAAAAAACTGCGTAGTAAAAAATGGTAAAATGTCTGTAAAATAATCACAATTGAATTGTGAAGTCAGTATTGGAACTTGCTGCTTTCTTTAACTGTTGAACTATTACATCCATGTCTGTTTCCAGTCTGTTTCTTTAATTTGATTTTACTTTGAAGAGAACCTCTTGTGAAAGCTGCCTCTCAATGGTTTCTGACCAATGGGATTACTCTTCAGAGTATAGTTACTTATGTCAGCAAACACAGCAGACAGCTGCAATGTAGCAAGGTCCTAAATGTAGCTGCAATGTAGCAAGGTCCCTTGATTGTAATGGCGTTGTTTGGGGGAGGAGTGGTTTACCAGCAGGTGGAGTGAAATACCTGTTCTTAAAATATAGCTTGGGATCTTTTTAGTTGATCTGCTTAGCCAGATAGTTTTATAGATATTAGTTTTAGCCAGATAGTTTTATAGATATTAAATTTTCAGGTGAGATATTAAACCCCAATCATCACTGACACATTTGGCACCATAATGGTCAGGCTGGATCATGTACTTGTCGATGCTACAGTTGGAGGTGAAAACTAGGTAGAGGTGAAGATACTAACAATTGAACTAACCTGACAATGACAAGGTTTTGTGGCATTTAGTTCTCCAGTTTCCTTCACATTGAGCCCTTTTTTTCATGGATTTTTGTTAAATGGCACTTTTTAAAAATCTCTGCAACCACAAAAATATTGTAGTTTCATAGTCTTCAATTGTAACAATTCTCAAGCCTTTATTTTTTTTTATAAAACTAATGTGATTTTTGATTTGATTTTATGGAAGGGTACAGTTTATTTGATTGCGACAAAGTATATCTTCCTAGAAAAGATCTATGGAATCCATGCATACTGCACCGTGGCATAATTTTCATGGTTGTATCTTAACTGGAATAGGGGTGGGGTGTGGATGTTGATTGTTGGAAAGAGGAGAAAGAAGAAATGAAACTCAACTTGAGATTAGTTATTGCACCCCTAGGTATTTTTTTTAAAAAAGCACTACTTTCCGTCAATTATATACAAGAAAAGGTAAAGTGCAACAACCTCTCTGTAAGAAAGTATTTGTCCCAAATTTAAAATGAAACATAATGCTTATACTCAAATTGCTTCAAAAAATGAATGAATAAAAACACACAAGAGATGACTGCCTTTTGAACCATCATACCTCTTTCACTGAGCTTTCCAGTTAGTCCCATTCACCAAACCTTTCCACAGAGCCCTAAATGTTCCCAGAGATGTACAATTTCAGATCAGGAGCAGATCACTCGGCCCTTAGAGCCTACTCTGCCATTTAATATGATTGTGGCTGATCTGAAAATATTTCTTCTTAAAACCCTTACTCAGTTCCCTTCTAAGAAAGTATTATTGAATCTGCACCCACCACCATTCCAGATGATAACTGTTAGATGGAAAAAAAAATCTATCTGGTTCACTCGCCGATTATCTGAAATTCAGATCTTCTGTTTACTGACCCTTCTTCCAGTGGACACAATCTTTTCATTCATTCTTCATTTAAATCTACTTGGTCTTCTGTTGACCGCCTCTTCTCTCAAGGAGAACAATGGCAGCTTATTGACTTGATCCATACATCTGAAGATACAGTACCAGCATTCTTGTAAATTGACTCTGCACCTTTAAAAGCTTCAATATCCTTCTAAAGTGTGGTGACTAGAACTGCACAGAAAACTTAAGCTGGAACCTAATCTGTGATCTGTAAACAAGCCCAGTGGCCATTTTGTCCCATCAGGATCCTGCAAATGTATTTGAGAGATTGGATCATTCATTTCTGGCCAAGAGATGACTAGAACTTGCTGTTTGGCTTTGTGTCATGCCACACTGTTACAGGCAAGCCTTTGCACTGTATCATGAAGGTGGATTAATTCTACTCCCTTGGGTTTGTACTCAAGTCTGTGCCAAATTCTATTGCATTCAAGTTACAGTACAGCAGTAGTACTTAAGATGGAGACCTATCCCTCAAGACCATCCTAACAAAAATCCTTAACTATCAAGGAGAATTTGCAAACCAACCCCAATGACCAGGTATATGCAAATCCCCTTCCCAACACTTCTTAACTTAACCTACTTGGCCCAGAGCCCAGTACAAAACGTAACTGCTTCAGTCCCCGAACCTGCTTTGGCCTCAGTCCAGGCGGGTTGATGCAGCAAAACATTTTGTACTGGGACAATGTGTTAAGGGCACATCAACCGATAGCAAGTGGTGTATAAAAGTATATGCTTTTAAAATGTAATTGCCTATTATGCAAAAACCCAGCACAATAATGTAGCATTAGCCATAAATAATTGAACCTATGTTTCATAAATTTCATAAATTGAAATATACATTCTTGTGAATCTAATAGTTTTAGAAGCTCCAAGTTATTCTTATTGGAAGGACATGGTCATAATCCTAAATAGTAAATAAGTGATATTGTGTCAGTTTGTATTCATTGCAGACTTGTTTCACAGGTTCTTTTTATATTTAAAAAAAAATAGCTTACTGTTGAATTGAAGGCAATTTTACTACAGATGGAACTATAAATATCTGAATGTACTGCTGTTGTCCACCAGTATGTTTATTTGTGTCTGCTAAATTAATGCACTTCAGCTCTTCTGGGAAACCTACAAAAAATGTTCATGTTTATCATTCCCTTCAAACGTCCTTTTAGATAGGTAATATGTGACTGTGAAATAAGGTTAAGCAGACCAGAAATTCTGTACAGAAATATAGCAACTATGAAGGTCTGCAATTTCAACCTTGTTATAATGTATACTTTGATCCAGCCACTAAAATAAATCTGACTCGGTTGTATATGCAAAGTTGTGTTTACAATCCAGAAATCCATTGAGTTCCTTCCACTTGCTGCTGATAGCCAGTTACAGCTGTTCTTTGCCATATTTAAGAACTGGCAGAGACATGAGTAAATAATTTATCTATTCAATATTGAAGACACTAAGAGTCCCAATAATAGAAGAAAATTAGGGGGCAAAAGGGAGGAACTTAAATCAGTTATTAAATTGGGGAAGATCTAATGGGACAGGTGGTCACCAAGTATTTTGCACCTTGTGGTTTGCATCCTGAGGGTATTAAAAGTAGAGCTTCAGAGATTGTTCATGCATTGCCTTTAATCTTCAAAAAGTCTTTAGAATCTGGAAAGGTCCTAGCAGATTGGAAAAATGTAATTTCAACAGTTCAGTAGAGGGCAATAGAAAGCAGGAAACCTTAGACCAGTTAGCTCATTATCTGTTGTTGGGAAAATGCTGGAATCCAATATTAAGAAATTATTAGCAGTAAATACAGAAAATCTAAGTGCAGTTAAGTAGAGCCAACATCTTTTTTATGAAAAGAAAATTGTTTGACGCATTGATTAAAGTTCTTTGAGGACATAACTAGCAAGGTGACTAAAGGGAAGTGAGTGGCATGAAATTTGAATTTCCGATACGAGTTCGATAAGATACTAAAGGTTATTGCACAAAGTCAGCACTTAGAGTTGTGGTTGACATTAGATGTGTTGGCTAACAACAGAAGAGTCAGGTTATATTTGGATTGACAAGCTGTGCTGGGGCCTCGTATTGTACAATCTACATTAATGAAGTTGAAGAAGGGATGTACATAAAGATCTGGGTGTCCTTGTAAATGCAACACAGTCTGCATGTAGATGCAGCAACTGATTGGGAATGCAAATGGTATGTTGGCTTTTATTGCAATTGGTTTGGAGGACAAAAGTAGGTAGGTCTTGTGTCAACCACACAGGGCATTGGCAAGGCTACCCCTTGAATACCATGAACCATTTTGGTGTCCTTATTTGAGGGGATATTCTTGCAAAGGGACATTTCAGAGAAGATTCACTAGGCAGATTTCTGGAGCAAAGTGCTAGTTTTATGAGGGATGGTTGGGCCTATACTTGAAGTTAAGTAAAGTGAGAGGTGATTTCGCTGTAACAGGATTTGGGGAGAATGGATGTTTTCCCACATGGATGGAATACAGGATTAGGGCATAAAGTTTCAGAATGAGGGATCATCCATTTTAAGACTGACCAGAGGTTTGTGAATCCTCAGGAATCCCCAGAGAGCTTTGTGAGTTGAGTCACTACATTTGATCAAGGCTGAGATAGACTGATATTTTTGTTTATAGGGGAGCTTTAGGGGTCAGGCAAGAAAGTAAAATTGAGACCAGGGTCACATCAGTAAAGGTCTTGTATCATGACAGCAGGCTATAAAGTCTATCATTTTATTTTCTTAATGACATCATTTTTACAGCTGGTTTTCTTTCAAGGTGTGCGTGAATGTGCATTTGGAGAGTTATTTCTACAAAATGTTGAGGCCATCTAAAGGAAAACCAATCTGGCATCGGTGAAGCATTTATTTTGTAGATAATTAAAATGGTAAAGTACAATAAATTACTGACCTATCATCCAAGTCCTAGTTTATTGTCACGTGCACAGGTATGGTGCGATTATAGTACGATGAAATGCATTGCAGGCATGTAGGTACAGACAACACACAATATAAATGATACATAAAATTATACCGTACAGTGAAATAAAACTGCAAAATCAAGACCTTAATGCAAAAATAACAGACACAATTGAGGACCAGTCCACAGTAGTACATGAGGTGGTCCATAGTGTTCCATTGCTGAGGAAGGGTTAGGGTTGTGCAGGTAGATTCAAGACCTGATGGTTGTAGGATGGCTGTTCCTGAACCTGGTTGTATGGGATTTCAGTCTTCTGTATCTCCTGCCTGACAGTAGCCACGAGAAGAGGGCATGACCCAGATGGTGGGAATCTTTGATGATAGATGCTGCTTTCTTGAGACAGCACCTCCTGTCAATGGTGAGGAGAGCTGTTCCTGTGATGTGGCTGTGTCCACAACTCTTTGCAGCCTCTTGTGTTCCTGTGCATTGGAATTGCCATACCAGACTATGATGCAACCAGTTAGGATACATTCAACAGGGCATCTGTGGAAGTTGGAGTATTTGGTGACATGCTAAACCTCAAGTTTCTAAGAAAGTAGAAGTGCTGGGCTTGCTGCCTTCCTGATTGCATCAATGTGCTGGGCCCAGGACAGGTCATCTGAGATGTTAACACCCAGGAGTTTGAAGCTGCTTGCTCTCTTCACCTCTGACCTGCCAATGAGAATTTGGTCTTCTGACTTCCCCTTTCTGAAGTCGGTGATTAGCTCCTTGTTCTTTGACATCAAGCGTGAGGTTGTTATGGCACCACTGAACCAGATGTTCTACCTCACTTCTGCATGCTGATTCATACCACCTGTGATTCAGACAACAACAGTGGTGTTGGCGAATTTATAGGTGGTATTAGAGCTGTGCTTGGCCACACAGTCGTGGGTGTGAAGAGAGCAGAGCAGGGGGCTAAGCACACAGCCTTGAGGTGCACCTGTGTTGATGATCAGTGAGGAGATGTTGTTACCGATCCATACGGATCCAGGTCTGCTGATGAGAAAGTCAAGGATCCAGTTGCAAAGGGAGGTACAGAGGCCCAGGTCTTGGAGCTTGGCGATAAGTTTGGAGGGGATGATAGTGTTGAACGCTGAACTGTAGTCGATGAATAGCAGTCTGACCTATGCGTTACTATTGTTCAGATGATCCAAAACTGAGTGGAGATCCAGTCAAATAGCATCTGCTTGTTGACCTGTTGTGGCGATAGGCAAATTGTAGGGGATCCAGGTCATTTCTGAGGCTGGAGTTGATTCATGCCATAACCAACCTCTTGAAGCACTTCATTACAGTGGACGTAAGTGCTACTGGACAATAGTCATTGAGGCAGGTCACTGCTCTTCTTAGGCACCGGTACTATAGATGCCTTTTTGAATCATGTGGGAATCTTGGACCTGAAGACTGAATGTTGATACAGAGGTTGAATCCAATCATGAAAACTGAAGAATACATACTTTTTTTTTAAAAAGTCAATAATGGCAACCTTAAAATTACTGGTAAATGAAAATCAAAAAATACTGCAGACCTAGACTAACCACCTAAACAAGTTAATATGCTACCAAGACTAACTTATTTCTCTCCCAGTTCTGATGAAGTTTATCAGACCTGAAACATTAACTATTTTTCTTTCCACAGATTCTGCCTGATGTGTTGAGTTTTTTTCCAGGATTTTCTCTGTTTCTTTATATATGAAATTATTGGATTGTCTTTAATGCTGACCTGGTTTAGTAAAGTTCTCCAGGAAGGAAATCTGCCACTCATACACTAGGTTATTCAATGTTATCAACAGTAACTGTCCTCTGAAATGGCCCATCAAGCTGCTCAATTGGGGGAGCAATTGGAAAAGACAATAAATGCTGGCACCATCAACAAATGGCCAAGAATATATTGGGGGAAAAGTTTTTTTTCTAAAATAAACATGTTTTTTTTAATTAATTAGGAGATCACAAATAAGGTCAATAATTATTGTCCATTCCTAATTATCCATGAGATGGTGGTGGTGAGCTAATTTCTTGAACTGCTGCAGTCTTTCAGGTTGAAGTCCTCCTGTAATTCTTTTTGGGAGAGAGTTCCAGAGTCTAGATCCATCAACAATCAAGGAAGTGTTGCTATATTTCCTAATTAGAATGGTGTGCGATTTCGAGGGGAAGTTGCACAGAGTGGCATGGCCGTCATTTGTTGCCCCTGTCCTCCTGGGTGTTGGAGGTAATGTGTTTAGAAGAATGGAAAATGATCTTACTAAAATATACAAGATCCTGAATGGAGTTGACAAGATGGATGCTAAAAGGATGTTTTGCCTAGTGCAGGTATCCAGGCATAGGAGGCATAGTTTCAGACTAACGGGTTTCCCATTTAAAATGAGAAGAATTTCATCTCTCAGATGATTATAATTCTTCATCCCAATGAACTGCAGAGGAGGAATTTTGCTTAGTGCAGGTATCCAGGCATAAGAGGCATAGTTTCAGACTAACGGGTTTCCCATTTAAAACGAGAAGACTTTCATCTCTCAGATGATCATAACTCTGAAATTCTTCATCCCAATGAACTGCAGAGGAAGAGTCATTGAATATATTCAAGGCAGAAATTGATGAATGTTTGACCTCCAGAGAACTTGTGTATAGAAAAATACCATACCCAAGTCCCCTTGGAGTTGAGGCCAAGATTGGATCAGCCATGATCACATTGTATGGCAGAGCAGGCTCATGGGGGCCAATAAGCCTATTCCTGCTCCTGTGCCCCACGTGGTCAAATGCTGAATTAGTCGGCATGGAGTCATTGGGCTGAAAGGCCTGTATCCATGCTGTATTGCTCCATGACTCTAACGTCAAAGACGCTCTTTCCTTGGCTCTGATATTCAGATCGTAGGGGCAAGGTTATGATGAGATCTGGAGCCAAGTGGTCCAGGCAAAAATCAAACTGGGCATCAATGAGCAGGTTATTGTTGAGTAAGTTCCTCTTAATGATACTCTCAACAACTTCCATTGTTTTGCTGATGACTGAGAGGAGAGAGTAATTAGCCAGATGAGATTTGTCCTGCATTTTGTGAACAGGCCATACCAAAACAATTTCCCAATGTTGTGTCGGTGCCAGTATTGTAACTATACTGGGACAGCTTGGCTGTGTATGAAGCTGGTTCTGGAGTCTAAGTCTGAGGCTGGGTGCTGTTTGCTCTCATAACTTTTGCTCTCAGCCATTTCGCAATATGTGGAGTGAATTGAATTGGCTGAAGACCTGGCTTCTGTGATGCTGGGGATCTCAGGAGGAAGCAGAAAAGGAACATTTATTGAGCAGTTCTCGTTGATTGCCCCATCCTTAGCACCCATATATTGGCTCCACCGCCATTGAGGAAGGAGGTACTTTTGGAGCTGCCTTCTCCCATTTGCTGTTTAATTACCTCATGACAAGATGTGTTAAGACTGCAGAGCTTAAATCTAATTCTTGGTTCTGAGATTGCTTAGCTGTCTATTGCAAGTTATTTTTTTACTGTTTAACATGTATGTAGTCTTGTGTTACAGTTTCAGTTGGTAGGCATCTCATTTGTAGGTATGGCTGGTGCTGCTGCTGGCATGCTCTTCTGCCTTCCACATTGAACTAGGGTTGATACCTTGGCTCGATGATTACGGTAGAGTGAGGCCTAGGGCAGGCCTCTACAGATCGTGCTGGTGTACCTTGCTGCTGCTACAGGTGATGCAGAATGCCTCATGGATTCCCAGTTTTGATCTTTCAGATCTGTTAAATCTATTCCATTTAGTATAAATGTAGTGCCCACAACGTGATATAGTGTCCTTGGTGTGAAGTTAGATCTTTTGTCTCCATGAAGACCATGCAGTTGTCACTTGTACCAATGCTCTTGTGGACATGCACCTGTTATACTTTGTGTATTATACTCCATGAACCTGTTGTTGCTGGGTTATGTACTCCAATATGAGGCAGACAAAAAGTAGATAGTTATGTAGATTTCTTTAACAAGAAACAATCAGGGCTGTGTTTATTTTCTACAGACAAATGTGTTGCTAAAATAACTTGCCGTTTTTAAAAACAAAAGTTAGTTGATATCACTGAAGTTCCTTAGTTGCAAGAAAATCTGGACATCTGAAGGCATCCAACTTTTTTTTTGAAAAACAAGGTTATCTGCTCCTGAAAATATTTAACCTTGATTTCAGTCACTGATCCAGACACCATAATTGAAAAAGTTTTAGTTATTCCAGTATCTTTGCTTCTCAAGTTACATTTTCTGTTTTCCACCCCATCAGCATTAATTTGGCTTACAGCATTTGGAATGGTTTTTAAAAAATCTGAACAGAATAGTGAAATCTGTTGCCAATTAAATGGTTGGTTGTCTGTTGTTGGATGTCCAACTGAAGAATCTTGGTTAACATTAGCATCTGAAAGAGAAAGTAAAACATTGGCTTAATCTATCGTTTCCCATTTATCTTTTTCTTCTTGTAATTCATATGTTCTAGTCCCTGTGCATCCTTAAAGGCTTGTTTAATATTCTTGCTGCTATTATGATCGAAGCTACTTTTCTTTTGGCATTTACACATGTATAGGCATGTATTCTGTAAATCATTGTTTATTCCCTTGTTTTACATTTTTTCTCTGCAGGGAGCTGGCACTGCAATAGGAGAGCTTCCTCCTTATTTCATGGCACGGGCAGCTCGTCTATCGGGCACAGAAACTGATGAAGAGTTTGAAGAAATACTGGAACATGGTCAGAATTCAGAGGTGGGTTTACTTGTTAAGCAAAGCAGCTCGGGTGGATCAGATTTTTATTGAATGAAGTAATTGTATAATTATCACAGTCCAGTAACCCATCTGCTGGCAGCTGCCAAATAGATAGTGTTATCAGCAATTCGTATCTCCTCGAGAAAGTTATTGTTTTACAGACGGAAGGCGCTTTTTATTATGCTGGCAATTGGGATTGGAGTTGGGAGATTAGTTCCTCATCAAATAGTTCTTAGGTTATACATTTCCAGATATTAATGAAGTTACAGAGAAAGAAGGTGGAATACTTCTCTCCATTTGATGGATAGCAAACTTTTAAGTGGATTTCTTTAGTTGAGGTTAAACGAAAGCTTAGATTGCCTGTGGCAGTCTCTGCAATAATACCAGAATATTTATAAATGATGTGTCAGTTAACCTCCTGATAATATTGCCATTTCTGTGATTTTATAATTAGAAAGTGATTGTGCATTTGAAGTAAAATTATCTTGAATGAATTTAGATCTTGCCCACTGAAAATGGAAGCAAATATATGTGATTGATGTTGGGAAGATCCCAGTGAAAATTCCTGCCATTATTCCTGTTATGGAGAAATGTGTTTTAAAATACTAAACTAAATTAAGTGGAACAATTTGGAACTTTTTAATCTATACTTGAATTTCTATTTTGGCATTCTGGAATATTGTTCTTAAAGGTAGCTGCCCATCTTTCTTACTGAATTGCTTGCCCTATAGCTGCCTTATGAGGATAGGTTGAGTGAGCTAGGGCTTTTCTCTTTGGACCAAAGGAGGATGAGAGGTGACTTGATAGAGGTGTACAAGATGATAAGAGGCATAGATCGAGTGGACAGCAAGAGACTTTTTCCCAGGGCAAAAATGACTCTCATAAGGGGGCATAATTTTAACATGATTGAAGGAAGGTATGGGGGGGATGTCAGAGGCAGGTTTGTTTTTTCCACACACTGGTGGGTGTGTGGAAGGCACTGCTGGCAGAGGTGGTGGGGACAGATACATTAGGGACATTTAAGAGACTCTTAGATAGGCACATGAATGATAGAAAAATGGAGAGCTATGTGGGAGGGAAGGGTTAGATAGATCTTAGAGCAGGATGAAATGTTGGCACGTACTGTGCTGTAGTGTTCTGTGTTCAACCTGAATAGCATGCTCATCCTTGAGTTCTTTCTTCATCTTGAAACCAATTAGACTGTTAAAGAATACATTCACATCAACCCTCTAATTTCATAACTAGAGACATAAGAGGCATCAAACGGATGACGAGATAGTCCAAGAATGTTTCTTTAATCATACAGCATTGCAGGTACATAGGAGGCTCACTTGCGATAGGATAATGGAACCATATTCAGAAAAAATCCTTGTGAAAATACTCTATGGGAAAGAGAATGGAACTGGGACAATATAGATTGGTATCTGAGAGCTGGCAAGGGAGTGTGCACAAATGACTGCCCTCTGCACCAATGCCACAAGATTCTATTATTCTAATAGAGATTGCCATATATTTGTCAAACTAAACCTGGGTGGTGAATGTAGTAACTGCTCTTGAGCTGTATAAGTGGTGTGATCAGCTTTAGTTCATGTTGACAATAACATTTTTTTTAATCTAATTGCTCTTTTTGGGCTCTTCAAGCCCCAAAATTGAGATGTGTATCGTATTACACCAGTCACTCCAGATTCCATAGAAATATTTCCCATCCTCTGTAATGATGACTGTATTCATTTGTTTGGAAGGTTTTGCTCCAATTTTGAGTCAGTCAACTGTTCAGACATTACTAAGAAATGCCTAGACTGAAGACACTTAACTCTAGAATGACAACAGTAACTAAAGTGGATGAATAATATCTCCCACTTTCTTCATATTTCCTATCTCCCTTCTCCATTATAGAGCAGAGAGACTAAACATGGTGACCAATTTATTTGGTATGTAGTGGATATGTATCAAAGTTCTTGATCTGTAACTTGCCTAGTTTTACATTGAAAGTACAGAAAAGTAGAATTTTTGAACATGCTCACTCACTATTAGCAAGAAAGCTGTCACTTGCATCAAATAGTCTTGCCCCTTCCTGCCTCCTGGAGGTGATGTGATTCTTGTGTGACACTGATTGTGGATTTTTATATGTAATATATTTCAAGGAAGCTTTTCAATTCTGATGGTAGTGCTTTTTTTGTGGAAAATCCTATGTTTTAAAAATTAATTTTGATTTGTATGTGTAGTTACCAGTGGTGAAGAATTGAAACTTTTACCACTTTGGCATCTAGTCTCATCTGTTTGTGGGCAATTATAAGTGTGGAAGAAGGCAAATGCTGCTCTAACAGTGGATCTGATTCCCTGTTTTGGCGAAGTATACTGTAATAGAGGAGCAAGAGAACTGCAGATGCTGTAATCTGGAGCACGAAGCAATCTGCTGGAGGAAGTCAGAGGCTCAAGCAGCATCCGTGGGGGTAGGAACTGTTGACGTTTTGGGTCAAAGCCCTGCATCAGGACTATAATGTAGCCTTTGTCTCCATCTGCTTCTGTGCTGGCTTGGAGATTACTAGTTCAGTGCTAAATTACAGGCAGCTTTTTACTATACTCAGAAACTGCCTGAGAACTTCAGGCTGTTCACAGTCCAGAGTGCTATCCTCCATCTTGTCCCTGAAGGTGTTGACTCTGACCTTTGGTTTCAAGTATGGTGTTTGATGGTGCACTATAAAGTGAACATTCTACATGCATAACTGGATGGTGAGCACTGATGATCTGATTCGAACACTTTCCTCACCAGACCCAATGCTACATTTGTAGACATCAGTAGGGTCATAGATTCCCACTTCCTTTCCCAGTCCTATCCAGCATAGTTTATATGAAAAAAAACAACTATCCCAGCCATGGGTGAGGCCATCAAATTGGCACAGGCTAAAGGAGCAGATTTGGAATCTCAATGTCAGAGTTGTTCACAATCTTAATGAAATTAAGGCTTGGTGTTAGTTTGTGCCACTACCGTTTCCAACAAAACGGTTCGTTTATTTTAGAGAAACCTCGCCCAAGCAAATTGATGAAGAGGTATTTTATGGTTTTGCTCGTGGTAGCAAAATGAGTACATTCTGGGTATTTTTGATTCTAGTTGCATTTCAGAGGATTTTTGCATAAACCCAAGAGATGAAATTACTCATCTGGCTACTGCATGGCAAGTCAAGATTACGTACTATGATTTTGCCTGTTCTTTGAGATGAGCATCAAAATGTTCACAAAATGACTAGAAGCCTGTCACACGCCAATGGCATTGATAATGTGGTATCTTATATGAGTCAAGACTTTTTCAAAATTAATTTGATTGGATATGCTTTACATATCTTACTAATATTGTTCAACATCTAATGAAGTGAAAGATCCAAATGTCCCTTGTTCTACTGCAGCTAACAATGTAATGAACTATGGAAGGTGTTTAGCTTTTACATCTCTGTACCAAGATGGAGGATTATTATGGAAATTAAAATATAGAAGTGGGAGTAAGCCATTCAGTCTCTCGTACCTGGTCTGCCATTTAGTATTCTGATCTTTTACCTCAGTGTCACTACTGCATTAACCTTATATAGATTGATTCCCTTAATATCTAAAAAAAATCTATCTATTCCTGCCTTGATTATGTTTGAAGACAGCCTTCAAAAACCCTCTTGTGGAAAATTCACTACCAACTGGCCCTTTATTTGAGTCTGAGACTGCAGCAAGTGAAACCAACATCACATCTACTCTCTTGATCGTGGGAAGAATTTTGTATGGTTCAATATGATTGCATATCATTCCTCTAAATGCAAGTTAGACTCAGTCTGCTTAACCTCTCACATGACACATCCACCATCCTTGGAATCTAACTGGGGAGGCAAGGAATGATGATGGGTGTAAATTGTTAAACATACCTGTCTAGATGCTTAAGCTACAATTGCTGGTCAAGGGAAGGGTAGGAGGATGGCTAGGGTAAAGTTAGGTCCGATTAAAGACAAAGGTGGGAGAATGTGCCTGGAGGCGGCGGAACTGGGAGAAGTTCTCAATGAATACTTCTCTTCGGTATTCACCGAGGAGAGGGGTCTTGACGACGCGGAAGGGAGTGCTGGTAAGGGTAATGTTCTCGAAGTTGTAGATATCAAGAGAGAGGATGTGTTGAAGTTGTTAAATAATATCAAGACGGATAAATCTCCGGGGCCTGACGGGATTTTCCCCAGGCTGCTTCGAGAGGCGAGGGAGGAGATTGTTGAACCGCTGGTAAGGAGTGAGTCCTCGTCGTCCACGGGGATGGTGCTGGAGGATTGGAGGGTGGCGAATGTTGTCCCCTTGTTCAAAAAAGGTAGCAGGGATAGTCCAGGGAATTACAGACCGGTGAGCCTTACGTCTGTAGTGGGTAAGCTGTTAGAAAGGATTCTAAGGGATAGGATCTAAGAACACCTGGAGAATCATGGACTGATTAGGGATAGCCAGCATGGCTTTGTGAAGGGAAGATCTTGCCTCACAAGCCTGATAGAGTTCTTAGAAGAGGTCACGAGGAAGATTGATGAGGGTAGTGCGGTGGATGTGGTCTATATGGATTTTAGTAAGGCGTTTGATAAGGTTCCTCATGGTAGGCTTCTTCAGAAGGTCAGAGGCCAAGGGATCCAGGGAAGCTTGGCTGTGTGGATTAGGAATTGGCTTGCCTGTAGAAAGCAGAGGGTTGTGGTGGAAGGAGTGCCCTCGGATTGGAGGGCAGTGACTAGTGGTGTCCCACAGGGATCGGTTCTGGGACCTCTACTTTTTGTAATATTTATAGATGACTTAAATGAGGGGGTGGAAGGCTGGGTTAGTAAGTTTGCAGACGACACTAAGATCGGCTGTGTTGTGGATAGTGTGGAGGGCTGTCGGAACTTACAGAGGGATATTGATAGGATGCAGAGCTGGGCTGACAAGTGGCAGATGGAGTTCAATCCGGAGAAGCGTGAGGTGGTACACTTTGGAAGGACTAACTCCAGGGCATTGTACAAGGTAAATGGCAAGGTGCTTGGCAGTGTAGAGGAGCAGAGGGATCTGGGGGTTCATATTCACAGTTCACTGAAAGTTGCGTCACAGGTGGATAGAGCAGTTAAGAAGGCCTATGGGATGTTAGCTTTCATAAGTCGTGGGATTGAGTTTGAGAGCTGCGAAGTGATGATGCAGCTTTACAAAACTCTAGTTAGACCACACTTAGAGTACTGTGTTTAGATTTGGTCGCCGCATTATAGGAAGGATGTGGAGGCGTTGGAGAGGGTGCGGAGGAGATTTACCAGGATGCTGCCTGGATTCGAGCATATGGAATATGAGCACAGGCTTAAGGTGCTAGGGCTTTATTCACTGGAAAGGAGGAGGATGAGAGGAGACATGATAGAGGTATATAAAATATTGAGAGGAATAGATAGAGTAGACAGCCAGCGCCTCCTTCCCAGGGCACCGATGCTCAAGACGAGGGGGCATGGCTTTAAGGTTATGGGTGGGAGGTTCAGGGGAGATGTCAAGGTGAGGTTTTTCACCCAGAGAGTGGTTGGTGCATGGAATGCACTGCCTGGGGTGGTGGTGGAGGAGGCAGATACATTGGACAGGTTCAAGAGTTTGTTGGATAGGCACATGGAGGAATGTGAGATAGAGGGATATGTGGGAGGAAAGGGTTAGGTAGTGTGAGGGTGGTTTGATGGATGGCACAACATGGTGGGCCGAAGGGCCTGTTTTGTGCTGTATGGTTCTATGGGACAGGTGGAAATGTTTGTGGATCGTAATTGCATGAATTGGAATTGGTTTATTATTGTCACTTGTACTGAGGTACAGTGAAAAACTTGTCTTGCATACTGTTCATACAGATCCATTCATTACACAGTGCATTGAGGTAGTACAAGTGTCAGAGCTGCAGAGAAAGTGCAGTGCAGGTAGATAATAAGCTGCAAGGGCATAATGAAGTGGGTTGTGAGGTCGAGTCCATCTTATCATACTAGGGAACTGTTCAATAGTCTTATAACAGCAGGATAGAAGCTGTCCTTGAGCCTGGTGATACATGCTTTCAGGCTTTTGTATCTTCTGCCCAATGGAGAGGGGAGAAGAAAGAATGTCCGGAGTGGGTGGGGTCTTTGATTATGCTGGTTGCTTTACTGAGGCAGCCAGAAGTGTAGACAGAGTCCATGGAGCGGAGACTGGTTTCTGTGATGTGGACACAGCTCCGCACAACTCTCTGCAGTTTCTTGCGGTCATGGGCAGAGCAGTTGTCATACCAAACTGTAATGCATCCAGGTAGGGTGCTTTCTATGGTGTATCGATAAGAGGTGGTGAGTGCCAAAGGAGACATGCCAAATTTCTTTAGCCTCCTGAGAAAGCAGAGGCACTGGTGAGCTTTCTTGGCTGTGGTGTCTGTGTGGTTGGACCAGGATAGGCTATTGTTGATGTTCACTCCTAGGAACTTGAAGTTCTTAACTCTCTCGACCTCAGCACCTTTGATGTAGACAGTTGCATGTGCACTACCCCTTCCTGAAGTCAATGACCAGCTCTTTTGTTTTGCTGACATTGACGGAAAGGTTGTTATGCCACCATGTTACAATGCTGCCTATCTCCTTCCTGTACTCTGACTCATCGTTATTTGAGATACGGCCCACTGTGGTGGTATCATCTGCAAACTTGTAGGTGAAGTTAGAGCAGAATGTGGCCACGCAGTCATGAGTGTATAGGGAGTAGAGTAGGGGGCTGAGGACGCAGCCTTGTGGAGCACCATTGTTGAGAATAAACATGGCGGAGGTGTTGCTGCCTATCCCTACTGATTGCAGCCTGTTGGTCAGAAAGTCAAAGATCCAGTTGCAGATGGAGGTGTTGAGTCCCAGGTCTCGGAGTTTGGTGATGAGTTTGCTCGGAATTATAGTATTGAAGGCGGAACTGTAGTCAATAAACGATAGTCTAACATAGGTGCCTTTACTGTCCAGATGCTGCAGAGATGAGTGTAGGGCCAGGGAGATGGCACCGCCATAGACCTGTTTCGGCAGTAGGTGAATTGCAGTGAGTCGAGGATTTCTGGGAGGCTGGAGTTAATGCGTGCCATGACCAGCCTCTGGAAGCACTTCATGATGGTGGGTGTCAAAGCTACCGGGCGGTAGTCGTTAGGGCATGTAACCTTGTTTTTCTTTGGTACTGGGATGATAGTGGCCTTAAAGCAGGTGGGAACCTCAGATTAAAGCAGGGAGAGGTTAAAAATGTCTGGAAATACCCCCACCAGCTGATCTGCACAGGATCTAAGGACACGGCCAGGGTCACCATCTGGGCCAGATGCTTTTTGCGGGTTCACTCTCCGGAAGACTGATTTTGCGTCCTCAATGGTGACCGTGGGTTCAGGTGCACTGGAGACTGTTGGGGTGGGTGGTGACATACCAATCCCCTTTGGTTGAAAACGTGCATAGAGTGCATTAAGCTCATTGTGAAGGGATGCGCTGTTGTCGATGATGCTGCCCAACTTCGTTTTGTAGCCCGTTATAGCATGTAAGCTCTGCCACAACTGACAGCTGGTCTGGGATTTTATTATTGAGATTGTCTCTTGGCATCTCCGATAGCTTTATTGGAGGTTGTATCTTGTAAAGGTCAGGGTCACCTTATTTGAATGCTGCAGTCCTGGACTTCATTAGGGAGGAGATCTCCCAGTTCATCCATGGTTACCTGTTTGGGAACACCCAGATTGTCCTCTTTGGTACACAGTCCTCCACACACTTACTGATAAAGTCCGTGATTGTGGTGACATACTCATCTAGGCTGGCAGCTGAGTCTTTGAACATGGACCAGTCTACCAACTCAAAGCAGTCGTGTAGAAGCTCATCTATTTCCTCAGACCAGCCCTGCACGACTCTCTGTACTGGATCCTCTCGTTTCAGCTTCTGTTTGTATGCAGGGAGAAGGAGCACAGGCTGTGGGGTAGCTCAGTAGGCACCTTTGGTTGTATAGCAATGGTCAGTGGTGTTTGGGGCCCTTGGTGGGATGGAGACGTGCTGGTAGTATTGAATGAATGGTAGTATCTAATGAAAGCTATTGGATCAGAACTGTTCTGTTACCGATGTGTTGACCTGGATTTGAACATGGGAGAGAGCACGGATTTCTATTTGGTTAGATTTAGCCAGCTGAAAAATACCTATTGTCATAATCTCAGCAAATCCTTTCAACGAAATAGCAGATTTCCAAGAGCAGCATTTGGATCTGGTTGAGAGGGTCAAGGTGCCAAGAAGAGAAGTATTTTACATTGATAGCACTCTACCCTCTCCAGCACCCACCTCAACCCATCCCCCCCTCCACCTGAAGACTACTGCCGAAAAATTATAACCTTAGCCTTTGGGTTGATTATTTTTTTAATATTTTGTCTTGCTACTGAATTGAGAAGGCAAATCCCTTCACTTGAGTATTCAGCAGCAGGAAGTTTAGAAGTGCTTACGAAGACATGGCTGGCACTCCTACTTGCAAAGTATTCACAAGTAAATTGCCAACTTCATACTTTTTCCAAAATCAAACTTGTCATGAATAATTCAATGACTGGATTTCCTTCTGCTCAAGTAATTTGAAAAATGTTTGAAGACGCCTTCGTCATGTTTAACTTTCAGGTCTTTGCTGCTGCGGAAGGTGGATGCATTTTGCACGAGTATCTGTAACGATGTTCAATCGTTAAATGTGTATACACAGCAAATGTAAATTGGTAAATTAAGTTGGTTTATTATTGTCACATGTACTGAGGTACAGTGAAAAACCTTGTTTTGCATACTGGTCATACAGATCAATTCATTACAACAGTCCATTGAGGTAGTACAAGGTAAAAGAATAACAGAATGCAGAATAAAGTGTTACAGTAAAAGAGAAAGTGCAGGCAGTAATAAGGTGCAAGGTCATAATGCAGTAGATAGTGAAGTCAGGAGTCCACCTTATCATACTAAGGGACGATTCAATAGTCATATAACAGCAGGATAGAAGCTGTCCTTGAGCCTGATGGCACAGGCTTTTGTATATTCTGCCTGATCGGAGGGGCAAGAAGAGAGTGTGTCTGGGATGGGTGGGGTCTTTGATTATGTTGGCTGCTTTACCGAGGCAGCAGGAAGTGTAGACAGAGTCCATGGAGGGGAGGCTGGTATCCGTGATATGCTGAGCTGTGTCCACAACTCTGCTTTCTGTTGGAGACACTGATTTATTCTTTTTTCACATGTAGATGATAAATTTTGCTAACTTGTGTCCAAGTCTATTTGTCATTTTCACTCTGGTGTCAAACTTTAAGAAGTGTTCTTTCCATTGAATGACAAACCTGGGTGAATGTGTTAAGATATCAAATAATCATTCAAGGCTGTTATTTTCCATAGTGACTGCTGATACTGCCTCCGTACTCAAAATTATCTCCCATAAGTAGGCCATGTAAACCATTAAACTTCCCTCGTGGACAGTTTGTTATGAGTCCCTATGATCATTCATGATCTTCAATACTCCACAGTTTGTTTCTTCTTGCTGCTTTCTCAGAACTTTATTTTTTTTGAGCTAAAGTTCTTGCCAGCATTTGAGATGTGGGAACAGATTCCTGTAAATCTGAGTCATTGTTCTTGATTGTTAGGTAAGTCTTGATACAAGCAATACACAAAAAGTGCTGGAGGAACTCAGCAGGTCAGGCAGCATCTATGGAGGGAAATAGTCGACATTTTGGGCTGAGATCCTTCATCAGGACTGGAAAGGAAGAGGTTAGAAGCCAGAATAAGAAGGTGGGGGAAGGGGGAGAAGCGCATGCAGGCAGGGGAGAGGTGAGATCAGGTGATGGGCAAGTCCAGGTGAGAGGGGGAAGGTAGTGGGAGGAGGAGAAGATGTAATAAGCTGAGAGGTGATAGGGCTGAAGGAAGAGGAATCCAGTACGAGAGGGCAGTGGACCATGGAATAAAGGATGGGGGAGGAGAGGAGATGGGCAGATCATCAAGGTGGGGGAAGACAGAAGGGGAGGAGAGAAATCGTTGTTAAGGCCATCAGGTTGGAGACTCCTAAGGCAGAACATGAGGTGTTGTTCCTCCAACCTACGCCTGCCCTCAACATGGCAGTAGAGGAGGCCATCGATAGATATGTCAGTATGAGAATGGGATATGAAATTGAAGTGGACGGAGCAAAGGTGCTCAATGAAGTGGTCACCCAATCTGCACTGGGTCTCACCGATGTACCAGAAGCCGCGCTGGATGCAATCCTCGGACTCACAGGTGAAGCGCTGCCTCACCTGGAAGGATTGTTTGGGACCCTGAATGGTGGTGAGGGAGGAGGTGTAGGGACAGGTGTAGCACTTGGTACGGTTGCAGGCATAAGTGCTGGGGGGTTATTGGTGGGGTGGGACGAGTGGACAAGGGAGTCGCGGAGAGAACAGTCCCTTCGGAAAGTGGAGAGAGGGGGTGAGGGGAAGATGTGTCTGGTGGTAGCATCCCGTTGGAGGTGGTGGAAGTTGTGGAGAATGATGTGTTGGATATGGAGGCTCGTGATGTGGTAGGTGAGGACAACGGGTACCCTGTCCCTGTTATGTCGGTGGGTGAGGACAGACGTGCGGGAAGTGGAGGAGACACGGCTAAGGGCAGCATTGATGGTGGTGGAAGGGAAACCCCAGTTACTGAAAAAGAAGGACATCTCTGATGAGATTTCTTAGAACGGAAAGCCTCATCATGGGAACAGATGCGGCAGAGGAACTGGGAGAAGGGGATGGCGTCCTTACAAGAAGAGGTAACTGGGAGTCAGTGGGTTTGTGGATGTCCGGAGACAGAGCGATCCAGAAAGGGGAGAGAGGTGTCTTGATACAAACTAAGATTGGGTTATCTATGGTGCTTTATGAGGCTGAATAGTTTACTAACACTGGCTCTCGGACTTGGTCTTCAAAAGGAATGACTGTTCAGGCATATTATGTAACAGCAATTGTATCCAGCAAACAGTACCCCAAGAGGAATCTGTATGTGCAGAAAATGAACAAAAAAGTCTGCACTTGTCACTTCTTTAAAATTAGAAGTTTTAGAACATTATGAACTAAAAGTTATTTTCAGACACCAGTCTGAAATCAGTTTGAATAACCCATTATAGAGCCCAATTAAGGGAAGTAATTTGGTATCATGTGACATCTGGTGAGCTTGTACTCTTGTTTGATTGTGCATCAAATTCCAGAGGCCATGATTAATAATCGGGGCCATTTCTCTGGGCGGCAGAATGCAGGTAAAGAACTGGTGCAGAACGTTAGAGAGTCAGAGTTACGCAGCACAGAAACAGGCCCTTCAGCCCAACTGGTCCAAGCCGACCAAGATGCCCATCCAAGCTAGTCCCATTTACCTGCGTTTGGCCCATGACCTTCTAAACCTGTCCAATCCATGTACCTGTCCAACTGTCTTTTAGAAGTTGTTATTGTACCTGCCTCAACCACTTCCTCTGGCAGCTCATTCCACATACATACCCCCCTTTGTGTGCAAAAAGAAATGCTCCCCCTCAAGTTCCTATTAAATCTTTCCCCTCTCACCTTAAACCTATGCCCTCTAGTCCTTGATTCCTCAACCCTGTGATAAAGATTGAGTGCATTCACCCTATCTATGCCCTTCATGATTTTATACAGCTCTATAATATCACCCCTCAAGTCTCCTACGCTCTAAGGAATAAAGACCCAGCCTGTCCCTATAACTCAGTCCCTCAAGTCCTGGCAACATCCTTGTAAACCTTTTCTGCACTCTTTCCAGTTTAATAACATCTAACAACATTGTTGCTTTAAAAATATTGCTTTCCATAATAGCTGTTCTTCTATATATTCCTTTGCATTACTTCATTTTTAAAACAAAAAAAACCTAAAGTCCAGGCATCTGCATTACTTCATTGTTTGTGGTTGCCATTTGGTCTGATCCTCCCTCTCGTACTTGTTCTGCTACCTTAATCAATGACAAATTCACACTCCCATTAAACTTTTTAAAGTTTTATCAGTTTGAAGCTGATAATCAAATTTTGAATAAGTTTAATTTTTCAATGGAATAAAAAATCAGGCATAAAAATGTTGATATTCTGTGTGTGCTGTTTTAATTATAAAAAATGAGGCTGTAGTGTCTTGGCAAAGTTTTGTATTCATTAAGTGAAGGGGAGAAAAATTAAAGAAGCCCAAGTTTTCTGGCTGTGTGACTCTAAATGACAATGTAAATGTCATTGAGACTGCTTTGAAGCCTGAAACATTAGTGTTAATTTGGCAAAAGAGTTGAGAAGTCGCACATTGTTGATCGGGTTACATTTTTTGCTAATGAGGAGCAGCTGCAGTGTATGTGTAACCCTGAGGCGTTCTCAGTGAACCTTTACTGCACCCTCTAAAGTGCGGTTTTGTCTGGGAAGGTCACGTGGTTTCTGTGAAATCTCCACCATTTCCAGTAACCGTTTGGACAGGGATGACTCAGAAGAAAAACAGCTTCCTCTGACCACAAAGTTGTTGAAGAATTTGTCAACGTGGACTTTATAGAGGTTCATAGTAGTTAGCTGGAACTGCTGTGGTGAGATTGCATCAGCAAGGCAATAAGGAAACTTCCTGCTATTAAACTGTGTTACTTGTCTGGAACAGCCCCACCAATGGACTTTGGAAAACCCAACTGCCTTGTTCTAATGCCTTTTTGATCATTACATTTCCTTCAGCTTTTGTTCCATGGATTATTTTAAAGATTGAATATTTTCCTATATTAAGATATTGCTAGATAATACCACTCTTCAACTCTGCCTGGGTTCAAAAACTTGCCTTCACTTTTTCTATGGAGTCTATGTCCAGTGGCTAAAGTAAAAATCTACTTGAAAGCTGCTCTTCTTAAAATTTATTCTTTCATTTTGTCATGCCAGGGAAGCTCTTTGGCTTGTAAGCTTCCAAAATTACTGATTTTGTCCATCCATTTTTCAATCAACCCTACTGATCTGTTACAGAAATTTAACATTATTATGCTTTTTTTGTTGTTTGAACTCTAGTACAAAAATCTGACTATAAACAAGCATCCAAACTTTGGCACTTTCCTCTGGATGAATGATTAGTAGTGAGATTTGCTTTAGGTCAATGAGACAAGCATTCAGTCATAAATGAGCAGAGGTAAACGTGCAGTCTGCACAAATGGCAGGAAACATGGTATTTCCCTCTGAGAGATGCTGAAAACAAAAGACATTGATTTAGGCAGGTGGTGGATAAGTTGTTGACAGTCAATAATGCAAGGCAAAATTCATAAAGAAGTCACTCCCTTGCAACTGACCTGATAGCTGGATATTTTAGAACTTTGTTTCTTATGGAATTAGGGCACAGAGGAGCAGTGCAAGTATTTATAGTGATAGATCATGAATAACAATGGCCACCTGGAGGTATTCTGATCAACTGGAGAATTCCTTGGCGAGGAGCTTTGCTTGAAATTTAGCATTGTTTTAACCTAATATAGCCTTATGTATTATTAGCATTGAAGAGGATGCTGTTCAGTTAATAGACTGTCTTTTCTAGTGCTTGCATAAGAGCAGGCAAACTATGGCTTCATAATATGTCAGACTATCAACATGTTATATGACAGCAGTAGAATGCAGCTTGGTTTCTGCAGTAACAATCTGCTGGAGGAACTCAGCGGGTCAAGCAGCGTCTGTGGGAGGAAAGGAATTGTTGATGTTTTGGGTCGAAACCCTGCATCAGGACTGTGTGGAGAGGCGAGATGGCCAGTATAAAAAGGGGGAGGGGAGTGGAGTGGTGAGACTGGAGTCTGAGGTGATTGGTGGACTGAGAGGGGTGTAAGATCACAAGCAGATTGTGGCAGGAAGGGGAGGGGAGCAGGTGTGGAGTTGGGAGACTGGCAAGTGAATGATAGATGGAGGCAGACAGATGGAAAAAGAAAAATTATATGGAGAGGCAGATGGGGAAATGTGGGTAAATTGGTTTATTTATTGTCATATGTACCAAGGTACAGTGAAAAATTTTGTTCTGCACGCCATCCATACAGATCATTTTACCATATCAGTACATCGGGTAGTACAAAGGAAAACAATAACAGAATGCAGAATAAAGTGTCACAATTACAGAGAGAGTGCAATGCAGGCAAACAATAAGGTGCAACATCATAACAAGGTCGATTATGAAGTCAAGAGTCCATCTTATTATACTGGGGGACCATTCAATAGTTTTATAACAGTGGGATAGAAGCTGTTCTTGAGTCTAGTGGTACGTGCTTTCAAGCTTTTGTATTGAGGGGAGGGGAGTGTGAAGATTGGAGATGGCTGCTGGAGGGAGATGAGCAGGAACACAGTGCTGAACTCTTAAGTAAAGGAGGTGAGAATGGGAGCCATTAGGGGAGAGATGAATGGCCATTGGAACCAGAAACAGGTAGGAGAGGGGGTGGGGGGGAGGAATCTGTGGGTAGACTGTTTGCAGTGTGTGGATGGAACCAGGAGGGGGATGAAGATGGGGGGTTGGGGTTGAGGGAAAGGGGACAAAAATAGGAGGGCCAGAGGATCGGAAGTGGGGAAGGGGGGAACAACCCACTAGATTGGAAAACCCAATCTTCATGCCATTGGGTTGTAGACTACCCAGGTGGAATATGAGGTGGTGTTCCTTCAGTTTGCATTGGGCCTCACCATGGCAGTAGAGAAGGTTAAGGATGGACGGTTCAGTGTGGGAATGGGAAGAGGAGTTGAAATGGCATGCAACTGGGAGCTCAGGGTGGCCATTGCAGACCAAGCATAGATGCTCTGTGAAATGGTCGCCCAGTCTGCGCTTGGTCTCGCCGACGTAAAGGAGGCCACCTCGGGAGCACCGAATGCAGTAGACGAGGTGCACGTGAACCTTTGTCTTATCTGGATGAAATGTTTTGATCCCTGGTTGGCGGTGTGGGAGGAGGTGCAAGGACAAGTGTTGCACCTCCTGGGGGTCAGGGAGGGGTGACCTGGGAGGGATGAGTGGACCAGGAAGCCACGGAGGGAGCAGTCCCTGCAAAAGGTGGGAAGGGGTGGGTAGGAGATGATGTGGCTGGTGGTGGGATCTTGTTGCAGCTGGTGGAAATGAAGAAAGATGATATAGATACTGGGTGCAGAGGCTCATAGGGTGAAAGGTGATGACGAGGGGAACTCTGGAGGGAGGTGGGGTGACAGCAGATGTGGGAGTGGGCTCCGTCAACCACAGTGGAAGTTTAACTTCCTTCCTAACTCCGTATGTTCACTCTTCAGGACCTCATCCCTTTTCCTATCCATGTCAATGACTTCTGGCTACTCACCCTCCCCCTTAAGAATGGCATGGACTCGATCTGAGACATCTCTGACCCTGGCAGCAGGGAGGCAACGTACCATCCGGGAGTCTTGTTCTCGTCCACAGAATCGCTTGTCTGTTTCCCTAACCAATGAATCCCCTATCACGATCACACTCTTCTTCTCCCCCCTTCCCTTCTGAGCTATTAGAGCCAGACTCGGTGCCAGAGACTTAGTCGCTGTGGCTTAGTCTAAGGAGCTGTAGGAGTCAGTGGGTTTATAGTAAATATCAGTAAATAGTTTGTCTCCTGAGATGGAGACAGATCTAGGAAAAGGAGAGAAGTGTCAGAAATGGTCTACGTGAATTTGAGAACAGGGTGGAAGTTAGTGACAAAAGTGATAAAATTGATGCAGGAAACAGCACCAACACAGTCATCAATGTAACAGAGAAAGCTGGGGAATGGTTCTGGAGAAGATTTGGAACAGGGACTGCTTCACTGAGCCACCGGATGGTTTGTTGCTCCAGGTTCCAGCATCTGCATTCTCTTGTGTCTCCATTGTCTTCTTCCTAATTCAGCCATGTCGTACAGCGTGATGTAATTAAGCTGAGGTTTAGAGTCATGGAGCAACACAGCACAGATACAGGCCCTTAAACCTAGCCAGTCCATGCTGACCACAGTGCCCAGCAAACTAGTTCCAATTTCCTGTGTTCGGCCCATATCCCTCTAAGCCCTGCCCCTCTATGTAGCTATCCTTGTACTTCTTAAATGATACTATTGTACCTGCCTCAACTACCTTCCCTGGCAGCTCGTTCTATATACTCACCACCCTCTACATGGAAATGAACTATGCACTTGTACTCCTAGATCCCTCTTTTCCATTATACTCCCTAGTGCCCTACCATTCATAGTACGTTCTCTGCTGGTATGACTTTCCAAAATGTATCACCTCACACATCTGTATTGAAATCCATTTGCCACTCCTTGGCTCCTTTCCTAACTGATCGAGATCCCCCTGGAATCACCATCAACAACACCTGTAATTTCACGTCATCCACAAACTTATCAAGCCTTGTGCATTCGCATCCAAATTATTTGTATAAATAACAAGGGTCCCAACACCAACCCCTGCGGCACACCAATAGTCACCGGCCTCCATTCCGAGAAACAACCTTCAACCACCTCCCTCCGCTTCCTACCTCCGAGCTAATTTTGAATCCACCTAACTAGCTCTCCCTGGATTCCCTGGGACCTAACTTCCAGACCAACCTGCCATGTGGTATCTTGTCGAAGTCCATGTGGACAACTTCACTGCCTACCCTCATCTACCCTTATGGTTACCCCTTCAAAAAAAAACTCTTTAAAAGATTCATCAAACACAACTTCCCATGCACATTTTACTGGAGGGACATTTAAAGGGTAAGTGCCTTTACTGGAGGGACATTTAAGGGGTTAGTAATCATTGCTGCATTACCCAAGCTTGGAAATGACAAAGGTGATCGGCAGAAGCCTGGACTACACCTCCAGCCTGCACTCAAACCTAACAATGATGTGTGGGGTGGGGGGGGGGGGGGGGGGGTGGTGGGGGTGTGGGGCGGGAAGAAATCAGAAGAACTTAAAACAAAATGGCTAAAATTTAACTCGTTGTGCCATCAAATTTGGTATCTTAGATTTATTAAATCTCTTTCCCCTATTGACCCTGCAAATGCTGATGAACGACCACAGAAGGAACTTAATCGCACCCACATTCTTCCCACCCCCACCAATCCTTTGGTACAGTCATTCCTTAATTCATTGGTTCATTACGTGGATATGGTTATGTTCCACTTGGCAATCCCCTGGGTTCAACTTTCCCCATTCTTTGTTATTAACTTTGATACAATGAATCTATTGCAACTTGATAAAGGACAACCCAATCCTATCCTCACCCAGTGGCACCAAAGGCACTGGATAGTGATTAGGATCAGAATCAGGTTTATTATCACTGACATATGTCGTGAAATTTGTTGTTTTGTGGCAGCAGTGCAAGACATAAAGACATTAAAAAAAAATTACTACAAGTTACAAAAATAAATAAATAGTGCAAAAGAGGAATAATGAGGTAGTGTTCATGGACCGCTCAGAGATCTGGTGGTGGAGGGGAAGAAGCTGTTCCTGAAACATTGAGTGTGGGGTCTTCTGGCTCCTGTACCACCTCCCTGATGGTAGTAACGTGAAGAGGGCATGTCCCAGGTGGTGAGGGTCCTTAATGATGGTTCCTGCCTTCTTGAGGCACTGCCTCTTGAAGATGTCCTCAATGGTGAGAGAGGGGGGGTGATGCGCGTGGGATTGTGCCCGTGAAGGAGCTGGCTGAGTCTACCACCCTCTGCAGCCTCTTTTGATCCTGAACAGTGGATCCTCCATACCAGGCGGTGATGCAACCAGTCAGAATGCTCTCCACCGTACATCTGTAGAAATTTGCAAGAGTCTTTGGTGACATACCAAATTTCCTCAAACTCCTAATGAAGTAGAGCCACTTGTTTGCTACCTTCATGATTGCATCAATGTGTTGGGCCCAAGATAGATCTTCTGAGATGTTGACGCCCAGGAACTTGAAGCTGCTCACCCTTTCCACCGCTGACCCCTCAGTGAGGACTGGTGTGTGTTCTCCTGACTTCTCCTTCCTGAAGTTCACAATCATTTCCTTAGTCTTGCTGATGTTGAGTGCGAGGTTATTGTTGCGACACCACTCAACCAGCCGATCTAGCTCACTCCTGTACGCGGCCTGATCATGATCTGAGATTCTGCCAACAGTGGTGTCATCTGCGAATTTATAGATAGCATTTGAGCTGTGCCTAGCCACACAGTCATGAGTGTAGAGAGAGTAGAGTAGTGGGCTAAGCATGCATCCTCGAGGTGCACTTGTTGATTGTCCGCGAGAAGGAGACGTTACCACCGATCCACACTGACTGTGGTCTCCCGATAAGGAAGTCCAGGATCCAGTTGCAGAGGGAAGTACAGAGGCCCAGGTTTTGAGCAGCAAGGCAGTGTGATATTTTTCCATAATAAAAGGTTTTTGAGATTGGTTTTGGTGTTGCTACCACAACTGGGAACTCGAATAGGGGTAGGCCATACACAGTGAATGGTAGGGCACTAAGGAATGTTGATGAACAGAAGGACCTTGTGGTTCAAGTCCATAGTTCCCTGAAAGTAGCAACACCGGCAGACAGGGTGGTGAAAGCATATCGCATGCTTGCCTCCAGAGGTTGGCGTAGAGAATATTAAAATTGGAATGTTAGGTTGCAACACTGCAAAACACTGGTTAGACTACACTTGGAGTACTGTATGTGGTTCTGGTTGCACACTGTAGGAAGGATGTGGTTGCAATGGAGAGAGTACAGAAAGCTTTGCCAGGATGTGGCCTGGACTGGGGAACTATAGTAATGGGGAGAAATTGGATAGGCTGAGTTTCTCTGGAGTGAAGGAGAATGAGGAGTGACCTGGTAGAGGTCACTCCTCTTAAATTATGAGGCTTAGGATAGATGGTTAGAATCTTTTTCCTATGGTAGGGATATCAAAAATAAGAGGGTATGGGCTTGTGGTGAGGGAAAGGGAGTTTTAAAGAAGATTTTAGTAGAAAGTTTTTATACGAGTGGTTGATATCTGGATTTCACTGCCAGAGCAGGTGATGGAGTCAGATACAATCACTGTGTTTAGGAGACATTTAGACAGGCAAGGTGTAGAAGAATATGAACCTAGTGTGAGCAGCTGGGATTAGTGTAGACGGGCAAAAAGGTCAGCATGGACATGATGGTCCAAATGGCCTGTTTCTGTGTTGTACAACTCTGCCTCATAACCCTCTAGGTACTAACAAGGACGCAAATTAGGATCTTGGTCTGTTATAGTCAGCTGCACACTAGGAGACCTGAAGAGAACTAATAAAACTATGTTTTTTTTTCCTTTGAAATTTAGCTGCTTTAAGAAAATGCACATGCCAAATTCTGTTGGGTATTTAAATACACAAACTGGTGGTTAGTTCCTGTGCTGAGTTTTCCCACCATCAAGCAATAGGATGTTGGTTCCTGCCCATGCTGTTTCTCCTCAACCACTTTCATCTTAAGTCTGCCATTTGAACTGATAATGGAGAATTCCATACCTTTTAAGCTGGTTAATTTTTTGCCCATGTCAGTTGTGGGGAATTTAATAAACTACTTCCTTGTGTGTCATTATCCAGCTTCAATAATTTTAAGGGGCCCATTGACAGAGGCAAAGGATTTGACTGCCTGCTGGTCCGTTTGGCTGTGATAATAGTGTGCTACTCTTCAGTCATGAGAGAGGGGAAATTATTTGTAAAGAATTTGGAAAGGGAAGAAGGAACAGAAATATGAAACGCCTGTATTTTGAAGGCTAAATAGATACAGAAAAAATTTAAATCCTCAGTTCGGCTTTGCAGTTGCAGCTGAACACCTGCTGAACTAAGATGGACTAATAGTTTGCAGCTGAAGATAATTTTAGATTCTAGACAATGAAAGTGAGACAGCTCTGCTCTTTACAGCAAGGTTAGATGACCTTCAAGTTGTAATCTTGAATAAGGTCAAAGATGAGCTAGCCGAGGCTCCTGAATGTAGTGATCTTGCTTTTACTGGCAGTCATAAAGTTTTTTTTTCCATTACCTAAGTACATTTGAAAACATGATAAGCATACAGGTTCTTGCGCAACTGTGTTCCACTGCCACAAAATAGGGGCAGCCACGGATTTTGTGATGGAGAGAATGTGCTTTGTGAAATTTGCCACATCAGATTCCCAAAAGGGCACTATTTTGTGAGAAATAACTTTAAGGTTATGATAATCTGAGAGAGTGGTCTCATTTGCAATATAGATTCTGAATAAACCTTATCCAGTGAGGCAATTGAGAATGTTCTGAGGGAGAGATAATAAGAGGGTTAGGTTCTTGCAATGTGATTTAATTGTCCAATTAAACAATGACTCAGCAAAGTTGACAGGTTGCAGCGCATTACACATCTGTTGTACTTCAGATTAGTAAATTTGGTTTTAGCAACTATGACTGGGGTGGAGTGTGGTTTCGTGTTCTCTTTTGGTGCAAAGTGATATCCTGAAGGTCATTTGCTAAACTCAAGTAATTTCCGTAAATGGTCCTAAAGTAGGTTTGTGCACTGAATTTGCTTTCTTATGGTAAATAAAACTTTGCAAACTACCAAAGGTGTAGATGATTGTTTTTTGGCAGCAAAACTGTAATTTAAACCAGTTAAACTTAGATATTGAATTTGTCCAGCTGGGCAGTTCAGAAGAATGAGGGGTAACCTTATTCAAATATGTAAGATCCTAAGTGAGCTTGACTGGGTGGATGTTGAGACGATTTCACTGGTGGAAGAGTCGTGAACAAGGCAACTAGCTGCAAAATACTATTCAATACTATAATACTAATACCGATATTTTAATACTAAAATACCTTCAGTACTATAATTCCAAGCAAACTCATCTCCAAACTGCTGTACCTGGGACTCAGCACTTCCCTTCCTTGACTTCCTGACCAACACCACAATCAGTAAGGATAGGCAGCAACACCTCCACCAAGATTATCCTCAACACTGGTGCCCCACAAGGCTGTGTCCTCAGCCCCTACTTTACTCCCTATGCACTCACGACTATGTGGCCGGATTCTGCTCTAACTCCATCTACAGGTTTGTAGACGACACCATCATAGTGGGCCATATCTCAAATGACAATGAGATAGAGAGCCGAGTGGCATAGTGTCATGACAGCAACCTTTCCCTCATTGTCAGCAAAACAAAACAGCTAGTCATTGACTTCAGGAAAGGGGGGTGTGGGGGTGGCCCACACGTTCCCGTTTACATCAACGGTGCTGAGGTCAAGAGGGTTGAGAGCTTCAAGTTCCTCAGAGTAAACATCTCCACTAACCTGTCCTGATCCAACCAAATAGACACCATGGCCAAGAAAGGTCACAAGTGCCTCTGCTTCCTCAGGAGGCTCAAGAAATTTGGTATGTCCCCTTTGACCCTCACCAATTTCTATCGATGCACCATAGAAAGCATCCTATCCAGATGGCTTGGTATGGCAACTGCTCTGCCCGTGACCGCAAGAAACTGCAGAGAGTTGTGGACGCAACTCAGCATGTCACAGAAACCAGCCTCGCCTCCATGGACTCTGTCTAGACTTCTCACTGCCACAGTAAAGCAGCCAACATAATCAAAGACCCCACCCTGGACATTCTCTCCTCTTCCCCTCCCATCGGGCATAAGATGCAAAAGCCTGAAAGCACATACCACTAGATTAGAGGACAGCTTCTATCCTGCTGTTATAAAACTCTTGAATGGTCCCCTGGTATGATAAGATGGACTCATGACCTCACATTCCACCTCATTATGGCCTTGCACCTTATTGTCTACCTGCACTGCACTTTCTCTGTAACTGTAACACTTTATTCTGCATTCTGTTGTTGTTTTCCCTTGTATTACCTCAATGCACTGTTGTAATGAAATGATCTGTGTGGATGGCATGCAAAACAAAATTTTTCACTGTACCTTGGTATATGTGATAATAATAAACCAATTCTAATTCCAAATAAGAGGCCAGTCATTTAAAACTGAAATGTATAGAAAGTTTTTCTGAGGGTTGTAAATCTCTTGAAATTCTCTTTTCCTGAGGGGGGTGGAGACCAGATCATTAGATATATTTAAGTTGGAGATGGATGTTTATTTGAAAGCTCAAGGAATTGAGGTTTACAGGGAACTGGCACAGAAGAGGACTTGAAGCCAGCATAGATCAGCCATGATCATATTGAATGGCGTGGTAGACTAGGGGCCTGGTGTCCTACTCCTATTTTCTTGTGCAACAGATTGTGTTATGCTGCACAGCAATGGTGAGATGCTGAAGTGTAATAGCGCGAGTGCTGGAAGTTTGAAATAAAAACACTATGTAGGTAGAGTATCTGTGGACTGAAGAACAGTTAATTTTTCAGATGGATGAACTTTCATCTGAACTGGAAAAAGTGATAAGTTTGAGGAGTTGCAGACTATTATAATCCTTCACTTCACATTGTAGATTTAATTTGAGTTCAATGGCATATGTGAGATTTCATGGAGGGGGAGAAAAGGGAACTTAGCATGCAGTTGACTCCAAGGTGAATTTGTGCACCCCCTCTCTCCCCACTTCCCACAACTCCCCCCCGCTTCTCTCCCCCCCCTCCCCCCCCCCCCCACCCCCCCCCCAATACACTTGGTGGAGGCTTGGCAGATGGCCGGAATAACAGCTAGGGATTTTAATTTCAAGTAACAGGTGAGTCCAGAATTTTAAAAATCTAATTTCAGTGAGTGTTTCCATGAGATTACTGGATTGTCATTAAAAACCCATTTGGTTCTCTGATATCCCCTAGGGGAGAGATTCCTGATGTCCTTAACACATGGCTCTTAAGTCATTTGAAGTGGCCCAGCTAGCTACTGTTCAATATGTAATAAGTTGTTAGCCTTGCAGTGACATTCACGTCCCTTGAAAGAATATAAACGAAGATGTGCTGCAATGCACCAGAATGAACATGAAAAATGTTTTGTTTTAAATATCAACTATATGTTTTTTGCTAAGTCCAAACAGTGTTTATGGTGCAGGTGCGCCAGCATGATACAAAGGCTTGAAGATTTAAATTAAATGAACAGGTTGCATTCTAATGAGTATGGAGGGATAATCAATCAATGTGTTTAAAATGAAGGAATTCAATAGGTTAGTAATAATTTCCACCCAGTGAAGGATCTAGACAGGAAGAACTCTTGAAATGAGAGCCTGCCCATTTAGGAGTGAAATTGGAAAGTAACTGTTCATGTTGGTGGAAATGTGGGCAACTTTCACCACAACTCTCCAGATGCTGAAATGATTGAATTTTTCAAGACTGGATCACTGGATTAATTCCTGTTTCAGCAGGATATCAAAGCAGAGGGACCAAAGTTTAGTAAATCAGTCAAAGGACAGATCAGCAATGATTTAATTGAATGGCATAACAGACTAAAGGAGCTTTCATGGCCTATTCCAAAAATCTCTATCTTAGTTCTATCTAAATGCCCCACATTCAAACCTTGGCCAAAATGTAATTGACAGTAGAGCAGCTTCCTCTCAGCTTCATCGACCAGGGTTCAATCCTGACTTCCAGTGATGTCTGTGTGGAATTTGTACTTCCACCACGTGGGTTTTCTCTAAGTGCTCCGGTTTCCTCCAGCAACCCAAAGACTTGCAAGTTGTTAGCTTAAATATCCACTGTAAATTGCCCCTAGTGCATGAGTGAGTCGTAGAATATGGGGGAAGTTGATGGGTATGTGGGGGGAATAAAATGGGATTAGTGTTAATGATGCTTGACTGTCGATGTGGACCGTGGGCCGAAGAGCCTTTTCTGTGCTGTATGGTTCTGTGTCTCAGATTCTGTAACAAAGTCTCTTCCTTTATATACAAAACTGAGACTACAAATTTCTAAATATCCTAGTCCATGTTCAAAAAGGAAAGGAAGGTAATTTTAATTCTGCAGGGGCCCCTAAAATAGTTACAGAAAGCAGAGGGATCTTGGGATGAATCCCTTGTGAGCATCCAAACAGATTAAATATAGTAACCTACAAGTGTTTATTGTGGTTAAATACATGTTACAAGGGTAAAATGCCAATGTACACACTCTGCCTTTTTTTTACTATGTTCATTCTGCTGTGATCAAGGCACATTACAAAGTCTCCTACATATACACACATTGCCTTACAGGACCTAGAACTTGTCTCCTTCAGCTCTGTAATCTACTGGTTTTTATAATCCAAGTTTAGCATTGCTTATCACTATTAGAGTATTTTTCCATTTGACTTGCCTACTTTCTGAAATCCTGGTAATTTTCTACACTCCCCCGAAACATCAACCATCCCTTTGCCTGACCCACTGACCCAACCTGCCTGACCCACTGAGTTCTTCCAGCAGTTTATGTTTTTTGCTCCAGATTCTAACATCTGCAGTCTCTTGTGTCTCCATTAAACCAGGTGCAGTATTTGGTGAAAGTGTGGTATAAATTTGATTGTGATTTGATCACCAAATTCATTGTACAAAGTTTAGTAAATCAAAGGACAGGCTAATCAAAGGCTATAAATAATTTTACTAAAAGATTATGGACTAAAGGGCAATGTGGAAGTGGCATTGAAGAAGAGTTGAGGCCTGGGAGAGATCTGCCATGATCATATTAAATGGTGGGACATGCTTGAGCAGCCAGGTGCCCTATTCCTCCTATTTTCTTAAATAAACATATTGTAACATTAGAGCTGGTGGTTTTAGATTTTTGTACTTTTTTTTCTTCTCATTAGGATCTTCCCACTAGAGCGAGGATGGCTGTTCAGAACTTGGTACAAAGAGTTGGTTTCTTTGGCATCTTGGCTTGTGCTTCAGTAAGTAAAAGATGAAAGTTAATAAATCCAATATTCTGGTGTGGTGGAGTGGTGGGGAAATAAAACAGTGTCTCCAGTGAAAAAAGAAATGTGCATGTATAGAGCAAAATCCTGTTTTGGATTTTCAAATGGTGCATATATATATATGTAGAGAGATATATATATATATATTGAAATGAATGATCATTTGCTTTTTTTTAAAATGTTGGCAGAGGGAAGAATGACAACTGGGAAAAAAACCCGCCTTTAAAACATAGGAATAGCCATTCAGGGCTTTTGTTTAATGCATCTGTTTTGTAGGATGCCACCTTTAACATTGCCAAGTTCTCCCAGTAAAGCACTTTAATGTTAGCATGGATTGTATTGAAATACTGCAGTGAGACTATTCCATGAATTGATAGATTGGGCTTCTCATTATGCACATGATGAGTTTTCCTCCTATTGGTTTTTGACTCTGGTAGAGGGGTTGGGAGGTTGTAAAATATTCTTTTATTTTGTTAATTTATCTTTTTTTTACCATGACAGCTGGTTTCTTTCATCATGGATTTCCCAATTCCTCAAGCTATTTTGCACCTTGAGGTGTTGCTGGGTTGTTTCCCCAAAAGTAGATTTACACAAGCATTGCTATCTTACAAACAGTGTCACAGGAATGGAAATTATAGTTGTTGCACTACATGGTCTTAACATAAAAACATTCTCTGCTGTGCAGAAATGTAGCCTCATTAATGGAAACACATTGGGGAGCTGAAAGAGATTATCTAGAGAAAGGTATCACATTTGAATATAATTTAATCCAGTTTCAGCATCTGATAGCAGGGCAATATCTTTCTGTTTGTTGTTTTCTAACTGTTTATGCTATACTTTTAACAAAAAAAATCCCAGTGGCTGCATAAATTAAATAGACAAATCAGAATTGGGTTAGAAGCTGCATTACCTGTCTGCAAGATACATATTAGCCTTATTATACCTGCACCTTTATTCAATGTTGATAGCAGATGGTGTAAAAAAAAAACATAAATTTGTGTCTTATAATAGTATAATGTTCTCTACAGATTAGTTCCCTTTTGGTCCCTATTCTGAGTGTCATCCTTGATGTGTTGTAGATTCCCAATCCTCTCTTTGACCTGGCTGGAATAACATGTGGACACTTCCTTGTTCCGTTCTGGACCTTTTTTGGTGCGACTCTTATTGGAAAAGCTATCATTAAAATGCACATCCAGGCAAGTATCTATCAAGCCAAGCAGCATCTAATTGTATTATTTCTGAGATGCTGTCTAGCTGTGGAGATTATTGTACCTTTTTCACTGGTGTTTTATCTGAGAAGTTTGTTGATTAAAACAAAGCGCAATGTTCTTCAGCTTAAGCAGAAATGTCGACTTTGTTTTTTATAATGTAAGCCATTAAGCTTGGCATTAAATTGACACCTCAGTACAAAGTTCAGTGGCATTAGACGTACCTTAGGAATTAGAAACAATGCTGGGAATTACTTGTCATTGCACCTGTCTATATTAGTTTGTCTACCTCTGTTTGAATGGCTCATTGATTTATCTCAGGTAAAGATTTTCACTTTATCCTCGAGCCTCTTTTTGTTAGGTTACACTGGGAAAGGAAACCAGGAGCTAGTTGTTAAAAGATGAATAAAGCAAGATATTTAATGGAACGGACCAAATGAAAGAGAGGGAGGATTGGAGGGAGAGACATCATCCCTATATCCCTTGGGTAGAGAATTCCAAAGGTTCATCACCCTCTGAATGTAGAAGTTTCTCCTCGTCTCAGACCAAAGTGGTCTTATTATGAAACAGTGCCCTCTGGTCCAAGATTCCTCAGCCAGGGGAAACGTGCTCCCTGCATCTAGTCTGTCGAGCTCTTTAAGAATGTTTTTATGAGATCTGTCATTTCTCTAATTCTCCTAAATTCTAAAGAATATAATCCCAGTCTACTCAATTTCTCCTCTTTTGGAAAACCTGTCATCCCTGGAACCACACTCAGAGGAATGCAATGAATCTTCGCCACTCTCCCTTTCTGGCAAATGCATTCTTTCATGGGTAAGGAGACCAAAAGTGCGCACAATACTCCAGGTGCAGACTCACCAAATCTCTATATATTGCAGTAATAACTCCTGTATTCAAATCCCCTCAAAATACAGGCCAATGTACCATTTGTCTCTTAAGCGGTTGCTGCACCTATGTGTTGGCCTTAAGTGACTTGTGTACAATCACATGAGAGATTAGGTAGTGATACCATTCAACTGCACGTCATTCAACAAATACTCCACTTTTCCATAATGGAATCAAAGTGAAAGACCTTGCATTTTACTACGTTATATTCAATATACCATGTTATTTCCCCCTCATTCAGCTTGTTCATGCCTCTTTAATCCTGCTTCGTAATCATCCCACCCGGTTTCGTATCATCAGGAAGCTTGGCAATGTGACATTTCATTCCCTAAGCTAAATCTTTGATATAGATTGTGAAAAGCTGAGGTCCAGTCACCATACCTTGTGGTACTTGCTAGTCACGGCCTGCCAACCTAAGAATAATCTGTTTATTCCCACTCTTTCATTCCGTCCGATAACCAATTCTCAATCCATCTCAGTATAGATACCTCTGTTTCCATATGCCTTGTTGACTAGCCTCCTATGCAGGGTGTTATTCATGCCTTCCAAAATTCCAAATACACTGCATCCACTGGTTCCCCTTATCTATTATAACAGTCACGTCATCAACGAACTCCAGCACAGTATTAAAACATGTTTCCTTTTATAAATGCATGTTGGCTGTGCTCAATTATTCTTTTTGAGGCATTCTGTTATTATATCATTCATTCCAGCATTTTCCCTGCTAATCGTGTTAGCCTCACAGGTCAATAGTTCTGTTTTCCCTATCCCACTTTTCTTAAATATTGGGGTTACCTTTGCTACTTTGCAATTATAAGGAACAATTCCAGAATCTGTAGGACTTCGGAAGACTATAACCACAGCATCCACTTTCTCTAAAGCATATCTTTCAAAACTAAGGTATAAATCATCAAGTCCTTGGGATTCAACAGCTTTCTTTTTTTTGACTAGTACTTAATTCCTTCAGTTTCTCGCTTATTCTGTAATATATTTGTATCTTTGGTGAAGAGACACGATATTTGTTTAGTTCAGAATCTGATTCATTATCACTGACTTATGATGTGAAATTTGTTGTCCCCCTGCCACTTATTACCCATTATAAATTATACTGTTTCTGTCTGTAAGGGGCCCATTTTTCCCCTCGCTTCTTTTTTTATGTACCCATGAATGCTCTTGGCCCAATTTTATGTTTCTTGCTCGTCTACTCTCATGTTTTATCATGCCTTTCTTGGTGGTCCTCTGCTGAGTTTTAAACTGTGCCCAATCCTGAGGCCTGCTTCTATTTCTGGCAACTTTATAAGCCTTTTCCATGAATTTAACATTTTTAATTTATCTTGTCAGCTACAGATGAATCACTTTTCCTGTTATTTTTATGACTAGGTTTTTTTTAGCAATTTGTGAATTATTTAAAGTTATCCTTGTTCGCTGTCATGCTTTTTGATGTATTCTCACAATTAACCACAGGCAACTCTTCTCTCATACCTTCATAGTTTCCTTTGTTTACATTGAGTTTGAAACCATTTTCTTCACTGTCAAATTCTATCATGTTATGGTTATTCTTCCACAAAGGCCCCACGATAATATTATCAATTAGCTCTTTTTCTTTGCCTAAAGCAACATGCCAAGTAACCTTTTCCCTAATTGTTCCTCAATATATTGCACCAGTAGAACAGCTAGGTGCATTCTATGAATTCATCTTCCACCTCATTGCACCAAATTTGATCTATCAAATCCATGTGTGGGTTCAAGTCTCCCTTGATTATCGTATTACCCCTCTAACTGCACCTCTAATTCCTTAATTTATAACCACCCAATATTACAACCATTTTGTAACCATAAATAGCTCCTACCAATATTTTCAGCTCTTTGCTGTTTCTTAGCTTGAACCAAATTAATTCTAATTCTACATGGTCTATCAAGCCATGATCATTCTGGCCTATGAACTTATCTTCTCTCTTGTTATCCTCTTATTTTTTGCCTGCCCTTGCAAAATGTTGAGTGTGTTGAATTATTTAGTTTCCCAACTTTGGTCACCCTGTAGCCATGTTTCCATAGTGGCAATTAGATAACACCCATTTACTTATATTTGTGCCATTAATTTGTCTACCTTGTTGTGACTGCTGAGAGTATTCAGGTGCAACGCATTTCATTTCTTCATCTTAACTTAATTTTTTGTACTTTGCTTCCCCTCCTACCTCCCGCCCCCCCCCCCCCCTTCTTGACTTTGTATTTGTCTTTTTTTCTTGCTACTTTGTCTGACTTTCTCCTTTCCACTTTGTTTCTGAGGTTTTTGAGGCTTCCATCCCCCTGTCAAGCTAGGTTAAATCTTGCACGGTGTTTGCTTTGTGTTGAGATATAAACCATCCAATTTGTGTATCTCCCACCTGCTGAAATGCCTCAAATTTCAATCCCTCTCTCTTGCACCATCTCTCCAGCCACACATCTGTGCCATCCTCTGATTTTTGTACTTATTAGCATGTGGTGCTTGAAGTTATCACGAGGTGCTACCTTTCAGATCCTACTGCTTAAGCCCTTTCCTGGCTCCTTAAATTCTGCCTCCAGGACCTCATCCCTTTCTCTGTCTGTTGGTATCGATATGGACCACAACCTCCAGCTGTTTGCCCTCCTATTTCAGAATAAGTAGTGACACCTTTGATCTCTGATCCTTTTCCAGTAAAGACTACCTTTCCTAATTGTCTGCTAAGCCCACATGTTAACTTTTTGTGATTTTTTTTGTACAAGGACACCCAGATTCTACAAAACACCTATGATTCCCATAAAAATTCTCCACACACTATTCCATATTCTTGGCCTCTGGCTTAACTTGTGCGACCTCTGTCTTCCCTTAACAGCTTGCCTTCCCTGCTAGTCTTGAATCATTGGCAAACTTGGGTACAATATACTAAATTGCAATCTCTGTTAATACTTGAATGAGCCAAGTAGCTGGAGGCCCAAGCCCCATAAATCCATCGAATGTCTCCATTTGGAACCTGCCACCTGAAATTAACTCTTTGTATGGCACCTTATTTAAAAACTTCTTGAAAGTTTAAAGACCATTTGTTTCCTTTTTTTTAAAAGACCTCAAGGTTAACTTGCCTATAGTTCTACTTTCTTTCTTCCTCATATCTTGAATAGTAGAATTACATTTCCCATCTTCGTCCACTGGAGTTATTCATGAAATCTGGGAAACTCTGGAAAATTGAAACCAATTTTCAACCAAAAGGAAATGGCTAAAACAAGGGGACATAGTTTTAAGGTGATTGGAGGAAAGTACAGGGGGGATGTCAGAGGCAAGTTTTTTTTACACACAGTGGTGGGTGGGTGGATTGCACTGCCAAGAGTGCTGCTAGAGGCAGATACATTAAGGACATTTAAGAGACTCTTAGATTGGCACATGGATGATAGAAAAATGGAGGGGGCATGTGGGAAGGAATGGTTAGATTGATCTTAGGGTAGGTTAAAAGGTCAGCACAACATCGTGGGCTGAAGGGCCTGTACTGTGCTCTAATGTTCTATGTTCTTAATACTTCATCTCTGTAGCCATCTCTTTTAATACCCTCATAGGGCTGACACAGTGAATTCAGTAGTTGTTAATATGCCATGGAATGTGGTAATAAGGCACTTAAATTTTCATATGATTGGGTAGAGTCACGTGGTTTTGTGAATAGAAAATCATGTTTGACGAATGCTGTTTGTTTGGGATTGTAACTAACAGGATACATGGGAGGGAGCCAGCAGATGGAGTGTATTTAAGGTGGGAGGATTTGTTCACTTTTAATCCCATTAATTTTTTCAGTGCTTGTTCTTCACTTTGTTTCTCCTTTTCGCCGAACCACCTTAGTTCCCAATATTTTCAGGTTTTTTCTTCAGTTTTCTCTTTTGTGAAGATGGTTACAAGGTATTCATTTACTGCATTTCCTTATTCCCCATAATTTCAGCCTCTGAGATCAATGCATGCTTATGCTAATCTCTTCTTTTGAACAGTTTTATGGAATCTTAATCTGTCTTTGTCTTTCACAGAATTAATGGGATAGGGTGGTGAAAAAAGTTGTATGTCTGGTTCTGAAATTTCACTGTGAACCTTGCCCTACTTCAATATGAATTAAATGTTGGCAGGATCCTGAGGGTACAGTGGGTGAAGCAGCAGGGGATATCTTCTAATAAAGAACATTTTATGTAGTCCAGCACTTGAGGGGTTAAAGCAACTTGGTGTATCATTTAACAGTTTTGGAAATCTGCAAACGTTGAGGCTCACACTGAATCCTCGTAGCTTTTCCTCTAATCTCTCATAATGCTACCATGTACTGTCACGCAATAGGTCTTGCTCAATCCATTGTATACGTTTTTGTTTACAATTTACTAAGGAAGGTATAATTTACTGATTTGTTTGATCCGTCTTTAGAAATATCTCGGTTTGGATGGGGCCAGTCTCATTCCTCAATCTACCAAGTTAGTTGATCTTAGCTTGGGCACATGTTTAATTGCTACACCATGCCTCAAGCACCCGAAGCAACTTTCTCATTACAGGTGTCTGTTCAGTGATTTCTCCTACATAACCCCCATGTGTGAACATTGAATTTAGTTCTAGAACTCTCCATACCTTGGATCAATGCTCATTTATCTATATTTCTGTATGAATAGTCACTTGGTAAAGATGGTGTGGAGCTCCCAATGGCAAAGCAAATGCCTAGCCTGTCTTTAAGGAGAGTTGAAAATTTGTGAAGTAGTAAAATAAGTTGGAGCTTGACATCACTGACAAGACCAGCATTTGCTCTTCAGTAGACGGTTTTGACCTGCTGCCTCAAACTGCTGCAGGTCACAAAGTGAAAGTACTCTCAGAGAGCTATAAGAAATATTATTCCAGGATTTTGACCCTGCATGGATGAAGGGGCAATGATTATATTTCCACACCAGGATGGTGTGAGATCCTGAGGAGGACTCCCAGTTGATGGCCTTCCTGTAAGCAAGCTCACCTCGTCTTTCAGGGTGGTAGCAATCATGGGTTTGGAAGGTGCTATTGAATAAAGGTTGGCATGTTGCTGAATGCACCTTGTAGACCAACTCTGCAGTCATTGTGCACAGGGATAGAGAAAGTAAATTTGGTGGATGGGCTGATGCATGATCTTGAGTATTCTTAGAGTTGCAATCAATCAGGTTAGTGAAGATCATTCCATTCCGATGGTTTGTTGATGGTAGAAAGACTTTGAGGAGTTAAGTGATGCATCACATTTATTTGGATGGATTAGTTAGATTTCTGGTCTTCGGTAATCCTCAATGTTGGTTCTGAGTTGAACAACAGGAAAGTTATTGCATATAAAAGGAAGTTGATTAGACTTCCTTTTATTGGAGATATTCATTGTGAAGCAGTTGAATGGACATGTGTGATTACACTCAACCGGGCCTTGTATTTGCTTTTCCTGGGATGCCCACAGTTGCACTTCCCTTGTACAACCACATGGTTCCAATGTCCTGCCAGTCTCACTGCTGCAACTGTGCTGAGAAGCTGAGCAGACTGTGGCTACTGGGCATGATCAAATTAAGTTGAAGAACATTTCAGCAATTAAAATTAATTTAAAAATTCATTCATTTTGTGTAAATTGAAAATATTAAAGTGTGAAAAAGGCTGTGTTGCCTGCATGATGCCAGGGTTATGAACATCTCTTCTGGGATATGTACCGTATCCCATATTTCCTTAAGATGTAGGTGGCTAATTTGGCTCATCAACTCAATGCTGGCTCACAGCAATCTCACTCCCCGCTCAACCTAGCCCTGTAGCCCCTGTTCCCATCAAACTGTCTACCATTAGCAGGTTAAACTACAAACTCATATGCCTTTTGAACGTGGAAATAAACTAGAGCACCCAGGGGATACCCACACAGACACAGGGAGAATGCAAGCTCCACACAGACAGCACCATAGGTCAGGATTGAACCCAAGTTGTTGGAGCTAAGGCAGCAGCTATACCAGCTGTGCCACAGTGCCAGCTGGAGTGGGAAGAGGAGGGTCCAGTTGTTGTGATCCATGTCAGCACTAATGATGCGGGTGGAACCAAGGAGGTGGTTTTGCTACGGGAGTATGAATAAAATTGAAAAGCAGACCCACCCAGACAGGCATCATGGTCGGCATGGCCATTGGACCAAAGGGCCTATCTCTGTGCTGTATAACTCTGACTCCATTACCTGAGCCACATGCAAACTGGCAAAGGGTAAACAGTATTAGAGAAGTAAATGTGTTTGAAAGGTCGGTGTAGGGGAAATGGTTCAGGTTCATGGACATTTCAGGAAAGAGCTGTTCTTTTGGAACAGGTCTTACTTGAACCATGCTTGCTATAGCTAATCATATAACTGAAATTAGACATTGTTGTAAGCTAATTGGGGCAGAGGGTGTGGGTATTCAAGTTGTAGGAAATTTAATAATTCAAAAAGAAATCACAGCAGCAACACAAGATAATGAAGAGATGAATGAAAGTAAAAGCATATCAGGAAGGGACAGAAAATATAAACAAAAGTGTGTAGCAGAAATTGGAACAGGAGTGCATAAATGTGAAAAATTGAAACTTAAGGATCTCTATCTGAATGTCTGGAGCAAAAAAAAACCACAATCTGCGGGAGGAACTCAATGGGTCAAACAGCATTTGTGGAGGCAAAGGGATAGTTGACATTTCAGGTTGAGAACCTGCATCAGGACTGCCTGATGGTGGCCTTTCAGAAATTAAGTTAGATGTGTTCATGTATATAGACACCTTGTGACAATTATTATATGACCGCAAAGGTGTTGCTATTGCATTACCAGACACCAGTGTTAAAATGTTTGGTTCCTTTCTCCTGGTTTGTGCACAGATATGATGATATACATCAGGAAATTCAACTTGGCCACTGAGCTTTTTACTTGTCTATTCTCAAGTAATAAAAGGAATGCAAGTTCTTCCCAGAGTTTCCAATACACTTCCCTTATAACTAATGCACATATCTGGTAGATCAATTTTTGGGAGGTGAGAAGCTCTTAACATGGGTATTTTTGCTTGAAAAACCTTTTGTTTGTGAAATACAATACTAATATTTCTTGTTTTGTGACTCTGCTGTAATTCAACTGCAAGTACATTCTCCCATGAGAAGATCTGGGTTTAGTAAGTCGTGGGAGTGCTAGACTGTTGGGAATGAACCTTTCAGAGAAGAAATTAAATTAGGCTCTGTCTGCCCACTCGTGTGGATATAAATGATCCATGGGCATGAGGTCTCCATGATGCCTTGGCCAATATTTTTGTTTCAGTTAACATCACAAAAAAAATTATCTCCTCATCACAGTTTTCTATTGTGGGAGCTTTCTGTGTACTACTAGGCAGCCAACATTGCTTCACTAAAGCAGAGACTGCAATTTTCTTTTTTTAAACAAAAACTACCTAACTGGTGTTAAGATAAAGTCAAAGTTGAGTTTATTCTCACATGCACAAGTCCATCTATGCAATGAAAAACTTACTTGCAGTAGCGTCACAGGCACATAGCATCAGATAAGTAGAATTCACAAGAAAAACATACATTAAACATAAATTATATACAATTTTTACAAGAAAGAACACAATTCGAACAAAAACAAAGTCCATTTTAGTGCAAGGTGATCAAAGTGGTCATAGTGTTGCTAGACTTTAGTGATTAGGATTTTGCCAGTTGGTTCAAGAACCGAATGGTTGAAGGGAAGTAGCTCTTCTTGAACCTGATGGTGTGGGACTTCAGGCTTCTGTACCTCCTGCCCTACTTTGGACTGTTCGAAATGTGATGTGAAAGGTGCCATTGAATGGGAGTTTTTTTTTGCATTTATTGGCTGGGGTCAGCCAATGGAGGCTGATCATAATTCATCAATAGATTGTGTCTCTTTGTCTACCAACTGCACCGTGGCAGACTGTGCACGACTTGCTGATCATTGGCAGCGGGTGAGGACACATAGAACCATAGAACCATACAGCACAAAACAGGCCCTTCGGCCCACCATGTTGTGCCGTCCATCAAACCACCCTCACACTATCTAACCCTTTCCTCCCGCATATCCCTGTATCTCACATTCCTCCATATGCCTATCCAACAAACTCTTGAACCTGTCCAATGTATCTGCCTCCACCACCACCCCAGGCAGTGCATTCCATGCACCAACCACTCTCTGGGTGAAAAACCTCCCCCTGACATCTCCCCTGAATGTTCCACCCATAATAACCTTAAAGCCATGCCTTCTTGTCTTGAGCATTGGTGCCCAGGGAAGGAGGCGCTGACTGTCTACTCTATCTATTCCTCTCAATATTTTATATACCTCTATCATGTCTCCTCTCATCCTCCTCCTTTCCAGTGAATAAAGCCCTAGCACCTTAAGCCTCTCCTCATATTCAATATGCTCTAATCCAGGCAGCATCCTGGTAAATCTCCCCTGCACCCTCTCCAACACCTCCACATCCTTCCTAAAATGCGGCGACCAGAACTGAACACAGTACTCTAAGTGTGGTATAACTAGAGTTTTGTAAAGCTGCATCATCACTTCACGGCTCCTAAACTCAATCCCACAATTTATGAAAGCTAACATCCCATAGGCCTTCTTAACTGCTGTATCCACCTGTGAGGCAACTTTCAGTGAACTGTGGATATGAACCCCCAGATCCCTCTGCTCCTCTACACTGCCAAGTACCTTGCCATTTACCTTGTACTCTGCCCTGGAGTTTGTCCTTCCAAAGTGTACCACCTCACTCTTCCGGATTGAGCTCCATCTGCCACTTGTCAGCCCAGCTCTGCATTCTATCAATATCCCTCTGTAAGCTCCGACAGCCCTCCACACTATCCACAACACAGCCGATCTTAGTGTCGTCTGCAAACTTACTAACCCAGCCTTCCACCCCCTCATCTAAGTCATCTATAAATATCACAAAAAGTAGAGGTCCCAGAACCGATCCCTGTGGGACACCACTAGTCACTGCCCTCCAATCTGAGGGCACTCCCTCCACCACAACCCTCTGCTTTCTACAGGCAAGCCAATTCCTAATCCACACAGCCAAGCTTCCCTGGATCCCTTGGCCTCCGACCTTCTGAAGAAGCCTACCATGAGGAACCTTATCAAACGCCTTACTAAAATCCATATAGACCACATCCACCGCACTACCCTCATCAATCTTCCTCGTGACCTCTTCTAAGAACTCTATCAGGCTTGTGAGGCAAGATCTTCCCTTCACAAAGCCATGCTGGCTGTCCCTAATCAGTCCATGATCCTCTAGGTGTTCATAAATCCTATCCCTTAGAATCCTTTCTAACAGCTTACCCACCACAGACGTGAGACTCACCGGTCTGTAATTCCCTGGACTATCCCTGCTACCTTTTTTGAACAAGGGGACAACATTCGCCACCCTCCAATCCTCCGGCACCATCCCCGTGGACGACGAGGACTCAAAGATCCTTACCAGCGGTTCAACAATCTCCTCCCCCGTCTCTTGAAGCAGCCTGGGAAATATCCTGTCAGGCCCCGGAGATTTATCTGTCTCGATATTATTTAACAACTTCAACACATCCTCTCTCTTGATATCTACAACTTCGAGAACATTACCCTTACCAGCACTCCCTTCCACGTCGTCAAGACCCCTCTCCTCGGTGAATACCGAAGAGAAGTATTCATTGAGAACTTCTCCCACTTCCACCGCCTCCAGGCACATTCTCCCACCTTTGTCTTTAATTGGACCTACCTTTACCCTAGCCATCCTCCTACCCTTCACGTACGTGAAAAAGGCCTTGGGATTTTTCTTAACCCTACTAGCCAACGCCTTTTCATGTCCCCTTCTAGCTCTCCTCAGCCCTTTCTTAAGTTCCTTTCTCGCTACTCTATATTCCTCACGGGCCCTGTCTGAACCTTGCTGCTTATACCTCACGTATGCTACCTTCTTCTCCCTAACTAGTCGTTCCACCTCTCTCCCCACCCACGGTTCCTTCACCCTGCCATTCCTTCTCTGCCTCACCGGGACATATTTATCCCTAACATCCTGCATGAGATCCCTGAACATCGACCACATCTCCATAGTACATTTCCCTTCAAAAAGGACATCCCAATTTACACTCCCAAGTTCTCTCCTTATAGCCTCATAGTTCGCCCTTCCCCATTTAAATATCTTCTTGTCCTGTCTGCACCTGTCCCTGTCCATGACAATTTTAAAGGTTATGGAGCAATGGTCACTGTCCCCCAAATGCTCACCCACCAATAGATCCTTCACCTGTCCCAGTTCATTTCCTAAAACTAGGTCTAGCATGGCATTCCCTCTAGTCAGCCTGTCGACATACAATCCCTCCTGGACACATTTAACAAATTCCGTCCCATCTAAACCTTTGGCACTAAGCAGGTTCCAGTCTATATTTGGGAAGTTGAAGTCTCCCATTATAACATCTCCTCTATATCTCTACTGCTACTGGGGGGGCCTATAGAACACTCCTAGTAGAGTAACTGCTCCTTTCTTGTTCCACCCATACGGACTCGAGAGATGATCCTCCTACAACATCCATCCTTTCCGCAGCTGTAACAGTGTCCCTGACCAGTATCGCCACCCCTCCTCCTCTTCTCCCCCCTTCCCTATCCCTTTTAAAACACCGAAAACCAGGAATATTCAATATCCACTTATTTCAGAAGCTTTGGTATCCAGTTTAGCAATGCAGGAAGCACGGCCCTGACGTCAGCCACGTCTCAGTAATAGCCACAATATCATAGTCCCCCATACTTATCCAAGCCCTCAGTTCATCTCCCTTATTCCTGACGCTTCTTGCATTTAAGTAAACATACTTCAGTCCATCTACCTTAGTACTTTTATAGCCTGTATTCTGCATTCTGCTTCTCCTTCCCCAAAGCCTCTATACCTGTTTGATCTAACTTTTCCCCATCCCCTTCTTCCTCTGACCTACTCCTCCGGTTCCCTTCCCCCTCTCAAACTAGTTTAAATCCTCCCATGACTGGGCTTTGCACACGCTGAGGTATAATGTCCTCCAGGCAATTGCCAGTGGAAACCCTTGGAGATTTCTTGGCTGTGTCCTCTTCTGGGGTGAGGTGTGATTTCATATCATCCCCATCCCAAGTAAGGAAAAAAATCACCAAGGCTTTCCATGTCAATCGCCAGGAAAGAAAGGTACATTTCAAAAATTATTTTGAGAGCTAATCTTAGACTGCTGTTCTAAAAAAAATGCCTATCAATATCACCTCTCATATGTCTAAAGATCAGCACTATATTCCTTCCCCAACCTCAAATGCTCCTGAGTCCCGTCCCATCCCATTCATGACCCCCCGCCCCCCAATTCTCCAAACTGGGTCAGGAACTTTGTTCCTTCCAAGTGTCACACTCAGCCCTTTTCCCATTTGGTGATTCAGGTGTGCCAAAAAAAGTCTCGGCAGTGTTCAAGTCACTGCATGGGGAGGCAACCCACTGAAAGACAGGGTGGGAAAATAAACGTGAGGGACTTCATTTGCCAGGATTCACTGAGGGTCTCTCTGATCAGCCACCTTCCAACTGGAAATGAAGTTAAGTAGCAGTTGGTCCGCAGATAAGACAGTCCTGCCTGTTAAACTTATCGACGTTCTATTTGCTTTTAAAGGGTAAAAAGATCATTTGGTTCTGTACTTTACCTGAGGTGTTGGCATATTTGGGTTAAGGCTCACTGTACTTTACTTTGCTCTGGGAGAAACAAAATACTGCACTTCGATTTATTCTTGACAAATTAGGCTTGTGAAAGTTTGACCCCTAAATATCACAGCTTTGGTCTTGGTTGTAGTCATAGTTATTTATTACTGAATAATTACTCACTGCAGAATAGAAGAACACCCAGGAGGAAACTGTTTTTGATCTTTCTCTCATGTGAATTTAAATTTTTGCTTTGGAAAATTGATTTACTAATGTGGTTACAGTGATTGCAAATATTATACGCTTTTAGAGTAATGGTCTTTGGGGGGGGGGGGGGATTTGTGTTTTGTGCATGGGATTATATAGTTAATGGCTAAGCCTTGAATACTTGGCTGAAATGTGTACTGAAACGATTAGTCCAATGACATTTGCTCTTTGCCTGTGTCCAAAATGGCTGCCTGCCTTATTTCAGTAGAATTTCTTAGATTTCTGGAAAATGAATGCCAAATGCTAACTTTGGTCTTCATAGGGTCATAGAGCACAAAAAAAGGCCCTTCAGCCCAACTGGTCCATGTTGACCAAGATGCTCTTCCAAGCTAGTCCCATTTGCCTGCATTTAGCCCATATCCTTCTAAACCTTTCCTGCCCATGTACCTGTCCAACTGTCTTTTAAAAGTTGTTATTGTAAAGTTAGTTGATGCAAATGTTGTGGGTTTTGTATGTTTGAAATGAGACTAAGGCACATTTTTTTGAAAGTTTAATTGCTTTAAAGAAAACCTGCAAGGTGGAATATGACCTCAATCAGATTGCGGGGGCAGGAAAGGTGTGGTAAAGTGATTGTGAAATCCCAGGGTGATCATAAGCAGTTTCAGATCATATTGCAGCATTTAGAGCAGTGTGATTTGAAAACATCCTTGGGAAAAAGTTTAGGGAGATGCTTTCTTTTTAAATTTGAAAATCCTTTTTGTTCTGCTAATAATTGAAGGTCACGTGCTGATGTAACTCATTAATAAACCTATAAACTTGCAATGGTTGTCAAACAGATTTCGTTTTTTAAACTGTTTCTCTGGACTCCCATTCCCTCAGTTGGATACCAAAAGCCCTGACAGCTCGGTAGACCAACAGAAATAAATGTTGGAAGTCTGAAATAAAAACAGCTGGAATGCTAGTTGGACAGCAGCTATGGAGAGAGAAACAGAAATAATTTGTCAGGGCAATGATCGTTTATCAGAACTCAATTTTGCCTAATTGGTGAAACCCGAGGTGAAGGTGAAGAGCTGATTAGTGCTGGGATTGCCGATAGCTTAGTCTTCCCAATACTCTTATTTGTTGAACACGTAATTTAGGTGCTTCTGTAGATCATAGTATAGACCATCAGGAAGCCCTCCATTTAGATTGCTGCTATATCTCAGTAGCAGATTGCATTTCTATTGATCTATGACTGTAACAAGCTCCTCGCGATGGACTTTCCTCTCACTCTGGAAACCTCACGACAATATGGAAATTATGGGCATTTTAATACATAACCCATTCAATTTTAGAATATGGTTCCTTTCCTGCATCATGACTTCAGGCTCATCAGTTCTTTGTGCTGTTTGAATTTGCTGGGGTGGTTGAGATGAAAGTTAATTGAAAGCTGGCAAATCACAACTTGGATTACAAGTGACAGCCAAAAGGATCCTAGGCATAAAATTCACTGCCTAGAATTGGAATTGGTTTATTATTGTCACTTGTACTGAGGTACAGTGAAAAGTTTGTCTTGCATTCAGTATGTATTATCTTATTTGAGGTACCTCAATAAATCAGTGTGAAATATAAAGCAGGAAGTTGGAATAATCCTCGAGGAAAAAATGAAGTGGTTCAGCAAATGGCTAATGAAGCCATCAAATGAAATATTTAACTTTTACAAGAGAAATTAAGCAAAATATTCAAAGGTTTGCCTTGGCGGTGGGGGGCATAGTAGTAAGCATTCTTGAGCCACTGGACTCTAAAGTGAAGATACTCCTACACTGCTGTTAGAAATAGAATTCCAGGATTTTGACTTGGGAGGCATGGGATGGCATAATTGCCTGGAAATCACCACCAGCTATTGTGTGAAACATACTATGTAGCTGTGAATATTTCGAGACTCTCAACCTGGCTCTGTTGTGATATTTTTGTTAACCAGCTTTAGCTTGTTGCTTCTTTTCCATCATTTAGACCCAACTGTTGGGCTGGAATACAGTTCTCGGCACAGGTTTTCCCTCTTGCTTATCTATTCTGTGGAATCTCAGGTTAAGTTTCCAGCTCAGTAATCGTTAAATACCAAGGCCATCTCTTCCTTGTTTGTTCGCCCAGGTTCAAGGCAATAGCCGATTACAGATGACTAATTTAAAATTATAGCCATTGGAAACTTGTGTTTTAATATGAAAAGTCAATATTGCTCCACTCCCTTGAAGCTTCAGAGATATAACAGTAATTGGTATCCCACTCTCAACTCCCAGAGCTGGATACCAGAGAAAGACATGTCTTGCACTTGCGAATATGTCCCCGTCAAGTTCAATAATGTGAAAGGGACATGTGGGTAAGAAGTGCAAGGCATCTTCTTTCGATAACTGTCATACATTTACAGCAGTAGAGAGAGTCAAAGTATCAGACTTTTACTATTAATGTTGTGTCCTTATCATTCTCGAACTGTCACACTCAGTTGCAGCATCAGAGAACAAGTGGGTGAGGGAGATAGCCTATGAATACCAATTTTAATGTGCCCCTGTCACCCTTGATAATAGCATCTGAGGTGTATGTGCTGTGCTAACTGGAGACGCACAGCATCAAACCTAAATCCTTCTGTGCCACTCACTAGAATGGACCCAACTTCATTACAGCAAGAAGGAATGGGCTCAACATAGAAGGGTAAGGAAGGGCATACAAATGGGCATAGTATCATATCGAAACTGTTGTCTCACTTTCTACAAAACTAGACATTCATAATATATAAACAGTAATCATGATGTGTCCTGCTCCATGTTTATTTTACTATCAATTCAAAACATTCTCTTACAATGCATCAGTGCCTTGGGAAGATCAATAGCTCAGGTTTCCTGCTTAAATAATGCATCCATGAAGCACGTGAGAGGCTATTACACAGAGCCCAGCCCCTGTGTCCAGTGGGAGGATCCTAGAAGGGTCCTAGACTGTGTGTCTCTCCCCCCCCCCCCCCCCCCCCGCCCCCCCCCCCCCACCACCCCAGAGCCTTTGTGGTGGATGCCCAGAGTTTCAGTGCATCAGAATGTTTTTTCCCCCAAAAATATCCTAATAATGATGTATAATAAATATCAAGACATGTCTTTTTTTTAGAATACATCAATGCCACTTGCTTTTTCTCAAACAATGTATCAGTAAAGCATTTGGGAGTCTCATTTAATTTAGGGTACAGGGGCTAAAACTGGTAGCTACAGAATATAGTTTATTGCGGTTATGTTCCCGAGTTCAGTGATAACAGTCACGCCTGTGAGTGGCTCTGCATGACTCACTTCAAGAGTTGCTTTGCACAGACTTATATTAACGTGCTCTGTTTTCACCATATACTGATGAATCTTGCATAATAACCGCATGAATGCCCAGTTTGCAAACCATATTCACTCTAAACTGGCACTAATGGAGTGCTGAAGAAATGCTGAATTATTGGAGGTGCCATCTTTTGGATGAGCATTCATACCATCTTCCATATAGATACAAAATTTCCTGTGCTGGGTCAGAGTGCATGGGTCTTCTTGAGGTGTCCAAGCTAATATTTATCCTTGAATGTATTTCTAAAATAAATCCATCTTGTTGCTGTTCTTGGGATTTATGAGCATTGCTGACTGTTTTGTTTTCCCTACAGTACACTTAAGTATGATTTGGGACATCCCAATGCCATAAATGGCACAATATAAATGCAAGTTCCTCCTTCTTACCACTAAGCTGACAGCTGTAGCCTGTTTGGTTGTTGTCTGGCAGTATTGTCTATTTCCTAGCCCATATGCTGTGCATCTTGAGTTTCTTTGTGGATTTTAGAAATGTGATAGGGATTACACATGAGACAGAAACATCTGGAATAAAAACTATTAAGTAACCTGCCAAGGGATGAGTTGACCTCTACCCACTAAAGTCCACCAGAGTCATGTTTTTGTTTATTGCTACTACATAAAAATCCTCTGTTTGATTCTTTCAAGCCAATATAATTATATCTGAGCTCATTATCTGAATCCTCTCAGCTTGTAATCCTTGTAAGCACAGCAAGAAGAGTTTGCGTCCTGAGGAGCCGAGTGCCATTAGTATGTGAATTCAGAGGTTGCTGGAGAATGAATGAGGCAATCACCTTACCAAAAGGTTCATAACTTACCCAGAAACTCAATCACTTATAAGATTTGTTGTAAATGTGATGTGTGGATCCATAGTGAAGGAATTGAAATCATGGTGTAAATTGCAGTGATCCAGGTTACTACCAAAACCGCAGTTTGTTTTAAGCTTGCTGTTTTGTGAATTATCAATTTGGTGTTGAGGACTTGCAGACTTGCAGGACTACATGAAGTAAAATGTGATTTCTGATGCGAGCCTTCATATGCCTCCAAACTACTGTCATTTTCATTGATGCTGCTGCTGCAGTCAATGTTAATCTGAACTTTTCTTTGTTGGTCTGAACCTTGGTGCTGTTCCTTCCTCCTGTGCCTCTATTGAAATCGAGACATGCCACACCAAGTTTTAGGCTGCTGCATTATTTCCTGAGTTTGAAATTGTGGAACTCCTTTGTCATTCCTTCTGCAATTTGCAGTCCAAGTTTGCATTATCTAACTACTGCATCATTAACATGGCCTTCTCCCTTATCCTTTATCTTGCCTAGTGGCTATTGTCCAAGATCCCACAACCAAAAAGAGAATATTTGCTGTCCACTGTTTTCCATGATGTTTTTATACAGAAAGGACATTTGAAATTGAGGATCAGATCTTGTGTATCTTTGGTTCTATGGATAAATTGAAAGTGGCAGATATCTTCCTGTTCGTGTAAGTGATTTGATTCTTTGTGCACCTACTCTATTCCAAACTAACTTTTTCTCAACTAACCATACTTTGTGTTTTAAACCCACAGAAATTATTTGTTATTATCATGTTCAGCAAGCACATAGTGGAACAGATGGTGTCCTTGATAGGGTGAGTAATTTATCAACTGATCTTCACGTCTGCCTTATGTGAATGGAAACTTTGGTGGGTGGAGATGCCCAAGAAAGGGTTAATTGAAATGAATATATCGTTACATCCTCCACGGGACGTAATCCACCTGCAATGCTGGTTGATTCATTTTAGAGACTTTACTCTTTGCTGTCAGTGCAAAGTTTGCTCGACTTTGTGCCAGAAGGAGCTTAATTTTTAATGGAACTTGAGTCATGTCAAATATACGAGATCAATAAAAGCTCACTATCTGTTTTCTTTGAATATACATTTTATGTTTTAGGTCAACAGTAAGTCACCAGCACGTTTATTTATTTGATGAGTTCTTATCCATGAAATTGTGCAGATTTTTTGCTAGAGTAAATTAAGTAAAGATGCAAACAGGAGCCGTGTGGAGAACGCAGAGCAACTGGTCCATACCTGATCCATTTCATAGAGTTCTATTGGAGTTGAAGCACTTTTCCCCATTGACCAAATAATTTAATTTGAATAGGATGGTGTGGGTGCAGTTTGAAAGAATTAATGAGTGTGCATCTTCACGTAACCATTAATTTGGTATACAAGGTTGATATGGTGAATGGGTGTTCTTTTGAGTTTATGGTTGAAGTATATTGTAACCAAGCAAGGGGAGCTTTGCTCTGTGTGCCATGCCTCTAGCATAGCAATGCTTTGATATTGATGCTGTGTGTATATATAGTGGGCGTTTTCATTCTCTAGTGCTGACATCCCTTCTGCTGAGCACACAATTAAAGAGGCAACCTGGGATATTACACAAGCAATTCATAGAAGCTTGTTGGGCCCAACATGCCAGTCCCATTGTTTTCCATAATGCTTCTGTCTGCTTTCTCAGCAAAGTTCTCGATACCTTCTTTTGTAAAAGCTACAGTTAACCACTTCAACATTGAACTTTGCTGGTCCTCCCTCTGTTTCTCATCTTCTCCAAAAATGTATATTAAGAATGATTTTAGAAGCACAATGTTGCAAATCAGCAACTGCTATTTCTAGTGATCTGCAGCGAAAGGTTGTTGCCTTCTGATTCTTTTCGAGATCTTTGGCATTGCAAAATAAATAATTTCCTTATTGTTGACCCTTCCAAATCATGCCGTTGGGTTATTTTACAATGATTGCACAGTCACTTTTATCATCCAAGTTTATGATCTGTTTTGTCAGGACTATATTAATTTTATTGGCAGTAATGCATATTGGGTTAATTGGAAGGGACTAGTCAGGTTGTAGTATCTCAGGGTTCAGTTGGTATCAATGAACCTCTTGAGCTTTGCTCTTTTGAACATCTGTGCTGCTAACAGAAAATAATAGAGGAGTAATGTGCTCAACTAACAATCTTCTTATACTAAATTTCACTGATATTGGCTAATTGGGTAAAGATCAGATTGAGCCCACAATTGTTTTTCTTAAATTAACATCTCTAGCAGCTCAATGGAGAAGCATAATTCCTGGTCAGGGATTAAGCCAAACTAGCTAGTTTAGTGGATGTTCAGTCTGTGGTCTGTACAAATTTAGCTAGGGCAGTAATTTAAGAACCTTATTTGGCTTCAGTGATTACCAAACTCTTGACAGAAAAGCGCTTTGATTCTCCAATCTCTCGTTTAGAACCTCTTTTAAAAAAAAAAATTGTCCATATTGTAGTGGTTGGATGAAAGACTTATTTGGCCTTGCCAATGATTCCATAGATTATAGTTTGCCAGCATTCACATGAGGGAAATGCAGGAAATGGCCTGTGGAACTGGAGACCACAGTACGTTGACTTCAGAGAAAGAGGAAAAAAATAAAGTATGCAGAATATGTACATGTGTGTCTTCTGGCTGGGAGAACTAGTTACCATTGCAAGGGTGCACTTCCAGACCAAAGAAAATCACATTGAAGCTGCTGGCCTTCAAAATGGGGCAGGTACTATGCAGCACCTTCTTTGCCTTTTGAGTATTACAGACCAAATTCAAATAAGCGATGGCTGTACAAATAATTTGAAGTTCCTAATGGTGGCCATGCTGACGTACCACTGCTTTTTTGCACCTGCTTTAGGCGGAGATTGAAGATTCCCTTTAATACATCTTGTGCCTTTGCTCTGAGACACCCTCTCTTATAGAATTGTAATTTAATTTTCATGGACTAAATGAAGTTCTGTGATTTAGCAATGGATGCTGAATGCTACAAAACAAACTTGAAGGTAGGTACGTGATTAAAGCTGCTAAACCCATCTAGTTTCCGCAGTGCATGTGCAAGACCTATTCCCGTCAACGTGGGATTAACTTCATATGTTGCACAATCCTACTTGAAGAGCCAAGACATAGGACAGGACCATTGAAGAACATGAGAAGAGATTTGGATTAGCAGTGTATTATTGTCCTGAAGATTTCAGGAGAACAAGGAGACTAAAGGAAGCAAAGATTGTTAATTTTTGGAAAAATGAGTTGAGATGAGAGACTTGTTTTTAACTGTTTATTAAGTGCAGATCCCATTTTAACGCTGAAACCAAATTGTGACATGGGACAGTTTTAGTCTTCTGAAACAGTATTTGTGGTGCTCGACCATAAAATGCCATGAGTTTAAATTCTGTGATATAAAATTTAAATTATAAATCAAGCAAACAGATAACTGTTCCCTTTACACTGATGCCCTGCAAGTAGCTGAACCTATCCGTTGTAATGTTGTTTGCACTTGGTGCTTTCTTGTCAATGTTTAGTTATACAGATAGTGGCTCCTTCAGCACCTTCACAAAGCAATTTCGAATGTAGCCTTTCTAGTGTCATCCTCAGTAAAAGAGTATGACTTAGAATGAGAGTAGTGAAACAGTTGAAGAGTGAGGGTTTTTACAAGGATGTACAGCTGCAAGAGTTCATTCAGATAAGATGATCCAAAATGGTGGCTTGATCTGAAAATGAGGTCAGGATCTTAGTCATTTTGCTAGGAAGCATAAGAGAAGGATGATTAGTATGTGTGGATGTTAGTCAAAGTTTTGACTAAGTTAAAGTTTGAGTAAAGGATTTTAAAATAAGTGTTTTAAAGAAATTTAGCCTCTGATAAAAACTCTGATTAAAAACTGATAAAAAAAACATTTGCTTTTCAACAAAAGCAATTGAAGTGAAGCACAGGGCCAGTCATGTTCATGACAAAGGTATGGGTTTACATTGTATAGTTGAGAATTTCACTTCTTTGTTTGGAGCTGTCTCTACTTTGGTCTGCTGTTTTTCAGTTTTTCTCATTCTCATCCTCCTCTGCCAACAAGTCCAGACGTGAAAGATCTCTTGTTCTTTCTCTCTCCCTTACCTCTTTAGTCATCAGCATTTTATTGGCATGAATTCGGTCTGGTTTTCCTTAGTTCTGTTTTATCACAAGACTAATCATTTAACCACAGAGTCCCCCCTTGCAATGCATACCAGTATGCTGACATCACATCATTTTTGCTTCATTTTATTCTCCTAGTTTTAGATTTTAATCTGCTATTGGTTTTTAAAAAGTTAATGATGCTGTCCACACAGTGAGAACTTGCTTCAACCTTTTGTGGGTCTAAAGTTCCTCATTTTTAGGTAAGGGCGTCAGATTTACGGTTGATGTTTATCACAAAGCATACTTTTGTTTGTATTACTGAGTGTGTGGTGGGGATCCACAAAAATGTAGCTTTTTGGGACATAAGCGGTTAAGGTCCCAGAGAGTTTCAACCCCTGTTATTTGTGATGCAATCCATGAGGCATTTGCAAGTTTGTGATTTAACAATGTGCATACAGCTTTAATGTCTTCCCTGTGACCAATTGATTTAGAAGGGATGTCAGATGGAACACAGTCCTAACTTCCTGATTTTTGCTTTTAAATTGCTTTTTGCAATCTTTACTATGCAAATTGTTTATAATGATCAGCTTTGCAATCTTAAACATCAGTTGGGCCACCTCCCAGAGTCTTCTAAAGAAATTGTAGTAGACTTCCTCCTGACTAAGATTCCTAACGTTGTGGTTGCTTCTGTACTGTGTATGGTGCCGTTTTTCTGAAGTCTGGTGTCCAGGACTGCACTCAATACTGCAGCTGGGATCTGAAAAACAATTTTAAAATGTGCTCTCTAGATAAAGGAAATACAGGCAAGGCTGCTCTTATTGCACGTGGTGGTGAAGGACCTTCCCCTGTTGCAGTTCCTGGAACAAAGCTCCCGCAATGTTGTTGGGGTAAAGAATTGTAAGAATCTGACACGGTGACAATGGAGAAGAAACTGTATTTAGTTTGTCAAAGCCAGGATGAGGTGATGATGTGATGTGATGAATTGGGTGATATGGATGTGATGTTCCAAGAACATTTAGTTCTCTTAGATTTTCAGTAGACGTTCCCGGGGGTGGGGGGGGGGGGGGGTGGTGGTGGTGGTGTTTAAATAACCATGAGTCAGTCATGCATCCTGTAGTTTATCCTTGCTTTTGATATCAAAGGCTCACCACTCAGCCAATTGAAAGTGGTAGCTGCACCCCTCCAGGCAAGCAGCAAGTATTCCTACCCTGTAATCTGAGAGATCAGGAAATGAACTACTCACTATAGAATACCCTGTTTCTGTCCTGTTCTTTCATGGTGAAGGTGTGGCAGGTGGCCAGACTCTCCCTAACTCTCTGTGTAGCAGTGACCTGATCCATTATGTAGTTCAAATGTTATCAACCATTCTTAAATTCAGGGTTTAATGTTGTCTAGATCCTGTTATGAGCTCCCACCATTTGCACAATAGAGTTTAGCCTGAGAATTGTCAGTGTTTGATCCCATGATAGAATATAGAACATCGAACAGTACAGCACAGGAATAGGCCCTTTGGCCCACGATGTTGTGCTGAACTAATTAATCAATTAAATTCCTAACTAAACTAATCCCTTCTGTCTGCACAATATCCATATTCCTCCATTCCTTGCACATTCATGTGCCTAACTAAGAGCCTCTTAAGCACCTCTTTAGTTCTGATAGTTAGAGATGTTTTGATTGAAGAACCCCAGAGCAAGTGCAGCAATGATATCCTAGGCCAACAATAACTGGCTTCTGATAACTGTGACCAGCTTTCTTTTCTTGTAACATAAGAGGCCATTTGGCCCATGGGTCCATGTCAGCTCCAGGCAGACCAATCCCAAAAGGCCCATTTTTTTTTTAATTTTCCCTGTATCCCTGTGCCTTGTTCTCACATGCCCATCAACTCTGCTTTGATATTTTTTCCACTTCTGTAAGGTGTAATTTGTAGTTTCTGAGATGTGGGAGAAAACCAGAGCACACAAGGGAAATGCAAAGAACGTGCAAATTCACACAAACTACCAGACCCTGAGGTTAAGATCAAACCTGGTGCAGCAGCTTCCTAATTGCTGTGCTACAGTGCTGCCCTCTTTTAGATCAGATGTGACTTCAACCATGGATTTTTTTTTCCCTCTCCATTTAACCACTCCCCCCCCCCCCCATCCACTTCCACCACCATCGTCATCATATAAAATCAATTTTGCTAAATTTCCTTTTACCATACTCCAATGGGTGTTACCTTAATGTTAAAAGCAAATATTGTCTGGTCCAGATCATGTTGTGATGAAGTCAATAACTCAGTGTGTTCGTGATTAAGCTGTTAGTAAATAGTTCTGGTCACTCAGCTATAGGAAGCATATCATTAAGCAGGAAAGGGTGCAAAAAAGATTAATAAGAATATTACCAGGACTGCAAGACTTGATTCATAAGAAGAGACTGGATAGGCTGGGATATTTTCCTCTGGCGTGTGGGAGGCTGACCGGAGATCTTACAGAGCTTTATAAAATCATGAAGAGCATAGATAAGGTGAATGGTCAGGTTTTATTTTCTCAGGGTAGGGAAGTCTAAAACTAGAGGGCACAGATTTTAAGGTGAGAGGGGAAAGATTTAAAGTGGACCTGAGGGGCAATTTTTTCACACAGGGTGGTGGATATGTGGAATGAGCTGCCAGAGGAAGTGGTAGAAGAGGATACAATTACAATGTTTTAAAGACACTTGGACAGGTACGTAGATAGGAAAGATTTAGAGGGATATGGGCCAGACACAGGCAAATGGAACTAGTTCAGGTAGGCAACATTGTCGGCATGGACGAGTTGAGCTGAAGGACCTGTTTCCGTGCTGTATAACTGACTCTATGAATATTTGTTGTTTAAAATTCTGACTCCTATTAGTAATTGGTACTTGATAGAGTGGCAAATGTAATGAGATATGTGTTAATTCATTTTTGGTTAGGTTGCGACTGTGTAGTCTTCCACATGTCCAGTAAATGCTATACTGGAGCAACTTGGCCAATAGAATAGCTGACTTCAGCTTACTGGTCTTCGGGATGTTATCAGGATCTGTATCCATTCTGCAATTGCAGTTAGCCACTTTTTGATTACATCTGGAGTTGGCTCCATTCGCTGTTCACCAGTATTCATGATGCTGAGATCTTGGGAATCTTTGAAGGTTTGATTATGATGTTCTGTATGGGCAACAAAAACCTTAGTGAGTGGACATCATTGGTAATTAAAGCAATGTTGACCAAAATTGCTGCTGACTGAGGACTAGAATAAAACCATCAGTTTGAAAAGCTAGAATGCCTTTGTTGACAATGTTCAATGATGATGCAAAGCTAAACCAAAAATAATCAAGCAATACTTTTGCAATTTCAATAGCATTAAACAGGGAACTTGTTTTTCACATTTCTTGTACTACTTGTCCTCTGGATCATCTTTGGTCTCTCCCAAAAGGGCTGGGAAGGACATTGAAACTAGGAAATTAAAGTTTCTCAGTAAAAGTAGTCCTTCAATTGTGTAGTTAAATCCAAAATACAAACTAGGCCTACTACTTTCTGATGAGCTCTCATTCTTTGAGATAAATAAGCATCACTCATCAGCCTGGAAGTCTCAAACCAATGGTGATTAATCTCGCCTCTGATTTAATCTAAATTAGTTAAAGTCACTCTGGGCAACAATCAAAGCACTTTAATTGGCTCTCTTAATCAATACCCGATTAGAACTACTAGGAAGTATATGGAGACATCAATTTGAAAACAGATGATATCAGTTTATATGTGCCTTGTCCATTTGGGTGGAGTACTGGGAAACCCCAGGCAACCATGGAACTTCACACTGGCAAGCATTGGTTTTCACTCAGACTAAAGAATGTTAGGATATTCTCATGCATGTGGGTCACAGAAATCCCTTTTTTCTGCCTGCAATTGATTAAAGAATGAGCTAATGAGGTATCAAAAACAGTTTTGAAGATGGAATAAACCAAACAGGCAACCACTAGAGAAATTCAGGAGGCTATTATTTAACTAGTATTTATAATGGACCATAACTTTGGGTTTTTGTTAAATGCACATGGTAGAAACTATAAAAATCAGTTGCACTTCGGCACCTTTTATCCCAAAAGTATTTCAAGAACATAGGAAGGGAAGCAGACCCAGCCAATTGGCATATCTCTCATAGACAAGCATCTATAATATTTGGGTATCATTCTGTGGCTATAGGATTAGCTTGCAGAGTCATCAGGATCCATCAATGAACTGTGGCAGAAGGTATCCTCGAATCAAATGTCATTGACAGTCATTCTGCGCCTTTAATCTGATAACGTTCCAATTGTGGACACAATTGCCAAGTCAACTAACAGCAGGCTTGGCGAATATTTGTACACAAGCTGATTAGTGTAGATATGGTTTAAACCAAGGATGGCCTAAATTTGCAAATAAGGTTAGTTATCAGTTGATAACCCTTTCAGATAATCAGATCAATTGGTTGATAACACCTTATCAAATTAAGATCACCACAGGTAATTGCAGATCTACAAGGATGTCAAGCCAATTCACAACAGCACACTGAGGCTTCCAGTGTATCTTGTTATACTTCTAATGAAAGGTCATCAGCATGAAACTTTTCTCTTTTGCCTGATGATGCCAGACTTGAGTATTTTCAGCATTTTCTGTTTTTATTTCAGTTTTCTTTTACTTTTCTATTGAAGCTGTTATTGTCTATTGAAATCTTACTCTATCCTTTAGAGATTAACAAAGAAAGAACTGGTAATAGTGCTTTCTGGAAGCAACAATGTACTTCACTTTCTTTGACCATTTGTCCTAGCTACACTTACCAATGCACTTCACGTTTACAGCCTAATTAGTCATGGACCTTTAAAGATTCTTATCCATTTTCAGCAGCCTTGAGTGCATTGCTATGAATATGAGAATGAATGGCTCTGCCCAACATACTGTCCTTGTAAACACTGAAAAACACCTGCTAGACATGGATTTCTTTCCCATAGATCCACCATCTAATATGCAAATTCCTGCACATCTTTGTTTTACCTTGCAATTTGTAGGTCATTTCTTCAATGTCTTTCATGCATCTCCTGGTAAGCCATAGTCCTACTTCTGATCCATGCAAGATTCCATCGTATGCACTCACTACCACTAAAGGTCTCATTCTGCCTATGCAGTGTGCGATCAATTTATTTCCAACCAGCAACCCTACAAGATGCAACTTTATTTCAGTCTTTTGTGCATACGTTTTCAAAGGTTGCTTGAGAATCTAGACATGCCATTGGGTTCCAATGCCTGTCATCTTCGCAATCTCCTTAAATACATTGATTAACTTAATGACATGAGAATTTTTTTTAAGCCCCAGAATTTCATTCAATGATATATGATGGTCAAAATAAATTAAAAATCTGTGATGTGATGTTGTTCCACCTCTGGATTTCCATTGCTTACTCAGGAATACATATACTGATTGTTGTAAAAGATGGTATGAATTGTGCACTAGCCTCTAACATATTGCAATGCGTCCAATGTAGATAACTCTTGAAGATTTTTGCCTTGAATTGTAATGTGCATTACATTTGGGAATTTTGACTGGATTGAATATTAGCTGTTGGTCATCCAGGATTTGTGTGTCTGCCTTGGTGGTTTAAGTCATGCGTTGTATTTACAGTTTGATCAACAGCTGAGACACCACATATTGTTAAAACTCTACCAGGAAAAGGGGAAAAAAATCATGCTGCTTCTATCACAAGCATACCAAGATGATCAGGGAGTAGCATTGTTCACCATTAAACAACTATGGTTGCTTTCATCTATGGGTAATGCCAAATTCAATGTGGTAAAATTTGCCAAAGCTTGAAAATCAATTTTACTTGACTAGTGTATGCAATTATTTGCACATCAAACTATGAATGGTTGGAACTGTTTGAGGACGAAGCCAATAATGTTAATAAATCAACATTTTATTCATTGCCAGAGGTGTTATGAATTGAAATATTTCATTCCTTTCCTCACTAGTCATGTCCACGAGGCAGTTTGTGTGGGGTGTATGGAATGGATACAATTAGATATGGAGACAGGGTGTCCTATATATAGTAAGCAGTAAATCTAACTCTGTTCCATATCTCCAAGCATCCTTTATGCATTTAAGTTGAAAAGTACACAAATGAAAACAGGAACACGAGAGACTGCAGATGATTCAAATGAAAATGTGACCCTCGTTTTTTTGTTATACAGTTTGGGAATAGTCCCTTTTAACTTATTATAAGACCTTTTAAGAAACTTATCTATTGAAAGATTTCATTTTAACAAAGCAATGATTAATCAACTTGCGTAAAGCAGAAATCCTGTGAGATACGTTATTAGTCGGTTTCTCTAATTGGCATCATTTTTTTAAAATTCTCTGAAGCAAATTTCATATCCTTTTTGTATAGAAATGGGGTTTGTTTAATTAAGATGGTATCCAGCACAATGAATTACTTCCAGTCATGTATTATTTTAAAATGTGTCCCTTGTAGAATTGATGTAAAAGTTACTCATTAGAAGTGTTACCTTGTGGTTTTAGAAGTGTTATCAGAAAACATATTCATGTACAAATCTGGGATCGTCATCTCCAATTAAACACTTCATTTTTTCCTTTGTTCCACCCTCAACAGTTTTAGGCTTTCCATTGTTAGTAATTTCTGCAGTGAGAGAACAAGTTGTTCAAAAATATATAAAGTATCTTGTATCATCGCATGAGTCAGGAGTTTCTGGATATGGGTAATGGGGACACTCCCTTTTACTTCAATAAGAGTATATTGTGTTATGGGGGGGGGGGAAATAAATATGAAGTTACCTTACTAAAAGATTCATTGTACCTTGTTTGTTCTTTGGTTAATCACCAACTGCTAAATCTTGGTTTGAGGTGGGGTTGAGTATGTGTGTGCGCGCGCGTGCAAAAATATAGGAGGAGCTATTATGAAAATTTTCAGTATGTTCTTAACAGTAAAGAAATGCTGTATTTCCTTATAAGGACTGCTAAATTCGGAAGTGGCCACCCTTCCAGGAGCTGTAGGGGCGAGTCGTACATGGAGTGGGAGTGTAGTTTCTTTCTTAGCTGGCAATGACACACTGCCGACTCACTTCCTTATTGATCAGTTTAAACTAGTTTTTACAGGAACTGACGGTGATATATGGGGCCAGCCTTGTGAGAGTTATTCACTTGAGATACTGTGGTCTGCCAGTACACTACTTGAGTTCCTCCTTCTGCTCCTTCCTTAATTATAATGAATGATGATGCCATATGTGCAAATTCTTAACTACTTGTTAATTTGTTTTACATTTGTGTGGCACTTTTACAGGTGAGTAAAATTAACTTTTTATCTTTTTCCTCTCTTGGAAATGGATTTCGCCCACACAGGGCAATTCCAAAGTTAGGCCCTTCACTTCAGAAACCCTTCCGAGAATACCTGGAGGCCCAGAAACACAAGCTTCATCACAAGTCTGGAGACAAAATAGAAGCGGTAAGGATACCACTAATGTTGTGTCTTTGGTGTTAAAGTGTTTATTGGTCTATGTATGTCCTTCTTTTCGCCAACACTTTGTACATGGACCCGAGTGCTAAATCCATGGTAATTAGGTAATGACTCAGTTTCAGAAACAGGTCTCAAGTTGGCCAAAGATCCATCAGTAAAATTGTTGGAAATTGAGTCCCCTAGGATAGGAAAAGTCAAAGAATATAGTCCTCATGCCTCTTCGGGGGGTGGGGGGGAGGGGGGGAAGAGAACTCTTTTAGCTAAGTGAATCACTTGAAGCTTTTGCCTTGTCCCAGAAAGCTAGCGCTGAAGACCAGAACACCACTATGACATGGTCATTCTTTGCAATATTTTTAATGTTGTCTGTAAGTAATTTTCTTCATTCTAAGAGGAAAATTGAAATAACAGAATCTTCATGTAGGCTGGTAAGCCTTAAGTACCACATGCAGGATCTGATACTAATCTGGGAACATCGAGCGCTAAAAGATATTTTAACCTTAAAAATAGTCTATTCTCTTGTTTAAAAGTCAGAAGTGTTAAGCTTCCAAATTCAACTTATGTTATTTTACTTTAGGACAGTTTTAATTCTATTATCAGTTATTCAGTTATTGAGACATTTGCCCTTTGCCTGAAAACAAACATGTTTTAATGTATGAATGTAAAGTGATCTGATCTTTGTAATCCAGGGTTTGAGTACAACATGATTTATGGCAAGAAGAATGTATTAATTGTCCACCCAAAATAATGTTTCTAGAAAGATATTCAAAGTTGCCTTTTTCCCCAAACGCTCAACCCCCCGCCATAAAACAACTTAGTTCCTGCTGAGTGCTTGTGATGACGTGTGATACTTGCCAAACCCAACTTGTGCAACTTTTTAAAATTTACTTCCTCACGTGGATAGCTATTATATATCATGCTGCCATGGATTGCACAATGTATTTCAAACATTGTGCAAATATATTCTGTTGAATAGGTCCTGTTCTTTGAACAATTAGTTTTTGAACTACAAAATTAAAATTCCCATTTTGATTGTTAAAAATTGGCCCAAGTTTCTGGGAGATCAACAGCTTTACCTCTTAGCTATTGCTTTTGATTGTTAATCTTTTAGTGTACAAGTTTTTCCTGCTATATGTCTGCAAGTAATGTTGATTTGAATCTATCAGTGATATCAGTGGAAGAAATGTGAAGTAGTGCTGTTCTTCTCCCATTCCCCCTGTCTGAAGTCCCAAATAAATGGAATATACTTGTGGAGGGGTGGGGAATAGCCTTAGACTTTGCACATTTTCCCTCCCTTTTGAAACTAAATATTGTTTTCCCATCTTTGACAAGCTATTTTAAAATACACAAATGTTTTATTTCATTTCTTAAAGGCAATTCAGACAAGTTCCTGCTAGTATCCTACAGAATTTGCATTAATTTTGGCTTTTTGCCTGTTTTAATTCTGATGTAGATGCAGAATATCTAAATAAATCTCCTAATCATGGCACACATTGAATCACAGTGTTCATCCCAGTGCCAAGTTAGTGCAAACTGATAGCTTGTAAAAGATGGTATGTGTCAGTCTAAGAGAGATGTTAAAGATTCTCTCCTCTTTTGATTCATAATCTATTCTGGCCTTCCTAGGCTTTTTAAATCTCCAGATGGAGCAGCTGTCAGGCAGAGCAGCAGCCATCTCGGTGCCAACACCAGCTGGATTGACCAACAAAATTTGTTATGTATTCTCATGAAAGAGGAGGTGGTGAACTAAATCCCCACCCGTTCCTTCCTGACTGGGGATCCCCACTGAACTGACACATACTGACATGTTGCCAGGTTTAATCTGCTCACATCTAATGGCCTCAGCCGGAGTGAGAATTCCCTTGGCCTGATCCAGTAAAGCAATCCTGTAACTGCGTTGGCCTTTTGTCAGTATGTCTAAGGCTTATGTATGACCAATAAATTTAAAATATTGAAAATAGATTGCATCTTAATAGCTCCTTTGCGTAGAGATGCTGAATTTTAACAATCTTTTATTAAGCCAACTTCTGTTGGGAAGTATACATTACTCATTTTATTTAAAAATGGATATATGCACAGCTCAGAAAAGCACTATCCAAATGCACTAAACAGTTAATTTGGGATATTGGAAATGTGTAGAGAATGCTACACTGAGGACTGATGGCAGCATGTCATTTTAAGGGAGTGATTTTTATGCATTCTCTCTGCACTGATGCACTTGATTTGATCAAACAAACTAGTAGGTCTGTAGCCAGTATTTTAATGGCATTTTATGCAGTTCTTAATCTGTTTCATTAAACCACCCTTTTGATTAAAATATAAAATGGTACGTTTTTTTTGCGATATGTAAAGCTGTCTGGAAAGTTCATTTCCAAATGTTTTGTTAGATTAATTTTAGCTTTGGCATTGTTTGTGAAAGAAATTTTCTTTCTGCAATATACTCCTGTGCTTGTGCAATATGAAGTTTAAAACATGTTTAAATTTTGGATTTTGTGATTATTTTATAACACAGAAAACTGACCTTAACCCTAACAGAAATTGCCAAAAGACTGCTCTACTTCAAATTATATTAATTTTTTTTTACTATTTCCTTTTTCTTCACCCTTCCCCCACCCAATCTCTCTCAGAGTGAAAACTGGCTGTCGTGGCTGTTTGAAAAAATAGTCATTGCCATGGTGTGCTACTTCATTCTATCCATCGTTAATTCCATGGCCCAGAGCTATGCCAAACGGATCCAGTCGCAGAAATATACGGAAGAGAAAATGAAATGAAAAAAATATTTTTGAGAAAGGGACTGTACAAGGCCCAGATTAGATAGTGATTCCTAAAAACCATCCGCTGCTGCTTGATTCCATTAACTGGAATTATTTTAAGGAGGCAGAGGGGGTATGTTATAAATGTGTGCAGTTACAAGTTCTGAAAGAATTATTTCATGCTTATCATAAGTATCCCAGTTTGGAGTTTACTTTTGTGGATTCTTGCCCATTTGTTGTCTCCATTTTAAATTTTTTTAAAGAATTTTGGCTTCGGTGGAGGCCTTGTTAGGAATGAATGGCATAAAGGAAATTGTAGGATAGATGTAAATATTAAGCATGGAATCCACATGAAAGCAATGATTTGGATTGTCTCCCAACTACTTTGGGCATGGTAGTGAATAAACAAGAGCTGGACATGGTTTGCAAAACCACATCGGCTCAAAAACCAACATCGCATTGTCTTGAGGTGCAAGTGTCTTCCCACAATTCCTTTTTAACCATCAAAGGTTGGCTGTATTTGGCACAATGGTTGGTAATGTTAGTTCCATAAATTCAGAACTGTGGCACTGTTTTAACGCTAGCCCCTTTTGCCACTGGTTGAAAATAATGCTTAAACTCTTTCAGAGCTTACTAAATCGAAATAGTTAAATGGGGACTTACATTATTTCCTCCTTTCTACTGCATCATCATGTTATTGCTCTCCTCCACCTAACCTGTACCCTTGCCAACAGCATTCTCCTTCGGTGCTGAGATTTCATGCTGCCTACTCACTCACGTACTCACTGTGGTTTGACACAAAGTTGCAGTGAACTGATAGTCCCATCAGTGTTGCATTTCTCAACGCTTGTAGGTGAGACTTCAAGTCACACCATCATCTGCAGTGTTTCATTTTAGCTAAGAAAAAAAGCAGAGGCATTGATTTTTATCATGTCCCCTCTCTTTTGCTGATAGAGGGTAGATGTAGCGAATAAGTGAGTAAGTACGTGTGGATTTGTAAAAAGAAGTTTATAAATATTTATTATCACAAACTTTGAATTTTATTTATCTCCCACCTGAGCAATGTTGTTGTCCTGTGCCCAAAGCAGCATCAAACCATTAAAACTGTATTGCTCACTTCTACTTGTATTTTCAACTATGATAGTGAAAGAAAAGCTGTAACACCAGTCCATCTCCAACTGCACAGAAAGCAGTGTCGTGTTTACTCTGTAAATTTTAACACAAAGACCTAACCTGACTTTATAAAACTACATTGTCATTCCGCAGACTGAACCTCAGTCCAAATCTGTCCATTTTGGTGAGGAATGTCATGATCGTGTAAAGTAACAAAATCTCAAACTATGTGTGCCAATTAAGTACAGACTCAATGACTTCACTGATTAATTCATATAGGACCATTCGTAAAAAATGAAATAAACAGGTATCTGATTTAGGTCATAGTGTATATCTTAAATTATTCCAATGTGAGACACGTTGCATGAAAAAGATCCTTCAGAAGCTTCTCTTTAGGAGCCGTTTAAACTGAAGAAACTGATTCTGTTTTAATTACTGCATTTTCTAATTGGAATAAAATTGGAATTATGGTGATACCTTTCCAAGGTTTTCATTGAAGTGTGTGAATTTGAATATATAAATTAATGTGGTTCCAGTGTGCACCAGTCAGATTTCAGCTCCAGCTTCCTCTCGGCACCTGCCGTCCACTACAGCAGTGGTCTGAAAATGCTCTGGCAGAGAAAGCAACAAGTCAAAAGTTAGTTCAGTCTCTGATAATACCAGTGTTTTACAAGTGCTGACCCATAGTAGTTTTGACCCACGGGTTCTGGATCTGTACTTTGTCTGTTCAAAATCTCCTTTGGAGTTTGGGGAAAATGACTAAAAAGGGAAGCTTGTGCAAAACCATACCTGATTAATGTCCTGTATAATTAACATGTCATTATCCCATTCCATAAAGTAAACTGGGGCACTATTGCTCTACATTTTCATGTGCCTGATGGTAAGTAATTTGAATTCCTAGAAGTTCACTGCATGAAAAGTAAAAATTGAAGAGGAAGATCTTTCACTACTAGTTCCGATACTGGTTTTATCTTCAGCAATTTGGATATCTCCATCTTTCTGACGATATTAGTCCTGAAAGATAAAGTTGGGTTTATGCTCTTGGAGATCAACCAATGATCACTCCATACAGTGAAACCCAAGACAGGTGCTGCTGCCTGACCAACAACCAAGGAAACCCTTTCCAATTGTAGCTTGAATTTTGAATCTGAAATGTGGAGTTTGAATTTGCATCTTTACTGAAATCTGGCGCCATACCACTGCTTTTGTGCAACCAATGTATCAGAAATGTAGCGGTGACAAATCCTTGTAGTCGACTTCCTTTCTAAACAACAAACTAATTCATTACTCAAAGGATAGTAATTTTATTCAGAAACGGGTAAGGTTCCGTGTACCTTCATTGTTTAATTTCTACCCTCAAATGCCAGCTGTAGATTTTTGTTCACATCCAGCTTCTGCATTGTCTTGCCATTCAGTGAGATAGCTTATCAGACTGGTGTTGGCTGTTTGCTCAGTTGGCGACAACAGTTGGTAGGCTATCTGACGATGTGGTGTCTTCCATCTGATCAGCATTGCATTTTGTTATGTTCTGCTTCTCCATTTTCATTTTGATGCTCATTGTTTTTATCTAAGTAAGCACTACGTTTATGAATCTCATTCTCCAGCACTTGTTTTGGGGAAAAAAAACTAATGGTCTGTAGTAATATGATCTACTGCCATTCCTTTGACCACATGGTTATGTTCAAACTTCCACCTCTTTTTACCCTTGCATTTAGAGGTCACACATAATTGTTCTGCTTCTAGATCATGTGTAATATTCTGCTGTTTCCAGGTAAGTAGAAAAGGTTAGACCTTAATTCAATGCAAGTGGGTTCAATAACTTTGTCAAAACCACACTAACTTAACCATGTCACAATGTGCAGAATATTTAATAAAATCTGTATCAGAGTCAATATCTGGAGGAGTTTGTGGTCATTTGAACGTTGTCGAAATCCTTTTCCATTCTTTGTGGAGGTTAATTTAATCCACTTTTCAATTCTGATTCTGATAACAAGCTTCATAATGAACTTACCCCATATCTTTCTCTTTTGGGAGCAAGATTTCAATTAACTTTTGTTCAAATGGGACTAGTAAATAAGGGTCCAATGTTTTATTGGACTTAAGGCAATCACTTCCTATTTTCAGAACTAATCTCAATGCTCTAGAGATGAGTATTACTCCCTGGAAGAGAAGCAGGTTTTCCCCTTTGGAAAAAAATCAATTGAATTTCAAGGCATGAGTGTCGGAGAATATTCAGCTCTTCAGTTTCAGGATAAATGAATCATCTTCCTCATTCCCTCTCCCCATATCCTGCCTGCTTTCAGGATTGTTTTTCTTTTAGGTCTCTGTTATCCTGTGGCGCCGTGGCCAGATTATCATTATTTATGACACTCTCAGTGAGCTGGTAATCCATCAGTGGGAAGTAAATGTTAGAACAGCAGCAGAAGCCCAGGTTCAATTCTCTACAACTCCCAATGTTTACAAAAGCACACAGCCACAAAGAGCCAGATGCACCAGTTATGTTTTGCATCTTCTGCCATTGGCTAACAAAGTCTGGACCAAGAGTTATCTTTTAATTGTAAGGGTCCTCAATACACTCTGCTCTCTTACGGAATGGTGCCCAAAATAGAGCCTAGATAGGAAGGAAATGAAAGCTAAGGTACACAGTACTTGGGGAAGAAATTACCATTTAAAGAGGGATTGGCACATTTTATTGCTGCCACATCTGACCCCATCAATGAGTGTGGAAGGAAACTCCTGCAAAGGAAAATCATGGACAAAAGCTGTGCTGCTATTAGCATCTAGACTAAAACAGAGCAGTTAATCTAGGGACATCAGGAGATGGGTAAGGTGGTTAATTCTAAAGTAAAAAGATGAAATTGTAAAGGAGAGGTGTACAGCTGCTAGAAAGTGGTAAAATTCTTCAGGAATATGTTGTGAGAGCAAATTGTTGATTCAAGGGAAAGGATGCAACTTATTATTTGTAGTTTATATTAGCACAAGTATCACTTAGTTTCAATAAACCTTTTAGAAAGATCTGAGTTGTAATGCTTTGAGTCTTGGTCAGCTTTACTCAACCAGGATGTGTTCAGGGCCCGAGGCAAATAATAGGTTTCGGGGAGGCACAAAGGATTTGTGAGTATTCTCATTTAAAAATGTTGCGAAACACTAAGATTTGCTTCACTTGGGTGTAATGTTGCTTTTCTTTTTCAGTAAAACCTTCAGGTTGGGAGATTTTTCAGACCAAGTGCCAGTCCCCACAAAATCAAACCCTGTAACAGTGATTGCTGAGAGGCTTGCTTTTAATTATAGTTCTCTAAGAATAATGAGTAGTTTAAAATGAATAAAAACTTTCCAGTTCAGTGTGCATGAACCACATGACTATCAGATGTTCACTGTAAAGCTGCAATTTAGTTGTTTAAAAAGCTGTCGTGATTGGATCCATCTTGTTAGCCTTGTGTAATAGCATCCTACTCTGCTTGACTGCCTGATGTTGCTCCGATAGCCTGGCTGAGACTTTGTGACTTCTGGTGGGCTGGGGGTGGGGTATTAAAACAATCTATTTACCAAGAATGAGGTCCAGTAATGGAAGAACATTATATATCTTGGGAAACCTCTGCCTCAGCAGTTGGAATGCTCAGGCATGGAGTATGTTTGAGATTGATAGATCACTAGGGACGGTGAGGGATACGGCAATCACACAGGAATGTCTTGAGATTCACATCCACAAACAACCTCATTGCAGGATGAGCCTCTCCAAAGTCTTGTGAGCAACAATCTCTTGAAGGGGAGGGTAGAAAGATGAAAATTCAGGGACAAAATTCCAGAGAGTGGAATTTGGGTGAAGGCAAAATCAAAAAATGGTTATTAAGTTCAAAGATGAGTAAGACCAGAAGCAGAGCAGTCCAGAAATCTCGTGGTGAATAAGGGGCAGTATCTTGTAAAAAAAAATAGAACCTGGCCATGGAGCGGCAAAATCAGTACTTTCTGATTTTTGCCCCTTCTGATTTTTTTAAACCCCACAGACACTGTGACAGAAATTTGGAACTCTCCTTTCTTGATATTGGGGAACAACTTAAAAGACTCAAGTTTGTAAGTAAAGGGCATAGATAGGGTGAAGGCACTCAGTCTTTTTCCCAGGGGAACTGAATCAAAAGCTATGGGGCATAGGTTTAAGGTGAGAGGGGAAAGGTTCAAAAAGGACTTGAGGACCAACAACTTCACACACAAGGTGGTGGGTATATGAAACGAGCTGCCACAGGAAGTGGTGGTGGGTACAATTACAACATTTAGAAGACATTTAGACAGGTACATGGTTTAGAAGGATATGGGCAAATGGGACTAATTTAGATGGGCAACTTGGTCAGCATAGTCGAGTTGGGCCGAAGGGCCCATTTCTGTGGCTGTATAACTCCTACTTGGGAAATGGGATTGAGGGTCATACCTTGCACAGTGTAATTGAATAGAGGTGTAAGCTGAAGAGACCTGTGAAGGAACACAATGAGTAAACAAAACAATGCAAAACCGGGGTCACACAGCACTAGCAAGGTAGGTTTGCTGTAATCTCTGAACTGGTGTTCCTGCTCCTGTATGGAAATTTGATACCCAGTAGGCATTATAACAAGCTGCTGACAAGTTTGTGGACTTCAGTCCTTTGAACCCCATGTAACAGTGAAACATAGAACCAGTAGGTCAGAGCTAGCCAAGAATTGAATTGTAACCCAACAGTCCAATTGTGCAAATGACAATTTGTTGAAGGTTGGTGACATGACAACTTGACTGCTCTCGTGAAACAAGTAAGGCAGATCCTCAAGCAGTTATACACCGGAAGAAACAGAATCAATCTCTGGTGTAATTACAAGGAATTCATCTGGTGCATTTCAGCAGAGGAACAAAGAAGTAATATATTACACGTGTGTTATGAGATTGAGTTACTGTTAATTCATTATGTCTGGATATTTGAACCGCGTACAACAACTCTTGCCTCTGCTGCAGTCCCCACTTCCTTCACCACTTGGGTTCCAAGCTCGAAATTCCGTCCCTAACACTCTCTGCACTTTTTAGGCACTTAAAATGCACCACTCAGCAAACTTTTAATTCACCATCCTAATATCTCCTGGGACTCCCATTTAAATACATTTCGATGTTTCTCTGGTCAAGACACTATAGATGCTCAGATAGAATATGAAAAATTGATGTTGACCCTTTTACCTCTATAGGCTATCAACTGTCATATCAAACAAAAGACTGTAAACCAAGGATTAGTATAACTCTGTTAGCACTGAAGTTACTTAACCATGCATGAGTACCACTGTCTTCTAACAACTTCACATTCAATTTACCATTCCAATTTATTTACATTAAATCTCAAGACTCGTGGCTTGGACTTGAATACTACCCAACTGACCACGTTCACTCCAATAGGTAGTCGTCTCTTGAGTCCCACTTCCTTGTGATGGTTGTTCCTGGGGTGTCACTACCAATGTCTTAGGCAGCCCTCCTTTTATACGATTTTTCTTCCAATCTTCTTAAGGCTTTCTTTCTTTCCCCAGTCCTGAAGCTCGTGATTCTGAAGTCAGTCATTCAAGGACTGAACAACAAGGCGCATCTGTTTCCTTTCCTTTTCTCCGTCCTTATCTTAGACCTGGGGGACATCAATGTTGATCACCCGTTGGGTGGGATAAACAAGCCAGAGAGGTCTTTAGCTGTAAGGAGTGTCTGTGCTTCACAATTCATCATAAGTGTTCTGTCCACAGGATGACAGTTCCCAAAATGTCCTCATTTACTTATTCTGCTCTCTGGATGGTTAATAATGGAATAATTTACAATGGCATAGTTCACAGGGCTGTGTCAGCACAAGTCTACATCCTCACATTGTAACTGACCAAGTGTCGATCTTGTGACCTTTCTTCATTGTGCTCATCAGAATCAGGTTTATTATCACTGACTTGTATGTCATGAAATTTGTTGCTTTGTTCTGTAGTTCCCCCATCTCTCTCCAGTCAAAGTCCAATGGGGTACTTGACATCTTGTCTCCAACAACATTAGTAAATTGATTTATTATTGTCACATGTACTGAGGTGCAGTGAGAACCTGCACTAGATCAGTCGCAGGGGAGAGAACTAAAATATAATAATTATTGGAACACTTTTTACTACATTACATCAAAAAGAAATGGTGTCTTTATTTTGTAGTCAAACACACTGATTGCTAAATCTCAACCCTATTTACAACTGTTTCAGCTCATCCATCCTAGCACAGCTAGACAACTTGGTTAGCATAGATGAGTTGGGCTGAAGGGCCTGTTTCTGCACTGTATAACTTTATGACTCTATTCCTACCCTTTCTAATCCCTCCAGCTTTGGCTCCTGAGTCCCAGGCACTGTTATCGGGGCTGTTTTACAGTATTCCCTGTGGGCTGTCTATCATGCACTTAAATTCCAGTCGTCCCGTCCTATATCCTTTATATTTCTTACCTTCTGAAGCCTCTTCAAAGCTTCCCTCTTTGATACCTTGATCACTTTCACCAACACTTCCTCCAGTTTCAATACCAATGTCCTTCCGTGCCCCACCCTATGGAATGATGAGCGTGCATGTTATTCATAAACGCACAAGGCCAACTGAAACTGTTGCCTGGTGATGAGTCACTGACCTTTACCACATAAAACTGCTTTACTTCATCCGGCCCACAGGAGGATTAAGTAATAGCATAACAGCATGGGAGAAAACTTTGCCAAAGGCACATTGGGCATTAAAAAGTTGCATGAATAACTTTCTAATTAACTAAGGAAGATTTCAATAATAAGTGGCAGGACCAATCATCATTGAGTCCACTGAATGTGAATTTTATGCTGTTCCCATACCCTCCACCTGCTTAGAAACTATTGGAATATTTAATATCCCATTGCTGAGTCATTGCCATGAGGAAGTTGCTGAAATCAAGCTGCTATTCCATTCCCCACACCAACTTATTCCTTTCCCTGAGCCTCCAGATGGTTGTCCAGCTTACCCTGGCTGCAGTCTGCCCCTCATCTGCAATCTACAAACTTTGCTATTTGTTTCTAAATGCAATTAAATGATTTCCCTCTTCCTCCCTTGTGTACTCCACCTTGGCAATGCCCTGAGTTTGATTGTGACCGGCCCACAACTAGCTGTTTGTTTAGCAAGGCTTCTCTGTATTCAAGCTCTGCCGATGCTCTTAAAACTTCCCCGTGAGGCTGTCCCTTGGCCCAGTGGATGAGAAGTCACTGTTGATGCCACAATCGTGAGCTGGGTTAAGAGAGTTTCGATTAAGTATACGTACTGTGACATAAATGGTATATTTGAATAATGTAGTTGCATGACATGAGTAATCTGATAACTGCCAGCTTCTTGCACCATAATTTCCATTACATCATATCAGCATCAGAATGTGTTTGGACATATAAAAAACCGCCCTGGTAAGAAAGGGTACATACAAATCTAGATTTGCATAGTTGAAGCTGTCGCTCTGGTACATAGGTCAGAACAAGAATGACTGAGTTTAACATGCTCTCGCACGCCCTTTTAACCAGGGCAATGTGGGTCCCGGCTGCCTTTTCCCTCGTCCTCTCTTCCTCACGAGTCCCGAAGTGACTGTTCCAGTCTGTTCTGACAGAGTATTGAAGGACATGCCTTGCTGTGAGGGTCTGCATCGCTCTGTTATCAAACAATGGTGACAGCAGCAAAGGAGCTCATTTGGCCTGTTTGAAATCTACAGTGGCTCGAGGTAAGAGCAATCCAGCAAGCCCAGCCCTCCCCGTAGCCCAGCCAATCCGTACACAGCAAGCTGTCACAGCTGCCCATGTGATATCAGCTGCCTAATACATTTTAGTGGCTTTGGTTGAAGGATAAAGCTCGGCTAATTCAAGGGATTTCACTTGCTCTGCTGTACTCAGGACCCTTCCCACATCTGGCTTCCTGAGCAGATGTTGCAAAGGCATCTTACCCACGTTACACCCCCTTTCAGTTCTGCTTTAGGAACCTCATGGTATTTTGGTTCCACAGGCTTCAATAAGATTACCCAACAAACGTATTAAAAGCATCAAATGCTGGAAGCACTAAGCAGTCCAGGCATCATCTGTAGAGGGAGAAACAGTTAATGAGACCCTGACAAATGGTCCTGGACCTGAAAGGTTTAACTCGAGCGCTGTCTGGCCTGCTGAGTGTTTCCAGCATTTTCTGCTTTTATTGCAGATTTCCAGCATCCACAGTTTTTGATTGACCCTTGCCCCCGTGGTCTCTCTTGTTTTTGAAGGAGAGTTCCTGATTTTCAGTCTGCGGTGCCTTGAACCAATGCAACCATCAGATCCTCCTACACTGTAGTGTTGGGGCTGGAGTGTCAGTGCACACTTCCATCCTCAGCGACGGCGTGGGGCAGGACTGCAGTGCTAAAGGCAAAGCCAAGTCTGCAACCACCTTTGACAAAAGAACTGAGGTCCTCCCTGTCACAGGAGAGAACCTGGTTTGATTCACTCCACGCGATATCATGCACTGGATGCAGCAAAGACCAGACAACATCCCCGCTGCAGGCCTGAAGAATGAACTACACTCGGCTCCAGAGCCCAACTCACACTTGGTCACGAAGGATAAGAGATCTGAAATCCAGAGGTGAGGTGCAAGCAAGTGACCTTGTTAACGAGGCAGCATTCGATTGCGTCCCATTGAACTGCTGATTAAAGAGCTGTACTGGTGGGATCATGGAGGAAGATGTCTGTGTGTCAGTCACTGCAGCCTTCGAACGTCACTGCAGAAGTTTATTTGTGGTGGCGTCCCATCCAAATCATCTTTGGCTGCTTGACCTGTGACCTTTGCTCCGCAGAAGTCCGGGTGTTGGCTGATGGTTCATAACTTGCAGGCCTATTATTGACCACAGATTCTGTAAGGGTTTGAGTTTGGGCTGAAAGGTGGGAGATGATCTTCACATCATCAACGTCCCAAACTACCACCATCAAAGTCTAACCACTTACCTCTGAACTTCATAAATGAGACCTCAACCGTCGCCAGCCCAGGACTCACTGCTGCCACACTAACCGTGGCAGTGCGGAGGTTGGACACTGGGTATCCTATGATCGCAAGTAGGAGGAACAGGAGTTTAGCCCCTCAAAGCTGCTCCACCATTCAACAGCATCATGACTGATCCCACATTTCTCAAGTCCACTTTCCTGCCCTTTTCTCCCCAACCCTGGATTCCCTCACAGGTTAGAAATCTGTCTCCCCTATATATATATACACACACTCACTCTCTGCTCCCTGCAGCAAGGGGTTCAAAGACTCACCGTTCTCTGAGAGAAGAAATTCTGCCTCGTCTTGATTTTAAATGGGTGACCTCCCTGCCCCCCCCCCCCCAATCTGGTTCTGGACTCTGGGAGGAAACATCCTCTCACCATTTATCCTGTTTAATGCCCCCCCCCCCCCAACCCAAAGCATATTTCAATACAATCACTTCACATTCTTTTACGCTTCCTATCAACCTCCTTACCTAGGATGAACCTTCCGAACCGTCTCCAATGCAGTAATACTTTTCCTCAAGTAGGGGAAACCAGAATTGCTTGAACCTCTCTAGATGTGGCCTTGTGGAGTTACAGTAAGACTTCCCTACACTTATTCTCCAACTCTCCCTCCCCCTGAAATAAGGACCAACATTCCAGGAGCCTTCTCTTTCACCTGTTGCACTGGGTAGCTTTCCGTGTCCCTTGTACCAGAACGCCCACATCCACTCCTGCTGCAGCTTTCTGTCATTGCTCTCTATTTGAATAATATTCTTCTTCCGAACTCCTGCCAACTTTTCGCCCATTCACCTACCTACGTCTCTCTGTAAACTGTATCCTCCTCACAACTTGTTTTCCCATCTATTTTCATGTTATCTGCAAGTTTGGCTACGGTACCTTCTGCTTCCTTCCTCCAAGTCAATATATTGTGAACCTTTGCAATCCCACCACCAATCCTGGGCTACCAGTGAGGAGTCCTGAAGCAAGTGACTACCACCCAACACCACCCCCCCCCCCCCCCCCCCGACTCCCCAGCTGCAGTTGTGGAGTGTGATGGAATACTCTCCACTTGCCTGGATCACTGTAACTCCGATGAAACACAGAAGCTCAATGTCACGCGAGTCAAACCAGTCAATGTCCCCACCACTGAGCACCGTGGATACAGAGTGCATCATCTACAAACTGCACTGCAGTTATTTGACAAGGTTTCCACAATGGACTGCACGATGCACTGCAATGGACTTTTTTCGTTCTAATTGTATTCTTTCTTGTAAAATTGTGTATAATTTTTGTTTAATTTGTAATGCTGTGTGCCTGTGGTACTGCTGCAAGTCAGTTTTTTTATTACTCCTGTGCACACACGTACTTGTGCAGATGACAATAAACTCGACCTTGACTTTGACTGTTTTACCAGCACCTCTGGTGTCAGCAAGGACGAGCAGCAGGGCTCCTATCGTTCCCAGTTGGGAATATGTCACTATTCCTCCTTCACTGGGTCTAAGTACTGGAACTCCCCACACAACAGTGCTCTAGGAGGACCTACATCAGTGGTTCAAGAGAGCAGCTCAAAGGCTATTAGTGACGGGCAGTGATGCTGGCCTCATTAACACCGGACATCTTCTCAGTGTCGCCAACCATAACTGGGGCCTCATTGTGGAGGGAACCCTGATGTCGATTCACTTATCCTTCCGGTGACTTTGGAGGATGCTGCAGAGACGATGTCACTGGTGTATTTTCCACTGCAAGAGGTGCCTGTTGTCGATAACCCAGGTCTCAGGAACAAATCGGAGGACGGGCATTGCTGCTGCTCACTGGACCGTGAGTTGTGTGCCAGGTCTGAGCTCTCGATCTGCAAACACCTTTTCCCCAACTGGCATTAAACATAAAAAGCTGATGATGTTCAGGTTTGAATATGCTTGGTGGGGAGGCTATTGCTTCATCAGCCCCCTCACTCTGATCCCCAGCCTCAAATGGACAACTGCACCACCTGCTGCAAAACATAAGAACTACAGTTTCATTAAACAATTAAAGCAAGCAATTGCGTTATAAAGGTAAACTGAAACGTTTTGACACGTGGTCTGAGATTCGAACCCATTCTGCACTGACCACACACCAAGCAGTGGTGGAGAGGCAGTACCCAGAGTCAATATCCAGAGATCCAGGGAAACTTTGCTGTGTGGTTTCAGAATTGGCTCACCCATAGAAGACAGAGGGTGGTGGTAGATGGAGCGTATTCTGCCTGGAGGTCAGTGACCGGTGGTGTTCCACAGGGATCTGTTCTGGAACCCCTGTTCTTTGTGATTTTTATAAATGACTTAGACGAGGATGTGGAAGGGTGGGTTAGTAAGTTTGCAGATGACACGAGGATTGGTGGTGTTGTGGATAGTGTAGAAGGCTGCTGTAGGTTACAACAGGACATTGATAGGATGCAGAGCTGGGCTGAGGAGTGGCAGATGCAGTTCAACCCGGAAAAATGTGAAGTGATACACTTTGGAAGATCAAATTTGAAGGCAGAATACAAGGTTAATGACAGGACTCTTAGCAGTGTGGAGGAACAGAGGGATCTTGGGGTCCAAGTCCATAGATCCCTCAGGGCTGCCGTGCAGGTCGATAGGGTTTTTAAGAAGGCGTATGGTGTGTTGGCCTTCATTCATCGGGGTACTGAGTTCAAGAGCCATGAGGTGATGTTGCAGTTCTATAGAACTCTGGTCAGACCACACTTGGAGTATTGTGTTCAGTTCTGGTCACCTCATTATAGAAAGGATGTGGAAGCTTTAGAGAGGGTGCAGAGATTTACCAGGATGCTGCCTGCATTGGAGAGCATGTCTTATGAGAAAAGGTTGAGTGAGCTAGGGCTTTTCTCTTTGGAGAGAAGGAGGACTTGATAGAGGTGTACAAGATGATAAGAGGCATAGATCGAGTGGACAGTCTGAGACTTTTTCCCAGGGTGAAAATGGCTAACACGAGGGGGCATAATTTTAAGGTGATTGGAGGAAGGTATTGGGGGGATGTCAGAGGCAAGTTTAGGACCAGAGGGCACAGCCTCAGAATAAAGGGACGTCCCTTTAAAACTGAGATGAGGAGGAATTTCTTCAGCCAAAGGGTGGTGAATCTGTGGAATTTGTTGCCACGGAGGGCTGTGGAGGCCAAGTCATTGGGTGTATTTAAGGCAGAGACTGATAGGTCCTTGATTGGTAAGGGGGTTAAGGGTTACAGGGAGAAGGCAGGAGAATGGGGTTGAAAAAAATCAGCCACGATTGAATGGCGGAACGGACTCGGTGGGCCGAATGGCCTAATTCTGCTCCTATATTTTAGAGGCTTATATAAAAAGTTTCATTTGTTTGCTTTGTCCCTCAAACACTGCACACAAAAGAGATTGGGGCATTTGGAATAAATATGTCGGGGAGAAGTGGTGGGACATGACTCGTTTGGATGTCAAGAAATAGTTTTCCCAGAAAGTTATGTGTTTGTGGAGCAGGCTGACTGTCAGTGCACTCAGTGCTCATTTTCTGAGTTTCTTCCCCAGAGTTGGAGCTGTTACTGTGCAGACCCGGGGACCTGTACAACAGGGAGGTATCTTCAGGGGCAAGCTGAATTCTTGGACCAGGTTCACTCATCTAAACAAGCTATTGAGGAATTTCCCATGTTTTATTCCTGTTAATTTGTCGGAAGTTTTGTCTGTACTTTCTGCCTCAGTCTGGCTTGGCATGGGGTGGGGAGAGTCTGTGTTGTGAAGCTTGACAGAAGGCAGCCTTCTGGAGCAGACGAGGTTAATAGTTGGTCTTTTCCTGCACGATACATCTCGTGTATACATTCATCCTTCTCCCAATGTCATTAAAAACAGATCACTTGTTAAGTTGCGTCATCATTGTGTACAAGAGCTTGATGCATAGCAACTAATAACAACTCAGATGTAACTCATTATGCATGTGATGCTGTTGGATGCCTCGTGGATGTGTCAACTGCTACAGAAATTTTTGTTTCCAACATTGAACACATGTAGACCATTCGTGTACTCGCTCTTCGTACATTTCCTTCCATTGAGTTCTACAGAAGCCTTTGTGCTGAGGTGAGTATAATGGGGTCGATATATATTACTCACAAATGACCAGAGACAAATTTCCCTGGTTTCTGCCTTCCCTTCGTCAAGCTGCATGGAGACACAAGAGACTGGGGATGCTGGAATCTGAGGCGAGACCTGGACTCATTACCGGGACCCACCAGCCTCCCCCACCTGGTTGCACCTGCCCATTATCCACTCCCCCGTCCTTATCTGATTCTACCTGCTGTCTTCTGCCTCACCCCTCCCTCTCATCTATATGCTGGCTATCCTCCTTACTACGGACTCTTTACCTCACAAATCTACCTCATTATGACCTTGCACCTTACTGTCTGCCTGCACTGCACTTTCTCTGTAGCTGTAACACTTTATTCTGCATTCTGTTATTGTTTTACCCTGTGCTACCTCAATGCACTGTGTAATGAATTGATCTGTATGAACTGTATGCAAGACAAGGTTTTCACTGTACCTCGGTACAAGTGGCAATAATAAACCAATTCCAATTCCCTCTACACCTTCAGCCCTGATGCAGGGTCTCGACCTGAAACATTGACCATCCCTCTGCCTCCTCAGATGCTGCTCAACCTGTTGAGTTCCTCCAGCAGCTTGTGAAAAGTGTTTGCCTGGGAAAAATGTTGGACAATGACGCCACCTCCTGCCAAACGTAATAAATTACAATTGTGTCTAAACTTAGCCAAGCAGACGGGTGGAAACTTAGACCTCAGTGTAAAGTCACTGAAAGCCGACATGCAAGAGTACAAACAATTAGGTAGGAATGGTATGTTAGTCGTAATTATGAGAGGATTTGAGTGCATAAGACAGATAAGGAGTGAGGTAGATCGGCTGGTTGAGTGCTGTCGCAACAACAGCCTCGCACTCAATGTCAGCAAGACCAAGGAATTGATTGTGGACTTCAGGAAGGGGAAGTCAGGAGAACACACACCGGTCCTCATTGAGGGGTCAGCGGTGGAAAGGGTGAGCAGCTTCAAGTTCCTGGGTGTCAACATCTCAGAGGATCTACCCTGGGCCCAACACATTGATGCAATCACAAAGATGGCAGGCCAGCGGCTCTACTTCGTTAGGAGTTTGAGGAGATTTGGTACATCACCAAAGACTCTTACAAATTCCTATTGATGTACGGTGGAGAGTATCCTGACTGGTTGCATCACTGCCTAATTTGGAGGCTCCAATGTGCAGGATCGCAAGAGGCTGCAGGGGGTTGTAGACTCAGCCAGCTCCATCACGGGCACAACCCTCCCTGCCATCGAGGACATCTTCAGGAGGCGGTGCTTCAAGAAGGCAGCATTTATCACTAAGGACCCTCACCACCCGGGACATGCCCTCTTCTCGTTACTACCATCAGGGAGAAGGTAGTTCCTGAAGACCCACACTCAACAATTCAGGAACAGCTTCTTCCCCTCTGCCATCAGATTTCTGAACGGTCCATGAACCCATGAACACTACCTCGTTATTTATTTTTATAATTTATAGACTTTTATGTCTTTGCGCTGTACTGCTGCCACAAAACAACAAATTTCACGTCATATGTCAGCGATAATAAATCTGATTTTGATTCTGCAGGAGTAAAGATTAAATACAGGGCCATGGTGAGACTGCACCTGGTGAATTGCCTTTGGTTTTGGTTTCCCTACCTGGACATGGAAGTGCAGCAAAGATTGACCAGGCTGGTTCCAGGGATGGAAGGGGGAGAGACTGAGTAAACTGTGACTGTGGAGACACCAGCACATTGTTTGTTACACTATGACTGTGTTCAGAAGAATAATAAGTGTTCTCTTCGAAACTGTTGTAGGGGTAGGAATAGGGAGGGTTAATAACTAGTGAAATCGGATGTAGCTTGTGCTGATGTGGTAACAGGCCACCACTGACAAGGTTCAACAATAGAGAGATGGGATGCAGCTGTAACTGCACCGAGGTACAGAAGCTTGATGATTATGTTAGAGCATGCCACTGTTGTTGTGGCCAAAGGTTAGGTTTGCTCTTAACTGAATTAGACTTGTGGATAATTAAGTGTTTTATTCTATAATCAAAGCTTAGTTTTACTGTTAATTAAGTCTTCTGTGTAATGGCGTAATTGGAGAAATGTAACAAGCAAAACTTGGTGAATTAAGTTTTCTGCATAATCACGTATGCGGAGAGGTGTATAAGGCTGTCCCGTAATCGTGTTTGGGTAGATCAGCTTTGTCTGGTCTCCTGGTGTGCACCAGTTTCAATAAGATCAGATCAGATATTTATTTATCAGTCACGTGTACATCGAAACACAGTGAAATGCATCTTTTTGCGTTACTGGGAACGTGCTGGGGGCAGCCCGCAAGTGTCGCCACTCTTCCGGCGCCAACGTAGCATGCCCACAGCTCCTAACCCGTGCGTCTTTGGAATGTGGGAGGAAACCCACGGGGACACGGGGAGAACATACAAACTCCTTACAGACAGCGGCGGGAATTGAACCCGGGTCACTGGCGCTGTAATAGCGTTACGCTAACCGCTACAACACCCCGTGCCACCCCACTGTATAAATCGCCCGTTGTTCTGACACCGACTCTATGTTGCCTTTCTTGTTTGGTCCTGCAGAAACATACAAAATTCTTACAGGACTCGGCAAGCTGGATGCAGTGGGAGTGTTCCCTTGACTGAGCAGTCACAGAGTCATACAGCAAGGGAGGAGCCCCTACTAGACCCACTATGAGTCTGTGCCAACCATTAACCATCCTACTAACCCTACATTATGGATCCTTTTACTCTCATTGTTCTTATCAACTTCTTCCTGATCAACTCACCTAACACACCACGGTCAATTTACAGCAGCTGATTAACCTAGCAGGCCGCAGACCTTTCTGTGGGACGAGGGAGGAAACCAGAGCATCCGCGGGAAACCCACGCGGTCACAGAGAGAACGTGCAAACTCCACACAAACAGCGCCAGGGGTCAGGATCGAACCCAGGTCTCTGGCCACTGAGTCTCCCAAAGGAGAAAGAGCCTAGAACCAGGGGTACAGTCTCAGAATAAAGGGTTGGGCACTTAGGGCTGAGATGAGGGGACGTTTCTTCATGCAGAGAATGGAGATTTTGTTTTTGAATTCTCTTCCCCAGCAGTTGAGGAGCCTCAGTCACTGTCTGCGTGGGTTTCCTCCGGGTGCTCCGGTTTCCTCCCACAGTTCAAAAGACGTACGGGCAGGTTAATTTGGGGGTTTAAAATGGGCGGCGCGGACTCATTGGACTGGAAGGGCCTGTTACCACGCTGGAAATAAAATATATTAAAAAAATGTTTTTTATTAAAAATTTAATTTAGAAACACTGATTGGTACGTTTCTGAAGATTAAGGGAAATGGGATATGGGGACAGTGCAGAAAAATGTTGCTAAGATCAAAGGTTACCCATGACCTTGATGACTGAGTCTCGAGGTGCTGACCGGCCTCCTCCTGTTTCTTGTGTAAAATGGTGATTTATTCATCATTGGGTGAATGGGAACTCACCCGATTAGAACCACCTATCAAATATTCATTGGAAGAGCATATCAGTCTAACATTTTAACCAACAATGCAGCTCCTTCCTTGCGGGCTGCCCCCAGAACATTCTACACAAAGGATGAATTTCACTGTGTGTTTCGATGTACGTGTGACTAATAAAGAAGTAAATATCTTATAATAAATATTTTCTTGAAGTAAAGGCACTTATGGACTGTGGGAAACACGGCCACTCGTTTAAGCACACTGAGTTCACCCAAACAGCAAAGAAGTAACAGTTATTGTGGTGACGTCGAGAGAGGAGGAAGAGCTTCCCTACTTGGATTTGAAGTACAGCTTTGAGGCTTTTTTATGTCTCAATAGACCTCGGGTTAATGTATCATCCGAGAGGTTGCAGCTCCAACAGTGGAAAACACCCTCCGCACGGCACCAGCAGGGTGGGCCCGGATCATACGTTCAAGAGCTAATAGTGAAGCGACTGAGGTGAGAGAGTTGCACACCAAGTCACAGTGACACCATGATCTTAGCCTCCAGTTAAATGTCACTGCTGGGTCTGCAACCATAAACGTTATAAACAAACGGTCCAATGAAATTAGATAAGATTTCTTTATTAGTCACATGTACATCGAAACACACAGTGAAATGCACCTTTTGCGTAGAGTGTTCTGGGGGCAGCCCACAAGTGTCGCCATGCTTCTGGCGCCAACATAGCACGCCCACAACTTCCTAACCCGTACGTCTTTGAAATGTGGGAGGAAACCGGAGCACCCGGAGGAAACCCACGCGGACACGGGGAGAACGTACAAACTCCTTACGGGCAGCGGCGGGAATTGAACCCGGGTCTCTGACGCTGTAATGGGAGAGAAGGCGCAACGGGTAGTGCTGCTGCCTCGCGGCTCCAGGGACCCTGGTTTGACCCTGACCTCCCGCATCGCTGTGGAGGTTGCACCTTCTCCCTGAGCAGGTGGGTTCTACCGCCGCCCCCCCATTCCCCCCATCCTCCCCCGCCCCCCGCCCCCCGGGTGCTCCGGTTTCCTCCCACATCCCAAAGACGTGCTGGTCGGTGTGTGGGGGAGGGTGGGGCGGAGTTGATGGGAACGTGGGAGAGGATGGATTACAGGGAAATGAATGGGGGAATGGGACTCCTCTGAGAGCCAGCATCGACTCGATGGGCCAAATGGCTGTCTTCTATGTTGAAGCAGGATATGAATAAAGGGGGCAAAGTGAGTGATTGTGGATGGAATCCTCCAGAGGGACAGGGTGAAGAAGGGGCCAAGGAGGGCAGAACCTGGAGGGGTGACCCCTATGAGGGAGTGGAAGACGGGGAGGAGGGATGATGCCAGTCAGTGAGGGCTGGAGAGCGGGGCAAGGACGAGGTCAGGAGAGGAGTGGGCGTTGGGTGAGTTGGGGTTTATGGAGGCTGGAGGTGGAGGGAGCGAACCGGAGAACACCAAGGATCCAGGGGCCGTGCCCACCAGGCGTGACCAGGGGGTGGATGGGGGGGAGGGTCAGCAGCCAGGGGAGAGGTCCGCTGTGATACACTCCGTGTGTTGGAGAGCGTATGACACTTGGATGGGGTTAACATCGAACTTAGAACAGTACAGCACAAGAACAGGCCCTTCGGCCCACAATGTCTGTGCCGAACACGATGCCAAATTAAACTAAACCCTTCTGCCTGAACGTGGTCTGTATCCCTCCATTCGCTGTGTATTCATGAGTCTAACAGCCTCTTAAACACCACGATTGTATCTGCCTTCACCACCTCCCCTGGCAGCCCGTTCCAGGCACCCACCGCTCTCTGTGTAAAAAAACTTGCTCCATGCATCGCCTTTAAACTTCCCCCTTCTCACCTTAAGTGCACATCCTCTGGTGTTTGACATTTCTACCCTGGACGAAAGATTTTGACTGTCTATCCTATCTATTGCCTCTCTATCAGGTCTCCCCTCATCCTCTGACGCCCCAGAGAAAACAACCCAAGTTTCAACAATGAATTCTCCCACTTTAAGTAATCCCCACACCCGTTCCCCACAGCATACTCTTTCTTTTCCTCCCTTTCCCAGCCTCCCTCTCATTTTTCTACCCCCTTTTTTTCTCTCCTTCCCTCTGACCCATCGCCCGGTGGATCTGCTCTCCCCTCCTCCCCTGCACCTGTCACTAGCTCTTACCCGCATCCACCTATCACCACCCTGTGCCCACCCGGCCTCCCCTCTTTTGTCCACCTATCACTGCTCTGCTTTGCCCTCCTATATATCGGGCTTCCCCTTTTCCTATCTTCAGTCCTGAAGAAGGGTCCTGACCCGAAACGTTGACCGCCTGCTTTTCTCCACGGATGCTGCCCGGCCTGCTGAGTTCCTCCAGCATCATCGTGTTTTTCGTCTAGGTTCCGGCATCTGCAGTCCTTTGTTTCTCTTGACCAACCTCTCCTCGTAGCTCATGCCCTCTAATCCATTTTTCACAGGCAGCTTCTGTGTGCCAGTAGTGGGAGGAGACAATGGTTAGGGTTATGGATGGGCTGTCGGTCCAGTGAGCTCCTTTATTCTGAACACAGTCCAACTTCTTGAGTTGTTGGTGCAGCAGAAGTCCCAACAAGACTAGCTAGAAGTAAGTGACTTATATTAGAAGCCCTGATTCTGATCTCTACCGACACTGGAAACAACCTCTCCACATCCAATGAAAATCAAAGGCCTGCAGATGTTGCAAAACTGAAATAAAAACAGAAAATACTGGAAACGTTCAGCAGGTGGAGACAGAAACAGAGTTAATGTTTCAGTTTGGAGACCCTGCTGCCCTGTTACAACGAGGCCCAACCCCAGCTTGAAGAACAAGATCTCACCTTTAATCCCTGCACGTCACAGCTGCCCTGGCTGAATATTGACTTCTCCAACATTGGGAAACTCACTTTCTCTTTCTTTTTGTAAAAACCTGTCTACATTTTAACTTAGTTTTTCTTTTTCTATTAGTATAGCCTGGCCTGCTGGGTATGTCCCACAGCTGTGCTGTTGCCTCCTCAGGACAAACCTGCATAACCTGATCCTACTCATTGCTCAAACCGCTACATTACCGCACTTGGTCTCTCACTACCGGAGATATTCCCTGTGTTCTACCCATCCCTCCCACACCTTCCTTCCTGGTCAAAGTCCAACGTGGCAGGAAAGGAAAATCCCGCAGGATGCAAGAGAAAGTAGTAGGCTGGACCCAAAGCTGGTTCAGTGGTTACAAAGCAAAGGGTACTGGCTGCTGGGTGTTTAGTGACTGGGGGTTGTAAGCACTGTGGTGCTGAAATACTGTACTCCAGGCAAGGTAATTGTAACTTACACCCTAACTGCATAACTTTATGCTATTTTATTCTATATATTGGCCAATGAAGGCAGGTGTCATACACCAGCTTATCTACTATACCATTCCTTTCAGGGACCTGGGTCACACAGCCCCAGTCTCCCAGTCCCTCTCTGTGGCTCAGTTCCTTACAATTTACTGTATGTTCCCTTGGCTTGCTTGCCCTCCCCAAATGCATCCAATTTACTATTACTTTTCTCCAGTCCATTACGAAAACCAGCTTCCCCTCCGTGGACTCTGTCCACACTTCCTGCTGTCTCAGGAAAGCAGCCAACATAATAATGAAAGATCCCTCCCACCCCGGTCATTCTCTCTTCTCCCTGCACCCCCCTCCCCCAACTTCCATCGGGCAAGACTTCCTTACTTTGATAAGATGGACTCTTGACCTCATGATCTACCTCGTTATGACCATGCACCTCATTGTCTGCCTGCACTGCACTTCCTCTGTAGCTGTGACACTTTATTCTGCATTCTGTATTGTTTTAACCTGTACCACCTCAACAATGCACTGTGAAATGAATTGATCTGTATGAACGGTATGCAACACAAGTTTTTCACTGTACCTCGGTGAATGATAAACCAATTCCAATTCCAATCCCAGAATATACAAAAGCCTGAGAACACATACGACCAGGCTCAAGAACAGCTTCTACCCCATTGTTATAAGACTCTTAAATGGACCTCTTGTATGCTAAAGATGAACTCTTGATCTCTCAATCTACCTCATTGTGGCCCTTGAACCTTATTTGTCTGCCTGCACTGCACTTCCTCTGTAAATGTAACACTATATTCTGCATTCTGTTTTGTTTTCCTTTAGTATATCCTCAGTGTACTTATGTACGGAATGATCTGTCTGGATGGCACGCAAACAGAATTTTTCACTGTACCTCGGTAGATAATAAACCAATTACCAAATCATTGATATGTCCCACAAAATAAGGGGACCTCATATTGTGTCCTCTGGCAGCTCAGTGCACACAGTTCCCCAGTGGCCAAAACAACCACCAGCTACACCTTTACTTTTTAACCACTTGGGCAGTTTTGGATCCTCCCCGCCATTTTCTCTGATATCCTGTTGTCTGTTACTTTTCTGTTTGATTTTCCATGGAGGACTTTGTGAAAAGTCTTGTTAAAATGCATGTGAAATATATTAAATGATTCTCCATGTAACCTCTTCAAACAGTTTCATTACGTTACTTAGACACAAGCTTCCTTTAACAACCCACACCGAGTGCATCGATTGACTTTGTGCTCCGCCTCAGTTCATCAACCATGCATCATTTGCTGACACATCAGTCCTGTCCCAGACCTGTGGCAGCAAGCCTACAGTGAAAGAGGGTATGGAAATGATGCTCAGGGCTCTTGTTCCTTCTCTCGCTTCAGAACCTGGGTACATTTAATCTGGGCCTGGCACCTTTGAAGATGCTCTGCTTGGTATTGGTATTGGTTTATTATTGTCACTTGTACCGAGGTACAGTGAAAAACTTGTCTTACAAACCGATCGTACAGGTCAATTCATTACACAGTGCAGTTACATTGAGTTAGTGCAGAGTACATTGAGGTAGTACAGGTTAAAAGAAAACAATAACAGAGTACAGAGTAAAGTGTCACAGCTACAGGGAAGTGCACTGCAGGTAGACAATAAGGTGCAAGGTCACAACGAGGTAGATTATGAGATCAAGAGTCCATCTCAACGTATAAGGGAACCGTTCAATAGTCTTATCACAGGAGGGTAGTGGCTTCTTGTCAGTTCTCCTCTGTCTCTGTTTATCCTGTCTAGTATCAGACGTTCTCCTTCCTTAATGACTTTGGGATTATTCCCTCTTTTGTGAAGTTGGACTTCGGCTACCTTTGTGGCATTTATCGGGCCTCCACTCTTTCTATCTTCACCCTCTTTCCCATTAACTATTTACAAAACTTTTTAAGGTTTTCTCCCAGCATTTTTATCATGAACCCTCTCCCTAATTTCCTGTTACATTTCTACGATCCGCAAATTTTTGAAAGCATTTAGTGCGTAGTGGCCATAACCTTTCTTTTTTTGGTCTTATTTTGCCCTCTATTTCCTTGATCTCCAGGGACGTCTCGATTTAGAGTTACGTCAACCCACCATCCCACCCTGCCCCCACACATACCTTTGTCATAGAAAATGTATTTGATCTGAAGCATCATGTTCTCCTTCTCAAAAGGTTCCCACTGTAGTAATTCATTAACTGTAGTCCCTTGCCTTCTGTCTTCCTTTTTGAACAAGGGAATCACTTTGGCTGTTTTCCAATCTTCTGGTACCCGACTGTAATTTAGTGCATATTGAAAATGTTCAACCACTATCTCTGCAGCCACTTCCTTTAAGACCCTTGGGCACAGACCACCCGTTCCCAGAGATTTGTCCACATTTAGCCCCGTGAGTTTGTCTAATACTTTAGCCCTTGTGATTCAGATTTTTACAGTTCCTCCATAGAGACTCTTACTGTTTGTTTGAATATTACACACATGTTTTCTCTCAAAATCTCTCAGCTACCATCGGGCAAGAGATACAGAAGTCTGAAGTCCCAAATCACCAGCTTCAGGAACAGCTACTTCCCTTCAACCATTCAGTTCTTGAACCAACCGGCACAAGATCACTTGAGTTTAGTGACACTATGACCACTTTGCACCAAAATGGACTTTGTTTTCTTCGTTATAATTGTTCTTTTTTGTAAAAATTGTGTTTAATTTATGTTTTTCTTGTGAATGCTGCTTATCTGATGCTCTGTGCCTGTGATGCTGCTGCTAGTAAGTTTTTCATTGTACCTGTGCACACATGGACTTGTGCAGATGACAATAAACTCGACTTTGACTTTGAAATCAATTTCCTCCATTCTTATGAGCTTTTCAGACCTTTGCTGCTAGATCTTAAAAACTTCCCAGTTCTCTGGCCTAACATAAGCCTGTGCCATTTTATATGCCCTAATGTTCAGTTTAACATTATCTTTGACTTTTGCTAACCACAGAATGTGCCTCTTTCTCAACAATTCCCTTTTTCTAATTGGGATAAATTCCTGCTGGGTGTTATGAACCAGTTGTTTGAATAGAGAGTCAAATGACTGCAGATGCTGGAGTCCAGATGAAAAACACGATGATGCTGGAGGGACTCAGCAGGCCAGGCAGCATCCGTGGAGAAAAGCAGGCGGTCAACGTTTCGGGTCAGGACCCTTCTTCAGGACTGGTTTGAATATCTGCCACTGTTCATCTACTGACCCGTCTCTTAGCTAATTTTCTCAGTCCACCTTAGACAGCTCCATCTTCACACTGTTAGGGATTATTCTGAGGTTATAAAATTATGGATAGCAGATACTAATTAAAATGAGAACCAGTCTTCAGGAAATAAAACCTGTTCACAATTATCTTAACTTCAACTGATATTTTAAGGCCATTGAAACCAATCATTGGGACATTCTGATTCTAGAACAATTACAGCACAATTCAGGCAATTCTGCCCCATTAAACTATGCAGGGGTAGACAGTAAATGAGTGTTCATGTTAATTGGTGGTCACTGAAAACTTCAGGATGAGGTCAGGAAAGGCATTAAGCAGCCATCTCCTGCATTAACACATTGTTAGTGAACCCTGCCACTTAATGTGCAGTTCAGGTCAGATATTGGAATTGGTTTATTATTGTCACTTGTACCGAGGTACAGTGAAAAACTTGTCTTGCATGCCATTCGCACAGATCAATTCATTACACAGTGCATTGAGGTAGTACAGGGTAAAACAATAACAGAGTGCAGAATAAAGTGTCGCAGCTACAGGGAAGTGCAGTGCAGGTAGACATTGCAGGTCTGTTTTGTCACTGAGTGTTCTGGCTAGTTGTATATTCAGGGAGCCGTCCCTCAACACTGCAACAAAAGGGGTATATTTTAGGTGTCTAGATTTTGTGCTCAGAAGCCCTCGGACCAGTCACCAATATTGAATATTCAAAGTAGGGTCCTGACCCGAAAAGTTGACCACCTGCTTTTCTCCACGGATGCTGCCTGGCCTGCTGAGTTCCTCCAGCATCATCGTGTTTTTCATCTAGATTCCAGCATCTGCAGTCCTTTGTTTCTCTTCAATGGGGTTCTGCTGGTTGGGATGTGCTACCACTGTAAATATGTAACTTTGCAAAGTTACCTGACTACATTCAAAACATTGTGACTGACAAACTGAGGCTGCAGCTGGCGGATATAAAAGGTTTTTACTGAACACAGCAGACGTTCTGGAGAGTGTCTCCTCCTTTTTCCACACAATGTTTTAAACTTTTTAAACACAAAGACAACAGTAAATGATTAACCGCAGTTTCAGTGGCTATAATCACCTACTTAACTTTAACATTTTGAATATAGTCAGGTAACTTTGCAAAATTACGTATTTACAGTGGTAGCACATCCCAACCAGCAGAACCCCTTTTAATATTCAATACTGGTGACTGGTCCGAGAACCTCTGAGCACAAACTCCAGACACCCCAAATATACCCCTTTTGTCACAGTGTTGGGGGACGGCTCCCTGAATATACAACTAGCCAGAATATTTAGTGACAAAACAGACCTGACCTGAACTGCATATTAAGTGGCAGGGTTCATTAACAATGTGTTAATGCAGGAGATGGCTGCTTAACGCCTTTCCTGATGTCATAATAATGTTTTCAATGACCACCAATTAACATGAACACTCATCTACTGTCTTTCCCTGTGTGGTTTCAATGGGGCAGAATCAGAATGTCCCACGCCCAATGATTGGTTTCAATGGTATCAGTTGAAGTTAAATTGTGAACAGGTTTTATTTCCTGAAGACTGGTTCTCATCTTAATTAATAACTGCTGTCCACTACTTAAAAACTGCGGAATAATCCCTAATAACACCATTATAATTGGCCTTATTTAACTTGAAGACATTAGTTTTGATCCTGTGGTCTTCACCCTCAAACTGCATCTGGAATTCTATCATATTGTGGTCAATACCTCCTTGGGGATCTTTAACCACAAGATCCTTCCTCATTAATCACAGCAATTCTAACGTAGCCTGTTCCTGGGGAGGTTCCACAACAGACGGCTCCAAAAAGCAATCCCTGACACATTCGACAAATCCTTCTATGATACCCTCGCCAGTTTGGTTTGTCCAATCAACGTGTAGATTAAAATCTTTTGTGTAAATTCCAATTGAAGTAGTTTTCCACTAACATTGTTTCCTTTAAGATGTTAAAATGTGTTAATGTGTTTATTAATGCAAGTTAATGCTTTTAGAATCTAATGAAGATTATTTATGTTTATTGGGGGTTGTATGGAGGGTTAGGGGTGTCTGCATTATTTTGTTACCTGTCTGTGCCGCCACCCTTTGGTTAATGAGTGAAAAGTGACATGCAGGCTACAAGGAGGGTTCTTGAATCAAGAGAGCTTCTGATGATTATGGTTAGGATCTCCGCAACATGCTCACAGTCAGTTTTGGGGATTGGTATTGGTTTATTATTGTCACTTGTACCGAGGTCCAGGGAAAACTTGTCTTGCAAACCAATCGCACAGGTCAATTCATTATACAGTGCAGTTACATTGAGTTAGCACAGAGTGCATTGAGGTAGTACAGGTAAAAACAATAACAGTACAGAGTGAAGTGTCCCAGCTACAGAGAAAGTGCAGTGCAATAAGGTGCAAGGTCACAACAAGGTAGATCGGGAGGTCAGAGTGCCATTATTTTCTACTTTGCTCCTATTTTGTAACTACAGCAACTGTTATTGAGACGGATGTGGAAGGAGGAAAGGTTCAGGGAGGAGATTGCAGAGCTGGGAGCCTTGGCAGCTGATGCACGGCCGCCAATGATGGAGCAAATGAATGTGAGGGTTACCACGATTTGGAATTGAGGGAGTGCTGAGATTTCAGGGCACAGAGCCTGAAGTCCCACACCACCAGGTTCAAGAACAGCTACGTCCCTTCAACCATTCCGTTCTTGAACCAACCAGCCCAACCATTATCACTGGAGTTTAGCAACACTATGACCACTTTGACCACTTTGCACTAAAATGGACTTTGTTTTCTTTGTTCTAATTGTGTTCTTTCTTGTAAAAATTGTAATGTTCAATTTACTTTTTTCTTGTGAATGCTGCTTATCTGATGCTATGTGCCTGTGATGCTGCTGCAAGTAAGTTTTTCTTTGTACCTGTGTGTACCTATACTTGTGCAGATGACAATAAACTTGAGTTTGATAGACTGAGTTTGCACTGTGTGTTTGACTTTTTTTTAACTGTACAGAGACAGGGAAGAACTAGACAATGGAGGAATTTGAAATGAGAGGGGTGAAGTTTAAAATTGTGATGTTGTAATTCTGGGAGATAATGCAGGTCTACAGACAGGGGAGTGCTGGTTGAATGGGAATTGGTATGAGTTGGGACATGGAGAACAGAGTTTTGAATGACTTCGTTCATGAATGGTAGAATGTGGGAGATGAGCCAAGTCTGTACTGGAATGGTTACATTTATTCAAAGTGTGTCTTAGAAGGTTACAGCACTGAAAGAGGCCATTCAGACCATCGTTGATGTGATGGTTCTTTGGTAGATTCTTAAATATTACTCCTCCTCTGTCCTATTTCTAGAACCCTGTAAACTATTCCCTTCAAATTGCCTTTGGGTGTTTCCATTGAATCCACGTCCAAAGCACAATTCACTTCGTGAAAAGATTTCTTATCGTCTCTGTTTTTGAGAAATTACTTTAAGTTTGTGTCCTCAGATTACTGATCCCACTAGAGTTTAAAACAATTCTTACTTTTTTATTTTATCAAAACCATTTGTCATTTGAACAGTTGGAGGAGAGTTGCTCGTTGTTCCACTGATCATCCCTGTTCCTGAGGGTGGGAGTGAGGAGAAGTCAAAGGTGAGGAAGAGGAATTCATTCCAAAATAAGATGGTAATCAAAGAATGACTGGAACGGAGTCAACTGCCTGTGTCGAACTCAGTTATCTGATATCAAGCCAAATTATTGCACGGTTCTCCAGAAAACTGAGATTAAGCAATGAAGAAGACATAATAAAGGAGCTTGTACCTTTAGAGTGTTGGTGTCTGTGGGTTAGTTTGGCACTGTAACTTGTCCCCAAGTGTAGCAGGTGGTAGACTCTGGGGGGAGTTGGTGGGAAAATGGAGAGAATATAAAAGGATTAGTGTTGGATTAAAATAAATGGGTGCGTGATGGTTGGCACGGTCTTGGTGGGCCAAAGGGCCTGTTTCCATGCTGCGTGCCTCTATCACTATGAGTTTCTTTCATAATCTGACAATGCCCCAAGTGTTTTGCAACTAATGAAGTACTTTTTCATGTAGTTACTGTTGTAATGCAGGAAACAGTGGGCAGTTTACTCAGAGCAAGTTTCCATGAACGTCAATAAGATAAAGCAGATTTTTTTTTTACTGATGTTGGTAGTGGAGTAAATATTGGCCTGGAACTGGGGGACCTCCAATGTTCGTCTTTGATCTGAACCATTTAGCAGCCACCTAGTTTATCATTTTCAAAATGACACCTCCAACAACACGGAGCCTGGGTACTGCACTGAATTCTTTCCCTGGACTTTTATGTTCAATATCCATAGTGCCCTGGCCACGTTCTCAGGAAGTGCACTGCGTCACTCCTCTGGAACTTCTTCCATCCCTATCTCACCCTGAGGTCTCCTGAGTTCCTCTGGTTCTGGGCTCTTGTTCACCTTCGATTTGCACTGTCCTCTGGTGACCATGCCTAGCCCCTGCACTCTGGAATTACTTCTCTAATTTCCTCTGCCTCCCGATCCCTATTTCCTCCTTTAAGATACTCCCTCTCTGGCAGATGGCATGTCCAAAGGTCACCTTCTGCGGCATGGTATCAAATTTTATCCTTTGGGATGCTTTACCTTCTAAATCCCCATGATGGGTGCTGTTTCCCAGGGGTGAAAGTATCCTTCCCACAGTGGACTCAGGAATGTCAGTACCCAGGATTTTCCTAGTTGCCCTGTTTTTAACACACAGTGCAAACTCAGTCTATCAAACTCGAGTTTATTGTCACATGCACAAGTCCAAGTATGCATAGGTGCAATGAAAAACTTACTTGCAGCAGCATCACAGGCACAGAGCATCAGATAGTCAACAGTCACAAAAAACATAAATTATATCAAATTGTACAAGAAATAACACAATTGGAACAACAGAAAAACAATGTCCATTGTAGTGCAAAGTGGTCATAGTGTTGCTCTATTGAAATAATGACTAGGATTGTACTGGTTAGTTCAAGAGCTAAATGAAGGGAAGTAGCTGTTCTTGAACCTGGTGGTGTGGGACTTCAGGCTTCTGTACCTCCTGCCCGATGGAAGCTGCGAGAAGATGGTATGGCCCAGATGGTGGAGATCTTTGGTGATGGATATTGCTATCTTGAGACAGTACCTCATGTAGATACTACTGGGGAGGGATGTGCCCGTGATGTATTGGGCTGAGTCCACTACTCTCTGCAGCTTCTTATGTTCCTGCGCATTCAAATTGCCGTCCCAGACATGATGCAACCAGTCAGGATACTTTCAACAGTACAATTTGTTAGAGTGTCCAAAGTTATCATTCTGTGGCCTGGTATCAAATTTTATCTAAATTGGTAAATTGGTTTATTATTGTCACATGTACAGAGGTACAGTGAGAAACTTGTCTCGCATACTGTCTATACAGAACAATTCATTACAACGGTGCATTGAGGTAAAAACAATAACAGAGCGCAGACTAAAGTGTTACAGTTACAGAGAAAGTGCAGTGCATGTAGACAGTAGGGCACAAGGCCATCGCGAGGTAGATTGTGAGGAGAGTTCAGCTTGTCATATTAGGGGACCATTCAATAGTCTTATAACAGCAGGATGGAAGCTGTCCTTGAGCCTGGTGGTACGTGCTTTCAAGCTTTTGTATCTTCTGCCCGATGGGAGGGGGGAGAAGACGGAATGCCCGGGGTGGGTGGTGTCTTTGATTATGTTGGCTGCTTTACCGAGGCAGCGGGAAGTGTAGACAGAGTCCATGGAGGCGAGGCTGGTTTCTGCGATGTGCTGAGCTGCGTCCACAACTCTCTGCAGTTTCTTGCGGTCATGGGCAATAATAATGCTCCTCTGGGATGCTTTACTATATAAACGCCCGTGGTTGATGTTGTTTAAGGGGGGAAAGAGAGTTTCCTTCGAAAAGGGGACTCAGGATATAAATGCCACCCCAGGAATTTATTAGTTGTCCTGCTTTTAACACACACTGCAAACTTGATCTGAACCATTGGACAATGCACAATCTTAGCAGAGTCATTCAGAACTTGCTGTTTTTCCTCTCCCTCCACAGATGCCGACTGGGTATCTTCAGCGATCCCTGGTTTTACCTCAGGTCTCCAGCCTCTGCAGTATTTTAGCATTCCCCGCCAGGTCACGTGCTCGCGGGCGCCCTTTTATCCTGCACCAAGCCCCGCCCCCCACCCCACGAACGTGCGTTCGCGCGCATTGCGCAACGCCTGGTGTGGCGGACGTGATGACGTCACGGCGGGACGGGGCGGAGGAGATGGAGGGAGGCGGCGCTGCTGCGCATGTGCGGGTGGTGGCGGTGATGGTGGGCGAGCGGAACCCATGAGGAGCGGCGCCGGTAGCCGGAGAGCGACGCACCGACAGAGAGATGGCGGGAGTGTTCGACATCGACCTGGACCCTGAGTACCAGCAGGAGGAAGGCGTCTCTGACGAGGAGTTGGAAGGGGTAAGGATCCGGGCAGGGAGGGAGCGGGGCTTCGCCGGCCCGGGGAGGGGTGGGAGGCGAGCGGGAGGCCTGTGCGAGCAGGCCCGAGGCCGAAGGCCGCGTCCGGACCACTCTCCCCCGGCAACAATAAGCGGCGCGGTCCCGGAGCGGCAGCCCCGGGAGACTGCGGGCGGGGCTGGGTTAACCCGTTGCCCTCCCCGACCGCCAGTCGGTGCGGACCAAGTGCCCAGGGGCCGTGTGTTCGTGGCACCTCGGCCTGGTGATGGAAGAGGGTGTTGGGGGGGGGGGACAGGTGCAGGCGGGGAGCTCGGTCAATGATTAAAGAGCCCCGGAGCGTTACCGCCCCGATAATGAGCGCAGTTGGTTTCATGCAAAGGTATTCAGCGTTTAATGTGGGATTTGTTGTGCAATGGGCGGTAGGACGAGTAAACAGAGTAGTGAAGTCTGCAGCCGCGCTTCAGGTCGGACAGCTGTGCGGCTCCAGGAGGCTTGTTCCGAACTGCGGAGACTTTAAATCATTTATGAGGTTCATGCTTTGGTGTTTAATTTCTCTGCAGTTCCCTATGTATCCCCATGTTTTAATTTAACGCACATCTGATAAAGTTGTTCCCGGCTTCGCCATGTGGTCTTGCTGACAGCACCTGTCCAGCGCCTGATCCCCTTGGCCACACTATGAAAAAAAATCTTTTTTTTTAGAAAGAAAAGTGCCAGTAGGGGCCGACAACAGCCGTTAATCCACCGGGGGTATTCAGACTGGAGTTTAAATTACAGGACAGTATGTCATCAGTTTGGAGATTGTTGCCTGCTAGGTACTTGAAAGACGCTATTTTATGCATGTATTATATTTAAACATGATGGAAATAAATGAGCTGATAATGAAAGTCTTTGTGGTTCACTAGAGTTCACCTGAGCAGTGCCCTGACAGCACATTTTCTCTTCTGATCTAGATTGCTATGTCTGACTACAGAATAATTAAGCCAGTTCATGTGACAATTTCCCCCACCCCCATTGTAAGTCTTATCTGATTGATAACATCTGTGATGCTCGTGTCAAGTGACTTGCATGTTGACATGGTACATTAGCAGAGGAAGAATGAGTACTGGTGTGATTTACACCTAAGTTCCTTTAAATGGTGAATTCTTAATCATAGTTGTGCTATTTTAAAGTACTGAGTAGGTGCCAAGTGCTTTTGAGGGAGGATGAACAATCTATTGCCCTTGACGGTTCTTGCACACCTTCTGGTGGTTGATTATAATGCAGTCTTGGCAGAGATGCAGTCATTGGTCTTTACAAGAAAACTGTGCGGAGACAAACTTTGCATCTATAAACAAATCTGCTTGCAGCTCTGCAGTTAAAGCGCATAATCCTTGTTTGTGTATTTTATAAAATGCTTTGCAGCCTATTGCGTTTTTTTTGTGCAGTCATTAATATAACCTAGGAAGCAATTTCTGCTCGACAAGTCCCCACAAACAACAATGATTGGAATCTGATCCTTACTAGTTTTGGGCATTAATTTCGACCGGGGTATGGGAGATAAATACCCTGCTCTTCAAAATGGATGCTCTTCTAGCTGCTGGAGGTTAGATGCTTTAATGTCTAATCTAAGAGAAGGCACCTCAAGTGGTTTGGCATTCTCTCGGTACTGCAGTAAAGTAAGCCTAGAATTTGTGCTTGGTCTGTGTAGTGGGCCTTGAGTGTAGGAGAGTGCAACCGCTTGACATGGTTAGCAGTGCAGTCACGGTGGTTGAAGAGTGGAAGGAGGCTATTTGGTCTATCGAGTCTGTTCTTTCGGTGATGCACTGAAATGGTAGCCTGGATGCTTTTATACTAACTTCTAGGGTTTTTGAGTGCTGGTTGAGGGTTTCCTTCTGCAATATTGTGCAATTTTCTGTATAAAAGAGAACAGCACCATTGGTACCTGGTGAAGATTTCAGTTTCAAATCATAATTTGCTTTGACAAAATAGATTCATGACGGATAAGGATTTGAAATTTAGTTTTTTTTTGTTTTATCATGTCATTCAGCTTAACTTTTTGATCACCTGAATGTGCAAATATTCATATCAAAGGTGAATGTTTGCTGCGTTGTAGTTAGCCTTGGTACAAATATTGTACCCAACAGGTATTTTATTTCTTACAGATGTTGTTGAAATTTCTAATTTTATTTTGTGACTATATTCGTTATACACACTTTTGTTGTGCAGATACTAATTTGTGCTAGTCCCTGGATACTGCCATGTTCCTTGATATTATTTGTTCAAGAGTTGACATTGCAGCTAATTTTGTTTTCTGCCTGGGCTAGAACACTTTTTAAAACAAACCTGGTCTAACTTGCATGTAATTGCATCAAAAGGACCAGTAAAATGTTGATTGGGAGGGTAATAGAGTGGTGGGAAAGCTGCTGAAGAGACATCCGAGAAATTTATTTGACTTCCAGGTCTAGCTGTAAGACCTATTTAGAATTTTAAAGAATTGCATCCTTCATGTCCAGTGTGACAAGTCCAGATTACTGCCAAGATAAAATGCATGAAGTTGTGTACTTTGAGAATGTTTGTTAGTGATGCTGAAGGTAACCTTTCCCCAAAGGAGTAAAATCCTGGAATCAAAAACAGAGCATCCTAATCCTTGGTGTCATCTATTCACATGGAGAGTGATTACTCTCCCAAGATGCTTCGCAAAAGCTGCGATCAGATAAAATGGAGAAAGATTTTGTATTCATTCATGCATGGCCCTTGCTGGCAAAGACAGCAAATATCACCCATTCCTAATTGCCGATGAGGAATTGGTGGAGAGCTGTCCTATTGAAACCCTGCAGTGTATGTAGTGAAGCTACTCCCACAGTGCAGTATGGTTGAGTTTTAGGATTGTGACCCCGCCATGATAAAGGCCATTCAGTAAGTGTAGTCCCACTTAGCTGAATATGGAAATCCACGTTGTGTGCAGTGATGAAGGCTTGGGGGTTACAGCTTTTGTTACATCTCGCTGTAATTTAACCCTTTCAATCCAGTTATTTTGTTAAATCTATAATACGCTCCCTCCAAGGGCAAAAATATCTTCCTTTGGGTGAGATGCCCAGTACTACTCCAAAACTGCAGGAGAAGGCAACTGGATGGCTTCAGCAGCTTATCACCATGACCACCTTTGCATCATTCTTACAGAGAGATTCATTTTGTCCTATCTGCCCCTTCTCCCACCCTCTCCACACAAAAAAACTACCTTGTTTTCTCTTTCCCAGTTCTGTTGAAACATTTTTGATCAGAAAGTTTAACTCTTTCTCTTCCCACAGTTGCTGTCTAACATGTCGAGTATTTCCAGCTGTTCTGTTTTTATTCCAGTAGTCCAGCAAGTGACTTGTGTAGTTGTAACATCTCTTGCGTTCTAAGCTTTTAGATGTAAAGTCCAGATTTCCATTAGCTTCTTCAATTTTCTTTGGTACTTGTTACGAACATTTTAATTGTATATGTATGTGAACTCCTTGGTCTCCTGATTTCCTATCTTTTCATTATTTAGAGAATGTTTCTCTTTCCTTAAAACTCCAAATGACATCACATTTGCCTGCATTGAAATCTTTGTCTTGCGAGCAATAGAATTTATTAAGATTTTTGTAATTTAATGCTTCCATCAATATTGTTGCAGTGCTGCCAGTCTTTGTGCTGTTTGCAAACTTGTATGTGAATAAGTTACATCTGAGGTATTTGTGGTATCCTTCACGACCTTTGGCCTGCCATTAAACCTTTGAAATGATTGATAACAACATCCTGCACTGGCATCTCTATACACTTGATAGGCCTTGTACTTATCTATGCAGTTATAGCCAGGGAATCACCTGAAATGCCTTGCCTTCCCACTCCTGCACTGTTAACCCTGGATCTATGTTTGGACCCCTCTCACTTCTCATCTACATGTTGTCCTCCAGTATTGTCGTGCTGAAACATACCAACACTTTCCGATTGTAGAGTGACAACTCTGTCTGTGACCACTTCTGAACTCCCCACCTCCCACACTTACATTATAAGGTCAACACTACTTGTTGTACGGTACTGGATGAACAGATGTTTCCAAATATTGGGAATATCAAGGCCATTTTCTGTTACGTTTTCTGTCCCCTACTTGCTGTACTGTGCCTCTCCCGGGCAGGTGTCTGAAACTGGATCAGACTGTAACTGAGGCATTAGATTTTGTTCCCAGTTGAGTGGGTCATAAATCCACGAGATCGCCAAGTCCACCTGTTTCCTCAACTTCACCAAATTTGTTGATGCTGAAGTACTCACATATTCCACTATTACCTGTAGAGTTGACTTTTCTCTAAACTTGAACGTCCAAAACTTTGACTGTGCCCTACCATGCTCTGCATCCTGTTCATTCGTCACTCAAGCTTGCTGGTCTAAATTGGTTAAATAGTTCTGCAGTTTTAAAATGCTTATCCTTGGTTCTAATCACCCTTTGTTATTTCTACTCTTCAAGCTCTCTGCACTCATTCTGGCCCCTCAATTATCCTTGCGTCTAATCACTTCGCTTTTGTCTGGCAAGGCCCTTTTGCCCTGAAATTCCCACTGTAAAGATCTTTCCTCCTTTTGAAACTTCAGTTTTGGTCTTCAACTGCAGTAAGCAAAGTAGCAACGAAGAAAATAATGGCACTGGAGTGATGGATCAGTAGGCCTGGAGGTTTCCATCTTGGAATCGGGGCATCAGCTTTTGCTAATACTTCTGTTAAGGACATTGGGATATTTGTCTAAGATGAAGTGGCCATATAATGCAAGGTATTGGTTCAACCACATTGTCTATGATTAATTGAGACCCAACTCAGATCCTTGTAGGACCCCATTTATTTAACCTGTCATCTGTAGTCTCTGCTACTATCTCTACTGCCCCACCAGTTTCCTCATAGGTGAATAATTTGCATTCAGTTCCTTCACTGTCAACTTCAGTGGCTTATGGAAGGTCCATACAGCCGACATCCATAGACACCCTGCCTCCCTTTATTCAACTCCTGAAAAAATTTACGTTGTCTCTCTCTGATGACTAAGTTTTCAAGGTATGCAGTTGCTCTATCCTTAATTATTGACTCCTGACAGCAGATGTTAGCCTAACTGCTCCACAATTCCTTCCTATTCCTTTTCTGATCTGTCTTAAAAGACAGAATGACGTTCATAATTTTTGAAGCGAAAGGATCAGGTCTCTAATCAGGAGAACGTTTGAAGATCGCAGTTAGGGCATTAACAATTTTCTAACCTATAAAAATCATGGGATGGTAACCAGCTGGTCCTGAGGATTTGTTACCCTGTGCTATTGTTTTCTTCATTAACATTAATTATCTTCCTCTAATTTTGCTACATTGTATCCCTTATTTAATATTTATTTCCTTAATGTCCAGCTTGCTCTCATTTTCCTCTACTCTAAATTCCGAAAATTCTGCCATTTTCTTTCATTTAGTGTTACTGCTACTGGTTCCGAGGAATTTTCATTGCCTCTGCTTTTAACCACAAGCTTTTTTATAATTATAGCATTTCTTTGCTGCTCTCTCATGTAAGTTTTCTTTTAATAATCTCTTTTTGTATCTTTGTTTTATCGCCTTTTGATCTTTGCATCACTTATTCTTCAGAATTTATGTTCTGCATTTTTGTATGTTTTACCTTCTAGCTGTGTCCCTTGCTTCTGTCTTAATTGGACAGATATCTTGCCTTTGGAGGAAGGGGGAGTTTATTTCCATGTAAGAATGGTTTCTGATTTGGAAAGGAATGTAGACGTAGTTGTGTTCTTAATCATCTGCTGTCCTTGTGCTTCTGGATGTAGAGGTGGGTTCGGGCAATGCTGTTGAGCAAACCATGGGAAGCTGCTGTAGTTGGTTTTGTAGATGATGCATTTTGCCACGTGGTGGATTTTGGGGGATGGATGTGTAATGTAAAGTTTGATCAAAAATTATAAGTACACGCTTGGTAGGATTTTGAATTTGACGCTTCGGAGAGCAAAAGCACAGGTTCAAAAGGTAGAGCCAGAATGATGAATCAGAAGAAACTACCTTGTCTGTACCGTCTCTTTGAATGAATTCTTCATTCAGTTCCACTCTATTCTTTCTCCATAGCCCTGCAGTTTTTTTTTGCTTTCAAGTATTTGATATGCTTTTCCCAAAAAAAGCCTTTCCACCTTCTACCAGGCACAAGTCAGGAATGTGGAGGCTTTCTCTGAGCTTGTTGGTTGAGTGTAGCTCCATTGCCAATCTATTGATAGAGATGATTAAACCATTCATAAGATTTATGATGGTTGAACCATTCATAAATTCTGCAGTTCACTTCCGATAAATCAGAAAAGTCTTGTTGCCTGAAGTTTCAGGAACAGCTTCTTCCCCTCTGCCATCAGTCTTCTGAATGGTCCATGAACACTAACTCGTTATTCCTCTTTTGCACTATTTATTTATTTTTTTGTAACTTATAGTAATTATTGTGTCTTTGTCTTGTACTGTACTGCTGCCACAAAACAACACATTTCATGACATATGTCAGTGATAATAAACCTGATTCCGATACTGGAGATGACATTGTGCACAGTGCCCATTGCCAAGGAACTGAAGCACCTACTGTCTTCCTTTACATTGCAATGTAGCCATGGTGCCTGGGAAGGAAAGAGCGAATACTTAAGATGGCTATTGAGGTGCTAACTGAATGCCTGCTTTATACTGCACATAGTCAAACACATTTGATTGGCATCTCAACATCCATCTTAAGTATTCACCCTTTCCTTCCCAGGCACCATGGTTACAATGTCTGTAATGTAAAAGCTAATCAGTAGGTGCTTCAGTTCTTTCCATAGTATATACCTAATTAGTGGTCTCGGATGTGAGGCCAGCAGATAGGTGGAAACACTGCCGATTGCCCTCCAAATCAGACAACATATTGATTTAGAATTATAGAAACATTGCAGCATGTTATTATTTTCTCAAAGTGAAGTAGGGATGAGCAATAACTGTTGCCTGCTTTCAACACCAATTAACATTAATAAAATGTGGCTCGGTAATGTTTTTGTTAAAAGTATGTTCTTTTAAAGTAAAAGGTGCCACATACAAACTTATATGGTAGACATATCTTCAAAATTTATCTTTAAAGTGAAAAAAACCTTGTGTTATGCATCCTACCAGTGTCAAAACATGAATGACGTGGAATCCTTCATAAGCAAAAATAAAACACATCTATCCGTGGATAAGGGTACATGCTACTGTGAATTCATTAACACTGACCTCCATCCTCGGGATTCCCTGTGTAAGTTTGAAACCCAATGAAGTGCATGCCGTAACCATGGCTCTGCATCTCAGATTAAGAGGATGAAGTATCAATTCACTAGAGGAAGACCTGAAGCAAGTTACCTTGTTTGAAATATTAGTGAATGTTGTGATAAACTACGCAATATGTTGCACTGTGCACACTGTCATCTCTACTATTAACAAAAAGACTTCTTTCCAATTTATTGGAAGTGAACTGCATAATTTAGAGGGATGAGTAGTCTAATGCTGCAACCAATGGGAATCAGATTTATTATCACTGACATATGTGAAATTTATTGTTTTGCAGCAGCAGTACAGTGCAAAGACATAAAATTACTATAAATTACAAAAATAGTGCAAAGAAAAAGGAATAACGAGGCAGTGTTCATGGACGTTCAGAAATCTGATGATGGGAAGAAGCTGTTTCTGAATCACTGAGTGTGGGTCCTCGGGCTCCTGTACCACCTCCCTGATGGTAGTGAGAAGAGGGCATGTCCTGGATTGTGAGGGTCCTTAGTGATGGATGTCGCCTCTTGAAGATGTCCTCTATGGTGGGGCAGGTTGTGTCCTTGATGGAGCTGGCAGAGTCTACAACCCTCTGCAGCCTCTTGCGATCCTGTGCATTGGAGCCTCCATACCAGGCTGTAACGCAACCAGTCAGAATGCTCTCCACCATACATCTATGGAAATTTGCGAGAGTCTTTGGTGACATACCAAATCTTCTCAAACTCCAAATGAAATAGTCGCTGGCGTGCCTTCTTTGTGATTGCATCAATATGTTGGGCCCAGGATGGATCCTCCAAGACATTGATGCCCAGGAAGTTGAAGCTGCACACCCTTTCTACCGCTGACCTCTCAATGAGGACTGGTGTGTGTTCTCTTGACTTCCCCTTCCTGAAGTCCACAATCAATTCCTTGGCCTTGCTAATTTTTGAGTGCGAGGTTGTTGTTGCGACACCTCTCAACCAGCCGATCTATCTCACTCCTCGTTGCCTTCTGAGATTCTTCCAACAACAGTGGTGTCAGGCTTCACTCTTTCTCAATTCCAGGCTGCAAGCAGGCTAAAATAAAAGTAAGGCTTGCCCAGGAAATATGGTGACATTTAGCTGAGTTTTTGTAAAACAGAATTATTTGTAAGTGATTGTTCTAATTATAAACATAGTCTAAATAGTGTAGTCTGCATGAGTACATAATGCAAGAAGGTAAATGATTATAACTTGAAACCTGTTGCATAAATCATTTTAGCATCTACATTTAAAAAATGCATTATGCTTTTCAGAGCTGCAAACCATTATGGGCAATGTAACAACTTGTATTCGCCATCAAGTTAAATATTTGAGTGAATGCAGCCTGCCTGTCAGGAAGTTTCTGTGTATGATAATAGATAATCCTTTGTCCCCCATATTTTGCCTGTCAGTGTGTTCAGTTCCAAAAACCGACTTAGGAATTTATTGAGCTCTTGCTTGGATAAGGTTCCAGTAGTGCCATTTGGCTTCTAGTATGTTAGCCAAACTAAATGGCCATTAATACTTGAGTCCTGATGAATGCTTTTATATTCACTCTTGGGATGTGGTCCTTGCTGACAAAACCAGTTTTTGTAACATTTAAATAATATTAACTGTTCCTAATTTCCCTATAGAGGTTGGTGGTGAGTTGCTGCCTTGAATAGTTGTTTTCCTGGTAGTGAAGTTTCTCCCAGAGTGTTGCAAAATTTTGACCAAACAGTGATAAAGGTTTAGCATTATACTTGCCATTCAAGATGGTTTGAGACTTGGAAAGACCTTGAAAGTGGGTAAGTTCTCTAACCCTGTTGCCTTTTGTAGTTCTGGGCAGTGGAACATAACGGGAAACAGAAATAAGAAACAGACGAATTGACCCTTTGCTGCTGCTCTGCAATTCAATAAGATCATGGCTGATCCAGTATTGGGCTTGACACCACTTTCCTGTTCTTTTTCCCTGCTTCCACCCCCACCAAATACCCCTTGACTCTCTTGTTCATTGTCTCGCTGCCTCCAATGCAAGTATTTAATTTCTTAATCTATGGAGACAAGAACTGTCTCCACCTTGAATATTTTCAATGGTTCCACTGAGAGCTGTGGAGGCAGAGAATTCCAAATGTTAGCAAACCTTTGAGAGAGAAAAAAGAATTTTCCTCTGCTCCCTTTAATTCTGAAACTATGCCCTTTAGTTCGAAATAATCCCTTGAGAGGAATCATCCCCTCAGCTTCCACCCTGTTGCACCCCCCCCCCCCCAGAGTCTCGTAAGTTTCAATATGATCTCCTTTCATTCTTCTAAACTCCAATGCATTGAGGCCCGACCTATTCAACCTCCATCTGTACATCCCAGCAATCACCCTGATAAACCTTCTCTGTATTGCCTCCAGTGCAAGTATTTCATTTCTTAAACTATGGAGACACCTGTATGCAGTGTTCGAGGTGTGATCTGAAACAGCATCCTGAAAAGTTGCATCAAAGTTTCCGTTATACTCTCTCACCTTTGCTGTTACGGCCAGCTTCCTGAATTACTTGCTGTATCTGCATAATAGCGTTTTCCTTCATGAACTAGGATCTTGATCCTTTTGTACGGCAACATTTTATGGTCTCACTCCGTTTAATAAATTGCTTTTCATTCTTTCTTTGGAAGTGGGTACCTTCACATTTCCCACATCATATTCCACCTGTCAACTTCTCATTCACTTAACATTGGACATTGTGGATTTGGGAAGTGTATTAGAGACAGCAGTATATATTTCCTCGTGCATGAAAAGATGTTTACATGGTGGAAAAAATTCAATGTAGAACTTCGGGGAGATTGGCGAGAAATAGCAACATTAAAGAGGCATATAGACAAATGAACAGACAGAAGAGGTTACGGGCTATGTGCAGGCAGATGGGATTAGTTAGACTGGCATCATGGTCAACATAGACATGGTAGACCAAAGAGCCTGTTCCTGTGCTGTCATGTTCTATGTCCTAAGTACAAGTAAGGGAAGGAGTCCTGTGGTCTGCTTAAAGGACAAGGCTCGAGTAAGAGGGCAGTGGCAAAATGAATCGATGTGGGTTCTGATGAAAGGTCATCAACCTGAAATGTTAACTGTTTCTCTCTCTACAGATGCTTGACCTGATGAGTACTTCCAGCATTTTCTGTTTTTAATTCCTTTGGAAAGATTTGATAGAAGAATTTCAGTTGGCTGGTTCATGAAGGCTGAAGAGACAGTCTCCATTGATGGGGTAGATATAGGTCACAGGGATGTACAGCTAGAAAAAATTATTCTGCGGGCAGCTAAATGCTGGATTGATCACTGCAATATCCCACACGTCTGGACCAACTGAGGTTGATAGGCATGAGTAGTAATGTGCAGATTCTGGTGGATATTGAAGTCTGATTCTGGTTTTAATCGGAGGAAGATGTGGTCAGAATGTCAGGCAAGCAGAGGCAGTATCTCACAGCAACTTTCTGACTTAAGGGGACTATGGAAAATTGACCTGTTAGTGAAGACTAGGAAGATGAGATGACTCGGGCAGGTTTTAATTAACAATATAACTTATCTTGAATGTTTCTAACTTGCATTTATTTACACATGGGAGGTTAAAGTGAGCTGGTACAAGTGGAGTTTGTCATGTTTAAATTCTCATTGTGCAGCAAATGCAATTCAAGCTATCGGTATTAATGAATGGTTTATTCATCTAGTTAAGGCTATGTCAATTTGGGTTTTTAATCATATAAATTTTACATTTGAGAGACAGAATTTTCTAAATTAGTAATGTAACAAGATGAAATTAATAGGAAGATTAGGGACTTAGAACATAGCCTGCCTCGTACATTTCATTTTCTAAATTGTGAAACATTGTTAGTTTCTTAGTAAATTGACTTTTTCCACATCAACTGCTAAGTAAAATATTGCCGCAGAAACTGTAAAGATGGTGTGTCTTGACAAGTTAATTTTCCTGGGACAGAATTTATTCCGGGTGAAGGAAGAGTAGAGATGGAAAACTGCCGTAGTCTTAGCCAGTTCAGAGCCACGTTTCCATTTTTCAGGGGAAATGTGGAATTGAGGAATGCAACTCTTCAATCAGAAGTAAAAATTATAGATTCTTGTGTAAAAAAAGAACTTAATTTGCTTAGACACTAAATCAATGAATTTTGCTGTTCTCAAGTTGTAAAAAAACAAGCTTAAAAGTGTGTATGTGTTTAAAATTTGTTATTTAAAGCCAACATTGATAAATGTCATTACATTCTGTTTTACTCCACACTTAGACAGTCAGAGGTTTGTTTGGACATTTCAATCTGTTGTTCCTTTTTGTGGTCTTCAAAATGGAGCTAGTGGAAATCATGTTTAATTTAAAAAGCTGCTAAAAATATGACACTGCTTTCAGACTGGTTGGGCTGAGGATTTTTCGCCAATGAAACGTTTTTTTTCTAGAAAGCTTTGGGAGTGTATGAAGGTGTAAAGATTTGGGGGAAGAATCCCAGTCCAAGGGAGCAGAACGTTTTGCCACTGAATTTATGGACGAAGAAGTTTCCTTAAAGTGTAGTTTTGAATGGCATTGGAAAAGCTGTGTGGAGTTAGAGGGTTTTTATAGGGTGTCTGAGTAATATTTTGGAAATGAATGTATGTAGCTTTTAGAATAGATAGGTTGTGAAATTTGAAGCTTAGTTAAAGTCTAAGTAGGATGCAATGCCTCATTGTTTTCATTCTGAAGAGGTAAGAAAGAATACAGAATTAGAGGTAGAGGATACAGCATGGAGTTTCAGGCAAAGTCCATGCTGTAACCTGAACACAGCTTCAAATTTAATACTGAGTTGCAGAAAGCCCTAACTCTTCATCATAACAGTACAGTGCTAGAATGAGAGTTGGTAGAGAATTAAAGATGGACATTGGCAGTGGACCCTTATGAGTATGTGTTGAGAAATTGCTGTAAAATCATGAGAGCAGCACCACGCAGACTAAGACAGAGGACTCTGGATTGAGGTGGGTGGTCTAATGTGTTAAACACTGAAGAGTAATAGAGTGAGACTTCAATGTGCAAAGATGGTGAGTTTTGGGATGAGTGCATTGTAGTTAGGCTCAGTGCTGCACTAAGTTGATGTTCATTCATGGATGAATGGGCAAGGGAGCTGGGACTCGCTTCATGCCTAAATTCAAAGATGAAAGAGCTATCATCATGGAGGATAGAGTGAATGAATAAAACTATTGTAGTGAAGGGAGGGGAACGGACATCATTTGAGAATATTAAATGCTTGGTCTGTTCTAGCCTTTCAATTGAAAGGAAAAAGAAAACTCCCTTTCCTATTGTCGTTTCCTACAGCAAAGGCCACTAACTGTATAAAAAGCAACAGGGAATCCAATTCCTGCAACAATGGTAAAAGCCTTGGAATTCTTGGCAAAAATTAAATTTGGCTTAATCAATACCTATCTTAGTGGTCCCGCCTTTGGCTGTTTTGACCTGAGAACAGTAACAGTACAAATAAGTAGAGCTAACTAATCTTAGAATTAACATTCTGCATTATTACAGAGTGAGGTGCCCAATGACCTGAGAACAGTAACTGTGCCAATAAGCAGAGCCAACTAATCTTAGAACTAATGTCCAGCATTGTTGTATAGTGAGGTAAATCCTACATTGTACACAATTATGTTTACACAATTGAGAGTGCCTACTACTGCTTAAAGAATTCTTTATGCTTGCTTTTTGGAGGTTCTTAAACAGTACATAAGGAATTTGCTGTAAACAATATAGAGCAGTGTATCATGGTATTATCTTAGGTTAGCAATTAAAAGTTTACATGTATATTGCAGGTTTACTTGGATAAAATTAAAAGTGCTTCATCAAAACTGGGAAGGACATGATTTGAAATGGAAGTCACAGCTGATAAATAATTAATGCATTCAAATGAATCCAGCTGGGTCAAACCAAAATAAACAATAGGACTAACTGGCACAAGAGCCCATTAATGACTGGAGGCCATTGGTGGCTCCCTGCTCGCAAATGAGGAATGACCCTTGGAGAGGAAATCAATCCCATTGTAATAGAAAAATGGCAATTGCAGCAAGACTAAAAAGTAAATCTTTTATTGTAGATCTTGCAGTGTGTGTTTGAATCCAGATAGTTCCAGGCAGATTGTGGGGTGCAAATTATTGTTCATAAAATTTTGAACTTCATGGTCTATGCAGTGATGCAAGATCTGTTGGAAGCAAATAATTCAGAGACTTTTTGCATTGTAATTAAAGGTATGATGAGAGAAGAAACCTTATGAGACTCTTCTTAACTGCTCTCAATGTTAAATATTTGTATGCATTCCCATAAGAACTGCATATGGCCGTGGTATTAAACTGCAGTGCTACTCGTAACTATGAATGTACACGAGCTTTCAATTTTTATCCACAGTATGACATTTTTATTATAGTAATAATAGTTTGACCATAATGTGTCTCTCAGTCATAGGACAGCCGAATTTGTTAGATCGGTGTGAATACGGAATAAGTAGTCAGGTATTTGCTGGTCTCCTGCAAGAATTGTCACTTCACGAAATACAGAGGATTGTTTGCCCCTGTTGAGTTTATTCCATAAAGAATTAACCTCTCCAGAAGAGGACTGGAGAAAGTTTGAACTGTGGGGTGTTGTAATGATGTGTTGTCACCAGCTGCATATGGTTTTGTTTGCTCCCTTCTCTGCTGACCTCTGACCTGCATTGCTTCCCATTCCCAACAGACCTGTGTTTAAGTCCCACCATGACCCCTGATGCACTCAATTGCAGCTTTACAAATTCATTTGTCACAGTCCATCTCCTGTGTCTGTGGCTTTGTCATTGCTGTCATTGCTGGGTGTGCCTTCAATTGGCAGGGAATTTCCTCCTTGAACTTCCTTTGCTTCACTTACCATTCTCAAGAGCCTCCCTTAACCAGCACGTGGCCAAGCTTTTGGTCACTCCACCTAATAATGCCTTTATTTTCTTGTAACTTTAGATGTTTTCCTTGGTTAAAAGCAGAATATTAATTTCACGTGTCAAACACTAGGGCCAAATGGTTCAACTGTAGAAAAAGTGTGTGGAATTTGTTTACATATACTGTATGGGACTAGGCATTTATTTAAATTTAACGATTTATAGATTCTCTGGTACTCTGGCCTTTTTTCTTGAAGATCTTCCACTAACCTGCACCAATCACATCAGCATGTAGCCTTTCAAAAGATGTTTGGCAGATATATTCTGTAAATGGTGTAAGAACAACATAAACGGAGGCAGCAGTAGACCATTCCATCTCTTTTGCCTGCTTGGTCATTCAAGAAGATTAATTTCAGCACAACTTTCTTGCAATAACCACATATACTTTGATTCCATTAACACACAAGGAAAATGGCTGCTCTTTGTTTATATTTTTCATTGCAGCTGCTAACAATTTTCTGGATGAGTGGGTAGTAACTACAAAATATGTGCTTGATGCTGGTTGCCTAGCATTTGACACCAGGTGTAATATTATTTTACGACTGTAATGGCAAGGTGCAATCTGGGCCTTGTACCTGTACTCATTGCCCTGCTGCCTGCTCTTACCAGGAGTGTAAGAGTATCTTGGTCCTGAAATGGGAGCTGTTTGACTGCTGGCTAACACACTCCCAGGCTCTTTGGCTGTCAAACCTGCTAAAATACCTTGAATGACTGTGAACATTGTTCATTCATGATATTTCCACTACCGATTTCTTGGAGATCACCATTGATCAGAAACTCAATTGAACCAACTAAATGAACAGTGTGGCTTTCAGCAGGTTAAAGGCCAGCTATCCTGAGGTGAGAGGTTCTCCTGATACCCCGAAACCTTTCCATCCTACATGAGACCTGAAGTTGGGAGTCCGGTGGAATACACTTCACTTTCCTGGATGGGTGCAGGTCCAACAATCCTTAAGCTTGATACCATCCAGGACAAAGCTGCCTGCCTTATTGGTATTGCTTCCATCCCTGGCACACAGTTCCTGCAGTGAGTACCATCTGCAAAATGCACTGCAGTTACTTAGACAGGATTCTTCAACAGCACCTCCTAAACTTGCGACTTCTGACACCGAGAGGGGCAGGGACTTTGGATGTATAGAAGTCACCACCACTTGCATGTTCCTCTGCAAGCTGCACAGCATCCTGACTTGGCAATGTATTGCCATTCCTCCATTGCCGGTTCCAAATCTTGGAACTCACGACTGAGCAAAGTTGTGGGAATATTTCTACCAGTAGGAATGCAGTAGTTCAAGGTTGGAGCCACTACTACCACCTCTAGAGCTGATTGGGGTCAGCCATGGTGCCTAGTTCCTATATATATATATAAAAAAATATATCTGCCAGTGTGATCAGTCCAACATTGGAGTACAGCTGGAATTAAAGTGGGCAGGTTCTCTGGGGAAATTTGGGCTTTCTGTTTGTGAATGGTTCATGAATGTTTCAGATTGTCATTCTGGCCCAACCTGCAATAAATTCTGCACCACTGTTTTATTCCCTTCTGAAGAAAAATGCATTTAGTGTTTAAACACGGGATAAAAACAGAAACCAAATTAATTCATTCCCTGCATTAGTGTGAATTAACCTAGATGAGGCTGTATCTTGCGGGTAGTCTGAAGTCAAAAATTGCCAGAATAAAAGAAGCCTTCAAAGATACGGATAAATTAATCTGGAGGCAAATGAAGACAATTTTTTAAAAAAATCTAGCCTTTTGTCAATAAAAAAAACTTTGTCGATAGTGAAGTTAGGAATTGTGGGATTTGAGCAATTTTTTAAATATTAAGGAATTGGGAATTTTAAGTAGAATCTGCAGGTGGGTGTTGCGAACATATTGAGCTAGATTAAGAAGGGTTGTGATCATTTCATTGAACTTGTGTGTGGCTGGTGTGGTTAAAAAAAAGTACAAGAAACCAAACAGTACACATTCCATTCGTACAACTGAGTGTGGTTGCAATCAAACTAGCACTAATTTGCATCAGCAGAGGGTACAGATTTAAAGTGACATTGTTCTACAAGACATTGCTTCTCAGTGGTATTGAGTGCAGTTGTGGTGGCTTAAGAGAAGATTCAGGGAAGATTTTGGTAATGAAGTGAGAGGTGAACTACTTCAGAAAATTAGGCATTTTGAAGAAATTGAGTTTTATGCAATTATGAATGAAAATGACAAAAGTTAAATGTCATAAGATGCCAATTTAAAAGTGAAGCAGTTAATTAAAGGAAAAGCCAGGCAAAGCTTTCATCAATGCTGTAATAATCAGCAGTGATTGAAGGCAATGGAGGATACAATAGGAGTTGGTAAGTTGATTGATTTGTGGATAAACTAAATTTCCTTAAATTTAATGTCCTGTTCCTAGTGTAATTGATGAGATGTGGGTTATTATGTAGCAAGAAATTGACTAAAATTGAAAAATCAAGTTGGGATTCAAGCTGGGTGGGGTGTGGAAGATGCTGGTGGTGGGCCAATACTAGGATTTGAGTAGATGGAGAGCATGATATCCAAGCCACTGCTAAAAGAAGGTGCATGTTTGCTATGTGGCATTTGGCAGTCTGAAGATTAATTGTGTGCCTAATTCAATTTATAATAGAGGTTAGTAAATTGGAGAAGCTATATAACACAATAGAGGTCTAATTATGTTTTGGTTGTACTAATGAATTTCTTGCTTTCCAGGTGCAGTACAGTGACTGCATGGAGCATGGAGTTCCCTTTGAACTGTGAGTTGGTGCTTAGTTTTTAATAAATGCTGCAACAAATGTTAATCTATTGAGCAATGCAGTTTTGTGTTGACCATGCCAGTCATTAGTATTAACATCTGGAAGAGTCCTGATGTTGTTTGCTTCTCTTTCCATCTCGAAACCCTGGGGTTATTTCTCCACCACACATTCAAAGGTTTGCCTGAACTGGGACAGCTAGAATACTGCAGGACTGGCGGGGTGTGGCTGGGAGGATTGTGCAGGAAAACAAGAAGTCGCTGCTTGTTTTTTGGCTGCTGATAAACATGAGTTTATATTGATTTTAAGTACAGAACCACTGGGCTCAACTGGGGCATCTCTCCCAGTGTTGGATCAGTGTGCTAAAATTCACTGAGTGATTTGATTGAGGTACGGGGAATCTAATGCGGCCTTGGCAACTGAGCAAGGATGATAGTTAAAGGAAGAGGGAAACTGAAGAGGAAGGTTGATCTTAAAGGTAAAGAAACACTGTGTACTAGTATATTGAAATGACCCATCTTTCCTTATTTTTCCAAGGTCTTCTGTATTCCTAATTTCTTTGAATTATCCTTTATTAAGGACACAACTATATCAGCTTTAGTGGACTGAGAGAAGTATATTTTCATCTGTTTTGCAGGGATATGGAACACTGTGAAAAATTTGAAATCTCTGAAAACAATGTGAACAGAGGACCAGAAAAAATCCGACCGGAATGCTTTGAGCTTCTACGTGTGCTAGGCAAAGGTGGTTATGGGAAGGTAAGGGTTTTCTAAATGTTTTCTTCCCCACATGTCTACTCAGACTAAGAATTTATCCCTAGCTGGTTCTAACATGGCACTCGTCATGGATTGAGTTATTTTTCCCAGTTGTTTTTGGTGGACAATATCACCTAATCCGCTTTCCCTTTCCCCTCAGTGTGTGTGTGTGTGTGTATATATATATATATATATATATATATATGTATATATATGTGTATATATTATATATATGTGTATATATTATATATATGTGTATATATTATATATATGTGTATATATTATATATATGTGTATATATTATATATATGTGTATATATTATATATATGTGTATATATATTATATATGTGTATATATATGATATATGTGTATATATATGTATATATTATATATATGTATTATGTGTGTATATATATATGTATTATGTGTGTATATGTGTATTATGTGTGTATATGTGTATTATGTGTGTATATGTGTATTATGTGTGTATATGTGTATTATGTGTGTATATGTATATTATGTGTGTATATGTATATTATGTGTGTATATGTATATTATGTGTGTATATGTATATTATGTGTGTATATGTATATTATGTGTGTATATGTATATTATGTGTGTATATGTATATTATGTGTGTATATGTATATTATGTGTGTATATGTATATTATGTGTGTATATGTATATTATGTGTGTATATGTATATTATATATATGGTATGTATATTATATATGTATATATATTATATATGTGTGTATAATATATATGTGTGTATAATATATATGTGTGTATAATATATATGTGTGTATAATATATATGTGTGTATAATATATATGTGTGTATAATATATATGTGTGTATAATATATATGTGTGTAATATATGTGTGTGTATATTATATATGTGTGTATATATTATATATATGTATATATATATGTATATATATTATGTATATACAATATATATGTATATATACTATATATGTGTGTATATATATATATATATGTTTTTGTTCTTGCATGACTGGGTCAATTTATTAATCAGAAAGTGATATGGGGAATTAAGCTAGTGTTCAGATATGGAGTTGAGAATGTTATTTCAGATTTTTTTCCTATTTATTCAAAGGGTGTGGACTTCCTAGGCAGAGCCAGCATTTAATTGCCCATCCCTGATTGCCTTTGAGAAGGTGGTGATGAGCTGCTGCCTTGAACTGCTGCAGTCCTTGCAGTGTTAGTATACCAACAATGTTGTTATGGAGAGAGTTCCAGGATTATGATCCAGTGAAGGAAAGGCGGTATACTTCCAAGTCAGGATGGTGTGTGGCTTGGACGGCAACTTCCGGGTGGTGGTGTTTCAATGCTTTTGCTGCCCTTGTCCATCTAGCTGTTAGAGATCATGGGTTTGGAAGGTGGTATCTAAGAAGTCTTGGTGAGTTGCTGCAATGCATCCTGTAGATGGTACAAACTGCTGCTTCTGTGCATTGCTAGAGTGAGTGAATGGTTGCGAATGGGCTGCCTATCAGGTGGGCTGCTATGCCCTGTATAGTGTTGAGCTTCTTGAGTGTTGTTGAAGCTGCACTCATCCAGGCAAGTGAAGAGTATTGTACCACATTCCTGATTTGATCCCTGTAGATGGTGGACAAGCTTTGGGGAGGTGAGTTGCTCGCTGCAGGATTCCAAGCCTCTGACCTGCTCTTGTAGTCACATTGTGTATATGGCTATTCCAGTTCCCTTTCTGGTCTCTGGTGACCCCCTGGATATTGATAATGGGGGATTCAGAGATGGTAATGCCATTGAATGTCAGATTGATCATATAAATTCTGCATTACCAAAAGCTGTAAACATTTCTTCATCCTTTCTTTGTATGCTCCTAATTAGTGATAGTCCCCTGTGGGGTTTGTTTGGAACAGTAGAGAGGATTATCATTGGGACAGAAAAAAAGTGAGACTTGCACTTCTGTGTTGCTTTATGCCATGAACACTACCTCGTCATTCCTCTCTTGCACCATTTATTTACTTTTGTAACTTGCAGTAATTTTGTGTCTTCGTCTTGCACTGCACTGCTGCCACAAAACAACACATTTCATGACATATATCAGTGATAATAAACCTGATTCTGATATTGGAGTGTCTTGTAAGTAGCAAAATGCAAATGACCAGATAATTTGATAAAGTGATGTTAATTGAGGGATTTCAACTGCGGAGCTTGTGGTAACTTCACAACTCTTCAAAATAGTGGCCTAGAGCCCTTTAACAGTAAAGCAGTCTGTTAATACTGTGTTTATGTCAACTTCCACCCCATCATTCTCCATATTTAATGGATCATTCTACCTTCGACATGATGCTGCCACCTGATGCATCCTCCTCTCCCTTTCACTTTCAGTATTCTGATAGGACTGTCTCCTGTGTGACGCTTTCGGCCACACTTCCGCTGCCACCAATATCCACTACCTTCTTGTGGCACCTGAGTACAGTTTTGATTCCCTTATTTGAGAAAAGATATACTAGCATTGGAGGCAGTCCAGAAGAGATTCACTTGCTAATTCCTGGGATGAGAGGTTTGTCTTTTCACAAATGGCTTAAAAAAAAATTAGATCAGCATTCTTTGGGATTTAGAAGAACGAGGGGTGATCTTATTGAAACAGAAGATTCTCATGGGGCATAACAGGATAGATGTTGAAATGTTTCACTAGTGGGATAGTCTTGAATCAGGGGAAGTAGTTTCGAGATAAGGAGGCTGTCATTTAAAACTGATGTGCAAGGCAATTTCTTCACAAAGAGGGTGGTGAATTTCTGGAACTCATTACCCCAGAGGGTTGCGGAGGCTAGATCCTTGGATGTATGTAAAGAAGCGGGTAAATTTTTGAAAGATCACGGAATTGAGGACTTTGTCTAACTGGCCCAGAAGAGTTGAGGCCTGAGGCAGATCGTGTTTTTGTGCTGCACGAGACTTTTCTTTCCCATCGAGGATCCAAATACTCCTCCCATGTGAAACAATGATTCACGTGTACTGCATTCAGTGCTCACCATGCTGGTGGAACTAAACAGATTGGGTAATGGCTTTGCCGAACACCCCTATGCAATTTACAAAGGTGCCCCTGAGTTTCCATTTGCCTCTCTCTTCTCACTCTGATCTTTGGCCTCTTCTCTGTTCCAGTGCAGCACAATGTAAACTTGTTGAACAGCATTCCATCTTCCAATTTGGCACATTATAGCCCTTAGGACTTGATGTTGAAATCAACCACTTCAGATAACCAGCCTTTCGAGTTGGTATCAGAACTGGCCAGCTCTGAAGGGTCATCAACTTAAACTCTATTTTTCTCTTCTCACAGATGCTGCCTGATCTTGAGTATTTCAAGCATCTTCTGTTTTTGTTTCAGATTTCCAACATCTGTGTTATTTTTAATCTTGCAGTTCCAGCCTCTTCCCCTTTCTTCCATTTGTATTCCCCTTTCTATTTGCATCTCCATGCAGATCATCTGTGAATAATGATGTTTCGCCACTGTCTGAGCTGGTGACATCACCACAATGTGATGTTTAGCCTTTCTTAGTCTCTGCCCTATTACAGGTGTTCCTTGTTCTCTTCACTCCTTTGCAATTTAAAACATTTGATTTTTATAGCTCTGTCTGTTCCAATTAAGTGTTATTGGCCATATCTTTCCACACATGCTGCCTGACCTGCAGTGTTTCCAGCATTGTTTTTTAAAGTTTAACATGACTTTTTAAGTGGATAAAGGTATCGGCAGGCTGTGTGAATTACTCCCTAAGAGGATTCAACATACAACCTGAATGCTTTTTCACCTTTCCTGAATAAATGCTGTATTTTTTTATAGATATTAGTGGATGCAACAAGAATCCAAACAGTTGCGACAACATTGAACAGGTATAAAAATGGTAAATATTCCTAGAAATCTGGGGCAATTTCATCTGAGGTCATCTTGGAATATGTGTGGAAATTCTTCTGTTGTATGCCTGTAATGAATTCGAAGTATTTAAAGAGAACTGTGCAATAAAGATGGTGGACCTTGATTCCTCCCTATAGTTTGCTCTCTATCCTTGCTCTGAAATTATACTGTCAATCTGCGGGGTATGTGAAAGGGCCAGCTGATTCGTGCTGCCCTTGGACTGCACCTGGTGTCTGTTTTTAAAAAGAACTAGTAATTAGCAGGTTTCTGGAACCAAGTAACCTCTTCCCTTGTGTGGCAAAGGAAAATATAATTTGGAGTTGTAAATGTTATGGCTGGGAGTGATATCTCAGTTCACCAACATTAAGTATCAAGTCTAAACTAATTTAATGCAATGTTTGGGTCCTGCAGTCAGAAAAATAAAAGCATCTGTGCTCTTGTTTGCAGCCAAGGTTAATGAGATTTGCAAGAGATATTAGTGGGACAGTTTGAAAATGTTCTGTGGGTCTGTTGGACACTAACCAGGTTTTCATATAAAAAAAAGTTGGTAGAACTGAAGTTTTCTAACATAAATCTCAAGAAATTGGAAAGCACATTGTGAATATCTATGGACTCTGAGCAGTTGGGGGAGTAGGGTTAAGTGTTACAGGAAGAAGAGAGCACAGTAGGTCCTTTGAGTATTGCACCTTGAGTACTAGAGTGAGCACTTTTCTTTCCAAATTAGTTATTTGTATCAGTTACCATGCGCTCTTTGAAGTTGAGACATGGGGAAAATAAGGAAGTGGCAGAAGCATTAAATTATCTGTCAGATCTTCAACTGGAAGGCGCAAAGTGTACAAAAAGTTTATTAATAGATAATGGATAGGGAAAAGGATGAGGAATTAAAACAATGAAGATTATTAGAGAAAAGGATTGGGTGAATGAAGGACTGCCAGATCTTCTAGATTTGATGGTTTTCCATGTTATGGTTATAAGTGGCAGCAGAGATAATGGAACAGAAAATCAGTGTTATTTAATTGACCTGCAGTCATTGAATGCCAGTGTATGGAGCAACCAGATGTCCTCCTAAAAACAAAGCTATTGTCGGTACATCAGGTAATTGAGAAGGCAAATAGAATGTTGGTGTTTAGTGCAAGCGATTTAGACTATTAGAGTAAAAAGAAGTCTTGTTGCAATAATGCAGGGCCTTGCCAAGACCAGACAAAGAGCACCACGTATAGCTTTGATCCCTCATTCAAGGAAACTTGTACTAAGACAGTGCAGAAAGGGCTGGCTTACTTGATTTCCATGATGGCGGTGTCCTCTGAGAAAAGATTGAATAGAGTGTACTTTGGAGTTTGGAAAAGTGAAGAGATTTGACAGGATAGGTGCACTGAGGTTATCTCCCCTCCTGGGGTTGTCTAGGATTTACGGCTGAAATCTCAGGATGAGGGGTTGAGATGAGGAATTTGAGTCCTTCGAATTCTGTCATTAAGCATATTCACGGCTGAAAGTAATTTTTGGGCTGAGGAAGAATCAAAGGTTATGGGGCTTGGGAAGGAAAGTACACATGAGGCCAAAAACCAGTTAGCCATGATCTTGTTGAATGGGAGATGAGGTTTGAAGGGTCGTATGGCTTTCTTGTATTTCCTTCATTCTTAACGTGGAGTTTGCATTTGGTTCATTGTTTCAAAAGCTGCTTGCAAGTTGTGATGATCGTGGGCAGAATGAGCAAGGTTTTTCCCAAGTGTTTAAGTGCTACCATTTTCTCACCATTGCCTGCTAGGTTGTATACAATGACCATTTTTCAACATGGATCACCAAATGGTGAAAGGTCCAGGAGTCCTGGAGTTTTCTTAGAAGCACTGAACAGTACACATCCTGTTGAAATCTGCACAAACAGCCATAACCGATCAAGAGATATTCGTTATTGAGTCAATATTCTGTTTGTTTAAACTCATCATAGAGCTGTGTTGGCCTTTCAACAGTTGAAAGCCTGTTCAAAGAGAGGAAATTTGACTTGAGTAAACATCCTTTTGCAGTGCCTTTTGGCAAGCAGGGAGCATCTGAGCGTTAATCTCGAATACCAGAGAAAAGTGCAGAACCTCTCTGCCTTTGCAGAAGTTTTTAGGTTTGACTGCCTTTCTTCAGTTTGTTCTCTCAATCATCAGAAAGTAATGGAAGATGTCAATAACAGTGCTATCAAGAAGCAAGGACATAAGAAATTCGTAGTCTCTAACTTTATACTCACGATTACTGATTCCCTGAATATTTAGAAATCTTACTATCTGTGCTTTGAAAGGACATGATGACTGAGCCTCTATAGCCCTCTGGGATAGAGAATTCCAAAGGCTCACCTTCCTTGAACTTCCTCCACTTCTCAGTCCTAATTGGCTGACCCCTTGTTCTGAAACTGCCACTTGATCCTAGACTCAGTCAGGGGAAGCATCTTCCCCACATCCATCCTGTCAAGCCCTTTAAGAATTTTGTATGTTTCAATGAGATCTCTCATTCTTCTCATTGAGTAGTCGGTCTACTCAATCTCTGATTTGGCAAAGCTGTCTAGTGAATATTTGGTGCATTCCTTTTTTTTTGGCGAATATATCCTTTCTTCGGTGAGGAGAGCAAAACACCAAGTACAGACCCTAAGAAGGCCCTATACAATTGTACTTGGACTTCCTTATGACTTTGTTTAAATCTGCTCATGATAAAGCTAATGTGCCATTTGCTTTCTTAATTGCCTGCTCCACCTGATGCTAGCCTGCAGTAAGTTCTGTACGAGAAAAGCTATGGCCCCTTTGAACAAAGACGTGATCTAGTTTCATACCATCTCTGCTTTTCATTATGTATACCAAAGTGGCTAACAACATTTTTCCACACTACATTCTGTCTGCCATATTCTCATCCAGTCATTCAGCTTGTCCATATTCCCTTGAAGCCTCATACTCTTAATCATCAGTAAACTTGAATGTATGACACTTGGTCCCCTCAGCAAAATCATTTATAAAGAATGTAAATCACTGGGGCGCAGGTACCTATCACTGTGGTGCCCCAATAGTCACAGCCGGCCAGTCTGAGAATGATCTGTTTATTCCCAAACATTTTTTTGATCTGATAACCAACTTCCAATGCATGGCAACATTTTATTCCAATTCCACATGCGGCTTCCCTGTTGATCAACCTCTGCAGGGCCTTGATTGAATTTTTTTTTGAAAATCTAAATATACCACATCCACTGATTGCTCCTTGTCTATTCCACTAGTTGCGCAGCAGATTAATCAAACATGATTTCAATTTTATTAATCACATTGGCTGTGCTAAATTCTATTATTCTTTTCTAGGTGTTCTGTTATTACATCCTTCATTATAGACTTCAATATTTTCCCTGCCAACTGAAGTCAAGCATGTGGTTGATGGTTGCCTCTTTTTTTCTCTTTCCTGTTTGAAATAGTGGAGTCACATTTGAAAGTGTAACTTGAAAATGTTTTGTTGGAATTTATTTCTACTTGAATTAGATAACTATACTTAAATCCTTTCTTCATGGCACTCCCTTTGGCTAAGATCTGCTGAAATCAGGAGCTGATATGATATTTTCAGAATTCTATACTGAATTAAATGTGCTTTTCAAGAGTAAGATATGAAATTTTTCTCTGGTTTGCAGGTTTTCCAAGTAAGGAAGGTATCGGGTGCATATACTGGAAAGATATTTGCCATGAAAGTGCTAAAGAAGGTAATGCGTATAATCATTAAACTCTACATTTGAGTCCTGAGTGCAGAATCATTGCTAATTTTAATTACTCTATCATGTTTTTCACAAGTTTCTGTAATTAATGTCTTGGGATGTGTATTAATACCTATCTCTAAATCCAGAACTAGTTTCTGCCACCTAACCAAGTGTATTTTTTTAAAAAAAGCTTTCAAAATCTGTCTTTTAAAATGACTAATATTCGTGACTTGTCAAATTTACTCTGTGCATTACACGTCAGTGCTGCCTGAGACAAATCTGTTATAAAGGTTAGCTAAAAATAATATTTCCAAAAATAGTCTGTGACTTCAAAAGAAAAATGTGCAGGAAGCTCTCTGTGAATACTTCATCAGTGAGTTCGCCCTCATGTTAGTTGTCCAATGAGGAAAATTGGAGAGCTTGCTGTTACTGGAAAAATTGCTTTTGAAAATTTAACATCAGAAGTGGTTTAAATAGTTCTTGGATAAGCACATTGTCTAGATGGTAGCAGGAAGTTATAACTGGACACGGGTTAAGTGAGTGGCTCAAATTGTGGCAGATCGAGTTTAATGTCAGGCTGTATATAGATCCAATATATCAAAGTATTTTATAAGTGATGAGAAACTCAGAACTTTGCAGGTGCAGGGAGGTTCGGAGTATCAAGTAAACTAATTGCAAAACAAGTTGATTTGTCAGGTTTTCAAACAAAAATAATCAAAAGTATTGGTGTTATTTCAAGAAGGACTGAATGTAAAAAGGTGTCGTGTTTTGGTTTGGTCATTGCTCCTTAAGATGTATTGGCCATTTTAATAGGTGTAGCAACAGATTCATCAGAGTAGAAGCAGGGCTTTCGAGAGTTAAGAGGACAGTGATTAATCTTTGTTTGCATTCCCTAAGTTTAGCAGTTTGAGGGAGCCTGAGTTGCTTAATGTTGTAACATGGATTTGACAGTGAAGATAATTTATATTCTTTGCTGGGAAAATCCAAGGAGCACAATCAGTCCTAAAGTTAGGCAATTCAAGAATGGAATCAAAAATTAAGAAAAATGTAGATACTCTCTCCCATCTGTCATCCCCAAAAAGCTGCGAGAACTTGTGCATTTTCATGAGTGAAATAAGTGGATTTTTATTAGATCCAGCTAGTGGATGCAGTAATTAAATAGAGTTGGGGTATGGATCAGATTTTATGGATTAGGCTTGGAGCAGACTTGCTTACCTTTGTCCTTTTGGTAGTCCAGGACACTGGATATGTTCTAATTTACCAGGTTGGTGGCTTCACCCATTGCTCAACTCAGCAAGCTGAATAATGCACTTCACTATACTGCTGTGGGGGGGAGGTCAAGCAAGAGAGTTTTCCCTACACTTTTTTTTTAAAGCCAACACTCTTGCCTGTATTTTATCTGCTGACATTAATGGGGTTCTCCTTGCTGAAAGGAACAAGAATTTAAACAATTGGATTTTAATCCTATTTGTTTTAATTTTTTTTTTGAGGTGTACACTGCACGTATATCTTTGGACAGATGCTCCACGTTGATTTGCCTGCAATATCTTTTTAACTATGTGCTTTCCCCACCCACCTACCTTAGAAACTAAGAAGTTAATTTTGTACTGTATTGACACATGTGACTTTCGTGCTAAATGCGGCTTGGAAATGAAGCAGTTATTCTGACTGCAGCATAAAGCAGGTTGTACACTGCTGAAGTGCTGTGACCTATTCCCAGCCTCGGTGCTGCTGTTGTGCCATTGACTTGTTTCCACTTGCCATTGCAGTTACTATATAGCCTCTGACTGGCTTTGCGATTTACAGCCAGCTTTCTGTTGTCAGTTTTCTAGTAACGGAACTGAGACTGTCCAGACAAATTTAATTTAAAATGTTGTAGTTGGTATAGGGCAGGCTTTAATCTTATCGGACTTGGTTGGATTTAAACGCTAGATCTAAATCCTGATATGATGTTGCGGTGTTCTAATCATCTATGCAAACGGTCATTTTTCCAGTACAATGATTTCAATTCAGCAATCTGAGTCGGTCGTGCTGGTTTTGCCAACAAATAATTTTTATTTTGCTTTGTCAGGCAATGATTGTTCGTAATGCAAAGGACACAGCCCATACTAAAGCAGAGCGCAGTATCTTGGAAGATGTGAAGCATCCATTCATTGTGGATCTGATGTATGCTTTCCAGACTGGGGGGAAGCTCTACCTCATTCTTGAATATCTCAGCGGTCAGTATCAGAATAAATTGCGACATTTGAAAAAAGTTGCCCCAGCACCATATAAAGTTATGGGATAAAGTAACCATATACCACTAGTGAACTTCTAGCCCCTGTCTCTACCTTCCCCCCCCGCCTTCACCCAACCTGGGTCCATCTGCCTAATTTTATTTCCCATGACTGTTTCAACCTATCACCCACCAGCCTGCCTCTAAACTCTCCTCTTTCCCCACATCTGGCTCCATCTGCCCATCATCCCCCACGTCATCTGGTTCCACCTACCAACGCCTGTCTCGCCCCACCCTTTCATCTCTTTATACTGGCTATCTTTCCTCTGAAGTCTTGTTCCTGATGCAGGGTCCTGACCTAAAACGTCAACATTTCTTTGCCTGCACAAATACAGCTTGACCTGCTGAGTTTCTCCAGCAGTTTTGTTTTGGTACCATATGTAGTTACTGAGCATTGTTACACTAGTTTGAATCATTGACTGTTGAATCAATATTTGTCGGAGATTTTGGTGTTCTTGACTTGCCTTTAACAGCGTGGGCTGCATGGAAAAAAAATTCATAGGTGTAATGGAACTGAGTGATGATGACACTTACTCTTTCTGCATGAGTCCCAAAACAAACAGAATACCAAAACCTGTTGTATTTTAACCGTGCAAAGGCTGGTGTTTCTAGGTCTAACTGTATTATCAGATAGGTCGGTCAGTAAACAATTTGGGATTAATGGCCACAAGGCGATTTAAATTAAAAGATTAAACTGTCAGTAACAGACATAATACATAGTAGATGAAGTGTATGTGGATTTTCGGAAAGACATTGATAACAACAGCAGTGTTAAATTGAGAGTATTAAAGAATATGGATAAGGATAGCATATCAAATTAAGAACCAGTAAGCAAAGAATGTTGAAGTAAGAGTAGCTTCTCTGATTGCTAGTGAGGTGTCCTTTACGATTCTGTTCTTAAGTCAATTTAGTTTGTAAACGTTTCATTGATTTTGGAATAGGTCCAGGGGAGTGGTATGTTGGTTCTTAGGAATGGCTTGAAAGGATTTGACTGGATGGAGGATTATTTAAAAACTGACAGAAATCACTGTCAGTACTGAAAGGTGTTCTATTAAGGGCAGTCATTTTAACTGAAATAGGAAGAGCAGAGGGATCAGGAAATTTCACATGGTATTAAAGATACCATCTTAAGTTGAAAATCCTGTTTGAAATGGTGAATGGACAAAGGAATTATGAAAGCACAGAAGAGGCCATTCAGCCTATCGAACCTTCATGGCTCTTTACAAGGGAAATACTGTCAGTCCTATGGCCCTTTATCTATAACCCTGCAATATTTTTGTTCAGATATTTAATTTCCTTTAGAAAGCTGCAGTTGATTATACTTCTATTACACTTTCAGGCAGTGAATTTGAGATCATGAGAACTCACTGCATGAGAAATTGTTTTTTCATTGTAATCCCAGCTCTTCGAACAATGCCTTTCAAATCTATGGTTTCAAATGGAGCAGTTTCTCCCCTCACTATTTAAATCCTTTGATTTCAAAAATTCAAGCAAATTAGGATAGAGAAGGCAGAGATCGAGGAGCAATAATCCTAGCTTCTCCATTCCATCCATGTAATTGAAATTTCTCATCCTGGACCCATTCTACTAAAGGTGCCTCTCTAGGGCCCTCACATCCTTTTCTGCAGCGACTAGAATTGGGTATTGTATGTTAGTTGTAGCAGAACCAATGTCCTTGTATACTATGTCTCTGTATATAAACCAGGATTCCTGATGCTTTAACTACTCCTGAACTGTACAACAGTAATCTGTGACATAAAAATTATTGCATTGGCTGAATTTCTGTCTCCTTCACCAGTCCAGCCAAGTTGCTAGTGAAGATGCTATGACTGATGTAATACAGTGGGTTTGAATCTGGGTCCCACTGTATCTATTGACACAGTTTCATGTTACGTGGTGCAATATGTTGAGAAATATTTTAAAAATCTTTGCACTGAATCAAAATTTTGTATCAGTTTTGGGAAAATCTGAACAGTGCTTCCCGGCATATTGATTCTTGAAACATATCACTTGATGGACTATAATTGTCACTGAGGAATTTGCATTTAATTTACCAGCCAATTTTTCCCCCCACTATTGTTGCTGGCCTTCTCTGGCACTCATTGGGTTGTGTCATTGCAGGTGGAGAGCTCTTCATGCAGCTGGAAAGAGAAGGAATCTTTATGGAAGACACTGCTTGGTAAGTGGAGCGTGTCAAGGTGTAGAAACAGGCTGTTCTCTCCAAGACCCTGATCATGTGTTGCTTCATCTAACACCTTCACCATCCTCGAAGTTCTTTACTGCTCTGTCATTCTCCATGCGTCTGTAAGCACAGTAGTCCAACCACTCTTTCCTTAGTTCCCAGCTGAATTTTCCATTGACCATCTTATACTTACGAATTCCATTATTGGGTTCCCTCAAATGTGGAAACATTCTGTCTGCATCAGCATACAGTTTACAGGTCTGGCATGATTATTGTCTTTATTGGTGATTAACCCATGAAAGATTTGGCCTGCAGTCAATCTCGTTTCTAAGCACAAAACATTTCAGTGAGATGGTAATTGGGAGATAGTCTTTCCTTTTCAATTCAATTGACAAATTCAGTCGTTTTCTCAGTAAGGCATAGAAGTGTTTAAATATGGCTCTTGCAAACCGCTTTAGGAAGTGGAATCTGAGTCGGTTCAACATGTAGATGTAAACGGCCAAATCTGGTGTTTTCAAAACTTTTATGGTTTGGAGATTGATATCAAATTGGATTAATTCCTCCATTTGGATGTCACCAAACAAAAAGCTGTCTGTTTGGTTATGGTGTTGGTATGCATCCTGTTCACATACGAAGCTCTTTTACCCCTGCTTACTATGGTATCCTTATCTCTGGCGTCCACCTTTTAGCTGTGGAAATGTGGCTGCATCTGGTGTTGGCACAAATTTGCTTCTAATCAAACACCACATGATACAGGCAAATCCACACGCAGCCTGAATTGCAATCCAGGCAGTCATAATGTTACTGAGTTGAAATTCTATGAAGGTAGTAGCTTAAGTGACATTATCCCATTATCTTAGCAGGAGTTACAACAATGATGCACAGTTTTACTCTTTTCTATTTTTGTTTTAGACTTCTGTTTAAAATCTGTTGGACATGTAACTTAAACCAGTAATTTGTAACAGGTATAGGCAAATCTGCCGAGTGATTTATTGACATACCTGGGTACTGTATCCTAGAGTGGTTACATATGCAGGATCTTAGTTATGTTAATGCTCCCTCATGTAGGAGGGAGCAGTCATTCTTGAACATTCATGCATGCTTCCTACTAGCACTGGTCATGGATACTGAATCTGGATGATTTGAACGAATAAAAATGTTACTCAATGGCTTGAGTTTAAAAAAAAATCTTGTTATTGAGTCAGTCTCAATACTCTTACCCCTAACATACTCTCAACTATCTGATCTTTACACTTGGGATGATGGCAAGCAATAGGATTGTCCTATTCTACTACCCTTGCCACACTGTACCTTAATCTCTATTTTAGCCTGATTTCTATTGGTGTTTCTTAAAGGCATTGAAAGCAACAAATCCTTCATTATAATAATTACATCTAAAATTTCTTAGGATAACTAACAACAATAAAACTCACCATCTGCCATTACCTTCCTATCATTAGTACTCATCGTAGCATCCGTCCAATTACCTACTATACCTTGGCTATCTTCCGGACCATCACCAATCTCCTGATTTAAAGTGCTATCGCTGAAAACTAGATGCTAAAACATGGGGACTAAAAGCCTTGGACTTAACACCTAAAACAGAAATAAATTAACCCCTCAGACCGAGTCCCGTAAAGTTACATGAACTTCATAAAAGATTCAACCTATTCAGTGGCTGACTCTGCATGAAGGTTAAAATGTCAGAATTAGTGTTTTCAAAAAAAAACCTCTACCAGGGTTGAGCCACATGACAATTAACTTCAAATCTGTTAAACATAAGGCATAGCAATAAGGGGTGAATTTGTGAACAGATTATTGAGTCAAAGATGTGACTCATGAGGGTATTGGAAAAGGAGACTGATCCACTGCTGCTGCTGTGAATCACCCTGGGACACAATAAAGTTTTGTTTCATTTGTGAGATGCCTTAAACCATCTTGCATTTTTGATTGAGGTGAGCATGCATCTTTAATAGATTTGATATAGCTGACAAGTGATGCTTAAGGTGAATGCCGTCAAAATTATGGCCTCATAAGGTTTTTTTTTGGGGTAACCCCTTGTATTGGTGGGTGTTGGGAGAATTGGGGAGGAGTTAATAAGTATGTAAAAGAAAATAGTTAGGAAAATAAGTGAAGGAATGGGATTGATGGGGTAAATGGCCTCATGTTTTGTGAAATATAAAAGCTAAACTAATGTGTGAAAATCAGGCTGTTTCACTGGGATTGTAGAACATCTACCCATTCTGCAATGAAAAATGTAAAGTAAATGTACAGTGATTTTAAATTAAAAAAATTTTGAACTATTAAAAGTTTCAACTATGACTTTACATAGAGCTTTAGAAATTTGTTCATCTAGGATAATTTTTAATAAGCTACTAAAATGCTTTTTTTCCCCTTCTCAAATTTAAGCTTTTATCTAGCGGAAATCTCAATGGCTTTGGGGCACTTGCATCAGAAAGGTATTATCTACCGTGACTTGAAGCCAGAAAACATCATGCTCAATCATCAAGGTAAAAGGAAGCTTGGCAAATTGTGTTCATTGAACTGAGCGCAGTTGTGGATGGGTTGATTTTTTTTTCTTTTTATAAAGGCTGTATTTAAGCCAATTTTTCATTGATTTATAGTTGTCGGCTAAATCTGCTTTCAGATTTAAATTGCTGATTTGAAATCGTTATTTTGTTTTGATCTCTTCGTTCTTTCCCCTTCCTCTACCCACCCAGCCCTCATTCATTTAATGGACTGTAGTTAATGTATTTAAAATTCGTTTTAGATTCAGCTTAAAACAAAATAATCTAAACTGTGTCGGTGTTCACTGTTCAAATAGATTTATAAGAAGATTTTGTATTGAGTTTTATTCAAATTCTTGTTATAATAAACGAGGCAGTGAATAAACTGCATATTTGTATCTCTGATGAACTGCATAGTCTCAGCTGACCAAGATAAAGCAGAAACCAGCAGGCAGATCTTTGTCAGTGCCCATTTTGGAGCCAGCAGTGCTCTGACTCCAGGGCGCTTAGCTGTCAGTTTAACTGGGTATAAAGCTAACGCCTTCAGTATCCACAGTGTCAAGACCAAGAATGCACAATTTCGAGGTTTCTGCTATACCATTCAATGTTAGACCTCATTGAGGGCCAATTTGGATGAAATGGTTCAGTATGGTGTAAAGGTTGACCCAAAGCTAATTAATTTTGCATTCTCTTGAGTTGTTGCCTTCATACTGCTGCAAGATTTTCATTGCCCCACCACCAGAAGTTGAATGAATAGTTTCAGTGAAAGGGAGACCTCAAAAATTTCACCTTACACCTGCCAGAGATACATCTGACTTTTTATTAAACTCATACAAAAAGTCTTTGAAACTCTAGTCTGCTGTATGCACCTTGGTTTAAATTGCTTCAACTGTAACTGCTGACTGAAGAGTTGGTGGAGAAGTATTTTGGGCTGACTCTTTATTCTGCTGAAATCTAAAAGAGCATAATCACAGCTCACTTCTGCAGCTGCTGAAATGGTAGCAGGTGTAGCATATCTTAAAAGTAAATTGACTGCATCAGCCCCACTTCTGACTTTCTGAGTTGCATCTCTGTTATCAGAGAATTTAGCACCTACATATAAGGCTGGGTAATGAGTAGGGGTTATACAATGAAGGGAGTATTTGATTATGAAGGTAAATGTGTGCTACTTTTGCAAAAGGATCATGGAAATCTGATCCAGGATTATAGCACTCTGAAGTATAACTGAGAGGAGCAAATTGTTCTGTTGGGCTTGCGCCGTGGTGTCTGACATAGTCTGAGGACACGGTTATAAATTCATTTTGTGGAAAAGGTGGAGCACACTAAAAAGGTACCTGAACAGTTATAGTTCTGTTTTGTTCTTTTTCAATCTTTTTATTAGTTTTCAAATTAATACAGATTGATATATAGCATCAATATTTATACATGTAATACGAAGAGATCAGGATAACAATCATAGCATAGCTAATCATAAAGAACAATAAAATATAAAAAAAAATCTGTAGATCCAACAATCTCTTAGTAAATGAATATACTATAAAGGAAAGAAAAAGATTTATTATATAAATTTTTTAAAAACCCAAATCAATAAGAAAAACTGTAAACAGTATAAACTAAACAAAAAAATTTTTTTTAAAAAAACAAACAACAAAAAAAAAACTGGGCTAAAATTTCTCAGTAGAAACAGAGCAATACTATGTTGTCAAGTCCGTTCCTCCAAGTTGGAAAGTTATTGAAAGGGGATCTACATCATGTGAAAATATTGAATAAATGGACTCCAAATTTAAGCGAAGGATCGACAGTACCACTTCTAATTTTTTCCAAGTTTAAACATGATATAGTTTGAGATGGTTCTGTTTTGTTATTCAAAGTTACAGGATCAGACATCCTGTTCTATTTTTGATCAGAGAAGGTTTTTTCTTTTTTAACAATAGGGGCTTTCTCTTTAAATGTCCCTTGCTCTTGCTGAATAAAATGGATAAAATCAGGTGAAACAAAAATATGATTGGGCTCCATTATAATACCCTCCAAGCAGTCTGATATTTGCCATCTACAACATGAATAACAGCTACTTGAGGCTATTGATATCAGGAACTATATTCCAACAAGGGTTGAAAATTTCAGGAGAAATTGAGCAGAAAAATGGTCAAACAATGCTGTGGAGGGATCAGAGAGAGCAAATATGTTGATTCTGGTTAAAGATTTGTTTCAATAATCTACCTAGAATTTAGCACTTGGTAATCTAACAGGGTAGCTGGCTATTGGGTGTGCCTTGAATTGCTTGAAACTTGTCATCCGATTGCTGCCTCGTCATTATCCTAGGTAGTTCCTTCTGCATGCACTGTGGTCACCATATGTCTGTTCTTTGTTTCAGGGCATGTTAAACTAACAGATTTTGGATTATGTAAAGAATCTATTCATGATGGTGCGGTGACTCACACCTTCTGTGGTACAATAGAGTACATGTAAGTCTCTTTACAAACAAGTTTTTGCCTGGAAATGTAGTGTCTGTAGAGAATGCTGTACAGTTGAGATCTTTTATAGATTTGAATCCTTTACCCCTGATAACAATACCTTTCTTTGGGTTATAAGGAAACTAAGTGGAATACATTGTGATTATTTTGTTTATTTGAATCTTCCCCCTTATCATTTGTTTTGTTTCCTGGTTAGGGTGACCTAATGTCTCTCCTTTTTCTCATCCTCTTTCCCCGCCCCCCCCCCCCCCCCCCCCCCCCCTCACCGACTCACTGTTCAAACCTCCATCCTGGTGATGTCCTCTGGAAAACATCCTAAACCAAGGCTCAATCAGTCTGCTTGCAGTTCTGGTGGGGTCGGGGAGGAAAACACTTTGCACTTTCCTGTTAGTTGACTAACATTCATTCATTAACCACTTCCATAAAGAATATATCAACTGGTCACTTAGCTCCTTGCTAATGTATAATGGCGGCTGTTAACCTGAATCTGACTTTAGTTTGGAGCAATTCATTAAACGTGAAGTTCTTTGTAAATTGAGGCACATAAATATCTAATGTAAAACCTCTTCTTGAAAATGCTATTTAGAACAGATTTAATTTTAATGTTACAAATGCATGTTAAAATGTGCCTTATTTGCGTCTTTTACCTTGTATAATTACCCAGATGACTCTATCATTGGTATTGGTTTATCATTGTCATGTGTACTGAGGTGCAGTGAAAAGCTTGTCTTACAAACCGATCATACAGGTCAATTCATTACACAGTGCAGTTACATTGAGTTAGTACAAAGTGCATTGATGTAGTACAGGTTAAAAGCAGTAACAGTACAGAGTAAAGTGTCATAGCTACAGAGAAAGTGCAGTGCAATAAGGTGCAAGGTCACAACAAGGTGCAAGGTCACAACAAGGTAGATCGTGAGGTCATAGTCCATCTCATTGTATAAGGGAACTGTTCAATAGTCTTATCACAGTGGGGTAGAAGCTGTCCTTAATTCTGGTGGTACATGCCTTCAGGCTCCTGTATATTCTACCCAATGGAAGAGGAGAGAAGAGAGAATGTCCCGGGTGGGTGGGGTCTTAGATTATGCTGGCTGCTACACCAAGAGGGGAGGCTGGAGTCCCAAGGAGGGGAGGCTGGTGTCCGTGATGCGCTGGGTTGTGTCCACAAGGCAACTCTTTGCAGCTTCTGCATGCAGCAAAGAGTTTGAACTTTAAGTACCGTGCATCCGACAGGCAAGGCCAATATCACGCCTTGATCAGTTTATTTTTGACATGCACTTAAGTGATGCCGAAAGATCCATTGCATTATGTCACGTTCACCAACTCAAACTATCCCTTCAGAAGGACCCCAAAACTTGGCGCCTCTTGACATGTCCCGTTGAGGTATCCAAATTGGTAGAATAGGCTGTATATGAGTTAGTGAGCACAAAGACCAATCCTTCATGATCTCCTGTTGTGGAGAGTAGCGATTGTGGGTTGTGGATGAGGTTGGTAGAGGAGATTTGAATAGAGGGGTTGGGGTGTTTGGAAAGAATTTGTGGGGTCAGACTACAGGGATAGAGAGGATTGTGGCGTGTGGGAGTTGGATAGTTTGGAGTTGGTGGGGAAAGGATATGAATATTGTCGAGATTGGAGTGGGGTCTTGCTTGAGGACTGGACAGATTGTTGGGCCCGAGGATATTGGCAGTGGGCTTGGGGTTCAATAACAATGGAATGTTAAAAGACACCAAGAGAAGACCGCAAGCCTTGGGCTGGCTAGAAGTGACTTGGCATTACCAACCTGCTTCGTGCACTTGTGCCTGGTGCAGTTTTGCACAGGTGGCATAAGTTGAACATAGTATACTGTTAGATGTTGCTTACATCATTTTACCTCCCTGAAGTGGCCTGTTCCTTGTGCATAGGGAGCTGTGCACAACTATTTTGGTGTGCAGTGTTCTGCTCCAACCTGAGTGTTGCTTCAAGCATGAGTTTGAGCATTCTTGGTTTAGACGGCATCCTTTATTTGAATCCCAAGATGATCCGGCATGAACTTGGAGTTGGGTTAAGAAAACTGTCTTGATGCTGTGGAGAACATGGATTTCTTCATCAGAGTGCAATTTGCATACTTCTAATGGAAAATGTACATGAGAGCTAGCTTCTCTCATTCCCTTCATTTCATTGTAACAGAACAAAGCTGAAGAGAAATCAGATTTTTTTTGTCCCTTTTTGTTTTCCCTCAGGGCACCAGAAATTTTAATGAGAAGTGGACACAATCGTGCTGTGGACTGGTGGAGTTTAGGAGCCCTAATGTACGACATGCTGACGGGAGCAGTAGGTGCACAGTTTAAAAACTGCATGCTTTTAATTCTTTCAGTGTCCAGTGCCACTCTCCATTTTGAAATACAATGTAATTTTAAATCATTATCACTTGTGTCCACTGGTTGACCACCCAATGTATGATATGAGAAATTTTATTACTGTCCTTCCCTAGGAATAATTGACCACAAGACCTTAATAAGATAAAATTCTCCAGCAAAATAGTGTCACTGTGGTGCTTAAAAGCATAATGGGGATGTGTAATGATTGGGGTAGTGAGGCACACCATGGAGATTTGGTAGAGTTGAATTCGCTATGTCAGGATGCTGATAATACTGGATATTGGTATTATGATTAGTGGGTAACCTAATAATGAGGCCACAGGACTAGTAGCTCTTCAAACTTGTTAGCTTGTAAAATTCTAGCAGGAAGAAGTAGCAGGCAGATAGTTGCCTGGATTCCATGAGCTTCACAGCAAAGCCTGAACAATGGTTGGTTTTGGTATGAGAATCAGAAGTAACATAGGTTATTTGGCAGGGATATTGTTTCAAGCTTTGTCTATGCTAAGTATAATTCAAAAAATTGATGTGTCAATTGCTTATGGACTTTATCCTTTTAAAATAAAAAGAGTACTTCTACCTTGTGGGGTGCAAATGTATTCAGGTGTTTATCCACCCGCCCCCCCCAAAGATATTCTGATTTCTCGTGTTCCTTTCCCTTAGTCATAGAGCTTTTCAGCACAGGAAACAGGCCCTTTGGCCCAACTCATCCATATCGACCAAGTTACCTAACTGAGTTAGTCACGTTTGGCCTATATCTCTCTAAACCTTTCCTATCCATGTACCTGTCCAAATGTCTTTTTAAGTGTTATAATTTTACCTGCCTCTACAGCTTCCTCTGGAAATTTTTTCCAAACGTGCACCCTCTTCTGTGTGGAAAAAGTTGCCCCTCAGGTCCTTTATAAATCTTTGCCCTCTCACTTTAAACCTATGGCCTCTAGTTTTGGACTCCCCTGCCTTTTTGGGGAAGGGACTGATGCAGGACTGTTCAAATGTTCTGAAATAATCTGGCCCTCGCCGAAACTAAATTAAGAATTTACTTTGTTTTTGCTCTGCTTGCCACTAAGTATTCCTAATAAGTGCAAGTCCTTTGGATTGTCGAGGTGTTCATGTATTTTGTCTACGTGTAATGTTTTTTTGAAAAAAATTCATCTTCAAGCAGCCTTGGGTTTTATTGTTGAAACCAAACTTCTGTTCAAAGATTGCGGTCTAGGTGTGAACCAAAGCTCGAAAAAAGGCAAATCCATCAACACGTGCACTAAATCCTTTCCAGCCAAATAGGTTAATTCTCACACTTTAAGATATGATGACAAATGCATGGTGTAATCATATTATCATCTTTAAATTGTGCTACATGTGGTATATCAGTTATTTAGCTGACACCGCCCTATTACAGGAAGGATGTTGTCATGAAAAGGTCTCATGAAGATTCATTAGAATGATATGAAAATTGAGTTTGCCGTAAATCTCAAATTGTGCGTGCTTTAAAGGAAAAAGATGAACCAAAAGATAATACATTGAGGTCTTGATTGAGATGATCACACATTTAAGTGAATTGATCAGAGACACATGAATTCAGGATTGTCACTGGCAGTGAAAAGTTGTTAATTAACAGATCCATTTCATCCCTTGCCACCTTACTGTTGTTCTTCCCCAAGGTCTTGTGCTAATCCCTGTAACTCTGCTGTTGGACACTTGATGGACAGAACTGGTGTGCTTCTGGTTGGCTTCCACCATTTTTGGGTTAAGAAACAAAAGCAGCCAAAAATCCCTTTTCTTCCCCTCCCATTGACTTCCATAAATAAGAGCGGGGTTGTACTGTGCTTTAATGTGCAGTTCAGTGATACTCATTGTTTAAAGCTGCTGAATGGCTATATCTGGAACAGACAGGGAGAGTGGCACAACAGTAAGAATCCCTTTTGCTCTATCTTGTCTTTCATGAATATTTTTCTGTAGAAGATTTGTAGATAAGAATTTTCAATTAAGTGATTTCTTTTAATGCTTTTGCAGTGTTCCAAAATAGTAAAATTGATATACATTTCCAGCTTTACACAAGAAAGAGGTGTGGGTTTTGGTGATGCCGGGGCAGAGTGAATCCGTGATTTAATTATCTATTGCGTTTGTGTGGTTCTTTGTACTATGTTTAAAGCAGAGTGATTTGGGCAAAATTTTCTACTCTTCCTTTTCTAAGAAGGAAAATTTCAAGGTGAGAGTAGGAAACCAATAAATTATCAAGTTTATCCTACTAAATAATTTGTGGCTTCAAATTTTAAGGCTTTATTTAAAGTGCTTTTGGTTATTAATTGAGTTATTTTTGTTTGATAATTCAGACTTTATAAAAAAAAAGTCTTTCTTTCAAATCCTGGTTTGTTGATTTATGCTTCATAAATTTTGCCTAGCCCCCTTTCACTGGCGAGAACAGGAAGAAGACTATCGATAAAATCCTGAAGTGTAAACTCAATCTGCCACCCTACCTCACACACGAAGCCAGAGACCTCCTTAAAAAGGTATTCTATCTGATATTCTAACTACTGAACCAGTCAGAAAGGTCTTTGCGATAGCTAGCTTGTAGATACGTTGAATTGTTGGCAAAAGTGGTTATTGAGGGAAATAATGTTCCGTGAAATCCGACCTTAGTAAATCAGATCAGTACCTCTTCTTGAGAGATGACTGTGGTTCCTTCAAGCTTGTTTATTTGATGTGGTGTTGGGTTGGAAACCACCAGTATTCCCTGGATTTGAACCTTTGCAGTACTGGAGGAGCAGCTCTCGGATTTGAAGTCAGGGTCAGGATTGGCAGTGATTACCTTCCCTTAGGGTCATCTTTGGAATTCTCTACCGCAGTGAGCTGCTGGGGCAGAGACATTGAGAATATTGAAAGCAGAGATAGACATGTTTACTACAAGGGAGTTGGGGGAGGGGTATTTGGTTAGAGAAAATTGCTTGAGTAGAGTTAAATGCTTCAGATTTCCATAGAAGTTGTTTGTCACCATCTCTCTTCATCTTGCATTAAAAATAGGACCTCAAAATTTGGGAGTGAAATTGTGATTGGTGGCACCCATTGTTTGGTTGATCTAGTCATCGTTCAAAGACTCTGATGTCTAAGGCTTCCATGTATACTTCTGACAAGAATAGTTCCTGGCACCATCTAGGTACAGTACGTGAAGTGACCGTAATTTGTGTCTTTAACGACCATTAAGCCCTCGTTTGTATTGACAATAGTTTGATGCCTGCTTCTGGGTCCATGCTGCCCTTTCTGTTTACCCTGAGGCATCCACTCCTGATTTGTCACTGAAGTCAGCTATTAAGTAGCACTGAAATATATAAGAACATCAGAAATACGAGTATTAAAAATCTTTGCTCCACCATTCAGTGAGATGATGATTGACCCAGTCTTGACCTCAGCTTTACTTCCTTGTCCCTATCTTCCCCATACCCTTATAGTGCAAATGCTTGTCAGTCTCCACCTTGACTATAGTCAATGACTTTGCCCTGGTAGCTCACTGGGGAAGAGAATTCCAAAGGTTCATAACCCTCTGAGGGAAGGAACTTGTAATTGCTGCCATTCCCAATGCTGACTTTAACTTCCAGAGAGCCTCCTCCAGTACTGCCTAGCCGATCTGCTACAACACTGCCAGTGCCTACATTCTGCTTACCCCATCTGCCTTCAAAGCCTTAGGCCCACCTATTCCTGCAGTCACCTGTAACTTGGAGCAAGAACCTGTGAGGAGGATTCCTACAGCAACATTCACATTGTGAAAAGTCCAAGTCCCAAAATGTCCAGCTTTTTGGACCTGCAGTTGGTGCAAGATGGTTACACTGTGAGGAAAACACTCAAAAATGAATTGGCCTCGATTTCTAGGCCCCTGCTTCCATCCTTTTTTTCATTTGTAATGAGCCCCATGAATTCCTTCAGTCATTCACGTGGACCATAGTTGATCTGTAGTGTCAGTTCTTCAACTTAGTCTCATTTGTCAGCAGGCTTTTAAATTTCACTGCTTAGTTATTCTTCTCTCCATCCCCCTTTAAACCATTATTTCAACTCATGACCCAGTTGAAAAGGCAGAGGTAGATATTCTTGATAAGATGATGGAGAGATGATGGGGAAGGTTACTGCCAGTAGAAGAGGACATGGAGGTATGATTACAATCAGATCAACTGTGGTCTTAAGTGGCACAGCGTGCTTGACAGGTCAAATGGCCTACTCCTAATTTTGATATTTCTTCTCTCCGTCTCATTGACAGGTTGTCTCACTGCTGAACCACTGTACACAGGGATTTTCCTCCTGTTTGCCCCATTCTGTTGTGGATCCTGTTGTCCCTTCAGCTTTAAGGAAGGTTTTGCAGGATTATGTTGGGCATTGTTGTGCGGGGATTAGCGTACAGCTGTGACCCCAATAGCGAATGAGGCAAAACCAGGAAGTGTTGGAAATCGCAGCAGATCAGGTGGTGTCTGTTAAGAGAAATTGTCAATGATTCTAGTCCTGAAATGTTGACTTTTTCTCGTTTCACAGTTGTACCTGGACTGTTGCGTGTTTGTGGCATTTTTGCTTTTGTTTCAGGTTAACAGCATTTGCTTTGATAGCTTCACCCATTGAATGAGATGTTTTTGTAATGTCTCTAAAACACCATGTGGTGTAGGGTCAGAACTCTAGGTGTGACTTGCCAAAAACAGAATCAGGAACTCAAATAACAGAACTGTACCTCTTTATTGAAACCAAGCCCTTCAACAATTTTACCCATTTTGAATTTCCAACTTCATTTTCATAGGACATCAAACTTAATATTTGCTTTTTGTTTCAGCTGCTAAAAAGGAATGCTTCGTCACGACTTGGAGCTGGAGTTGGGGATGCAACTGATGTCCAGGTATGTTTGCAGCAGAGGCTTTGATACACATCAGTATCATATTCAGTTACCAGATTTCTTGCTTGCTATCACCTTTTAACTTATGACTGTGATAATAGCTTAAAGATACAGGTAAGCCTCACTGACCAAAAGCAGAGGAGTTGATAGCAACTAATTCACTACTCCTTTTCCAAATTCCCCTCTCCTCCTGCTGCATTGCCCTTTTACTCCCTTGTTTCTGATTGAATTGTGTACTGCTTTCACATGATTTTCTACTGTTATTTGTATCTGCATTATATACATTGATTGTAATAGTTTTAAATGTGTTGAGAGAAAACTTTTCCCCCAGCTTTATTGTGTATCAGAGCCGATTGAGGTACTTGGGGAAGGGGCCTTGGGATTATGCTGCCTGAGCCTACCTAATCTGGAGCTCGCCGCAACTTGAGGGTGTGGAGGGGCAGAAAAATAGTGCCCCACCCCACCCCAGACTCCTGTATGGGCAAATGTAAAGGGCACTTGGCTGGGTCCTTCTAGATTTTCTTTCTTGTTCTGATCCCATTTCCCTTTTCACCATCATGACAACTTTCCAATATCTCCACTGTGCGATCCTTCAAGTGTGAACCTTAGCATGAATAGCGCAAATTTTTTTTTGTGTGGTTCTTTGGATTTAAGAGCTTCTTTTACGCCCCACTATTAGAAATTGATGCCAGTTGTAGTACCTACACTTCCGACAGACTAGGAATAAAAATTGGTGTTTCGCTATTCCCCTTTCATACCAGAGGACGGGTCTCTTCTTCCATAGTTGCTTTTGTATTAAGCTACTTATTCTCTTGGGTTCAAGGATCTCTGGTCCCTTTTAATGACTCGATATGTTTAATACAGGCTCATCCTTTCTTCAGACACACAAACTGGGAGGATCTTTTAGCTCGTAGAGTTGAACCACCTTTCAAGCCATTTCTGGTAAGTGTAACCTCATTTCCTCATTGCTTTTTGCTTCCGCAATATTGACAGCTGGGGTGCAAATTTGCAGATGAACAATGTCCTTTGTTTCTATATACCGTTTCAAATGAGATAAATGTACAATGGATGCCAGTTAACTGTTTGGGATGCTGGGGGTCTGCTGTTGAATTTACATCAAGCAGACCCCAGGGCTACGAACTAGGCATTGGAATCCTCCATTTTACTCATCCCTAATCCAAGGAACCAAGGGTATTTACTGTCCATGTATTACCACAGAGCAAACTCAGCAGAGGGCGGGCATTGTATTTGCACTCTTCCTGGGCTTTTGGATTAGCTACATAAAAGTTCAACTTGGTTCTTGGGGTTTTGATTAATTTAATTTTATTAAAAAGAAAGTCAGTAATAAAAAGTGCTGGGGGAATAGTAAAGATTTTCTGGTTACCACAGTTCATGACCTCGATGTCCCATGTAATTTGCAGCTAACAAAATACTTGAGGTTGGATCATTTGTGGAAACACGGCAGAGGAAATTGTACACTGGCCCATGAAAAATGTTCAAATAGATGACAGATAATCAGTTAATGGTGTTGGTTGAATGCTGAATATTGGCTAGGCACATGCAATGCTTATTCTGAAGCATGCTGAGGGATTGTTTTTCCATCCAATTCAGTGAGCAGTCAATGTAGAACTTGTCTGAAAGATGGAACCACGACACACTTCTCGCAAAGGCTTGCATTGGTATGGCGCAATTCTCTGTTCTGAGACACCCCAAAGTACTTCACAGCCAAAGTGGTTTTGATACGTAGTCATCATTATAATGTAGGAACATGACAAGCAATTTGCAAGCTCCCAGAAATTGCAAATTATTAAACAGCAGATAAATCTGATCTGATGATGTTGGTTGAGGGATAAATTTTGGCCAGGACATTAGGACAGGTGTCCTCGATTAGTAATTCAATGACGCCCTGGCCCTGAGTACAGATGGTGGAATCATAAACTTGGTTTGGCACAGGAGGCAGCCGTTTGGCTTCACTCTGTGTTAGCTTTTTATAGGTACAAATCCAGTAATCCATAGAAATAAATGTTCGATACTATTTGCCTTTCTAATTGCTGCATCTGTGCAGTAACCTTTGGTGATTCATGTTCTAAGACACCAAAGTCCCTCAGAGCACCAAGACCTTCCAAATTCTCACCATTTGAAATGTACTCGGCAATTCTTTTTTTCTCTACCAAGTGGACGATGCCACTTTTTTTCATCTGCTATGTCTTTTGTACATTCTCTTAGCTTGCCTGTATCCCCCTTAAGCTCTTCTGCATCCTTGCCACCTACATTGCGGCACAGCTTTGTATCAGCAGCAGATTTGGCTCTGTTGCAGCTGATATATCATCCAAATGATTGCTATAGATTGTGAGCATGAGAGACCCTGGCACCCCTTTGGTCATAGCTCCCAGCCTGAAAATAACCCATTTATTTGTACTGTTTTCTGTTTGTTCACTTATCCTTAATGCCAGACTATTATCTATAAATGCACTGTAAATTTGTGCAATAAACCATGTACGATATCTTATCGAAGGCACCTGAAAGTTCAAATCCACCACAACGGCTGGTTTGCCATCATCTCTTCTGCTAGTTGCAAACTTAAGCTCTGATTTGCTTTTGAAGACTGCCCCGTCATTCAGTACAATTCTGCTGATCTATGCTGGCCTCAACTCTTCCGCTCTGCCAGTTTCCCCTTAGCTTTCCATTCTATACTTCAAAACTATATCTATTTGCACTTTAAATACATTTAAGATCTAGCCTCCACAATGCTCTGTGGTAGAGAATTCCAAGGATACGCAATGCTGCAAAAAGGAATTTCTGCACATCTGAGTTCTAAATGACTGGCCCCTTGTCTTCTAAGCATTTAATATGTTCCAACATTTTCCCTTCTATTGATGTCGGGATGATTGGTTTGTACCTCCCCGTTTAGTCTCTATCTGCTACCTTCCAATCTGTGGGAACTGTTCGAAAATCCATGCATCTACTTTCTGCATAGTCGCCACCTTAAATCCTAGATGTAGGTCATCAGATTCTGTGGATTTATGGCCTTTCAGTACCATTAATTTCTCCAATACTTTCCTGAACTCATGCTGATATCGTGGGGCTACTCAATTCTCCACTATTTCACGAATTTTCTATCTTGTCTTCTGTGAAATCTGATTCCCTAGCTTTCTTCCTGACTTTGTAACTTTTTCTTTAATTACTTATCTAATTTGCTTTTGAAAGCCACAATTAATTCTTCCACTGCCCTTACAAGGAGTGCATTCAAGATCACACACAGTATACTTGTGTGAAGAAGCTTTCCTCGCCTCTCCTTTTGCTCCTTTGCAGTCATCTTGAATCTGCCTTCTCTGATTTGTGACCTTTCCACCATTATGAACTCTTTATTTGCTTCACAAGGTTGAATACTGCAAACTAATCTCCTTTCAACCTTCTCAGCTCGAAGGAGAGCAATTCTGCCTTCTGAGGTCGGTCTCTCCTGGAACCATTCTCTGCCTCCTAGGCCTTCATTTTCCCTTGAATTGCAATGCCCAGATTTGGACATGCTACTTGTGACCAAACTAATGTTTTATGATTTTTCATCATCTCTTCTGCCACCACAAAGAACTGGATCAAAATGCAGTTTTAATAAATTTACTTTTTAAACACTGGGATAGTGTGGTGTAATAATATTGAAACTGGCTTAGTGACCAGAAGTTTTGATTTCATGTTCTACAGTTATAGGTAACGAAATGGAATTCAATGAATCTGGTAATATGACACTATGATATAAATGTTTACCAGCCTTTTGCAGAGGCCTAAATTGTTTACTTGTGGCTGAGTTGATACGACCTTCACGTGATCATTGTTTACACGACAGAATTTGTCTGACGTTCTCTAAAGTGGCCTGGCATGAGCATAGAATAAAACCCCCAAGAAATGTTAGCTTTTGGAGGCCTGGTACCTGAAAACACTTCCGAATCGAAGAGATAGAAAAAATCCCTAACATTATACAAAATTGTAATTGGTAGGATTTGAACTTGCAGTGAAACTCAATGGATACTAATGTCACTTTAACCAACTGCCTGGTAACTAAATGTTGGTTGCATAATTTTTTAGACTCAAGATAACACGCACAACTTCAAATAGCTGCTAGTGTAATGTGCTTGGGTTGAGCATCCTTGCAAATGATCCTTCAATTTATGTACCATCCTGCTGCTGAAATCAACTCTGTGTATACTTAGGATCAAAACCCTAACCCTGGTGTAACATGATGGACTCACTAAATAACATATCTGATATATCAGCACAACTTCTCCCTTGTATATTTTGGAATCTTGCTTTGGTTCACTTTCCATTAGCTTCATTGTGAATTCTATTATTTACCAGCATCCCCTTCAGCCTTTCCCATGGGGGGTGCTTACGATAGGTTAGCACAAATTAAAACACTGCAAGATTTGGAGTGTCCCCTGCTGATGGGGAGGAATAGAGATCTTGCAGAATTAGTGTCTCTGAGAGCTTGGCTTTCTCCTACTCTTGTCGCATGCCCATAGATTTCCTATCTTGCTCTGCTTCTAGAAGGAGTACCTGATGATGTGAAAGTTCTAATGAAATAATTATGCTGTTAGACTTTTTGCCAGTCACAATCTAATGCTTAAATTGTTGGGGAATTTCTGCACCAATGTAATTGTTTAGCCTTGGTGTTAACCTCGGCTCTATAGAAACAAAAGACTTTTTTTGTTCAGAGTTGTGCTGAGTATCCAGAAAAGATGAATGTGTGACAAAGGATGAGAAGATCCGAAGGATTAGTCATCCAGTTTCTAGATGAATCATGCCTTTTTTTGTCTTTAGCAATCAGATGATGATGTCAGTCAGTTTGATTCAAAGTTCACACGGCAGACACCTGTTGACAGCCCTGATGACTCGACCCTCAGCGAAAGTGCCAATCAAGTCTTCCTGGTAAGCTTACCCAATATTCCACTACCCTGGAAACACAATAAATTGCAAATGCTTGAAATTTGAACAGAAGATGCAAGAAACACTCAGCAGTTGGGCAGCATCAGAGGAAGGCGAAGCAGTTAAACATAGAACAGTACAGCGCAATACAGGCCCATCGACCCACAATGTTGTGCTGACCATTAAACCTCGCCTAAGACTATCTAACCCCTTCCTCCCACATATCCCTCTATTAGATTCCTCCATATGCTTATCTAGTAATCTCTTGAATTTGACCAATGTACCTGCCTCCACCACCGCTCCAGGCAGCGCATTCCACGCCCCAACCACTCTCTGGGTAAAAAACCTCCCTCTGATATCTCCCTTGAACTTCCCACCCATTACTTTAAAGCCATGCCCTCTTGTATTGAGCATTGGTGCCCTGGGAAAGAGGCGCTGGCTGTCCACTCTATCCTTTCCTCTTAATATTTTGTACACTGCTATCATGTCTCCTTTCATCCTCCTCTCCAAAGAGTAAAGCCCTAGCTCTCTTAGTCTCTCCACATAATACATACTCTCTAAACCAGGCAGCATCCTGGTAAATCTCCTCTGCACCCTTTCCAACACCTCCACATCCTTCCTATAATGAGGCGACCAGAACTGGACACAGTAAGTGTGGTCTAACCAGAGTTTTATAGAGTTGCATCATTACCTCGTGGTTCTTAAACTCAATCCCTCGATTTATGAAAGCTATTAACTTCAACGATTTCTCATCCTACAGATATGGTCTGATTTGCTGAGTGTTTCTAGGATTTTTTGTTTGTACCGTCTTTCTTTGCTTCTGAGGTAATTACTGTTTTATTTCATGCTGATCAAGTTGAGTGATCATTGTACTGTCTGGGTCAATGGAACAATAAATGTTGCATAAAAAGTAAATAACTTGAGTACTGTTATCCTAATGTGGTTTGGTGAACTCCAGATGGGGGAAAGGTGGCTCATGTGGAACATAACACTAAGATGGGCTATTTGGCCCATTTGTGTTGTAAACCTGGTATTATGTATGTCCATAAAAGCACAAACATTGAGTACAGCAAAAAAAGGCGCAACTCCCTACACTCTGATCTAATATTTTTTCTGTTGTTGCTCATTAATCTCAGATGTGGGGCAGTTGTTTTGTAGCATCGCTGTAACCAGGAGGAGCTTGCTTGAGGCTGTCTTGGCTTGTTTTGCACATAACATTTACAACAACGTCTCCCTGACTGCAGCTGAATCCAGGTTTGTTTGTTGAAAAAAGTCAACAAAATGCAGGAAATACTTAGCACCTCAGGCAGCATCAATGGAGAGGGCAGCAGTCGATGTTTGAGATTACAGCCTTTCTTCAGAACCAGAGAACTTTTTTTTAAAAAGTGGGCTGTGCCACCCTGTCTCAGAGTGGCTTTTTGTTGCACTATTTTGTCTACAAGTGCAGAAACATTTCTGGAATGAAGAAAATTCTGTTGTCTGTTTTGACCTTTTTTCACAGAATTTTATCTCCTGCATACAATATACCAGTGTCTAAGAGAGATCTTAATCATGTTTTTTTTTGATTGGGTATAATGGAAAGGGGCAAGGAAGGAGCTAACGTTGTTTTTGGGATGTTTCACTGAAAACATTGTTATGGATTTATTCTGTGCTTCTAAAAAAAATATTACACATTGTAGTGCCGGGGGTGTCATTCATGCCTTTGGCTGTTCATATGGAAATGCAGAGATTTGAGCACATAATTAAGGCTATGTTCTATAGTAGCACTGAATTCTGCACCATCCGAAGGCTTTGTTTACCCCCTTAGACATAAAAGATGTGCAGGGGAATTCTGCCCTGATCAAAACTTATCTTTCAAAGTCAGACTAGTTGGCCATTTATTTCCTTACAAATAGTAGTTTCTTCAAACTATGTGAATATATATACTGGTTTATTATTGTCACTTGTACCGAGGTACAGTGAAAAGCTTGTCTTACAAACCGATTGTACAGGTCAATTCATTACACAGTGCAGTTACATAGAATTAGTACAGAGTGCATTGATGTAGTACAGGTAAAAACAGTAACAGTGCAAAGTGTCACAGCTACAGAGAAAGTGCAGTGCAATAAGGTGCAAGGTCACAACAAGGTAGATCGTGAGGTCATAGTCCATCTCATTGTATAAGGGAACTGTTCAATAGTCTTATCACAGTGGGGTAGAAGCTGTCCTTAAGTCTGGTAGTACGTGCCCTCAAGCTCCTGCATCTTCTACCCGATGGAAGAGGAGAGAAGAATGAATGTCCCGGGTGGGTGGGGTCTTTGATTATGCTGGCTGCTTCACCAAGACAACGAGTGTTAAAGACAGAGTCCAAGGAGGGGAGGCTGGTGTCTGTGATGTGTCCACGACTCTCTGCAGTTTCTTGCGGTCCTGGGCAGAGCAGTTGCCGTACCAAGCCGTGATACATCCAGATAGGATGCTTTCTATGGCGCATTGGTAAAAGTTGATGAGTGCCAAAGGGGACAAACCAAATTTCTTTAGCCTCCTGAGGAAGTAGAGGTGCTGGTGAGCTTTCTTGGCCGTGTCATCTACATGATTTGACCAGGACAGGCTGTTGGTGATATTCACTCCCAGGAACTTGAAGCTGTCAACCCTCTCGACCTCAGCACCATTGATGTAGACAGGTGCATGTACACCACCCTCTTTCCTGAAGTCAATGATCAGCTCTTTTGTTTTGTTGACATTGAGGGAAAGGTTGTTGTCATGACACCATTCCACTAAGCTCTCTGTCTCCTTCCTGTACTCTGTGACTCATCGCTGTTTGAGATATGGCCTACAACGGTGGTATCATCTGCAAACTTGTAGATGGAGTTAGAGCAGAATCTGGCCACACAGTCGTGTGTGTATAGGGAGTAGAGTAGAGCGCTGAGGACGCAGCCTTGTGGGGCACGAGTGTTGAGAATAATCGTGCTGGTGGTATTGCTGCCTATCCTTATTGATTGCGATCTGTTTGTTAGAAAGTCAAGGATCCAGTTACAGAGGGAGGTGTTGAGTCCTAGGTCTCTGAGTTTGGTGACAAGCTTGCTTGGAATTATTGTATTGAAGGCAGAGTTATAGTCAATAAACAATAGTCCTAACGTATGCGTCTTTACTGTCCAGATGCTCCAGAGCTGAGCGTAGGGCCAGAGAGATGGCATCCGCTGTAGACCTGTTTTGCCGATAGGCGAATTGCAATGGGTCCAGGTTGTCTGGTAGGCTGGAGCTGATGCGTGTCATGACCAACCTCTCAAAGCACTTCATGATGGTGGATGTCAGAGCCACTGGTCGGTAGTCATTGAGGCATGTTACTTTGCTTTTCTTTGGTTACTGGGATGATAGTGGTGGTCTTAAAACAGGAGGGAACCTGAGATTGAAGCAGGGAGAGGTTGAATATGTCAGCAAATGCTTCTGCCAGCTGATCAGCACAAGATCTGAGCACGCGGCCCGGGACGCCATCTGGGCCAGGTGCGTTCCTCGTGTTCACTCTCCGGAAGACTGATCTTTACGTCCTCCAACGCGATCACAGGTTCGGCTGCGTTGGTGACTGTCAGGGTGGATGGTGACAATCCACTTCCCTTTTGTTCAAAACGCACACAGAATGCGTTACGTTCATCAGGAAGGGATGTGCTGTTGTTAGCTATGCAGCCCGACTTCGTCTTGTAGCCTGTCATGGCATGTAAGCCCGGCATACTGAATACTTGCGGTACAGACCAAAGAATTGTCAGTGGATTTCACACATGCAAATATTGAAAACTGCTGGCGATTACTCATAAGTTGAAGTATAGGATTGCGAGCTGGTTCAGACACAATGGTTAAACGAACAATTAGAAGACCTCCTGCTGGTCACACTCAGCTGGTGATTTTACTCTGGTCCTCCAGGATTGAAGTTGATCATCTCCACCATGTCACTTATGGGTGGAATTGTGTGAATGAAATGCAGTGGAGCAGTGTACATAACGGTGTATTTTTAATGTGATTGCAAGTGGCTTTGGATGCTTCAGCATAATTTGGCACTAAATAACAAAAGAATTAACAACCTGTTTAAATGATGGTGAGCTTGTTGGTAAAAATGAAGATGGATTTAGGGCGAGAACTCTTTAGAGGCCAAAGATTCCTTGCCTTTCTGGTGGTGGGTGAAAGGGGAGGGGGATTGTGTAAGGCTGAAGTCAGAGGGACAGAGAATTTGGTGGTGAGTTGTGGATATATAGTAGGCTTTTGGGATATTTTCTTTTGGCACTTGAGGAATTATGTAATGTGAGTATGAGACTAATATGGAGAAAGATCAACTCCGAACCTTTGTACCAGATCTGACCTCTGGCCCCTTACGGAATGTGTAGATAAGTTGCATAAAGACAAGGTTATGTGCTTTTGTGATTACAGCCTCCTCTTACCTTGCACTGACTAAACTCGCATGAATAATTTCACGAGCAAGATGTCGGAGGACATTGGTTGCTTATGAACTGCAGCCTGGCAAGAGAAGCTGACGGTATGACCATTTTCTTTTTTTTCTGTTTTCAGGGATTCACGTACGTGGCTCCATCAGTACTGGAAAGCGTTAAGGAAAAATTCTCATTCGAGCCAAAAATCCGTTCACCTCGCAGGTTCATAGGCAGCCCTCGGACTCCGGTGAGGTAATTTGACGCTCTCTGTGTCCTGTTGTGCCTAAGGAAGATAGGAAAAACAAGCTGGATGAGACCATTTGGCCCCTTGAGTGCTCTGCCAATAGACAGAAACATGGCTGATCTTCAACACCATTTTGTTGGCCTATCCTATATTCCCTGATTTCTGTAACATCCAGAAATCTGTCAATCTGTTTGAATGTAATCGATAACTGATCCTCTAGCCCTCTGGATACAGAATCCCAAAGATTTACCATCCTTTTGAGTGAATACATTTCTCCTCATTTCAGTCCTAGAAATGACCTGTTCATTCCATCTGTTAACCAACTCTAAATTCCCAGAACTACCCCTAATTCCATTTGGTCTAATCTGGTTCAGCAACCTTGGGTATGGCCTTCAGAAAGCCCTTTTGTTAAGTTAATACCACATTTAATTTGTCTTCAAATCCATAGTTGAATCAGTTTTCCAGTTACTAATTTGTGCCTTAATGTATATTTGTTGCAAATCAGGTATTATTTCTTCAAAAGCTAGCCATTGCCTTTTCACCGTCCATGGTAAAGTTAATGTTTTAGTTTTTTTCAGTGCACAGGCCCTATTTGCAACTCTCCTTTGATTCTGTTGCCTACTTATTTTGCTTACTAGATTTCTGACTAGCACTTCCAGCTTTGTTTCTCTCCCTCCTGGCTCTGCTGTAAGGTTCCCATCCCCCAGTCGAGCAATAGCAGTCTGCACACCTACCTCCGAGGATGTTCATCCCAGTCCTCTTGAGTTGTATCCCATCCCATCAGGGAACTCTGCACTTGTAAAACAATCCCACAGGTATTCCAGTCCTTGGTGAACTGGATATGTTTGTAGCATTGAAACCAAGAGGTTAGAAATATATGCGTAAAATGTTGAAAATGCACAGCAGGTCAGACAGGATGAAATATGGAGGTTTTGGCTGAGTTACTTCCTGAAATTAATTACAGCAAAAAAAAGCCCTTTGGTTTATCAATACCTTGGGAAACATGCTGGTGAAATGGGCAGATACCTTGCACTGGAAATAAAATGTAAAGAACTATGAAATAATTTGCGGGAAAATTTAATCATGGGGAATTTAATCTATATGTAGATTGGACAAGTCCTCCACTTTAATAATTTGACAGATTGATGGACTTGTGCAAGAAGTTGATTGGGAAGACCGTGATGAGGAACCAAGTAGGAGAAGACTATTTTAGGTCGAGCATTGCGCAATGAGAAACAGTTAATTAACAATCCTGTTGTAAAGGGGCCTCTAGGGATGTGTCCATAAGATACTAGAATTTTAGATTTGTAAGTAGTTTAGTTAATCCAAAACTACTAGTGTAGTTAATTAAATCTAACAAAAAGAGAACTACAAAGGTATGAGTGGCTTGTTGGCTGTGTAACATCAGTGGAAGGAAAAATGTCGGAATCTAGAAAAGAATAATGGTTTGAGCAGGGTCAGCATGGTTTTCTGTAAGGAAAATAACTTCAATCTTTTGAGTCTGTGACTAGGAGAATAGATGAAGAACTAGTGGATGTGGAGTATCTAAATTTTTTAAAAAGGTCCCACACAGGATGGTGGGCACGGTTAGAGCATGTGGATTTGGAGGTAATATACGAGTATGATGACAATTCATTCTCTGGTTCATAGGCTGGGATCGGCGCTCGGGCCCCAGTCACTCAATATCTCCATTAACAATTCAGCTGAGGGGACCAAATGCCATAATTTCAAGTTTGATGATACAAAACTCAGTGGGATTTCAAGGAAGGGGATATAGACAAACTACATGGGCAAGAACATAGCAGGTGGAATACATTATGAAAGAATGTGAGGTGATCCACTCATGTGCTCAGAACAGAAATGCTTGGTATTTTAACTGTGTCAGATTGGGAATTAATGTTTAGATGGCTGTACACGAGAAAGTTAACTTGCAGATGCAGCAGCAATTTGATAGGCAAATAGTATGTTGGCCTTTATCACTAAAGATGATTTGCATACAGGAGTTAAGGTATCTAACTACAATTACATAGGGCCTTGCTTTGGTGCCTGCAATATTGTGTACGGTTTTGATCTCCTTGCCTTAAAAGAAGGATATACTTGCCATGGAGGGAGCATAATAAAGATTCATCAGATTGTTCCTGATGTGGTGGGTTTGCCATGTGAAGAAATTGAGCATGTGAAGTTGGCCTGTATTCCCCAGAACTTTGAAGAATGAGGTGATCTTACTGAAAGATACAAAACTTTTGGAGCAGGGTAGCGATGGGGAGGACGTTGGCTCTGACTGAAGAACTACTGTCTGAGTAAGGGGTGGGCTGTTTGGGACAGATGAGAAATTATCACTCAGCATGGTGAATCTTTGGAATTCTCTACCTGGTAGTAACTCAGTTATAGTGTAGGAAAATGGAGACTCCGTGTTACGGCCATTTGGGTAACGGGAATTTGCCCTTGCAAAATTCACAAATAGCTACCCAAAAAATTGAGAGATGGAATAAAATTCACTGACAGAATTTATGTGGGGTAAAAAAAAGTCAATAAATAACTTTTTTCTGCTTGCGTTTCTTGATGCACACACAGATGATGGAGCCTTGCATTATGGAAAATTGCAATACTAATCATTTTCTAGGGACACAACCACCCCCCCCCCCCCCCCCCCAATAAGTCACCTGTATAGATTAGCTATGATCTCAATGAACAGTGGAGCTGACTTGAAGGGCTGGATAGCTTACTTCTGGTCCTAATTCTTATGTACTCAATTTTTGGAAAGGATAAGGGAAGCCAACATCATAGTACAATTGTTTCATGCCAGACTACCAGGGCTAAGTACACAGTTATCAGAGGCTGATGGGAAATTGGAGCAAGCAAATTATGTTGACTTTTTTCTAAAATATTTGTTTGTCCTGGCTGGAGTATTGCTGCAGACTTCCCATGGATACTAGGCCCATAGAATGCAGGTGAGATCTAGCGTGGTACGAGGAATGAAAGGCATCATTTACTTTGAGAGACGAGAACCTCGGGTTCTGTGAAGGTGAGAGATGTTTCAGTGGAGATTTGATAGAGGTATTGAAAATCCTCGAAGGTTTTGATAGAGAAAATGACACATTTTTAGTAGGGGAACAGTCAGTTACCAGATCTAAGATGATTGTCTAAACTAGCCATTCAAACCTCTGGAACAGATGGTTGATGAGGGAAGTGGGGTTGATGTGGTATATTTGGACTTGCTAAGGGATTTGATTAGGTTCCTTATAGTACGCTTGTCATTGATTGAAGGTCATGGAATAAAAAGGGTTGTCGTACGATGGATAGAAATTTGACTTAAGTAATAATGAAGGCTGGTTTTTCATATGGGAGAGAAGGCAGTGGGAGGTTGGTATGAGGACCACTGCTTTTCTTAATACTTAATGACTTGAACCTGGGGCCAGACACCACGCAGCAGTGTGAGTAGTAATAAATAGCGCAGGATAGGTGGCTGAGGAATCTGAGTCATGTGAAGAGATGGAAATACGACAATGCAATTCTCAAAGGAGCACAAGAACAGAAAGCTCATTATGTAATTGTGCAGTGTTCTTTGTAAGTGTTGGGGCAGGTTGAGAAAGCAACTAAAAGCATGCAGGAACCTAGGGTTTATAAATAGAGTTGTAGAGTACAAAAGCAAGGAAGTCACAATGGACCTTTGTAAAACACTGATTTGATCTCATGGAATATTGCTTCCTGTTGTGGTCACCACACTTGGGAAAGATGTGAAGGCTTTGGAGAGAGTACGGAAGAGATTTACCAAAATGCTTCCAAAATGAGGGATTGAAAAGACTATAGTGGATGTTCTTCTCGAAGCAAGAAATTGCAGGGAGATCTGAGTAGAAAATGTTCACATTGGCAAAATTCTCAGAAACTAAGGGATGTGGAATGAAGGTGATTAGCAAAAAATTGAGGGAAATTTTACTAGCAAGTGGTTAGGTTCTGGAATGTGCTGCTTGGTAGTAGTGGAGGCAGAATCCATAGTGATGTTCTAAAGAGCTGGAAAGAACTACTGGGGCCTTTGGAGAGGATCTGGACTAGATTACTTCTTCAAACTCAGAATGGCCTCTTTAAGCTATAACCATTTGGTCTGTAATCGTGGTTGATGAGTGAAACTGGTTTGTGATGTTATGGTCTGGAAGAGTGGTGGAAGCAGATGCAATAATCACCATAAATAACGACAAGGGAATACAAGTCTATGCAAGCTGACCTTGTATTTGAACTCCTTAGCATGGTACCATTTTTGTGGGATGGCAGTTTTCCTTCTCTAAGAACATTAGATGCAAATTGAATGTCGATGTGATGGGCCCAGAATTTGGAATAATTCTGTACACTAATCCTTGAGGACTAGGGACAGTGTCTTTCTGTGGCTACAAAAAAAACAATCATACCTTTTAAGGTTACTGGCAGTTGCACTGAGGCTGCAATGATGCAGAGTGGTCAATCCCTTCACGTATATAAAGCGCAGTTTGCTTTTGATTTATGCCATTTTAAAGGGAGAGATTGAATAGGCTTTGGACTCCTCACCATCCATGGTCGCTGGTAGCCAGTGGATTCCACTGGAGCAACAAACAGTTGTCAGTAAACTACCCATCTTTCTGACTCTGCTCCACCACAAACCTGTGCATATTCCCATCCTGGCTCTGGCTATCCACTGACTATTGATACTTCACTACTTGCCAACACAAGACATCAAATGCCATCTATCTCACGGCAAATGGGATCGACTGAACAGCAAAGGAGGAGCACGGTGTATACCAACACTGCCAGTAGTAGCCGACCGACCTCAGGAGTACGCAGATCCATGGATAGTATTAATGGATAAAGAGGACTTGGTGTAGGTAATTGCTGGGGAGCAAGAGTGAAGTGTGCCTATTTTGGGCTGCTCAGGCAAAAATTTCAGTCATTTAGGGACTTCATGCATATACATCCATAGTCTGAGATCTGCCAGACTTGTTAGAAGTAGCATTTCCACATATTTGGTTAATTATCTACATTGGATTTGCCTGTTACAGACTCATATTAAATGAGAGACTATGGAATAGGTGGCTGCTTTTGGGACCATTCAGCCCATGGAAGTGCCCCAGCTCCTTTGAGAAACAATCCATTTAGCCTCGATCCACAGCTCTCTCTGCCCCTGCAGTTTATTTACCCATCAAATTTCCTTTTTGAAGGCCATTTGGATCCTTGTTAACTATTCCATCAGGAAGTTTATTCCAAATCCTGCCCATTTTGTTTGCCTCATTTTGCATTTGATTCTTTTGTCAATCACCTTGAAATGACACTAAAGTATTAAAAGCCAATATTTGTACTATTTCTGACCATTGCCCCTTTTCACAAAGTGATTGGATCAAGTGATCATCTTAATGTGGCACTGGACGATCAAACTTCACAAGCATTGACTTTAGCAGTAATGAATTGTCTCTTGAGTGGAGAGATTTGATGTTTCACATCTGGCTGGGGTCCATTTGTATTTCATAAAAAAAAATTGAGAACAAAGTTAATTTGAATGATTATCAAAGTCAATTCACTGTTTTAATTGCTATGAAAATAAGATTTTTAGTTTCACTTGTCTTTAGATGAAGAATTGTTAGGTAAAGGATGCAGGCTGGTGAGTATTCATCGAACAGTGGCTAGTTCTGATGGAATAAGTCAAAAAAACTCTTGATGCTCTCATTGGGTTCATATTCAGTATAGTTTTATTGTTAAATGAGTGTGAATACAAAAAAAGCATTCTTGTCTTGAATAGTGAATCAATATGAAAATTAGCTGGCCATTGAAGATTAAGGGACTCCAGCAAGTGGGAACATAATGGGGTGGAGTTTCCAAATAAAAGCTGTCAGATATGCTCCAAGTGGACAACTTAAGGCTCCTGACCACAAGCTGAAGTGCAGCCTACCAATCCAAGACATTACACTTTGCCAGTTAACTTGGGGATCTCAGTGAGAGCACAGATTTTCCTCGCATGTTCTGTCTCTAATATTGGGTAGTCTGGCCTCTGCAGGTTAATCTGACACAGGTAGAGCATTCCCAATGTAAAGAAACATATGTGATCAGAGGCATTAACCAATTGTTGCTCTTCTGGCCAGGACTGATAGTCTCACCAAATGCGGCTTTGGATCTCTTTGTTAATGACTTTTTGCATAGAATGTTTGGGTACCTGAAAGTTAGGTGGGAACAGCACTGAAGCAAAAACAAAACGCTGGAAGCACTCAGCAAGTCAGGCAGCATCTGGTGAGAAACGGTTAACCTTTAGGTCTAAGACCTTTGTCATGGCCCATCTATGCTGACCTCAACTCCTCTCGGCCAGTTTTACACAACTCTCAATTCTTCGATCTTTCAAATATTTATTTGCTTCCACCTTAAATATATCTAATGATCTGGCCTTTACTGTCCTCTGGGACAGAGAATTCCAGAGATTCACTACCCTCAGGCGAAGAAATTTCTACACACCTCCGTTTTAAATGACCTGCCCCTTTGCAGCTATGTCCATTGTTCATGACTCTGCCAGTGGTCTTCATCCTGAATCATTAACAGTTTCTCATTTCACTGATGCCACCAGACCTGCTGAGTATCTTCAGCACTTTTTGTTTTGTGCTTTGGAATAGCATTGAGCTCAGCTCTGAGGACTTGGGTAGTTGTCATCTAATGACGTTATCCCCAGCACTGAATTGAAGATAACTTTGCACAGTTTAATGGCCACCTGTTGTGCAGTTGTGTTACAACAGGGATCAGTGCGGTTGGGTGGTGGGGATGTTTTGCATCTAGTGTTGAGAGAAGCAAATTGTAATGTCCTCTCTCCACCACCCCCCCACCCCACCCAGTGGCAGTCACTCTAAAATTGTCTATAACAATTAGTGCAGAATCTGAATCAGCCTCTGTAGAATTAAATACTGATTTTTTTTTGGAAAAGCCTACTTTGTCATTAAAGTGGTTGCATTACAATATAAATAATCTAGAGGACCTGATAGTGTGAGAAATTGAATACTTTTATTAATAGTTGGAAATGAGCTGAAATTAGTGAAATGACCGTGAAGCTGCTGGATTCTCATTAAAATCTCAACTTGTTTACGACTGGACAGAGTTGGCTTCTGTTGTCCGGGGTCAGTGGTTGAGTTTGGAATTCACATTTATGTTCAAGATTGGTTGGATGGCTGATGGAAGTGGTTGGTTAAAATGTGTGTAACACTAGTGCAGGTCCTTCCCAGGTTATGGCAGAGTTCCAATCCTGTGAACCGTTCGTAACCCCAACAGCTTGCAAGTACGGAATACGGCTGTTAACCAAGTTCCCCCCGGCAGAAGATGCCCGCAGCTCTTCAGCAGCCAGCAAATCCACCCCACCAATCTCCCACGTGATTGTTCATATGTACGGGCTGTACGTCAAGTTGATGTTTGTCAGCTGGGGAGGACCTGTACCTTGCTAAATGGTCTGTTTCTGTGTTTCAATTTGTGTGTTTCTGCGAACAAAGTAATGAGTTTAAAACCGAAAATTGTCTCGTGTATGGTATGCTTGTCTCTTCCTTTCCCTCTTATTGGTGACGCTTTATTTTGTATGAATCATTTTTTTAGGTTTTTTTTGTTTGGCTGGAGGGAGGTCACCTTGTACACGAGTTGCCTCAAATGTGGGCCCTCTTTTATACAGGTTTGTACAGAATGTTGGCAGACCCTGGATAGTTTTCCCCACCATCTGTGTTTTTGGTCATTCTTAGAGTAGTTTAAAGCAGGTTGGTTTCCTGTGAATAGTCCACTTAACGCCTCTTTGTTTTGCAGCCCAGTCAAGTTTTCTTCTGCTGACTGCTGGGGTCGGGGAGCCGGCATGGAGCCACCCAGAGGGGCGTGGGTCATCGGACTACCCAATGGATGTTGGGATGGAACAGATGGACGTAAACAGTTAGTGGAGAGGCCTCGGCTCCACTGCCAATCCGGCATCCCATTGGGTGTGAGTTCTGTGCCTTTCAAAAAGCAAACGTATCCAGTGCCCCCTACCAGACCAGCACACCTGCGCATGACCTATGACAACAGCTGAACATGGAAAGAAGGGGAAAATAGAACACTGATTCCAAGACTGTGTGGATGCAAACATTCACCGAGTACAAACGGGAAAGTGTTTTTGGGGTATGCTACCAAGCCGCCTCATCTTTCTCTCCCTCAGCCCCTTATAAAAATGTCTGTGGAAGTCTCGGTTTCAGAACCGTTGTACAATGAAAAACATGCATCACTGGCCCGGAAAAAAAAGGGAGATTAAAATAATTGGCAAGGGTGGTGAACATCTTTGTGAGAAGCACGTACTGGAACAATTAGAGGGGCATTGACGTCCCATGTGGGTGATTCACCTCTTGAGGTTCTGCACTTGACATGAACAGAAAACGCCCGTGGCTCATCATCGTTTAATGGTGTTGAAGAAATTCTTCCTGCTTAGGTGCCTGAACGAACACAGTATTACCAAAGGCAGAGTTGCCCCACAGCTTTGCCTGAACCTCTCATCAAACTGAAGCTGGTGTCCAGAGGGTGGGGGTGGGTGCAGAGAATGTTGGGTGCATCTTGCACTTCGGATGGAAAGATTGCACCTTGTCATAATGTTATCAGAGCTTCAAAGTCTCAGAAGCTCAGCCTGATATTGTTATACATTGGAGCCCACATAAATGCAGTTTATGGAGAGATATCATGGATTAAAAACAAATCTAAATACCACGCTGCAATGCGTGCATGTTGATGCATTAACTCTTTGGTGCATTCAAGTCTTAAAAGCCTAAGTTTGCTTTGTGTAGACTTAATGTTTGAAGAGGTTTAAAGTTTACCACATTATCTGCCTTTTTGCCTACTGCAATTATACTCTTAGAGTTTTCTGTAATCACAGTACTGGAATAGATTATTGTTTTGAAAGGAACACAATTACCGCCTGCTGAGAGTATGTCACCATATAGGTGATGGTGTGCTACAAGCACTTTAAACTCTGGCCAGCGTACATTTCTAGCTCATTGTGACAGGAAATTCCAATTCAAATCATCTTTGTGTGCCCCATTAAATTTCACCCTTCTGCATCTCCTTCAAAATATGTTCTCGTGTTGGTGGCCGCATTATATAACTCTGTGGGATTATAGGCCCTGAAGTTGGTGTTCTTACAACCTACTGGATGTAATGGGTATAAGGAAGACGAGGAGAAATGAAGGGTAACCTTGACCCAAAGCAAATTTTCCCTTGGGTTCAAGCATCTGAGTTTGAAATTGTCAATTAGCACTTTCCAAAGATGAGCCCTGAAACCGTGGTGCTGAAGTAGACACTGCTTAAAGTCCCCTTGTAGCCACGTGTTTTCCTCAGCTATAATACTTGACAAATATTTGCTCTGAATCTGCCATGCTGTGATCTAGGCTTCCAGGTCTGAATTGTGTGAAGTGTGGCGTGTGCTGAATCTTGTTTTCTTTATAAGCTGCTTTTTTTTCTCTCTCCTGTTTCTACTGTTAAAATTAGTTGAGCCATAGGATACAAGCCATAAATGCCTTTATGCATGCAAAGGCAGACTGGCATGCATTTGGCCTTTTTGAGTATGAAACAGTATGAGAGCTTAAATCCAAGTTTATGTGGCTGTTACACATAGAGATCTTAGAGAGACATGAAAAGGCAGTTACCAAGCCATTTTGTTTCAGTGATTTTTATTCTCATTGAATTTCTAAATACTTTGCCATTTCTTGTTCTTTGGGGTCAGTGTATTTGCTGTGTCCTTGGTTTTTATATTTTTGCTAATTCAATCTAGGATTTTTAATCACAGGTTACAGGAATACAGGTTACCTTGCCCTTTCCCAACCCATTATAATTACAATGAAGATGAACTGTGGACATTACTTGAGTACTTTTTACATTTTCCACAAGTAGAAGATCATGGCAAACCAAATGGCCTTGCTGTGAGCAGAGATCATCAGCCTGAAGTACAAGAAATGGTAGCAAGAAACCAACAATGGGGAAGAAGTGGTTTCAGTGTGTTTGCCCCCTGAAATTCAGATTTATTAATGTCGTTGATTGCTAGCTCATCTTTGCCCACAACCCCATCTTGATAATTACAGTGCAAGAAAATATATCCATTGTTTTTAAAAATTCAAGTTTCACATAATATCAAACTATATTGGCCTGTTCCATTTTTCAGTAAAATCTTGGGATTGCCATTGATGTGGGAGAATAGGCAGAAACCTGTGGGGTTTTGTAACACCAGGAGTACCATTTTCAGTTCTCTATATTGTGAAAACAGAGGAGTTTAATTTCCAAGTGCATCCATGCTAATTCGCCTCTGTCTATAGTTCTGATTATTTATGTTTTTTTTAAAAAAAAAGCACAAGCTTCAGAATCAAATATTCAAATATGTTGAATTACTACTCAACTTGCGAGACTAGGGCAAATCACCCAGTCACCTATCCTGAATCTGACCACCCAGCTCGTCGAAGCTGGCAACATGCTGAATATTTTTTGACAGGTTTCAGAAATGATATCTACTTAATATTTCTTGTTGCCTTCAGTGGGCAGTGGTCTGCATCATTTGAAATTGGCCATGTTCTTAATATGTTGAACAAAAATCAATTTTCTAAAAGTCATTTGGAAGGTGTTGAGGATGAGATATAGTTTAACCATTTCAGAATTTACTGCAGTCACACAATTCATTTTCTGTTGAGTTGGAGTGTAGGAATGCTTCAGCTGGCACGCTGATGTGGAGTCGGCTGGCAGATGAGGTACTGAAGGGTGGTCGGCACTTTTCCCTTTGGTTTCCGATTGAAGCATCGGTTCTGCAAAGGCAGACAGGCTGCAATTTATTTTTAGAACAGAGGGTTGTGACGTGAACCTTTGTCTCATCAGTGCTGCAGCATGAGGCTGCTGACATGTTACAGTACCAGACTTGGAGTGAACATTTCGTCAGCCAGTGTGTAATATGCTTCATTGTGAAGTCATTTGAGAGTTTGGAGCAATTTTAACAAGCTGCCTGAACCAAATATAATTTAAAGATTATAACTCATAGCTAACTATATTTGTCAGGGAACATCCTCAAGGAAGAGTAGTTCTGCTCTTAATCCAAAAGATTGGTTGATTTGGTTTTTTTTAAGTAAAAGGAACTATTATATTGATGTTTATATTTTAAGTTTACAAGAGCCTAACTACCTCCCACTTGTACAGCCTTTTTCCAGGGACTTCGGAAAGAAAACGGTCTATGTGCTGCAACTCTGCTTTTTCTAGTTAAATAGAAAGTATCAAAGAGAGCAACGCAGCCCAGCATCTTCAAATTCACTTTTGCTGTTACTACTCACAAAATACCCAGAACTGGGACTGTGGGATTCTGGGCAAATCTAATTCATTTAACACTGGAGGATCCTGAGATTTTTTAAAAAGCTTCATGAATTGCTTTCCAGGATTAAATTCCTTCCCCTTTGACTAATGCAGTGGCCTTGAATTCGAGCAGTCCATTAGTCTAAAGTTGCTCAATGCACAAATTACTGTTTTATTTCTATACAGTATTTCAGAACAAGACTTGTAATGTGCTCAAATTAATTTAACCTTTAAAATCATGCAAAAGTTCAGTTTTACTCCTGTTAAATTCTAAATTTTGGAATTGATTTATAAGAGAACTGAAAGTGGGTTGTAATTTCGAGTGAAGTGCGATTGAAGGAGTACTGTTTTGTTTGGTATGGCTGTATCATTAATATTGTATTAATGTCCAATCTCATTTACGTGAAAGGAAAACTAAAAGGGGTTAATTGGAATGGATCATGCGCTTGCTGATGAATGGATTGCAAGTGCCTTTAGTAGCCTGATACTTGATAGGACGGGTGCAGTTGCTGAAGGTAAAAGGTTGAGAGAACATGGGTTCAGCATCCTTATCACTATTCCTGTTGTGTTTTCAGACAATGGCTGCTGGTGCGCAGGGAAGTGGCTTGCAACAATGTTCCACCAGATTAGCTGGCGTGCATTTACCCACTGGGCAATTTGAAAGGTGGAGGACACATGGTCGTGTTTTGCGTTACTTCATTACTGCTTCACAGACATTGTAGACTGACTGCAGAAAATAGCAATTAAGCAATTACTTTTAATTCTGCTGTTAGTCTCTTATATTGCAGTCTGCAATCATGTAAAAGCTATTATTTTTTGAGATTGTAATCGTAACACCAAACGTTTTGGATTGAGCTTTGGTGGTCTTAATAAATCTAGCACTTCCAAAGAATTGTGCTGAACCTTGAATTTAAAATTCTTGCACTGGGAGGAAACGATTAAAATTATATTCTAAAACACAAAGGCTTAAAGTCTGTCAGTTAATTCGGCTCCTTTCACAGACTGTAAGCCTTTTTGCTCTTGACTTTTCCAGCCCTGTTCTTTCTCGTTTCTGTATGTTCTCTATATAAACATTTATGGCACGTGCAACTTAAATTGGGGGGAGTGCTGGAAGAGGAAAGTGCAGAACGTTGCAGGTCTAGGTTCATTGTAATGGTTGGATTTTGAAGGGCTACAGGCAACAATGCCGTTTTAAAAAATGAATTTTGCTTGATTTCTTGCACTGTTTTCCCTTATTTTGTAAGTAATTTGCATTGGTGTCCAGTCCCCTCCCAGGATGACAGCAGCAGTGCCAACTTACCAGAAAATGTCCTGATAAACCTTAAACCCTGGGTTGATGGCGGCCACTCGATACTGAAAGTTTAGAATTCCATTTGAGTAAAACGTTCACTGATTGCAAAGGGAGGAAAGGGGTCTTTGAGTTGCCAAATATCCACCCACACTTTCCAAACCAAACAGTGCCTCCAGCAGAGGTGGCATCTCCGACTTGGAGGGTCCTGTATTGGGGAAGGCAAGAATTTGAGTAGAAATGAGGCTGATAGACACTTTAGTGACAGCTGTAGTCATGATGGGTGATAGGTCAAACTATGCAAATTGCTTTTTTTTTCTCCCCTTCATTCTATTTTTTGTAAATAAAGCTCAAACAATATGGATTTGCCTAATCATTTAATAATCTTTGCAAATTAGGCATTGTATTTTAACAGATTTATGAAAGTTTTTGTCGATCCTTATTTTTGTATGATCTATTTGAATCTTCGTTGCAGCCAAAGTGGCTGTTTGATTTGAATAATAGAATAGAAGAAACATTTTATAAAGTGCTTCCTTTTCGCCTCTCCCCTCTCCCAGGTCTTTATTTTGTAGATCTGTTGGTTACTTGGTAATTCTTTAGCTCGTATGTATTTGTGGGGAAGGGGAGGGATATTATCAGTTTGTTTATCAAAGCTTTTCAACTTCCATGAATGTATAGTCTCTATGGACTATTAAATTTATTTTTGTTTGTAAATGTAGCTGTTGAAACTGCCGTTAATGTATATTTGAGTTTCTGAATCAGGTAAAGAGATGGAGGTATGTGGATGTTTCATCATTCTCAGCTGTCATGAAGTTGCTCTTGCATTTGAGTGTCGAGCCAGTTTGGTGCGGGTTAGATCTCACAGAGACTGTAGACACTGTTTCATCCCCATAGAAAGGTCTCGCCCACTGCGACTGGCTTGAATAGTCCTTTGCTTTCTTCATGCTCCTACTTCATCATCGCTTCCATTTACTCTAATGCTAGAGGTTTATCCTGAAGTCCGGGCCTAGAGGAGGGAGATAGACCTGGTCTAGAGATACTCATGTTTGCATAAAAAGTACCTTGTAGCAACATCTCACTTAAATAGTTCAGCTCTTTAGAGATTTAGAAAGTTTAGGAAATATAAATTTTTAAGAAATTATGTTCTTATTCTTTACTTCTGGAAAGACTTTGTGATCTAAATGTTGCAAAGAAGAGCAGGGGCACGTATGCAGGTGTATTCCGTCCCCACTGGTAAGTTTGGCACATGCTAGAGAGCTTAAATGATCCCCCTGAGCTTCGAACAGGCTCACTTTCTGATTGTTGCTTGCCTTTTGCTGGGAATGTTGTAAGACAAGTGAAACCTATTCTTTGCAGGGGATGAGCTGGTAATCATTTCATTGCCTGGTTTGTCAGCATCTTCAGCAGCAGTCTCGTCTCTGTTGGAAACCCAAACCAAACTATTGTCCACCCAGATTCAGCAGCTGACAGGGCTCTGGGTTTGATTGGATTTCACAATATTAGCTTGGCAAATGTGCAAGCACCATTATAGCATCAAATTATTGTTCAATCTTGAATTAAAAAGTACTGAATTTTGGAAAGTGGGTCTATGCTTGAGATCTGCCCATATGGTGAATTAGTTATCTCAAACCTGCAGTTGGGTGAAGGGCTGAGAGATGGACCATGGGTTCCCTCTCAGAAATGGCAAGGTTGACAGATGTCTGGTGGATCGACAGATGCAATGATTAATCCATAAATCACCGATTGTGTGAGACAGGATTGGCCTATACCTGCCCATCAGTTTTCCCACATTTGTAGGGTTTGCCATTAGCAACACAGTCATTCCTACAACTGACAAGAACTTTGAAAATGAACATTGGCCTGCAATTTGTGGTGCACATCACAGGTGGACCCATGTTCATTGACCCATCAAATAGAGGGCACCAACTCTTCATCCCTCCTTTTGACAAAGTCAGTTTAAGCTGAATCCATAAAGTATAGCATTGCTCATCTGACCCCCCCCCCCCACCCTGCCCCATACCCCTGTTTCCCTTTCACTTCCCCTGCACCACCCTCCTAAATGCCTCAGCACCAGGCCGTGCTTTGCCTGTAACCACTGAGCCACTGGACAGCTGAGTGAATTGCTATTAAAATGTGGAGACTCAGACACTGGAATCTGTTTGTTGCTCTTGAAACATTTGAATCAACCACCTTCATCTTAACGAATGTGTGATGGGTGATTGATGTCCTTTTTAGTAAAATGGTAATCCTCTTGGGGAATCACAAAAAATTGCAGATGTTGGGAACATGAAGTTTTGAAAAGAAACTTGAGGGGAACCAGCAGATCAGTCACTCTCTAAAATGGGCTGAATTTCTGATAAGTTCCAAGTTACCTTCTGTTTTAATTTTCTGTTCCATGCCAACCAAAGGAAAAGCTGATTTCTGTGCCTTTTGTTTTGCAATTTGCCTTCCCTCTTTTCAACTAAAAACAGTTTGCACTGGATTACTACCATTTTATTATGAAGTGGATGGTAGTTGGTACGACTGGTCTTTTGAGAAGAATGTGAAAGACTCGGGTGTGTGTGCTCATCCAAGCAGCAGGGAATTCCTAACGTCACCATTGGCCTGTGTCATTTTTACTCAAGCTATGTTTGTACGCTGGTCAACCTCCTTACCGTTCATAATCAAATTCATCATTCATTGAGATTCCCCTTTTTAATATGTAGAAAATAAGAGGTTGTAGAATAAGTGAAGCACACATTTACGAAGCTGTCTGAATCTAGTCACAAAAGCAGAAAGTAGACTTAAAGATGGTGGAATACCTTAGTGAATTACCATAGTGGGCACTATAATTATTGGCTTTGTTAACATTAGCAGCAAGTTTAGAAAAATTATTTTTGTATTTTTCAATGATAGGACCATAGCAATCTAAATTGTCAGCTTGGTGTGGCGGAATTGTAACAGACACACAAGTATTGAACAGGTTTTTTTGGAGTTGTGGCCATTCCTTGGAACATTGAATCAATTTGAGTTGGTGTTGGGATGGTTTTGTCCTCAGAGGAAAGATTTAGCTTGGGGAAACAGCGTTGTTCTTGGATGCCAATACCAACCTGCCATTCCTGGTTATTCCATTAATTTGGATATCATTGTTTGTGTTTGGCACGTTGGAGATTGGAACAATTTCTATTGGGCACCAAGTACACAGATCACAAAATCTTCCCAATGGTATGGATGGTGTTTGATGTGAAGAGGCAAAGGTAGGTTGAACGTGGTAGTAATTTCTGAATGTATTCCATTGTGAAGGCCAGTTCTGTTTATTGGAGTCACTCAACAAGGAGTCATATTTACATTCTCCAACCCCCTCCACCACCGCAGCCCCCCCCCCCATTCTCAGACTCCAAACCACCAAAAGAGGCCCCTTGTATTGTGACTCGTCAAGTTGTCCAGCAGGCAGATGCGCATGTTGAATGTTAATTGTTGCCAATGATGTAATTAGTAAAATTTATAACAATAAAGTGTATTCCCAGGCAATGTGAAAGGATTCTAGATACAGTCGGATCCTTCACCAGCTGGTGGGAGGACTTCTTTTATTTGAGTGTAATGCATCTCACGCACCAGGGAATTGGATTCTGTATTAAATACTACCTGTGGCAACTCTGATTTGGAAGTCCTTTCAGATGCCACGTCTCAATTACATTAAAGGAATTGAACTGGAGAAAATCGGTGCAGTAATCACTACTGCAGTGTGCATTATGTATAACTTGGAATATTCTCATGGTGAGATCTCACTGCTACTCTAATGAATGGTGCTTGATGAGGTGACCATTTGAAGCTTTCTATAATGTTCAGTTGGAGTTTCGAGCATCTGATTAGTTCCATCTTTATTTGCATGGACAATCTTGTCAGTTACAGTTGGCTGTGTAGAATAAGAAGTAACGAGGCTCCCTTTGTCCCAGTCCTTCATTCCAACAAGAGCAAAACAGCACAAGTGTCTCACCTTCACACTTGAAAGGTGTGTGAACGTTGTACCTGATCTTGGGTAAATTTTCCCTCTGATTCTGAGATCAGTATTTTGGCATGGTGCTTTTACTGTGGAGATTCTTGCCTCATTATGTTGAGAGAACGACACTGTTGCCTGAGTAAAAATGGTGTGAAGCTACATTTTTCTCCTTGCTAATCATCCTGTACTTAATCAGCTTTATTATCGAAATCAAATCTGGTCAATGAATGAACAGCTGTAAAATCCCATTAAAAGGCAAATTTGAATGAATACTGTTGTCTGTTTGGAATTCATGCGATGGGCGAGTGCAGTAATGGCAAACACAGGCTATAATCATTCATTCCTTTAGTTGAATTCTTTTCATATTTATACCAGTTGCGGTATGCATGCATTTCCAGCCACAGTGATACATACATTAGGAATGCACCTACAAATACTGCTTGAAGCGGCTTGCGTAAACTGATTCAAAGTATGTGCTTAGATCATTTACTACAGTGCATATGTAATGTTTTGATTCATTACTTTAAAATATGAATTTATTTTGCATGCCTTTGATTTTAATTTCTGTTCAGAGCCGGGGACAGATGTGAAGGGAGCTAGTTTTGTGAATACAAAACCAGTAAATCTGTGAAGACAAGGTTGATTGAACAATAGGAGGTGATGCCTCCTTGTTGCCAGCTTCATATCTGTCAGAGGGGAAGTTGCAGGCAATGGCATGCAGTTATCTCAACAGGCGGTGGTGTGGAGGGATTGATGGAAGGGAAGCTTGGGTCTAACCAACCATCTAGTCAACAGCTTGTGAAGACATCCCTTGGCAGAGACCTTGGAGTTTGCAGTAGTGATCAATGACTTGGAAACAACAGGAAAGTAAGGTAGCACCCCAGAGGGTAATGTGAAAGGGAAAAAAAATCTTTTGTGAGGGCACAAAATTATAACCGAGTGTTTCTCAAATTGCAAATTTGTATGTGATGAAATGAAGCCCCTGATGGTAACTTTTGATGGACTGGTGCAGCACGTCAACCTGTGACCGGAGGCTTTAAATGCAATAAATAATAGAGCCAACTTGATACCACCGATAATTAAAACATGCCTTTGTTGCGATCAAACTTTAGATGGAAATCAGATTTTTTGGATGGTCAATAAGCTAGTGATAATAAATTGGGCTTGTATTAATAGCTTAAATTAGTATTACTTCAAACTGGAATTTGCCAGAACTGGCACAGCTACAGCCATTTTAGTACAGTAGCCATTGGATGGGTGTGACTGAGGTAAGTCCTCATTGTTTACAGCTACAGTGTTGGATGGCAAGGTCTATTCCCTGAACAAGTTCAAGGTTGGAGATCTTTGCTGTGATGATGCCAGCTCCCAGAAAATGACTGTATCCTAAGTCTGAGTGTGTAGGTTTGTGGGGAAAGTTACTGGAACCTCTCATTGAGGGCGGTGTGACTGGGCACTTGGAAAAAGTAGACCTCAAAGTCACCATGGGTTTGTGATGGGCAGGTCTTGAATGACTAATAATGAGGTTTACAATAACATGCAGAGAAGGGCACCAGAAATTGCCCACGTTAACCTCCAGAGACATTGGATAAGCTTCTCTGTGAGAAGTTATCTGGAAAGATTAAAAGCATGTGGAAGGCAAGATAATTGAGCTCAAATATATGCTCCAGTTAGGCTAAAGAGCTGTTTCCCAAGAATATTTACTGTGGCCTCAGCATTTCACCACATATCAAATGTCCTTGCAGGCAGGTTTGCTAAGGGTGCTAGGGAGGATTTAAATTAGTTTGGCAGGGGGATGGGAACCAGAGTGTTAGATTAGAAGATGGATCAGTTGGTGTAGAAGTAGATGCGATGTGTCCAGAAGGTGAGGAAGGCTAGGCAGGGGACGAGGCATAAATGCAATCAGTTAAATGGGTTGAAACCTTAGTGCGGGGAGGGCAAATTACAATGGTATTAGGCAAGAACTTGGGAGCGTACACAGGGAACAGATGTTCTCTGGTAAATGCACCACAGAAATGTGGAGGTTGTTTACGGACCACTTGCATGGCATTCTAGATAGGTTTGTCCCACTGAGACAAGGAAAGGATGGTTCCTTCATGGTTAACGAGTGGAAGGTTTAGTCAAGAGGAAGGAGAAAGCATATTTAAGGTTTAGGAAGCAAAAATCAGATGGGGCTCTTGAGAGTTATAAGGTAGCCAGGAAGGAGCTTAAGAAGGGACTTAAGAGAGCTAGAAGGGGACATGAGAAGGCCTTGGTGAATAGGATTAAGGGAAACCCTAAGGGGTTCTACACGTATTGGAGGAACAAGAGGATAACTCGGGTGAGGGTAGGACTGCTCAGGGATAAGGGGGGAAAATGTCTGCAGGTGGAGGTAGGGGAGGTCCTAAATGAATATTTTGCTTCAGTGTTCACTGAGGAGAGGGGTTTAGGTGAATGTGAGGTTAGTGTAGAATAGGCTAATGTGTTGGAGAATGGTGAGGTTCAGAAAGAAGCAGTGTTGGAGCTACTAAAGAGTATTAGGATAGTTGTCCCTGGGGTTGGACAGGATGTGCCCCAGGTTACTATGGGAAGTGAAGGAAGAGATTGCTGGAACGTTAACTATGAGTCGTCCCTGGTCACAGGATTGGTGATTGGAGGATTGGAGGATGGCAAACATTGTTCCATTGTTTAAGAAAGGTAAAAGGGACCAGAGAGTCTTCCATCATTGGACAAACTATTGGAGGGGGTACTTTAGGGACAGGATTTATGAACATTTGGAGAAGCATAGTCTTATTAGGGATAGTCAACATGGCTTTGTGAGGGGCAAGTTGTCCTTCATGAGCCTAATAGTTTTTTTTGAGGAAGTGACAGGACAAATTGACCAAGGTAGTGCAGTGGAAGTGGGGTATATATGGATTTTAGCAAGGCATTTGACAAGGTTCCCCATGGTAGGCTCATTCAGAAAGTCAGGAAAATCCATGGAAAATTGGCTGAGTGGATTTGAAGTTGGCTGGCCCACAGAAGGCAGAGTGATTGTAGAAAGGGAGCATTTGACCTGGAGGTCGGTGACTAGTGGTGTTCTGCAGGAATCTGTTCAGGGACCCCTGCTTATAAATGATTTGAATGAAGTGGAAAGATAGGTTGGTAAGTTTGCAGATGACATGAAGGTTGGTGGTGTAGTAGATAGTGAAGAAGGTTGTCTTAGGTTGCAACGGGGTCTAGACAGGATGCAGAGCTGGACAGAGAAGTGGCAGATGGAGTTCAATCCAGAGAAGTGTGAAGTGATACACTTTGGAAGAATGAACTTGAAGGCAGAGTACATGGTCAATGGCAGGATTCTTAGCAGTGTGGAGGAACAGATCTTGGGGTCCAAGTACAGAGATCCCGCAAAGTTGCCTCACAAGTGGACAGGGCATTTAAGGTGTGTGGTGTGCTGGCCTTCATTAGCCGGGAGATTGAGTTCAAGAACCGAGAGGTAACGTTGCAACTCTACAAGACTCTGGTTAGACCACACTTGGAATATTGTGTTCAGTTTTGGTCACCTCATTATAGGAAGGATGTGGAAGCTTTGGAGAGGGTGCAGAGGAGATTAAGAAGGATGCTGCCTGGGTTGGAGAGCATGTCTTATGAGGAGAGGTTGAGCAAGTTGGGGCTTTTCTCTTGGGAGCGACGGAGGATGAGAGGACACTTGATAGAGGTATGTAAGATGATGAGAGGCATAGACAGAGTGGACAGGCAGCATCTTTTCTCCAGGGTGGCAATGGCCAATACTAGAGGTCACCTGTTTAAGGTATGTGGTGGAAAGTTCAGGGGAGATGTCAGAGGTGGGTGCCTGGAATGCACTGCTTGGGGGTGGTGGTTCGAGCCAATATGATCGTCATTTAAGAGACTATTAGGTAGACAGATGGGCAAAAGAAAAATAGAGGGTTATGGGAGGTGGAGTAGTGAGGAGGATAGATTGAATTGGGGATAAGGTTTACATAGGTTGGCACAACATCGTGGGCTGTAGGGCCCGTACTGTGCTGTACTGTCTGTTCTGTATTACAGTTCCAACCCAATAACTTTGCTACATGAGTCTCACAAAGTGTAGAGCTGTGTTATCTTTGCATTGAAGCTTTCATGCAAAGATTCCAGAGAACCCCGGTGGATTCCACCCAACAACCCCCCCCCCCCCCCTCCCCCCATCTCTGCCCTGGAAGATCTGTGGTTAACTGAAGCCTTCCCTTCACCTGAGATCCACAGTCTCAACAGTTGCTGGTGATCAAAATTGATACATTCCTGGTTTAGCTAATGGCTTGTGCACAGCTGGATCAGTGATATTGGGCTAATCAGCTGGCCACCTTTCCCCACACTCTCTTCCATTTAAACTGGACAGGAGGTAGTAACTGCATGCATATTAAGGTCTTGGGTTCAGTCGTTGCATTTTGGCTGTAGATACCTTTTTGGAGTGGAAGGGTAGATGCTTGCAGGGACAAGTGAGAGAACAGTCTGGTTTTTTGCTCCTAATCAGTAGTGAGTGTTGAATTCTGTGCACATTGTCATTGGGAGTGGGATTTTACACCACTGACATAGTCTGCCAGACCTGAGGAACTGAGTTGGTGCCTGTTGAGAAGAAAAGTAGTTGACCAGTTGCTGTGCAAGGTCTGGAAGAGCAAATGGTCCTTTCAGACTTGAGGATGGTCAGTTGACTGAGTTAAGTTTGACAGCTGCACAGGCAGTTAGTAGCTGTGAGAGAAAGAACGCAGTAGCAGGAAGGTGGTGGGACGTTGTAGCACAGGTTTGGTTCTCGATTGGCTGAATCAAACAAGTAAAATTCGGCAATATATTCTTAAAGCTTGAGACTGACTTCAGGGAGAAAAATTAGAACTCCAGTGAGTGATTTCATGTGAAAATTCCCAACTCCCTCAGCCTTAGTCTCACTGGTCTCAGCTGGATTTCCCCATTGCAGCATCTAGTGGATGTGTACGTCATTAACTGTTGTGTCAACAGTGTTTTGGAATTAAGACTCTGTGCAAACTATTTCAATTCAAATTTGTAACCCGTGATTATGTTTCAACCATAGAACAATTAGAAATCAGTTACAATTGATCTCCCTAACTTTTGTAGTGTGAGTTAGTTTGCTTTCTGGATTTTTGACCTGTGCATCTCTGGGGAGTCACTTTTGAAGGTGGTTTTCTCTGGATTGTTTTCAAATTAAATGCCCGAGTTGAAGTTATTTTTGTGGATCTTCCCTGCACCATATGGGAATTGATCTTACCTTTGAAATTGAACAACACCATGCATTATGTTATCTTGAGTGCGATTCAGAAGGGATATCTCTGAATTTACCGTTGACTGTTACGTTTGAATCAGTTGACTAATTTTATCTGTCAGAAATTTGAGCTCAAACATCTAGACTGACAACGGCAGATTTCAATCATCCTTTGGGTGGAAAAAAATCCATGAGTGCCTTCTAAGTATCCTACCCCTTAAACACAAGTCTTCCAGTTGTAGACATCTCTGCTAAGGAGGCACGTCTCTTACTGTCTACCATATCTGCCTCTCAGAATTTGGTACACCTCATACAGGTTCCCCCTCAATTTTCTTTGCTCTGAGCAAAACAAACCCAGCAGTTTCTCCTCGTAGCTGAAATGCTTCATCCAAGGCAACATCCTGATGAATTTCTGCACCACCTCCAGTGCAGTCAGATCCTTGTATTGTGGGGAACAGGCCTGCACACTACTCCAGATGTTTTTTTATACAATGATGGGATATTGTGTCTGTGCTCATGCTGGGTCCAAACCTTTTCCTTCAGTGAGGTGGTTACCTGTATTCTCGAATACAGGCCCATTGTGTACCATAATAATACTGGGAGTTCTGTTCAATACTTAAAGCAGAACTTTTGGTTCAAAGGATGATGAAAATAGAAATCATTTAACTAAAGCTTCATTGGGAGTAAAACCGGGGAATGAATGACATTTAATACTCTTTTTTTAAATCAAACTTTTGTGATACTTGCAGTAAGAGGTGGTGGTTTTGAAGGTTATGGAAAAGGTGTGATGTGCCAAGTAAATTTGAAATTGTGATCTAGCCAGAGTTCTGAAAGAGAACATTTAATCTTCAAATTCAGAAGAATGTGAAGGCAAGCCAGAATTGAATACTGCCAAATAGTTTGGGGATTTCCTATCTTAAAACAGCCAATCTGCAAAAGGTTGAGATCAGTGCAACTGATGATCTTTAGAGTGAATTTTCTGCCTGTAACTTTAAATCAATGTGACATTTATTCTCAGTAATCTGTTTAAAAGTAATGCAGCTTACAGCTGTATATTAGTTGTATCTGATAGTAACATCATAAACTAAGATTTGATGATGTAATTTGAGCTGGTAGTATCACATGGATCTGTGTCATTTTACTCAAACATTTTCTAGGTTTCTCCTAAATAAATGACTTCAAATGATTTCAATCAGTCAATAAAGGGTGTAAAGTTTTGTTGTAGATCAATACCCAGGGCAGAACTTCCTTGGGGCTACGTTCAGATGAGCAATTTCTATTTGTGTTATAGTTTTTAATGAGTTGTAAAATATCAAACATACTTTTACATTTAGCCAAGTTTTTCTTGGCAGAGTAAATAATGGATGTTGGTTAATGACAACCTGAAGCAAGAAGCAAATCGGTGTGGGATAAATCAATTTATTTATAATTAATCCAGATGGAAATTGGAAAGACGAGTACTCGTTTCATTTTTCTTACACCATGTATTTTCCCAAGCAAAGCAAAAAGCGCACACAATAAATCTCAATTCAGAACAAAGGAAAATCTGTTTATATCCAGAATGTCTACTTAGCTAACATAATTAAAAATACACATTTTGGGCTAGTGCTTTGATTTAATTTCAGTGAAATTGAATCCCACCTCTGCCCAGGTGAGCAACTAACATCTAGGCTGGATTCTTGTTTTTGGCTCAGAGGCTGTACTTGTTCTGTGTGAGTGAGACTAAGCACTTGCAGAATGTGTTCACAGCCTACTTTGCTCCTTCGGAATGAAATGAACTACTGTTTGATTGTGTATACTTAAAGCATCCATCTCAATTAAGATACTGTCATAAGATTCATTAACTCTTAAATTCTCAGGCTTGTAATTGTCTTCTCACTGCTTTCAAGAATCTTGCAACAGGACACTGTATCCGTCATGTACAACAGAGGATGTTTTTAAATTCCACATTTCCTTTTAAAGTAATCCAGCAAATGCTAAAGTTACAACAGGGAGCAGTAATATATTTTGTCCCTTCCTGTGTTCTACTGTATCCTCCATCAGTAGGGATCGGACTGTGCTTAAGGGTGAACTCCCTGTACCAAACGTTCTTTGTGACCAACTCAGATAAAGGCTGCCTTTGAGAATGATCACATCCTCATTGTATAAATGACTCGGTGATTATGGTGCAAGTGAAGGAGAGTTATTTTTAAAAAAAGTACAAAATGCTTAAAATAAAATTTGAGGAACCAAATCAGTAGTTTCTACATTTTTTTTTAACATAAATGCTTATCTCCAAGTATGATAAGGCAGTCTGGTGCTTCAGTATTTTTACTGAGAGATTTATTGTGACCCCTTTCCCAGCACTGGATCAGTGATTCCCTGAGTCCTAGCATTTGAAAATGAGGCAGGAAAAATATAATCAGCTGGTGAATCCAGTCTTATTATTGATACAGAATAATGATGCTGGTTTCTAAACTAATGATAACACTGTTAACTTAATACTGTTAACTACCTGCCTAACAAGCCAACGTACTTGAGTTGAGCAACGTGTGTGTCAAGTTTTTCTGCATTGGACTGTAGCGAACGTCTGCCACAGATGTGGAATCACCTCAGCCAATTGGGGTGAGTGACATTTGGTGCTCTCCCTGTCAGAGAGGGAAAGGTGAAGGGGAGACAAAGTGAATTGTGGAGAAGGCTGAGCCTTGGTAGAAATGTGATCTTCACTCGAATGCACAGACATGCTTGGGGAAATTACTGGGGACTTCGTCGCCTTTTGTGTCATTCGACCTATTATTTTAACTATCTGGAGTTAATTGGTTCTGGTGTATTTCTGAATGTAGACAGTTCATGTCCTTGATACTAAAAACTTTTGTTTCCAGTTAACCAATGTAGTTCAACTGCCTTGAGAGGAATTCAAGGCTAAGCTTTGTTTCAAAATTAACTCGGCTGACCTTGACTCTGACATTCTGCTCCCTTGCCCTAATCCAATTTTAACAAAATGATTGCTGTCACAGGCAGGTCGAATGATTCTTTTTGGCGGGAGAAGGGGATTGTTATCGCATTTAACCTAGTTATTGATGTATGACTTTGCAACCTGAGTGTAATACGTCTTGGCACAGCTGTGATGGGCTTCCAAGGTGCTGACACTGAAAATTTAATGAAACCCATTCAGCCTCCATGCATCAGATTCCATATTTTTCCACTTTCTAGTATGTAAACTCCATTTACTTTGTTGAAATTCCAGCACCTGTGCACTTTTGTTTTTTAAAGGGCTGGACTGCAGTAGGGTTTTTAAATACCAACTGGTCTATCAAATTTTACAACTTTGGCAGCTTTGAGTGAGCAGACTCTGACCTATCTAAGGCCAGTTCCTATAATAAAAATCACATCAACACACTGTTTGTACAAAGTATTCGCTTTAACCAAACATTATGTTCAGATGCAAATTGAAAATGCAGCAAAAACTGTGTGGCATAATGAACAATTACAAAAATGAGAAGACTTTGGGATAGGTGGAAAATGGTTCTCAGTTATTTCCATGAATTTCAGAAATCTTACTAAACACAGAGCCTGATTTAGTAGCTACAGATAATGTCTGTGGCCAAAATTCAATTAATGCTATTTTCCAGATTGATAGGGGTTACTGTAATATTGAAGAATACATTTAATATACAAGTTTAAACAATCAAAATGCTCCCATTTAATAATATCCATTTACAAAATAAAGCATTTATCTTTGTTTTTATTACCAAAATTATTTTTAAAAAATCTTCCCAAGAGTTAATAAATTTTGGTTGCATACAGCCAGGCTCTGCTGTCGACCATCAGCAGGACCTAGGCAGCTGGTCAATAAAACTGGAGGTGGGTGGAAGTTGCTCCATCTCGCCAGGCCTGAACGTAATCCAAAATAACTGTCCGGCAGAGGGGGCAAGTTTTTTCTTGATTAAACCAGAGCGAAATACACTCCTCGCAGAATATGTGCTGCAAGGTTTAAAAAAAAAAGGGAGAGTGTTCAGAGAAGGTCTGGGTAATTCATCTCTCAAATGTTGTTTTTAAAACTATCTTTACCTGACAAATGAGAAGAATCGGTTCTCTGAATTCTGTCTGGCAGATGGGGCAAACGTCTCCTGCGTCACTGCACTGATGCTGGGTGGCAGCAATCCCATAGTGCTTCAACAGGAGAGAGAAGATATCTTTATTAGTCACATGAAAACGCACAGTGAAATGCATCTTTTGCGCAGAGTGTTCTGGGGCCAGACCGCAAGTGTCGCCACACTTCCGGCGCCAACATAGCATGCCCACAACTTCCTTTGGAAATGTGGGAGGAAACCGGAGCACCTGGAGGAAACCCACGCAGTCACGGAGAACGTACAAACTCCTTACAGACAGCAGCCGGATTTGAACCTGGGTCGCTGGCGCTGTAAAGCGTTACACTAACTGCTACACTACCGTGCATGCTTAATGCTTTTATTTGGCATTTCTGTATTTTTTTAAAAAAGAAATTTCCATGCATGCATACTCTACTTGCCAGTTTATCAGAAATGAAACCACCACTTAGAACACAAATGTAGGGAACAGTTGCCTGAAATGATGTGGTCAGATGTTTTAGCCATTAGCTTGCACGGAAGAGTGCATTTTCAGGAAACAGACTGCAAGTTGTCACCAATAACAGGCAATTTTCATTGAATCAGCATGTTACAGCATTGAGCCCAATTTGCCTAAACAATGTGAGCTATTGTATACCATAATAATGTTGGGAGTTCTGTTAGTTCCAAATCTCTGCTCTTTCCCTATTGCTCAAACTGTCCCTTTAAGTATTTATCCAATTCCTTTTTGTAAGCAATTAATGAATCTGCATCTACCACAACTTTACAAGGCATTACAAGTTTTTAAAAGAGCTCTGTCATTATCCTGGATTGTTTGCCAATCATTTTAAACTTGATTCCAATCTTTCCAGTTATCTATCTAAACCTTTAAAGGTGTTATACTCTTCTAATTTAATTCCTTTACAAGCTGCTTTACTCCAAGGAGAACCCTAGATGCTTGTAATTGAAATGCCTCATCACTGGAACTATTGTAGTAAACCTAGCCAAGGGAGTTGTGGATGGTCAATCACCGAGTATATGGAGAGAAAGTTTTTACATATTAAGGAAATCAGGGATAGCACAAGAAAGTAGCACACATGTAATAGATCAATGATAATCTTATTGGATGGAAACCCAAGCACTACAGGTCAAATGGCCTACTCGTGTTCTTGTTGTGTTTTTCTTTGGGCCTTCACATCCATTCCTAAAAATGTAATGAGCAGAATTGGATGGAAGTGCCTTGTTGTGGCTCACCTGGCACTTTAAAAGTTACAACATAACCTTTTTTTTAATTACTCCATGCCACTGCTTATAAGATCCACTATGCATTCTCATTTCATTTCTCAACCTGCCTAGCTACCTTCAAAGGGACAAGCACCGTACACACAGGGCCCTCTGTTGCCATTTGGTCCACACTGCTTCTCATTCTTGTGAATGACATGCCTGCCTAATGAAACCGACAGTATAATTTAGGGCCTCAATGCTGGAGACGTTGGTGTCAGAGAGGCTCCTGATATTGATTTGTTTTTCAGACCGGGGGATTTGGAGGATTTGTGAAGACAGTACTGGTAGTATGTCTGTAGTTGGTGCAAGTTTCAGAAGCATATTGAAGATCAAGGATTGTTGCTGCCTGGTATACCATGAATTCTCTGCCAGGTCTGAGGTCTTGATCTTTAAATGAGTTTTTCCTTAAACAGTTGATGACGAATTATCTGCTTTCACAGAGAGATGGCTCCCAAAGAGTCCAGGTTTTCCAAGGTCTCCGCGTAGACCTTTATTGTCAGAAGGTGACATTGAACAGCCAAGGACAGGTTAATAGAGAACCTTTTGTTTTCTGGATGTTGTACCATTCAAAAGGGAATTAGATAAGTACTTGAAAGGGAAAAAAGTGCAGCCATGCAGAAGAGGGTAGGGCAGTGACACTCGCTGGATTGCTCTTGCATAAAGCCAGCATAGGCTCGGTGGGCTGAAAATCCTCCTTGTGATTCTGTGTTAGTAACTTGAACCTGAGACAGACTGAGATTCAAGTGAAAGCTAAAGATCTCTTCAACAACACACAAAAACTTGAAAGTTTAGTTCTGTGGCTTTCTGGATATAATAGGGAGTGTCTGTAAAGATGCAAACTGAAGGTATTTATGTTGAGCTTCTTATCTGCATTTTTGATAAGACTGGTTGCAGTTCCCAAAGTGGCCATAAGATGGCAGTTGGCCAGCATTTTATCAATATCTGTAGTCACTGCCTGGAAAAGACCTACTTAAAGGGGACGGAGAGGGTTTGTTTCCAGCCAGGAAGGACAAGACTGGATTTCCTTACCTGTTTATGGAAAAAACTCCGCAGAACCTTCCTGAAACTACTCCACCGACTATAGATTCCAAGGAGCTGAGGATCGGACACAAGAAGGTCAAAGACTATGTTTATAAATAAATATTTCTTTCTTTCCTCCCAACCCCATCTCACCCCAAACCTACATTAGTTTATTTCAGGTGGTTCCCTTACATGGTGTGTAGGAGGGCTAGGGTGGGGAAATGGTAGTTGTGTTGGAAAAGCAAGACAGATGGCAACAAAGCAAATCTTTCCCTCCGACTAAACTACGCTGTTACTGTGAGGCATCAGTGCAGTGAATGTGTCAAATGCACTTCATTTCTGTCAGCAGAACTGTCAGGGCATCATCCTAATGGCTGCACGCTGAGTCACTGAGTCAACACTCAATAGTTACACTAAGAACAAACTACCATTACCTCTTCTCTGTCAACACTGACCGACAAACACTGTAATAGTGCTACTTGTCATTTTGATTTTTCTCCTTGGGGGAAAAAAACAAACTAAAAAATGCACTGTAGATAGATCAGGATACAGTATTAGATTGTGTGTTTTCCTTTGATTTGCTATGGGGGTATGTACAGCAGCAATATGGACACTCACCAGGAATGGAAAGAAAAGCAGGAGACTTAAGACATTGGGACAACTTCCAGCAGAGGACGCAAGGTTAAGGAAATTCACAGGAGGCATTTTTAAATTTCAGAAGGTTAGTTCTGTTTTCCTCGGTTGGAAAGAGTAAGCTTCAGAATGTCATAAAGTATGGATCTATCACTATCCTATCCCTGAATGAAATTGGAAGCTCTGGACACTAACAGCTGCATAAATGGGAGAGGGTTCAGGCAAGTGGAAATTTAGGCAGTTGATAAGAAAGGACAAGGCAATGATAACAGGAGTGTGAGAGGAAGGGGGAGGGAACATGTACAGTCACAGTGGGGAAAATGGTAAAAAGACAAAACTAAAGGCTTTTTATCTGAATGCAACCAGAATTCATGACAAGATAGATAAATTAATGGGCATCTCTATATGGGACTAGCTTGGTTGGCATGGACCAGTTGGGCTGAAGGGCCTGTTTCTGTGCTGTATGACTCTAAACAGAAATTAAATGGGTTTAATTCAATGGGTTTGAGCCATTACAGAGACCGTTGCAAGGTGATCAAGGCTGGAACTGAGCATTCTAAGGTATCTGGGGTTTCAGAAGAGAGCAGAAAGGAAGAGAAGGTGGATACCACTGTTAATAAATAATTAGTTCTGACAAAGGGTCTTCGGCCTGAAACGTTAACTCTGTTTCTCTTCCCACAGATGCGGCCTGACCTGTTGAGTCTCAGCACATTTTCTGTTTTAGTTTAGATTTCCAGCATCTACAGTTCTTTTGCTTTTCATTTATTTATTCTGGTGCATTTAGATAATTCTGTGGAAACTGCATTGGTGGTACAGTTCCTGTGCCTTGAGATGCCTCATTATAGGAAGGAAGTGAAGGCATTACAGAGGGCTCAGAAAAGTTTTATAAGAATGGATCCTGGGATAAGGGACTATAGAAGAAATTTTTAAAAAAATACAGCCAACATCAGCTCAACCATCACACTGGGAATGGCAGAGCAGGCTCGAGGTTGTATGGCCATACCTGCTCCTGTTTCTTAAGTGCACGTTATGTTCTTAAATGCGTCAATTTTGGCGCATATCCTCCTACTGTGGGGCAATGCTGAAGAAACACTGAACTGTCTGAATTTCTGACTCCCAGAAGCCATGCTAAACCAAGGTACGTTTTGGTTAGGATAAACGATACCAGGGCCACTAATGGAAAGAGAGCAAGCCTGTGTCCTGTCTTACATTTATTCCTCAACCAACATCACAACAATCTGTGGGAGCTTCCTGCAGACAAACTGGCTGAACTAACATTTCTAACATCTGAACATGTGGTGAAAGCAGCCAGAATTAGCAAAGGGCACCATAAAAATGGCTACATTGGTGTAACTGAACGTTAAAAATCCCAAAATTCTATCTGAAAGATACAAAGGACCTGGTCAACATTCAAAGAACAGATTAAATTGGCATTCACATTAATCACTCTTTTCAGAGTTATTTTCATTTTGAGATGCTTCTATATGATAATATTGTGATTCAAAGACTTGCTTTGTAAACATTGATCTTCCCTTTAGACAAGAACAAAAGCAAACATTTCTCCCTTACCTTGAGTATGAGGTAGAACAAACTTAGCAGAATACCCAAAGTCCAGATCAAGGAACCATCCAATTCATTATTACCAATCAGATACCATGACCAAACAGGCATGGGCACCAGAGAACGGTGAAACTGGTTCACTTCTTCAATGACCATGTACCACTGACCCTTTTAAGAGAGAGAGAATTAGAAAAAAACAATCAAACCACCAATACCATCATAATCAGCACACACTCCCATCACAACCTTTCTATAGGCAATTCTCCATGTTATGTACCTGAATCAGCTTGGAGGACTTTTTCAACTTGTTACTACATCAAAAGTAATTAAGGAGCACTAAAATCCAGTATTCTGAAGTCTAAAACACATTGCTTCCTAAAGCTGATCAAAGAAATTCTTACAAGAAAACAATGTATACACATATGATATTTATACATATATGACTTCTTTATTAGTCACATGTACATCGAAACATGCACTGAAATGCATCTTTACGTAGAATGTTTGGGGACAACCTGCAAGTGTCGCCACGCTTCTGGCGCCAACATAGCATGCCCACAACTTCCTAACCCGCACGTCTTTGGAATGTGGGAGGAAACCCAACAGACACAGGGAGAACGTACAAACTCCTTACAGACAGCGGCCAGAATTGAACCTGGGTCGCTGGCGCTGTAATAGTGTTACGCGAACCGCTACATTACCCTGCCTGCTCCTACATTACCGTGCCTACTAACAATTACCCAGTGTTTTGCTCACTGCAAACTGAATGAAATATTGCATTATAACGTTTAAAGCACACACATCTTGCCCATTATATTATACTTTTGTTATGACACAAGCTGCAGTAGTTCTTTAAGGCCAGAAGATAATGCAGGTTGAAGTCTACCCATCAGTTACAGAGTATAGCTCAGAAGCATCAGATATTTAATACTGTGTACGAATGAAAGATAATTTGTTTATAATCAATAATGATAAAAGCTACCAAGAGAGCTTTATATATTTTAGTTTGACTTTATAAGCAACCAGTTGTGATATTAGTGACAATAAATGTTTAACAGGAAACTTATTTCATAAATTAGTTAAGTGTTTTTGGATTAATATCCCACCATTGAACTGTTAAATGGGTTAATGTTTTCTAACAATCTCCATCAGGCTTCGTCTGAGTTATCATTTACTCGAGATTTAGGACATTCCAGGATCATTCCCCAGTTCCACATCCCTAATCAATCAATATATACTTGGATTTTACAAAAGAAACTTTCTGTCACTCACAGACTGTCATCAAGAAAACAAGCACACTACATCTGTTCTGGGTACGTGTGTCACATCATGTTAGGGCTTTTTGAACTCCCATGAGAGAGTTTAAATATTTGAGCATGTTATTTACTCTTAAGTATTCCGCATGTCAGCAAAGACTCTTACAAATTTCTGTAGGTGTACACTGGAAAGCATTCTGCCTGGTACGGAGGCACCAATGCACAATGCTAGAGGCAGCAGAGGGTTGTAGACTCAGTCAGCTCCATCACGGACACAACCCTCCCCACCATCGAGGACATCTTCAAGAGGCGGAGACGAGGACGGGACACACCCTCTTCTCGTTACTACCATCGGGGAGATGGTAGAGGAGCCTGAAGACCCACACTCAACGTTTCAGAAACAGCTTCTTCCTCTCTGCCATCAGATTTCTGAATGGTCCATGAACCTATGAACACTAGCTCATTATTCCTTTTTGTTTGCACTATTTATTTTTGTAATTTATAGTAACTTTATGTCTTTGCACTGTACTGCTGCCGAAAAACAACAAATTTCACATCTCAAGCCCATGATAATAAATCTGATTCTGAAGTTTCTGATTTGGAACAGGTACTTACTTGAACAGCCACACACCCACTATTTTTCCACTTGAAACTGAAATTTGGTCAACATGAGTTTTAAGGAGCATTGAAGAGGCAGGAAGGGTAAAGAAATTGGACAGAAAGAACTCAAGAGCACAGAACTTTGGAAGCTGAAGGCACAGTAGCCAAATAGCACAAATTGTAACGTCAGGGATGTTCAAAATCGGTGCAGCACACCTAACTCAATAGATCCTAGGGTTGGAGGTGGAAGAAAGAAATTGTGAAGAGACTTGAAAAACAGGATAAGAATTTTAAAACAGAGGTATACCTTAACTGGGAGGAAATACAGGTCTGTGGGCACAAGGGTGATGAATGCATGAGTTAAGATACAGGCCTGCAGCTTTGGATGATGTCCAAAACATGGGAAACTGGCCAGCGGGCATCAGAATGGTCAAATTCAAGGAAAGCAGAGGCTTAGATAAGGTTCCTTCAGCACACGAGGTGAAGCAGTAGAGTCAGTGGAAGTCATTGAGATGAAATGCTGCTGCTCTTTTTGTGGGCAAATACAACACCAAGTTTCCAGGGAAAGGGAGAGATTCCAAAGCCTTTCACAAACAATAGTTGCAGCACAAGTTCCATGAATACTAATTCATAGCTGGACATGTGCACACAAAATAATCAAAGCTTCTTGCATGCCATCTGCTAAATAAATAATTCCAGGATATTTGGTGTCTCTTTTGTAACACATTTACCAGGAAATCTAACCCTACTTGAGGACAACAGTATTCTTAAAAAAAAGATTCAGAATGTGGAGCATATCCATGACAACAGTCTCCAAGTGCATTGTTTTCATACTAAAAGAACAAGAACAATTAGAGAGGTAAAGGAATTCTTAAAATGGACTAATCTTATGGACACCTGGTAATCTGACAACCTGACTTCCCCACCCTCATACCATAAAAATATCTTCCAAATCTTCTGTTTGAAATGCCAATTTAAGCCAGGCCAGACGTCTGCAGGGGAATCTTTCCTGGTCCGAAAGTCATGATACTGAAAACATCTTGGTAACCAATCATTCAACTATAGCAGGGCAAGGCTCTTAAAGGTTTCTTATTTCTGTTTGTGCTGTTAATTTAAGGACACAACAGAATACTTTATAAACTGTTGTAAATTGGATTATTTTTAAACAGATTTTTTTCAATGTTACCTGTACATAGTTGGAAATATTTAAAAGCCAACTGCTCTCTAAATTGCCACATGCCAGAGGTTGCCAAGTGATTTTCTCAGTCTTGAATGTTACAGCTAAACAGTGGAACATAAATATCAGGCTCAGCTGCAGCACAAACAGTGTTACAAATAAGCTTACAAAGTCTTTGGGAAGCATTGTGGTAGCTCTGGTGTGAACATTTGAGGCTTAGCATCAGCTTCAGTTCTACATCCTCAGTCGTGACATAACAATCCCAAATAAATTTAAGTTTGATGGCTTGCATTGTGAAGTCACTGAGTTCTTTTGAGCCAAAGAAGAGATCCAGAGATGGGAAGTTAACATACTAATTCCTGGTGCCTGCAACATCCTCAAATGGCAAACTGCAGCTAACCTCATACCTGCCCATTCCTCTCACGTGAGCCCACACAATTTATGCTGACAGACATCAACACCACTTTCTTGCTCTGTCCCAATCCCCATACTCTTCAACTCCCTTGTAGTTTAAATGTCTGTTATGATTCTACCTCTGCAGGATTCTGTGGTAGAGAAATCCAAAGAGTACTTACACTCAGAGAGAAAAAAAATCACAAGGAGCCAATACAAGGAAGTACTATCCTGTCACCAAGCATAAAAGCATGGTGTCTCTGATCATGGGAGATTAGTGTTTGGCGATCCAAGTGCTGAAAAACATCACTTCAGTTATGAGGATAAGTTGGAAAGTTTAGGACTGTTCTCCCTAGACCATATAGAAGGTCGAGAGATGGTTCAAAAGAGGCTACCAACATGATGACAGATTTTGATGGAATAAAGAGTGATGAGCTATTCCTCGTGGCAAGTGGATCAATAACCAGGGGGGGGGGGGGGGGGGGGGGTTTAAATTCAGTGGCAAATGATCTAGTGATGGCAGATGAGAAGCTATTTTACACTCAGCTCTCAGGATAAAATTGTAAAGTTGGTGGAAGGTGGATCCCATAAAAGAAATTGAATGATCCAATAATGCCTGATGGAAGTGAACTTGTGATGGGCAGAGAACAGAGCCAGGAATAAGTCCAGTTTGATGCATGTGCAGTCAAACGGCATATCACTCCACATCTTTCCCTTCTAATCACAGGAGCTGTAACATGTTCAATTATGCAGAGTCATAGAGTTGTACAGCACAGAAACAGGATCTTCAGCCCTGCGCATCTATGCTAATCGTCATGTCTATCCATATTAATCCCACTCACCTGCATTAATTCCACATCCCCCTATGCCTTGATCATTAAAGTACCTGTCCTGATGCCTCTTAAATGTTGTTACTGTTCCTGCCTCCACCACTTCTTCTGGCAGCTCATTCAAGATGCTAACTACCCTTTGTGTGAAAAATTTACGTGGAAGAATTTAAAACTTACAAGGAGAGGCTGCCGACTTTAAAATGCTGAAATTTTTTCTGATTCAGACTGTAAACTACCTCGGTCTCAGATTGTCACCAGTAAACTTACTCTTGATTTGAATGACATCAGTGATGAAGGCACCAATAGGACAAGGCACTTGAATCCCATAGAAAGAAACTTCAATATGAAGTCTGCAGTTCCCACGATCCACAACGCATCCCAGAATCCAATAGGATCAACACTGGGATGAAGGAAGATTAAACTGCAAAAGGAAAGTAAGTTTAAAATTTTTCAAATGTCATTTGCACCGAACTTAAAGGAGTAACAAAAGTAATCAAAGAATAATTTAGTTGTTTGTACAGGAATGAATCCAATCAAATCACTAAATTAAGTGGCATTCAGCATGTCAAAGTTCTTGCAATCTATTGCCTTTGCATTGTTTTTTTCTAATTAATTAAATATCACATTGCATCCCCTCCAAGCATGGAGAAGCTGTTAACAGCAAGCTTGGCCAATATCCCTAATATAGCTAACCCCATGCAATTTTATTTTGATGACACATCTGGTGCCCTGGGACAGTTTTCAATGCTATATAAATGGAACTTAATGTAAAAGAAACTGATTAAACATTCGTTACTAATGCAGACTGGTTGTCACATTTGTCTGCAGAAAAGTCAATGTAAAAAGATGTTGGAAGCTTAGCAGGTTTATGAATGCTACCAATAGCCTATCATAATTAAGATGGTTCTCACCTTTCATCCGCGCACTCAGTTTTACCCAGATTACATTTTTCTATTCCCCAGCCTTGGATCTTTCTTCTCCTAATCATCTCCATGCAGGAGCAGAGCAATGTTTGCAAGTTTTATTTGATCTACAAATTATTGTCTCTTTCACGGTTAAAGCATTTACTGGTCCTGGTTTCCTTTGGCACCCCCCACCCAAAATCTCACAAAGATCCCCACTGGGAAACAATTAGGAATTGAAATCCAGACTGCTATCCAGATGCTCTCAAGATGGTCACTGAGAACTCAATGTGCATTCCTGGGAACAGCCCTTACAGTACAGAATTCTGTGTCAGGCAGCTGTTTGGGACAAATCTCAAAAGATACCTCTGCATGCCATTCCAGTCCTTCTCGGCTAGGGAGAAGGGTAATACCCTCATTTCCAGTGCAGCCACTGCGGCTGATATGCTGATCACACATGATAGATCTGATTTGGGGGGGGGGGGGGGGTGGCGGCGGCTTTCTCTTCACCAACTAAGCAAGGTCTTGGTACTTGCTTGAAAGCTTCACTGATGAGGCATTCTGTCCAGTGAGCATCACAGTCTACCCAAAGAGCCACCCCACTGGATCTACCATCTCCTTTTCCAAGCCACTACGTCATTGACGTGATAAACGGTGTTTTTCTGGATAAAGTGTTCTACGAGGGACAGGTGGTGTGGGATGAGCCAATGAACATCCTGAGGCAATGTGGCTAAATCCATCCTTCAGAACATTGGGGATAAACAGAAACTCAATACATAATGACATTTGGTGTTTACACACCCAGGGTCTATGCACGGCTTGATGCAGCCACGCGCAAAGGTAACCATCAGAACAAAGGTCACATTGGGCAACTAATTTTCCCTACATTCTCCCTGGAAGTTTATACATCAATTGTTTCCCATTAATGTATTGAGGAAACAAAGCTGGTCTTTTTGTCTTTGTTTTCACCAATGAGAAATTACCTCATGGCTTGGATCTCGACGGGAAAAGCCTGCAGTTCCACATGGAAACATTGGCACCTCAGTACAAGCAGCTGCACATTTTGGAACCACTTAATCATTGAGCTCTGTCAGCCCTTTCCCTGATGCACTTGTGGAGCAGGATCCTGGTGATATGCCCCAAGATTAATGCTAAGGAACTGTCGCTTGGTTCATAAGCCCATTCATTTGAATGGGATTGTAGGGTTATAGGGAAGAAAGAGAAAGTAATGTGCCTTTTCATTGTTTGTTAAACCTGTGTTTTATTTGAATTGGTTATTTATAAATGTGTGGTTTGACTGCTTTTATTGTTTCTGAATGTTTTATCAGAGCTTGACTTTGTCCAACTTGTGGCATACTGCCAGTCAGGGCCTTATTACTTGATTCCAGTACCACCTGAGAATGCAATTCTGTCTGAAGGGTCTTGACCCAAAAAGTCACCTGTCTACTTCCCTCCATAGATGCTGCCTGACCCACTGAGTTGCTCCAGTGCCTTTTGTGTTGCTCCAGATTCCAGCATCTGCCGTCTCTTGTGTCTCCAGGGATCACAGGTGGTGAGATCATGTCCATAAAATCTGGACCAATGGTTGGAGCTATTTTGTTACCCACTCCCACCCTCCATCCCTCTGCCTCCATAGATGTTGCCTGACCCACTAAGTTCCTCCAGCAGTTTCTTTTTTGCCCTATTATTAATCATTGCTAACTATATTTATCCTTGTAACTTTTGAATTCCTCCAGTTAACTGCTGTCCAACTCTTTCTTAAATGGAACCTAGCGAAATAAAACTAATTGCACTACCCACACAAGTGCTAAGATGTCTCCAGCCTCTTTCTCCCTCAAATTTCAGTAAAACATACCTGTAGAAGAGTGACTGGGACCGGAAAGTGTCGTAGAGGAGAAGGGTGGAGGCAGTTAGAAATCCAAGCAACCAGCCACACTGTAATACAGAGCGGCGCTCCTAAAAGACATGCAGAATAGTCACATTCAGTTTGAATTAGCACAATTCAAGAATGTTATCAGTCATCAATGAACTTTTGTCAGGTTTAGTGTATTTACCAGGTAAATCAGGAGGGAATTAGGGATAAAACCATGTATGAATAACAACCACTCATGCAAGATAACTTTGGAACCCAGTGATTCATTCAGAAGCAAAGGGAGGGAAAAAGGCAGGAATGGTTTTAAATAAAAAGAAACCTACCTGTAGGAAGACCTGATTTATAATTATCTTGTTTGCATAAAGGAAAGTTATCCACAGTCCAACACCAACTGCAATACCTAACAGAACAAAACACAGTTGTGATAGACTATAGTGGAATTTTGTTAGTAAAATAAGAAGGTGAAAATACAGCTGAAGTGTGATGCAACTCCAGTCATTCAGATACCTGGATGGGTGGACATTCCAATTACTGTGTTCAATATCCTTCTTCATAGACATATCATAGTAAACTACTGCCTCATCTGCTCAGGTGGATGTACATGACACTATTTTAGGCAAATACTTCAAATCAACAGCCCTTAAAAAAAATCTGATCATCACTACAATTTGTTCAAATCAACTGTTATGTTCCTACAGTGACTACAAATAAAAACTTCATTAGTGTCCCAGCAGCACAAAAGGGCTTCTATAAACTGGAAGTCTCTTTAACTGGAGGTGAAAAGGTAGCCTGGGAGCATGACATTTTATGTTTAATACAAAAACACGGAGAATGCTGTGAACAACCAGTCAAAGCCCTCTCACCTGATTGATACAAATTGCAATTTCTCCAAGATTCATCCAGTCCAGGCTGCCAATAATCAATTGTTTTAAACTATCAAACTTGAATGAAAGTCACCAAGCAGGCAGATCCTCAGGGGTGACTTGGGCTTGTCAAATTAGTGATAATACCATACAGAAGGAATTTCTGGAGTGCATACAGGATGGCTTTCTGGACCAATGCAGTAGTTCCCTAGTTGAGGAACCAACTAGAGAATAGGTCTTCTTAGAGTGGGTATTGTGTAATGAGAAAGGATTAATTAACAGTCTTGTTGTTCAAAGCCTCTTGGGGAAGAACAACCATAATATGATAGAATTCTTCATTAGGATGGAGAGTGACATAGTAGATTCTGAGATAGGAGAGATAGTCACAGTGTTTTTCCCAGGGTAGGGGGATCTGAAACTTTGTTTAAGGTGAGAGGAGAAAGATTCAAGGGGGATCTGAGGAACAAGTTTTTCCACACAGAGGGTGGCGGGTATATGGAACAAGATGTCAGAGGAAGTGGTAGAGGTGGATACAATTACAACTTTTAATAGACATTTGGACAGGTTCATACAGAGGAACGGTTTAGAAGGATACAGGCCGAACATAGACAAACGGGACTAGCTTAGGGAGGCACCTTGGTCGGCATGGACAAGTTGGGCTGAAGGGCCTGTTTCCGTGCTACATAACACTATGACTAAGGCTCTGAATATAATTAAAGGCGCTGGATATAAATAAAGGACGGCATGAAACAAGAGTTGGTCAAGATAGATTGGGGAATGTTACTTATGAGACGGATGGTGGATTGGCAATGGCAAACATTTAAAGAGAGCATGGATGAACTATAATAATTGTTCATTCCTGTCTGGAACAAACATAAAACAGGGAGGCTGGCTTAACAAGGGAAATCAGAGAGAGAATTAGATCCAAGGAGAAAGCATATAACTTGGTCCTCAAAAAGCAACAAAACTGAGGCTTCTATAGATATATAAAGAGAGAAAGATTGAAGACAAATCTACAGTCAGAAATAGCAAAATTTATAATGGGGGGGGGGACAAAGAAATGGCAGACTACTTAAACAAATACTTTGGTCCTATCTTCACAAGGGAGGACACAAATAAACTCCCTGAAATATTAGGGAATCTGGGGTCGAGTGACAGGGAGGCACCAAAGGAAATCAGTGTTAATAGGAAAATGGTTTTAGGGAAATTAATGGATTGAAGGCTGATAAATTCCCAGGACCCGAGAGTCTGCATCCCAGAGTACTGGAAGTTGCCCAAGAAATCACTATGCATCTGTGGTCATTTTTCAACATTCATTAGACTCTGGATCAGTTCTTACAGATGGCAGGGTAGGTAATAAAAGCCCATTATTTAAAAGAGGAAGGAGAGAGAGAGAACAGAATTACTGATAGGATGCAGAACAATTTGGACAAATGCATGGCAGGTGCAGTATAATGTGGATAAATGAGGTTTTCAACATTGGTGACAAAAACGGGAAGGCAGACCATTATCTGAATGGCAAGAGATTTTTCAATTGTTGTTATTTGTTTCTGAATGTTTTCTGAAGGGCAATAAGACCCAGATACCCTTGTGCACCAATCAATGAAAGTTAAGCATATCGATGCAGCAGGCAGTTAAGAGGCAAATGGTATGTTGACCTTCATAGTGAGAGGAATTAGTACAATAGAGGGGATGTCTTACTGCAATTGTACAGGGTTAGATCACGCCTTGAGTATTACGTGGAAGCTTTGGTCTCCACATCAGATAAAGGTTGTTCTTGCTATGGGGGGAGCGCAGCAAAGCCTCACCAGACTGATTCCTGGGATGGTAAGACTGACACATGAAGAGATATTGGGACATTTGGGCTTATATTCACTAGAGTTTAGAAGAATGAGAGAAGACCTCATTACAACTTATAAAATCCTGACAGGTCTTGACAGATAGGAAAGATGTTCCCAGTGGTGGGGAAGTCCAGAAACATAGGTCACAGCTTAAGGATGGGGGTAGGCCATTTAGGACTGAGACAAGGAGAAATTTCTTCAGCTAATGAATGGCAAAACTGTGGAATTCTCCACCATAGAACAGAGATGCAGCCAAATCATTAAATACATTCAAACAGTTAGATATAGTACTGATGGATAAAGAAATCAAGGGATTTAGGGAGAAAGCAGGAACTGGGTATTGAATTAGGGATGATCAGCCAAGATTATAGATGGCAGAGTGGTTCAAAGGACTGAATGGGCAACTGTTGCTTCTAATTTTTGATTTGGTTTCTATACTCAAACATTTTGATTAAGTAGCAACTACATTGAGAAACTTGTAAAATAATCACAATTTTTAAATTCATAGCAGGGATGCGTTGCTGCTGAGATTGCCCGAGTCTAATGCCTATCCCCAACTTTGAAGTGGTGACAGTGAGCCATTTTACTGAACCATGACTGGTCTTAAAGTGAAGGTACTCCTGTATTAGGATGATGTGCAACTTTTGTTGTGAATGTGTGACTTTTCCTTGTGCCCGCTGCTCTTGTCCTTGGGTGGTAGAGGTCAATTGTTTGAAAAGTGCTGTCAAAGAAGCCTTGCTGAGTTGCTTTGCTAATGGAGAGAGTAGATGTTTAATGTAGGGGATGGGGGTGACAATTAAGCAGGCTACTTGGTCCTGGATGTTGTTATGTTTTTAATTTTTTTTAAATGGCGGAAAGCCTTTAGTATATCAGGAACACCCTGGCTCTGACCTGCTCTTGCAGCCACAATATTTACTTATTAATTCAACCAAGTAGAATTCTGATTAATGGTAATCCTCAGGATTTTGGTAACAGGAATTCACAAATAATTTAATCAAACTTCAGTGGGAAGTGATTTGGCTCATTCTTGTTAGAGATGATTCACACTCTGGCACTTGAGTGGCTCAAATATCTTTTTGCCACTGGTCCAGAGCTTGTTGCATGGGAATAGACATTTCATTTTCTGAGGAATGTGAACAGAATTGAAGACATCCAATTATCAGTGAACATTTCCCCTTCTCATCTGATGGTATTGGTGAATAAACTGAAGATTGTTGGGACTAACCTAATAAACTGGAGCTAAGATAATAGGACTCTAACAAGCACAACCATCTTTACTTGCAGCAAGTTTGATTCCATTCGCTCACAAGTTTTTCCTTTGACTGCCATCACTGGCAGATTTTCTGAATTACTCATGTTATTTCAATTAATAATCCAACACTATTTTAATTTTTTTTAATGTTACACAGTAGTATACTAAATTTACCAGCATATCCAATGTGTTTAAAGGGAGCACAGAAAATAGGACCCCAATGTTTAAAGGGAGAGTGAGAACAAAACCCTAATGAGCCAGCTGCCAAATCACTCTGATAGTGTGTTTTTTTTTAAATCTGAAATTTAAATTTTTTTTAAAAAAATCTACAGCATGGTAACAGGCCCTTCCAGCCCAACGAGTCCACACCGCCCATTTTAAACCCAATTAACCTACCCATACGTCTTTGTAATGTGGGAGGAAACCGGAGCACCCGGAGGAAACCCACGCAGACATGGGAGAACGTACAAACTCCTTACAGACAGCAACGGGAATCGAACGCTGATCGTTGGCACTGTAATAGCATTGCACTGACTGCTATGCCACCTATCAGAGTTTTACTATACTTGGATGGAGGCAGTGCAGAGAAGGTTCATTGGGTTGATTCCTGGCAACAAGCAGGTGACATCCAAATAGTGGTTGAGCAGGTTGTGCCTATACTCATTGGAGTACAGAAGAATGAGAGATGATCTTATTGAAACAAGATTCAGAGGGGCTAACCACGTTGATGCTGTGTTTTTTTCCTTGTGAAGGTATCTGGACCTCTGCAGCTTTGGTTCAGAATAAGGAGTCACTCATTTAAGACAAATGAGGAGGGATTTCTTCTCTCAGAGAATTGTGCCTCTGGAATTCTCCATCCCAGAGAAATAGGGAGGCAGACCCATTGAAAGTATGCAAAGTGGAAAATAACAGATATTCAAACTACGAGGGAGTCATGCATCAGTTGGGGGGGGGGGGGGGGGTGGAAGTTGAGTGTTCTTGTGTTCCTATCCACCACAGACTGTTTATAGCCCTATACTACCATAATGAACCATGAAAACTCTGGAACCTTGCATACTGTTTCCCTGAATATTCACTGAGAAGAAACTTACAGAACAGATGCTAGTTACTAAAATGAATTATTCAATAGTGATTCAGAATTTGTGGTTCTGTACATTTCAGAAAATCTGCACTATTAAATGTTGCAAATTTGTACAAAATCTTTTTCTGAAGTTACAATAAATAGACTCAGGGCTGAAGAACCACTTATTTATAATCAACTGAATTCACAACAATTTTTTTTTGAAAAGGGACAAGCCTTGAACAGTTATTATGATGCTTCGCATAACAGAATTGCAGAACAGCCTTGCAGATCAGTACATCAAAAATTGGGTCTCACCTCCCTCTAGTGACCTTGCCAGAAAAAGCCTCATTTAAGTCTAATGGCTACTGGTGCAATGATCCAGCAGGTTCTCCTGAATTTTAATTAAACAAATAATTTAAAAAATACACCCGAAATTCTGTGGGAGTTCCCACCACATTACCTCCCGTCAGAGGAGATATGGGACAATATTTAGAATCTCAGGGCTGCAGAATAAAGGGTTTCAATGTTACAATCAATATTTTTTTTCTAAAAAGAGTTAGTGGGCTCATGAAATATTTTTCATACCTAGAGCATGCTGAAAAATCAGTTTGGCACAAATGATGACAATATATGGGAGACTCCTCTGAAGCCAAAGAAAGATGTACCGAAGTTCTGAGAATGAGCTCGAGTTGAGTTCCCTTTCATCCAGCTCAGATCTTTCTCCTGCAGGACCCTCCGTCCTAGCGTGAGAATGCAAGTGTGAGTGCATATGCGAATGAGAAGAGTTTGCATGCTGGGGTCCTACTCCAGGTCGCCTGCTCTGTTCTTCAGATGCATCCATCTGAATTTGAACAACTTCTCTGGAAGGATGTGACCCACTCTCTGGAGCCCCAACAAATAATTCAGGATGTGAAGCTGCACTTTCCCCTGCTGTTCCAGTTTGCAGCTGCATGTGGGGTTGGCTGATACCAGTGTGCACAGTGACAAATTCGTTCTGCATTTCAGGTCCTACTGACTGGCTGTTCAGAATCCCTGGTCCGTGCAGCATTCTAGAGTTCTGGCTCGAATGTCTCCTATAAAGTTAGAACCAAGTCATCGCATTAGTTTCATCAACAGGAAGACTTGACAATTTAACTGCAGAAGTAGTACTCTTGATAAGCTGATTCCTTTCATGTTCTTACCTTACTGCTGCCTAGAAGGTAAATACCTGGTATCTTCCCACACTCTCAACTGGTTTCTAGGGAGCACAAGGGACACCCCAGGCATGGCTTCTCCTAACCGCATTCAGAGAAGACAAGTCATCCAATTTGCATTTCTCTGTCATAAAGTTGATGCAACCTTAATGTTATCCTTATTACTGTTATTCAAATTCTAGTCAGACGCAAAGTAAATGCCAGAGATTTTAGGAACAATGGGATCTTGGTGTGCAAGTCCATAACTCCCTAAAAGTGGTAAAACAGGTGCATGCTATAGTAAAGAAGGTATTCGGCATGCTTGCCTTTGCAAGCCGAGGAATGGAGTATAAGAATTGGGACATCATGCTGCAGCCGTACAAAACATTTGTTACACCACACTTGGAGTATTGTGTACAGTTCTAGTCACCACACTACAAAAAGCATGTGGTAGTAATAGAGAGAGCACAGAAGAGATTCACCAGGATGTTGCCTGGAATGGAGAGCCGTAGATTTAAGGAGATTGGATAAGGTTGGTGTATTCTCACTGGAATGTAGGAGACCAAGGGTGACATTATAGAGGTTTACAAAATTAAGAGGGGCATATATAGGATAGATAGTCAGGGTCTTTTTCCCAGGGCACAGGGGATCTATAGCTAGAAGGCACAGGTTTAAGGTGAGAAGGAAGAACTTTAGAGGAGATTTGAGGGGTAAATTTCCCTCCCTCCTGCCCCACAGGTTGGTGAATATCTGGAACGAGTTTCCAGAAGCTGGTAGAGGCAAATACAATTACAACATTTAAAAGGCATTTGGACAGGTAATTAGATAGAAAAGGCATAGATGGATATGGGGGCTAATGCAGAAAAAATGAGATTAACATAGATGGGCAACATGGTTGTTATGGATAAGGTAGGCAAAAAGGGCCCATTTCTGTGCTTTACGATTCTATGATACCCCAATTACAGGAGTCCATCTCCCATCAAAATAAAACTATGCTCTAGTCATCACGTACAATGTTCATTGTTTTCTTTGTAAAATCATAAAACATTTTGATATTCAACTTTGGCTCAAAAGTAGAAAAGTTCATCTCACTCGAGGAATCCAAGAACAATAATCACCAAAAGTTAACTGCTTACTTTAAAATCATTTTGCTATTTGTGGAGAGGGGGAGCTGGCCATGCCCAAACTGATCACCTCAATTTCCTGCAGAACAGTGTTCATAATTCAATACTAGTTCACCAGCTACGCAATCCCTTGTAGTTGAGTTCTTTCTCTTTGGGTAAGAGTTCCTCTGCAACATCTAAGAAATATCACATGGTTCTAAAGATGGTATAGAAGCGATTTGCTTGAAAGATTCCTTGATGGGGTAAATATCAAGGTTAGAATGAAGAAAAGGGGGTTGTTCTCCTTGGAGCAAAGGCAGATGACAGGACATGTGACAGGATGTACAAGATTATTACAAATTTAAATAAGGTCAATAGAGGCATGTCCATTTACAGATATGGAGCCACGGCAACGGGCTCAAAGACAGAGTCACAGAGTAAAGAAGGCATTCGGTTTGCTTGCCTTCGCAGGCCAAGGAACTGAGTCCAAGAGTTGGGACATCACGCTGTAACTGTACAAAGCATTGCTTAGACCCCGCTTAGAGTATTGTGTACAGTTCTGGGGCGTACAGACGGAGAGGAAGAAAGTGAATTTTATTACACATAGACACTGGTTAAGACCTGGAGCTCATTACCTACAACTGGAAATAGACTGAAAAAGTTCCAAAGGGGATTTGCTTAGGAATTTGAGGGAAAATAACATACAGGGCAATGGTGTAACAGCGGGCAGCTAAGGCTCATGAGATTGCCCTATAAAGTGTGGGCAGAGCCTCCCCCCTGCGCGTCTGATACCCGAGGCCTCAGTCAAACACCTTCCACACCCACATCACACGCTCGCCCCCACCGCGAAACTGGACCCCCCACAACCAAAGCCAAGGTAAAGTGTGCGCAAAGCGCCGGCCAGCTGCCGCCCGCCGCCACTGCCGAAGTCCCCGGGTAATTACCTGTCATTGTGAGGCCGGAGCTTCATGCTGGAGAGAGCCCAGCGCCCACCCGCCGCCTCCCTCAGCCCGCTGCAGCCATTTCCTCCGCCACGGTCACAAACCCTCTCGGAGGAAGTCATAGGTTAAAGGTTACACCTATAGCCTCAAACATTTAAATGTACGCGTTTAAAAAGCACAGCGAAGCGTTGACTGGAAAACTAGGTTTAATTTTTGGCGAATAATATTGTCCCCTTTGTGTTTAAAGTATTAAAATATTTTACTTTTGATTGAATCTGACGCAATGACGTTCGACGTCGCTTGGTTGCTGTAGCAACGGGAGCTGTGAGCAGGTAAACGCTGGAGGTTTTATTAGATTAACACACTTTGTTAATGTGACTTCCAAAGCCTACTTTATCGGGGTTTTTTTTTGGCTATACTGTTAAAATTCCAGTTTTCCTGAGAGACCGTAAATTTAAAAGCTCCAGGTGTAATCTAATAAGAAAGATTTGCATTTGTGGGAGACAAGTTAACGTGGGCGGGATGTCACCAAGTACAGCAAGCACTGAAGTTTTCTTTGGCGTTGCGGTTAGAGTATGGACATCGCAGCCGCCAATTTTGTGCAAAAAAAGAACCCACAATGTTATAATGAATAGATAATCTGGTGATTGAGGGGAAACCATTGGCCCCAGGTCGCCTTTGGGATCTTTTATATTTACCCGAGAGGATTGACATCGTTTCTGTAATGGAACAGCTCCAACAATGTAGCTATCCCTCAAAACTGCACTGGAAAACCAGCCTGTATTTTTGTGGTCAGTTCTGTGCAGCGGGACTTGAACCCATAACCTTCTTACTCAGAGGCAAGAGTGCCACCAACTGAACCACAGCCGACACTAATTACAATAATAAGCTGAGAGAGTGTTGTGGTTTCAGAAGTTTCTGATGAAAAATTACACACCGGAAAATGGCATAACCTGTCATTTCACTTCTTGTAACTATTGTCTTACTTAGTTTGCACAAGCCTTGATTTTCAACATTGGCTGCCATGCCTTCAGCTAACTGAGCAATGAACTCTGGAATTCCCCCCTTAAGACTCTCCATCTAATCCACCTCATTTCAGTTATTCCTCAAAATCTACCACTTTGAATTTCAAATTCAAATTTTTGTTTTTAAATACTTCTACCCTCACCTTGCCCACTCTCCCTACCTCTGCAAATTCTTCCAGCTCCTCGAGATCTCTGTGCCCTTCAGTTCTGATTGCTTGTGCTTCCTTGACTTCCTTCACTCCAACATTGGCTGCCATGCTTTCAGTTAACTGAGCAATGATCTCTGGAATTCCCTCCTTAGGACTCTCCATCTAATCCACCTCATTTCAGTTATTCCTCAAAATCTACCACTTTGACCATGCTTTGATCATTTCAAAGAATGGTAGAATGATTAGTTCACAGAAGGAAGCCATTTGACCTGTCACTTTATGTGACATAATGTCAAAATGTGTTTAATTTTTGTTTTTTTGTGCAGCACCTTAAAACATTTTTCTTTGTTATTTGATGCAAAGTATTGTTGTATTTCCATCAATGTTTCTCTCTTAATATTTTACTCATTTTAACTCATTCATTCAGAGTAAGAAAGCAAATTGCTGTACCATTAAAATGATCCTAGATTGATATTCAGATTCAGATCAGTTTATTGTCATATACACCAGGGTGCAATAAAATTCTTTGCTTGCATGAAGCTCATAGATTAAACAGTATACCTACTTTCCTAAAATTTCTTTTTACTCTTATTTATTCTCTCCACCTTTCCTCATCCCTCTCCTCCCCACTCCAAACAAAAGCTTTGGCTCCATGCTTGACTTTGATTCCATGGGCACTGTCCATATTTCAAGTGTATCCACTGAATGAGCTGATATATCCAGGTGGAATCAGGAGGTCAATCTGGAGTGTATTGCAGCAGAAATTGTTGCATTGCTCCTGAGATTTTTATTTCCTTTCCTGAGGCTATTTGTAGTGTCATTATTCTGCCATCCCTTTGAGCTCACTTTATTCATCACAGAGTGGAGATTAAGCCAGATATCTTCCTGTTCTCCAATGATGCAAAATTAGGAAGCAGGGAAGACAAAAATATTTAAACCGTCACTGAAGTTGTTGCAAAAGTTATCACTGAAGATGTTTTTGTTTCCTATAAGCACCCAAATGGTGTTAAAATTTAAAGCATAGTTATATTGTTCCAAGATTAACTCAATCTAAAAATGGAACCTGTATGTTTATGGTCTGTGTTTTAAAATCCTCATTCTTATTTTCAAAATGTTCCATGGCTGCATTATCTATGAAACCCTGTTCCAATTCTGGCCATGTATATATTTTCATCACTTTATCATCGGTGCCCAGCAGTCTAGACACAAACACTAGAATTCCTTTCCTAAATTTCTTCGCCTGTCTACATCTCTATCATCTCTTAAAATGCAGCTTAAAATCTACCTCATGCTGATCCTAATATCCCCTTGCATAGATCAGAGTCAAATTTTGACTGATAATGTTCCAATGAAGTGTCTAGGAATGATTTCAAACACTAAAGATGCTATATAACAGCACTGTTGTTTGAGTATAGCTGAACCATTCATTTGATAAATCCATGGTATCAGTGGAAGAGTTTGTAAGTGTTTAACATAATCACATATTAGGATCAGAAGGAAGAAAATTCTGCATTAACAGCGATATTCCAGAGACGCTTCTGAAAGGTCTCACACATAAATACTGTAATAACCAATTAATTAAGGCACACTAACACAATGTATCTGAAAACCAATTGTCACCTTTAATCATTTGTGCATTATTTAGCTAGAGAATCCTTTTTTTCCATTCTTTTTCATAATTTGGAGGTCCATTATACTACATTCCTTAAATCAAAGCTAACTTTTTCCTTTTGATATTCCAGTTCGTGTCCAAATATCAGAAGTTATTGATGACAGATGAGTACCTCAAGAAGCACTGCATATCATCTGGGGACTAATATGAATTGCCATCCCTTCAAGATGGATTGGCTAGACTCAAGCTTCCAGGCAACATTATACCCTGGGAAACCATGGCACAAGGTGAAGATGTGACTGGATTCTTCTTTAAAATTTCATTCAGGCATTTAAACATTATTGGAAAAGTGTTTTTTAAATTTCAAAATATATTTTATCATATAAAATGTAAATGTAATATAGAGCATTGAGGTCAACATTTTCATATAGCTATATTATTACTTAACATTAGCACATCATCAGTTATTGTTCCTTTTCAATCTTAAAGCAAGTAGTTCACAGGATTCTAACACAGATCTCAGCTAGTAGTGTGCAATGGTAGGAAGCCCTGAACTGTGGCTATTCCCCATAAAGTCCTTGCAGTGGCTGCTCCCAGCTTCAGCATGTCGCTTGGCATATAGTTGTGGATTCTTGAATATGTCTGTTTGCAGCATTCAGTTGTGGACAATACTTTGCACCAGAGGATGCCTTTCACTATGTTAATGGTTTTCCAGCAGCAGTTGATATTTGTCCTGGTGTACATCCCTGGGAACATTCCATACAGCACAGAGACCCGTGTTATGCAGCTGTTCAGGACAAGCCTCGACAAATACTCCTGCATGTCTTCCTAGACATTCTTGGCATCTAAGGAGCGAAGCGGCAGTCTCGCTTCCAGTGTAACTGTCATGAAGGCAGCCTGCGGTGAGGCCAATATGCTCATCATACACAAAAAATCTGATGGAAAGGGCATGAGTCATGACCAAATGTGCAACATATTCATGCTTGTTTTAAAATTTTTAGTGATGAGGTATACTGCTCAATGACTTTGACCGTCTGCTTGCAAACCACCCCATACAATCCAGCATCTTCTTTTCCTGCAGGGCTCTGATGACATCTCTGATGACAGACCACTGTCTCACTGATTTGTGATCAAGAGTGTTCTGCATAAAATGTATTACATGGAACGGCTCAACTAATATGAACAATCCGAGGGAATGTACCCAGACCCATCCTTCAGGTCACTGTGGATACCTACACTTGGTGTTGGCATACCCAAGGTCTCTGCATAGTTTGATGTAGCCTCAAACAAAGGTAGCCATCAGAATGAGGGCCATATTAGGTACAATTCTTCCCCCTATTTCTAAAGGTTAATTTGTTACGGTTCTGCAAGTCTGTTCTATTGTAAAGTTCCAGATGAAGTAGAGAAGGTCTCAGGTGATTGATAAAATACATTTGTGTGATATAGGTCACACCTGCCAGGTACTGCAACAATGAGAGCACCTTGCACCCAATGACGAGGTTCTTTCATGTGAATGTCAGTATACGAGTTTTCTCTTTACCTTAACTATACACTCCACCCAATTCTAAGTATATGTCCCAGCTCCACTAAAGCATATTGCTAGCACTTTAAAGTAATTGGACCTGATAGTATGACCAGCTGCCAATGACTACCACCTGGTAGCTCTGACATCCACCATCATGAAGTGCTTCGAGAGGCTGGTCATGGCACACATTAGCTTCAACCTCCCAGACAACCTCAACACACTGCAATTCGCTTAAGACCGAAATAAGTCTAAGGTGGATGCCATCTCCCTGACCCTACACTCATCTCTGGAGCATCTGGACAGTAAAGACACCTACATTAGACTATTGTTTATTGACTACAGTTCCATCTTCAATACTATAATTCTAAGCAAACTCATCACCAAACTCCGAGACCTGGGACTCAACACCTCCCTCTGCAACTGGATCCTTGACTTCCTGACCAGCAGACCGGAATCAGTAAGGATAGGCAGCAACACCTGCGCCGTGATTATTCTTAATACTGATGCTCCACAAGGCTGTGTTCTCAGCCCCCTACTCTACTCCCTATACACTCATGACTGCGTGGCCACATTCTGCTCTAACTCCATCTACAAGTTTGCAGATGACACCGCCATAGTGGGCCGTATCTCAAATAACAATGAGTTGGAGTACAGGAAGGAGATAGAGAGCTTAGTAACATGGTGTTATGACAACAACCTTTCCCTCAATGTCAGCAAAACAAAAGAGCTGGTCATTGACTTCAGGAAGGGGGGCGGTGCACATGCTCCTGTCTACATCAATGGTGCTGAGGGCGAGAGGGTTGAGAACTTCAAGTTCCTAGGACTGAACATCACCAATAGTCTGTCCTGGTCCAACCGCGTAGATGCCATGGCCAAGAAAGCTCACCAGCATCTCTACTTCCTCAGGAGGCTAAAGTAATTTGGCATGGCCCTGTCAATCCTCACCAATTTTTATCAATGCACCATAGAAAGCATCCTATCTGGATGCATCAAGGCTTGGTATGGCAACTGCTCTGCCTGTGACCAGAAGACTCTGCAGAAAGTTGTGGACACAACACATCACAGAAACCAGCCTCCCCTCCATGGACTCTGTCTATACTTCTCGCTGCCTCAGTAAAGCAGCCAGCATAATCAAAGACCCCACCCACCCCAGACAGTCTCTCTTCTCCCCTCTCCCATCGGGCAGAAGATACAATAGCCTGAAACCACGTACCACCAGGCTCAAGGACAGCTCCTACTCTGCTGTTATAAGACTATTGAATGGTTCCCTAGTACGATAAAGTGGACTCTTGATCTCATAATCTACCTCGTTATGACCTTGCACCTTGTTGTCTACCTGCACTGCACTTTCTCTGTAGCTATTACACTTTATTCTGCATTCTGTTATTGTTTTACCCTGTACTACCTCAACGCACTGTGTAATGAATTGATCTGTATGAACGGTATGCAAGACAAGCTTTTCACTGTATCTCAGTACATGTGACAATAATAAACCAATTCCAATTCCAAAGAACATGGCCTTGCTTTTGTTGTGGTTCACTTTGGCCCCCTAAGCCAAAACTGGTTGTAGGTGCAGACTGACAGTGATTCCAAGCAGAAGCTGGTGACATTATCCATATATAGGGAGGCTTTGATTGACATTTCTCTTATCACCACATCCTTTCCAATGGCAAAGGGCTCTCTGTAGCATACATACAAGACAGAGGAGGGAGGTCAACTTTACTTAATTCCATTTTCAATCAGGATGTTTTCTGTTTCCCTCACTTTGATTACAACTGTGCAACAGATACTTGTGTATAGCAGTCATATCCACTTATGGATTCCTTCCCCAAATCCCAGTTTGGAGAATATGTCCATCATATGTGTGTGCAAAATTCCGTTGAAGGCATTCTCCTGGTACAAGATGGCGAGAGAAATGTCTAGCCTTCCACCCTATATGTAGGCAATCATATCCTTAAGCATTGCAAGGCTGTCAATGATCTTTCTGTCCAGTATAGCACAGGTCTGGTCCGGGTGAATCACCAAACCAAGAACAGACTGAACTCAATTCACAAAGATTTTGGATAGAATTTGTAATTGGTATTTAACAGTGAAATGGATCACCAGTTTCTGATTTCCTCCCTCTCCCCCTTCTGCTTGTAATGTAATGATATTCTTTCTCGTGGATTCTGAAATGTTGCTAGCTAGAAGTATAGCATTGTTTAAAATTAACATTTATTGTCCATACCAATTTTCCCTGAATTGAATGACTTGCTAATGCATTTCAAAGGGCAGTTAAGAGTCAAATCACCTTGGTGTTGGTATGGGGTCTCAGATAAGCCACACTGAGCAATGTTCCTGAAGACATCAGTGAACCTTATAGGCAAGAATTTGTAGGTTTCATGCTCACAATTACTTATAGTAGCATTTTATTCTGATTTAACTAAATACTTAAATTTAAAATTTACAATGCCATGTGGGATTTGAACTCATAACTCTGGATCAATAGTTCAAATCCCTAGATAGCGGTCTTATAATTTAGACACAATACCGCTATTCCCTTACTATTTCAGAAATTTCTAAAGCATGAAATGAACACTCAACAAAGAATATTGTTCTTTAAGTAAAGCTTTACATTCAAGATTATAATCAGTAATCTTAAGTGTTTTTCCAATATTAATTTGAAAGATTGGGTAATATCTGTGGGTTTAATAGAAGTATTCAAAATTTGATAAGGTAAATAAGAAGAAACTGTTTCCACTGGCAGAAAGGTTGTTAACAGGAGAACAGAGATGTAAAATAATTGGCAAAAGAATGAAAGTGGAGATGTGACACGAATTTTTATACAGTGAGTTTTCTGAAATTCACTATCTGTAAGTGGATTTAATAATAACTTTCAAAAGGTCAGAAGCATATGTATGAATTTAAGTTTGCTGGCTTTTGGACGGGCATGAGTTTGTGACCTTAATGCCATGGAGTGAATGTGTGAGTTTGGATCCCAGGGTCTCTGATGGAAGCCTCAATCTCCTTGTTTCCCCTCCCCACCCACCTGCCTGCTCACCTCCCTACTCATTTTATTTCTATCATTTACTGTGATGCTGGATCCCTTCTGTGAATCTTCGCTAATCATCGTCTTGATCTTAAGACCTTCTCCAAGATCCTATTAGCCTTATAGTCCTCCTGTTAGGGAGAGGAAAATTAGTCAAGGTTCGTCCTTTCTATCATCCACCAAACAATGCCAGATAAGACCATGCATGGGTGAGGACAGGATGAGACTTAACTATGGTCCCGTGCCTGAATCAAATTGCCAACACACACTATCCAATTTCATTCCTAAACTAAACTTGGATGGGGTACCAAATTTCAGCAATGCCTGCAGAGTACAGTCAGTGTCACACCGCTTATTTATCAAGCCATTTGGGTGCCCCATGTACCTCAACAATTGTGCACCATGTATCTCAACAATTGTTGCCGTGAGAATAGTTCTGTTCCAGTTTTTGAAGTACTTAGAGGCATAGTGTCAGAGAGTCAGAGTGAGACACACTACTGAGTCCACACCCACCATCAACCACTCATTTACACTAATCCTCCATTAATCCTGTTTTTTATCCTTCCCACATTCTTATCAATACCCCCCAGATTCTACCACTCACCTATGCACTAGGGGCAATTTACGGTAGTCAATTAACCTACCAACCCATACACCTTTGGGATGTAGGAGGAATCTGGAGCACCTGGAAGAAACACACACAGCCACAGGAAGAATGTGCAAAGTCCACACAGCATTTGGATGATGCAGAATGTCTTAATAAGGTCAAGTATTGACTTGTGTCCTTGCTCTTCTACTTTCAGTATCATAGCTAGGCAGAATTGAATTGTTTAGTGAGGGAATTGTAGAGATTGGAAAAAAATGAACACATTTCAGGCTTTAAGTCAGAAACAAGCACATGAAATTACTAACTTTGTTTCCCTTTTGAAGATTCTTTTGTATCTTTAACAAAAGATGACACAAAAGTTGGTGGTGTTGTGGATAGTGTAGAAGGTTGTTGGGGGTTACAACAGGACATTGGTAGGATGCAAAGCTGGGCTGAGAAGTGGCAGATGGAGTTCAACCTGGATAAGTGTGAAGTGATTCACTTTGGAAGGTTGAACTTGAAGGCAGAATCCAGGGTTAATGGCAGGATTCTTAGCAGTGTGGAGGAACAGAGGGAACTTGGCGTCCAAGTCAATAAATCCCTCAAAGTTTCTGCATAAGTTGATAAGGTTAAGTAAAGTTAAGAACGTGTATGGTGCATTGGCCTTCATTAGTCGGGGGATTGAGTTCTAGAGCCGCAAGGTATTGTTGCAGCTCTATTAAACCCTGGTTAGACCACACTTGGAATATTCTGTTCATTTCTGGTCGCCTCACTATAGGAAGGATGTGGAAGCTTTAAAAAGGGTGCAGAGGAGATTTACCAGGATGCTACTTGGATTGGAGAGCATGTCTTATGAGGATAGGTTGAGTGAGCTGGGGCTTTTCTCTTTGGAGCGAAGGAGGATGAGAGGTGACCTGACAGAGGTGTACAAGATGATAAGAGGCATAGATCGAGTGGACAGTCAGAGACTTTTTCCCAGGGCGGAAACGGCTAACACGAGGGGGCATAATTTCAAGGTGATTGGAGGAAAGCGCAGGGGGGATATCAGAGGTAAGTTTTTTACACAGTGAGTGGTGGGTGTGTGGAATGCGCTGCCAGTGGTGCTGGTAGGGGCAGATACATTAGGGACATTTAAGAGACTCTTAGATAGGCACATGGATGATAGAAAAATGGAGGATTATGTGGGAGGGAATGGTTAGATTAATCTTAGAGTAGGTTAAAAGATCGGCACAACATCATGGGCCGAAGAGCCTGTACTGTGCTGTAATGTTGTATGTTCTAAAAGTTGATATCTGTTCTGTGATTTCTTGATATAATGAACTAAATTTAAATATCTTGATATAGATTCTCTACTCTCAACAAACATCTAGATTTCTCTGTGTATTAATAACTCAGCATCTTCACATTTGCAAGGACAGTTATTTATACAAATTCAAGGTTAAAAAATATTGAATAACATCAAAACAAATGGAAGAGAACCATTTTAGTGCATAGTGGTTCAGATGGCAGAGCTGCTGCTTCACAGCTCCAGCAACCCTGATTTTGATCCTTGCCTCTGGTGCTGTCTTTGTAAAGTTTGCGTGTTCTCCCTCTCAGTGCATGTTTCCTGGGGTGCTCCGGTTTCCTCCCTCATCCCAAAGATGTGAGGGTTGGTAGGTTAATTAGCCACTGTAAATTACCCCAAAGATATAGGTAAGTGGTAGAATCTGGGGTGAGTTGATGGGATTGTGGAGAGAATAGGTTACAGGGAAAAATTAATGGGGAATGGGATTGCCCTGTGAGGTGATGTGGCCCTTCTATTTTGTAAGGAAATATGAAATGAATTGTGGAACAGTACCTTCTTTGTAAATAAGTTTCATAGCTCATGTGTTTTGTTTCCTTTAACTCAGGTTTATGAGAAATTAGAATCTGCCCTTGCTTGTGAAATTGAGGATCAATTGAAGAATCCTGAACGAAGACAGATAATTCTTCAGCTTTTGGGACATCCTTTTGTACAGAAGCACTTCTTCAGCCATATGGAGCAGCCTGGCCTACTGGTGAGCTCTGGATAGTTTTCATGTGTGCACAGATGACATCTAAATTTAATTCAACACCATTCCTCCACTATCTAAATTGTAAGATGGTTTTATTGACATCCAATACTGGTTGAGTAGTAATTTCTTCCAAGGAAGCCTGAAGCCACGTACATTTTCCTGCTGGAAGCTCTAGTCCCTGTCCCTCAGTGTAGCAGTTGCCTGAAACTGAACCAGACCATTCATGACTCTTATGTCATTTTTGGCCCAGAGCTGAGAACCTCATCTTTGCCGTCACCAAGATCAGCTAAAATTACTATCCGACTCTCACCTGATTTCAAAACAGTCTTGAAGCATCTGCTGTTGAAATGCTTATCTTGCTGGTTACATCTTGTTATTCCAAAGTACCCCTGCCCATCTCCTTTGTTCTATTTTCCATGAGCTTGAGATCACTCAAATCTTTATTGCCAGCGTCTTAATGCAGAATACTCCCCTTCACCCACCCCTTGTGCTTGTTAATATACCTTGCCTTCTGGCAAGGTAAATGCCTTGATTTAAGATTCTTGTCCTCTTTTCAGATTCCTCTATAGTTTCACTGCTGTATGTAATCTCACATTCCTCAAATTCTGGCTTCTTGTACCTTTCCAATTTTAATTACTTTACCATTGGCCACTTGCCTTCAGCAGCATAAGTCTTAAGTTTTGGAATTCTCTTTGAACCTATCTAAATCTTTCTGCCTCTGATGTCAACAACACCCAGTTTAAGAAGCAGAGAATGGTGTGCAGCTGCTGCAATTAATGCAAGCAACTGACGATGACATTTATTTCCCCTGGACTGTGTTCATAAGGACTGTGTAAAACTCATCAACTGCAGTACTAATCTGGAGAAACCTGCTTGTGATCGTTATATTGCTGAGGACAAAGTCAAAAAGGTTATTTTGTATGTAACAAAACAGTGAGTATTGGAAATATTCAGTGGATCAAACAGCATCCATGGTGAGATCAATAGATAGGGTGAGAGAGAGAGAGCGAGAGAGAGAGAGAGAGAGAGAGAGGTCGATGACCTGTCATTTGACAAGAGATCACTGAAACTTTAACTCTGTTTCTCCTTCCACAAATGCTGCCTGACCCACAAATGCTGAACATTTCTAGCATTTTCTTTTAACATTTCAGATTTCTGGCATCTGTACTTTTTTTTTGCTTTTCCATTACTTCTTTGTGTTATTCTTTACCAACTAATGTTGATCCAATTTGACAGCTACGTTTTTTTAATATTTGGCTAGCATGGTAAGATTTCAAGGTTGCAGACGCTATTTCTAATCTCTCTGAATTAGCTAATAGTGGTTAGGATGCAATGATTAGTTTTGGCATCTGTCAACACGAGGAAGAAAATCAGCCAGGCTTTCTTCTTTATTCTGTGACACCTGCTGGAAAACAGGTGCATCTGAATATTAGGTAGGACAGGACCAGTCTTAGCTGTTAGGTCCTCACGGTACAATGCTCACAAATTAAACTTACATTTGAATTAATCACTTGGGTAAAGTAGTGGGTGCCAAAATCAATGGTACTGTACTATAGCAGATTCACTGCCTTCCGAAGAACTTCATTCCTTGTAAAATGCCATCCCACAATGTGTTCTTTATTTATATAGTCCTGAATAACAGTAAAACTGTAACACTTTATAGTTTTGTCAACTTTAATTAAGTAATTAATAAGAGAGTGCAGATTAACTTGTTTAGCAGTGTCTGTAGTGGCTTGAAATTGGCAAAAAAATATAATGGCATGGTATTATTGTAGTTAAAAAATCGAAAACATGAAGAGCCATTAAAATTAAGGAGAAAAATGAAGTGAAGGGTTTGGTAGATGAATAATCTATACTTCATACTAATGATGGCCTGTATTAAAAGCAATTAAAAAATAAACCAGTGATCACCACATTTTACCTGTTGATATTATCACACTCTAATCTTTTAATCATTTTAAAATCTGTTGATATTATCAAACGATAACTGCAGAGAGTTGTGGACACAGCTCAGCACATCACAGAAATCAGCCTCCCCTCCATAGACCCTTGTTTACTAGTGCAGTGCAGGCAGACAATAAGGTACAAGGCCATAATGAGGTATATTGTGAGGTAAAGAGTCCATCTTATCGTACTAGGGCACCATTCAATAGTCTTATAACTGTGGGATGGAAGCTGTCCACTATTGAACTGAATAGTATGATAAGATGGACTCTTGACCTCACAATCTACCTCATTATAGCCTTGCACCTTATTGCCTGCCTGCCTGCACTGCACTTTCTTTGTAACTGTAACATTTTATTCTGCATTCTGTTATTGTTTTCCCTGGTACTACCTCCACGCACTGTTGTAATGAAGTGATGTGTATGCATGGCATGCAAAACAAAGGTTTTCACTGTACCTCAGTACATGTGACAATAATAAACAAATTTAATAAAAATTTACCAAATTATTCTCAGAAATATGTTTTAGAATATAATGCACAAATGTTTTATGGAATTCTTTTGTTATTTAATTGGAGTGTTCATATAAGTGGGTTAGTGACATATCAGTAATATTACTCTACCCCACAAATAAATGTTTTTCTGCTCTTTTATTCTCATGTCCTTCTCTGGAATAGCAGTCACCCAACATCACTGTTGGCCACCATGAGCGTCTAGTTCAGGATACACGAGTGTGGTTACAAGAAATTGTGCTGAAGGCAGCTGAGAAGTGTGGCTGCCAAAGGAGACGAGGTAAGATTTTGGTTTAAATATCCTACAATACTAATTTAGCAATTAGTGGAGCTGATTCTGTTGGTAGGATCATCAGACTCTCTATCAGCATTTTTGTACCCATGGCATGAGGTTCTGCATGCTTGGACTCTAGACTGAGTGAATAATGCACTTAGATAGAGTGGACAGGAAGGCCCTGTTTTCCTTAGCAGAGAGATTAGTTATCAGATTTAATATAATTGGTAGAGAATTAGAGGGGAAATTAGTGGTGTGGAGTTAAGCACACTTGTGTCAAGGACAGTCACAGTTGAGGAGATCTTCAAAGTGCATCTTCCAGTAGGCATTGACCACCTTAATGTCCTTGATAAGTTCTCCATTTTTGGCTCATTGTGTTTAGGCTGTAGGAGTTCTTGTCTGTGTTGTGGAATTTGCACGTCTTAGTTATCAGGGAGTTGCTGGATCTTCTGTGCTTTTTCCATCCACTATCTGTTCTTTAGATCTCAGGCTTTCTGTTGAAGTTCAGCCTTTAAGTGCCTGTAGAGCTGTTTCTTTTACCTTCTTTTAGATATGGTGGAGTTTCTGATCCAAGAATGTTTGTGGTTTATCAGCTCCTGAATCTCCTGGTTATTCTTATCAAACTAATCCTGGTAGTGAAAGAGAAACAGAAGACTGCAGATGCTGGAGTCTAGATGAAAAACACTATGAGGCTGGCCAGGCAGCATCCGTGGAGAAAAACAGGTGGTCAATGTTTTGGGTCAGGACCCTCGTTCAGGACTGAAGATAGAAAAAGCAGAGCAGTGATAGGTGGACAAAAGAGGGGAATCAGGGTGGGCACAAGGGGGAGTTGAAGTGACTGGCAACAGGGAGATGCAGATTGCGGTTATGGACAGAGCGCAGGTGTTCTGCGAAAGTGAAGTAACTATCTAGTGAAAACTATTTTTTTCTCACATAAATGGCAATGTAATTATCAGAAAACTGTTGAAACATTAAGTGTAAATGGGTTCAGGAGAATCTGGATGTGCATTTAAGGAACATGTGGAATTGGAGTCAGTTTATTATTGTCATATGTACTGAGATACAGTGAAATACTTTTGTTTGCGTGCCATCCAGGCAGATCATGCCATACATAAGTAACAGGTAGGTTTAGATCTAGATAAATGAGGTAGGTTTGTTTGACCTAATAGTTTGTTGTTACTCCTAAAATTTCCTCAGAATTGTTTGTCTGCTTATAATTTTCAGTGTAATAATTCTCAAAGTATGTACAATGTGCAGACTTAAAAATCACACCTGTAAATTGACTGAATTACCTTGGCTATATATTCCTGTATCTTTGAAGTTTTGCAGTACTATCAGGAATTTGTTCTCCAGTCCTGATTTTGTGATTTATGCTTCACCATTTGCAGTCACTCTTCTAGTTATATTTAAGCTTTTTAAAATAAGAGAGAGATTTGAAGTCTGATCACTTCATTATTTTGTCTGTAACATAGCTGGTGATTATTCTGACCTATCATCCGAGATGATCAACTTCATTGATGACACCAAAAATCTGGTTTTCATGGAGATGGAACAGCTACTGGCAAGACATGAGGCAAAGCAAAATGTAATATGAATTTCCCTCAACAATTTAACAACTTATGTAAAATGTGAATTTCTACCTTTCCTGGTGCATTAGTACATTTACACACATTGTGATTCTTGAACACAGGAGTAGCATTGTTCCGGCAGGCAGAGGCAGCATATTTTTGGTTTTTTTTCCACTGTGTCCAGAGTAGTTCTTTCTCCATAATGAAATTTCCTTATACCTTTCTGCCTTTGGAAGTTGGATGTAGCTCATACAGCATGCCGAAGGCTTTGTTGCCTGTCTGGTGCCGGGGTTCGGGACATCTCATCTGACCTGCAAAGGAATTTGGAATGGGAGGGGAAAGATCCAGTTGTCGTGGTCTATGTATGTACCAACAACGTAGGTAGAACAAGGAAAGAGGTTCTGCTGAGGGAATTTGAGCAGCTAGGGACTAAATTAAAAAGCAGAACCAAAAAGGTAATAATCTCTGGATTGCTATCTGAGCCATGTGCAAATTAGCACAGGGTAAATAAGATCAGAGAGTTAAATGCGTGGCTCAAAGATTGGTGTGGGAGAAGTGGGTTTGAATTCATGGGACATTGGCACAAGTATTGGGGAAGGAGGGAGCTGTTCCGATGGGATGGGTTCCACCTGAACCACACTGGGACCAGGGTCCTGGTGAATCGCATAACTAGGGCTGTAGATAGGGCTTTAAATTAAATAGCAGTGGGGGGGGGGTGCGGGTGGGGGGGAGGCAGGTTCAACAGATTGGAAGTGTAAATGTATGGATAAAGTAAAGGGAAGGAGAGTGCAAGACAGGTTTCTGAAGTCTCCAGAATAAAGAATAAGACAGAAAGTTTAGGAAGGGATAAAAATTTAACTTCAGGCAACATGGAGAAAAAATTGAGAAGAAGGGTCGTGAATACAGGACTGAAGGTGTTATGTTTGAATGCACGCAGTTTACAAAATAAGGTAGATAAGCTCACGGCGCAGTTAGAAGTTGGCAGATATGACATTGTGGGCGTCACAGAGTCGTAGTTGAAAGGTCACAGCTGGGAGCTAAGTATCCAAGGATACACATCCTATTGAAAAGACAGGCAGGTGAGCAGAGGGGGTGGGGTGACTCTGTTGGTAAAAAAATGAAATCAAATCCTTAGAAAGAAGTGAAATAAGATCAGAAGATGTAGGATCCTTGAGTTAAGAAACTGCAAGGGTAAAAAGACCCTGATGGGAATTATATTCAGGCCTGCGAATAGTAGCCAGGATGTGGGGTACAAATTACAACAGGAGATAGAAAATGCATGTAAAAAGGGCAATGTTATGGCGGTCATGGGAGACTTCAACATGTAGGTAGATTGAGAAAATCAAGTTGGTACTGGATTCCAAGAGATGGAATTCGTGGAATGCCTACGAGATGGCTTTTTAGAGCAGCTTGTGGTGGAGCCCACTAGGGAAAAGGCAGTTCTGGATTTGGTGTTGTGCAATGAACCAGATTTGATTAGGGAGCTTAAGGTAAAGGAACCCTTAAGAGGCAGTGATCATAATATGATAGAATTCTCCCTGCAGTTTGAGAGGGAGAAGCTGAAATCGGATGTATCAGTATTACAGTTGAGTAAAGGTAACTGCAGAGGCATGAGAGAGGAGCTGGCCAAAGTTGATTGGAAGGGGACCCTAGCAGGGACGATGGTAGAGCAGCAATGGCAGGAGTTTCTGGAGTAATTCAGAGGACACAGAATCAGTACATCCCAAAGAAGAAGAAGAAGCATTCTAAAGGGAGGATGAATCAACCGTGGCTGACAAGGGAAGTTAAAGACAGCATAAAAGTAAAAGAGAGGGCATACAATATTGCAAAAATTAGTGAGAAGCTGGAGGATTGGGAAGCTTTTAAAAGCCAACAGAAGGAACTAAAAAAGCAATAAGGGGAGAAAAGATGAAATATCAAAATAAGCTGGCCAATAATATAAAAGAGGATACCAAAGGCTTTTTCAGGTATATTAAAGAGTTAAAGAGAGGCAAGAGCGGACATTGGACTGCTGGAAAATGACACTGGAGAGATAGTAATGGGGAACAAAGAAATGGTGGATGAACTGAATAAGTATTTTGTGTCAGTCTTCACTGTGGAAGACACCAGCAACATACCAGAAATTCAAGAAAGTCAGAGGGTAGAAGTGAGTGTAGTCGCTATTACTAAGGAGAAGGTGCTTGAGAAACTGAAAGGTCTGAAGGTAGATAAGTCACCTGGACCGGATGGACTACACCCCAGGGTTCTGAAAGAGGTAGCTGAAGAGATTGTGGAGGCATTAGTAGTGATCTTTTGAGAATCACTAAAGCCAGGAATGGTTGCGGAGGACTGGAACATCGCAAATGTCACTCTTTAAGAAGGGTAAAAGACAGGAAATTGAAGGCCAGTCAGCCTGACTTCAGTGGTTGGGAAGATGTTAGAGTCCATTATTAAAGATGAGGCTTCGGGGTACTTGGAAGCTCATGATAAAATAGGCTGAAGTGAGCATGGTTTCCTTCTTTGAGGTTGTAACAGGCAGGATAGACAAAGGAGCATCAGTGGATGTTGTTTACTTGGATTTTCTGAAGGCCTTTGACAAGGTGCTGCACATGAGGCAGTTAAACAAGATAGGAGCCCTTAGTATTACAGGAAATGTACTCACGTGGATAGAAGGTTGGCTGACTGGCAGAAGGCAAAGAGTGGGAATAAAGGGGGCATTTTCTGGTTGGCTACCAGAGACTAGTGGTGTTCTGCAGGGGTCGGTGTTGGGTCTGCTTCTTTTCACATTATATGTTAATGATCTGGATGACGGAATTGATGGCTTTGTGGCCAAGTTTGTGAATGATGCAAACATAGGTGGAGGGGCAGGTAGTGTTGAGAAAGCCGGGAGTCTGCAGAAGGACTTGGACAGGTTGTAATACCATGGACAAAGAAGTGGCAGATGGAATACAGCATTGGGAAGTATACGGTCATGCACTTTGGTAGAAGGAATAAAGGCGTAGACTATTTTCTAAACGGGGAGCAAATTCAGAAATCGGAGGTGCAAAGGGACTTGGAAGTCCTAGTGCAGGATTCCCTAAAGGTTAACTTGCAGGTTGAGTCATCAGTAAGGAAGGCAAATGCAATCTTAGCATTCATTTCAAGAGGACGAGAATATAAAGGCAAGGATGTAATGCTGAGGCTTTATAAGGCGTTGGTCAGACCACATTTGGAGTATTGTGAGCAGTTTTAGGCCCCATATCCAAGGAAGGATGTGCTGGCACTGGAGAGGGTCCAGAGGAGGTTTACAAGAATGATCCTGGGAATGAAATGGTTAACGTATGAGGAGCGTTTGATGGCTCCGGGCCTGTACTCACTGGAATTTAGAAGGATGAGTGGGGATCTCATTGAAACCTACCGAATATTGGAAGGCCTGGATAGAGTGGATGTGGAGAGGACGTTTCCAGTAGTGGAAGAGTCTGGGACCAGAGGGCACAGCCTTAGAATAGAAGGATGTCCCTTCAGAACAGAAATGAGGAGGAAATTTCTTTAGCCAGAGGGTGGTGAATCTGTGGAATTCATTGCCACAGATGGCTGTGGAGGCCAAGTCATTGGGTATATTTAAAGCGGAGGTTGATAGGTTCTTGATTAGTGAGGGCACCAAAGGTTACAGGGAGAAGGCAGGAGAATGGAGTTGAGAGGGAAAAATAAAATCAGCCATGATCTAATGGTGGAGCAGACTCAAAGGGCCGAATGGCCTAATTCTGCTCCTGTGTCTTATGGTCTTAGGGTAGTCAGTTCTCAAGAGTGTGCCAGCCAGTAGGATTGTTGCAGGAGGTTCCCAATCCATTTGCCAGCTCTGTGGTAAGGCAAGCATTCCTGACAGTGTGCTCACCCTGTGAGAATGGGCAGAAATTCCTGACCGTATGTTCGCCCTGCAGGAGTGGGCAGGGGTTCCCAACCATGTGTTAGCCATGTGGGAGTGGGAGTGAGGGTGGGTAGGGACTCTCACTGTATGCTGGCCACGTGGATATGGCCAGGGATTCCCAACAGTGTGGGGGCCTTGTGAAGGAGTGGTGGAGCAGCATTCCCAACAGCATACTGGCTCAATCAATTGGGACTGGGGGAAAGTCAATGACTGGTTATTGCTTGGTTTCTTCTTCTTCAATATTTTAAAATACAATACACTAAATCATTATGAGCTAATTAGCAATAGACTATCATTTAACAAGCACTTTTTAGATATTTGCATGTGTTTATTGCTGTTATTAATATTCTTAATTAGCTTACCTTTTCCTATAAGGATCACAGTGGTGAGCTGCCTTCAAGATTAAGTTAAAAACCAATCTATTTGTATGTAGTATACATTTTTATTTTCCTTTGTCTGAACACCTAGGTAAAACAAATTTTTAAGTAGGAGACAGATTGTTTAAAAAAAATCGAATAAGTAAGTTTGGCTACAGTGCACCTTCCTTTCAATTTTCTATTTCATCCACCTAAGGTGCAGCTCCCTGCATCTTCACTCATACACAGTCTTATCCCTACTATGTCTGGATTTAGATGAATGGAGATTAAGTGACCATGGATCTTTTTGAGATTTGTAGATTGCAGTTTGGACACCTAAAGCCTAGATTAGCTCCATCCATCACCCCTTCCTTCCAAAATCACCACCAGTAGTCATTGCATCAAGACACATAATGACTTTTAATAAAGTTACTGAAAGGGGTATAATATTACAGCCTCAATATGTGGCTCCAAAATACACTTGTGTATATCAGAGCACAATCTATTGTTGTATGAGATATACAGACATTTCATTTCTGGAGAATGAACCCATTCTTTCCTGAATTCAGCCATTAAGCAGTTAGTTTCAGCAGCATTATTTTCTAATAAAAAAGGTAACATTAATAACTTGGGTTGAAGCACCCTCCTCATTAACGTTAATGTGAACAAACATTCAAGCAGTACACACAGAATTTATTGTAGTGGTAGAAAGGTGCTGAAAGTCATTCAAACAAGTCTAATTTATGATGGTTTAAACATGAAACCTACTTAGACCCATCTCAATCAGAAAAATGCCCAATTACTTATATTAAGTGGGAATGGTAATGTGTCTCATAAATTTCAATTTAACTTTTCTCAGAGTTTGACAACTCTGATTGATTTTAATTTGCAGTAAAATTTATAATGTATTGGGTGATATTTCTAACTTTCCGATCCAGAGTAAGTAATATGTTTGCTTGAAGAACATTTGTTAAGTGTTTATGAAGAAATTTAAATTGAGTGAACGTAACAGGAATGGATAAAAGTTGAAGTCACAGACTGCTTAGGTCTCTATCAGCATCAAGCCCAGATGGTGACAGAAAGAAAGATTTGCATTTATATAGCACCTTTCAGTGTCATGGAATGGTTGCAGCATGGAAGGAGGCCATGTATCCTACTGGTTCTCTGTAAGGGCAGTACAGCTAGTCCCACTGCCGTGTCCTCTCCCCATAGCTCTACATCTTTTTTCTCCATTGAAACTTCCTTTTGAGCACCATGATTGAATCTGTCTCCATTGCTCCTATTGGCCATGCATTCCAGATTCTAACCACTCACTGCATAAAAAAGCTTTTTCCTTGTGTCATTTCTGATTCTTTTGTGAGAAATCTTTATCCTTTGGTTGTTGATCGTTTTGCCATTGAGAACAATTTCTTTGTGTGTACTCAGTCTAGATTCTTCATAACTTTAGATCCTCTCTTCATCTCCTTTACTCAGATGAGAAGAACCCTGGGTTCTCTTGAACGTCCACAACCTTCATCCTCCTCTGAGGCCTCAGGACATTTCAAAACACTTTTCAACCAGTTACGTATTTTTGAATTGTTGTTGCTGTTGCTGTTGCTGTTGCAGTAAAGGATAATTTTAGTCTTTGGGCCAAGTTGTCTCTCTCTGCAGCTGGCATTTCCAAATGCAACTGCTGCTGTTCAGCCATTCAAACTGAATTAAATCCTGGACTCACCCACTGACACTGTGAGCTAGGGATTTACTGACAGATTTGGGAGCTGAATCCATCAGTGTGCCCCATTGCTGGAGCACAGTCTTGCTGGTATTTCCTAGTATTACCATCGTCTGTGGCAGGATGCAAAACCTTATTGATTTTAATGGGGATTCTAATCCTGCAGATTAGGAGGCAGAGGGAAAAGTTTTTTTTAAATTGTTGTGCTTTCCTTTAATGTCTTTAATGATTTCTAAGTCTTTCTAATTAACTTTATTTTTTATTTTAATATGTTTTTTTAATATATTTTAAAAATAATATTTGAAGTGTCTTCAAATGTCAGATATCTAAAAACTGTAAAAAATCTGTGACAGCGTTGAGAGAAAGTGAACCTCTGGTTCCAGCTTGTCAGAGGGGATAGAGGGACATTGCAGTGACAGGACTTCCACACTTTGCAGCCCAAAGTCCAACCATTGCTTGGACCTTGCCACTGGAATCAAGGGTATGGAGGGCTACTGAGGAAGCCCCCTCACATCAGGCCCAGGTAAACGCAATATATAGAATGCATGGGTGACGATTCTAGGTAATGGGTCCCATCCTGCTCTATTTGGGCCATTTTAAGGGATAAATATTTGCCTGATCTTCAAACGGGATGGGATATTTTACATGCTGCCTTGGCTTATTTGAAGGGCGGTACCTTCAATAGTACAACACTCTCTCCTTATTTCACTGGTGGTCAGTAAGGTTAACCAGCAATAAAGGAAGAGTAGATACTTTGGAGGAGAGAATCATGCTGGCAGTGATTAACGTTCCATGTGTCCAGCCATACAGGCATGGGCATTAGCAGCAGTCAGCAGTGTCAGGCCAGAATGATGAGGGGAGAGAATAACGTAACAATGAACATCCCAAAAAAGTACCGCCATTTTAAAAAGAGGCCTAAGCTACAAATTGAGATGAATGCTTGCAAAAATATTTTTAAAGGTTGAATATTGCGCTTCGTAGAATTATGAAGCAAAAATAGACTTTGTTGGAAATACTCAGCTGAAAAGTCATTGGCCTGAATAGTAAAGAATTATAACCCAGTTGAAAATTCTGCACGGAGTTGGGAAGAGATTGCATTACATCTAATTATCCCCATCAGCTTGATGGTGCACTAGCATACTTTTTTCACAGCTCCTATTTATTTATCCCTACAGGATTATAACTCTGATTTGGTACAGAACCCAGCAACACGACGGTTCTCATGGGCAGAATTGGCCGGAAGACGCCCAAAGTCAGTGGAGAGTAAAGATTTGCACCTGACCATGCGGAGAGGATCTGAGTTTCAACTAAGTTCAAATGGTATTACATGAACACTAGCAGTAGTACTTAGCCATAACTCTTGGTTAACCATAAACGATGGGTGCTCAGAGATGCTATTCCCCCAACCATAATTAAGAGCAAGTGATTTTCCCTCTGAATTTCTCTGAAAGTCCCATGGGTTTAGGTTTCCAGAGTTCAGTAGAGTGGAACAGATTAAAACTCTCCATTGTTTGCGTTTGTCTCGTTGACATGAGTGGTTTCAGTTGTTCAATATTCAATTCAATGAACCTAGGGCACAAGTTCACATCACACAGTGTATTAGTACTTGAGGGTTTGTTTGACTGCCTATTCTTGGCTCTCTTCTCTTAGGGTGTTGTAACCTATTGGCAGTGGTTATGTACTGGCAAACCAAAATTGGTGGATTCAACTTCCACCCTAACATGTTATGAATTTAATGTTTCAGCTCACTTTTGAACAAGCACCAGGAAGTAATTCTGAAATTGCCAGATTATATTAAACATCCAACTAGTTTACCAGTCTCTTATTTTCTGCCCATTGGCTATCAATAGATAGAATCCTGCCCATGTCTTGGTATGTTAGTGCTTTAAAACACCATTGCCAAGGGATGATATTTTTGTAGAAACAGCTCACTTATGCATGTTATAGATTTTTAGTTTGAATATCACCATCAAGACCAAACATTCTTTAACCTATCTTGGTCAATTATGTATTTGATAATAAATCTGATTCTGATTGATGGAAAGTATGTAAAAAAACAGGAGAAGCAAAATGATAAATTTAGAATTCCCCTCAGATTGATACACATTGTTCAAATGAGAAAGTATACAAAAGTCATCCATACTGAAAAGAATATTTTTAGGAACAGTAAAAAAAAACATTAGTTTACAAATTATCTCAATCTCACTTTCCACTTTTCTGAATATACCCTGCACTGGTAAGTTATTTCATAGGCATACAATCATTAATATTTAAACCACAGCATGATTTCTGAACAGATTCTGCTTCTCACTTGATTAAATATATTTTAAGCACGTAATTTTGTATTGTAGTGTCATACCCTGTGAAAAAGATTCTTGAGTATAATGTCTTAAGTGGTTTTACAGATGACAACAACCTGAAGCCCAAGTTGAATCCTCCACCACTGAGCTGTGTGCAGAGTGAGGTACTTGCAGGCTCTGTCTGTGCCATCCTTGGGTCAGATCGCAAACAGATGCTTGTAATTAGTGAACGGCTGAAAGGGAAGTTGCTTCCTTCAACATTGAGAAGCTTCACTTGGTTGGATAAACTGCTGAAAATGAATGAAAAGTACCAGACCAGAGCTTCAGTAGAGTAAGAATTTATTTGTCATCCCATTTTATTATTTTAAGTAGATGATATTAAATTTAGGTTACGTGGCTCAGGAATTATTTATTGATCTTAGCCTTGAGTGTTTCTCTAATATTCATTTCTCAGTATGTGGCTATCATTGCAAAGCTGGCATTTATTGTACATCCCTATTTATTATGATCCTTAAGTAAATGGTGGTGAGGCACGTTCTGGTGAAGGTACTCACATACTGATAAATGCAATGTTTGAGCATCCATAGCCCTCCTGTGTAGAGAATTCCAAAGAGTTAGAACCCTTTGTGTAAAGAAATTTCTTCAAATTTCAGTCTTGAATAGCTTTCCTGTGACATAGATAGAGAACAAAAGTCAAATAAACTAGTACAGATATATCAAGGACAGATATAGAACATAGAACACTACAGCACAGTACAGGCCCTTCAGACCACAATGTTGTGCCGACATTTTATCCTGCTCTAAGATCTATCTAACCCTTCCCTCCCACATAGTCCCCTATTTTTCTATCATTTGTGTGTCTATCTAAGAGTCTCTTAAATGTCCCTAATGTATCTGCCCCCAAGCACCCACCACTCTCTGTGTAAAAAAACTTACCCCTGACATTCCCCCTTATACCTTCCTCCAATCTATATCAAGATGTCTTTCCTCACAGAAAAAGTCATCAACAAATAGAATTAATAAACTAACAGGGGCAATCAAATCTTCAGTGTATTTAGGAAGCAATTCATTACTGAATTAGAGGAAACCTGAGAGTCATATATGAGCCAAGTTGAGTCAAATGACTGCCCCATCCATAATTATTCTGCGAGGAAACTGCAAAGTCTAAGCAGAGGATCAGCTGAACATAGAGATATAGCCACTGCAGTGCAATACTGAGAGAATGCTGCACTATCAGGTATGAAGCCTTTCGAGCAATTTGTAAAACTGAGGCCCAATATGATCCCTCAAGTATATATAAAGGATCCCGTGACATTATTTTTAAAAAGATCAAAAGAATTCTTAAGATGAAAAGCAAAATTCATCCTTCAATCACTACTTCTAAATCAGATTACAGAATCACAGGAAGGTTACAGCAGAGAATAAGGCCATTTGGTCCAACAATTCTATGCCTGCTTTAAGCAAGAGCTGTTAATGTAAACACACTACCCCACGTTCTCACTATTGCCCTGCAGATTTTATTCCTTTTAAGTCCCTAAACCAGTTCAGTTGGTTACTATTATGTAGCCATTTGTTGGAGTTTGCTGTGTACAGATGGGCTGCCCTATTTTCTATATAACATCAATGTCTATATTTCAAAACTACAGTGATATAAGATGCTTTGAAAGGTGACATGGAAATGTACACATTATTTAAAAGACTTTTGTATTCTGTAATATACAGTATTCCTCATATTTTTATGTTTCTTTCCCCCATGGATGCCTGTGCTTTTAAACATTTCCTCTTTTCTCAGAAGTGTTGAGAAAACTATCAGGGAGAACTTTGGATGGGTGCTTGAACGCAGAGTGGCGGAACTGAAACTGAGAAGTGCAACGCGGTCTCCTATTTCAGGACTAGTGGAAAATGTTGTAGTTGAGGTGAGATTATACGTTTTATTTTGAATTCTCTGGTAACCTTTACTAGACTGGAATGGAAGTCTCCTTTCTATAATCAGATGTAAAAGGGTACTAAATGAAAAATATGTTGGATCAGACTCAATCCAGTTCCTATTAAGTATGCTGCATGCTACTATCAGTTCACATTATTAGAGACAATTAGCATCTCATACATTACTGATACCTGCTGAATTCAAGGACAATGAAGTACTTATTTTCCTGAATTTAATTATAGTTTGACCATTCATTATAATAAGTACAAACAGTCTGATGTATAAATGTCTGAAAAATGATCTTAACTAGTTGATTATCATTAATGGTTCATGTTGACATTTCCCATTGAAACAGAAATTTGAGAAGACACCCTGCATGCAGCCCTTTGCCACAAATGAGCAGATGATTTTGGAAGCCAGCAAAGCACTCAATGTCCTATACGTTTATGATGGAACATACCAACCATACCTAATATACTGGCTCTTTCCTCTTCAGATCGCTTTTAAACATTCATCATCTAAGTGTGAGTAACTAAATAGTTGTAGTACAAAGGGAGATGGTTAAAATTAGATTAGATTACCAAAACTCTGAATTGATTCACTTGATAAATATAATGCGTAATTTACTCAAACAGAACAGATGGCTCCAGCTTGACTACTGTTAGTACTGATCACAGCTCATGTTGTAGAAAGTACACTGCAATTGGTCTCAGGACTAGGTCAGACATTACCATTACTGATTGCTACCCAATAGTATCAGCTTTCTTATATCAGAGACACAAGAAATTCTGCAAATGCTGGAATCTGGAGCAATACACAAAAAGTGCAGGAGGAACTCAGCAGGTCAGGCAGCATCTATGGAGGGAAATAAACAGTCAATGTTTTGGGCTGAGACCCTTCATCAAGACTGGAAAGGAAGAGGGCAGAAGCCAGAATAAGAAGGTGGGGGGAGGGGGAGCAGTACACGCAGGCAGGTGACAGGAGAGTTCAGGTGTTAGGTGAGTCCAGGTGAGAGGGGGAAGGTAAGTGGGGAGGGGGGAAGATGTAGTAAGTTGAGAGGTGATAGGTAGAGGATATAATGATTTTCACATAACTAAATCATTCCAGGCTGCATCACAGAATGCACAGAGGAGATACTATATTAGATAACCGGAAAGCTTGATCAAAGAAGTGGATTTTAACAAGAATCTTAAAATGCAAAAGAAAGATGGAGAGGAGGCAAGGCTTAAGGAAAAAGTTCCAGAGTTTAGGGTTTTGAATGTCTGGGATGGTAGGGTCTTTGATTATGCTGGCTGCTTTAACGAGGCAGCAAGACAGAGTCTGTGGAGGGGAGGCTGGTTTCTGTGATGTGCTGAGCTTTGTCCACAGCTCTCTGCAGTTTCTTGCAGTCCTGGGCAGAGCATTTGCCATACCGAGCCGTGATGCATCCAGAGTAACACTTCTTTTTGATATTTATCCTTCTTAAGACTGCTAAAACAGGTTATCTGGTCATTATCATTTTGCTATTTGCGGTAACTTGCTTCACACAAATTGAATGTCACGTTACTTACATTATGATTGGAGACTAGCCTCTGCTTTACAGATGCTATATAAATAGAAGTTGTTAATGCTATAAAGTAGAATATTGTGATTTTCAACATGGTGATGTGACAGGGAGAAGAGTATGCATAGGAGGAATAGTTCAGATAAGCAGTAAACCAGCAGAAACAGTTCAGAGGTAAATAAAAAGTTCCTACGTAGAAAGAGGTTGGAGGATAGAGGGGAGGTTGATTCTTTCAAATCCATCCAGTCACACATACTTCCGTTTTGTGTGCAACAGCTGAACATCCATATGAGCTAGCAATGTATCTGCACCTGCTCATTCACAATCTATTCCCAAGCTGGCCAGAAGTTTTTGGAATGGCAGAAAAAGTGATGAATCGTCTAAAAAATGAAGACCCAGAACTCTTTGCTCACCTTCATTCTTCTTTCACCAAAAGTGCCTTGCTTGATCCTAAGGTAAGAATTTATTGACAGCGAAGACCTGGATATGAGAGAGTGGCATTACAACTGTGTATAAGCAGAGTAGTGTGATTGGCCCAGACCGTTTAGGTCATGGGTCTACCATTGTAATATTGGGTAGCAAATATCTGTGCTTGGTGGGATCCTAAAGGCATGACACATTTTGGAGTCTGCTAGGACCACTGCTGATATTCCTAGAACCAATCAGAGCCTAGGGTCATCGAAAGTAAGGTAAGTGTCAACATAGCTGTGGAGGTGGTGAATTTATGGGGTGGGGGGGGGTGAGGTGGTAATGAGGGAGTTAGTGCTATTGGAAGTCCAGAAGGACCTTGCAAGTAGGCAGAAAGGGCTTTTGTAGTGATTAATGGCCAGCAGATTATGGGGGCATTGGGTTGACTGATCAAGGCTTCAGGAGTTGGCATTTGTGGGCTGGAGTGGAGGAACAATTGATTGGGGCATTAGGGAGGGGTTGGCACTTCAGGGCACAGGGTGTAGGGTTCGAGTCAGATCTTGAAGGCAAAAGGCCAGGAGTGGGGGCCGGAGTGATGATGGCGAGTCTGGTGTGAAGTAGTTGGAAGTTGGGGCTTGACAGGACAGCAGTATGAAAGCAGCCTCACTGGATGGAATCAAAGGTGGACGTCAGTGTGTTCTGGTGAAGGCACACTCATTTGTAAAACAAATCTAAAGCACTCCAAATTCCACCTATGATATTGCCAAAGTTGCTTTTGGAATTGGTTTATTGTTGTCACATGTACCAAGATACAGTGAAAATCTTAGTTTTGCATGCCATCCATATATATATCATTTGAAAACATAGGTACATTGAGGTAGTACAAAGGAAAAGCAATGACAGAATGCAAAATATAGTGTTACAGTTACAGAGAAAGTGCAGTGCAGGCAGACAATAAGGTACAAGGGCCATTGTAGATTGTCAGGCGAAGAGTTCATCTTTAATGTACAAGGGGTCCAGTCAAGAGTCAAAAGAGTGGGAATAAAGGAGGCCTTTTCTGGTTGGCTGCCGGTGACTAATGGTGTTCCTCAGGGTTCGATGTTGGGTTCGCTACATTTCACGTTATATGTTAATGATATGAATAACGGAATTGATGGCTTTGTGGCCAAGTTTGTGGATGATACAAAGACAGGTGGAGGGGCAAGTAGTGTTGAGGGAGCAGGGTGTCTGCAGCAGGACTTGGACAGGTTGGGAGAATGGGCAAAGAAATGGCAGAAGGAATACAGCATAGGGAAGTGTATTGTCATGCACTTTGGTAGAAGGAATAAAAGCATAGACTATTTTCTAAACAGGGAGCCAATTCAGAAATCGGAGATGCAAAGGGACTTGGGAGTCTTAATGCAGGATTCCCTCAAGGTTAACTTGCAGATTGAGTTGGTAGTAGGGAAGGCAAATGCAATGTTAGCATTCATTTCGAGAGGACGTGAATATAAAAGTAAGAATATAACGCTGAGGCTTTATAAGGTCTTGGTCAGACCACATTTGGATTATTGTGAGCGGTTTTGTGCCCCATATCTAAGGAGGGATGTGCTGGCATTGGAGAGGGTACAGAGGAGGTTTATGAGAATGATCCTGGAGATAACATATGAGGAGCATTTGATGGTTCTGGGCCTGTTCTCATTGGAGTTTTGAAGGATGAGGTGGGGCCTCATTGAAACCTACCGAATATTGAAAGGCCTGGATAGAGTGGACGTGGAGAGGATGTTTCCAGTAGTGGGAGAGTCTGGGACCAGAGGGCACAGCCTCAGAATAGAAGGATGTCCCTTTAGAACAGAGACAAGGAGGAATTTCTTTAGTGAGAGGGTGGCGAATCTGTGGAATTCATTGCCACAGATGGCTGTGGAGGCCAAGTCACTGAGTATATTTTAGTGGAGGTCGACAGGTTCTTGATTAGTAAGGGTGTCAAAGGTTAAGGGGAGAAGGCAGGAGAAAGGGGTTGAGAGGGAAAAATAAATTAGCCACGATCGAATGGCGGAGCAGACTTGATAGACTAAATAGCCCAATTCTGCTGCAGTGGCTTATGGTCTCATAGCAGCGAGATAGAAGCTGTCCTTGAGCCTGGCGGTGTGTGTTTCCAAGCTTTTGTATTTCTGCCCAATGGAAGGAGGGAGAAGAGGGAATGTCTGGGGTGGGTGGGGTCTTTGATTATGCTGGCTGCTTTTCCGAAGCTGCAAGAAGTGTAGACATGAAGGGGAGGCTGGATTTCTCGATGTGCTGAGCTGTGTCCATAACTCTCTGCAATTTCTTGCGGTTTTGGCTGGAGCAGTTGCCATACCAAGCTGTGATGCAACTGGATAGGATGTTTTCCATAGTGGATCTAGAAAAATTGGTGAGGTTCAAGAGGGACATGCTGAATTTCTTTAGCCATCTGAGGAGGTAGAGGCGCCGTGTGCTTTCTTGGCCATAGTGTCTACATGGTTGGGTCAGGACAAGCTATTGGTGATGATTACACAGCTGGGTTAATTTCTATCAATCTAATAAATCTGTAACATCAAAATGCTTGTTACATTTCAAAATATTTCAAGTTACCAGTGCACGTAAATCAGAAAAAGTCACCAAATAGATGAGTAAAATTTGCAAGACTGCTTCAAGGGAACAAAGACTTACTGGAAGCAGAGAGGATTAGAAAACTGGAAGATCTGTGATAATTCCGATCATCTGGCAGTTAACCGGCAAAACTTAAGCAGGACATGCTGTCTGCCCTCTGTATTTACTGAGGCTGCATACCAGGAATATAAACATACAGCCAGCCTTCCTTAACGGTGCAAGAGTAGACAATTAAAACAGGTAATGCTGGAAACACTTAACAGGTCAGGCAGGATCCATGGGAAGAAAATTCTTTAGTTTTTCAACTGGGGGACCCTATGTCAGAACTTGAGACTAGCCAATATTGGGAAGCTTCCTTGCTGATTTTTCATCAGGAATTTGTTTTAGGAAATAAAGTTCTGAGCTGCCTCATTCCATGCTATCCCTGCTTAAGTTAATGCTTTTTTCACCTCACTTTTTGTATTCAGGAATTTCTACTGGAGCAGTTAGTCCAGGAAAAGACACAGGCTCAGAAGTCCCATAGTATTAGGCACAACTCTGAAGAATGGCATCACATCAGCAAAGAATTGTTGAAAAACCCAATTATACTCCTCAGGAAATGGATGGGAGAGGTAAGGACCATGGAGGAAATGGCATAATATTTAATAAGTCCTGAGAATCATGAGAGGTGTGTTACAAATGTAAGTCTTTCATTCTTTTTCTTTCTTTCCTGTGTTTCTCTTCAAAGGCGGTATCTAATGGTTAATTTAACGAGTACTCTGCACTCCTTACATATCTCACACAAGTAGATGCCTTTTCAAGGGTAAACCTAAACAATGAGCCATTTAACTGCCAAGTGTCATTACAGGTCTTTCACAACAGCCACAAACTGCATATGCATCTCCTGGGATTGCCATATAAAAAAGTGCATCCCCACATTTAAAATCCTTTTCGTCCCTGGGAACATTGAGGCTAATTGTAATGCTGATATAAACTAACTAAGCACAGATCAAGGATTGAATCTATCTGATTGGCACAACTCATTATCACACCAAGAGTTAATTTACACATTACACCACTGGATGAGCTATACCGTGTTTCACTCAACTGTTTGTGTCTCACAGGGTTTTGTAGGCATCTTGGACCTACCAGCCACGCTGCTGATCTGGGACCAGCTCTTTATGCAAGACTGGAAGCCACAGGTGATGGAAGATTTCTGCCTGACAATCCTCCTGTTATTGAGGGAGTCTTTGATAGAAGCTGATGATCATCACAGTCTGAAACAAGTGAGAGAGAAATATATTTTTTGCCATAAACCCCTTTTATACTTCCCACCAATTCAATATGATTCCCAAAAAGAATCTGAGTTCACAGATGAAGCTCACTGCTCGGCACTATAAAATCTTCCTGATCTGTTGCCAAACCAGAATTTTTAAAATAAAAACAGAAATTGTTGAAAATACTCAGCATATCAGGAGGCAAAAATTTTTAAATTTAATAACATTGAGAAGCATGAACTTTTAAACCTAACACAAAATAAATACTTATAAATTTATCTCTATAATAAAAATTAAAAAATCTAGAACCCTACTTCGGAATTGGTTAACCGTCTACTTTAATTGAAAATGAAAAAACTGCAGATGCTGTTACTCTGTAATAAAAACAGAAAATGGTAGAAATACTCAGCAGGTCAAGCAGCATCTATGGAGCAAGAAGCAGAGTTAATGTTTCAGGTTTATGACCTTTCATTATGCTTCTTTATGTTATTAACTTATTAAAAAATGGAACTACCTCCTTTTACCTAGTTCTTTGTTGTGGGAATTACCACTGGTGCACCTTGCATTTGGGGATGAGGGATGGAGGTGCAAAGGGACTGAACCAAATAAGCTCCAACTTTTTGTGTCTTTGAAGCTGCTCAAGAGATAAGGGAAACAAGTGGAGATGTTTTGGAGAATATTACTAGGGAGAAGGTATTTGCAGTCTTACAGCATATTAAAGTGGATAAATCCCCAGGGCCTGACTGAGTACATCCTTGGACTTAGTGGGAGGCTAGAGAAGAAATTGCACAGGCCCTTCTGGAGATATTTGCTTTATCATTAGCCACTGGTGAAGTTCCTGAAGACTGGAAGGTGGTTAACGTCATTCTGTTGTTTAAGAAGTGCAGCAAGGACAAGTGAGGGACCTACAGGCCGGTCAGCCTGACATCAGTGGTGGGGAAGTTGCTAAAGGGAATTCTGAGGGACAGGATCTATCAGCATTTGGATAGATAGGGTCAGATTAGGAAGTCAGCAAGGCTTTGTATCTGGGAAATCGCATTTGATGAATCTAAAAGATAAAGTTCTTTGAATAGGTTACCAAAAGGGTAGATGAGGGTAGGGCAGTGGATGTTGACTATTTGGACAACCATCAAAGATGCCTACCGAGCCACCCCACGCCCTCACTTTGGTAAATCAGACCAGCAGGCTGTGCTCCTTCTTCCTGCATACAAACAGAAGCTGAAACGGGAGGATCCAGTACAGAAAGTCGTACAGTGTAGGTCTGAGGAAATAGATGAGCTTCTACACGCTTGCTTTGAGTTGGTAGACTGGTCCATGTTCAAAGACTCAGCTGCCAGCCTAGATGAGTATGTCACCACCATCACGGATTTTATCAGCAAGTGTGTTGAGGACTGTGTACCAAAGAGGATAATCCAGGTGTTCCCAAACTGGAAACCATGGATGAATTGGGAGATCCACTCCCTACTGAAATCCAGGACTGCAGCATTCAAATCAGGTGACCCTGACCGATACAGGAAATCGAGATACGGCCTCTGTAAAACTATCAGAGATGCCAAGAGACAATACCAGTCCAAAATCAGTTGTGCATGGTGTGCATGTTTAAAATTATGAGGTGGATGGTAACAGTCTTTTCCCCAGGGTAGGGGAGTCCTAGGGGGCATAGATTTAGGGTGAGAGAGGAAGGACTTAAAAGGGACCTGAGGGGCAACTTTTTCACACAGAGGGTAGTGAGTATATGGAATGAGCTGCCGTAGGAAGCGGTTGAGGCAGGTACAATAGCATCATTTAAGAAGCACTTGGATCGGTAAATTACTTTCTGCCATGTATGGGAGCATTTATTATTTCATTAGAAATACAAACTAACAGAAATTATCAGCCTTTGTTTTTGATAATGCTTTATTACCTGGCAAGTGAAAAACATCAGTATGGATTGTCATTGTCTCAACTGGTAGTACCCTCTGGTGTAACCAGATTTAATGGTTACAAAGGCTGGTGAAGGTCCAAGATGTATTCATGCAACTTTAAGCCTTGAGTTGAGCTTGAGGACTGTGTGTGTTCACTACAAAAAGAATTCATGTAGATTTTAACAAATTATTTCAAGGGGCAATGCATGATGAATAACTTTTGAAATTAAGTGACTATTGTATGGAGATAACCATGAGAGGCATTGTGCATGAGCATCTCCCCATGGTTGTGTTTGGACAAGAAAATGTATGGGAGTGGGAGATGTCTTGTGTAGATTATAAACATCAGCATTGACACTTTAGGCTCAGTATTTTATTTCTGTTCTGCATTATTTGATACTTGTTGCATAACAACAAACTATTTGTATGCACAACCTTGTATGTGGTACCAATTAAAGAAAGCTAATTGTTAGGAGTGAGAGTATCCACTTCAAAATGAGGCGAGTTAGAAGGTATGGCATCCTGTTTTGATTTAGATTTGTCAAAAGAGAACTCTTGAGCAGCCACATTATCAACCTGTGCTGATACAGGTAGATTGTGAAGATTGGCATAGACAAGATTGAGTTTGGCATGCTTGCCTTCATTGGTCAGGGCATTGAGTACAAGATTGGGATATCATGTTACAACAGTACAAGACGTTGGTGAGGAAGGATGTTATTAAGCTCTTACCCCACCCCCCACCTTTTATTCTGTCTTCTGCCCTCTTCCTTCCCAGTCCTGATGAAGGGTCTCAGCCCGAAATGTCGACTAATTTATTTCCCTCCACGGATGCTACCAGACCTGCTGTGTTCCTCCAGCACTTTCTGTGTATTGCTTCAGATTCCAGCATCTGCAGAATTTCTTGTGTCCTCACAAGAACCTTGCTTGGACTGGAGGGCATAATTATAAGGAGAGACTAGATAGGCTGGGGCTTTTTTCCCTGGAGCGTAGGAGGCTGAGGGGTGACCTTATATAGGTATATAAAATCCTGAGGGGCATAGATAATGTGAATGGTTACAGTCTTTTCCCATGGTAGGTGAGTCTAAAACTTGAGGGGATAGATTTATAAGGGGACCAGAGGGGCAACATTTTCACACAGAGGGTGGTGGGTATGTGGAACGAGCTGCCAGAGGATGTGATAGAGGCGGGTACCATTACAACGTTTAAAAGACATTTGGGCAGGTAAATGGAGAGAAAAGGTTTAGATGGATATAGGCCAAACGCAGGCAAGTGGGACTATCTTAGCTCAGCAACTTGATTGGCATGGACAAGTCGAGCTGAAGAGCCTGCTTCCATGCTGTATAACTCTATGACTCTGTCACCAAAGGTCATAACAAGCAAATGTGAAATAAGGAAGGGGTCTCAGTCTCCAAACTGGTCATTATGAATTTAATTAATACTTATCATTTCTTTTCCAAAGGTTTTCTTTTCTCATGCCAGCCATCTGTACACAGTAGATATTCAAAGATCTTGGATCCATTTACAACAAGGTGGCCTACCAGCCGATATTCCCAGATTAAACCAATTTAAATTGAGGTATGGGTTTTCTGGTATTTGTTTGGATAAAGGCTAGCCAGAATTGTTTTATTTTAGAGATTTCTTGGCTCCAGATCAGCCTTGAATCAAAGTATCAAATTTGTTGGCTTACACTGAAGTTGGTGACGCAGACACTCTGCCTCATTTATCCTGTCTCAGCAGAGGAATCTCAGTCTCCACATGGTGAAAAACAATGTCAATACAAATAATTACCAAAACATTTTATAAACCCTGTACAAAATTTTTGGCTTCATTTGGAGTGAATGGGCAGAAATTGGAGATAAAAATATGATACATGATATTATAAATCTGAATATGCTTTTAATTCCCAGTGACCCAGGGGAAACTTTCTTTGCCTCTAAGGTATCTTCCATTCATGCTGAACTGCGGCTTCCCCTTTAGCATCGTTGAAAAAGCCCTTGGCTGTACCTGATCTAATCCCTGCAACTCTGCTTTCATTTCTCTAATACTGGCCATAGTAAGGATAGAGTTCTTCTGTTCCTCACCTTCCCCCACACCAGCCTCTATAGTCAATGGATCATCCTTTGCAATTTCCGCTGCCTTCAATGAGATCCACCACTAGACACATTTTCCCCTCCCCTCTCCTTTCAGCATTGCAAGGAAATCATTCCCTTCGCAACTCCCTGGGCTGCTCTTCCATCCCCACCAACTACTTCCTGCTTCACAGCACTTTCCCATCAAACTGCAGGAGATCAACACCTGCCCTTTTCCCTCTTCTCTTCCCACCATCAAGGGACCCAGACGGTCTTTCGAGGTAAAGCAGCATTTCACTTTCACTTCTTCCAATCAAGTCTACTGCATTTAGTGCTAACAATATGATTTCCTCTGCATTGAAGAAAACAAATGGGCTGAGTTGCATTCAGTCCTCAGGGGGAACATTGAACTTACTGTTGCTTGCCACTTTAATCCTCCATCCCACTCTCTGATGTATCTGTCTGTGTCTCCTGCACCACGATAATGAGGTCCAACTTAAGCCTGAGGAACAACATCTCATCTTCTTTCTGGACAAATTGCAGCCTTGCAGATTCAGTATTAATAACATAAGAAAATAGAAGCAGGAATAGGCCACTTGGTCCCTCAAGGCTGCCCTGTCATCTAACATGATCATGGCTCCTCTGCCCCAGGCCTCATTTCTTCTTTTGTGCTAATTCTTCATAGCCCTTAATTACTTGATTGTTCAAAAATGCATCTACTTCCTCCTTCAATACCACCAGGGATCTAGACTGCACAATGATCCAGGCTAGGGATTCACCACCCTCTGCAGGAAGAAGTTCCTATACAGCTCAGTTTTAAATGACCATTCATTGACTTCAGGAAAGGAGGGCGGTGCACATGCTCCTGTTTACGTCAATGGTGCTGAGTTGGAGATGTTTGAGAACTTCAAGTTCTTAGGTATAAACATCACCAATAGTTTATCTAGGTCCAACCACGTAGACGCCAAGGCCAAAACAGCGCACCAGTGCCTCTCCTTCCTCAGGACCCGAAGAAAATTCATCATGTCCCCATTGACCCTCACCAGTGTTTATAGATGCACCATAGAAAGCATCCTATCCAGATGCATCACAGCTTGGCACGGCAACTGCTCTGCCCAAGACCACAAGAAACTGCAGAGAGTTGTGAATACAGATCAGCACATCATGGAAACCAGCTTCCCCTCCATGGACACTGTCTACACTTCTCGCTGCCTCGGTAAAGCAGCCAACATAATCAAAGACCCCAACCTCCCCCACCCTCCCAGCACATTCTCTCTTCCCCTCCCTTCCCATCGGGCAGAAGGTACAAAAGCCTGAAAGGAAGTGCCACCAGGCTCAAGGGCAGCTTCTATCCCCCTGTTATAAGACTATTGAACAGACCTCTTGTACGATAAGATGGACTTCTGACCTCACAACCTACCTTATCATGGCCTTATTGTCTGCCTTCACTGCACTTTCTCTATAACTGTAACACTATATTCTGCATTCTGTTATTGGTTTTCCCTTGTATTACCTTGGTGTACTGATGTTTTGAAATGATCAGTATGGATGGTGTGCAAAACTAAGTTTTACACTGTACCTTGGTACATGTGATCATAATAAACCAATTACCAATTACCAATTAACTGTCTCCACGTTCAAGATTCTCTCACTAGCGGAAGTATTAAAGTTAACAACATCAGATAACTCACTTTCCCTGTTTGTATCAGGATTGGCCAGATTGGTAGGTCATCCATTAACTCAGTTTTTTCCCTGCCCATTATCATGATATAACGTGCTGAGCATTTCCTACAACTCAGCATTTTGCAGCTTTTACCTTCCTTTGCTTGTATTCTCTTTCTCTCTAATTGCACTCTTTTCACAGTTTTTACTTTCCTTTATTTACATTTTTTCTCTCTAACTTCATTTATTAACTTATTAACCAGGTAACTGTATCACAATTTATCCCCAATGCAACTTCGGCCTCATCATGTCAGAGATATTTGCATTGTTTTATCCATCCCTTCCTCCACCATCTCTGAAATTTAAAACTAACTTTAAAACTAACTTGTTTTCTCTCTTTCCCAGTATTGATGAAGGGTCTTCAACCTGAAACATTAACTCTATTTATTTCTCTTTCAGCAGATGCTGCCTGACTTGGAGAGTGTCTCCTACAATTTTTGTTTTTACTCAGGATTTTCTTTGTTTGACACAGTTGTGAATGCTTACAACAAAATCATGCAGAATTTCTCTTCAACGTGCCACACAAAGCAGATTATAGTTCAACAATTGATCATGACTTGATGCATTTAGAATAGATCTGTCATAATTATTTGCTTTCAATGTGGAAACAAAGTTCAATTGGCTGCATATGTTCAGCATGGCAACATTATCCTCAAGGTAACAAAACTAGCCATGAACTTTGCAGTCCATATATTACATCTAAAAATATCAGCTATGTGTATGGTCTGTTGTATTCCTGGAGTCCTCCAAGTATCCTAGGAATTAGCAATTTGTCTCCCGGATATTGCTGTGAGTAGCAACAGTAATTTATTTCTTTTTCTTTGAACAGTTTTGATTTGAGAAGAGTCACATTCAAAAATTAATCAGCTTGACTTCTTGGCTTCTATGTGTGGGAGTTGGTGCAGCACCAGACTGGATACTTTGGGAGGAGTATATCTGGAGATGGCGGGTTATGTGATAAACATCTCCAGGAATTCACCCAACCAGTGTAATGCCAGGCTGTGCCCAGTTGACTCAAAAGGGAATACGTTGATCTGGTGTTCTGTTGATTTTAATGCTTTAAGAAAGGCAGACTATGTTGGAATTCAATCAGAAAAGTGAACAGTGAAGTTGCAGGATTGCAGACAGGCAGAGTTGATACAGATGATGTTCACACCCAGTCTTCCACTTGAACTTGGAAGATGCTTATTGAATATTAATTATTGTCATTATCAGTACTTTGATTACCAGCTATTATTTCCACAGCATGCACGCACAGGTGTTGCTTTCTTGAAGCGTTAAAATTAATGATAATGCTTTACTCTGAACAACCAATTGCTGTACTAATATTGGACAGGTACCCTTAAGGCATGATGAAAGCATGTACTTTTAAAATGATCCTTCAAAACATTACCTGCATACACCACATCATTTATGGTAAGTGGTAAGCACTTGCTGTTCACTCATGTTTAATTCTGCTTTCCCCACCATCTCCTGACTAGGAACTTGATGGGCTGCAGTAGAAAGATTGGTCCATGCTGGAGAGTTGTTCCTCAGAGTCCCTTAAGTACTTTACAAGTATGGCCATTCCGCACATGGGAGCCAGCACAGTGAGTGTTGGAAGGCCGGTCGTTTACAGGTGGCTTTGCAAATGCTCATTAGCCACCTAAAGAATGGTTTTAACCCTCCCCACCCTAACAGAAAACTGCTCAGGCTAGAAAACTAGGAAGATATTGTGGCTTTCCTGCCAGAACCAGACTACAGGAAAAGCATGTATAGAATATTTTTCTTTTTCACTTTACTTGTGGGCCGAAAGGTGCAGAAAGGCTCCTTCAGGTCCCAAAAGGGGAATTTAGGTATCACCTGCAATGAGCTTCCTTCCCTGACCCCACTGCCCTCCCTCACAATCCAATTCCTTCCCTTCCATGAACCCCTCCCAGACCCTGCCAGCTACTCACCCACAAATTACCTAAAGGCTGTTGAGCGTCCCTTTGTTCAAAGATGCACTCTTACCCATCATACACCCAGTCAACAATGTGGAAGTGAAGCTTAGAAGATAACATTATCCATACCCCACTGTTAAAGTGATGGGGTGGAATGGTATTCAACATTTGGTGTGTTCCCTGCTCACTCCAGGTTAAAAATGAGGTTTTCCAAACATCGTGTTTCTATTGGTTTATTGGTTATTATTGTTACATCTACCGAGGTACAGTGAAGAACTTGTCTTAAGTACCATTCATACAGTTCAATTCATTATGCAGTCCATTGAGGTAGTACAAGGTAAGACAATACAGAATGCAGAATAAAATGTAACAGCTACAGAGGAAGTGCAGTGCAGGTAGACAATAAGCTGAAAGGTGATAACGAGGTAGATTGTGAGGTCAGGAGTCACCTTATCATACTAGGGAACCATTCAATAGTCTTATAACACCAGGATAGAAGCTGGCCTCGAGCCTGGTGGTATGTGCTTTAAGGCTTTTAGCATGGTGCCTGGATATTGGTCAATATTACTGCCCTTATCCGATCTTTTATTTCCTTCTTCTCTAACCAGATACACTAACAACAATAGGACTTTTTGGTCTGCATGGTTCAGTTCCATGCTGAGCTTTGAAATAACCTTTAACATCCAAGAAAAGGATATTTTCTTTCAGTGGTAGAAACTATATAGAGCTGACCATGTAACACCGAATGTCTTTTCATTCATGTGATCCTGCAATATCCATTTTCAAAGTGTACCATACCTTACAGATCCCATTTCAGATGTTTGGCAAACATTGCCGCTTTAATTAGTTTCCAGGTTCACTTAGAATTTTCACTGGTTGCAATATGTCTTCATTCTCCTTAGTTTTTGAACACACATTGGGATTTCTTAATATCAACACTTAATAATCAATGGAATTCCTATGACTTTTAATTTAAAGAGAAATGCTCTCTTTGATGGTTAATTTTAATTACAGTTATTGAAATATTTAACCCACAGGAATCTGTATGGACCAAACCCAAAGAACAAAAGAGTTTTCGCAGGTATAGTCACTGAGTTTTGAAGTAATATGGAAATGCTAAACGTATTATTTAGAAATATTTTTAATGCACAGTGGGAATTCTCTTTTGAAAAGTTTCTTCCTAAAAGCTGACGCTTCACTCATTCGATACATTTAAAGACTAAGTGAACAGTCTTAAACGTTCCCAGCATTTTTTGAGCCAGTTACTAGGAGGTGTAATAGCACAGGGTGGCTATGAATCTCTTGCTGTCTTCTTCACTCCCACTTCCTTGTGAAGCCACTTTCTTGGTTCTTAAAAACATATAAAATTTAGAGGCCTTGAAGGACCATCTGGTCCATGTGTACCTGGATATCTAAAGCATCATTATTAAACTCCTTACTTACCCTGACTATCCCTGAGTTTGTAAAAAGAGGGGCATTAAACCAGAAAAACAAACTGTGGCCAATAAGGAAAACCATTTTCTCGAGAATATCTCCGAATCCTTTTAGGTGATTGGAATCAGTTTAAGTGATCATATGGATAAAGAAATATCTGTAAAAACAATACTTGTACCCCAGTCAAGAATAGATTCAACTTCCTCTTGAAGACAGTGTCAGCACCCATGGCACTGGCTGGCAATGTATTCCTGAGGATCACTACTCTCTCAAAAATAAGAAATATAGGGAAATGTTTAATCTATTCCTGATAAGAATAAGGTCAACCACAGGACTGACATAAGGAACTTCTTGACTGAAAACTCTGTGGACCTTTGAAATTCACTACTCCAGAGGAGCACAGCTGCTCACTTAGAGTCATCGAGTTATACAGCACGGTAACAGACCCTTTGGCCCATCTGATCCATGCCGACCAAGGTGCCTTCCTGAGCTAGTTCTATTTACCTGCATTTGGCCCATATCCCTCTAAACCTTTCCTATCCAAATGTCTTTTAAATGTTGTAATTGTACCTGCCTCTACCACTTCCTCTGGCAGCTCGTTCCACACACCCACCACCATCTGTGTGAAAAGCCTGCCCCTCAGGTCTCCTTTAAAACGTTCCCCTAGCTCCTTAAACCTATGCCCTCTAGCTTTAGACTCCCCTACCATGGGAAAAAGACTGTGACCACCTGCCTTATATCTGCCTCATGATTTTATAAACCTCTATAATTCACCCCAAAGCCTCCTTCACTCTCGGGAAAACAGTCCCAGACTGTCCAATCTCTCTCTTTAAAACTCAAGCCCTCCAGTCTCAGTGACATCCTTGTGAATCTTCTGCACCCTCTCAAGCTTAATCACATCCTTCCAATAGTACAGTGACCAGAACTGCATACAATATTTCAAGTGCGGTCTCACCAACATCTCATACAGCTGTAACAGGATGTCCCAACTCTTGTACTCAATGCCACATCCGATGAAGGCAAACATGCCTTCTTCACCACTTTGTCTAGCTGTGTTACCACTTTCTGGAATCTATGCACTTGTACCCCTAAGTCTCTCTCTACCCCTAAGACTCATATTTATTGCACACAAAATGCTGGAGGAACTCAGCAGGTCAGGCAGCATCTATGGAGAGAAATAGACAGTCGACGTTTCGGGTCGAGACCCTTCATCAGGACTGGAAAGGAAGAGGGCAGAAGCCAGAATAAGAAGGTCGGGGGAGAGGGAGGAGCACAAGCTGGCAGGTGACAGGTGAGTCCAGGTGAAAGGGGGAAGGTAGGAGGGTGGGATGGGGTGGAGTGAAAGGGAGTGAAGTGAGAAGCTGAGAGGTGATAGACAGAAGAGGCAAAGGGCTGAAGAAGAAGGAATCCGGTAGGAGAGGGCAGTGGACCATGGAATAAAGGGAAGGAGATGGGAAATAGATAGGCTCATGAGGATAAGGGAGGGGAAAGAGAAGGGGTGAGGGGGCCACAGGAATGAGGGAAAACAAAAGGGGGGAAAGAGGGGGAGAAGGGGGGGAAAGAGGGGAGGGGTTACCAGGTTAGATAAATTGATGTTGAGGCCGTCAGGTTGGAGACTGCCACAGCAGAATATGAGGTGTTGCTTCTCCAACCTGCGTCTCGCCTCAACGTGGCGGTAGAGGAGGCCGTGGATAGACATGTCAGTATGGGAGTGGCATGTGGAATTGAAGTGGCTGGCCACCGGGAGATCCTTGCTTTTGCAGCAAATGGAGTGAAGGTGCTTGACAAAGCGGTCACCCAGTCTGCGTCGGGTCTCACCGATGTACAAGAGAGGAGGTCGCACTGGGAGCACCGGATGCAATAAATGACACCCTTGGAATCACAGGTGAAGCAGTGCCTTATCTGGAAGGACTGTCTAGGGCCCTGAATGGTGCTGAGGGAGGAGGTGGATCCTTCCCCTCTTCTGCCCCCCTTTTCTCCCCCCCTTTGCTTTCCCTCATTCCTGTGGCCCTCCCACTCCTTCTCTTTCCATACCCCCGCCCTCATGACCTGCCCATCTATTCCCCACCTCCTTCCCTTTATTCCATGGTCCACTGCCCTGTCCTACTAGATTCCTTCTTTTTCAGCCCTTTGCCTCTTCTACCTTTCACCTCTCAGCTTCTCACATCACTCTCTTTCATACCGCCTCCCCCACCCAACTGCCTTCCCCCTCTCACCTGGCCTCACCTATCACCTGCCAGCTTGTGCTCCTCCCCCTCCCCCGACCTTCTTATTCCGGCTTCTGCCCTCTTCCTTTCCAGCCTTGAGGAAGGGGCTCGACCTGAAACATCGACCATTCATTTCCCCCCCCATAGATGCTGCCTGACCTGCTGAGTTCTTCCAGCATTTTGTGTGTCTTTGATTCCAGCATCTGTAGATTCTCTTATGTCTCTTATATTTATTGACTATTTTTAAGACTGAGAACAACATGTAATGGGGATCCAGGGGAATCTAGAAAGAGATAGAAAAATGGAGTTGAGATGGAAGGTCAGTCATGAATAACTAAATAGGCTCAAGGGGCAACATGGGTTACTCCTCCTACTTCACGTACTCTTACAGTCTTACATGGTTTGAATGTGCTCGTGGTACACACCAATCTGTTAAATATCCATACACCAACATGATTGAGGTTAGCAACTCATTAGATTGGAGACCTCATGAGCATGAACTTGCATCCTATAATTCTAAGAGGATTTGCCTTAGGTTATACAATTAATTTTATAATTATAAATTGCTAATTTTCCAAAATTTTGTATGTAGCATTGTTCTTTTGTATTGGCCATCTCTTTATACTGGGCTTCATTTTACCCGTGGTCCACATTTTAGTGGTATTAACTACCGTTTTTATTGAAATTACTTCATATTTGAAAAGGAATTAGTACCTTATTTGCTGTTAGTTTTATTTGTATTTAGGTACCACTGACCCAGATACTAAAGACACATTGGGTGAGATCCTACCTATTGGAGTAAAGAATATTTCAGTGAAACTACATTTGCTGAACTCTAGATCGGAGGTAAATAGATTCATTTGGATATTATATATGTTCCGGTGATGGTCAGAGAAAAAAGGTGTACATTTATGATTTGCTACTGTTGTGACTGTGAATTGAGTCGCTGAAGCTGGCAGATATATACATCTTTATTCATCATGACAAGCAGGCATTCCCTTGGAGACCCTCTTAGTAAAGTCTCACCAAATTCAAAATACATCATGTTTTTATACTCAAGAGTAAAGATAACAGTAGGTGATTCAATACAATTTCAATAGCTGCAATGACATTGTTTACTTCAATATTTTGAGTCTGACAAATGGTTCCATTGAATTATGTATTTGCGATGGGCTCACACTGTAACTGATAAGAAATCTCTAAATGTTCAAATGACTTTGCTGGGACGAAGTAATTCACATGGTTAGTCTATATGTTTCTGAGGACAGAGAACCCATACACCCAAAATTAGTGTGGTGAGGGCTGACACTCTGAGTACACAAATGTCCCAATTATTGATAGACAGAGAAAATATGCCTATTACCATTTTTGATGATCTAAGTGACAGAATAATTTAGTTGGTGTCTGATGCCTGGTTTGATGTAGGCCAGTTAACATAGCCCCATTGACTTATGTTTGGCTGATGCATATGAGAACGTCTCATAGTCACATCAGTTTACAAGCCATATCTCTCGAGCAGTCTTCTGCTGTGGGCCAGTGCTCTGTAGACGACACTGTTTGTTTACAAAGCTGTCCTTTTAATTTCAAATTGATTACTGCTTGCAATTTACATTAGAACAGGTTTTCCTGAAGACAGATTCTCATTTGAATTAATGCCTGCTATATCCACATAATTCCATCACTCCTGAATCCCTAACAGCCCCATCTTCATATTGTAGTGTTATCTGGAAGGGTGAGTCTGCCCCCTTTGAATTGTAGGAACTTGGCAATAATTGGGGTTTATTCATAAAATATTAATTAACCGGTAATTGAAAATAAAAAAGACTGCAGATGCTAGAAATCTGAAATAAAAACAGAAAATGCTGGACTTGCTCAGCATGTCAGGCAGCATTTCTGGAAGGAGAAACGGAGTTAACAGACCCTTCATCAGAACTCTTGAGTCTTCAACCTGAAATATTAATTCTGTTTCTCTTTCCACAGATGCTGCCTTCACTGCTGAGTGTTTTCGGTATTTGTTGTTTTTATATTAGCATTGATTGAGTAGTTCTTCAGCTCTCCACTGGAATGCCTTCCTCTTTTCTAACTTGAAAAATAATAGTTGTTTCTGTATTTATGAATTTAGTGTAGGAATCGTGATGTAATAGAGAATGCAGTGGGGAATGAAATAGCAACTGAGTAATACGTGAATTCTTCAATCATCCAGTACTCTAGATCATCCTAAAGTTAGAGCTAATTTTCTAAGTTTGTATTACTAGTGTGAAGTTTTATCCACTAGATATTTGTGTTATTAATTCAGGGTGTGCCAGCCACAATTTCTCATTTATTAATTTTAAATAATCACATTTCTGCAGTTTTTTAATCTGCATAGTTATTGGGTTAGGTTACACTGAGAGATATACAAAATAGAAGTAGGAATTATCAATCTGTTTCTTCAAGCCTGCTCCACCATTAAATGTCATGGTTGACCCTGGCCTCAAATGCACTTTCCCATTCTTGCAAATTGAGCAGTCATGCAATGATGCTTTATTAACACTGAATATTCTCATGTGCAGGATACTATAGATACTTTCTGACTCAGTGTTTGTGTTTTTGCTCAGGAGTGGTCAAAGGAATTTAATCCACTTGCTATAAAGTTAACTGTTTCTCTATTCTATGGAAACTCGAAATTGTGCTCAAAGTCATCTCTTTCTAAGCCAATCCTTTTGAAATTGACTGAAGAAAGAACATCCAATGAGGCAGCAGTGACTGAAGTAACTCTTAAGTTTGATGGTATGGATAAGATATAAATGTTTCTATGGTGATATCGGAAAACATATTACTTGTTGAAAACTTGCTGTATCACTTTTGTTAGAATCATTCTTCAGGAAGTTGGCATCACTGGCAAAGCCACATTTCTTGTACATCCTTAACTGTCCTTAAAAAGTTGAAAGTACATCTTCTGGTACTTGTTTAGTCTGGAACGTTTAGGTGGGATTCTGACTTGGAGGCGTTCAGTCATAATCTCGCAGATGGTGAAGTCCACAAGTTCATTAGAATTCCCTAACTAATACCATTAGATAGGGAATTGCACTATTTTGAGCCATTTACGATGATGGGGTGGCAATATGTAGCTCTCTGACTTCTGCAGAGACCAGTTTTAATGCAACTGTTTTACTCAACAAATGGAAAATGCTTCATATCCTAACTTTCTATCTAAATGACCCCTGATAATATTATCTTAATTTATCTGTGAGATTCATATGCAATGGAGTCTCCTGAATGCACCTGGCACTAGAGCTCAGCACAATAACTACATTACAAACTCCTATTTGTGATGCTTTGGAACGTATCTCACAAGTAGGGTAGGAACAAGAGCAGGTGAATTAATCTTAATCTTATTTTGTCTTTTTATTCAATTATTGCAGCATCTTAATTTCATCCACCACCATGATTCTAAAACCATTAATACCATTGCTTAACAAAATCTATCGAACTCTGTACTGAAGTTTGCATTTGATCCCCAACCTTTATTTCTTTTTGGGAGAGAGAATTCCTGATTTCCAACACCTTTTGTGTGAAACGGTACTTTCTACATTATCTTGAATGGCCTAACTCTAATTTGAAGGTTATGTTCCTTTGTTCATGATAAAGCCACTCTATAAATGAAAGTTATCTATTTATTTATTTGACTCAATATTTAAATGGCCAATCTTAAAGCTAATTAATATCACCATCATTTTTCTAATTTCTCTGGTAACTAATTAATTTTTGTCGTATTTCCTCTTTCAGAGAAATTTGAGTTTGAGTCACTTGATCCATCTAAGCTCAAAGTCACGAATACAACTGGCCAACCATATGTTGTTATAAAACTGCTGTACTGTCCCACTGTGGAAGGTATGTGTATTAAAAGGATCTGATTTTTAAAAATAAATACATTGCTTTGATTCACCTAAGGTTTTTTTTAGAGAAAATATGCATCACACTTTAGATAATCAAGTTAGGAAAAATGTCAGACACTAAATCTGAAAGGAAAAAGACAATCATGCTTTTTTCTAACCTTGAAACTTTCAAAGATCTTCAAATTTGCAAACTTGTCTTACCTAGTCAAACATAAATTACATTGTACTATCCTCACTAACAGAATTGGATCTTCAGAGGGACAGGACAGCTTTAGCACACTTAATTCTGAATAGTAGAATAATATGTTGCATGTTATAAAATATAAAGTTTCCATTCTTTGACTCAGCTTGAGCAATATCATTGGTGATCTTTAGTATTTTGATATAATTTTTGTGTTGGTCCATTTTCTAATTGGTATTCAAAATATCATGAATAAACCTAATTTCAAAGAACTGTATATATTTTCTTGTTCTCTTTTCTTGCCTATCATGACTACTTAAATATGTGTTTGCAAAGATAGTTATATTTAATCTTAAATCTCATGGTTAACTTAGTAACTCTTGATTATGTGTAGGTAGCATACCTCCCAAATCATTGCTTATAACAATCAGAGTGTTATCTCCTCTGCCAAATAAATTGCAGAAAATGTGTCACATGGAAGAAATCCATGCTGTAGGCAAGACTTTCAATGTATGATATTAAGATTCAGGCTACCTTGATGGATCAGTAGGCCACTCTTCCAACAGTGCTCTGGATTTTCCCCCTTAAATATTACCACACCTCCTTCTCACACTTTGCAACCTCCTCACCATTTTATTTTACCATTTGCCAATTTCTTCGACCATGCACTTTCTTTCTGGTGCAGGAACAAGGCTTCTGCACAATCATGAGCTTGTTGTCATGTCTGCAACTGGTTCTGAAAGACCTCTTTGAATTCTTCAGTAGTGTCAAGCATTCACTTACTTGGCAACATGAAGACAATCAAGGACAAGGAAATCTATTAAAACTTGAATCCCATGACTAACTCTTATAAAAGCAGAGAAATGAGAACATGAATAGATCATATGCCCATTGAGCCTGCTTGACCAATGTCTTGGCTGACCTACTTCGGATACTCGTTTCCATCTGATCCCCAAATCCCTTGATTCATTTAGTCTAAAAATCTATCATTTCAGCTTAGTATATACTCAGTGACTGAGTACACATAGCACTTTTGGGTAGACGGTTCTATAGATTCACATCCACTTTCTCATTCAAATGTACAGCTGGATTTTTAATCTCCTTTCCTTGTCTCTGTTATTCTGCATGGGATATGATTCTAATTATAATGTTTTGAGTAAAGAAGTTCTTCCAAATGTCTGGTTTAAATTTACTTTTCATTTAAAAAGAACGCCTTTCTTTTAAATAATATCTACATCCTGAACTTCTGTATTCTCTTCTTGTAATGTAACATATTTATATTTAGGTTTGTTTGATTCTCTGCACAATCTCTAATTAGTGCATATTCACTGTGGCAAACAAAACTGAACATAATATTCCAAATATAGTTAAACTGCTGCATTCTAAGGCTTACAACAAAACCTCCTTAGGGAGCACTATATTGATCTTCAATGTGAATTTTACAACAGTGGTTACACATCAAAAAGTACATAGTTGGCTGCAAAGGACATTGGAATGTTCTGAGGTCATGAAAGTTGCTATATAAATGCAAGTCCTCTTGAGGGAGTATCTTTTGATGTACTAAACAATTTCAGAAATTACATAGGAATTAGAACCCTTTTGCATGATTGTTTTAATTTTTTTCTTTGCTTGGGAAGATTTTAATTTGATATTTATATTTGTTGCATTAAAGGCTGATCCTTGAAATTAATAAAAATATTGATCAGTAAAGCTGTGCATCAACCAGAGCTATAAAATTGATTGAATATTTATGCTGAAATACTTTAAGAATATAACATTGGATGTGTAAATGAATGTAAGTCTGATCTGATTTTAATTTTGCAACTTATCTCTTGTGCATTATCTTGTTTGTTTTTGAAAACACTCAAAATAAAATTTTAACCTATAGATTTTGGACCAATACCAATGGGTTGGATTAAGGTAGACCTATTTCATCAGGAAACCACAGCATCTGGGTTAGTATGGGCACCTCAACCGCAGTCCCTGGACATTGTATTGTATCCGGGAAAAGTCCCTGACAATATTATTGATGGAGCTCCATCTTACTGCAATTCAGGTAATTAAAAAACACAATAGAAAACATAAATCAGACAAAGTATTTAATGATCCAAATAGACTAGTCCCTCTTTAAATGATTGTTATGTATGGAACAAGCAAAATTCTATTAATTCCAAACACTGTCTCTGTACTGTCAAAATGCAGAAGAATTTACAATGGTGCCAAAATTATTCATGCTGAGTACTGGTGTGGTCTGGTAAGAGACCAACCGAAAAGCTGCAAAATCCACCATGAAACTAGATAGTTAGCAGTCTTGACCATTGGACTTTCCTGAGTCTTGTCTGGAGGGCAGTGGCTCCATCTGCCACAAAACTAGGTGACCGATGCAGAGGGAGCAAGGACTGAAGCTTCCTACTTCCTTGGCCTCAAAGGGCTCTAGCAACACTCTCCTAGAACAATAAAGGTTTATTGTGAGCCTCTAGAAAACATGGATCACTTCCCACGTCTCAGGAGCCATCTCTTAGAAAAAGGCAAACCTTAATGACGAAATACACCATCACCCTCAATGTGCTAGCTCAACCTTTGCCTGATTAAGGATAAGTTTTTGAAGATAAAGACCTCAGACCTGCAACAAAACTCATAGTCATTCAGGTAACAATGATTTCTGCCCTCCTATGAGCTTCTGACCCCTGAACTACCAACAGCACAAACCTCAAGGCACTTGAAAGATACCACCAATACTGTCTCCCCAAAATCCTCCAAATCACCTGAAAGAATAAGTGACCCAACATCAGTGTCCTCTCATAGGCTAACATGCCCAGCATTTAGGACCTGGTTACACTCTGATGGCTCCACTGGGCAGCTAACATTGTTTGCATGCCCAACACCTGACTCCCAAAACACATAATCTATTCCAAGTTCTGTTATCAGGCAGACAAAGGAAAAGATTCAAGGATGTCAAAGCCTCTTCGAAGAAATGCAACATTCCTCCTGCTTCCTAGAAATCCTTGGCCCATGAACATTTAAAATGGAGAAAGAATATTCAGGATTGTACTGAGAATCATGAGTCCATGTATCAGGAGCACACAGAAGCCCCATCAACCCACAGCATTTAAACAATGGAAGGAGCACACCATAACATACCCACCAGCCTGACTCATCAACATAACTAGATGAAATATTTAAATTGAACACTGTCTTAGCCCAAGCAAGAGGAAGCTTAGACTCTCCTGCCCATTTGTGGAAAAGTCCACAGTTCCCATATTGGCCTCATTGGCCACCTTGGAACACACTAAACCATTCAAAGCAAGTCACCAACAACTCTGAGGGACTGCCTAAGAAGAAGAAAATGTTTGGAGCCTAGTATATTGAATGAACTGAAACATAACAATCTCTTAAAAGGTAGAAGTGGGTTCTAGCTGGAGATTGCAACTAAGTTTAGGGCTAAGTTACAAAAGACGAGGCAGAGCAGGAGTGAGGATGGGGTGAGAACACATTTTTTAATTGAAAGACACCCCCTGCCATAAAGGACCATTTGTTGTTCCAGCCTACGTAACTTTTGCGGGGGAGGACTAACCTATGTTTCTTGGATTTTCTGATCTCAGCCTACATTTTCAAAGGTCTGCTTCTGGATCCATTTGCTTGACCCGAAAAACTTTTAACAGTTTTGTACCAGATATGATCCCAGCAAAAATGCTTGGATTTTGCTGCTATGGACTTTTGATTAGATCAGAACATGTTCCATATTGTAACACTTGATTGGAACGCAGTGATGATCAAGCTATCCCAAAATAGGTGTTACAACATTGTTAATTTTTTTTATTGGTATTGGGCCAGATGGTGCTGCTCACTAGTCTATAGTTCTGTTGGTTCATTCCTAACTTCTGCACCAGTGCATTGCAATACAGAAGTTCAAAACCAGGAGGAGGTCAGATGGAGTTGCATCTGATCTCGCCCTCCACTGCAGAACTCAACACTAAGTTCAACGCTAAGTTTGGAGGAGCCAAATGCACCCCACATTCAGCTCCTCAGTCTTGCCCCTACCGTGGTTGGTGTAAAGACACGGTCCCGTTCATTTCTTACCTCCCTTTCTACTTTAAGTGTCACTTTCACAACAAAGCTGCCTCCCACACACACTGTTCTTCAGAAGCTTGTGGAGGTTTCTCAGACCCACTGGGAGAACTCTGCCATCCCTCTCATTGTTGCAGCTTGCACGAACTCCTCGCCAACAGCACACAGAGCGCTGGTTGTATTGTTGTATGACCCTTTAAGGTAGGGTTGCCAACATTATATTCCACTAATAAGGAACTGGTTGTGGTGAACTTTACGCAGGCAGGATTGGTGGGCAGAGTTTGTAGTGGACGGGGCTGGTTATGGGCAGGGTCACAAGCCCTACAGTATGACAGAAGATTCCAGGAGCAGCACAGGCACAGGACAAACTGTCTCCTGCAAATGTGGATGTCGAAGAAAATGCTAGTAAATAAATAAAAGAGGAGAAAGAAAATATAATACAAGATCTCTCTTTCCTGACATTTGACCATAAAAACCCTAAAGGCAACACTGCAGGCTATTCAGAATAAATACATAACAGTTCAAATGTTATGTTTTCAAAAACTAGCTATTCATACTTTAATCTCAGAAGACAAAGTCCCCTAAGTCAGAAAGCTGGGCACAGTTCCCCCTTGTCCATCCTCAAAAATCACTGTCCTTTGCAGCTTCAGGTAAGAATAGTAATGCAAAGAATCATATAACCCATTTAAAAGAGATCTATGAAATTGCAATTGGTGGCATTGAGAGAACTGTCAGGCCCAGGGTGGACTCTAATGCTCAGGTCTGGCATCAAGCCAATGGCTTCAGGGAAACAAGATGATGTCACTGGTCGCTCCTTTTAAGAACAAGTGGCTATCCTGGAGCTTCCTGGCAATGCCCCCATGGCTTCTTGAGATTTTATGGGAAAATTGACATCCTGAATCAATGATACAGGAAGTTCCTACTACATGGGATCCTTGACAACGTTATTATAAGGGCTACTTCCTGATGTCAGTGCTGTAAGGAAAATTGCTTCTAACACAGGAAATTTGACCGCTAAGAGCCAGTGTTCCTAAAGCAGATTAGTGTTACGTGATGAAACCCAATAAAATCTGGTGCCAATGATTTTCATAATTTCTTTAGAACTTTTTAGAAAGTTTACTAACTTCTTTTCTATGATTATGATTGTATGAATGTTTTAACAAAGGGGAAATGGCACCAATGTATTTCTAGCCCTGTATCTTTACTGAGATGTGTTGCCCAAAACTGAATGCAGAATGGGATCTTACCATATAACTGAAACATCATTTATTCACTTTCAAATTCCAATCACTCTAAGATAAAGTCCAACATTCTATTAACCTTCCTGATTGTATCTTGTGCATGTGCATTTCATTTCAGTGATTTTTATGTACTTAAATTCCTTTGCTGCTCCACAAGACCTAATCTCCCTCCATTAAGAAAATATTCTGAATTGTCTTTCTCTGATCCAAAGTGCATGACTTCACATTTCCCCAAAATGAGCTCCATTTGTTACAGATTGGCCCACTCATTTAGACTGCCTATGTCTCTTTGCTGCTGCCTTCTGCACAAATGAATGTCATCTGTAGAGCAAAATATATTCTGCATTCCTTTATCTCAGTTATTAACCTGTAGCTTGGAAAGCTGAGGTCCCCGTATAAATCCATTGGAATCAGAATAAGTTCTCTTTATCTCTACTCTTTGTTTCCTACCTGCCAATCAATGATCAACTAATGTCATATCTTTATGTTTTCAATATTTATGGTTTAAGTGGGAAGTGAGGGAAATGAAGCACACTAAATACTGGAAGAATCTGACTTGATCCGATTGTGTGTCTGATATTTCTACAGAACTCGTCCAGCAAGGTTCAGAGATCATGCTAACTGCTTATGATCCATTCCCGGAAAAGCAGAGGCACCAAGACCAGCAAACAGAGGAGGACAAGTAAATTGCCAATAATTTCTACTATTTACTGTAAATGTCACCAATATTAGCCCTATTTCAGGGTAGTGCCATTGTAGTGAGTGAGAACGGTATCACCAAAGTTTGGGTCAACTTTAGGGGCTCACAGCTGTGGATCAGTAGTATAACTTAATTTTGAAACATTCTTTCAATGTACTTTCTTTGCTTCAACTCAAAAGTAACCTCTGGCTCCAGCCAATACTATCACATGACCTGCCATTGTGACATGTGCACACCTATCAGTTAGTAGTTTCTCCTATAATTCTTCTCTTTCTACAGAGGAAGGACCAGGCCACGACTCCCCACAATGACGCCTGAAATGACGAATGAAGTGCAAATTGTACAAGTGATTAAGCTGTACATTAACTTGTTTCAGATCATGAGGCAGTTGTGGGGGAAGTAGCAAAAATTGCAAGCTGTCAAAAGCAATACTTTTCTCTCAGGCACAGGTCCAAATTAGAGTGCTGCTGGGAAAATTGGGGAGTTTGTTGAAACAACGTAGATTGTACACAGCTAGCCACACAATTGGCAAGCATACAGATCTGTAAATCAGACCCTGACTTCAAACAGTACTGGTGTGAAAAGAGCTGCGAGCCACCTGGTCATTCCACCAACTAGGAATGGCGATATATTCTAATGAAAGAACAATAACCTAAAATACTAGCTCTCACTCTCCACAGATATTACCCACTCTGCTGAATACTTCCAACATTTTCTGTTTTTATTTCAAGGTGATATAGTATGGCAGCCCTTTAAATTGAGCTGCTGATTAAAAGTAACATGTCAGTGCAAAGGGAAGCTGTCTGGGGAATTTACAGAGTCTGATGAATATCATGGGATTTATTTCAGAATGTTACCCATAACAAATCACTTCCCCTGAATGAAGACTTGCAGGCATTTAAAAATATATTTCATATATATGTTAATCCAACAGGAATGATAAAATTCCCAATCCAGACTTTAATTAGTGAGATAGTTTCCCACCAGAAGACAGCATCTGTCATTACTTCTGCTGTTCCTGTCATTTTATTGTTCCCTTGCTGGATAGCATGACAGCAAATTTTCACCAGCTAAGTGTGCAAAATATGACTATAAATTCATACCTGTTTATCAACTTGGCTGACTGCCTAACTTAAAAGATCGTGTCAATTAAGGCGCTCACTTGAAATCACATTTCATATTGCTATTGCAATAACAGTGCTGTCAATTAGACATCAGAGACCTGTGGCTCATTAACACTGCAGGTACAATAATTCTGAAGCATTTCCTCACCTGGGGTGATATTGTGTTGAATAGGCAGGGTTGAGCCTAGATTTGAAACCTTCCTGTCAGTATGTATTTTTAACATACAGACCCATACAATATCCCCTTGTAAAGATGTATGTATTTTTTCTTATTTAAAAATCCAAGAAGTACCCACCAAATAAATTAGTATATCGCACTCACGCGTGAATTTACAGATGTGTTTTTATGTGAATGCCGGGGGAGGGGTGAGAGGTTTAGTTTAACGTTACAATTGTGGTTGTTTATTACTACTGTCTTGAATTACTTTAGACAAGATACTGAAAATAACCTAATTTGAAAACATGGTAACTTTTGTTATATATTTTGTTGCCATTATAATTATTATAAAAGTAGAATTGTGTTTCTACTGCACTATCCAGTTAATGGATCTGCATTAGTCACCCATTTAGGAGAGGGAAGGAACTGAAATAGGAAGGCAATCCCTCCACTGGGACTTTATGACAGATGCTGGAATCTGGAGCAACAAAAGGCTGAGGATGAACAGGTCGGTGTGGGGATGGGAAGGGGAAGTGAATTCCCTCCCCATTCCCACACTGACCTGTCCATCCCCTGCTGTCGATACTGCCTGGATGAGCCCCAACCCAAACTGGAGGCACAACACCTCATACTCCGCCTGGGTAGTCTACAACCCAATGGCACGAAGACTGAGTTCATCGCTTTTAGGTAACCCTCCCGCTTGGTGGGTTGTTTCTCCCCCCACCTCACCCTCCCCTACTCCTTCCGATCCTCCTCTGATCCTCCCATTTTTGTCCCCTTTCCCTCATGCTCCCCCCCCAGCCCTCCTTCATCCATCTTCATCCCCCTCCCGGTTCTGTCCACCGACTACACACACACACAGTTCATCCATAGGTCCCCACCCCCCGCTCCCCTTCCCCACCTGGTTCTGGTTCCAACGGCCATTCATTTCTCCCCTAACGGTTCCCATTCTCACCACCGTTACTTATCAGAGTCCAGCTCTGATAGCCCTGTGTGTTCCTGCTTATCTCCCTCCAGCAGCCTCTCCCTCTTCACTCTCCCCTTCCCCCCACCGTGCTCCATCTGTTTATTCTTCCCTTTTTCCTCTCTCTCTCTCTCTGCCCCCATCTACCATTCACCTGCCACAATCTCCCAACCACCCTTGCTCCCTTCCCCTACCTGGCACAACCTGCCCGTTATCTGATACCCCTCCTCAGTCCACCAATCACCTCGCACTCTTTTCCCACCACTCCCCTTGCCCTCTTTATACTGGCCGTCTCACCTCTCCACTCTCAGTCCTGATGCAGGGTTTCGACCCGAAACGTCGACAATTCCCTCCCACAGATGTTGCTCGACCTGCTGAGTTCCTCCATCAGATTGTTTGTTCCTTACTATAAACTCATTGGTTCTGTGCTTCCAAGGAGAGAGGACTATCTCATAGAGCAACACAGCACAGATACAGGCCCCTCGGCCCAACCAGCTCATGCCGGCTACGGTGCCCACCAAAAGTCATCCTTTGAGCCGGAATCAAACCAGTGACCTAAAGATTTCCGGAACTCTGCCACTACAGTCCTCCACTCTACCAGCTGAGATATCAAAGGAACGTATCAAAGCAATCTCTCTAAATAATAAAAAGAAAGAGCTTGCATTTTTATAATGTCATTCATGACCTCAGGACACATCAAAGTGGTCTGCAGACAGTAAAAATAGGAAAGAAAATTAGGTTGGAGAGGTCTCTCTTTCTATCCTCTCTTACCATCGTACAGCAACATCTTTGAAAGAACAGATTAACACTGTACCTTTGCACATTTAATTCCAAACTTATATGATTTTGTTTCAGCAGTGACAGCTTGAGCTGTAACAAGGAGGAGGAGCGTGGGAGATTTGAAAAGGGATTATTAAGGTAAGAGCTTGTTGTTTCAGCAGAGACTATGTGAGCTGTAACAAGAAGGAGGAGTGCAAGAGAAATGAAAAGGGATGTTAAGTCACATTTCCCTGGCAGCGAATAAAAGGGAGTCAGACTCTAGTGGAATGGCTGTTCTGGGACTGGCTGTGTCTGCGGTGTAAATGTTGCATTTGAGGAATAAGCGCTGGGTCTTTGGCTCACAAAGCTTCAGTGAAGAGGCTGAGCAGAGGTAGAGGTAAGGTCGTTTAACTTTATTAGTCACACTTTATGTAGTTGGGATGGCAGTTGGGACAGTGGTGTATTCCTCCTGCAGGATGTGGGAGATCAGGGAAGCCTCCAGTGTCCCTGATGACTACACCCATGGGAAGTGTGCCCAGCTGCAGCTCCTGGCCGACTGTGTCAAGGGGCTGGAGCTGGACGCACTTAACATCATTCGAGATGCTGAGAACATCATAGATAAGAGTTTTAGTGAGGTGGTCACACCTAAGGTGCAGGCTGTAGGTAGCTGGGTGACCAGCAGGAAAGGCAAAGGGAGTAGGCAGACAGTGCAGGGTTCCCCTGTGGCCATTACCCTCAGCAACAACTATACCTCTTTGGATACTGTTGGGGGGGGATGAACTTTCAGAGGATAGCAGCAGCAGCCAGATCAGTGGCACCGTGACCAGCTCTGAGGCTCGGCAGTGAGGTCAGACAGAGCGGTAGTGATAGGATACTCGATAGTTAGGGGCACAGTCAGGCATTTCTGTGGCCGCAGACAAAACGCCAGGATGGTGTATTGCCTCCCAGGTACCGGGTCAATAATGTCTCCAGGCAGTTGCAGAATATTTTCAAGGGGAAGGGTAAGAAGCCAGAGGTTGTTGTTCACATTGGTACAAATGACATAGGGATGGGGTCCTGTGGAGTGAATATAGAGAGTTAGGAAAGAGGTTATAAAGCAAGACCTCAAGGGTAATGATCTCTGGATTTCTCCCAGTGCCACATACTAGTGAGGGCAGAAATAGAAAGATAAATGTGTGACTAAAGAGTTGGTGCAGGAGGCAGGGATTCGGGTTCTTGGATCATTGGGATCTCTCCTGGGGCAGAGGTAACCTGTACAAGAAGGACAGGTTGCACCTGAACTGCAAGGGGACCAGTATCCTGAGAGGGAGGTTTGCTGGTGCTACTCAGGAGAGGGGTGGTCTGAGGAGTTGGGGGGCAAATACTTCAGACAAGAAGAGCAAGCATAGTAGGCAAAATAGTCAGGAGCACAGCAATGTGAAACGAAAAACTGCTCGTTTAAACTTCATTTCTTTCAATGCAAGAGGCTTAACAGGTAAGGTGGACAAACTCGGCGCGGATTGGCTCTGCAGACAGGAATATTTTAGCCATCACAGAAGCATGGCTGAGGGGAGGGCAGAACCAGTAGCTCAATGTTCCAGGATACAGATGCTACAGACGTGAGAGAGGTACAAGTAAGAGAGGAGGGGGTGTTGCCTTTTTGATGAGGGAGGACATAAAAACAGTGCTTAGAGAGGATATTCTTAGGGGATCGTCCAGTGAGGCCATATGGGTAGAACTTAGAAACAAGAAGGTGATGATCACTTTGATGGGATTGTATTATAGGTCCCCCAGTAGTCAGCGGGAATTAGAGGAGGAGATATGTAGGATTATCGCAGAGATAATAGAGTAGTATGAGTGGGAGATTTTAACTTCCCTAATATTGACTGGGCCAACCAGAGTGCAAAGGGCTTGGATGGGGTGGTGAGTTGTGATGTCTTGGCCCACATACAAATTGCCAAGGAGGAGGTATTGGCAGCTTTAATGCACATTACGGTGGATAAATCCCTAGGGCCTGACCAAATGCATCCTCAGGAAGCTTGTGGGAAGCTAGGGAAAATATTGCAGAGGCCGTTGCAGAGATATTCACTTCATCTTTAGCCACGGGTGAAGTTCTGGAAGGCTGGAGGGTGGCTAATGTTGTACCATTATTTAAGAATGGCAGCAAAAACAAGCCAAGGGACTACAAGCTGGTGAGTCTGTTGGGTAAGTTACTGGAAGGGATTCTGAGGGACAGGATCCACCAGCATTTGGATAGACAAGGTCTGATTAGGGATAGTCAGCAAGGCTTTGTGTATGGGAAATCATATCTGACAAATTTGTTAGAATTTTCTGAAGAGGTGACAAAGAGGATAGATGAGGGCAGGGTGGTGGATGTTGTCTATATGGACTTTAGGAAGGCCTTTGACAAGGGCCCACAAGGAAGGCTTGTATGGAAGGTTAGATCACAGGGGATCCAGGGAGAGCTAGCTAAATGGATTCATAATTGGCTCAAGGGTAGGAAGCAGAGGGTGATTGAGGAATGTTGTTTCTCAGACTGGAGGCCTGTGACTACTGATGTGCCACAGGGAGTGGAGCTGGGACCTTTGTTGTTCGTGTTTTATATAAACGATTTGGATGAGAATGTACAAGGCATGGTTAGTAAGTTTGCAGATGATACTAAAGTAGGTGGTATCATAGACAGCAAAGAAAGTTATCAAAAACTACAGGGAGATCTTGACCAGCTCGGTCAGTGGGCCAAGGAATGGGAAATGGCATTCAATCCAGATAAGTGTGAGGTGTTGCATTTTGGGAAGTCAAACCAGGGAGGACTTAGTGAATGGTAGCGGCCCAGGGAGTGTTGTGGAACAGAGAGACCTAGGAGTACAGGTAAATAGTTCGCTGAAAGTGGCGTCGCAAGTAGACAGGGTGGTGAAGAAGGCATTTTGTATGCTGGCCTTCATCAGTAAGGGCAATGTATAAGAGTTGGGATGTTATGTTGCAGTTGTATAAGATGTTGGTGAGGACGCACTTGGAGTATTATGTACAATTTTGGTCACCCTGTTATAGGAATGATGTAATTAAGCTGGAAAGAGTGCAGAGAAGATTTATGAGAATGTTGCCAGGACTCAAGAGCCTGAGTTACAGAAAGAGGTTGGGCAGGCTAGGACTTTATTCCTAGGAATGGAGGAGACTGAGGTTGACCTTACAGAGGTGTATAAGGTCATTGGCATAGATAGGGTGAATGCATACAATCTTTTTCCCAGGAAAGGGAACCAAAAACTAGAGGGCATAGGTTTAAGGTGATAGGGGAAAGACTTAAAAGGGACCTGAGGGGTAACCTCTTCACGTAGAGGGTGTTGCATATATGGAAAGAGGTGCCAGAGAAAGTAGTTGAATTGGGTACAGTAATGACATTTAAAGACTTTTGGGCAGGTATATGGGTAGGAAAGGTTTAGAGGAATATGAGGCAAATGTGAGCAAATAAAACTAGCTTAGGTGGGCACCTTGGTTGGCATGGACAAGTTGGGCAGAAGGGCCTGTTTCTGTGCTGTATTACTATGTGACTCTATGGTTTGATTTTGCCAGACCTTCATCCTCTGATGAACACATTCTAAGTGTACCGTGGGTTGCCCATAATCCAACTGTGGAATTACCAGATCCAGCAAGGGTAAATGAGCCTTTTGATCTGTACATTGATGCAATACGTTATATTCCAGACAATGCAACCATCACCAAGGTAAGGAATGAAGAACGTGCAGTGACAATTTGTGTAATGGGCGAATAGGATACACTTGCAATTGCCCTGTTTAGATTTTCTTCTTTAGTGGATGAAGGGTACAACCATTACAACATATACCGATTTTTTTCACAAAAGGATCAAATCATTCTGATAATTAGTCTCGTTTGCATCCAAGCAATAATCTACCAGTAGATCGGGATCACCAGTAGACGGGCAGCTTGCTATTTTGGGAGGGGAGCCGGGAATGTGGCAGACCATGCACAGACCTGATGGAAGGGATTAATGGGGAGATAGAACTAATTGCAAAAACAATGTAAAGGACTATTAAAATGGAACAATAAGTAGCAAGTAGTAAATTTACTCAACCCTGTTTTCTTTTCTTCCTAATGCATTTAAGGTGACTGGACGGCTAATGCATTCAGGCAGGGATGACATTCCTGACATTTTGGCTTTTCCGGTACCCACCAGCCAAGCAAAGTGCCCAGAGTTCCGTTACTGTATGACTGTAAATGTGAAAGGCAAAGAAACTCTAGACCTCAAAGCACTTGTTTTATTTAGAATATACACAGTTGATTCTGACACTGGCAAACTGGTTGTTATAGGTGAGTAACAGTAATTTAGTAAATCAAGGAATTAACTATTAATCCGAGTGAACCAAAATGGGAAAAAATTTTAAAAATAAGACATGATCGTGTGTACCTGAACAGAGCGTACAACTTCCCATGACCATATCATCAAACTCATCTCTAGGATATAGATGACGTAATGCATTTTGGGATGTCAAATACTAACAGAACATATACTGTAAATGGCAGGAACCTCAGGAGTGTTGATGTACAGAGTAACCTTGGGGTGCAAGTTTGTAGCTCTCTGAAAATGATGACACAAGTGGACAGAGTAGTGAAGAAGGCTGAGGTATCAAGTATAAGAGTTGGCATGTCATGTTGCAGCTGTACAAAACATTGCTCAGGCCACACTTGGACTATTATTAGTGCAAAGGAGACTCATCAGGGTATTGCTTGGATTGGAGGACTTTAGTTATGGAGAGAGATTGGATAGGCTGAGTTTATTCTCACTGGAACATAGGAAGCTGAAGGGTGACCTCATAGAGGTTTATAAATAGATAGGGTAGATAGCCAGATCCTTTTTTCCTAGAGTGGGGGGGGGGGGGGTCTATAACTAGAGGGAATAGGGCACCAGATTTAAAGTGAGAGGGGAGAAATTTAAAGGAGATCTGAGGGGTTAAGTGGTGGGTATATGGAATAAACTGCCAGAGGAAGTGGTGGAGGCAGATGCAATTACAATGTTTAATATTCATTTGGACAGGTACTTCATTAGGAAAGGAGCAGAGGGACACGGGCCTAATGTGGGCAAATAGGATTAGTGTAGATAGGCATCCCGGTCAGCATGTCCAACTTGGGCCGAAGGGCCTGCTTCAGTGCTGTATGACTCTATGACTCTATATTAACAGAGGCTTGCTTATTGAGAAACAAGTTAATATCTGGAATTTTGTTCGTCCACCTTATGAATTATTGCAATAGCATGAGTGACAGTAATATTTTACCCCAAAAAAGTAAATAAATAAATAATGGTTTATAATTATCCAAATACTCTTCTAAAGTTTCATCACTAAGAATCATATCCAAGACCACAATTACTCCAAAATACTAAACCACCTGGTTAATCTGGAACTCTAAAATGCAAAGCTTAATCTGGTCCCATTTAAAACCATAATGGTCAAAATTTAAAATTATTCCTTAACCATCGATCATTATTTTGTCTTCGGGCACAAAGCATCGTCTAGGAAAGAACACTGAGAAGAACTGGAAAAATACAAGGAAGGATTGCAAAGTACCCAGTTTAGCCTGCTTGATTTTCAATTATTATTTAATCAGTGAAATACAGTTGTTCAGTAGGTGCACCTCGTCTTCTCAAGCATATCCAATTTGCAAATCCAATCATATCCTGGATAAATATTGGGTTTCCCAAGAGCCTAGGATATTGAAATTCCAGACACAGAGAATCCTCATCTCTGGCTCCAGCGAGGGCCCATTTTCAGCAGGCTTCTGATCCCAGTCTTGACCTGCTTTCTATCTGTTTATTCTCATCAAAGTTATGACCAGAAATTCTGAGGATCTTTGGGCTCCAAGCCAGCAAATGTTGAAATCTTAAATGAAAACAGAAGGTACTGGCAAATTTGCAGCATTTATACAATGGAAAGAGAAAACACATTTTTTTTACTTTCTAGATGGTCATATTAGTCCTCTGATGTATTTCCAACATTTTGTGGTCTTAATTTAATCTTGGGTTGTAGATAGCCTTCATGGGGTGTTTGGTCTATATGTATATTAAGATACTGTATCTTCAACTGAATATAGTTCAACTATGTTAAAGTCTGTAAAGCTGCCATTTGCTCTGAATATAACCACCACTGTAACCTGGTGTCTCTGGATGTGGCTCTTTGTACTGGGAGTTGGGGTAGTCTTTTCATGTAAATTTAATAAGAAAATGTGTTCCTAGGCTTCTACTAAATACTATTAGCTAAAGCTATTTGAACTATTACATGAAAATCTAGCTCATTAATAAAGCAGGTAAAATATTGTTAGATGAATTTACATGAGACAGCTGAATGCTCAGTTGTGCTGCTATATGTTGTGTGGTAACTATTGTTTCAATGTGTGTCAGAGCTTTTCTACGTCATGATATTTTCTCCTAGTACTTATTGAAGATGAACATTGTATTACAGCTACAATGTTCTGTGCTACAAGGTAACATGACTCAGGTTCATGTCATGATTATTCATAGGGAAAGTTCCCATATCTGGCTGTTGCTATCCCAGAATGATAATGTTGTGAAGAATTGCCATGCACAGGCTAAGTACTTCATCATGAGAGAGAGAGAGAGAGAGAGAGAGAGGGAGAGGGAGAGAGGGGAGAAGGGGAAAATAATGTGTGGGGATGGGAGGCATGAAGAACCACTCCTTCTTTGCACCTGTAGGTGGTTTCATACAGTGGTATTGTCCCCGTCCTAAGAGAGACTGACCAGTGTTCTTGACTGGAGAGTACATGGTACAAGAGACTTAAAGAAGAGTAAAACAATTTAAAAATGTCTTCTTCTTAGGCATTCCCTTGGAAGCAAGGGTGACTTGCTTCTGCTCCAGTTCTCTGGGTCCTAAGGTGATTAATGAGTCTTATGCAGGTTCTGCAGACTCTGCTACAGGTGGGAGAGATGGTGCTCCATTGTAGAGACTCGATGTTCAGTAGTACCCAGATGCTGCCTTCTCCATTTTGAGTAATCAGAGGCCAAGAACTCCCTTGAGTTCAAGAAGACTATGACAATATTCTTCAAATGTTTACTCTGTCCTCCTGATGGAGCTCAGAGTGTTTGCTTTGGGAGTCAGGTGTCAGGCATGCTGCTTTTAGTCTTGCTGCAGTTATAAAGGACCACTCCTAGAGTAGTGAATGCAGTTTTGGTCTTCTTCTCCAAGAAAGGATGTAATAACTATAAAGGGGTTGCAGCAAATGTTAACCAGGTTGATTCTTGGGATAGTGGGACATCAGTATAGAGTTTAGATCAACTAGCATTCACTAGAGTTTAGAACAATGAAAGGGGATTGAATTGAAACTTGCAGAATTCTGACAGAGCTGGACTGGATGCAAACAGGATGATTCACCTGGGTGAGGTGAGATAGAGAGCCCAGTAACCTGGTGTCATGCGACAACCTTTCCCTCAATGTCAGCAAAACAGGAAGGGGGGTGATGCACATGCCCTTGTTTACATCAACAGACCTGAGGACGAGAGGGTTGAGAGCTTCAAGTTCCTAGGAGTGAACATCACCAATAGCCTGTCCTGGTCCAACCAAGTAGGCACAACAGCCAAGAAAGCTGACCAGGACCTCTACTTCCTCAGGAGGCTAAGCGAATTTGGCATGTCCCCTTTGACACTCACCAATTTTTTATCAATGCACCATAGAAAGCATCCTGTTTGAGTGCATCATGGCTTGGTATGGCAACTGCTCTGCCCGTGACCACAAGGAACTGCAGAGAATTGTGGACACAGCTCGGCACATCATGGAAACCAGTCTCCCCTCCATGGACTCTCTCTACACTTCTTGCTCAGTAAAGCAGCCAACATAATCAAAGTCCCCACCCACCTTGGACATTCTCTCTTCTCCCCCCTCCCATTGGGCAAATGATACAAAAAGCCTGAAAGCACATACCACCAGGCTCATGGACAGCTTCTATCCTGCTGTTATAAGAATATTGAATGGTTCCTTAGTGCAATAAAATGGACTCTTGACCCTGCAATATACCTCGTTATGGCCTTGCACCTTATTGTCTATCTGCACTGCACTTTCTCTGTAACTGTAACATTTTGTTCTGCATTCTGTTATTTTACCTTGTACTACCACAGTATACTGTTTTAATGAAATTATCTGTATGGATGGTATGCAAGACAAATTTTTCACTGTACCTTGGTGCATGTGACAATAATAAATCAATTTACCAATTGAATATGAAATCACAATTTCAGGATATGGGGTAAGCCATTTAGGGTGGAAATGAGTAGAAATGTCTTCACTCAGAGGAGGACGAACCTATGGAATTTGCAATCACAAAGTGCTGTAGAGTATTTGAGTATATTTAAAAAGATACATTTCTGGGCATTAAAGGCATCTATGGGAATGGGAAGAAAGCAGGAACATGGTACTGAGACAGATGATCAGCCATGAATGTATCTACTCCTGCTCCTATTTTGCAGTTTCTATGTAGCTATGAGGGAAATATGGCACATAAATTTCAATTATTGGCACTTCAGAGTTATTGTGCCTAACATTGCTGTATTCCCTGTTAATATAGCTAGTTATTTGTTTGATCTTGCAGGGAATACTATGGTTTCCTTGTTCAATGAACGCGGAGAGTTAAATGTCGGAGGATTCCAACTGAAACTGAGAGGAGGGATGCCACCAAAAGGTCAGACTCTTCTCACTGCATCATCCCTGAATCATCGTCCTATGATTCCCTGCTGCAGTCTGTTAATCCGACTTTTACCACACACACAGGTAATTTAGCTCAATTAGGTTCGGTAGTTCAGTATTTTTATATATCCTCTACTGATGATATACAGCTTGTTTTCATATGAAATGGTCATATGAGGAATGAATGGAACTTGTCCTACGACATCTATCAGAAGGTGCTTTTAGAACAATGAATTATTTGAAATGTAGCTGCTATAATTGGGGGATGCACATAGTGTCCATTCTGCACATCATAATAACTGCCAAAATAGAATATGATGAATGATCTATGGAATATGATCTACATTGGATAGAGTTGACTGAGCAGAGAATATAAACTTGATTGTTAAAAGTTCTTGATCCTTACTGCAATACTTCTGATCTAATTCATCAAGACTGCTCTTGAAAGGCCAGAAATCTAGTTACAACTGGGATATGCTGTATCTTAGATATCCACTGCAGTCTCCAGTATGGCCTGTGGCCAGAACAGAGAGCATTAGTAAGAGCCTTACCACCCCAACCCGGGTCCTGTGGATAAATTAGTGTAACCAAGTTTGGGAAGGAGGGGATGAGACACATCAAGGTCTTCTTATGCAGTGAATTTCTACATTTCCAAAATTTAGTGTGGGTTAGACCCAGCTTACAAACAAATCCAAGAGTAGAAGTAGGAGCTCCCTAAGGAATGTGATCTGGACATGGCCTAGGTATCTGAAGAAAAGTCTTTTATGTAAAAGCACTTAAATCCATCCAAGACCAGTGAACTGAAAGAGGCTGCTATACCAGATGTGGACAGTCCTCTCCTTGCTCTAGCTTCAGGCACCCTTGATCCGTTGTACCATCGTGAGGGCTTTTCTATTCTTCCAGCTGAAGGTGTCTGAAATAGGGGGTGAGAAATCAGACCAAAATAAAAACTGCTCTTGTGAACTGTAGCAAAGTTTGTTTTTGCACTTGGTATCTCATTTTAATTATGAAGCTTTCTATATGATTCCTCTGAATCAGCATCAAAAATGAATGAATTATATGCTCTGGTGAACATTCAGTAATGATACCCCTTCTCCAAAATGTCCATGTTTTTCTCTTTGTTCAGAATCCTATACCCCCTCCGGACTATTTGAGTGGATTTTACTTCACAGAGGATGCAAAACCAAATAAATCTGAGATGGAAATCATTTCATCCTTCCAACAGGACAAGGAATTCGGAGTCTCTGTGGGTGACGCAGCAGCAAGCCTAATGAGCAAGGAGCAGACTAAAGGTAATGATTCACTCTTTAGGGAGGTTTCCCACTTGTAATGAATTAGGCAATAGTGCATGACTATGATCAAGATAAAGAAAGATTTCCATTTAAATAGCACCTTTCATGACCCAAAGGATGTGCTGTGATTTTACAACCAATGAGGCACCTTTGAAGTGTAGAAAATGGGGCAGAGAATTTATACACAGCAAAGTGATAATAACCAGATAATCTATTTTTGTATGTTGATTGAAGGAAACTATTAGCTCTGACACTCGGTAGAAGCAACCTCACTCTTCATTAAAATGAAACTATGGGACTATTCAGATCCACCTGTGAGAGTGGCTAGGGCCTTGGTTTAAGGACTTATCCAAAAGGGTACATTGAACAGCCCAGTGTTCCCTCAGTGCTGCACTGAAACTTCCATTTACAGTTTAGCCATCGAATCTCTGCAGAGGTACTTGAGTCCAGGACATTACAGTCAGAGACAAGGATTCTGGCTGCTATGGTACAGCTGAGAAGCGAGGGCATGGAGGGAAGAAACAGTATGCAAACTGAAGCACTGAATCCAGTTCAAAAGGCCTCTTGTACTTTATCCAAATGATTTCTGTCCATGTCTAAATCCCTCTGATGAAGGTCAGCAGACTCTTGCTGTGTGTCCCATAGAACCATAGAACCATACAGCACAAAACAGGCCCTTCGGCCCACCATGTTGTGCCGTCCATCAAACCACCCTCACACTATCTAACCCTTTCCTCCCACATATCCCTCTATCTCACATTCCTCCATATGCCTATCCAACAAACTCTTGAACCTGTCCAATGTATCTGCCTCCACCACCACCCCAGGCAGTGCATTTCATGCACCAACCACTCTCTGGGTGAAAAACCTCCCCCGACATTTCCCCTGAACCTCCCACCCATAACCTTAAAGCCATGCCCTCTTGTCTTGAGCATTGGTGCCCTGGTAAGGAGGCGCTGGCTGTCTACTCTAGCTATTCCTCTCAATATTTTATATACCTCTATCATGTCTCCTCTCATCCTCCTCCTTTCCAGTGAATAAAGCCCTAGCACCTTAATCCTCTCCTCGTATTCCATATGCTCTAATCCAGGCAGCATCCTGGTAAATCTCCCCTGCACCCTCTCCAATGCCTCTACATCCTTCCTAAAATGCGGCGACCAGAACTGAACACAGTACTCTAAGTGTGGTCTAACTAGAGTTTTGTACAGCTGCATCATCACTTTGCGGCTCTTAAACTCAATCCCACGATTTATGAAAGCTAACATCCTATAGGCCTTCTTAACTGCTCTATCCACCTGTGAGGCAACTTTCAGTGAACTGTGAATATGAACCCCCAGATCCCTCTGCTCCTCTACACTGCCAAGTACCTTGCCATTTACCTTGTACTCTGCCCTGGAGTTTGTCCTTCCAAAGTGTACCACCTCACACTTCTCCGGATTGAACTCCATCTGCCACTTGTCAGCCCAGCTCTGCATCCTATCAATATCCCTCTGTAAGCTCCGACAGCCCTCCATACTATCCACAACACCGCCGATCTTAGTGTTGTCTGCAAACTTACTAACCCAGCCTTCCACCCCCTCATCTAAGTCATCTATAAATATCACAAAAAGTAGAGGTCCCAGAACCGATCCCTGTGGGACACCACTAGTCACTGCCCTCCAATCCGAGGACACTCCCTCCACCACAACCCCACAGCTGTATCCCATCCATGTATTTCTTGTATGGATGATCCAATCATTATTAGCTGTGAGAACTGTGTCTGATTTTCTTCAACCTAATCCAGCACCATTGACACACTAATTGCCTCTATATCATTAGGTTTTTTTAGTTTCTTTTTCCAATATTTCTATAACTAATAAATAAATATGTCCAAAAAAGTCAATGCCTCTTTGATTTTTCTCCTGGAGTTTTGTGCACAAGGTCAATCTTTAATTTCTGGAGACTCAAGGGTAATCATGAAGGTTGGCAAACCTAGCACAGATTGAGTTTCACATCTGGGACTTACCTAGTCTGCCTGATTCAATTATTCACTGAGCCATTTGGATAAACTGGCTGAGCCATTTGCCAAGGCAAATACACAGACAAATATTACTTAAGTGCTCTGTCTCCTTCTTACCTATAGTTTCTGCTCATGTCTCTTCATCTGGCAGCATTGGTAGAATTGGGAATACTCTGTACTAACCATCTCTCTTAATAGAAGCACTTATTGGATCCTTTCGCTGCTATTTTGTTTTGGCTTTAAGTATAGGAAGTGTGCAACCATTGGCAATATGTAAATAAACAGCTGTAAAGAAAAGTCAATATTGTTTGGTGCAGAAAATATACTGTAAACCAGTTCAACACAAATCTACACAAAAATAATCAAAATCATTAAATAAAATTGGTTTAAGATCTTTTTACATATTGTTATTACATGGAAACAGACTATTCAACACAGCCAGTATAAATTGTTGTTTAAGATCAATCAAATTATTGAGGCAGGATTCACCACACAAAGCCATGGTGACTATCCTTGATCAGCCCCTGCCTTTCCAAATGTAGAGAAATCCTATCCCTTAGGACTTTCTCCAATATCCCTACCACCGATGTAAAACTCACCAGCCTGTAGTTACTTGGCTTATCCTGCTGTCCTTCTTAAATAAAGGAACAACTTCAGCTATCCTCCATTCTTCTGACACCCCACCTGTCAGGGCCCCAAGTCTCTACTCCTGTGCTTCCCATAGCAATCTAGGATAGATCTCATCAAGCCCTGGGGAGTTATCAACCCCTCCTCTATCTTGATCCTGACATGCTCCAGATTATCAACACACCCTTCTTAAACTCACTATTTTACATGTCCTTCTCCTTGTGAATACAGATGAGAAGTATTAATTTAGGGACCTAGCCCACATCACCTGGTTCCATATGTAAATTACCTCCTTTGGTCTTTAAGTGGACCATCTCTTTCCCTGTCTCCTTATATGCTTATAGAATGTCTTGTGATTCTCCTTAATCTTACTTGCCAAAGATATTTCATGGCCCTTTTTTCCCTCCTAATTTCTCCTTTAAGTTCTATCCTATGCAGTGTATATTCCTCAAGAGACTCCCTCAATCCCAGTTGCCTATACCAGCCATATGTTTCTTTTTGTTTCCTGTTCTTGCCTTTGCCATCTTTGCCTTTCACCCTTACCGGAATATGGTGGCTCTGAACTCTTACTAACTTTCTTTTAAAAGACTCCCATTTGCCAGCTGTGCTTGATCTCGCAAGCATCTGCTCCCAATCTACTTTCATCAGGTCCTCTCTTACGTCATTGAAATCAGCCTTCCCTCAGTTCAAGACCTTAACTTGAGGGCCAACTTTATTCCTCTCTCTAATAACCAGAACTATGATCACTGCTCACAAAGTGTTCCCCCAACAACACTTCCACCACCCGCACAGTTTCGTTTCCTAAGATGAGGTCAACTACTGCCCCGTCTCTAGTAGGACTCTGTACATTGTCTCAAAAAGCTTTCTTGGACAGACTTAACAAATTCCGCCCCATCTAAGCCCCTTGCATTAAAACAATCCTACTCAATATTGAGTAAATTATAATCCCCCAGTACTATAGCCATATTGCTTTAACACCTTTCTGCAATTTGTTTATTATCTATTCCTCTAAATCCTGCTGACTGTGATTGGGAGGTCCATAGTATAACCTCAGCAGAGTGATCAACCCTCACATTTCTAAATTCTACTCATATGGCCTCATTGGATAATCCCTCCAGGATATCTTCTCTAAGTACTGTCATTGTTCTCCCTAATCAGTGATGCAACTCCCTCTCTTTTGCATTCCCCTCCATCACATCTAAAACTTCTATAGCCCGGAACATTAAGCTAACAGTCTTGCTGTTCCCTCAACCACATTTCTGTGATTGCAATAACATCATAATTCCAAATGCTGATCCAAGCTCTAAGATCATTTGATTTACCTCCGAAGCTCCTTGCATTAAAGTAAATACAGTTGATCCTGCTAGCCCTCCCATGTTCCCAAACCTGTCTCTGTTTGCTCTTCCCAGTGAACATGCTTGATTTTTCTTCTACAGTTTTCGCCCTGCTGCACTGCTACTGCCAAATTAGGTTAAACCCTCCTGAAAAGAGTGAGCAAACTTCTCTCTAATGATATTAGTCCCCTTCCAGTTTAGATGCAACCTGTCCTTCTTGTACAAGTCTTACCCACCCTAGAAGTGATCACAATGATCCAAGTATAAAAACACATAGAACTTTACAATGTAAAATAGCCCTTGCATTTGTCAATCCTTCACAAATTTCTGTACAATCTGTTTAAAACCATAAAAGATTGTTCCATGAGGAAATCACTTTGCCCCTTGAGCCTTCTCTGCCATTTGACTTGGCTGTTCAACTTCCCCAATTCTGTTTATCTACCAATCCCTATATCTCTTCCTTCCTTTGCAATTCAAATGTCCATTAATCTCAGCCTTGAATATACTCAATGACTGAGCATCCACAGCCATCTGAAATAGAGAGTTCTAAATATTCACCCTCCTCTGTCTGAAGAAGTTTCCCCAGAACTCAGCCCTTCATCCAGAGATCGTGGCTCATAGTTCCAGCATCCCCAGCGAAGGGAAGAACCTGTCAAGCTCTTTCAGAATCCCATAAATTTAAGCTATAAAGGGAAGGTTTTGGATAGTTTCTCCCTTTGCCTCACTTTCCTTCCTACCAAGATGGATGAACTGCATTTCAAGAACATCTGCTTAACCTTTCATGCTTTGGCCAAGTGTTCATCCAGTTCCCTTTTAAATTAGAAAATAATATTCAGCTCTATTGTTTTTTCTCTGTTCCTAGCCAAACACTAAAGTGATTCAAAATATGTCAGTTTTCATTTCCAGTCTGTGATAACTTAATTGATTTGAGCTAGGCCAGTCATTGCGATTCTGCAGTACCTTAGAGTACGTATTGGATGCCTGATTGTTGTCTTGCAACCCTTGCTAGAAATGCACATCAATTGGAGACATATTTGACTGCACCTACGATATCATATGAGTTGCTGGTATTTAAGTTCCAGACTCACAATGCGGAACAGCCATGAGCTATGTATCAGAGAGTTGCATTATACTTATTCAGGAATATAGAGAAAATTCAAGCAAAAATGCCTACCCATTTTAAGATCATAGTCATAGTCAAGTTTATTGTCATATGCACAAGTACAAATTGAAGTTAATTTCCCAGGTATTGTACACATAGGTATCCTAATCAAATTATCACATTACCATTTATCACATTTCCCATTATCTATTATTTTCTTTCCCTTTAATGAAAGGGCAGGAGGATTCCACAACCAATTCACAATCAGTCAGCTTTGGCTTCAGGATTTTGGTATTGTATTGGTCTTGGTATTGGTTTATTATTGTCACTTGTACCGAGGTGCAGTGAAAAACTTGTCTTGCATACCGATCGTACAGGTCAATTCATTACACAGTGCAGTTACATTGAGTCAGTACAGAGTGCATTGAGGTAGTACAGGTAAAAACAATAACAGTACAGAGTAAAGTGTCACAGCTACAGAGAAAGTGCAGTGCAATAAGGTAGATTGTGAGGTCAGAGTCCATTTCATTGTACGTGCCCTCAGGCTCCTGTATCTTCTACCCGATGGAATAACTGCAGTAAATAATTCTCCACCATCTACAAAAAAAAATGTTTTATTGTCTGGAAATTTACCTGAAAATGTACTTTGTACATAGAGCATAAAATGGGGCAGAGTATTGGAGTTGTCAAGTTGTATTCAAACAATCAATGCTGTGCACTGACCTCTAGTGGACTGGCTTAATGAGCTGCAGTGCAATATTCCTGCTCTATATACAATGCAGACAGGGCAAGCCACCCGGACAAATATATTGCTATGGTCTTCCTTTTGGAGATATTTTGATCAGAAGCATTGTCATTGCTGCATTTTAAGCTCCCATGATTGATGAAGATGGGAAATTTCAGCAAAAATGCACAATTGTTTTCTGCAGACTGTTGGATCAATTAACTAGTGGACTTGCATGCTTTTATTAGACAATTAATTACAGGCAATGATGTCACAACAATCACAACCGTGACCTTGCTTTATTATGTGCCTTTTAACATAGTGAAACATCCCAAAGAGAAGTAAAACTGAGGGGCTCAAGTCTGGGCTGCAGCCAAGAAGAGCACATAAGTAAACACAGGAAAACTCAGGTTACATAGGGTAGGTTACATAGCAAGATTAGGATTGAATCAGAATCAGATTCACAACCAGAATCAGAATCAGCTTTATTATCACTGACATACGTTGTGAAATTTGTTGTTTTGCGGCAGCAGTACGGTGCAAAACATAAAAATTACTATAAGTTAGCAAAATATAGGTAGTGCAAAAGAGGAATAGTGAGGTACTGTTCATGGGTTCATGGACCATTCAGAAATCTGATGGCAGAAGCTGTTCCTAAAATGTTGAGCGTGTGCCTTCAGGCTCTTGTACCTCCTCCCTGGTAGTAGTAATGAGGAGAGGGCATGTCCCGGATGGTGAGGGTCCTTAATGATGGATGCCGCCTTCTTGAAGCACCGCCTCTTGAAGATGTCCTCGATGGTGGGGAGGGTTGTGCCTGTGATGGAGCTGGCTGAGTCTACAACCCTCTGTAGCCTCTTTCATTCTTGTCCATTGGAGCCTCCATACCACGTGGTGATGCAACCAGTCAGAATGCTCTCCACCGTACATCTATAGAAATTTGCAAGAGTCTTTGGTGACATACCAAATCTCCTCAAACTCTTAATGAAGTAGAGCTGCTGGCATGCCTTCTTTGTGATTATATCAATGTGTTGGACCCAGGATAGATCCTCTGAGATGTTGACGCCCAGCAACTTGAAGCTGCTCACCCTTTCCACTGCTGACCCCTCAATGAGGACTGGTGTGTGTTCTCCCGACTTCCCCTTCCTGAAGTCCACAATCAATTCCTTGGTCTTGACGGTGTTGAGTGCGAGGTTGTTGTGACACCACTCAACCAGCCGATCAATCTCCTGTACACTTTCTCGTCACCACCTGAGATTCTGCCAACAGCAGTGGTGTCATAGGCAAATTTATAGATGGTGTTTGAACTGTGCCTAGCCACACAGTCATGAGTGTAGAGAGAGTAGAGCGGTAGGCTAAGCACACATCCTTGAGGTGCGCCTGTGTTGATTGTCAGCGAGGATATATTGTTACCAATCCGCACTGACTGTGGTCTCCTGATAAGGAAGTCAAGGATCCAGTTACAGAGGCAGGTACAGAAGACTAGGTTTTGAAGCTTATTGATTAGTACTGAGGGGATGATGGTGTTGAACGCCGAGCTGTAATCGATAAACAGCAGCCTGACGTATGTATTGCTGTTGTCTAGGTGCTCCAAAGCCGAGTGGAGAGCCAGTGAGATTGCGTCCACTGTAGACCTGTTGTGGCGCTAGGCAAATTGCAGCGGGTCCAGGTTCTTGCTCAGGCAGGAGTTAATTCTAGCCATGACCAAACTCTCAAAGCATTTCATTACAGTAGATGTGAATGCTACCGGCTAATAGTCATTGAGGCAGCTAACCCTGCTCTTCATGGGCACCGTTATGATTGAAGCAGGTGGGAATACCAGGATAATAAACAGGGAATGGGAGACAGAAGGAGGTCCTCAATAAGTCAGATATCCTATAGTGGGTTGTGAGGTGCAGTGGAACATAGTGAGGAAATGAAAGGCCATACACAAGTACAGGGTGAAGAATGGAGGAACAAGACTGACTAGATTGAGAACAAGTTTCTAAGCATAGTTCAGTGTGAAGGCCTATTGAACGGAATGCTTGAGGATGAATTTCCACGAGAATAATTTCAGCAAAAATGCTGGCATGAATGCAAAATTGAAAATTTCACCTTCTTTAGTCTGGGTCCAACAAGTTATTGCACAATGTGTAGAATTTGCTGTTTACATTCTCTTGCACCCCTGCAAATTATACCTTTGTTTTGCATTTTAATCCTCATTAAATTGTTAGAAGATTGAATTAGGAGGAAGTTAGCCCTGAGAGTACAAATGAGGTGGGACTTTAAAAAGCATAGAGGTTAGCGTAATGCTATTACAGTGCCAGCAATTGGGGTTCAATTCCCGCTGCTGTCTGTAAGGAGTTTGTTTGTGACTGTGTGGGTTTCCTTCGGGTGATCCGGTTTCCTCCCACATTCCAAAGATATACGGGTTAGTAGGTTAATACGGGTGTAATTGGGTGGCGCAGGCTTGTTGGGCCAGAAGGGCCTGTTACCCTGCTGTATAAATAAAAAGTTTAAAAAGTTTAAAAGTGGACAGGTAGACTGCTAGCTGGAAGAGCAAGGTGCACTCTGTCCAGTTAATCCATGACTGTACAATTCGAGTGAGTTAGATACAAAGTGCTAAAATGAAAGTCCAGAAATATTTTCTTCCGCACAATTATTTGAAATAATATACCAGACTGAATAGCAGACACATAAGTGCTGAAGTTATTTAAGGAGCAATCAGCTGCTTTGTTTGGAGACAAGTGCCTTCAGTTCCTTTGGAAGAGTTACCTGGATGGTCTGACTAGCTTCCCTCATTTGTACCTTGTGCTTCAGGTGAGCACATTTGGAAAACCTAACAATTATCATCAACCAGCTGTTTTCACAGAATGCCACCACACACCAGGAGGCCACTTGGGTCGTCATGTCTATATCAGTCACCTGTGCCTAATTAGTTTCACTCCCCTGTATTTTTCCTATCATTCATGAATTAGTTTTACTGTTACAGATATAAATCCAATTCCATTTTGAATGTTATCGTTGAATTTGCTTCCATTACTTATTTTAGGCACTATGTACAAATCAAAGCAAATTGTTGCTTAAAAAATGTCCCACTTGTTCCACGCATCCCCATCCCCCAACTTGTTTTTGTCAAATGTGCATATCAATCCTGCTGCTAGAGAAAACAGATTTTTATCAAATGCTCCATTTTGTAGCTCCACTGAGAATTTTAATTCCTTTTCTTTCTCAATTAGGGTATTTTGTTTTGGTGATGGGATTATGTCTCCAAATAACTTACACCAGCACTTGACTTGAGACTATTGAACTTTGTCATATATTGCAATTAGCAGGTAGAGGAGATTTATTATTTATCATCTTGGGTCAACTTTGAACGAGGAACCCAGACATGTAAGGATTTTATGTTAATTCAATTCTCAAAGACACATCTTTTAAAGTCATGGCAGAACACAGTCCTGGGAGGTACGTTTTAATAAGAGTTTTGAACTGCTACACTGGACCTGACCTTTGAATTGAGTCTGTCAATGATTTAAAGAACTTGCAGAACAGTCACCACAAAGCCACATGTTAATTATTTTCAGCTACGTATATTTAACATGTGTGATTCAATTATATCAAAATATCAGTGCAGCCATAGCTTTGGCATTGTAAAGACACCGTCACAAAGTTTGTTTTACTGCAAGGTGAAATAACAATGATATAACAATGAAAGAACAACAATGAGAATGAGGGGTGACCTTATAGAAGTGTTTAGAATTATGAGAGGCATAGATAAGGTGGACAGTAACAGCCTTTTCCCAGGGTAGGGGAGTCCATAACGAGCGAGTATAGATTTAAGGTGAGAAGGGAAAGATTTAAAATGGACCTGAGGGGTAACTGCAACTGAGATGCAGAGGGTGATAAGTTTATGGAACGAGCTGCCAAAGGAAGTGGTTGAAGCAGGTACAACGGTATCATTTAAGAAGCACCTGGATAGGTACATGGAGGAGCAGGGCTTAGAGGGATATGGGCCAAACACAGGAAATTGGGACTAGCTGTGGACAACATGGTTGGCATGGGCTAGTTGGGCTGAAGAGCCTGTATCATAGAGCTCTATGACTCTATGATTCTATAACCACTTGCATTTATTTAGTGCTAGTGAACATACCAAATGTTCCTAGTTGCTTAACATAAAGAAGAAACCTGTATAAACTCTTAGCAATATTAGAAGTTGGGAGTTTCAAGAGGCTTTTTTAATTGTTGGGAGATGTGAAGGATTAGGGCTAAATTCCCTAGAGATAGGACATAGAGAAGGCCAAATGAAGGATTAGTGCTAAATCTTTCGAACTAGGACACACAGGAGGTGAAAGTGAGAGGAATAAATACTGTGGAAGGGATGGGCAAGATACAGAGGTAGGGCGTTGCAGGTGAGGGAGGAAATTGTCAGAAAGGGTGAGCATTTAAATTCATTTTGGTGACTGAATAAGTATGAATCATCAACTTTTCTTTCTCATATATATGTGACTGTCTTATTTCCAATGTATTTGTAGTGCTTCAGGACTCTTCAAGCTGAATGTTCAGTCAATGGCTTCAGACCCTGTTGTCCTGTGCATCCATTGGACACTTTGAACTCCGGACAACTGATGGCTACCAATGTTGTTGCATTCTGTTGCACTTTACTCTTGCAGCATTTCTCGCCAAATCTTTACAATGGTGATCCAGACACTTTGGAAGCTTGATCTGAATACCTTTTGTGTAAGCCCTATAAAATTAGTATATTGGGAAATTAGTATGTCAGTAAAGTTTTTTTCTGTATTTACAGTTCCCCCTGAACAGTGGAAAGCCTGGTATGAGGAAAGACTAGATGGGACGAAACATTTCCCACCTCAGCAGCCACCAGAACATCTCAGTATAATCCATATGGTTCGATATCACCAAAGAGCTGGAATACGCATTCGAATTTGCCAAGTTCACGGGTTGAGAGGTTAGTAAATTATTCTAATCTTCAATCTCACAACACAAATGTCATATGGGGTTGAACTTTTGACATGTGTTTAATTGTTGAAAGCAAAAGGTGAGGGGATAAACCTCAAAGTTAGAGGGGAAATGTAAGAGATAAAATAAGATTTATTTATTAGTCACATGTGCATCGAAACACACAGTGAATTGCATCTTCTGCGTAGTGTTCTGGGGGCAGCCCGCAAGTGTCAAGATGCTTCTGGCGCCAACATAGCATGCCCACAACTTCCTAACCTGTACGTCTTTGAAACGTGGGAGGAAACCGGAGCACCCGGAGGAAACCCACGTAGACACGGGGAGAACGTATAAACTCCTTACAGACAGTGGTGGGAATTGAACCCGTGTTGCTGGCACTGTAATAGCGTTACACTGACCGTTACACTACCGTTCCTGCCTGAGACTCCAGATGCTAGAATCTGGAGGAAAAACAAACTGCTGGAGGAACTCAGCAGGTCAAGGAGCATCTGCAGGGGAGAAAGAATTGCCAACGATTTGGGTCGAGATCCTGCATCGGGACTGAGGGTGGAGAAGGAAGATGGCCTGGATAAAAAGGAGGGGGTAGACGTGAGACAGGGGCCGGTAGGTGATAGGTGGACTGAGGAGGAGTGAGGGATGGTGGGCAGGTGGAACCAGGTGGAGGGAGGGGATGAGGTGGAGTTGGGAGACAGAGACAGCTGGGTGCTAGGTGGAAGCAGACAAGGAAACAAAAGGTAGATGGAGCCAAGTAGGAGGAGGGGAGGGTGAAGGTGGAGATGGGCTGGAGGGTGATAATCAGGGACACAAAGGCTACAAGTGCTGGAATCCGATAGGTAAGGAAGTGATAATGGGAACTATTAAGGGAGAAATGAAGAGCAGACGGAGCCAGATGGGGAGGGGATCCGGTGGATGAAGTGTATGGGAAGTAGGTGGGTGGAACCAGGGGGGAGAAGGGGATGAAAATGGGTGATGCAGGGCTGAAGGGATGTATGGGAAAGGGAACAAAAATGGATCAGAGGTGGATCAAGAGGAAAGAGAGAGGGGAGCACAGAAGGTAAGGGAAACCTAAAATTGGAAAATTCAATGTTCGTCCCATTGGGGTGTAGACCACGCAGACTGAATATGAGGCATAGTTCTTTTAGTTTGTGTTGGGGCCCATCCTGGCAGTGGAGAAGGCCAAGGGCGGACAGGTCAGTGTGGGAATAGGAAGGGAGTTGAAATGGCAGGTAACCGGGAGCTTGGGATTGCCCTCAAAGTCACATGAGCTATTTTCCAACAAAAAGTCAGAGCTCAGAACTTGCTTGGACTCTTTGTGATCGGCCTCACAAAATGTGAAGTGTAAGGGGTGGCACAATAACAAAGGTAAGGTGCTAATTGTATTAAATGATAGATTTCTTATTGAGTAAGAAGCAAAAAATGCCACTATCAAAGACTGGCTATAGATTATTATTGGTAGGTGTAATGCAGTCATTTGTCTCACTGTAAAAACACTAGTTGTCTCATTCACGTCTGGTGCTTCTAGTCACCATTTTTGACTTGAGTCTGTAGGAACTATGTCTTTGTCTATCCTATACAATAACAATTGGTAACATTTATATAGCGCATTTAAAACTGTAAAACAATCCAAGGTGCTTCAAAACAGTGTTAGCCCATAACATCTGACCTCTTTCTGTATAAAGAAAGATTAGGACTGGTGACCAAAAGAGACAGTTTTAAAGGAAGAACTTTGAGGGATATCTAAAAGGTAGGGAGCGAGGAAAAGAGAGGAGCTGGGTTGGGGAGGGGAGGGGAAATAAAGGACAGGGAGGTTTAGGGAGGAAATTCTAAAACTTGTGGTCTGGAGACCTGGAAGTTTGGCCATCAGTGTTAGAACAAAGAAATCTGGGAGACCCAAATTGGAATTATAACCACAATACACTTCACTAGAAACCCATTTCCCTGACAGTCAGTTTCCGGCCACTGACAAAATTCTGACTTTGTAGTGTTGACAATTCTACTACCCAACAGAGAAGTCAGGCTAGTTTTGTGACTGCAGTAAGATTCGCAGCCAGAAATTGAGCTTCTGTTTTAAGGTCTCTGTTTAGATATGATTGGCACAGCAGTGCAGCAGTTAGGGCTGCTGTCACAGAGCTTCAGTGACCCAGGTTCGATCCTGACCTCTTGTGCTGTCTGTACAGGTCCTCCCTGAGTTCCGGGAGGCCTCTGTTCCTGTGAACTGTTCATGAGCCAAACAGTTCGCAAGTTGGAAATGCATGGCTGAATATGCCTGCAGCCCCACAGCAGTCAGGAAATCCATCCTGCCAGTCTCCCAAACGCTCAGTCCTATATACAGGCTGTACATAAGTTGGGCGTTCTAACCTGGGAAGGACCTGTATGGAGTTTCCACATTTTCTCTGTAATCACGTGGGTTTCCATCAGTGCTTTGGATTTTTTCTCACATCCCAAAGGTACACTGGTAGGTTAATTGGATATTATAAATTATCCATAGTTAAGACAAAAGAATCAAAGGGGAGTTGATGGGCATGTGAGAGAGAATAAGCTGCAGAGCTACAGGGAATTAGGAGGATGGGAAATGGGATTGCTTTGCTTGGAGCTGGCATAACCCAAGGGGCCAAATAACATCTTTCTGTGTCACAGTACCAAAGAGTGAAGGGACTGTTGTTGGTTTAGAGCTAGAACCACAGTCTATTTTGTTATGCATTGTAGTATGCACTGTACAAATTACAACATAACAACAACAGAAACTTTTATTTAAATAACACCTTTAATATAGCTTGAAATTTCAAGGTGCTTTGCATAACATAAGGACATAAGAAACAGAAGCAGGAGTAGGCCATTCAGCCTTTTATTATGGCTCCCCCATTTAATGAGATCAAGGCTGATCATTTACCTCAGCTCCACTTTCCTCCAATAATCTCATTCCCCTTGATTCTCTTAATGTCTAAAAATTGATCAATCTCTATCTTGAATATATTTAATAATTGGGTCTCAGCAGTCCTCAGGTAGAGAATTCCAAAGATTCACTACCCACAGTGTGAAGAAATTTTGTTTGCAAATCTAACCTGAATGGTCGACCCTGCATTTTGAGACTATGGCCTCTGTTTCTGGACATTCCAGTCCATGGAATTATTAGCTCCAAATCTACCACGTAGAGTTCTGTAAGAATAAACTTTCATTCCTCTAAACTCTAGAGAGTATGGGCCCAGTCTGCTTAGTTTCTCTTTATACAATAAACCCATCATCCCTGGATACATCTGGTGAAGCTTCACTGCACTCCTTTTATCATAAACTATTTCTTTCCTTGGGTAAGGAGACCAGATATGAACACTTTATTCCAGATCTAGTCTCATTACGGCCTCACATAATTGGAGAAGGACTTCTCCTGTCTTGTATTCAAAATCCTCCAACCATAAATGGCAACATACCGTTTGCTTTCCTGTCAGACAGTTGCCAAGGAAGGGATGTGTCGACGGCCAGGGAAATTTCTGCTCATCCAGGTGATAGACAAGTCTGATATAGAAACAATGGAGGAGGCATGAGAAGATATGGTGAGACAGGGGTATGTTTCGTCAGGATGCACGTGGAAACTGACAGTGTTATTAGATCATGTAGTTGATGGATGTGGATAAGAGATAAGAGGAATGGTGCAGATGAAGGAGGCTATTCCCGGAGATTCCTTAGCTATAATGAATAGCTAAGAATGGCATCAAGGGAATGCAGACCCATCAGGCTAGAGTATTGTAGAGAGACATTGGAAGAGAATGGAGGGGTCAAACTTTCCAGGTCGCTTAAGAACAACAAGGAAAATTAGACTGCTTTTAATCAGAATAAGAAGATGTCAAATATGTCTTTGATAGGAGCCGTTTCAGTACCACAGGAGGGCTAGAAGCTTGACTGAATGGATTCAAACAGGAAAGATGGGCACAAATCTGAGAGGCTGCGACACGTTCAAGGACCTTGGAAATGAAATAGAGGTTGCAGGTGGGACAGTGGTTTATAAGTTCAAAAAGGTGAAGGATGGTATTTCGAGGTGAGAGGTGATGGCAGATTTGAGGGAGAGGAGGACAGTTCCTGAGGAGCAAAAACTATTAACATCAGCTGACAGGGGAGCCAGAAAAGGCATTTGGATGGTCAGTTATTTGGAGGGAAAGGATCCAAGGAACAGGAGGTGGGTCTTGTGGATGCAGAATTTGGAAAGGTGGCAGGAGGAGACATTCTATGCTGAGTTCCTGATACTTTTAGGATAACTAGGAAAGGTCAGTAATACTTGAGTTTTATCCACATCCCAAAACAAATATGAAAAGTAATTATTTAGATGCTCTGTTAATTAATATGGTATTGGTATTGGTTTATTATTGTCACTTGTACTGAGGTACAGTGAAAAGCTTGTCTTACAAACTGATCATACAGGTCAGTTCATTACACAGTGCAGTTACATTGAGTCAATACAGAGTGCAGTGATGTAGTACAGGTAAAAACAACAACAGTACAGAGTAAAGTGTCACAGCTACAGAGAAAGTGCAGTGTAATAAGGTGCAAGGTCACAACAAGGTAGATCGTGAGGTCAGAGTCCATCTCATCGTATAAGGGAACCATTCAATAGTCTTATCACAGTGGGGTAGAAGCTGTCCTTAAGTCTGGTGGTACGTGCCCTCAGGCTCCTGTATCTTCTACCCGATGGAAGAGGAGAGAAGAGAGAATGTCCTGGGTGGGTGGGGTCTTTGATTATGCTGGCAGCTACACCAAGATAACAAGAGGTAAAGACAGAGTCCAAGGAGGGGAGGCTGGTGTCCGGGATGCGCTGGGCTGTGCTCACAACTCTCTGCAGCTTCTTGCAGTCCTGGGCAGAGCAGTTGCTGTACCAAGCCATGATACACCCAGATAGGATGCTTTCTATGGTGCATCGGTAAAAGTTGGTGAGTGTCAAAGGGGACAAACCAGTTTATGATGGAAAGGGATGTATTACACACTTGTATTGTTAAATGTGAATTAAGAAATCAATTACAGCTGTAATATTGTACAATTCACTGTTTTTTTTGTAAGCATCACTTTTATCTTGCACAGGAGATGGCTTTTACGTGAATGCTTTTGCCAGAATCCTCAGAGGAAGCGGTGCATTGCATTTACCTGAGACAGCAGAATTCAGTGATAAAGATGAGAAGTTCTTGACCCGTAAGCATGACTTTGCCAGCCTTCAGAGATCACCTTGCTGGATAGATTCATCTCAGGTAGGTAACAGAAAATGTGAATAACATAATATTTTGCTATTTTTTAAATTTCTTACATTTATGCAATGTCTTTTTAGGTTGTCAAAATGTTTGCAAAGAGTTTCAGAGATAGTGAATTGTTTTTGGAGTGCAGACAAATGGCGAGTTCTTCTGTTGTTGAATCTCTGATGGTTCAAAGGCACATTTTTATTGATTTTCAGAGTTTTTTTTCCAGATTTTACACTGCACCAATTGCCATCAGCTTGACTTGTAGCATTCTAAAGTCAAAAGGTTGTAGGATAAAGTGCACCATGGGATTTGAGTACATAATCCAGACTAAGACTCATTGAGTATTGCACTGTAAGTGATGCATCTGCTGGATGATACATAAAGAAAACCCCATGGCACCATTGAAAAAAGAAAAGAGAGTTTTTCTAGTGTCCTGGATGGCCTAAAGTAGATTAACCATTCATTGATCTTGCTGATGTGAAGAAAATTGGCTGCCATTTTTGCTTTTGAAAATTATATCTTGAAGTAGTTCATTGCAGTTTTTCAGATCAGTATTAAATGTGTGTTCCCAGCATGAGAAAAAGACGTAAAATAACCATTTGCTGTGATGCCCAATGTCGCCAGCAAGTTGTTTGATTCAACAAAAAACATTTCAAGATTCTAATTTGCACTGAATCTTCTTCAAAAGGAACAGATTGGAGCCATGTGGAAATCAGCATGCCCAATTGGTCCTTTTGATTCTCTGGTCATTAAAATGGACAGCTGAACAATCTGGAGCATTAATAAGCTCCTGATTCATCCCCTTTGTTCAATTCACATTCTCAACTGCCAAGATTCCTTGCCAGAATTAGAGCCCAACAAAATGTATTCTTTCTCATTTTGTCTGTTTGAAATCTTCTAAACCTTTCATTCGTCAGGTGTTACATCCGAACTGGGATATCCATAGCGTGCTGCTCATCCAGATATTTGGCATCAACGTTATTTACACTCCTGACCGCAGTGGTCAGGAACCAGGCCAGGTCACATCACACTCAGGAGGAGAACCAGAGCTAGATGATCTGTTCCAGTTTGGGTGGTCAGCAATCCCTCTTTTTCACGGGTGAGTACATTGCTTCTTTTGCCATTCATCCCAGCAAGTCAGACATGTCACTGAAATTTTAAAGAGGCTGTGACCGTGATGGTTTGTAACTTGCAAGGTAGGAAATTCTGTGTCCAAACATTGCAGGATGAGTGAATCAGATTCTTTTGATGCAACTGCTCAATATTCTGGAGCAGTCATTGCAAGAAATGCAAGTTTATTTTTCCTCTTAAAAAAACTACAGCAAATCCTTGAAAATATAGGTTTTGCCTCATTCATGTTTTGTCTACTTTTCTCCCTACCTTCTCAAAAATATTGCTTTGTGTTGAGATGACATTGCAACAAATGCTAAAACTGGTCTCTTACCCAAGTGAGAAAGAGAAGAGAAAATGCTGGAAATACTCAACATCTGTCGACAGAGAGTTAGGGCTTCGGGTCCCAGCACTTTCGTCAGAACTAGAAAAAAGTTAGAGATAAGGCAAGTGGTGAACCTGTGGACTTGTTGACACAGAGGGCTGCAGATGCCTAGTCATTGGGTGTATTTAAGGCAGAGGTTGATAGGTTCTTGGAAACACAAAAGACTGCAGATGCTGGAATCTGGAGCAACAATCTGCTGGAGGAACTCAGTGGGACAGGCAGCATCTGTGGGAGGCAAGGAATTGTCCATGTATGGGGTTGGAACAGGGTTTCGATATTGCAGGGTTTCAATCCAAAATGTTAACGATTCCTTTCCTCCCACAGATGCTGCTTGACCTGCTGAGTTCTTCCAGAAGATTGATTGATAGGTTCTTGATTGGTAAGGGGGTTAAGGGTTACAGGGAGAAGGCAGGAGAATGGAGTGCAGAAAAAAAATCAGCCATGATTGAATAGCAGAGCAGACCCCAGGGGCTGAATGGCCTATGTCTTATGTCTATGTCTCCTATGTCTTATGATCTTATGATCTAAGTTTCAAGTTGCAGAGAAAAAAGGAAGGGACAAAGAAATCAGAAGAGAATCACTGGCATACAATGTGAAATTTGTTGTTTTGCTGCAGAAGTACAATGCAAGACATAGAAATCTATAAATTCCAAGAATAAACAAATAGTGCCAAAAAAAAAGGAATAATGAGGTAGTGTTCATGGGTTCATGGACCGTTCAGAAATCTGATGGCGGAGGGGAAGAAGCTGTTCCTGAATCATTGAGTTTGGGTCTTCAGGCTCCTGTACCTTCTCCCTGATGATAACAAGAAGAGGACTTGTCCTGGATGGTGAAGACATGTCCTGAATGATAGATGCCTCCTTCTTGAGGCATCTTGAAGATGTCCTCGATAGTGGGAAGGGTTGTGACAAAGCTGGCTGAGTCTGTAACCCTCTGCAGCCTCTTGTGATCCTGTGCATTGGAGGCTCCATACCAGGCTCTGATGCAACCAGTCAGAATGCTCTCCACTGTACATCTGTAGAAATTTGCAAGAGTCTTTGGTGACATACCAAATCTCCTTCAACTCCTAATGAAGTAGAGGCATTGGCGTGCCTTCTTTGTTATTGCATCAGTGTGTTGGGCCCAGGATAGATCCTCTGAGATGTTGACACCCAGGAACTTGAAGCTGCTCACCCTTTCCACCACTGACCCCTCAATGAGAACTGGTGTGTGTTCTCCCGACTTCCCCTTCCTGAAGTCCACAGTCAGTTCCTTGGTCTTGCTGACGTTGAATGTGAGGTTGTTGTTGCGACACCACTCAACCAGCCGATCTATCCCACTCCTGTAAGCCTCCTCATCGCCATCTGAGATTTTACCAACAAGACTGGTGTCATCGGTGAATTTATAGATGGTGTTTTAGCTGTGCCTAGCCACACAGTCATGAATGTAGAGAGAGTAGAGCAGTGGGCTAAGCACGCATCTTTGAGGTGTGCCTGTCTGTGATAGGATGGGGTGCAGGAGAGGTGAGATGTAAATTGGAGGAGTTGCATAAGATCTGTTCATTTCAGACCTCATTCTCCTCCTCTGATTCTGATCATTTCAGGTCTTATTTTTCTCCTCCTATTTAGACATCATTCCCTAGCTTTTACCATCTCTAAAAAGCATCACCAATTTTGATATTTAAACACTTTGCCCTCCATCTATCGCAAACCTTTCCTTTTGTTATCTCCACTCCTTCACCCTTTCTCTGCAACATAAAACTTGCTTTGTCTCTGACTTTCCATATTTTAATGAAAGTTATTTCACCCAAAATGTTAACTCTGTTTCTCCCTCCACAAATGGTGCCTGACTTGCTGAATATTTACAGCCTTTTCCTTTTAGATTTCTAGCATCTGTGGTATTTTGCTTTTAGAAAGATGATTGAAAATGGAGTTCGTAAGAATTTAGTCTAAATTTGTTCTTATCTGGTGTCTACATACATGCATCTCCCAGTGGGGTTATTGAATAGCAACTGGGATCAGGGACCCAGATGGCTACTTTTCCTTCTTTCTTGTGGCAATAAGACCAACTCAAGCATTTATGCAGCTGCAGGCACAACTGTCTGGATCAGTCAACATCTTCCCAGCTAGTATTTAGCATGAGCTGGTTTCTTAATTCCCTGCTCCATATTTTCCAAAGTCCCATTTTAATTTTCAGATCATTCTGCTGCAGTTAAGGTGGTGGGGCTTTGAAATGGGCAGTGAATCTGCAACTGCCTCGCCCTAACTCAGGCTGCTCAGTAGCTGGTGGCCTCCTGGCATGATTTCCACTGTAGGGAAGGATTCCCCAATTCCACTGTGGAATTACCAGCAATACCTCATAGAGCCAAAGGATCTTAAAGGGCCAGAGTTCCCCAACAATCTAAACGTATGGGGTCAAGTGAAAATTGTAAGGAGGCCACTGTCAGGCCTTTGTTCTCCATTGGAGTGTTTATCTCTGCTTCCAGGGACACAGTGACATCTCTATTTAACAATATAGAAATGTTTTTTCCCTACAAGAATCTAAAGTAAAGGCCTTTCTGTCTATAGAATCTTTCACAGCCTCAGGATCTTCCAACCAGTGAAATACTTTTGAAGTGTAGTCACTATTGTAATGCAGAAAACATGATAGCCACAACAAGTTGAGCAGATAGTGACCAGACGATCTGCTTTTTCAGATGTTGATTGCAGGATAATTATTTGCAAGGACCCAGGGAGAACTCACCTGCTCTTTGTGATAATTCAGTGGGATCTTCTGCATCTACTTGAGGGGGAAGACAAGGGCACGATTTAGTTTTTCATTGTAAAGATGAGAAAATATTGACAAACTTGAAAAAGATAAGAAAAACATTTTCATTTTGTACTGACCTTTGTGCATTAGAGCATTCATCCAGCTGCATAAACAATGCCCTGCAGGAAACAGGAAAGTAATGAGTTTGAGGCTAGCAATGGTGCACTTGCAGTTCCTGTCTCCAGTTGTACAGAATGCCCCAGACTAACCTAGTTACATCAGCTAAACTGTTATTTTTTTTCCCCTCTCTCACTCAATCTTTTCTTCCAGCCCATATGTGAAGACAGGAGTCCACAATGCTCCACTTTTTCAAGGCTCTCCACATGCTGTAAGTATTCAGGAAGCTTGAAATCTTTTACCAAGTTTTTTTACACAGACAGTGGTAGGTGTCTGGATGAAGTAGTGGAAGCAGATACGATAGCAACAATTAAGATTCATTTAGACAGGCACATGAACAGGCAGAAAATGGAAAGATATTGACCATGTGCATGCAGATGGGATTAGTTTAAATCAACATCGTGGTTGGCACAGACATTGTGGGCCAAAGGGCCTGATCTTATGCTGTACTGTTTGATGTTCTATGTTCCAAACATTTTAACGTGCATGCTTTTATATGGCTATGCCACTATATACTATTTTTTTGCCCTTTGGCGTAGAGGAAGGAATACTTTGGGAGACATAATGTTATAATCTCTTTATTACCATGACATCTCTTTGAGGTTATTACAGATTTAAGTCACACATTAGTTCACACCTGCTTCAGCATGCACTAATAATCCTTGTTAGCATGGATATTAATAAGAAATGATTAGCATAACATAATTTATTATTGCTTCCCGGATGTACCTATTTGTCTTAAAATTGAGCAGCTCTTCTGATGGATTTATCATGAGAGCTACACAATCTAGAAATATCCCAGGTCTGAGAAGTAGCTTCAATCAAATTTAAATGGCAAAAGACCTGATCCAAATGACCATCACACCCTTAGGTACATGAAGAAAAAAATGTTTCAAAATTCTAGCTGTTAAATCACTACTCATTAATTTCTGCTGGAAATACAGGTGAGACAAGGATCAGGCTCTAGTTTAATGCTAAGCTGTGATCGCTTCTTACTGTCAAGGATCATTTGTGAATGAGGATGACTTGGCAGAGTATTGATGGTTGCTCAGCTTCTTATAGAATCTGAAATAAAAACAGAAACTGCTGGAAATACTCAGCGGTTTAGGCAGCATCTACAGAGAGAAGCAGAATTAATGTTTCAGGTCAATACCCCTTCATCAGAACTGGATAATTCTTATGGAATCAGTCTGCTTTCATTGAGAGGTTGCTCCCAAGATATAAGAGCTCCAGATTTTCCAGGGTCTCCGTGTGGACCTTTATTGTTGGAGAGTGATGTTGTTCTGCGCAGGTAGAGGTCCTTCTTTTCATAGATGTTCAATGTAAGGCTCATTCTCCCATTGAGGTGAATCAGTTGACAATTACTTGGAACTTGGCATCCAAATGTGTATTTATGCAAGTATTGCCAGTATGTCACAGCTTGAGGTTGGGGTGACCTTGAAGTGGAGTGGTCAGAGGCTGAACAGTTTCCCACTTGTTCTGTTGATAAATTCTACTCCAGCAGGATGCTCATTGGAGGTGAGGTACAGGAAAGGTTGTGAGAGGTGTTGGGCAGTAATCCAGCCTTGTGTGACACCAATCTGCACTCAGATTGAGTCTGTGTGGACACATTAGTTAAGCATGGCTTGCATGCCAACCTGCTAGAAAGATAAATCAGAGATGAATTTCAATTGGCAGTCAAAACTGAGGAGAATACTTCACAGTTCCTGTTGATTGACAGAGTCAAAGGCTTTTATGATGACAAGAAAGGCCACATACTGGGTGCTGTTGCTCCCTGCATTGATGCATGGTGGTGAAGGTCATGTCCATTATGCTCAGTGGAATCTAGCTCTTCAGCCACTGGAAGGAGACAAACATCATTGAGGAAATTCACCACCCCCTTCAGTGCGCCTCTAAGGAAAAGAACGTTTGAAGATCAAAACCTCAAACCTTATGGTCTCCATGTGGATCTTTATTGTTGGAGGGTGACGCTGTTCTGGGGAATAGGTTGGTATAGAGGTCCTTCATTTCGTGGATGTTCAATGTAAGGCTCATTGTCTCATTGAAGTGAATCAGTTGACAAATAAGTACAAAGCTTATGGTAAACCAGACAGCAAAGGTCCTCAGTCTCTAGTATGCTTCTGAGTGATGAACTATCTACAGCAGGCACCTCAAAAGCACTGGAAAGATGCCACCAAGCTGTCCCTGCAACATCGTCCAAATACAGTGACAGGAAAAATGAACCAACATTTGCGTCCTCTCCCAGCCCAATATCCCCAGTATTGAGGCTCTAATCACACTCAGTTGGATGTGATGGGTTGACCACATTGTTTACATGCCTAACACCAGACTTTAGAAATGTACCCTTTTCCCAGCTTTGTCATGGGAACAGATGGACAGAGAAAACAATTCCATGATGTTCTCAAAGCCCCCTTGGGGGGGGGGGGAAATAAAGTTCAACATCCCAACTAACTCATGGAAATCTCTGGCCTGTGACCATTCACAATGGAGAAGGAACATTTGGGATGGTATTGAGAACTTCAGGTCCATCTGTCAGAAGCATAGAGAAGCCCAGCATGAAGGGTGGATGGAGCACATCACCTCCCAAACTACTGACCCGCCCCATTAAGCACCTCCTGCCCCATCTGTGACAGAGTCTACATTCCACATCAGCCACCTCAGAACTAGGGTGGAAACGGCATCCTTGATCCCTGCTGATGAAGAAGAAGGGGGCGGCATGGTAGTGTAGCGGTTAGTGTGACGCTATTACAGCACCAGTGATCGGGATTCGATTCCTGTCGCTGTCTGTAAGGAGTTTGTACGTTCTCCCTTGTCTGCGTGGGTTTCCTCCGGGTTCTCTGGTTTCCTCCCACATTCTAAAGTCGTACAGGTAGGTTAATATGGGGGTTTAAAATGGGCGGCGTGGACTCGTTGGGCCAGAAGGGCCTGTTACCACGCTGTAAATAAAATTTTAAAATTTAAAAAATTAAAAATTTTTTAAAAAAGATGGAATAAGAATATTCAAGAAGTAGAGGATTTTGATAAAGGACTTAACACCTACACCCCTAAGTAAATCAAAACTACATTTTCGTAAATTACTCGGTTGAGTTATTACTCATTGAAAACTAATGAAGAAAAGGTTTCATATCAGGATCGAAGGTTTAGCCAATAACAGCATCTCATAGAACATAGAACACTACAGTACAGTACAGGCCCTTCGGCCCACAATGTTGTGTCGACATTTTATCCTGCTCTAAGATCTATCTAACCCTTCCCACCCACATAGCTCCCCCATTTCTCTATCATTTATGTGTCTCAGTAACACGGCAAAAACTTTTCCCCAGTAACCGCATGATAGCTGATTTTGGGTGATCCATATTTCTTCACATAGGCCCTTCTACCTCAGGGAAGAAATGTTAACTGGTTAATGTAAATATTGTTAATGGATAATTTCATTGGATAAAGTGTATTAGTTCAGATAAGTATGTTATTTCCTATTGGCACGATTTTTGGTCAGTTTTCTCTTAACAAGTCTCATTTCAAATTTCTGTGTCCATATTTTCCAGTCAGTAATGTCACCTTGTATCAGCAGACTCTAGCCTAGAGGTGAATCTGTGGTTACTCTTTGGTAAAGTATGTTGCAGCCATGAGTTTCTTTGGGTAGGCAAAGTGACACCACACTTGGGATGGAAACTTGCAAAACACAGAGAAACCATAGATTTATGTAGATGCTGAAGTCTGCAAATGCAGGGTGGCAGTCAACAGGGAAATACAGACATTAAAATGTGCAATGGTATACATGAACTGAAAAATGTGACCTACAGTCCAGCTGCATATCATGCTATCAACTATTCCAAACAGGATGATTGTGTAATTCCTCTGTTAATTACCACTGTAATTGACTGGGAATGTATTTATACACACATGTTGTATTTTGTAACTATCATCCATTCACTGCCTTATGCTGGGGAAATAAATGAATTTATATAACTATTTTCATTACATTTTCCTGGATGAACCATTCTCCTTTCATCAGGAAAATTTACAGCAGTTGAACTAATGAGTACCTTTGACACTCTGTGATGCATTTGGCTTTTGATGCCAATCTCCAGCCTTTCCCAGTTGACAGCTCAGCTAGAATTAAGATCAGCCTACCCACCACTTCCACTGGGATTATGGCTGTGACTTAAGTTTGTTTTTGGAACATCTATTCTGTTGATGACTAACAAATAATAAAAATGAATGAAGCAAAGCCTTTCATAACCACAAGATATTTTAAAGCAATTTACAGTCTAAGTTCTTCTGATGTGTAATCAATGTTGTAATGTTTTTATCAGGTTACTTATTGACAGCAGTGTATTAGCCAATGAGTTGGATCCAGGGACAGTGTCTGAAGTGCTGCTCAGATATGAAATTGGAGTCTGACCCCACCATGGCCATTCCTGATCCAACCTGAACCCATGTAATTGTAAACTTTTCCCAAACTCATGGGAACATTACCCCAGGAGATTCCTCTCCCTGTCATCATTAAGATAAGATAAGATTTCTTTATTAGTCACATGCACATCGAAAATATACTGTGATTGCTTTGTTGTTGTTGGGTGTAAATCCTGGAACTCCCTCCTGACAGCATTGTGGCAGTGTCCTCAGGAGAACTGCAATGGTTGAAGAAGGTAAGACAACACAGGAGAGAGAAGCTCTGTCCTCACATTAAGGAGAGTCTCCAAGAACCACAACAAAAGGAAAACTTTTTGTTTTAGTTCTTGGAGATTCTTCTTAAATAGATTCTGTTCACTGATCACTTGTTGTAACACATTGTTTAAATAGACTGCAGAATAAATAGGCTGCAGTAAATCCTGACATAAATCCTGTCCCACCTCCAATTTATGGGCTCAAAGTGTGATATCAGCACTTGCCTTGAATATTTATATTCATCGATTGACCATGTAGAGCACTTCAGAACATTTAACAGGAACATGAATGGACTAAACCCCTCACCAGGTCTACCCTGTCACCTTTGCTAAAGCATTTGCAATGGAATTTAATTGCATAATGCTGTTTTTCATTCTGGACTGAGAAGTGATAACAATTATTTCCAGGTAATTTTGAGTATCTCTGGAAATTCGGTGGCTACTTCCAGGCATGAGTCATGTATGATCTCTGCTCCAGGATCCACAGGATGATACAATTTGTCATGCGATGCTGCTTCAGGAACATTGAAGCAGAATTTGTACCTCACTGACCTGAGAGTGACCATCAGTGGGCACTCCAGGGATAACATGGTTTGTCCAGTGCAATACTGGATTGGAATGCCTGTCAGGTTAAGCCAATGAACTTGAACTTTCCTCCCCTATACCCCACATCAACTCAATCCATTCTGCCTCCTAGGCCCAATCTCCTAACCTTTTACACTCACACCTAATGCCCAACCCACCCCCGTACCACCCCTCCTTTACAACTTTCCATCATCAGGGGTCCAGCCCCCAATTTCTAACCTCTCCCTCTCACCCAGCCCCCCACTTCCACCATCCTACTCATCCATCAATCATTATCAGTCTCCAATGCCATGTGTTCCCCCCCCCCCCCCCCCCCCCCCCGCTAGCCATACCAAAGATCAACCCAGTCCACAGCAGAGGCCCGATCAAAATGTGGAACTGGACAGGATATTTTCAGCATTGAAAATGTACAACGTACAATCTGCTGTCTGCACAAACCAAGATCCTGCTAACAGGAATTAAGGTGAACTACCAGTTCATCTGCATTGGTATATTAGCTGAGGGCGGAACAGCAAGTTTACGTTGACTGGAATTTTAGCACCATTGCAAGTTACCCTCAGGTCTACAGCAGGAATTAGGAGGTCAGTCACTTCCTAATGGAATACACCTTTGCACAGGGTGTGGAGAGAGATGTGTTGGTGTGCAGAGGGATCCAACAACTGAAGCACTCACCTGTTGCTATGTTTATTGAGCATACCCATTTGGGTGCACTATAATTTCTAGGCCTCTTAAGTACTTGCTGACCTGTTTTATTGATGTATCTAACTTGAGCAAAATAATTCTTTTAATTCCAACAGCAAGATTCATGCCAAAAACATGCAGAAAACATTTGTTTTTTTACCTCTTCAGAATTTTCTGGATTATGTAATTTTACATCCTGTGAAATCTGTCATGGAAGAGTGTCTGCACAAAAAGTGGTTAAAACTCACTAAAGAATACAGCAGTATTACAGTAGAAGTGTGGGATGGTCATTACTTTGATGATGAACGCATTGATTTACAGGTGAGTTCAGAAACTTTGAAGTGTTTGTTACTGTAACTCTGTCCTTTGGGGAATGCATTTTCTGATCTACTGTCCTGCAACTATTTTGCTCTTTTTCCTGCAAGCTGGCAGCATTAAAAGGGAACCAATATTCCACCCATGCTCAGGATAGATCTGGAATTTTGGCTACAATGCATGCCCACTGTTAGGGTTTTAACACAACAATTTACAATTATTATGGCACAGTAGAGGTAATAAAGATGTTACCACGATGGGGTCGTTTGGATCCAGGGATTCCGCAGTTGCAGGTACAGCAAGGAGGAATTAGGAATGAAGTCCCACTGAATCATTTGTCTGTCCTGATGTTTATAAGCTTTCATAAAAGCAGCAAAAACCTAGATCAGGAGGCAAAGAATAAGAAAGATTTAGGAGTGGGAGTCCCTGCAATCCCACCTCAATCACTCTGTACACTGAGAGGATGCCAGACAGAAAGGCAGCACAGAAAAGAGATGATGATCCCTAATACTGCCAAGACCCTGGGAACAATCAAAGAGTCAAAAGGCTAAATTGTAGCGGTTGCTACCGTGGAATAAAACAAGACGCTAGTCGGAGGATTGCCGAACAAGAACTGGTTTATTTTCCCGCCTTGCGCGGGCCCTTTAAGGGAGACTCTTCCCGCCCAATGAAACCGGCAATGACATAAGACTTTCCCGCGCGCGGGTTCTCCCCATCGCTCGGAAAGACGAGGCCCGCCGCCATCTTGGGCCTCGTCGCGCGACCCGACTGCCGAGCCGGTTCGCCCGACTAAATGGTGAGTCACCACACAACCCCCCCCAGAACCAGCGATACAGTCCCCAAGGTCCGTGGGCTGTGCCAGCTGCCGCTGAGGGGGCCGGCCTCTGCGTCGCGGCGTTGCAACCTCGACAGGTTGTTGCAGATCCAAATAGGCCGGTTTGAGGCGGTCCGCCGTGAAAACCTGTTCCCGTTATATATACGGATATATAATACGGATCCGTTATTCCGTATGACTCGGAACGGTCCCTCATATGGTTGTTGCAATGGCGCCCGAGGTGTGCCCCTGCGAACGAAAACAAACTTACAGTCCCGTAGTTCCTTGGGCTGGCAGGATGGGGCTTGACCGTGCCGTGAGGTGGGAATCGGGGCCAAGTTGCCAAGCTTCTCGCGCAGTCTTTGCAGGACTGCTGGGGGTTGTTCCCCTTGGTCCCGAAGGGCAGGTATGAAATCCCCGGGGACAACTAGGGGCGCCCCGTACACAAGCTCAGCTGACGAAGTGCGGAGGTCTTCTTTGGGGGCAGTGCGTATGCTGAGCAGGACCCAAGGCAGCTCGTCAACCCAGTTAGGACCCTTCAGGCGGGCCATCAAGGCTGATTTCAGATGGCGGTGAAAAAGTTCCACCAACCCGTTTGATTGAGAATGGTAGGCCGTGGTGGTGTGCAGCTGCGTCCCTAGCAGGTTCGCTAATGCAGCCCAGAGACTGGAAGTGAATTGGGTGCCTCTGTCTGAAGTGATGTGGGCCGGAACACCAAAACGTGAGGCCCAAGTTGTGAGCAGCGCCCGGGCGCAGGAATCAGTTGTGATGTCAGTCAGGGGGGTTGCCTCAGGCCACATCGTGAACCGGTCCACGATGGTAAGGAGGTACCGGGCTCCTCTTGAAACCGGCAGAGGGCCCACGAGGTCGACGTGTATGTGGTCGAACCTCCTACAGGTAGGCTCGAACTGCTGTGGTGGGACCTTGGTATGTCGCTGGATTTTTGACGTCTGGCAGTGTGGACAAGTCCTGGCCCACTCACTGACCTGTTTGCGCAGGCCATGCCAGACAAACTTGCTGGCGACCAGTCGGACGGTAGATCTGATGGATGGGTGCGCCAACCCATGTACCGAGTCAAAAACGCGTCTCCGCCAGGCTGCAGGGACTATAGGGCGGGGCTGACCAGTCACAACGTCGCAAAGTAGGGTCCGCTGACCTGGACCAACCAAGAAATCTCGGAGCTGCAGACCCGAGACTGCGGTTCTGTAGCTGGGCAGTTCGTCGTCGCCTTGCTGTGCGTCAGCTAGGGCCGTGTAGTCGACACCCAAGGATAGGTTGCGGATGGTTGGTCTGGAAAGTGCATCAGCAACGACATTATCCTTTCCGGAGACATGTTGGATGTCAGTTGTGAATTCGGAAATGTAGGATAAATGTCTCTGCTGATGAGCTGACCAGGGATCGGAGACTTTGGAGAAGGCTAAGGACAGAGGCTTATGATTGATGAAAGCGGTGAAAGGCCTGCCTTCTAGAAAGTATCGGAAATGCCGGACCGCCAGATACAGTGCTAGAAGTTCCCGATCAAAAGCGCTGTACTTCAGTTCGGGCGGTCTAAGGTGCTTGCTGAAAAATGCCAAGGGTTGCCAGCGGCCTTCGAGTAGCTGTTCCAGTACTCCACCCACCACGGTGTTGGACGCTTCTACCGTGAGGGCAGTCGGGACGTCAGTCCTAGGGTGTACAAGCATCGTGGCGTCTGCCAGGGCGTCTTCGGCCTTAACGAAAGCAGCCGCAGCCTCATCAGTCCAGGTGATGTCCTTGCCCTTACCAGCCAGCAGCGAGAACAGAGGGCGCAGGATACGGGCTGCTGCAGGGATGAACCGATGGTAAACGTTGACCATCCCAAGGAATTCCTGTAGGCCTTTGACTGTGTCGGGGCAGGCAAAATGGCGGATAGCATCCACCTTGGCGGGTAGAGGTGTTGCCCTGTCGCTAGTGATTTTGTGGCCGAGGAAATCAATAGAGTCAAGTCCGAATTGGCACTTGGACGGGTTGATCGTGAGGCCGAAATCGCGGAGGTGGGAATACAGCTGGCGGAGGTGGGAAAGGTGTTCCTGGCGGTTACGGCTGGCGATCAGTATGTCGTCTAAGTAAATGAACACGAAGTCCAGGTCTTGGCCTACCGCGTCCATCAGCCGCTGGAAGGTCTGCGCGGCGTTCTTAAGGCCGAACGGCATACGAAGGAATTCGAACAGGCCGAATGGGGTGATAATCGCAGTTTTGGGGACGTCATCCGGATGGACCGGGATTTGGTGGTATCCCCTAACGAGGTCCACTTTGGAAAAGATGCGGGCCCCGTGTAAGTTCGCTGCGAAGTCCTGGCTGTGAGGGATGGGATAGCGGTCCGGGGTGGTGGCGTCATTCAGCCTGCGGTAGTCGCCGCAGGGCCTCCACCCTCCGGTGGCTTTGGGGACCATGTGCAGGGGGGAGGCCCAGGGGCTGTCTGACCTGCGAACAATCCCCAGCTCCTCCATGTGACGGAACTCTTCCTTTGCCAGGCGGAGCTTGTCTGGAGGTAATTGTCATGCTCGGGCATGAAGGGGTGGCCCTGTAGTAATGATGTGGTGTCGTACCCCGTGTTTGGGCCTAGAATTTGTAAACAAAGGTGCCAAAATTGATGGGAATTCGGCTAGGAGCTTGGCGAAATCGTCGCCAGAAAGGGAAATGGAGTCCAGGCGCGGGGCTGGTGGGGTGATTTCTCCCAGGGGATAGGTCTGGAGAGTGCTAGAGTGGACTAACCGCTTCCTTCGCAGGTCGACTAACAGGTTGTGGGCCCGAAGGAAATCGGCTCCTAGGAGTGGTCGGGCGACGGTGGCAAGGGTAAAGGTCCAGGTAAAACGGCTGCCGCCAAATTGTAATTGAAGTGTACAGGTGCCAAAAGACCGTATCGTTGTACCGTTGGCGGCATTGAGTAGAGGACCTGGTGGCCTGGCACGAGTGTCGCGGCCGGTCGGGGGCAAAATACTGACCTCCGCTCCAGTATCAACAAGGAAACGCCGTCCAGATTTCTTGTCCTGAACGAAGAGGAGGCTCTGTCGGCGGCCAGCCGCCGTAGCCATCAGCGGCGGCTGGCCCTGGCGTTTCCCTGAAACTTGCAGGGTGGGCGGCATCGACGGGCCTCCGCACCCCACCTCTGATGGTAGAAGCACAGCTGGTCACCCGTGTCGTCGTCTGCGTTCCTGGGGTGTGGCTGCTTGGTTGCTGGGGCCGGGCGAGGCGGGCGTTGGGCTCGCGGCCTGGTGATTTGACTGACGGACGAACCGCTCTCGCGCTTGGCCCTCCACAGGACATCTGCCAGGGTGGCCACCTCACGGGGGTTGCTGAAGTCGGCGTCAGCTAACAACAAGTGGATGTCATCGGGGAGCTGTTCGAGGAAGGCCTGTTCGAACATCAGGCATGGCTTGTGTCCCTCGGCCAATGCCAGCATCTCATTCATTAGGGCGGATGGGGATCTGTCCCCCAGGCCATCCAGATGAAGCAGGCGGGCAGCGCGCTCACGATGGGAGAGGCCGAAGGTCCTAATCAAAAGGTCTTTGAAAGCTGGGTACTTATCTTCCTCCGGAGGCGACTGGATGAAGTCTCCAACCTGGGCAGCTGTCTCTTGGTCCAGAGAGCTAACCACATGGTAGTACTTCGTGGAGTCGGAGGTGATCTGCCGAAGGTGGAATTGTGCTTCGGCCTGGTCAAACCAGACGCCGGGCCGAAGTGTCCAAAAGGTGGGCAGCTTGAGGGCCACTGCGTTGGCTGTTGCACTGTCGTCCATTGCGCGGGTCCAAAAGCCGTTTGGACCGTCGGGGTCACCAATGTAGCGGTTGCTACCGCGGAATAAAACAAGACGCTAGTCGGAGGATTGCCGAACAAGAACTGGTTTATTTTCCCGCCTTGCGCGGGCCCTTTAAGGGAGACTGTTCCCGCCCAATGAAACCGGCAATGACGTAAGTCCTACGTCATCAAGACTTTCCCACGCGCGGGTTCTCCCTGTCGCTCGGAAAGACGAGGCCCGCCGCCACCTTGGGCCTCGTCGCTCCGACGCCGCGCGACCCGACTGCCGAGCCGGTTCGCCCGACTAAGCGGTGAGTCGCCACAAAATAAACTATTTCTCCCTTATCCTATTCCATCCTAAGGCTTGGGAACTGACTTTCAGTTCTACAGCAAGGGCTGGATCTCTTTCAAGCAGATACTTAAGTCTCCCAGTAGGTAGATATTGGAAATAGTGTGAGTAGTGAAACTGATGCTGCCATAATGCACCTCCCTTGAGGCTTCTGAGAAGAAAATTCACCCTTATTTCCACATAGTTGTGTTTTTTAGCTGGCATAGAGGGTTTTAAGGTGAAGGTAGATATGCATGAGGGACAAATGAATGAATGCAAGTGCTAAAGGGATAAGATGCAGGATGGGAGGAGCCCCTGCTTCTGTACTGTAGACTCAAAGCAATGTCTGATAATGAAAAATAATTTGCATTAATTTAACATTATTATGATGCCCCAAAGGTAATGAATTATTTTTTTATAGTGCAATCATTTTTGTTATGTTGGTAAATGCAATAGTCACTTTACATGAAGAAAAATCCTGTTGACAGGAATTGAGGTGAACAACCAGTTCATCTGCATTGGTAATTTTGGCTGAGGATGGAACAGCAGGTTTACATTGCCTGGAATTTCAGCACCACTGCAAGTTACTCTCAAATGGCATGAATAAGAATGTCATCCACCTTTTGATGGAATACACCTTTGCACAGGATGTGGAAAGAAATGTGTTGGTTTCTGACTTGGTTCATCCCCAATGGTTCAATAACACAGGATTCTGTGTCCTGTTGGCTGTCCTCTGTGCCCTGCACTGGGACAGAAAACACCTGCAGCTAGAAGACCTTAATCTTGGTTAAAGAGGCACTGTGGTCCATCCGTAAATGGCTGACCTTCTTGATGGTGTCCATGACCATATGTTGCCAACTAGTTCAATCTAAGATGCAGGAGTAGATGCTCTTAAACAAGGTGCATCCTGTACAAAGGAACCATGGAAAGACGCTACCACTGTCCATAGTCCTTTGGAATATATTAGGTGTTCTAGTCTATCATTTTGTATTGTTAAGAAGAGTTTGTACCATTTAAGCCCAGGGATGTATTTATTGGAGCAACATTGCCTATAATGGTTTTTGTGCATATGTATGTACAATTTTATTAAATAATGTATTTAGTTTTGTAAAAAAAAAGTGACCAGCTGCAATAACAGCAAGGAACTGGAAAGTAATATTGATGTAAACATTCTCCTTTCATCTTTGAGATATAAATTTAAATCAGTTTCAAACTGATAGCATGAAAATTTATTTTCTGCGCTGGCTGCAGGCTCTTACGAGAAATATATCTGAGAACTGGAAATCAAATTCCTAGTTAATGTGACGTTACAGCATGAATTTTGGCACATTGAGGCAATTTCTTCCGTTCAAAAAATATAAAACAGCACTTGTAATTTTTGATGTCACTGTTTTAAGAATTATTGCAGCAATTGTATTTCTTAAAATGCGTATACTACATTGCCAAAATCTTTCACAAGAATGCTCAATCCAATGCTCAATACAAGATGGCATGGCTTTAAAGTAATGGGTGAGAAGTTCAAGGGGGATATCAGAGGAAGCTTTTTTACCCAGAGAGTGGTTGGGGCATGGAATACGCTGCCTGGGGCGGTGGTGGAGGCAGGTACATTGGTCAAATTCAGGAGATTACTAGATAAGCGTATGGAGGAATTTAAAATAGAGGGATATGTGGGAGGTAGGGGTTAGATAGTCTTAGGCGAGGTTTAAAGGTCGGCACAACATTGTGGGCCGAAGGGCCTGTATTGTGCTGTACTGTTCTATGTTCTATGAGTACATTTTGCTCTGGAAACGTTTTAATGGCTGTTCTTGCTGATTCACTTAATGGAATTAATTTTAGACTAAGGTATGCCTAAGGCTTCTGATTTTTAATTTTAAAATTCTACCATATGCTCTATGACTTTTTAAATTAATAAATACGAGGAAAAGTTATCATTTTCTTCCATCCCAAAATTTCCTACGAGCTAGACATCAGTGATCATGTTTGGACTCTCATTGATCTGTCCACAAAATACCTTAAAGCAAGGGAATTTGAGAGGCAGGTGGAGTAGAAAGGCATAGAAACATAAGGACCAGAGGCTAGAATTGATCTCATGAGCTCCCAAAAAGATCATAGTATCATAGCATTGTTATGACAGTGAAGTCCATTTGAGTCTGTGCCAGCTGCTAGTTGACCCATCCCATGTCCAATTCCCCCAATCCTTGCTGAGAGAACCTTGAAAAGCCTGATGGACTACTTTTACCATTATTACAGGCAGTGACTTCCAGATTATAACTACTCTCTGTGAGAAGGAGGGAGGGGAAGTTTTTGCTCACATCCTTATTGTACCTTCGCTTAAGTCTTAAAATTAGTGCCCTCTCATCTTTACACTGCCCTATTAAGATCGTGGCTGATTCTGTGCATTATGTCCACTTTTCTTCCTGATCCCCTTATCCTCTGACTCCCTTGGTACACGAATATAGTAAGTGTTGAATATACTCAGTGGTTGAGCATCCACAGTTTTCTTGAGTTGGAGAATTTCAAACACTTATAACCATCTGAGTGAATAGATTTATCCTCAACTCTGTTCTCAGTCACTAACTGCTTATCCTGAGACTAACAGAGATAGATCCTGAGGAACATTATTCAAAAAAATAGGAAATAGTTATTTATGAAAGAATAGCGCAGCCATTGATCATGGAGTGAAAGAAGCAAATCTCACTCATCATTGGAGGGTGTGTTTTATAAGGTTTAGAGAGTTTTATGGGTCAATGATATTAAAGTCATTTTGTTAGGGACAGAGGAGCCAATGGAAATGTGTGAAGAACGGTTATGTAGGAGAGTGGAATAAGAAATGAGCTGCAGGAAACTGAAGGAGTCGGATTTTATGAATAGTCCAACCCTTTAGCAAGGCACATTTTAAAGAAATTGAGACTTCATTGATGATCATTGACTAACGTTAATGTTTGCTGCTGAAAATGTCAAGTCACTGTATACCTGCTGTCTCATTCCTCTGCTTTTCATTTCATCTGCATCAGGTTATTAATGATCTTCTCACAGTAGATAAAATGAGTAAATTTCTACAAGTGCAATCTAACAAGAAGGGAAAAGACATGGCCCAGCTTTTCCTGCAGAAATTGGATCGGAGAATCCAGAAAGCTGGAAGAAATCACCCAGAATACAAACGCGAGGAACAGTTCTTTGAAGAAGCAATGGCAGAGACATTCTATGGGCTCGTGGTCTGTATAGCCAAATACTGTGCATGACGTTTATGTGTAACAACAGTGGGTTTTGCAGTAATGAGCTCTGATACTGAACTGTCTCTTTGCTACAATATTATGTTGACATGATTAATGGGAAAATTCCTTTACTGTGAGTAGCTTCTCATGCATCAATTACTTCCTAATTATAATTAAATCCATATTGAAGGGCTTTGCTTGAAGAACTATAGCTATACAATGAGGCTATTCTTGTTTCCATAACAATACCAAAATATTATAACTGTTAAATTTATTTTTTAGCTTTCAATAATTTAGAGATTAAAAACAATTATTTCTTCCTTATAAATCTGTTATATGTATCCCAGTTTCCCTCTCTGAATCTGCCCCCATCTTGTCTACAGTTGGGAGGATGACCTGGAAACCTGCTTCTGGGCCAGTCGACTCATAGCCAAGGTTGCAAGAAGGTGCAGCGACAGGCTTAGGTGGCAGCCCTGATGTTTCCTTCCTCTGGATGAACTTCGCATGACAACATAGTTTCCACCACAATATGTTCCAACTCCAGCCCAGTATCCCATTGCACTGCAGGTCTCAAAACACAATTTGTCAATTCTTGTAAAATATTGGCACCAAAATATTTCTGTGTTTTGCAAAGACTGGGGCACCCAGACGTGACATTTCAGCACCGTGAAATGCATTTTTTCCATACTTCCCAATCATCCCGCTCCAGTGCAGCATCTGTCAACAGTGAGAAATTCTCTGCCAAGACAACATTCAAAGCTGTTTTCTATTATAAAAATCTCCTGAGCTCTCAATTTAAAGTGAACAAAAATATTCAACATATTTTACTCTAATGGTACATATTCCAAATTGATCTGTGCATCAAAGAAAGAAATATAACAAGATCTAAAGAGACAAGTTAATGGATATCTGCTTTGCATATTACCTATGTTTCTTATTCATATTTCAGAGTTTGTTTCATTAGCAGGTAAAGAAGATATTTTAATATACATTTCATCCTCAGCCTTACACCAAAATCCTTCTAAACTTGAAGTTTGGGTAAACTGTGAGCAAATGACTTATAATATTTTAGGTTAATCGGACTCCTGAAATGTGGTATTGCAAGATTGTCTTTATGTTTTTAAAGATGTCAATACTCTACACTCAATGATATTTGACTCCACCAACCACATGCGGTTGGATAATTTATGTTCCTGTAATCAATGTGTAATCTATTATGGGTCTCCAGGGGTGATGTAAGTGATCCAACATCTATAAGTCCAGAGATTTTTTATAAAAGTGCATACATATCCCCTGTAAATATCCATTGTATGGCTAACAAAGATTATAACTGTTCAGATGTTACTTTGATTCATAACATAGTATATGATACTTGGGTTGTTTTCCATTTTGCTGCCACGTCGTGTAGTTCCAGTTCATCAGTAAAACAGAACAACCACTAAAACAATCCCAGTAGTCATAGAGTTAGAGTAATACAGCAAACAAATCCTTCAGCCTGCTGAGTTCACACTATCAAATACCCATTTATACTAAATTACTATATTAATTCCATTTTATTCTCCCCACATTCCCAAATCGCAGCCTATAAAGGAATTTCCATCAAATAAATCCTGATGAAGTGTGCAAAAATGAACTTTTCACTCATAACCCATTCCTGTCTCAGTTTAGTGTCTGGAGAATATTGGGTTGACCAAAGCTCCTTTAGGGACCAATGGTTTATGTCCAACACCCATTCTCTTTCAGTGAGTCACATCTAACAAAATGGGGCATTATGTATTGTGCTTATTAGAAATACCAAATTTCTCCAGTTTTACTGAGCAGCAAAGTATTGGTATTGGTTTATTATTGTCACCTGTACCGAGGTACAGTGAAAAACTTGTCTTGCATGCGGATCGTACAGATCAATTCATTACACAGTGCATTGAGATAGTACAGGGTAAAAACAATAACAGAATACAGAGTAAAGTGTCACAGACATAGAATTTGAATTTAAAAGTGTAGAAGGATTATATAAAAGTAATGAGTAGATCTGTAGAGAGCAGCTTGCAACGAGTTGCCATGCTCCAGTGCCATCTTGCTTGTGTCGTGAAAATGTCATAAAACTTTGATTACTAACCTCACTTAAAAGCTCCCTCCAAAGTCATTCTTGCATTTATTCATTAATTCTAAACTGCTCCTCCCATAGCTCGCCACTTGTACTGATACCTGTGCCGTTAATATTCAACATAGCTTGCTGCATTCAGCTTTTTTGATTTTGACCCCATTGGGCTTTGATTCCATCCCCCTCCCCCCACTGCTACACCCATTGAAAACATATTGACTTAGGATCTGCAATGGTCATTAAGTTTCTTGAATCTATTCTACCATTCACTGCTGATCCGTATTCTATCTCCATCTAATTGCCGTTATAGTTTTGCAAGAGGGAATTGGATAAATATTTGGTAGAGAAGAATTTGCAAGGCAGTGGCGAAAGGGCCTGTGGGTGGGACTAGAGAGTTATTTTGAAGAAAGCCAACATGGACATGATGGGCTGAATGTCCTCCTGCATTGTAGCCATTCTATGATTTGAAATATTCAGTGCAGGATAATTTTGTTGACCTCATGTATTCACTTTCCAAGGTCCTTGAGCTTGTTGTCAGCATTGCTGGCATTCCCTTGGAACTGAGTTCTTTTAGGTGTCACACTCTTGCATCTGAATTCTAAAGTTATTGGTTCAAGCCCCTTGCAAGGGACCTGAGCACCAAAGTTTAGGCTAACGCTTCAGTGATGACATTATTCAAGTAAGACTTTGAACCAACACACTGCCTGTTCTCTTAAGAACTATTTTGAGGATGAACAGGAGATTTCACTTCAATGTCCTGACCAATATTTATGCCTCAACCAACAATTAAATGTAGATTATCCGGTCATTATCAGTGGTAGATCTGCCACATTACAGCAATAACTGCATGTCAAAGCTACTTCACTGAGTGTAGACCCTTTATAAATGCAACTCTTTCTTTCTTTTTAATATGATGGATGTCTAAGTTATAAAGTTCACAGAAACGCAGATGTATTCAATAAGTTGTAATTTTCTTTCTCATCTTCTAAAACAGGAGTCAGCATTAATGACGGCAGGATATGGACCTCTCTGAACGATAGCCAGACGGAGTAAGGTTTCTACAGTTGTAAATCCTTGAAAGGGATTTTTAACCTCCATGTAAATTATTCTTTTTTTATACTGTAACTAGGAAATTTTACCTGCTAAGCTTTTCTGTGAAGAGGCCATGACGTTTTTGCCTCAGTTTTTATTTTTACTTGACAAAAGTTTTAGTGAGACTATGACAAGCCAAGCAAGCGAAGACTTGCTTGGAAAAGCAAAGTACTGCAAATGCTGGAAATCTGAAATAAAAACAGGAAATGCTGGAAATACTCAGCAGTGCAAGCAGTAACAACAGAGAGAAAAGGAGAATTAACATTTCAGATTGATGATCTTTCATGAAAACTCATCAGAGGACCTGCTGCCTGCTTGGAGACAATGTCCATTGATTTATATGAGATGATTTTAACCTAATGCACTATCAGGAAAGCAAGTGTTGGCTATGATGTTGGTTTTACACTCTGCCTGATCTTACTCTTCATTGAGTGAGATGAGAGGAGGAGGGTGGGTGATGGCAGTTGGGGTGGGGCAGGTTACACCCAGTTCTGTGGAGTTACCTCTGAAAGAGGTAAAATTAATCCCATCGAGCTTCTGAAGAAATCAAGATCAGACTGTAACAGGAAGGAAGGACATTGCAAGAAATTGCTTTTATTACTTTCTACGTCAAAACACTGTTGGAGATATTTTCCTGGGTCTTTCCCAGGGATTACCAAGATTCAGGAATTCACAGAAGATGAGTTGGTGAATGGTGAACACTCTCAAGCTTGTATATCAACCATTGGTGGACCTTCTGTTTAAATGATTGGACGGGAAATCAAGGAGCTTCCTTTACAGACGTACTTGGCATCCTACATACTTTTCAGATATCCACTACACACAAGTAATTCAGTGCATTTGGGTGTCAATGCAATAGCATCTCCCCACAATAGTGAGGCTTGAATACAACATACAGGCTTAGTGGAGGCTAAATTGGACTGGAGAAATGCCGTGAGAATAATATTGTCCCATTGCCATTTCTGCTTACTATAACTATCAGATAGAAGGTAAAACCTTGCAAAATAATTCTGTGACTCTTTTAGAGACAAAAAGATGAAAGTGCCATTCTTTATTTTCATACAACTCTGTGTTTATAAGTTGTTTATTTTCCATTTCTCTCATTGTGTTAAGTCTGAGGTGCAGTAATTATCTCCAAGTTGCTGTCTGTGTGAGATGAATGTGTGTTTTATGGCTGAGTAGAGGGTCACCAAAGATAAACTTCACTGGAGGCAAAATAAGAAAAAAAAGGTCAAGGACTGAATAAAATACTCTCATCTACCCTCTGGAACCTGTCTCCATGGCATTCTGTTGCTCAGCCTGACATCCAACTGTATTCTGAATGACTCTAATATCCTGCCTGTTGGAAGTTATTTCAGAAACTTATCACCCAAGGTCCTTTGAGTATGTGCGCTAAATTTACTTTTCACTAGTTTGTATGTATTACTTGTTTTCCTACTCTCCTGCCTTTTTGACTTACCTTATCTAAACGATTTAATATTTTAGTTACTGGAATGAGATTTCCCCTTAAATCTTTAGCTGCAGGGATCATTTTGTTTAGAAACTTTTCTTCACGTATTTCATGCCTTGTGCTCAAAATCTTTTTTTTGTTCTTCTAAGCATTCTTCTCTGTGGTTGAACATCCTTTTAGTGAGGAGAATTATGCACAGTGCTATACATGTGGTCTAACTAATACGTTGGACAGTCCTAGCATAAACTCTTTAAACTCCTTCCCAGAACAAGATTCCTGCTGTGCTAAAGTTTATGCTCAAATTATGGTTGATTTATTTTAAATTTAGCCCATAATTTTCCTTTCTGCAAAACCAGAGATGTAAAGGTTGGTTACTGTAAATATAATTAAGCAACAGTGAATGGAGTTGGTGAATAAATCCAATCAGGTTTCATTGCTGCTGGTCTTCTTTTCTGTATTATGAAGCATTTTTTTCATGGAGCCGTAACTATTTAATCCTTTTGCGATTTAATACATAATGAGGGACTTACACCCTCATTAGTTCCCTTGGTCCTGCTTAACCTCGTGCTGAAGAGTCTGGAAACCTGCTTAGAGCTCTCCTCCACTGTCCCCTTCGATCCATTGTCAAGGGGTGCACAGGAGTGACTTAAAGCTACCACGACATCTGATTTTCCTTTCCTCGCAGTCTGAAGCTGTTCAATAGGCCAAGGCCCCAAACGTGTTAACAAATTCCTGCTGTTTTGAGAAGATGTGGAATACTGGGGATGGTATTAACACCCAATCCTTAAAAGGGATTTCATGTCTTCTGTGATGTGACACATTGATGGTCAGTGGAATAAGTTTAAAGAGACAGCAAGCTCACAAATGAATTGGTTTTCATCAAAGGAAGAGCGACTGAGTGGTGATCTGCTGCATGAAGGTACACAGAGGTTTAGCATGTTTGTGAACACACAAATTGGAGGATACAAGAGTTACTTTTTTAGTGTTTTCTGACTCTCTGCTTCATAGTTCTTAGCTAACTTGATTATTCTCTGGTTCTAGTATCTCGGTGTGTTTTTGATAGCAAGCCCAGGATAGTGAATGTAATATCTGTCTTTAAATTATTTTTAGCAATTAATCTATCCTGTGTTTCTTCAGGAATTCCCATTGATCCAATGATAAGTAGTAAAGCATCCCAAAACTAAACCTTGTTTTAGACTTTAAGCAGCATGTAATCTTCTTGGAGAATAGGTGAACAAACGGATATATAGCTCACATAGATACATACAATATTTCTAATGAAATCTATGCTTTTATAATTGATATTTAATCATCAGTGGCTGAGTATTCAGCTATGGGGACTGTTTCTGACTTCCTAAAGCCTCTCCACAGTCGACAAGGTAGAAAATGAGGATGATGGAAACTCTCCACTTGCCTGGATCAGTGCAGTCGTAACTTGCAAGAATCTTGACAGCACCCAAATCAAAACTGTCTTCTTGAGTGACACACAACACTCTAACTGTTCACTGTCTCCACCACCGTGACTGCGGGGTGTACCATCTGTGGGATGCATTGTATCAATCCAATAAATAATAAGCTGCAGAATGACTGAAGGTTTACAACTCATTACACTTAAATGATTTACTGTTAAAACCCCATTGCTTTTAAGTGAATTATGTGCCTTTGAGAGCAACTCCAAAACTTGTCTCCTCCATGGGAATGCCATCGTCTCCAGGGTCACACATTGCCAGCCTTTCATTGTTGCTGAGACAATATCCTCCAACTGTTCAAGGAAACAGCTCATCACCCTCTTGTCAAGGGCAACTAGAGCTGGGTAATAAATGCTCACCTTTATATACACAATCATTCCTTTATTATACTTTCTAACTGTGAGAGTTAATTGGTCTGATCTCTGCTTTTGAAAATAACACAATGATTTAAACAGCTCAGTTTGCTGAGTTCCTCCCTGTTGCCGCAGATTCTTGAATTTGAGTAACAATTTGTATAAGTTAAAAGGAGCTACCAGTCACAAAGGGCCGTAAGCAAATTCACCCAGATATAACCAAACAAAACCTCGACATTTGTTTCATGTTATGCTTAGGAATATAATTTTGACTACAGGTAGTTTTAAATTACACATTTGTCGCAACTGAATTAAAGGGATTGTCACCAAATCAAATGTGGTCAACAAGTACTGTATTGTCACAAGGGGCGTGTGTAACAAGTGTGGGGTAGAGTAAGATTTGAAGAGTTATTTTGCCATTTAAAAAAGTGTGAAATAGACCATTGAATAAAATGGTTAAAGTTATGTAAGTTAACACTTTTAAAAAGTTGATTTGTGTTGGAAGTTATATAGATATTTGTGGCTTTAATTAGCTGCCATGTAGTAATTGGGAATTATTTGAGCTGATGGAGTTATCATTCTCAGGTAGGCTGTGCCTCTGGGTGGAGTGGTGTAGGTTGTACACTCCAGTATTTTGCTCAAGATACCTTCAAGTTATGGAGACCATTTCTGCAGGAAGTCAAAAGAATAGAATTTATGATAAAGCGGGTTATATTTGGTATAAGATAAGAATGGTCTTAGTGAATTCATTGACCTTTTATCAGTTTAGGTTTACTTGTGACCTCAATATGCATTTTTCCTTGGTTAGTTCCCATTGAGAACTGTGTTCATAGACTACATGTCCAATTAAATGTACACACAGTAAAACTCCAATAATCCTACACCTTCGGGACATTGGTAGTGCCGGACTAGCAAATTTTCTGGACTATTGGATATTACTCTTATTAATACCACCATACACCTTTATTTCAATGAAAACAAAATAAAACAGCTGATGCTGGAAATCTAAAATGAAAACAGAAAATGCTGGAAATACTTAGCAGGTCAGGCTGCATCTGTGGGAAGAGAAACAGAGCTAATATTTCAGGTCGAAGACCCTTCGTCAGAACTGGAAAGCAGACAAAAGCAGCTTGTTAAACTGCAGGGAGGGTTGAGGAGGGATGTCTCTGATAGGGTAAAACCAGGGTAACCATGGGGATAAGATGCAAACAAGATTATCCGGTCAATAAATGAATAGGAGCAGTTAGAGGGTGAGAACATTGGCTGGGCATGTCCTCCAAGAGGAAAACACAGAAGAAAAAAAAGGGGAGGAGCAAACAAGTTGTGGATGTGCAATCTCCAATGTAGAGGAGACCAATGTAGTGGAGAAATCAAGTGCAGATTGGGTAATGCTTTGTGGAGCACCAGCATTCAGTATGCGAGGGTGACCTTAAACTTCCTGCTGCCTGCCACTAATCCTCCAACCCACTCCCACTCTGACCTATCGGTCTGTGGCCTCCTTACTGTCACGATGAGGCCCAAAGCAAGCTGGAGGACCAGCACCTCATCTGCCATCTGGGCACGTTACAGTCCTCTGGACTTAATATTGAATTCTGTAACTTCAGGGAGCTTGATTTCTCTGTCTGTGTCAGTCATCCATCTATGATATTGATCAGCTTGTTTTTTTTACCCTTTTTTCCTCATGGGAGTGGATGACGTGCCCAGCCTGACCTGACGGGCATGTTTTCCTGCTCTTCATTTCACAACTCCTACATTCTTTTGTCTATGTTCTCACTCTCTACCTGCTCCCATTCACTCATTGACCAGATCACCTTGTTCAAAGCTCATCCCCATGGTCACCCTGGGTTTACTCTATCAGAGACATCACCCCTCCCTGCATCTTAACAAGCTGCTTTTCTCTCCTCAGTTCTAACGAAGTTACTTCGACCTGAAACATTAGCTTTGTTTTTCATCTCACAGATGCAGCCTGGCCTGCTGAGTATTTCCAGCATTTTCTGTTTTTATTTTACACCTTTAATTCACTTTTTTTTTAGATGCTGCATGTAATAAGTTCTTCCAGTCAATCTGGTGAATTTAAAGGGACCGCAGGAAATGAGACCCCAGAGAGTTTAGAAGGAGTGCTAGAAGCAGGGCCCCAGTGGGTTTAAAAAGGCTATGGGCAGCAGCTCGTGAGCCAGATGCTGAACCATCGGGATTTCCGAAGAATCAGCGGATTATCAGAGATTTAATATAATATTTAAGAGGTGGCAGAAAGAAGAGACTGTCATCCCATCAGTGTGGCCTGGTGTCAAGATCTCAGGAGAGAAAAGCTTGCGTCTAATCGAATGTAGAGCAACACACAAAAAGCTGGAGGAACTCAGCGGGTCAGGCAGCATCTATGGAGGGAAATGGACAGTCGACGTTTCAGGTCAAGACCCTTCTTGGCTTCTCCCCACTTTCTTTCCAGTCCTGAAGAAGGGTCTCGACCCGAAACGTCGACTGTCCATCTCCCTCCATAGATGCTGCCTGACCCATTGAGTTCCTCTGGCATTTTGTGTGTTGCTTCAGATTTCCAGCATCTGCAGTCTTCTTGTGTCTCTGTCTAATCTAATGTAACCCTTTGTTCAAAACTGGATGTAGTTGTTTGGAAACTATACTGAGAAATCAAAACTTTAAAATTACTACTTTGATTTGGAAAGTGATTGCCCTATCAAAACTGATAAGTTATCAATTGTTCTCTGTATAAAAGCAGATGGTTACCTCATGTCATTTTCATATTTGTTTGATTACATAATGAGATTTTCTTTGACATAGGACAGTCCTTGGTAAGTGAAAGTGTCAGCATTTTAATATTTTTATTGCATTCAAATAAATCAGAGTGAGACATTACACAGTAAAGATATTTGCCTTGGATTAAAGAGGTACTTACTTTTACAGATTCATGTCACAACCTTATTTTGAGGATTTATTGTTTTTTAAAACCTATCCATTATCACTCTAGCAAAATCAATAAAAGAAGTCAGCTATCAACACATTTAAAATACAAACCTTTTCTTTGCAATAAATAATGAGTTGCAGCTAAACTAAATGTTTGAAATTCAGTACACTCAAATGCTTTATTGTTAAACCCCCATTACTTTTAAAATAATTTTGTGTCCTTTGGCCATTGCTGTGTGTATATGATTTTTGAATAACTATTTACATTGTTAAAGTGCTCAAGCATCAAGCATTTTACAGAAAAAAAATTGTGAGCAAAACTGTGGAAGGAGTTGGGTTTGGGCGGTTATGAGGGAGTCAGTGTGCAGAAAGGTTAGGATTATGTCATATTGTTAGTCAAGCCACCAATATCTCTTTCTTTGGTTAAGCATTCATTTTCATCTGATTATGTCATTGTCAATTTCCTAGGGGACAATTTTCTCCTTTAAAACAGTACAAAAATGAATCATTTTACAAAATTTTCCAAATTTTACAAATGTAAAGTTTTACAAATGAATTATTTTTGTAATGCAGAAAAGCTGTAGAGACGATGTTTCAAAAGCAAACTGCTGCAAATCTGAAATTAAAGAAAAGATGCTGTAAACAGTGGGTCAGCTAGCGGCTATGGGGAGAGAAACACCTTTTACCAGAAATGGGATAAATTAGAGATAAAACAGATTTTGGATGTGAAGAAAGGGGAAGGGCAAAGAGAACACTGTGATAGGGCAGAGGGCAAGAGAGATTAAATGACAGGTGATGGACTATAATGAAAGAGGACGTGAAGGGCATTGATAAAGGACGCATAAAGGAAGGCAAATAATTATCTGAAGTCACCAGCAGAGAGAAAAGTGCAAATGTGGAAACCTGAGATACAATGCCTAAGATTGCTAATTAACCAAAATTTTAATTATCTGAAATCTGAAACAATTTTGCCCTCATACTTGAAGTGGTATAAAAGGCAGTGTAATGGTTTAAGGTGAGGTCTTGAGTCTACCATTAGCACAAGAAAACAAGTAAAGGAATTGAGGCGAGCATGAGATGTAATCTTGTGGATCTCATTAACAATACAATTGACAATTATGTTGTCTGCTGCTGTTCATTAAAAAGACTCCAGGCCATTTTGCTGGTATGTTAACTGCTATGATTGTTGTGTAAGAGTTAACAAGAGGCTTATTTTTAAAGGGAGACAACCAATAAACTGTAAATTGTGAATAATTTAAGAAAATATAAAATGTAAAATAAAATGTTGCCCTTGGTAGAAGCAGTGATGATGCACTCCAGTTCCTTTAGTCCTCAGTTTCCTGGCCAGTGCTGCAATTATCAAACTCCTCAGGCGGCACCCGTCTGCTGCTGAAGATTTTTGGTGCCACTCAAATCTATGCCAAAATTTACTCGTCCAGATGAAGGGTCTTAACCCGAAATGTTAACTGACCATTTCCCTCCATAGATGCAGCCTGACCCATTGAGTTCTTCCAGCAGCTTATCTTGTGCTCCAAATTCTGGCATCTGCAGTTTCTTGTGTCTCCTATGCCAATATTTTATTTTTCTTCTGAAGGTAGATGGATTACAATGTATTAAAGAAGTACTTTGAGACACATCTCTGGACACACTCAAATTGGTAAATTGGTTTATTATTGTCACATATACTGAGGCACAGTGAAAAACTTTGCTTTGCATGCTATCATTACAGATCATTTCATCACGTTGAGGTAGTACAAGGGAAAAGCAATAACAGAATAATGTGTTACAGAGAAAGTGCAGTGCAGGTGAACAGTAAGGTACATGGCCATGACGAGGTAGATTGTGAGCTCAAGAGTACTAGGGGACCGTTCAATAGTCTTATAACAGTGGGATAGAAGCTGTCCCTGGTGGTACGTGCTTTCAGGCTTTTGTATCTTCTGCCCGATGGGAGGGGGGAGAACAGAGAATGTCCGGGGTGGGTGGGGTCTTTGATTATGCTGGCTGCTTTACTGAGGCAATGAGAAGTATAGACAGAGTCCATGGAGGGGAGGCTGTTTTCCATGATGGGCTGAGCCGTGTCCACAACTCTCTGCAGTTTCTCCTGGTTTCGGGTAGAGCAGTTGCTGTACCAAGCCACGATGCATCCAAAGAGGATGCTTTCTATGGTGCATTGATAAAAATTGATGAGGTACATTCAAGGGCACTTTGACAAAACTTTTACATTTCCCTTTAAATTTTGAGAACTACAACTGAATGAGTCCTGTTCACTACGTTATAAGTATCACTATGGGCAATGGAGTATTTGGGGATTTTTATCTGGTTGCAGCTGGAATGTACAAAGAGAAGAAGATGAGGCAAGGAAGGAGCTGCACAGGTAACAACTGCAGGGAAGAGAGAGCAGAAATCAAAGTGAGTTTTCCTCTGAACCTTCAGTTCTTCTCATTCAGATCTTGAGCCATTCTGAAATTTCCTGTTGCTTGTAAATATCAGTCATATTCCATATCTGAAGTAAATGCATGAAGACCTTTCCATGTCTAATCAGTGCTTGAGTTACAGTTACATTTAAGTTGATTAGATCAGTACACAAACCAAAATTGTGGCCAGAGACCTGACTTTTAAATTGGTGTCTCTAATATATAAGGACCTATGATGCAAGTTTTCAATATTTCCCCTTAATGTTGATTGAAGAAAGATTTTAAACAATAGCTGTGGGGCATTAGGACCCCGAGGAGTGGACGAATCTTTTTGACTTTTAAAAAGTCACATGTGTTTTTGATTAAGCAAATAAGTTCATATGTTTTCTAAATCCTTTACATAGACCTTTTGGGAGGAGTATGGAGGGGTGCGATAGGAGTGTACATTTTTATTTGTGAACCTAATGATTAAAAAGCATGTGAGATTGCTGAACTGCCTTCAGTAGGTTGGTTGAATTGGTGCTGGGAACCTGAAGGAGTGATGCAAAAGCTTGTGTGAGGGGAGGGAAGGAAAAAGGTTTGGGAGGGGAATTATTAGCTTAATGACTGAAGTGCTTGGCAGATGTGGAAGAATGCAAGTGGTGCAGGATGTATCAAGAAAATCACTAAAGTGGGATGGAATAAGACTTGAACGTGAAGTTGAATCTAAAAGCGTTAGCTTATAAACTACATGCTTGGATGTTAGTGTAGATTAACAAATACAGAATATCAGACTTCCAAAACATGTTTTCGATGGGTGTAATCTGCTGAAAGGAAGCAATTTAGAATGCACTAGTCTGGAAGGGAAGACCTCTTTTTTTAATAAGCCCAGCATTCTGAACTGGTAAGCAGTTTTGGACTAATTCTGTGAGTTAGATTTCTCTGAAATACATTGCAGGTGCTTTGGTCTATTGTGTTCAACAGGTGGTTTAGACTGAACTACACAGTGGGTTGAATGAATTGTCTGTAAATGGGTTTCAACCTTCTTTGTATGTCTTCTGTTTTTAACCGTAGATGAAAAGGGATTGTGTATGACCCAGTTTAAGTGCTATTCCAAATGATGAGTCAGTGCAGAATATATGAAGGTGTTGGCTGTGCATTATCAGTTTAGTCACTGCTCTAATGTGGGTAGTATATGGAGTTTAAAGAAACGAGTTTTCATATGACTTGCTCTTGTGCTATTTTTGGTACTTTTTATTTATAGTGTATGGTCTTTAAAAATGCAGGCAATATTTTATATTGAAATGTTATACTCCTAATTGGCTAATGATAAAATGAAGAACCAGCACTGCATATAAAATTCTATATTGAAAAGTATTATTTTTAAAAAGGTTAACTTTCCAAAATGCCTTTTTTAAAAAGCAGTATTTGAATAATTGTTGGTACCAATGTTTTGAATACTTCTGGAAGTGGGTGTTCTTACTCAATTACTTGAATATGTAGTTCTTGGATTGTTTTGCTTATCTATGTAACATGTTCAAAGGGTGTTCGTGATCTCTGAATAGCGTAATGGGATAGACTTGTGGTGGGTGAGGGTGGTAAAAGTTTAAATTTATTTATATTTTCTCCATTATTTCCATTGTTTACCACCAGCTTGTGTAAACAGCTACATATCTATTACAGTTTGTCAATATTCTCCAGAGCTGTGATCTGTAGATAGTCATAGAGTACTACAGCATGGAACTGGGCCCTTCAACCCAGCTAGTCCATACCAACCATAGTGTCCACCAAGCTAGTCCCATTTGCTTGGATTTGACCCATATACATCTAAAACCACTGCTATCCATGTACTTATCCAAATGTCTTTTAAATGTTATTATTGTACTTGCCTCAACCACTTCCTCTGGCAGCTTGTTCCATATATGCATCACCCTCTGTGTGAAGAAGTTACCCCCTCGGGTCCATTTTTAAAATTTTCACCTCTCACCTTAAGCTTATGCCCTCTAGTTTTCAGTTCCCCTTCCCTGAGAAAAAGACTGTTCACCTGAGCTATACCCCTCATGATTTTATACACCTCTGTAAGGTCACCCCTCAGTCTCCTACATTCCAAAGAATAAAGTCCTAGCCTGCCCAATCTCTCCATATGAACTCAGGCCCTCGAGTCCTGGCAGCATCCTCGTAAATCTTCCCTGCACTTTTTCCAGTTTATTGATGTCTTTCCTATAACAAGGTGACCAAAATTGTACATAATACCTTGTGGTCTCACCAATGTCTTGTACAACTGAACATAATGTCCCAACTCCTATAGTCGTTGACCTGACTGATGAAGGCCAGCATGCCAAATGCCTTCCTCACCACCCTGTCTACCTGTGATGCCACTTTCAGTGAACTAAGTACTTGTACTCCTGGGTCCCTCTGTTCCACAACACTCCCCAGGGCCTGACCATTCACTGTACAAGTCCTACCCTGGTTTGACTTCCCAAAGTGCAGCACTTCTGCAAATTGAAAGCCATTTGCCAATCTTTGGCCCACTTACCCAGATGATCAAGATCCCCCTGTAATTTTTGATAGCCACCTTCACTGTCTACGATACCACCTACTTTAGTAACATCTGCAAGCTTGCTAGCTATGTTCACATCCAAATCATTTATTTTAATAATGAATAACAAAGGTCCCAGCACCGAGCCCTGTAGCACAGCACTAGTCACAGGCCTCTAGTCCAAGAAACAACCTTTGACCATCACTCTCTGCTTCCTACCATTGAGCCAATTACAAATCCAATTAGCTATCTCTCCCTGGATCCCATGTGATCTAAAGTCCATGTAGACAAGGTCCACTGCCCTACCCTGAGATTAAACTGAGATTAGTCAAACACGATTTCCCCCACACAAAGCCTTGATGACTATCACTAATTAGACCTTGCCTATCGAAATGGTGATGGATCCTGTCCCTCAGAATCCCCTCCAGTAACTTATCCACCACTGATGTCAGACTCACTGGCCTGTAGTTCCCTGGCTTGTCTTTGCTGGCCTTCTTAAATAATGGTACAACATTAGCCACCCTCCAATCTTCTGGAACTTCACCTGTGACTGAAGACGAAGCGGATATCTCTGCAAGGGCCTCTGCAATTTCTTCCCTAGCTTCCCACAAAGTCTGAGGATGCACTTGGTCAGACCCTGGGGATTTATCTACCTTAATGCACTTTAAGGCTGCCAATGCCTCCTCCCTGATAATTTGTATGTGGTCACCATCACTCATTTCCCTCATTTCTTTAGCATCTATCATTTTCTCCATAGTAAAAACTGATGAGAAACGTTCATTAAAAATCTCACCCATCTTCTGCGGCTCCACACACAGACGGCCATGCTGATCTTTAAAGAGGTCTGGTCTCTCCCTAGCCACGCTTTTATTAAAATACCTATAGAATCTCTTGGGATTCTTCTTAACCCTGCCTGCCAGAGTCGCCATATGCCCTCTTTTTGCCCTCCTGAATTCCCTCTTAAATGTACTCCTACACTTGTAGTCATCGAGGGATTTGCTTGTTCCCAATTGCCTCCTGTTTTTCCTGACCAGAGCCTCTATCTCTCATCAGCCAGGTCTACCTAAACTTGACAGTCTTGCCCTTCACCCTAATGGGAACATGCTGCCCATGGACTCTGGTATCACACTTTTAACAGCCTCCTACTTGCTAGTCGTCCCTTTACCAGCAAACAGTCTCACCCAATTGACCTAGGCAAGATCCTGCCTAATGCCTCCAAAATTGGCTTGTCCCAGTTTAGGACCTTAACCTGTGGACCTGTCCTATCTGTCTCCATAACAATTTTAAAATTAACAGAATTATGGTCACTAGACACAGTGCTCCCCAACTGATACTTTGGTCACTTGCCCTACCTTGTTCCCTAAGAGGAGGTCCAGTGTTGCACTCTCTCTAGGCTCTGGTCAGACCCTCTATATATTGACTTAAGGAAACTTTCTTGAACACATTTAACAAACTCCACCCCTTTGTACTCTGGGTGTCCCAGACAATGTTAGGGAAGTTAAAATCTCCCCACTAACACTACCCTATTATTTTCACAACTATCTGCAATTTCTCCACAGATCTGGTCCTCTAATTCCCACTGATTATTGGAGGGCCTTTAATACAGCCTCATCATTGTGATCATCCCCTTCTTCTAAGTTCTACCCATATGGCCTCATGGATGATTCCCCAAGAATATCCCCTCTAAGCACTGTTATGCCCTCCCTCATCAAAAAGGCAACTACCCCTCTCCTCTTGCCTGTACCTCTGTCACACCTGTAGCATCTGTATCCTGGAACACTGAGCTGCCAGTCCTGCCCTTCTCTTAGCCATATTTCTGTTACGGCAATAATATCCCAGAGCCAATCTGCACCCTAAATTCATCCACCTTGCATTGAAATGCAGTTTAAACCAGTGGTCTTTCCTCTCCCTTTGCTGTGCTCCTGGCTATCCTGACTACTAAACTTGCCCAGTTGGCTGCATTATTTTCCCCCGACTTTTCATCTGCCTCTCAAGTCCCATCCCTCTGCCAATCTAGTTTAAACCCTCTTGGGTAGCACTAGCAAATCTCCCTGCCAGGACATCAATCCCCCTCCAGTTCAGGTGTGCTCGTCCCTCTAGTAAAGGTCACCTCTGCTCCAGAAGAGATCCCAATGATCCAAGAACCAGAATCCCTGCCCCCTGCACCAGCTCCTCAGCCACTCATTCACCTGGCCTTTCTTTCTATTCCTGCACTCACTAGCACTAGATCTTCACTTTGAGATGCAAGGTATTTCCAACAGAATGATATTGGCCCTTTTTTTAAAAAAAGGTCTTTACAGTGTGTGTGTTTTCTTCTCCAAATTTCAGTTTAAGCTGACAATTAATCCTATTTGGGTTCCTTAATAGCCCAAGTTTGTGTAGTTGAAGACCTTTGGAGAGTGTAGCCCCTCCCAAGTGAGAGAGAGAAAATACTTTAAGTATTTGAACCTCCCCTTACCATTAGGAAAAACTTTTATTTTTCAAGAACTTGAATGGATAGAATTGGTTCAAACCCATTCAACCCTTTATACTTTTGAAAGGAGATCTTTTGATTCCATTCCTTCCTTGCTCTTTCTCTTCCCCCCCCCCCCCCACAAACCCTGAAGTTGTTCCTATATATCGTGTAGATAAAATACTTCAAATCAAAAGTCCAGTTTATTGCCATATGAATGGCACATAGTATCATTTAAGCAGCATTCACAAGAAAAACACATTAAACAGAATTTTTACAAGAAAGAACACAATTAGAACAAAAAACACAAGTCCATTTTAGTACAGTGGTCATAGTTTTGTAGTGATTAGGGTTGTGCCGGTTGGTTCAAGAACCGGATGGCTGAAGGGAAGTAGCTGTTCTTGAACCTGGTGGTGTGGGACTTCAGGCTTCTGTACCTCCTGCCCGATGGGAGCTGCGAGAAGATGGCACGGCCTGGATGGTGGGGTCTTTGACGATGGATGTTGCCGCCTTGAGGCAGCAGCACCTGTAGATACTATTGATGGTGGGGAGGGATGTGCCTGTGTTGTCTTGGGCTGTGATGTATCATAGCAGTTTGTTAATAGTTAATTAAATATATTCCAATAAGCAGAAAAATAACTGGATAAAATGGCTTGCATATTGACCCAAATGTAAAGATTAACAGAGAGAATACACCAATCTCTCAAACATATCTCTAGCTGCCAGTAAAAGGCTGCCTGAGCAGCTAATCATGACCTACATTTTTCTTGTGTTAGTGCAGTTCATTTAAGGGTCTCATTTCACATTAAGCTTATTACTAAGAACTGTCATAAAAACAGAATGTTGGAAACACCAAGCAGATCAGGCAGCACCTGTGGAAAGGGAAACAGTGTGAGATCCTTTTATCCGAACTGGGAAAGAGAAACCAAGTTGGTTTTCAGTTGGATGGGTAGAACTAAGGGAGAATCTGACAGGGTGAGGCCAAACGAGTTAATGTGGCAGTTTGAATCAGTCTGCTTCTTTATCTGTGTTGTTAATAACAGGGCTGTCGGATGTGCTTAGCAGACCAGATGATACTATTGCAAAGAGGCAAAACTGAGTCAAAGATGGAAGGCTGTCAGAAATGGCCAGTTTTGAGATAGACTGAAAGCGAGCAAGAGTGAGTTACCTAAAGTTGGAGAATTTGATATTGAAGCCTGCAATATGCCCAGATAGGAGACGAGTTGGTGTTCCTCAAGCTTGGATGGAGCCTTGTTGTAACAATGCAGGAACCCACCAACGGGTCAGTGGAATGGAGAATTCAAGTGGCAAGTAACTGGAAGTTCAAGGTCACTCCTGTGGACTGAACGCAGTTGCTGCATGAAGTGATCACCCAATCTGTTGTTGGTTTCTCTGCTGTAGAGGAGACGCATTGTGAATATCAAATACAATAGGCTGGATTGGAAGAAGTGCAAGTGAATCCCTGCTTCACCTGGTAAGGTTGGTCCATGCATGGTGGGGAGGAGGTGTTGAACGCACAGAGGTTGTATGGGAAAGTGCATTTGGGCAGGAGTAGTAGGTGAGTACAGAAGAGTGGACCCACGAGCTGTGAAAGGTGTGATTCCGTCGAAATGCTAAAAGGGGTGGAGAATGTGTGACTTGTGGTCGGATCTCATTGGAACCATTGGAAATTGGAAGGAATTGCTGAGGATTGTCCAGATGAAGAGTCTCGACCTGAAACATCATTGTCCATTTCCCTCCATTGATGTTGCCTGATCTGCTGAGTTCCTCCAGTTTTTTTGTGTGTTACTGAGGATTGTACTTGTGCTGGTGGTATTGTAGAGCCACAATTATTAGTTCTATAATTCTATAAAGAACATGGAGGACTGTCAGTTAACTTGACAGGTTTCTGTTAACTTAACAATCATCTGACCCCAGCCACACTATGCTAGTTTAAGATTTGGGAGCGAAATTCTTTTTTCACCATCAGTAAACAATAATGTCTAGTATTCTCCCTCTGTTCTGATTGGCATGAGTAATAAAATTCATGTTGTTCGGGGTTGGTACAACCTCACTATTGAACTTGAATCTACAAAATGCATGACTTTAATTTCTGGAGTGTTTTCCCTTTTTGAAGCCCATTGAATGAGATTGACCAGGACATCTCAATGCAATGTCAGACAAATGCTACCTTGATGTTAAGGGATTTGCTTTCAACACTCCTCTGGCATTCAATTCTTTGGTCCTTGTTTGGACCAAGGCTGTGAGCTCCAAAGTCAAATGGCCCCAGAAAAATTCAAACTGGACTTTGAGCAGGTTAGTAAGTGCTGTTTCATTATGTTTGATGACAGCTTCTATTATTCCAAGAGAAGACTGGACATCTGGCTGGATTGGATTTTTTGAGCTTTTTTGTGAACAGGACAGACCTGGGTAATTTCCACATTGTTGGTAAATGTCAGTATTGTAACTGCACTGGAGCAGCTTGGCTCAAGCACAGCCAGTTCTGGAGCACAGGTCTTCAGCACTACAGCTGGGATGTTCTCTGGTCCATATCCTTTGCTGTATCCAGTGCTCTTGGCTGTTTCTTCATACCATGTAGATTGAATCAAATTGGCTGGAGACTGGCTTCTGTGATAGTGGGAATATCGGGAGAGAGCTGAGATGGATCATGCACAAGGCACTTCTGGCTGAACATTGTTGTAAATGCTTCAGTTGTCAGCACTTGTGCTGGGCCCTGCCACCACTGAGGATGGGGATGTTCTTGGAGCCACCACTGCCTATTTGCTGTTTAATTGTCCATCCCCATTCGTGATTAGATATAAGACTGCAGAGTTTTGATCTGATCCATTGGTTGTGAAATCATTTAATTCTGTCTATTGCATGCTGTCTTTGCTGATGAGCGTGCATGTAGTCCTGTATTGCTGCTTCATTAGGCCGGCACCTCATCATGTTTAGGTATGCCACTCTGTACTCCTTAAACCACAGTTGATCCCCAGGCTTAACAATAATGTAGAGTGAAAGATGTGTTGAGCTAGGAGGTTGCATATTATGGTAGTGTACATTGCTGCTGCTGGTCCAGAGGGTCTCACTGATGCCCAGTTTTGAACTGCCAGATCTGTTCAAGTCTATCCCATTTAGCATGTTTGTGGAGCCACACAACATGGAGGGTCTCCTCTCTGAAAATGGGAATTTGTCTTCACAAGGACTGTGGTGGTTACTTTGTACCACCAGGCTCAAGGACAGCTTCTATCCCAATATTATAAGACTATTGAACAGTCCTCTAGTATGATAAGATGGATTCTTGACTTCTCAATCTACTCATTATGGCCTTGTACCTTATTGTCTGTCTGCACTATCTCTGTAACTGTAACACTTTATTCTGCATTCTGTTATTGTTTTCCCTTGTACTACCTCAAAGCACTGTGTAATGAATTGATCTGTATGAATGGTATGCAAGACAAATTTTTCACTGTACCTCATACATGTGACAATAATAAACCAATTTACCAATGCTATCATTTGCCACATAGAGTGCTGAGGATAAGGTTAAGTAGGTTTATCCCATGTGTTGGTTTCTTCATACCGGCCACAAACAAAGTCTGGCAGTTGTGTGCTTTAAGGCACAGACAGCTGTCTTGATGAATGACATTGAAGTCCCCACCTCCCCACTCCCAGTCCAGACTACAGTCTGTGCTCTTTCAACTTTGTTACCTCCAGTGGAGGGACACTTCATCAGCTAAAGGAGGATCTAGGTGGTAATGAGGTGAAGATTTCCTTGGCCATGTTTGATCTGTTACAATTAGACTTCATGGAGTGGGGTCAATGTTGAAGACTCCAAGGGCTACTCCTTCCTGCCTGCGTACAACTCTGCTATCACCTCTGGGGTGTCCCAGGGATTATGATGAGTCTGGCACATTGTCTGCAAACTGTGCTATTCTCAGTTTTCATAGTTGTTCTTATTAAGATTGGTTGGTATTCTTTCCCCAAGTTCCAGATTATTAACCAAATTTAAATTCCACATCTGCCATGGTGGGATTTGAACTTGGCTTCTGGATTGTTCATCCAGGTCTCTGGATAACTGATTTAGTAATTTAACCACTGTGGCACTCTGTCCTCTTGCTCGTGTCTCACAAACCAGGCAATTACTTCAGTCCTGCTTTTGGGACATTTTGAGAAAATTGGCTGTTTCCTGCATTACAAAAGGTGATAACACTGCAACCTAATGTAATAGTTTTTCAGAGGTATGGAATTCCCTACATTATTGCAAAGTCTTTCTTCAACTTTCAGGAGGGGGAAATATTATTTCCCAATTTCTCCCCCAATCCAGGAGTCTTGCAATACTCTATAGAGACCAGGAGATAGCAACTGGGACTCTTCTGTACTATAATATTTGCATTATTGTTCATTTTCACACTGCTTGGCAACTTGGGAGCTTGTATTTTTTTTATTTATTTTATCTTTGAAGGAGATTGATATTATAAATAGATTTTAAATGGTATTGTATATCCCATGAGGCAGTGAGTGTAACTGAAAGTATTACTGTGTTTTGGAGGGCATAGTGATTAGGGAGAGGAAATTAGAATCAAAGAACAGCAGATGCCAGAATCTAGAGATGAAAAACACTGACACCGGAGGAACTCAGCAGGCCAGGCAGCATCTGTGGAGACAAGCAGGCGGTCAACGTTTCGGGTCAGGACCCTTCTTCAGTACTGAAGATAGGAAAAGGGGAAGCCCGATATATAGGAGGGAAAAGCAGAGCTGTGATAGGTGGATAAATGAGGGGAGATGGGGTGATAGGTAGATGCAGGTAAGAGCTAGTGATGGGCAGTGGAGGAGGGGAGAGCAGGTCCACTGGGGAATGGGTCAAAGGTAAGGAGGAAAAAAGGGGGGGGGGTTGGTAAAAAAGAGGCTAGGAAAGGGAAGAGGTGTGGGGTGGGTTGTGCGGAAGGTATTACTTAAAGTGGGAGGATTCAATGTTCATGCTGTTAGGCTGCAAGGTTCCAAGATGGAAAATGAGGTGTTGTTCCTCCAGTTTGCGCTTGGAATTCTCCCGGCAGTGGAGGAGGCCGAGGACTGACATATCAGTGATGCAGTGGGAGGGGGGAGTTGAAGTGACTGGCAACAGGGAGATGCAGATCGCGGTTACGGATGGAGCGCAGGTGTTCTGTGAAACAGTCACCTAGTCTGCGTTTGGTCTCGATAATGTAAAGGAGGCCACACTTGGAGCACTGAATGCAGTAGATGATATCAAGTGAAGTGCAGGTAAATCAGTCTTGTGCCCACCCTACCTCTCCTTGTGTCCACCTATCACTGCTCTGCTTTTACCTCCTATATATCGGGCTTCCCCTTTTCCTATCTTCAGCCCTGAAGAAGGGTCCTGACCCAAAACGTTGACCCCCTGCTTTTTTCCACGGATGCTGCCTGGCCTACTGAGTTCCTCCAGCATCATCGTGCTTTTCATTGGGGGAGAGGAAATACTTTAATTTGAAATTTGGACCAGCATAAACAATTAAATTTGGCATCTTTTCCAAATTGGACTCATTGATCCAAGTTTTAATGTCTGGGTTGCTGTTTTGGAAACTGGTCTTAAAAAAAAAGCATTTTGTAATTAAGCCATTTGTTTAAAACTTGAGATCTGGCTCTAACACGGAGATAGATAAATATTTGAAGGATTTGAGGATTATGTGGAGAACTGGCACAGGAGATGTGGCCAGCATACATCAGCCATGATCCTATTGAGTGGCAGGAGAGGACATGGTGATTACCAGCCCTACTCCTGTTCCAATGTTCTTGTTCTTTTTGTGCCATTAAATCTGGCAGTTTTATTTTGATTGCAGTTTTGAAACATTCTTTTTCTTGGATTTGCTAATGAACACAAGGTGCCAGAAGTAGCCACTTGACTCCCCAAGCCTGCACTGCCACTCAATAAGATCATGGCTCATCTAAATATAGAATGTATTGCAGAACCTGAGTAAATTACATAACCTTCAGGATCAGGTTTGTGGAATTAAGTGGTCAATGTGAAGACAAGGAGTTGGTCAATGTGAAGTACCAGGAGTCAGTCTAGTGCGTCTTTGTTGTACACAATGCAAGTATCCCCTTTTTATTTTGGGGAAGAATAAAATTGCAGATGACACTCTAGGTGTGCTCTCATCAAGTGCCTACATAATTGCAGTGAGACATCTTTACTCCTATACTCATTTGCTGTGGTGGAACTCTGGAATAATTGCTTTGCAAGCCTGGTTTCAATATGCAAATGTGGCTTCTCCATCAGAGCTTTGCTGGGAATGTTGGCCTGGGAGAGGATGCTCACTGGTTTGTTTACCCTCCCAGTAGATTTGGAGGATTTTGTGGCAGCAGGATTGGTGGTACTTCGGTTCATTAAGGCACCTACGTGTTGTTGCTGATGCTCCTTGGTGCCAGGTTTGCGATCTTGGTCTTTTGAGCACTATTTTCCACAAGCAGGCTGCAGATATTGGAGGTGGCAATATAATTTTCTGTACATATATATTTTTTAAAAAGCCTTAACAATTTGCCCACATAGCATTAAAAGGATAGAAGGAAATTCTTTATTTTGAATCATTTTTCGCTCCAATATGTGTCTCCATTTAGGAATTTGACATTTTTTGTCGAAAATATATTCTTAGTAACTCAACAATCCATACTTGAATATTTCTATATCTAATCCGATGTATGGATCTGGTCCTGTGAGGAACAAAATACGTATCATTTACTGTGCCCTTCATATCTGTCAGTCACGTAAACAAGAATTCAATATTCCTCTGTAGAGTGAGAAGTTCTCCACAGAATTGTGCGCCACTTTCTGCCTAAGGTCAAATATGCAGGCATATAGACGGCATTTGTTACTTTAGCTTTTTCATAAGATCTGCAATTAAAACAGATGTTAATTGCAGATCTAATGAAAAAGCTAAAGTGGAACTTTTTTTATATTGCTTCCATTTCCATAACTAGTTTTCTTTTGATTCTGATTAAGGGGACTTTGAATGTTAGGTAACGACATCTTCAATTATTCCTTATGCCAGTGTTTGTGTGTGTGTGTGTGGTTGTTGAGAGAATTGTGGGTGGGAATTCTGAAATTAAATCCTTGCATTATTGTTACCAACTTTATCCACCACACTCCTCAAAGTTGGTTCATTTAATGAGTCTGTGGCATCAGATTTTTTTTGCTATGAGAGACAACACAGCAGACTCTGACAGAGTTCTTTTCTGATATTTGCACGGTGAGTGGGAATCACATTCTTCCCTCTGTCTCCAGGGGCACCAAAGCAAATAGTAGTAATTCCCCTGTCACCCAAATGACTTTAGTTTTAATGAACAAATGTTTATCATGCAAGTTGTGCGTTGCTGACTGAATGGAGCTTTACTATTTATCTTGGATTGAATTTTGCTTTTCTAATTTCTCAGCTTGAAGGTAACTTGCTCTGCGGTTCTGTGGGTTCTGAGGTGATGAGGCCAAAGTGGGACCTACAGTGTGGTACAGGTGGGGTGGGAGGTGCTTGACATAGTGGGCAAGTGGATGGATTGGGAGGTGATGTACTCATGCCACTTGTGCTGGACTTGTAGTTCCCCCAATAAAAGGGTTCTAGGGTCTCTCTATAGTTCTGAATGTTCCTGTTTGAAGCAGTCATGGACAATGGATTGCCCTGTCTGCAAGGATGTTTTTTTTAAGAAACTCTGAGAATATCCTTGAATCATTTCTTTTCGCCTGCTAATCTTGTGCCACAAAGCATGGCCCCTTGTCATTGTTATTAGAGAAATAATTGTGTCTAACAGGATTTTTACTGTTAAATTTATAACACCACTAGCTTGTATATTAAGGAAGTTACTGTGCTGCAGTCTGTAATTCAATGGTACTTGGGTTTAATGTATGTGATAAAAATAAACACACTTTTGATTTTGTTCTACACTAACCACTTAAAGTGAATGAACTTTGAAAGTATCAGTGCAAAGTTAACTGGACCTTTGAGCTTTTCTCCGTTCTGCTCTTCAATCTATGCTTGATTCTACCTTGAATTTGCTCAGCTTCTAATTACACAGTGACTGCAAAGGGTTATATTTTGATGCAATTTTTCATGAACACTTTGGTTTCCCACTGTGCTGCCTCCAAAACTGAATGGTCCTTTTATTAGTAATCCATAGCTGCAAATAAAATCTGTCATTATGAGATCATTTCTTTGTGCCCTGTGTCCTTGTGAAGTTTATTACGTTTTCATCTAGACTATATTGCTCGATCGTTCAGATGGCAGGACAAGTGGCAACTCTTTTTATTTGTGAAATTGTGTGTAATTTGCAAACCGTGACAGATTGGTGAATTTAAAGTGTAGGCTTTCTGACTCTGTCTGTGCCCCTTAGGGGATTATAAAGAGTCTGTGAGCTCATCAGATTTCTCTTGGGTTGAAGCCAGACATATTGTAACCCATGGGGATTGCAGCATCTTGAATTCTGCATGTTTTTTCTATTTGTTGACTTACTAACTTTTTTGTATAGATAAATTCTCTACAATGTTGCAACTATTTTCCTTTTGGCTATCTAAAGCTGGGATTGGGCTCAATGCGAGGAGTTTCTGCAGTGTCAATGTTTACATAACGTTCTTGATGCAGTACCTTTTCCTCATTGCCCAAAAGTATTTGCAAACAATAACTGCAGAAAATACTGGAAACGTTTTGGGTCAGGTAGGATCTGTGGAAAGTGGAATAGCCAATGTTTGTCACACTGAATGTCTTCAGCATTTTCTATTATTTCAGATTCCAGATTTATGACATTGTTTACAAATATAAAAATAAAAAGAACTTGTTTATAGAATACATAGAATGCTGGAAGCACTCAGCTGGTCAGGCAGCATTTGACAAGTACTGTCTGACCCAAGTGTTTCCAGCATTTTTGTTTCTTTCAGACTTTCAGTATATGCAGAGTTTTGATTTTTAATTACAAATGCATAGTGTTTATATTGAAAGTATTGCAATGTGACAGAAGACGAGAAGCTTCCTTCTTCCCTCCTCCCCCACAAGAAAAAGTAAATTGTTTCCATTGGATTTACAGTTTACTTTAAAAGGAGAAATTATGAAGTAAATTGCAAAAGATTTTTGAAGGCACTTAAGTCAGAAAACATTGAGAATAATTAATGCCAGACTGCAAATTAGCAAATTTTGTGGTTTGAGAAAAATATTTTATTAAAAATGCATAAACAGTTGTAGATCTGATGCATCACCCACGTTGAGTGATGAGCAACCTGTTTTGTTTTTAACCATTACCTGATTCGTTTTTGTTTCCCTGCTTGGCCTTCAGCTGTTCTCAAGTTAGAAATAACTGGCAGGAGTACATTTATCTCTAGAAACTTTTCAAAGCCCTTGATGTAGGGTTTAGTGTGAAAGTTGTGTGTGGGGAAAGTTTAAATACAGACACCATTTGAAATAGAAAGGGAGGAAGGGCGATCACTTACTAAGTATTTTAATAAAATAAAGGACAGGGTGGAAATATAAATAAAAATGAGTAACATCCTATCTGGGCTGCAGTGTCTTTGGCTGACTCAGCGCCCCAAGTGGTCCAGGCGGGAAGTGTTGTAATTGATTTGCGCTCCATCGCGCCCCAAGCGGCCGCCCGGGGAAGCGCGGCCGCCGAGCCGGTCACGTGACGGGACTCCGCCATTAAGTCTGGGACTGAGGCTCCCATTAAAGGAAGGGACTGAACACAAACCTGAGTCGCCAAGAGAGAGGCGAGTGAGCGGGGGGGGGGGGAGGGAGGGAAGGCAGAGAGGAGACAGAAGACAGAAGACAGATGCCTTCACCTCGTTCCCCTCTCTGAGAGGAGAAAGGGGAGCAAAAGAAAAGGAAGGACAACTAAATAAAACACCTCAGATTTCATGTGGAGAAAATATTTGAGGGAATTTTCTCGAGGGGAAGACTTTTATTTTTCTTGTGTATGTATTTCCTTTCGAAGTGCGTGGTAGATCTGCTTGGACGATGCAGGGATCGTGATGATGAGTTCGTCCGGCTGCTGGGTGGCGAACGGGGCGAGTTTGGAGGATTGCTACTCGAACCTCTTCTCTCTGGTGAGTGATTGAAGCGGCCGTCGCGCAGCCATTTTCAAACCACGGCCTTCACTCAGGCGTAGTGGAGGGGGGGGGGGGGGTGTCTGTGAAAATACCTGTAACCTCATTTAAAATACACATTTCTCAATGGACAAGAGGGAAAAAATACAAGCCACTCTTTTAAATTAAAAGCAACCACTTCTTTCCCCAAATACTTCCCTCCCCTCCCCCCCCTTTTTAACTTGCAGATGTCTTGAAGTGAAAATTCCTGTATATCTGACAGGGAAAAAAGTATTTCTTTTCCTACTTAGTAATTAAAATAAAACTACATTTTTAGCCCGGGTAAATATTAAACTGGTAACCGCTCTCAAATTTATAACAAAAAGCTATTTTGACTCTTCCTCCTCTTGTCATGTACTACTTTGTAATGAAGATCGCCTTTTAAACTTGTAGATGGATATCTGGTTTATACTTTTATAAAAATGCTTTAATCGTTTGTTGCCCTTTCCACTTTAACTGGGAGAAGGTATTTTAACAAACAGAACAAGAGTTGGTGAAATATCATTAAAAAAACATTAAAATTGCGGTAGGCTCCCAGGCTGTCATTTTATCTCGGGCGATTTTAAGTGTGCTTTATAAAAGGTAACTGTATAATGAAGGGCTACATATAGAATACAGTCTTTTTATGTTTATTCTTTCTCTCTCATCTCTAGTTCTCCCCCCCCCCCCCCCCACCCCCGCCACTGTCGTTGTTCACTCTGGAGGCGAATAGAGTAACTACATCGTGAAAGGGAAGTGTTTTTGAAAACCCCCAGAGAAAAGCAAAAAATAAATAGATAAGCAACCAGTTTCAAAATGAAAATTCCAATCAACCGATGAGGGAGGTTCAGGGGTTTTAAGAGTTTTAAATGTAACAAATGTTTTTTTTGGACATGTAACTTTTTTAAAAAAACTCTGGAATGGAAAGTCTTTAATTCGCAGTTAGGGAAAGTTGTCAAAGGTCACTTAAATTGTATTTCTAAATGTATTGAGTGGAAGCCGTGGTTCAGGCACCATTTTCCCTTTTGAGCAAGGCAGCAGAAGTGCATTGTGTGTGAAATTAACATTTAGGTATTTAGTTATTTTGAAAGCAGTGTTTTTGATTGCTATTGAACAAATGTGGCCATTGCATTCCTCCAAGCTGACAAAACTTGCCTGCATTGTATGTTTGCTTTCATTAACATTGAATTTGAGTAAAGGGTAGTGGAATGGAAAGTTTAGGAGTTTGTTGATCCTGTGGGAGTCTTAAATAATCTTTAACATTTTTTGAGAAGCTTTTTTGGAAACCTTAATATGGCTGCCCAGCTGTCTTCTAAAAATGATTAGTTACTCTCATTACAGTCGAACGTGTCACCATTTAGTTTTTTTAAGAAGAAAATGTGGATGAGTTGTGGAACATGGAAGATTTTTAAAAAAAAGGCTTCCCACTATTCCACATTTCAAGCTATAAATGTTGTAGGAAGTCACCAAGAAAAGTGAAATTGAGATTTAATTTTAAAATGGCTGTTTTTCTACTTTTCTATGGCTCCCCCTCCCCCAGTGATCTTGGATCCATTGAGGAACTCTTATTGCTTTGATTCCTCCTCCTTTGCTGAGATAACGTGAATAATCTGAGCTGCAGACTTCATGACTGTTGTAGTTTTTGTTGGTGTCTGGCAGGAGATACGATCAAACGGACTGAGAATATTACTATTTCCTACAGATTTGTTCTTGCCCACCCTCCTTTGCCCCACCTACCCATGAAAACGAGAGAACACGCTTCATTTTCCAAAAAAAATGTAGAAGCAGGATTTAAGAATACCGACACTCGAACTTGTGATCCTTCTGGTTAGATGTAGGAACTTTTCTTTAATTTTTAAAAAAAATATTGGTTTGCAGCAAGATCCTGAGAAACTCTTTGAATATTGAAGATCCATTCTTCGTGAAAAGTTCACTTTCCCAATTGCCATATGTTTTAAGAGTAATAATGTTACTTGTTCTAGAGTAGATATCTAGAACAGGTTTAACCTGATTTATGTTTATGTATTGATTTTTTTCAAGGCAAAAATGCAGATTTATTTTTTTCCTGATGGCATTTGTGGTACGGACTCTGGGCTGAATGATTTCCATCTGCAGTGTTCAGATCTATGACTTTTGCTAGAGTTGACTCCATGAATGATGCTTGGTTTGTGGTAATTTTCCAGAGTTGCCATTCTTCTACATGTCACCAGAATACTAGTATTTAATTCATCTCCTGGGTCATAAGTCATAGAGCCTAACCCCATCTTCATTTAACAGAAGGCAATCAAGAGCGTGCTATGATTCTTCCCTACTGCCTCCTGTTCCCATGCTCCTCAAAGTCCATTTTTTTTCGCTGCCCAATTTTTAGCTGTGTCTTTCCCAGTATGATTGTATCAACATGTTCTGATCTGTAATGCTTAGCATTACATTGAGGCCAAGACTTTGACTAAAGTTCTTAAAAGAAACAACATCTTAGGGGCAGTGTTAAGTATTTGTTCTCCATTCTATCAGGCTATTCTGTTTTGCTGTCTTAATTTTTCCACAATTGACCTATTCCAGTAATGGCACTTTGGTTTCATTCCATAATTTCAATGAAGGACATCATCGTGCTTCACAATTGTTGTGCTGTTTTGATATAACCAATACTCTCTCCCTAATAGGGGCATTTAGGAGGAGCAGAGCTGTTTTTGAATAAATCCATGTACATAGACATTCTGACCAGCAAATCTGATCTTGCTATAGGTCTATTCTGTGAAGTCACTAATGAAATATCCTGCAAAGGCTTGATTATAAAGTATTGTTTTCAGGCTGGGGAGCTGAGTTCAAGCCTCAAGTCCAGGAAGCCTGGCTTCTAATTGAGTCTATAGCCAGCCAATAATTTGGGTTCCTGTGGTTGGCAGCTCTCTATTGATGCTGAGATTATAAACTGCTCTTTTTCTAAATTTTGGGGAGCCATTTTTTTTTGAATCTGAGTTTGCTGCCCAGTGGTGATCTCATCAGATCAGCTTAAGAAAGATAATATCTAACCAGAGCAGGTACTGTTCTGGCTGAAAAAGGAAACCTAAAGATATTCCTTCTCCTCCTCTTCCCCCCCAAATACAGTAAATACTGAGTCGTGTAGAATTTGGAAGGAACCTAACCTGTCTTATTCCTCAGACAAGTTTCTGATCTCGGGTTGACTATGCATAATTTTTCCTCCAAGCTGACGTAGTCATTTTGTCCTGTCTGTACTAGGATGTTGCGTGTGAATATAGTCTCTCTTGTTTCAAGTTACCTGATTCTGTTTTTTAATATGGTGCAGTTTCTTGCATCTTGCATCTCAAAGTACTTGTACTAAATTCCCACTTCCAGTGCTCTGCCATACCTTTTTTGAATGTGATGATACTTGTTGGGGCTTGTGTATGTAGTTTCTCCAGCACGTTCAATTACAGACTTGGGCACTGAATATTCATAAGCTGTTTGATACTGGAAACTTTACAGTTCCATTTTTTTGCTAGCCTCGTCAATGTGCACTTTCCATAGTGATTGTGAGTTAATATTGTGTAATAGGAACCCTACTTTCTTTATTTGGAGACATTGAGATCCCTTATAATATCTTGATTGCTTGAGATTAACTCATTTGGCAGTGTAGTCTGTTTTGTAGACAGATCCTAATGAATGACTAGCGGATTAGCTTGTGGTGTTGTTACTTGAAGTTGTATTGTTAACACTAGAGCCCTCTTCCTTCTGCTCAGAGTGCAGTGGGATATTTTCCATCCATCCAGTTACACTGGGCCTCTGTTTAATTTCTTACATGAAAGATGGTTCCTCCCACAATGCAGTACTTGATCAGCACTGCTTTGAGGGTTAGCTGAGATTGTTTGTTTCTGGAGTGGGTCAGGAGTCTCTGATTTTGAATGTGTGACCAACTCGTAGGCTTGTGCCTAAAAGTTGGTGTTTATTTTTGTTGTATTTGTACAGGTGAAGTGCTTAGAAGCGAATGAATCTTATCTAGCTCTGCTGTAATACAAGGTCAGCATACAATACACTGTCATAATAGCTATTGGTTGGATCTACCTATGAGGACCACTTGTACTGCTTAATGTGGCAGAGTACCATTGAAATCCATAATTCCGTGGTATCGTGTGTGGAGGAATAGTTTGTCTTATTGTATGCAGAATAGCTGAGGTGAGAACTTGCTAGAATTTGGAATAAATGGCTTTACTTGAGCACCAGAAAGGAGAAAATTACATGGATGGGTTTTTGTACTTTCATTTCTCTTCCATGCTTTTTACTTTCCCAAGATTTAAAACGTAAATAATCTGGTGTTCTGTACTTCCTGCAGGACTAGCTGACTATTTAAACAGAAGATGGGATTCTTTATGCAGGAATAAAGTGCTTTCTTTGGAGGTGATACTAGTTTTGGGGTTTTTGCACCTGTTTGTCCTTTGTCCCCAGTTGCACTGAAACACATCCAAATGAGCCATGCCTTGTGGGGAGTAAAAGCTGCAAATTATAATAATTACTTCCCTCACCATTTTGGAAGTTTTTGAACAGTTATTTTTGACATAATGATGTGTGGATTGATGGGGTTGCATGGGAAGGAAGAAATACTATATACTAAAATCTTCTTTTGTGAACTTATTTTTATTCCACAATTAAGTTGCTCTTTTGCTGTAATTAAACTGTCTTAGCCTGCTATCATTACTTAGTACCTTTAACTTTGGGGGGGGGGGAAATGCCCCAAAACTCTGCGCAGAAGCACAAGACGAAATGGCTGAGCTACGTGATTTTTGATGGGATGGTAGGATAGATAGATTAGTTATTTTAAAGATGGTTTGAGGAAAGATGGTTTAATTAATGTGAAGTTTTTATTTATACTGTTCAACTACTGTTTGAAGTTGAATGTGTTTTTGTAAAGGTTATGTTCCTAGAAAGGCAATGTGCTGTGGTTCGCTGTTGTCTCTCATTTCGGTAAGTGACATGAAGCATGAGGTGTTGTAGTTGCTTTTTAAAGTTAGTTGACTAATTATTAGAAAAATGTAATATGCTGAAATACCATTATAGTAATTCCTAAAATTAATACAGCAACATTAATTCAGTATTATATCTAAATTCAGTAGATGTTCGTATTCTTAAGTCGGATAATTAAATTTTAAAATTTTAAGTGCTTTGCATTTTCAAAAAGATTTTCCTGTATTTATTCTGATTCTGTTCCCAAAGGAACGAGATCTGTATTGCCTTCTGAGAATATTACTTTCAATAAATTGACTCTTAGGAAATGTGTGGGGCATGGTATAATTGCGCTTTTTGTTTTCCCATCAAGTATGGTGTTGATTAGATGAAGGCTAAGAGCAGGAAACTGAAGAACTGCAGACATTAGCTAGCCTTGCCACTCTGCTGGGTAGAGCATTCTAGGAGCACGTGATAATTTTTTTAAATCCAAATTTTAAGTCTGTGTGAAATGGTATTTCAGGAACAGTTAGGAGAGCAGCTGCTATTATGCTGAGATGGGCACAGTCATTGACTTAGTTCTGTGCCTGTATATGGCTTTTCTTGGGACTTGCTGAAACCAGACTGGTGATGAGTGCGGTTGAAAGTACTGTAAGATCATTGAGGATCAAAACAAAAAATTCCACCTTTTATATCTAGATTAATTAAAGAAATATTGATGGAGAGGATTTCTGCTCCAGCAGTTTGTTTTTGGTCTGAAGTAAGAGTTCATTTTCATTTTGAGTAAGTTTTGTATAAGACATCATGGCAGTCTTGCTTAAAGCATGATGTGCCAGCAGGTCGGCAAGCTTTTTGGGAAGGAATCCAAGCATGTGGAAAATATTGTATCTCTACTTCCCTATGCTTTTCAGCTAAACTGCAGCAATTGATTCTAGAGTTGTACAGCGTGGAAACGGGCCCTTTAGCCAACTGAATCCAAGCTGCTGTTGTACCACTGTGTTCATGCTGTTGTTGTTCCTATCTATGTTAATTCCATTTGCCCACATTTAGGTCTGTAGCCTTCTCTGCCTTGGCAATTCAAATACATGTCTAGATGCTGCTTAAATGTCACAAGTGTCTGCCTTCACCACCTCTTCGGGCAGTGCATTCCAGACTCCAACCCTCAGTGTAGAAGAAAAGTTCCCCTCCAAGCCTCCTACCTCTGACCTTTAAACCTATGCCCTCTTGTATTAGACACCTCCACCTGGTGAAAAAGTTTTATTATCTACCCTGTCTATCACCCTCAATTTTGTATCTCTATCAGGCCATCTCTTGGCCACCTCCGCTCCAATTTCTGTAGCTTTTATGGTGACTTTTGTTTTGTGACATTTTGGACCGTAACACATTTTCTTTGAGTAACTGCTTGCCTGGGTTATTGTCTGTATGCAGTAGTTACAATAGTGTATTTTCAGTTGGACTAGGGAACTGAGAGTTGAGTAATGCCTTGTATTTTAATTTGTTGGGTTCCCATTGCTTTAAATCTATATTAGAGTATTTAAAATGATGTTTTGAACGGTCTCTAAATTTTTGCTTTTCATGCAACAGTGAAGGGAGTAGATATGTTGGAGTGGCAGCTGGTGGGGGTGGGACCTGGAAGAGGAGAGCATCTACTGTGAATTTGCTTTACAATGAGATTTTGATGTTTATAGTCTAGGCTGTTTTGGTGTGAAATAATTCTACAAGATAAAAAATTAGCTTGATTATCTTACAAAATGATGAATGTTTAGACTTGAATTGTGGAGCAGATGTGCCTGAGGAATGCTGTCCACGGCTATACCAGAACCCTGATTGAAATGAATGAAGCAAATGGGGGAAGAAAAATTAGTTTTCCTCAATTTCAAAAGCATTTCCAGAATGTGTGCGTAGATAATTATTGCCAGTTGGTCACTCTTTAACTTTGTGTTTGGTGGCTACTTCACAGATTTACTACACTAACTTCTACTCTGACTACAACTAAAGTTTGAACATTCAATATGGTTTTATTTTGATTAGTTTTGTCTCTTTGCTAGCAATCTGGACTTTGAGTCAGGAGGTATTCCTGAGGCATGCATTTTGAAGAAATATTGCAATGCTGGAAGTGGTAAGTTTGGGTGAAATAGTAAATTGGTGTCCCATCTATCCTCTTGAGTAAAATATTTGTATCATTTGAAGAGCAGAAAAATGTGAACAGTTTGGTTTTTAATTATGTAGTGAATGTATCCCTCCATCACCATTGCTATAAGATTCACTTCATTGCATTGCTACTTTGGTACTTTATGCCAGTTGACTGTTTCCCTGCTTCACCATGATGATTACACTTGAGCAAATTAAGTATTTTTGAAGTGCATTGGGACATTGTGGGGGGGGGGGGAAAGTAGATAAATATAATCTTTGTTTTGGATTGGCTTGATGCTTTTTAAATCTGCCTAGAGGTTTTGGCATGGCCACTCAATTTAGGTACAAAATTTTATGTAGGAGATTGTCTGCTTTTTGGTCAGTAGTCATGTTTAATCAGTAGGATTAGTACATGGGTGAGACAGATAAGTGACAATGTATTTATCACACTGCCTGCAACTGAGTTGCATGAACATAATCCAGTAAGTGGAGCAATTTATTTTAAAAATACTCCACCCACCACAGATCATCTATCCATTGATCCCTTCCAGGAGTATTTTGTTTTTAAGCACTAAGTTTTCAAAAAAAAACATTTGGTCTACATTCATAAATCTGAAAAGTGATCTGCCCATAAAATACAGAAAAACATACCAGTAGCTAGATTCTGAGTAAACAGCCTTCAGACAGGAACTTGTAACTAAAATACTGTAGTCTTTAATGTGTTGACTCGCAATACAAAACATTTTGAAAACAGGAAGTTACTTTTAAACTTTATCTGAAGCTTTGTTTAGAGGCAAGTGTACATAATTTTCTTTATATAGTTCTGGATTTTGACCAGAGTGTAAAATCATTCATAATATAGTCTGGCGCAGCACCCTGTGGTTGAACATCAGCCCAGCATTCCAGTTTAGTCGTACACAGACATAGAGTTCTCTGCAGTGCTTTTTTGGCTGTACAATACATTCCAAAGCAGTTAGAGAAGTTAGTATTAAATCTGCTGTTTACTTGCCACAAATATCTGTTGTAATAGTATTACAGAATAATCTGGATTTTCAGTTTTTAAAAAGTTCAGAAATGAGCTTGAGCAAGATATTACAAATGTTGGAAACTTGAAAAAACACAAGTGCTTAGCCAGTCAAGTGGTATTAGAAATATGAAATAAAATTAAAAACTGAAAATGTAGGTCTGTAAGTTTTGATAGAAGGCCATAGACGTGAAATGTTAGTGTTTCTCTTTCAGCATAAGTTGCCTTCCAGGATTTTTTTTAACTATAGAAGCAAAATCCTTGGAATACATGGGATAAATTGTGTATGTTTTTTCACTTTCAACCCAAATGCAATATTAACTCTTGGAATTGCACTTCAGAACTACTATTTTCTTGAGCTTCATTTTTCTGTGAAATATATTTTCATTTGCATGTTGCTTAGACTGTCAAGGACTTTGGAGATATGTTAGAAAAGTCTTTTATAAAATAGTATAAAATTTGGGGTTGCAAGGAGTTCTGCTTTGTACTTTATGTTAATAGAAAGTTATTTTTTAAAATGGGGAATGTGGAGGAATATAGGGCAGTGATAAAGTGCATTGCATGTTTGTTTGTAATGTTAATAATTGGAACAGTTATGCATGAAGAGGCTCGGGCCATAACTTTTTAATGTCTTGTTAATGTAGCTTCTAATTGGGTGTTTAATGTGTGACTAAAGCAGTCACTTTCGTGGAGCTTTAAAAGTGCCTGCATGATTTGACAATTGTTTAAAAATGGATTCTGTATTCAATAGATACAAGGAATTGCTTGCTTGGAAGTATATACATTTATTAAGCATAAGTTGTGTTGAAATATATTCACTAGTAATACAATATTGCCATTGATTCACTGTTGAGTCAACTGGTTTCAGTTGAGTCAATTGGTTCTGACTTTTGGAGTCTTGAATAGTTCAATTCCTAGCTCATGGAGCAAGGAGCAAATTATACTTTTTGAAGGCATTTTTCTGTGCATCGAACTTAGTACAGTGCTTTTATTAAATTTGCATAGCTGAATTACTTGAACCTGTATGTTCATGACCTTTTGAATAAATAAGAAACAAAATGCATAAGCCATTTGGCACCTCCACACTCATTTAGAGTTATGGCTAATCTCTTATCTCCAGTGCCGCTTTCCTGTACTAATGTCTCAACCTTGATTCCCTTTTATCTCTTTTTTTGGAAGAAAAAACATCTATCTGTCTTGAACATACTTAATGATTAACCTCCTTAGCCGCCTTGCATAGTGAATTTCAAAGATTCATTGCCTCTGGGGGAAGAAATTTCTTCTCATATCGTCTAAATGGCTCACCCCTTATTTTGAGACTGATTTTTGGTTCTAAATGCTCCAGCCAAGAAAAGGTGTCATAAGAATTTTCTACATCTCAATGAGTTTGCCTCTCATTCTGAAACTTGAATACAGGACTAGTGTGCTTGATCTCTCCTAATAAGACAAAGCCACTGTAACCACAAAAGGGTCTGGTGAACCTTCCCTGCACTCCCCCTATCACAACCATATCTTTCCTTGGGTATGGAGACCAGACCTGTACATAATATTCCAGATGTGATCTTGCCAGAACCCCATATAATTGGAGCAAGATGTCTCTACTATTTTACTCCATTTCTCTTGCAATAATGGCCAACACACTGTCTGCCTTTTTTTCCAACTACTGGTTCAACCTGCATATTAACTTTGATTTGTGTACAAGGACATTTAGATCCCTCTGAACACCAGTGCCTTTTAATCTCTTGCCATTTACAAAAAAAATACTGCACTTTAACCAAAGTGGATATCTTGGCTCCTTTCCCTCATTGTATTCCATCTGCCATGTCCTTTTGCTCATACACTTAGCTAGTCTGTATTCACCTAAAGCCCTTCTGCATCCTCATACAGCCCATACTGCCATGTAGCTTTATCATAAGCAAACTTGGATACATTACACCATGATTCCTTCTTCCAAGTCATTAATAAAGATTGTGAACAGTTGGTCCCAGAACCAATCCCTGTGGCACCCCGTTGTGACTGCCTCCCAGCCCAAAAATGACTTTTTATTGTCCTCTGTCTACATCAGTATATTACTCTAAATACTTAAAACTATGGGTTTTAATTTTGTTTGATAATCTCTTGTATATCAGTCCAAATTCAATACATCAGCTGGTTTACAAGTTGCACCTCAAAATTGCAATGGATTTGTCAAATGTGATTTTTTTTTTCCTCTTTTCATAAATCCATGTTGACTCTGCCCAATCCTATCATTTTCTAAGTGCTCTGTTACCACTTCCTTAATAGTAGTGGTAAAACTACCAGAACCTACTGATGTCAAGTGTGTTGATCTGTAGTTCCTGGTTTTCTCTCTACTTCATTTAAGTTGTAGGTTTACATTTCCTATCTTTAAATCCATGGGAACTGTTCCATAATTTATGGAGTTTTGGAAGATGACCACCAATGCATCTACTATTTCCATAACTGCCACCTTTAAAACTCTTGGATGTAGGGCATCAGGTTTTTGGGGTTTATTGACTTTCAATTGCATTAGTGGGCAGGCACGGTCGTGTACCAGTTAGCGTAATGCTTTACAGTGCCAGTGACCCAGGTTCAATACTGGCCACTGTCTGTAAGGAGTGTGTACATTCTCCCTGTGTCTGTGTGGGTTTCCTCTGGGTGCTCCGGTTCCGTCCCACATTCCAAAGATGTATGGGTTAGGAAGTTGTGGGCATGCTATGTTGGCGCCGGAAGTGTGGTGACACTTGTGGGCTGCCCCCAGAACACTCTACACAAAAGACGTATTTCACTGTGTTTCGATGTACATGTGACTAATAAAAAATCTTATCTTAATTTTACCATTTTCTAAAGCTTATTTCTTTGAGCTTATTCTACGATGTAGTACTTTACAATCTCTGCGTCTTCTGTGGTTTAATTTTTCCACTCTGTCTATAAGGGAGACATATACATAATGTTTTTTACTTATCTGAATCTGTTACAATCTGTTTCTCACTAACCCCTCATTCTGCTTTCCCCTATCAATACCTTGATCCTCCTTTGAATTTTGACATTTTCCCAATCCACAAGCTTTCTGCTTTTATTGGCAATGTTACAAGCCCTTTCCTATGGTCTAATACTGTCTTTAACTCTGTGACTGAACCACTTTTCCTGTTGTGTTTTCCTTAAATGGCAGTATATCTTGTATACTATATAGTAATTCAATTGTTAGACTTTGCTTACTGTTATTCTTAATGTAGATTTGCAGTCTACCATAGCTAACATGTGCCTCATAACATCTTAGTTTGTTTTAGTCAGATTTGAGACCCTGGTGTTGTATTATTAAATTTTTCAACAGTTGCAAGTATTGACTAGTCTTTCATTTCACTTTACCCATTTAAATTATTCTGCTTTATAGTTCCACTGGAGCTGGAGGTTCTCCAGTACCCTGTGGAGAAGGCATTCTTCAGTAAAGTATTAAATAATGGTTGCTGTTTAACCATTGAATCGTGGGGAAGGTGGGTGTAACATGTCTGCTGTTGTTGCATAGTTTTGACTTTTTTGATATGTCAATTTATTGTCGTGCAGGAGCCCAGACCACATTTCATGTTGATTATGTGCAGTAGTGAACAGGAATTTGGTTACAATTCCATGTTGAACTTTATCATGTTCATTGTATGCTTTTCACATTGAAGCTATTTTAGTTGAGTACAGTATTGTCCTGGATCACTAACTGTTCTCATGGCTGATAAATTCATCAGAGAATGCAGTTGAGTGTAGAAAAATTACAAATGTTTTTTCTGGTCTTGAGCTGGTAAGGTAGTTGAGAACTACTGAAGCATAGGTTCTTCGACTAGAAATTTGGGCCAAATTCCTGTTGTTCTAGCTGAAAATCAAATGACCTGACATTTTAAAATTGCCTTTGCACTGGATTATACTTGTTTCCATTATAGCACAAATGACTCTGGGTACTCGATTAATATTGGGGTAATATTTTTGTTTCTCTCTAGGCTGACCTGCCTGGGATTAAATGGCGCCGTTATTCGTGGCAAGGTCCTGTTGGGACACCACTTATCATCCCGGTGGCTGAAGATGATGCTATTCTTTGCAGTTTTAGCCGTTGCTTGAAGGCTAATGTACTTTGTGTCTGGCGAAGGGATATGACACCAGGCCATAGAGAGCTTTGGATTTTCTGGTGGGGAGAAGTTCCAAATTTTGCCGATCTCATTCATCATGAACTCAAAGGTGAGAATAAAAATGGAGCTAATGTTGACTTTTAAATATAATTTTTATAATCTGATGCCTTGATCAAGTTTGGTAATACTCCTGGGGCATATAACACTTATTGCTACTTGGATGAGGTCCACACTACACCCAGCAAATGATTGGATAAGGTATGGAGGTAGGGAGTAACTGGTAAACTGGTGGTAAAGCAGAAATGAAAAACAGTTCACTGTCAATTTTGCTTTAAATTACTGAAGTCCATTATCAACATTTTTCCCAATATAAGAAACAATTGGCTGTGTAGGAACAATTGGTGAATGTAACAGGATAAATGTAAATTTATACTTTTTCTAACTCCTTGGCTCCAGTTTGTTTCACATTGTCTTAAAAGACTCTAAGGTTGCAAAGTAATGTGGCCTAGTCCACCAATGGCCTCTTATCTTTAAAATTATTGCACTGCCACAGCCTTGTTTTCCATTCTGTAACTTTCTGCAACTCTTCATTCCACTGACTTTGTTCTCCAGTCTCTCCTTAACTGAAATACTCCAATTAGGGAACACTGTGGTGAATCTCATCTGCACCCTCCAGTGTAATCATGTCTTTTCTATGGTGTGCAACCTGAACTACACACATTGCATCCGGTGTGGCCTAACCAATGTTTTATGAAACTGTAACATGAGATCCCAGCTCTTGTATTCTATACCATGGCCAGTGAAGGCAAGCATCCCATATATAACCTTATCCACCTGTGCTGCTACTATTTTTTCCAGGGATCTATGGACTTTTCAATTGATTTAACTAAATAAATGTTAGTAAATGGCTGACTTGTAGTTGATTTGCAGAGAGCTAGAAATCTGGTAGGTCATAATTGATAACTGTGAGCTTTGAAATTAATAAGGTAGTTATTATTTGGTTTTCTTATAGCTAATGTTCCCACATTTGCTGAACTTGAATATTTGTTGGATGCTAATTTTAATTCTAAAGTTGGAGCCCTTTCTGAGGCTTTGAGGAGTTTGAAAAGTGGCCCTGAGCTTTCTATGCTGAAGTGCAGTGATATTGTACATGGATATTTCCTTGTCTTTTAATCAGTTGGCAAGGCCAGCTTTTATTGCCCATCTCTAATTGTCCTTAAAGTGGTGGTGAATTGCTATTTTGAGCCACTCCTATCCTTCTGGTAAAGGTGCTTCCACTGTGCTGTTAGGTAGGGAGTTCCAGCATTTGGACCCAGTGATTAATGTAGAATTGGTGATATCTTTCCAAATCGGGGTGATGTATTTGAGAACTTGCTTGTTCTTGGTGGTAGAGGTCAGGTTTGGGAGGTGCTTGTGGAGCAGCCAGGGCAAGTAACTGCAGTGAGTTTGGTAGATCGGTAAATGAACCAGTCCATGCCTGCATGCAGCAAGACCTAGACAACATTCAGACATTCACTGATAAGTGGCAAGTAATATCAGCACTACAGATGCTAGATAATGACCAACAGGAGAGTCTCCCTACCCTTTAACATTCAAAGGCATGAATGCAGCTCCAACAATAGTCAACATTTTCCGACGTAAAGCGACCTGTTTGATTGACATCCCATCAACACACACAAAAGGTCTCATTCCATCTGCCTGTACATAGCTGCTGCATTTTCTCATCAATGGTGACTCCTAGGATGTTGGAATCTGTGTGATGGAAATGCCTTTGAATATCAAGAGTAAGTGATTAGACTCTCTCATTGTTGGTCATTATCTGGTACTTTCATGACTTGGGTGAGTATAATGCATTTTGTAGATGATACTAGTTGTGCAGTCCTCTGGTATTGAGGATGACTTCCATTCTTTTTTCTCTTTGAGATAACTGAGGCCTTCCATGGATGAGGAGGGCATGTTCAGACAGGGCACTGTGCTTCTCGTGGACTTCAAATTCTCTGAGCCATCTTGAATGCTCCTTCACTTTAAGCAGTCATGGCCTAGGGATGGAAGGGACCCCCCCACCTCCCCCCACGCGGGCCTTGTGTACTTGTTCTGAGGGTAAACTTTTCCCATGATGTCTTAGAATAGTATCAGTTTCAGAGTATGTTACTGGGCATGTAATTAGGACTTTAATGCAGGGGATGCTGGTCTGGGAGAGGTAGCAACATTTGTTTGCTTATCCTTTTTGGTGAATTTTGTGGAGACCACCTTTGGTATCTTAAGTGCCTTGAGATGGCCGGTGTTCATGTCTCAGAAGGGTAGAGGAAGACAGGAACTGTTGTGGCCCTGTAGACCATTAGTTTAGTGACAAGACTGATGTTGATCTTCAACATTCTTCAGTTGACCAAAGTATGTGCTGTAGCATTGAATTTAATAATTGTTTGCCTTTGCCGAGTGTTACCTTCCCAAGATATGGGAGATGGGGGGGTTTTCCTTAATTTTTTTTAAGGCATTATTGTGCATCAGGGGTAATTTGGTTAAACTCCAGGCCCATTACATTGCAGTGAGAGTGGTAAAACAAATGAATTTTTAAGGTGGATGTGGTGTACTTTTGGACTAGACCAATCTAAGCAAGTGGAGAGTATTACATTGTGTTCCTGATGTGTATATGGTAGAAGGGCTTCTGGGAGTCAGGTGGTGAGTCATCTGGTAGGGTATACAGGCTCTGAACTGCTAGTTGATTCCCATGATGATGGGAGACTTGATGGAAATTGAATATCATGGGCAGGCCACAGTGCTTGTTTAAGGTTAGTAACCAAACCCAGTTTTCAATTTTATTGAATCTAAATATAGTTTCTTATGAAAAACAGAAGAAAATCTGGGTTTGTGTAGGGGAAGGTGGAATTTGTAGGAAATCTGCACCACATAAGTTAACGTCAATGTGGAGAAATTGCTGTTGAAGGGCAAATGTCCAGAATGTCATGAATCTTGCAATATGTTTTTAAGGAAATGCATTTACTGCTTTTTGGGTTTTTCCTTGTGTTCATTACTATATAGGGTATACATTAATTCCCATAAACTTCCATGTTACCACCTGCAACCAGCTAGGATCATGTAGTTTTCTCACTTACAGCTGTTAAAAATTTTGAAATGGTTAAATGTTTTTTTTCTTTAGCATTTCCTATGGGTCCTGAATAAGATCTAACTTTTTTATTCCCCCAATTACCAATGCACTTGAAATTTGTGTTCATTTAAATAAAACACCTCCACTGCTGAGGGTTAATTCTTGAAAAGCCAAAAGAAACTGCTGATGCTGGAAATCTGAAATGAAAATGGAAAATGTTGGGCATACGCAATGGTTGGGTAGCATCTGCAGAGAAATAGTTCCACTTCTGAAGAGTTGCTGGACTTAAGTGGGAAAACTATTTTTAAGTTTTGTGGGGAGGGGCCAGGCAATGCTGGAGAGAACAAAGGGAATGTCTGTAGGGTGCAGGCCAAAGTTGTTGAGGCAACATGATTGCCTTTGGTGCTGTTTATGAGAAATGAATGCTTGTTAATTATAGTTGATGTGTTTGGAGAAGTGTAGATACAGGAAGATGAATGGGGACAATTGAGCTAAAAACATGCTGGAATTGTATGTTGCAAACCACAGCAGTTGCTGGAAATCTGAAATAGAATGTTGACAAAATCAGTTGATAGGATTTGTGGAGGGTGGGGGGCAAAAAAAGTTAAGGTTACAGGTAACCTTGCAACCCTAAAGATCTGTAATCAAAATCTGCATTCCAACTTAACGTGTTATTTGAACATTTGTGCTATAACCTTGAATCTGCTTAAGATTCTATCTCAATTTTGATTTTTTTTTGAACATAGAATTTGATGTAAATAATCTTAACTATCCGCACACTTTTAAACTGTGACCTCATTGGATGGTATTTATTTGCCGCCAAGAATTGCTGAGGTAAAGTGCAATGGAGTTGAATCAGCATTGACAGCTGAAGCACTGGTTAATTTTATCTCTATTCAGAAATTGATATCATCATTGAAATATTTAGTTTTGTTGTAGTTAAGTATACAATGCGATCAGATTGGACCTTCTGGAAAATGAGACTCTTAAGGAGAACATATATGTTAAGTGGCATCCTGTAAATAATTTTTAGAGGTACCAACTTTTTATCTCTGATCTGAAAAGCAAAGAAATGCAGATGCTGCAAATCTGAAACTATGAAATTCTGAAACTCTCAGCAGATCAAGCAGCATGTCAGGGGAGAGACAGAACTAACACGTCAGGTCAATGGGTTTCCATGTTGAATTCTGATGAAAGGTCATCAGTCTGAAATATTAACACTTTTTCTAGATGCTGCCTAGCCTGCTGAGTATTTCCAGCATTTCCTAAGTTTCTTATGAAATCTACAATCCACCTATTTTATTTTTTGAAGATTTCTGTTTAATGCTAAAATGTGGCTTAGGCATTCATTTGCAGATTGCCCATGTTTGAAACCCAGTTAACTCGAGGTTAAGGGCCTTTTTAAATAGACCATCTTAAATGAGGTTCATGCTTTACAAAGGGAAAGATTCTAGATATTTTAAAGTGCTAATAGCTAAACTTGAGGGTTAAGGAAGACTTATTTGAAGCCCTCAAGATCAAAAAGACTGCAGGTGGATCACTATGCACTTGTAGGAAATCTTTCCCAAAGAGTGTTTTCTTTTTTTAAAAAAAAGACATGAAAAGATGATTTTTTTTTCCCCTTGGATGCAGAAGTGGACTCTGAGCAAGTGGAGGGAACTATAAAAGAATCTCTAATGGAAAGCTCAAGCTTCAGCTAAATTAAACTTTGAAATTGCAATTTTGTATTTAAAGTTCTTGTCTTCACTAATGAACTGTCTTTGGGTCCTTGACAATGAATTTTCATGGCGAAGTTTCATATGATCCAAAACCTTCAGCCGTGTGTCACATGTGGAACAGTATAGCTTGGATTAAGTTATTCATCTGTAGGTTGTGCAGTATACAGAATTCTCTAAGCAGAATATACAGTGCTATCAGATCAGTATGAACAGGTTAAAACCAATCTTTACAGAATAAATGTATAGAAGCATGAAATAAGAGATAATTAGAATGAAATACTTGCAAACACCAGTGCTGATCAACAAATTGTTAATGCCCTTTGTAAACCACCAGCACATATTTGGTGACATTGCATGTGGTGGTAAGGGCTTTTCAACCATAAAACCATGTAGAGGCATGGTGCTTGCAAACATGGGAAATAACATGTCCACTGAACAAGTTGGATACCAGTGGTGTTCTGGGACAATTATGTGGCAATAAATTTTCTATAAAAATGAATCAGCAAGTTACATGCATTTAACCTAATTTAGTTACAGACTTCTCCAACCTAAACTTCATGAAGTGAAAGGAGTTTTAATATAATTATGGAAAATATAAATAGATTATGGTGACACATTTTTTGCATTCATTATTATGAAGAATGGGGGGAAAAAAAAAGTCAGCATGTGTGCTGAACCCCCTATACACTTTTACTTTCCTATATTGAAGTAAAACTATAATGTAAAGTGTCATTGATTATACTATCAAGTGGTGCCTACTCATCAATAACATGCTTACTGCTCAGTTTGGGTTTTCCCAGGATCATTTGTCTCCAAACTTGGTCAACTATGACCCATAGAGCTGGAATTCTGAGATTAGAATTAAATCAAGACAGTATTTGACTGAATGTAGTGTCAAAAATTCCTGGTAAAACTGGTCAATGAGCACCAAAGGGATATCTTGCTAATGATTGGAGGCAGACCTTCCACAAAGATTTATTGGAAGTCGATCATCCCTGTCCCAGCAGACTTTTGCAGGAGCTCTTGAGGGCAGTCTTCAGCTGCTTCATTTAGTGACTATCCTTTCATCATAAAGTCAAAAGTGGGATGTTCATTGAAGCCACAATGTTTGATTCCATTTGGGGAAAAAATAATGGCAATCTGCATGCAGCAAGATGTCGAGCATTCACAAGGCAATGACCAGCTGATAACAATTACCTGCCACTTGTGGGGCAATGATGGTCTTCAATAAGTCTAACAATCAATGCTTGATGTTCAGACATTTATTGTTGCTGAATCCCCACTACCGATATCCTGGGGATTTGCTATTGACCATAATCTCAAATGGATCAACTACACACAAACTGTGGATATGAGAGCTGGTCATTGCCTCTTGAATTCCTATGCATTCCATGTCTTACATGGCACAAATCAGGAGCATGACAGCATACTTGCCTGCCAACAACCATCTTGTTACAGAATAGGATAAAGTGACCCTCTTGATCCACGATCCTTGTACCATATCTGCGAGATGTACCATCTACAAAATTCCCTGCATTTACTTACCTAGGCTTCTTTGACAATACCTAACAAATCTGTGACCACTACACCAAGAAGGGCAAGGTCTTTAGGTATACGAGAACACCACCATCTACAGCTTCCTATACATGCACACCCTTTTGATATAGATGTAGACTTAGCAGCAATGTATTTCCAAATCCTGGAACTCTCTACCCAGTTATACTGTGGGAGATGAATGCAGCAGTTCAAGAAGTTGGCTGATTACCAGCACCTCCAAAGGCTATTGGGATGACTCTGACTCTAATACGATGGTTAATGTTCAGGATTACTGTCGTGGTCAGGGTTGGCCTTTAAGATAAGATTTCTTTATTAGTCACACGTACATCGAAACACACGGTGAAATGCATCTTTTGAGTAGAGTGTTCTGGGGGCAGCCTGCAAGTGTCGCCATGCTTCTGGCGCCAACATAGCATGCCCACAACTTCCTAACCCGTATGTCTTTGGAGTGTGGGAGGAAACCGGAGCACCCGGAGGAAACCCATGCAGGCACGGGGAGAACGTACAAACTCCTTATAGACAGCGGCCAGAATTGAACCCTGGTCGCTGGTGCTGTAATGGTGTTATGCTAACGGCTACGCTACCGTGCCATCCATGCTGTATGACTGAGTCCATAAGGATCAGAACTGAATGAAAGGATGTTGGTAGGTTGTGCTCCAGTAGGTACAGGGAGGGAAACATGCAAATCGGAAGAGGCAATTGGGAGTGCTGCTCGCAATTAGGCAGTGACATTTAGCCTTGGTTGGCCCATTTTGGAGGACACTGAGGGGCACAGGAATTTTCTGAAAGAGGCCAAGCTTGGAAATGTTGGAGAGCAACAAGATTTGGGTACTGGAGGGTTGGAGCTGAAATTTAACAAAGAAATAAAGGTCTAGGAGCACTAAAGAAAAAAGTGGAAGGAGGAGAATGGGGTCTGATACAGCAGTCATTTCACTGTGTGTTTTGATGTACATGTGACTAATAAAGATCTTATCAATTATGCTTGCAATGAGCATTCAAAATTGTGACCAGTATATGTAGAACTGGGTTGGATGCACATTGAAATTTAAATCCGGTTCTTCAATGCCCAGTGAGGATTTCCCTTCCCATTCATTCCCATGGAGTTCTATGCAGCTGGTGAAATAGTTGGTCAGCTGAGTTTTGGAGGGTGTGCCAATGAAGGTAATTTTGTGGGATGTGGCATTTGGGCAGTGTGCAAAATTGATTGCAGGGTGGGAGGGGGGAGTTAGCCAATATATAATGCATTTTAAAGTGAATTAGGAATGTTTTGAAATTCTGTTAAGTAAATGTGAAAGTAGTTTACCATAGTACTAAATTAAAAGCTTTGTTTTATTTAAAAATATATTAAACTTTAATATTATATCAATATAGCTTTCAAAATTTCCAATATCTGCCAGTTCTCATTTCAGGATCGTTTAGGGTACACTCCCCCGCAACGGTTTCCCTATTGGTCCCTAACATTGAACTTTGTCATTTTAACTACTTCTGCATTACAGCTGGATTGGATGAGGGTGATTCTCCAGAGGTTTTTCTAGACTGTATGACAATGGTACAAACCATTGCCACTTGAGCCCATAAAATGGTGAGTTGTGATGCAGGTGTAGAATTTGACAATTTAAAATTTAAAGTATAAAATTACTAGTTTTAATTCTGTGCTGCAGGTCGAAAGTTCGTTTTGATCCAAAGTGCCTTTTAACTTTTTTCTGGTATATGGTACAGCTAGTAGAACAGTGATCCGGGTTCAATTCTGAACTCTATGCTGTGTGTGGAGTTTTCATGTTCTCCCTGTGACTGTATGGATTTCCCCTCAGGTGCTTGGGTTTCCTCACAAAGCCCAAAGATGTGCAGGTTAATTGGCTACCATAAATTGTTCCTACTTTATATGTAAGTGGTAGAATTCTGGGGGATTTGAAATCAATTTGGAGAGAATAAAAAAAGTGTAAATGGGCACTTAATGGATGGCATAAACTTGATGAGCTGAAGTTTTTGTTCTGTATGACTTTCTGATTCTAATGCTTTCTAAGCATCTTAATCACATTTTAGGTTGCTAGCTTTCAGACTGAAAGTAAATCCACTCTATTGTGGTCCTGAAAAAACCTGAGGGAACTGAAATAGTTCTTGCTGGCAACTTGCAGGATTTCTTGAATTACAACGGAACATATTTTAAGTTTTAAACTTGAGTTCATTACTTGAAGTTTAAATAATTAAGTACTTTGCTTCATTAGCCAGATTTTCAGTTTTGGTGTAGAAAATCAGGCCTAATTCATTGATTCACTTGCATGTTAGCTCCAATAAATATTTTGGGTTTTGCATGAAATGGAAGATTGAATAATTTTAGGCAGTTGAATACATGCAGTATGCATGTAATTATTAAACTCTAAGCATAAGGTTTTGATTTGTTGATTTTCATCATTCTCAGTATATGTGCGAAAAGCATCACCCGCTAAGCTCAAATTGGGAAACATTAATTAGCGGTGTGTAGTTGTGTAATGCTATTAGATGGACTTTGGGGAATAGAGGAATGCATTTACTCTGCTTAATGACCACTGATATAAGCATCCTTCTGTGCACTATAAACTGCTGGTCAAAGTAAATTAATTGGTGTATTTGTTGCAAGTATTACAGTAATTACTGCAAAACATTTTTCATTGTTTTGAGGTTCATTGGGCAGTTTTTTCATTTTTTTTGCTAAATGGTCTGTAATATTGGAAACTAGAGTTTATCTGCTGGATTGGGCCTTCAATGCAAATTATTACAGGAAGATGCAAAACTGGGAATGTATCTCGTGAAGTTGATAGAACATGATTCTCTCGAATTTTGAGGTTACTTGTAATGTTCTATTTAGCTGACTTCAATTGGGAATTAATTCACAAAGGTCTCTAAAACCATAACTATCTAAATAAGGTTCACAATGCTTACAACAGACCACTCAGCCTGTTGCGTCTGTATTGACTAAGAGCAATCTAATGTCTCTCTCTTGCCCTCTCCCCACAGCCCTGCAAATTCTTTTTCAGATGCTTATCCAGCTCTCTTAAGATTCTTCCACTGCTACCCAAATATTGCATTCCAGAGCCCCCTGAGTTTTTTTTTTGGTTCTTTTTGCCAATCATCCTTAAACTGTTTGTTCTACTCCTGTTTGTAACATCCACAAAGAAAAACTCTATCAGATCTCTGACCTGAGGACAATCCCAGCTTCACCTGTCTATTTGTGTAACTGAAGTTTTTGATCCCTAGAATCATTTTGGTAAATCTGTTCTGCACTTTCTGAAGCTGCTGCCTTTCGTAAAGAGTACTAGACATGCTGCTCCAGTTGTGGCCAAACCAGTAAGTGGAAAAGGTACTGCAGAGTACAAGAGCAAGATGGTTCATGGTGGTTTTGGTCTTGGTTTATTATTGTCACTTGTACTGAGGTACAGTGAAAAGCTTCTCTTGGAAACCGATCATACAGGTCAATTCATTACACAGTGCAGTTACATTGAGTTAATACAGAGTGCATTGATGTAGAACAGGTAAAAACAATAACAGTACAGAGTAAAGTGTCACAGCTACAGAGAAAGTGCAGTGCAATAAGGTAGATCATGAAGTCAGTCCATCTCATTGTATAAGGGAACCGTTCAATAGTCTTATCACAGTGGGGTAGAAGCTGTCCTTGATCCTGGTGGTATGTGCCCTCGGGCTCCTGTATCTCCTACCTGATGGAAGAGGAGAGAAGAGAGAATGCCCCGGGTGGGTGGGGTCTTTGATTATGTTGGCTGCTACACCAAGACAATGAGAGGTAAAGATAGAGTCCAAGGAGGGGAGGCTGGTGTTTGTGATGCGCTGGGCTGTGGCCACAACTCTGCAGCTTCTTGCGGTCCTGGGCAGAGCAGTTGCTGTACCAAGCTGTGATATATCCAGATAGGATGCTTTCTCTGGTGCATCAGTAGAAGTTGGTGAGAGTCAATGGGGCCAAACCAAATTTCTTTAGCCTCCTGAGGAAGTAGAGGTGCTGGTGAGCTTTCTCTGTGATTTGACCAGGATAAGCTGTTGGTGATATTCACTCCCAGGAACTTGAAGCTCTCAACCCTCTTGACCTCAGCACCATTGATGTAGATAGGTGCATGTACACCGCCCCCTTTCCTGAAGTCAATGACTAGCTCTTTTGTTTTGTTGACATTGAGGGCAAGGTTGTTGTCATGACACCGTTCCACTAAGCCCTCTGTCTCCTTCCTGTACTCCAACTCATTGCTGTTTGAGATATGGCCTACAACGGTGGTATCTGAGCACGTGGCCAGGAACACCATCTGGGCCAGGTGCTTTCCTCGTGTTCACTCTCCGGAAAACTGATCTTGCATCCTCCTGTGATCACAGGTTCAGCTGCATTGGTGGCTGTCGGGGTGGATGGTGACAATCCACTTCCCTCTGTTCAAAACGCGCGTAGAATGCGTTAAGTTCATCAGGAAGGGATGCGCTGTTGTTAGCTATGCAGCCCGACTTCGTCTTGTAGCCTGTCATGGCATGTAAGCCCTGCCATAACTGGCAGCTGGTCAGTGACTCTATATTTTGAGTTGGTATTGCCTCTTGGCATCCCTGATAGCTTTTCGAAGGCCATACCTCGATTTTCTTGTACTGATCAGGATCACTAGGTTTGTGTGCAGCAGTCCTCTCCTTCAGTAGAGAGTGGATTTCCTGGTTCATCCATGGTTTCCTGTTTGGGAACACCCGTATGTCGTCTTTGGTACACAGTCCTCCACACACTTGCTGATAAAGTCTGTGGTGGTGGCATACTCATCAAGGCTGGCAGCTGAGTCTTTGAACATGGTCCAGTCCACTGTCTCAAAGCAGTCACATAGGAGCTCATCTGCTTCCTCAGACCAGCACTGCACGACTCTACGTACTGGATCCTCCCGTTTCAGTTTCTGCTTGTATGCAGGGAGAAGGAGCACAGCCTGGTGGTCTGATTTCCCAAGTTGCTCTTGTACTGTGCAGTATCTTTTCCAGTTACTGGGAAAGTAGCTTTGTGTCCATTGGCTAACTCTTCCAAATTGTAACTTGTGTATTGTACAATGTATAACTCGTGTAAACTTGAATGGGAGGACATCAGGGACCTTTTATAATGTGGCAGGATATTGTTAACTCAGTCTGCCACCATCTTCTCTTAACTAGGGGAAGATATGATTTCAGTAGAATGAGGTGGCTGTAACCTTTTCTAAATCCAATTTGTTGATGGTGTTGCTAGTTAGCAATAAAGCAGAAAATGCTGAAAATACAGAGCAAGTTGGGCAGTACATCTGGAGATCTGCCTTGATTCACATCTGCCTACACTAATCTGACCTGGTTATGCAGGCTTGCTGAGCTCACTGTACTTCAGAGTCCCCTGCCTTTGGCAGCTTGTCCCATAACCTGCTTTTGCAAATCTCTGGTCTTTTGACAACTACTGTTTGTCCTTTTGAACTTTTAAAATGTCATGAGATTTAAAAATCATCAAAACCTCCAGTTAATTTTTAAGAAAGAAAATGGCACTATCTACTTGGTGATACATCCCATTCAAATGAAGAGGCCACCTTCTCCCAGTCACGACTAGCAGAAAGGTGAGGAGTCCGATGTGTCAGTGCTTTGCTGCTGGAATGATGTCCTGTGGTAGTCTCTGTATTTCATGCCTAGTTCAGAGACTAGCTTGACAGCAAGAAAGTGAGTATGACCTAGCCCAGTGTTTCTGGTTGATGACCCTTCATTATGATGTCTGAGCTCTTGGGTACTTCCAGCATTTTCCCATTTCATTTCAGATTTTCAGCATCTTCCTTACTTTCCTATTTGCTCTGCTTTGAAGTTTAATCAGTTAAAATGATGGAGCAGAGATGTAAACTGTATGGTATGTGGTTCAGAGTTTCCCTCTTGGCAACTGTCACTTATGGTTGCTGGCTTGGGTAATTGAATTGTGCCTCTATGGGGAATGAGAATGCATAATGAACAGAAAATAGAGAAATTGTTGAATGTGGATGTCTCAGTATCTTGAATTAGAACATTTAGGTGAGAAGTTCATTTGCATGTCTACATTTATATTGCATAACTAGTATGGTTTTTGGGTCTTGGGTGGACAATAGTTACTGGTGTCAAGTGGCAATAAGTTGTGTATTTGATTAGCACATGTCAGGAAGTGACTCTTCTAGTTGCAAGGTGCAAATCTGCTTCGGCATTGTTATATGTGAACATGTTTTTGTCGGACAATAGAATGATACCTTCCGGCAATTATTTGTTTTGTGCCTCAAATTCACTACTAGTTATTTGGTATCTATGATATTGAAGCACTGGAATGAGTTGGAAGGTAATGTATAAACCTCCTTGATAACCTAAATATTGCTAATGTTTCAACCTTTTTGCTAACGGCTTACTTGGGCTTTTTTTCTTGACTAATTTGGTGAAGGTTATGCTTGTTGTTGCTTCAACCATTTCATTCAATCCTTTAAACTTGCTCTATAATGATATGGTGGGTTATTTATATTTAAGCGATCACAACTTTGTAAAGGCAGAAATTGTTCGTTTATAGGGGATTCTTATTGGCATTTAACTTGAGTGCATGATGAAGTAGGCTTCCAGGAAGGATGGTACATGAGTTATTGGAGGTCGGCCAGCAGTGATCAAGGAAGCTTGGATTCCTTGCAGCTTTCCTCTATCCTAGTTATAACATGGGGAAATGCATTTAAATATAAAAGCAAATTATCATTTGTATAGTTCTAAAATCCTTTGCTTTCAAATTCTTTTGCTTGTGAGGACAGCAGGGAGCTGATTTTGTTCCTCTGCTGAATACCATCCATGATATGGAGAAGCCTTTGCAGTTCTATCCTTGTTGCTGTTCACCTTACAAGGTTAGCAAATTCTCTGCTTGTTTCCCTTTTGGAGAAAGCCTTTAGGCCTTTGACGGTGTTCTGAAAATTGGACTTCTATTAGCTTTAAACTTGAGTTTCAATGTTTACAATTTTAAATGTGCAAAATTACACATTTTTAGTTGAAATCTTCTCTAGTAAAATAGTGGTAATTTTTCAAAAAAAAAAGCTTTTAAATGTTGAAGATCAATTGGGAAGCAGAGATTAAACTGGAGTCTGTCTCTAGGATACACAATGTTAATGCATTTTTATTCCACAATGTTAATTTAATAATTACATTGCCATATAACTCATTCATATTGAATCAACTGTTACCCCAGTACACCTAGATGCAGTAATGAGTAGTAAGTAGCTTTCCACTGCCTTTGATTTTTTTTCTCTACAGAACTTCTAGAACTTCTTTTAGCAAGTTTGTGGGGAAGATGGCAAAATGACGTAATGTCTGCCCAGTTTAAAAGGAAGATTATTTTGGAAGTGCAAAAGTTATCCTATTCCCAGCACTTCAAATCTTATGACATTGTCATGACAACTATTTACAACTTCATTTGAAGTTGTGCCAAATTTAAGATATGAAATGATTCTGATTCTATATGCAGAGCTTTTTGTACAACTTTTGAGTATTTGTGTAAATTGATGCAAATATGGCAGCAAAATTACAACATATATTTTGCATCTTATTAACTGAGATGCATTATATGGTCTGTTGCCACAAAGACAGGTGCGGTAACATTCTGGAGAAGGAAGTGCACAGCAATACTCTAGCAGTGCTCATTCTTTGCATTCACTGCTATTGTTACTGTTTATTCTAACATTACCTATAATTGGAACAAATCAATATAATCACTAGTTTCAAATTCATTTTGCAGGAATATAAATAAATCCAACTTCTCAGTACATCAATCTGCAGGATAATTTGCACTGTCTGCCAAAAAATTTGGCAAGGGAAATTCAAGATGATTCAAGTGACCCAAGGAGGTGGATGCCCTTATCAACTTTTCCACAAACTTGCTAAAAGATGTCATATGTAAACAGCTTGGTTGTTGCCCATATATATTTTGAAAACTTTAAAAAAAAATTTATTGCTTCAGAATATCCAACAGGTTTTGCAAATCTTACTAGATTGTTCTGCCTCACTAGAGACTTTAGATACAGATCCTGTTTTCATATAGTTTGAAAATAGTTATTTTTAGAATTGGTGATTTTTAGAATTGGTGATTTGTTGCTATCATCAGAGCTCTAACTGATTACTTGAAATGTTTTATTTCTCTAGCAACAAAGCTTTTTTGCTCATTAGAAATGTATATTTATTTGGTTAAAATGCTATTTTAATATTTTTATCAAAACCACACTTTCATACAAGTGTAAAACCATTTGGAAGGTTGTCCATGTGTTGAATGTGCAGATCATGCATCGCTGATTACAAGAATGAGTTGTTATCATCAGACCTAACTTCTGGATTTAAACCCAGTTTTTCCCAGTGTTGTCGTTTGAGTTGCTGTGATGTGTATGGGTGGCCAGCTGGTATAGTTAACCTGTAGTTTCAATTAAAACTTGCATATTGAAGCTACAAAGTTCAGTCAGTATTAGTGGAATGTATTTTAATGAGAGGTGTTGAGATCTGCCTTAGCAACATCTTGGTTATACTTTAAAGTATTCTATAAACTTCAGGAAAATTTAAAATTGACTAAGCATATGTGCTTAGCCTCGATTCTTTTGAGTTGCAATTCCTTTTTTCTGCTTCTCCTTTGCAAAAAAAAAATTCCAAGGGAAATATTTTCTGTAGCAAACACTTCCTAAATTCTATTTAAATCGAGTTCTGCAATTAATGTAACTTTTATTGCAACAAATGTTAGATGTCTTTGCTAGGATTTCTGCAAATTGTAACAGGGATGCAAGACTTATTCCATTGAATATCCCCTTGAGCTGTTTATGATGGTGACTGTGAGAGGAATAATATGGCTTGTAGTTTTTAAATTCTGCATCACGTGAAATGGCAAAAGAAGGTAGGTGCAGCTGTGAGCAATAGAGCATGCAATCCCCCCCACCTTATTTTCAATTTGCCTATCCTGCATTTAGAGCATTTAAGTTATGTATAACCTCAATTAGCCATGGCGATTCTAACCTTGAAGGAATCTATCACAAGGAAGGAATTTCATGATTGTTCATGAGTTGAGTGGTACATGGGTCACGTCACTTTTCCTGAATGTATTCCTCCCTAAGCGTAAATTGCTTTCTTTGGTTAAAATTACACAAGTTTTTTTTCAGCATCTTAGGGAATTGCAACACCTGGATTGTATTTATTTTACAAGAACTATCTTCAAGCATGCATTGAGGGAACTATGCACCATCCTAGGTTCATCTTGAGCATTTATTCAGGGGCACTTCACCAGTTTGTTTTTAACCAGTGAGTTAGAGATGTTTAAAGTTCTCCTTCTAAATGTCTGGAGAACCTACTGACCTGTAGAAGAGTTATGTTGTAGTATAGATTGATACTGGCTTGCAATTTCCAGCAGGACCATATTGAAGTAATGATGGGACTAAAATGGGCATTGATTTGGAAATGAGATTTAAATTTCCAAACTGCTATGATGGAATTTAACCAAGTCTTGGGAGATGGAGGGAGCATGTCATAACCAGGAAATTTCTGGATTGTTATGAATCTCATCTAGAACACTAATATAATTTTAAAGGAGCAAAACATGCCCTGAACTGTCTAGACTATGTGACCTGAGGCATACTAATTTGGGTATTCTCTGAAATGTGGCCTAGCAGTCCACTGAGTTCTCGGGTTGGTTTTAGGGATGAAAAATGCCAGTTTTGCCAGTGATGTCCCTTGAATGAATACATTGTGGGCAGCTCATGGTTCAACATTGTGTTACTTGTCACTCTTGGTATTTTTAGGGACATAACCAGAAGTAGGAATGCCTGCTCCAGCTTTCAAGAAGATCATGGCTGATCCTATACCTCAGTGCCATTTCCCAGCACTTACTCCATTTCCTTTATTTCACTTGAACATTGATAGATTTTCCAGTATCTTTGAATATATTCTTGAGCCTCCACAGTATTTTTGGGTAGAGAATTCCAAAGATTTGCCACCTTTAGGGTGAAGACCTATCTTTTCTCCTGTCCTGAGTGGCTGACTCCTAGCTCTAAACACTTTAGCCATGGGAAACATCAGTCCTGAATCTATCTGGCCTGTAATACTTTTCTAACTGATGTGTGGTCTCATCAGGGCCCTATATAATTGAGCAGGACGTCTGTACTCGATTATTCAAATTTTCTTGTGATAAAGGTCAACATTATATATAATGTTCCAGACCATTCTGGAATTCTGGAGAGAATTCTGAGGGATAATGTATATATCTGGAAAGACAGGTTGATTAGGGGTAGTCAGCATGGCTTTGTGCATGGGAGATCATGTCTAATGAACGATTGAGTTTTTTTTGAGGAGGTGACCAAGAAAGTCAATGAGGGCAGGGTTGTATAAACCACATGACTTCAGTGAGGTCTTTGCTAAGGTCCCACATGGTAGGCTGCTCTGGAATCCAGGGAGAACTCGCTAATTGGATACACAATTGGCTTGATGGTAGAAAGCAGAGGGTGATGGTGGAAGGTTGTTTCTCAGACTGGAGGCCCGTGACTAGTGGTGTGCTTCAGGGGTTGGTGCTGGGCCCACTGTTGTTTGTCATCTATATCAATGATTTGGATAAGAATGTACAAGGCATTGTTAGTCAGTTTGCAGATGATACTAAAATAGGTAGTATAGTAGACAATGAAGTTTATCAAAAATTACAGGGGTATCTTCATCAGCTGAGTAAGTGAGCCAAGGAATGGCAAATAAGTTTAATTCAGATAAATGTGAGGTGTTACATTTTGGAAAGTCAAATCCAGGTGAACTTTCACAGTGAATGGTAGGGCCCTGGGGAGTGTTGTAGAACAGAGGGACCTTGAAGTACATGGTTCACTGAAAGTGGAGTCAAAGATAGGGTGGCGAAGAAGGCTTTTGGCCTGCTGGCCTTCATAAGTCAGGACACCAAGTATAAGAGTTGGGAGGTCATGGTGCAGTTGTACAGGATGCTGGTGAGGCCTCACTTGGAGTATTGTGTTCCATTTTGATTACTTTGTTATAGGAAAGATGTTATTAAACTGGAAAGAGTGCAGAAAAAGATTCACAAGGAGGCTGCCAGGACTTGAGGGAATGAGTTATATGGAGAGGTTTGACAGGCTAGGACTTTATTCCTTAGAGCAGAGGAGACTGAGAGGTGATCTTATAGAGGCATATAAAATCATGAGGGGCATAGATAAGGTGAATGCACTCGGTCTTTTTCCAGGAGTTGGGAACTCAAGAACTAGAGGGCATTGGTTGAAGATGAAAGGGGAAGGATTTAAGAGGAACTTGAGGGGCAACTTTTTTTTTAAAAACACTAAGGGTGGTATCTGTGTGGAATCAACTACAATAGGAACTGGTTGAGGCAGGTACAACAACAACTTTTAAGAGACAGATGGACAGGTTTAAGGTTATGGGCCAAACACTGACAAAGGGGACTAGTTTGGATGGGGCATCCCAGTCAGCATGGACCAGTTGGGCCGAAGGGCCTGTTTCCATGATGTATTACTCTATTATGATTTGTCTTCCTAACTAGCACATGAGTCTTCATTCATTTGTGCACAAGGACCCAGGAATCTCCTGAGCGTCAAAACGTTGATCTTTTATTTTAAAAAAAAATCTTCTGTTGCCAAAGTGGATGAACTTATTTTCCCACACTTGTATTCCATCTGCCATGCTCTTTGTTTATCCTAGCTATATTCCCCCAAAAGCTGCTCTTCCACCCACAACAGGATTGCCTCCCAAATTTTGGATCATCAGCATATTTGGGTATATTGGTCTTGGTCATTTTGTATAGATGGTGATCTTCTAGTGGTCTAGCACATCCTGTGGCGCACCACAGGTCACTGCCTCCCAATTTAAAAATTATCCTTTATACTCCTGTCTTCTCTGTTAATCAATCCTCAATCCATGTGCTCAATACATCCAGAAACAGTATTTCTGAAGTGTTGAAATATTGCAACACTCTTGACAGTCACTATATCTGTTTCTACCGTGTGTGACTAAGTAGCAATACTGTATAACAACCTTGAACTCTGACTAGATTGTGTTACTTCTGTAGTTTGTTATGAAAGTCCAGTCTGTTCTGTTTCATGAGCACTCTGTTCCTTTCTGTTCATGTCAAGCCTAGCAGCATCAAGAGCTGGGGTTGTAATGGTGTGGCTGGTTGAGTGTATATTTTTATAGGGTTGTAGCAATGAGGGAATCTCTCTGGCATTTTGTTCAGGCCAGCTGGGTTTTGGTTTTCTTTTAGGTGCCAAGTGTCTTTTTTTAAACCTATTGACACTTGTTCTTATAGTTCCTGCATTTGTGTTCAAAGTATTGGTGTTGTGTTAAATTGGAGGCTTAAAGTATCCAAGTTTTCTGCACCTCTAATTAGAGAGTTGCATATTGAAGCAATTTATTTCCAGAATTTGTATAGGATAGTTCCATCTTGGAAGGTTGAGTGTGATTTTTAACTAATCAGTCAAAAAATTATTGGTAATAATATTACACTCCAGTAACACTGGAAAAACAAATGTCATTAAGTCTGTAGTGAAAAATTAGTACTTCTGAAACATTTCACTTAAGGGAAAATTTCAGTGATTTTCTTTTTATGCAGTGCTGAGTGTTCTCCTCTTGGGTTTTATAATTAGAATTTCAAGAATCAGTTCATCTTTACATTTCATAGAACAAACAGTTCCATGAAAAGAAAGTTGTGGTAGTCTGTTCAATGCAGTTGGGCATCTGCCAACTTTTAAAAGGTTTGTTTTCCAAAATCTTTTGGAAATGGTGGTGTTATATATGAAATTTTGGTCCCTTCTCGTAATTGATCAGATTTTGAATTCTGAGTTTTCAAAACCAGACACCGTTGTTAGACTTAACCAAACGGTTCAGAGACTTAGCAATTTGCCTAAGACATTGTTTGCAAGAGTTATTTGCTTTTGGTGCTCAGGGTATATCTTGAAATCATGATACACAATTTATTATTTACATTTTATAAAACTTGATCTCTGCTTGGACTGCAAAGGTATTTAGTACTTTGTTAAAAGTCCATTGGTAAATTCAGCTGAGTTAATGTTTACCCACTTTTTTTTGTCTGCTTTTGGCAACAGTTGCAGTTTTCTGTTCTACAAGGCTTGGTTTCTTCAAGGACTGCCAAGAGTGTCACAACTTGCTTATTGATCACACCCTCCCTAATGCTAGAATTCTTGAAATGCATTTCACTTTTTATCGGGTTCCTACATAGGCACCACACCTTCATAGCTGTTGAAATTTTATCTGGTTAAGCATTCATTTGCAGATAACTGCTGCATGGATATCTTTTACATGGACAATCTTAGTGGTTGGTTCAGGATAATTGCTTGCAGAATTACTGTTCTGTTCGGTGACTTAACATTATGGCACAGCTAATATTCTCTTTTGTAGGTACTTGAAGTTTTAAAGTAAAAGCTCTTTGGGTCCAAGGGAAAATGGTATTTTGGATTAAGTATTGGCTGAGTGGCAAGTCAAAGGGTGGTTGTGGCCAGTGGGAGTTTTTAGGGGTGTGGTTTGGAGAAAGGGGATGCAGGCTAAATGGTGAGGTTTTTGCAGTGCTTAATTCTAGGCCCTTTAAGGTTTTTTAATATTAAGTGATTGATTATGACTTGGAGGGGCCTTGATTAAGTAGTTTGAGTGATACCAAAGTTGAATTTTAGGTTGCAGGAATGCATCAATGGATTAGTTAGGTGGGCACAGTGGCAAACAAAATTCATTCCAAAAAAGTGAGCGGGAAGAGGGAATACATAATAAATGATAAGATACAAAGTTTAAAGGAACAAAGGGATCTTGAGTGCATGCCCACATATTCCTGAAGGCAGCAATAGAACATGAAACAGTGCAGCAAATGAACAGACCCTTTAGCCTGCAATGTCTGTTCCAATCATGTCACTTTTAATTAATCCCATCTGATTTGCGCATGGTCTATATCTCTATCCATTCTCTGCCTGTTCCTGTCTTAATGCCTCTTATTATCATATCTGCAGCAAGTTCCAAGCACATGCAATGTTTTCACCTGAAATGTTGACAATTCCCTGTTTTTTTTTCTTTTTCCCCCACCCCCACAGCTGCTGCTCAACCAGCTGAGTTCCTCCAGCAGATTGATTCAATTTTGAATCCAACCTACCAAGTTGCCCTGAATCCCATGTGCCTTGATCTTCTGGGTCAGTCTACCTTGAGGCACCTTATTGAAAGCTTTATGAAAGTCTATGTCTTACGACCTCCACAACCCTACCCTCATCAATAATCTTCACCTCAAAAGGAACCAAGTTTGTAAGATGTGACCTCTTCCCACACAAAGCCACGCTGACTATTCCTAAGATGTTTTTTTTCCCAGATGATAGTAGATTCTATTTACATTTAGTAAATATGGTTAAATGGGTATCTGGGATACATCTATGTCAGTTGTGGGGTAGAATACAAAATCTGGGAAGCTGTTTGAAAGGATGGGTCACAACTGAGTACTGTAAACTGTTCTGCCATTTTCTCTACAAGGGGCTGTGATGGTGTTAGGCGCAGAAGCCATTTTATGCAGATATTGCCCGGGCTGGCAAATTACAGTTAAGCATTAGGTTTGGGTTGACATGGTTTTCTGGTGGGAGAGGGGGAGACTAAGGAGTAATTATGAAGCTAAAGCGAATAGGGAGGTTACTAACTAGACATGGGTTGAAGTTGGATGTTAGGTTTGGAGGGCAGTTTAATTTTCACTTGGAGTTGTAGGTGGTTAGAAAAGGATAGTGGTGGTAGAAGCCCTCATTACATTCCAGATACTTGGATATGTATTCAAAAAGCCATAAAATGTTATGGACCAAGAGCTGAAGAGTGGTAGTAATCCAGACTGTGGACTACAGCTTCCTTCTGTACCATAAACTTAATCTATAATATCTGCTAGATATTTATGCAGTACATCAGCCTTTTATAGCAGTGTTGTTTTAAACAATTGAGGGTATTTGCTTGTTTGAGCATTTATAAATTTTCACTATGATGCTATTTCCCTGGGTTACATCAACTTTTTTTCGCTGTAATGAATAGCTGGCCATTCTTTTCCCACAGAAGGCACTCTACCAAAATACCCACAGTGCATTTCACCCAGCTTTTTTAATTTACAAGATTTTGCTTAAAACATTTTCCAGGAACTTGAATCAAGGAGTGACAGTATGTCATTATGTTGGGTAACAAAGTATGACTGGTCTAATAACTTGCACAATAAAATACAAGTATTTTTTGTTGTAGTGAGCATATTATTGTACACATTTAATGGCTTTATTTATTTGTATTCCTGCCCCATAATTTTTAAACCAAAATATTTTAAAATATTAAAACTAATTTGCAAAGCTGTTAATAGTTGTGGTTACCTAAAGCGTTGAATAGATGTTTGACTGTAATAGAGCTTTTAGTATTGGTTTTACATTTTATCTGTCCTAGCATTTCCTTTTTTCTGAAAAATAGCATTGAAGCTGCCAGCCTTTTGCTCCTGGGCAAATTCCAGTGACACTAAGCTTCTAGTTATGAATTGAACACCTTGCCTATGACTTGAACTTGACGACTGTATTCTTTGTATAAAGCTATCATTGTTAACAATCAATTCAGCTTCTATACAAATTGTTTTTTTTTGGTTAACTTTGCATGTACAGGATTGATCTTTACATTTATTTCCAGATGCTGTCTAGTATCTTAGCAACTTTGTATAACTCCAGTTGATAAATATGATATTACTGTGGATTTTCAGATGAGGCAGGGCAATGTAAACTTGGATGGGAGATGGTAAGTACAAGAAAGGATGCACCACATTAGGCAGTGTCTGAATGCTTGCAAGGTGCACCTAGGACACTAATCATTAAAATGTGTATTTAAGATGTGTATTTAAGATGTGTATGCCACTTGGGTATTTTCAATATGATTGTGGTCAGTCTTTAATGTTTCGTGGTTATTGGTTAAGATGCAAGGTAGCTTTGGAAGAATGTTGTTTTATTTTTTTGCTTTTGTAAAGGTAGATACTTTATTACTTAACAGTTATATTGAGATGATCCCCGGTATTTATTGGTCTTTGTTTTGGCTGTCTGTGTTTCAGTGTTTAAGCCATAGGCGTCCATTCTTGGAGTCCACAGAATATGAAGTTTAAGTCCATGTTATTTTTATTTAGCTTGTCGTCTTTACTAGTGAACTGAATTGTTAATACGTGACCCAGCATTCAGATACAGAAAACTTAAACCAGAGAAATTAGTGGGGGAAAAAAGTTCAGTGGAATTAATTCAGTTGTGATTGTGGTTAGGTTGTTAGCTATAACAACTGACAAATTAACATTTCATTTTGCTTTTCATTTTGCAGTTGAAGAGAATGGATTGTGGGAACAGGGTCTATCTTATGAGTGCCGAACTCTGCTTTTTAAGGCCATTCACAACTTGCTGGAAAGGTAATTGCTAGAATTTCCTATGTTATGCCAAATATTGACACACTACAATTTTTAACCTAATCTTGTTTTCCAAACTGATTTATATTTTGTACACACCTATGATGGAAATTTCCTAGGATAAAAGCTGGATGTAAAGTTGAATGCAAATTGAGCTGGGGAGGTGGTCATGGGGTGACTTGGAAGTTTGTGATGAACTTCAGGTGTTTCTGAATATTATTTGTGACTATTCTCATTGAATAATTGGAAATACTTGTAATACAACTATGCTATAGAATAGATGCAGAGGAATTTGATTGATGTACCTGTCCCAGCAATGATTCTTAACAAGCTGCATTAGAATATCATATAAATGCCATTTAGGGGTTGGTAACACCCAACTCCTGGATGTCCTTGTATTTGTGATCCTTTCTGCAAGCTAGCGAGATTAAGCAGTAGTGGGTAAAGAATTGTTCTGTTTCGTGCCTCAGAACATTTGATAAAGTTTTGTATATAATCAATGTTTTAACAATCTTTACCTTTTTTGAAGTTGTTTACTTCAGTTTATTAGATATATTGTGAAACATTCAGTAAGATGGAAGATGAACGTAGGAACAGAATTGCCATTAAATAACAATGTAAAAAAGGTCTATCAGCCTTCAAATCCAGAAGATTCTTAACTGCTTTTGAAATACTTGGTTATCTTAAATGATTCTGCTACTCTACCTGGAAGTCTATACCATTTGACCGTCTTGTATGAAATCCATTTCTAAGTTCACTAGTTTAATCAGTAATTCCCTTGATCAATTCCATGTGGTTTATCTTGTATATTACAATGAAATTCTATCTCCGTTTACCCATTAAGGATAGAAAGTTATAGGTTTCTTAATTTTTTTTGTTTAACCATGCGTAACTTATAGAATCAGCTTGGTGACTCTTCCCTGAATTGCCTGTGTGCTTAGATGTTTCTGAATCGGACCAGATCGAGGATAATTGTAGTGTTTCAATGGCTTTTTACAATGTGCATCTGCACTCTATACTATTCAAGTCCTGAATGATGCCTGTTACTGAGAAACTATTGTAGATTTAAAAATGCTTTAACACTCCAAAGAAAAATGCTGTTTTATGTGCATTCCTTTTAACTTTCACATGCATTAGGTTGTGCAGCTGATTTATAGATTTGTTTTCATATTGTTGTCTGGAATTAAAGGTGTGGTCTTCAGAAAGTTGAGAAGTTGCTGTGTTCAGTCCAACATTCCACCCTTTAATGAGCACTGTAATATTCTGAATTGCTGATTATTGGATCTAGCTACCCTTTTAAAGAGATTGTAATTTTGTAAATATAGAAACAAAAATCAAACATTTAGATTTCAGCTATTTGAATTAAAAAATATCTTCCTCTATTAATGGATGGAAATTTGAACTACTGACAATTGACCATAAGCTGTGAACCACTATGTATTTTTCTCTCTGTAGAGTGAAGAAACAATTTTTTGGGAGAAGATACTCTTTGAGATTTTCCTCTATTTTAGAGTAGGTGGCTTGCACCTAAAGAACCAGATTGAGCAGCAGACTGATGTCAAGCCTGATGATGTTTGGTTGTAACTGCAATGCAGCTTGTGTAGTTAGAGCAGTTTCACAAATATGACAGTGGGCAATGAATCAGCATGTGGGTGGCCCTATAGTTTTAGTAAATTAACTATTGTAAAGCCTGCTTAAGTCATTGAATCCTTCAAAATTTTGGGGGTTGATCACTCTAGAATATATTTTACAAGTTTGTGACATTAACAATCACTTTGTGTTAACAACTCCCCGGAGGAGGAGCTCTGTGAGGAAAAACTTCACACAATGGAGAAAAGGTAATTTGTGTTTTTAACATTAATTGCCATGCTTGTGTTCCAAAAATTCCACTATTTGAGGAACTTGTACTGACATGAAAGCAAGTAAAATTGTTCAGAATTCTTCTTTCCACCCTATCGCCAGTTAGACAGGGTTAATATCAAATGCATAGACTCCTTGCCAGCATTTTTTCCTCCCTTACACTACAGCTGCCTCCTTAGTAAGTTCAATTACTACATACTTTGTAGGATTTGCAACCATTTTCCTTGGATGACAATCTCTGTAGTTCTTGTACCTGTTGTTTACAGCTTTGTAAAAACCACAAGGATGTCAATTATAATGGTCTCTCTCCTGTGTAATGGTTGCATCTCTTCTGCTCCCTTTTGTAAAGTGTTTTCTGTCCCAGTGGAATTCTTTAATTACCTATGGCTTTTCCTGCTTTTTCTTCCCCTAGCTTCCATACTGGTAGAACACTTGCTAAGAAGGTCTTTTTGATTATATGACCCAGTGAATCTTGGAGTATGGATAATAAAGGGACAGGATTGGACATGTCTCTGTCTCCTTATAATTGTGTGCTCCCAGTTTGCCAAGAGTAAAAATGGCAATAAGCATGAAAGTTGCTGGTATCCAGGATTCTGTGAAAGCAAAAGTTACTCTGAAGAAAGCCATCTTGATAACACCTTCAGAAGTTTACTGTAGCTTGAACCCCTTTTAAAACTAAGAGAAACAAAAGGCTTTGGCGAGTAGGGTTAAGGAGAATCCCAAGGCTGCTTTTCTCGTATGTAAAGAGCAGAAGGATGGTTAGGGTAAAAGTAGGTCTGATTAAAGACAAAGGTGGGAGGATGTGCCTGGAAGCTGTGGAAGTGGGTGAGGTTCTCAATGAATACTTCTCTTCAGTATTCACCAAGGAGAGGGGTCTTGATGATGCTGAGGACAGTGTTGGTGAGGGTAATGTTCTAGAGTATGTAGATATCAAGAGAGAGGATATGTTGGAGGAGTGAGAAAATATTAGGACAGATAAGTCCCTGGAGCCTGACGGAATATTCCCTAGGCTGATTCGTGAGGTGAGGGAGGAGATTGCTGAACCGTTGGTTAGGATCCTTGAGTTCTCATTGTCCACGGGGATGGTACTGGAGGATTGGAGGGTGGTGACTGTTGTCCCCTTATTCAAAAAAGGTAGTAGGGATAGTCCAGGGAATTACAGGCCGGTGAGCCTTACGTCTGTGGTGGGTAAACTGTTAGAAAGGATTCTGAGAGAGGATCTATGAGCATTTAGAGAATCATGGACTGATTAGGGACAGCCAGCATGGCTTTGTGAAGGGAAGATCTTGTCTCACAAGCCTGGTAGGGTTCTTTGAGGAAGTGACCAGGAAGATTGATGAGAGTAGTGCAGTGGATGTAGTCTACACGGATTTTAATAAGGTGTTTGACAAGGTTCTGCATGTAGGCTTCTTCAGCAGGCCAGAGGCCAAGGGATCCAGGGAGGCTTGGCTGTGTGGATTCAGAATTGGCTTGCCTGTAGAAAGCAGAGGGTTGTGGTGGAGGGAGTGCATTTGGATTGGAGGGCTGTGACTAGTGGTGTCCCACAGGGATCGGTTCTGGGACCTCTACTGTTTGTGATATTTATTAACGACTTAGATGAGGGGGTGGAAGGCTGGGTTAGCAAGTTTGCAGATGACACAAAGATTGGTGGTGTTGTGGATAGTATGGAGGGCTGTCAAAGCTTGCAGAGGGATATTGATAGGATGCAGAGCTGGGCTGACAAGTGGCAGATGGAGTTCAATCTGGAGAAGTGTGAGGTAGTACACTTTGGAAGGACAAACTCCAAGGTGGAGTACAAGGTAAATGGCAGGATTCTGGGCAGTGTGGTGGAGCAGAGGGATCTGGGGGCTCATATCCAGAGATCACTGAAAGTTGCCTCACAGGTAAATAGGGTAGTTAAGAAAGCTTACGGGATGTTAGCTTTCATAAGTTGGGGGATCGAGTTTAAGAGCCGCGAAGTGATGATGCAGCTTTACAAAACTCTGGTTAGGCCACACTTAGTGTATCCAGTTCTGGTCGCCTCATTATAGGAAGGATGTGGAGGCGTTGGAAAGGGTGCAGAGTAGATTTACCAGGATGCTGCCTGGATTGGAGAGTATGGATTGTGAGGAGAGACTAAAGGATCTAGGGCTCCTCTCATTGGAGAGGAGGAGGATGAGGGGAGACATGATAGAGGTATACAAGATATTGAGAGGAATAGATAGAGTGGACAGCCAGCGCCTCTTTCCCAGGGCACCAATGCTCAAAACAAGAGGGCATGGCTTTAAAGTAATGGGTGGGAAGTTCAAGGGAGATGTCAGAGGGAGGTTTTTCACCCAGAGAGTGGTTGGTGCATGGAATGCGCTGCCTGGGGTGGTGGAGGCTGATACATTGGACAAGTTCAAGAGATCGTTAGATAAGCATATGGAGGAATTTAAGATAGAGGGATATGTGGGAGGAAGGGGTTAGATAGTCTTAGGTGTGGTTTGAAGGGTGGCACAACATGGTGGGCCGAAGGGCCTGTATTGTGCTGTATTGTTCTATGGTTCTAAATGTGACAGAACCCCCCTCCCCAAAACCTAGTCCAATAGTTGCAAATCACTGTTTGCCTTGCTCACTTGAAGCTGGAATTTTTTTTTAACTAAAAGGAACCTGATGTTGCAAACAAATTGCAGGCACAGTCTCCATGGCCAGCAGATTAATATCAAACCTGAACTGAGTTTGCTTTGGTTGCTGAAGTAACAACTTTGAAGTTGGTGCAAATTAACTGCTGCTATTTTTTCTGCTTTCGGCCTGGTATATATGATTTATATTGTTCTAGTGAGTGGCTGTAACTATAAACAAGTTCAAAAGTTGTCTAAACTGTGGATTTAGCATCAGGGCCTTCTAGTAATTTTCACCCATTCAGAGACAGATGAGCAATCTACAATAACAGGCTGAGATGATTTGATCTCTGATTAGATACTTGCCATCCAGTCCAGGGGAATCCACTCCAGGTCTGACCCTAAACAATAACTTGCCTGGTGGTTCCACTTTAAGAATGAAGAGTTGCCGCCGCGTATCTCGGAAACGTGGTAAGATGGCTGGGCTGCAGGTGAGGCTGAAGCAACGTGGATATAAGATTCCCCTCCCCAGCATACTACTAGCTAATGTCCAGTCCATTGAGAACAAAGTTGATGAACTAAGGGCAAGACTGACTTACCAAAGAGAACTGAGGGACTGTTGTGTACTGCCTCACTGAAATGTGGCTCACACCTGCCTCATCTGACTGTGCTATTCAACCTGAGGGCTTCTTAATTCATTGAATGGACCGTATGGCGTCCTCAGGCAAATTTAAAGGCGGAGGGGTCTGCTTCTTAATCAATAACATGGTGCTCGGATGTGATGGTCCTGGCGAGCTCCTGCTCACCCAGCCTGGAGTATCTAATGGTGAAGTGTCGACCATTCTATCTGCCAAGGGAGTTCACTTCAGCTACCCTGATGGCAGTCTACATCCCACCACAGATGGACATGAAGCCTGCACTCAATGAGCTATACTCCGTGATCAACAACCTTGAGACAGGATACCCTGAGGCCCTCTTCATCATTGCAGGGGACTTCAATCAGGCCAACCTCGAGTGTGTTACCAAAATACTATCAGCACATCTCCTGCTCCACCAGAGGTGCCAACACCCTTGACCACTGCTATACAACCATCAAAGGTGCCTTCCAGGCCACCCTTCGTCCTCACTTTGGGAAATCAGACCACCAGGCTGTGCTCCTCTTCCCTGCACACAAACAGAAACTGAAACAGGAGAGTCATGCAGTGCTGGCCTGAGGAAACGGATGAGCTCCTATGTGACTGCTTTGAGACAGTGGACTGGTCCATGTTCAAAGACTCAGCTGCTAGCCTTGATGAGTATGCCACCACCATTACAGACTTTATCAGCAAGTGTGTGGAGGACTGTGTACCAAAGGAGACAATCCGGGTGTTCCCAAACAGGAAACCATGGATGAACCGAGAGATCCACTCTCTACTGAAGGAGAGGACTACTGTACACAAATCTGGTGATCCTGATTCTGTTCAAGAAATTGAGGTATGACCTTTGGAAAGCTATCAGGGATGCTAAGAGGCAATACCGACTCAATAGAGTCCCTGACCAGCCGTCAGTTATGGCAGGGCTTACATGCCACAACAGGCTACAAGATGAAGTCTGGTTGCATAGCTAATAACAGCGCATCCCTTCTGGCTGAACTTAATGCATTCTATGCGTGTTTTGAACAAAAGGGAAGTGGATTGTTGCCATCCACCTTGACAGCCACCAATGAAGCTGAAACTGTAATCACATTGGAGGACGTAAGATCAGTCTTCCGGAGAGTGAACATGAGGAAAGCACTGGCCCAGATGGTGCACCTGGCCATGTGCTCAGATCTTGTGCTGATCAGCTGGCAGAAGTATTTGCAGACGTATTTAACCTCTCCCTGCTTCAAGCTCAGGTTCCCACCTGTTTTAAGAAGACCACTCTCATCCCGGTACCGAAGAAAGCAAGGTAACATGCCTCAGTGGCTCTGACATCCACCACCGTGAAGTGCTTTGAGAGGTTGGTCTTGGCACGCATCATCTCTAGCCTACCAGATAACCTACACCCATTGCAATTTGCCTATCGGCAAAACAGGTCTACAGCAGATGCCATCTCCCTGACCCTACACTCAGCTCTGGAGCATCTGGACAGAAAAGACACCTACGTTAGGCTATTGTTTATTGACTACAGCTCTGCCTTCAATACAATAATCCCAAGCAAGCTTGTCACCAAACTCCGAGATCTAGGACTCAACACCTCCCTCTGTAACTGGACCCTTGACTTTCTAACAAACAGACCGCAATCAGTGAGGATAGGCAGCAATACCTCCGGCACGAGTATTCTCAACACTGGTGCCCCACAAGGCTGGGTCCTCGGCCCTCGACTCTACTCCCTATACACTCATGACTCTGTGGCCAGATTCTGCTCTAACTCCATCTACGTTTGCAGATGATACCACCGTTGTAGGCCATATCTCAAACAGCAATGAGTTGGAGTACAGGAAGGAGACAGAGGGCTTAGTGGAACGGTGTCATGACAACAACCTTGCCCTCAATGTCAACAAAACGAAAGAGCTTGTCATTCCCTTCAGGAAAGGGGGTGGTGTATGTGCACCTGTCTACATCAATGGTGCTGAGTTCAAGAAGGTTGAGAGCTTCAAGTTCCTGGGAGTGAACATCACCAACAACCTGTCCTGGTCAAATCATGTAGAAGCCACTGCCAAGAAAGCTCACCAGCGCCTCTACTTCCTCAGGAGGCTAAAGAAATTTGGTTTGTCCCCTTTGACTCTCTCCAACTTTTACAGATGCACCATAGAAAGCATCCTATCTGGATGTATCACGGCTTGGCTTGGTATGGCAACTGCTCTGCCCAGGACTGCAAGAAGCTGCAGGGAGTTGTGGCCACAGCCCAGCACATTACAGACACCAGCCTCCCCTCCTTGGACTCTGTCTTTACCTCTCGCTGTCTTGGTGAAGCAGCTGGCGTAATCAAATACCGCACGCACCCAGGACATTCTCTTCTCTCTTCCATCGTGTAGAAGATACAGGAGCCTGAAGGCACGTACCACCAGACTTCTACCCCACTTTGATAAGACTATTGAACAGTTCCCTTATACAATGAGATGGACTCTGACCTCACGATCTACCCTGTTGTGACCTTGCACCTTATTGCACTGCACTTTCTCTGTAGCTGTGACACTTTACTCTGTACTGTTACTGTTTTTTCACCTGTACTACTTCAATGCACTCTGTACTAACTCAATGTAACTGCACTGTGTAATGAATTGGCCTGTATGATTGGTTTGTAAGACGACAAGCTCTTCACTGTACCTCGGTACAAGTGACAATAATAAACCAATACCACTAGAACTTCTGTTTCTTTATTTTGTGGCACAGAATATTTTGCGCTAATAGTTGATTTTTAAAAAAATGTAATTTGGTGATAGTGCTGAAGAATCTTTACATTCCCTTTAACACAATAATTGAACATTTTTCTACATTTATCAGCAGATGTGACTAAAAGTGCGTATTTTGCTTGAAGAAATGTTGGCTATGTAAGCTTTTGCTATTGTGGCAGCACATGGTATTTAAAAACAAAACTAGTATTGGCTTTCTCTCTCAGTATGGCTGAGAAATCTAAATGCTAAAATGACGCAGATGGACTCCGCTTTAGTGTCCTTTCCACCCAAAAGAGAAACACTTGTAATGAGTGACAGACTGTGAAAGATAAATTTGCTTGATTTGAGAGCAGCATGTACCTCTGTTGTAAAAATACTTGATCTTGTCAATACTAGATCAAAATGCAGGAGTTACTAACCCAATGTAAATAAAATACCAAGGTCATCTTTTGACAAAGGGTGAAGCTTCTAATTTCCACAGTCTCTTGGGTTTTGCTGTAAGATGTAGAACTGAACTTTTTGAAGTGCCTACACAATGGTCTTTGCTACAATTGTACATATCAGGGGTTTGTGAAATTTAAGTTGCGAGAACATAGAATAAACAAATCTTGACAGTTTTTCATTGTATTTTGTACAGATGTTATGATTATGTCCTGGGTTTCAGTATTGCCAAAATATCCTGTGTGAACTGAATGAATAGAAGTTGTGGCAGTGAGTTTAAGTTAGTGAATTTCTATTTCCAACCCTTTTAAAATTTATTTCTTATGGAGGGAGGGAATGGTTCTCTGCAGCAGACTATCAAGGAATCTGCTACTCAGCCCAGAACTAGTCACTTGAAAGTACATTTTGAAAAAAAATAACATGGATCAACTATTTTTGGTCTTCCCCTCTGCAGAGCGTGTGGCAGTTTTCCTCTCTGGTAAACTCAGTGTATTGAACTGGAGTTCAGACAAGATCAGAATTTCTAACTTAAAATCTTTCCTAGAACAGAATACATTTTCTATCAGTTTAGCCATTTGAAATGTTTTGTAAGTAATTCCATTGTTGCAGTTTTGATTTATGACCACCACCTTTTTTCTTTTTCAAAGGTGCTTGTTAAATAGGAACTTCGTGCGGATTGGAAAATGGTTTGTAAAACCATATGAAAAGGACGAGAAACCAGTGAACAAAAGGTAAGTAAGGTTATCATAGAACTTTCTATTGTTATGCTTTTCCTGTTGAGTACATTTTTGAAAATGTAATTGATGTCTTTTCATTTGCTTGACCCTTGCTAACATTTTAATACTTTGCTTTCCCAGATTCTGATTTAGGGAGTTGAATTATTTTTAGTTTCTGGAATTTTAGTCTCCACTGCTTAGAGTTAATTCTGATTGTGACTAAAACAGTGGGCTGCTGTCAGTTTTGAGTGATTTTTTTTTGAATTTTTTTTTGATTAGCTAATAAGGCTTAAACCAAGTAAGTTGCCAAACATAACATCAGAGTTAACTTGCTTCATTATTGTCTTTCACAAGGATAGAATGGATGTAGTTTCTAATATTGGGATATGCACAGTCACGTGTGTTCTTATTGATACTAATGTTGATTCTTTTAGTTTTGTGACCTTCAGATCTACTTGTACAGATTTCACCCTGATTAAAAGCAGCTAGAACTTAGCTGGCCAAACTATTCATTTGAAACTTTAAAAACTCAAGTTCACATTATGACTGCTTTGTTGCATTTCATATAGAAAATTAAAACCAACTTTGTAAGATACTTTAAAAACAGTGCTGGAAAGGGCCAGCAGGTCGGCTGCATCCGTGGAGAGAAACAGATTTAATGTTTTGTGGCAAAGGCCTTTCATCAGAACTAGAAATAGTTTGCAACCTAAAGTGTGCTTTTATGAGAAGGGGGAGTGGTGGGGAGAACAAAGGGATTGTCTTGGATTGGATGTAGAGCAAGAGAATGACAAGGTAGTGGTGTCATCTGAGAGAAGGTGAAGGTTTGGTAATGGCAATTGATCTGTTTGGAAGGGGTATAAATAGAAGATGAAGAGTGAGGACACCAATCTGCTGGAACTATGGGATACAAAATACAGCAGTTGCTGGAAATCTGGAATAAAAGACTACTGAAAATACCTGACAGATCGTGCAGAATCTGGAGGGAGGGAAATGTTGCATGATGATGACCCTTCTGGATGCAGTCCTGATGAAAGGCTGGTTATCTGAAATTGTTGAATTCATTGAATCCCGATGACTGCAACTTATCTGTTTGTAAGATAAGGTGCTGTTCCTCAAGCTTGCTTTAGGCCATGTTGGTACCGTGTAGGAGGCAAAAACAGCAGATGGAGTTTTAAAGTAACAAAGCTCAGGGTCACCCTTGCAGATTAAACAGAGGTGTTCTGCAAAATGATTGCCCAATGTGTTTGATTTCTCCATTGTAAAGAAGAGCACATTGCTAGCACCAAATGCAGTACACTATATTAGTACAAGTGAATTGCTACTTGGAAGAAGTCTTTTGAGGTTTAGAACATAATACAGGATACTATGGGCTCTTTGGTCCATGTTGTGCACATTCAATCTATCTCCTCTCTTTCTCTCTTCCCCCCCCCCCCCCCCCCCCCACTTACTTTCTCCTCCCATAACCCTCTATTTTTCTATCATCCATGTGCCTATCTAAGTCTCTTAAATGACCCTATCATATTGGCCCCCACCACCACCCCTGGTTTCTGGGTGCTTTGAAGGGAATTGCATGGGAAGAAGTTATGAGAGGGGAATAGGTGTTGTGAAAGATTGTGGAGTACACCAGGAAGTTTCTTGAGTTTTTCTTTTGAGGAGGTGACCAAGAGGATTGGGCCCTGTATCTATGGAAAGATATATGCTGGCCCTGGAGAGGGTCCAAAGGAGGTTCACAAGAATGATCCCAAGAATTGAAAGCCTTATGAGAAACATTTGTCTCTGGGCCTGTGGGGAGGAAATCTCAATGAAACCCAATGGATACTGAAAGGCCTGGATAGAGTGGACATGGAGGGGATGTTTCCATTAGTAGGAGAGTTTAGGATCTAAGGGCACAACCTCTGAATAAAGGGATATCCCTTTAAAACTGCAGCTAGGAGGAATTTCTTCAACCAGAGGGTGGTGAATCTGTGGAATTCATTGATACAGAGATCTGTAGAGGCCAAGTCATTGGGTGTGTTTAAGGCAGAGATTGATTGGGTTCTTGATTGGTAAAGGGTTATGGGGAGGAGGTGGGAGAATGAAGTTGGAGAAAAAAAATCTATTATGATAGACTGGCGAGCATACTCAGTGGGCCAAATGGCCTAATTCTGCTCCTATATGTTATCATCCAATAATTGATGAGGGCAGGCAGTGGACACCAAAGGCCTTGGTAATGTAGATATGGTACTGCATGGTAAGCAAATTGGATATGAAATTGGCTTGGTAGGAGGTAGACAGCAGTAGAGGAGGGTTGCTTTCCAGATTGGAGACCTGTAACTAGTGGTGTGTCATAGGATGTGTTCCAATAAACTTATTGTTTGACATTTATATTAAAGACTTTGGGGAGAATGTAGATGGCACAAATAGTAAGTTAGCAGATGACACCAAAATTGGTGGCATTGTGAAGAAGGTTGTCTAAGGTTACAATAGGCTCTAGATCAGCTGGGAAAGTGGACAAGGGAATGGCTGATGAAATTTAATTCTAACAATTGCGAAGTGATGCTCTTTGGGAAATTTAAGCCAGTTGAATTCGGTATTTCTAGTTTGTATCAGAATTGGTCAGTTCTAATGAAGGGTCAGCTTTTTCTCCATAGATCTCAATTATAGCCATCAGTTTTGTTTTCACCTTCTCTTCCTCTGACTTTATTTACCATAAGATATAGGAGCAGAATTAGGCCATTCGGCCCTTTGAGTCTGCTCTGCCATATGATCATGGCTGATTTTATTTCCCCCCTCAACCCCATTCTCCTGCCTTCTTGTAACCTTTGATGCCCGTACTAACTAAGAACCTATCAACCTCTGCTTTAAATATACCTAATAACTTGGCCTCCACATCCATCTGTGGCAATGAATTCCACAGATTCACTACCCTCTGGCTAAAGAAATTCCTCCTCATCTCTGTTCTAAAGGGATGTCCTTCTATTCTGAGGCTGTGCCCTTTGGTCCTAGACTGTCCCACTACAGGCAACGTCCTCTTCATGTCTACTCTATTCAGGCCTTTCAATATTTGGTAGGTTACACTTGAGTTCTCTCCAGACTGATCATCTGGAATCAACAACCTTTATTTCTCTTCAGGCAGCACCATTATTTGCATCGGTCTCTTTATCTCCACTCTATCACACAAATGTCTTTGTTCTCTCAACCTCTCCACTTTCTGCAGCTTGAAATATTCTTGTTTCCATAGTTTTGAAGGGTTATCAGTCTGAAACACTGAGTATTTGCAATATTTTCATTTTAGTTTTCTGTTTTCAGCTTTTTTTTTGCCTTTTGATTAGTTTGTGAAATAGACTCTTTGCCAGTTGTATCTTCAAAAAATCAATCTAATCAGTGTGTAATTCATAATTTAACTGACATTGTTTTAGCCCAAATAAAAATAAGTGGTGGAATACTTGGACTTCAAGTTTTTGGAAAAATGGTTGCAATACCAGATTATACCAATACCTGGCTGATTTAGCCACTCACATTTTAAGGTTATTGGATGCAGTAAATTAGCTTCCTTATGGTTTATCAGCAGTATTAATATAAAGCAAACCAATATTAGATGAAGAGAAATGAAGTGATACATGTGTGATACCAAGACATAGCCAGGCGAAACACTTGGCTTCATGAAGGCTTGGCTGTGATTTTTAACATTTGAAGGAAGTGTGCTGCCTATTTCTGTGCATCAGCCTCTGGTGAAAAGTGCATTGTGGCTATCCAGTGAGGGCAGAATAGCTATAAAGCTGTTATGAATTTGTTTAGATGTACTGCCAAAAAAGTCACAACAGTTCATGGTTTGAGTCTTTGGAACAGCACTAGTCAAAAAAACTTAGTCAGTTTTGTTTATTAGTTAAATGGCTGCTATTGATTTTGGTTTACACATTTCATGTAGTTGATTAAAATGAAGGCTGAACTGCTTTAAGATAATCTGCAGATGGTTACCAGAATTCATTCCATGGGATATTGATCAAACAAGTGGCTTGATTTTTTTTTGAACACCTCTTTGAAGCACTATACTCCTTATTGGTTCAGAGATTCACTAGTGCATGTTCCAAAATACCTTGTTATTGTAAATGTCTTGAATTCTATGAATATTCAGCTGATTTTCTGTAATAGAAAGTATACTCCCTGCAATCCTAATGGCTGAGCATTTTAATACAAGTTGGTAATCAACATTGCTGCAGGGCAAGATAATCGTACATAATCTTCAAAATTAGCTGACAGGAGATTATTCTCCCAGCTATCTGCAGCTCCAAAGAAGGGCCTTTGCAGACTAGTGGCTGACGGGAGTTGGGGCATAAGAGTGAGGGAGAGATCGTATATCTTTGGTATTAAGTGCTGTTAATGGACCTACTATACATTTTTTAACAAGACTGATATGATTTAATAGGGTGACGTGAGATTGATGGAGCTAGATTTGTCTTGAGTAACATTTGTTGCTGAAGGCAATATTAAATTCATAATAAACTTTTTTCAATTTTTTAAAATATGGCAACTCCCAAAAGCTAATGTGTGCTTCAAGTACACTGAAATGTGACTCTTTGGATATTTGCTCTCCGTGATTATAAAACCTGTTTATTCTTCCTGGATTACACACCTAATATTTCCAGTATAAGCCCACCATTTTAGAAGGTTAATGTTATCAGTCACAATAAACAATGAATTGTAGCCAATGAATCTATCAAGATGTTTTATTCGTGGATTGTAATTTACATCAGAAAGCATTGAGATGTGCGGTACTACAGCAGTATAGAAACATTCATGAAAGGGTAAACCAGTTAGTGTGTTGCTTTTATGTTTGGACACAATTTTTAAAAAGTAGACAAATTCCATTCCTGAAGGGAGTGGCAAAGTATCTGGTACGTTGACTAGGTTTTCTTGGAAGTGTGTAGCTGCTCTTATGGAGTTGGATCTTGCTTCGCTTGCTGCTTATGGCTGTCAAATAAAAAAATCATGTATGATGTATCTAATGCCTAAAAATGAATTTGAAATATGAAGTGAATTCTAGCAATAAATAGAAAATCTGTCTGCATCTGTAAGACAGTTTTGGATGATCTTGAGGAATGGGTTTGAAAGGCTATTGATTTTTATAGAATTCCTTCCTTTCATTCTCTATATTTTAAATTGGAAGCTTTAACATTTGAAGCTAAAACTTTAAAGAGTATTGGGCAACCTGCACTTAATATTCAATGATTTCATTATCAGAGTCCCTGACCGTCAACAAGTAGGATGTTGGCATTGACTAGAAACTAAACTGGTTAAGCTATTCATCGTGTGGCTACAAGACTAAATTGTACTTTGTGGTAATTTGCCTCCTGTTGCCCCAAAGCATTCTGCCATCAACAGGGCTCAAGTTAAGAGTGTGACTGAATATGTATCACTTGCTCCAACAGCACTCAAGAAGCTTGAGACCATCAAGAACAAACTATCTTGATTTGTCCCTCACTCCTACCCTAAGTATTTGCACCATCAACAAAATGCCATAGTTATTCATTTAGTTTATTCTGGCAGTACCTACCAAACCCACAATTTCTCAACCAAAAGGGAAAAGTGAACCCACTAATAGGATGCTTTGTGACTTGGAAATGTATTTTTCCTTCATCATTGCAGGGTTATTATGTTAGAATACCCTACCAAACAGCACTTGGCATACTTTCACCTGCTAGATTTGTAGCAGAAGTGCCACTACCCTGTTGTGCAATTAGAGAGTTACAGTGAATGCTGGCTTTGACAGGCAATTGCCCAAAAAGTTAATTTAAAAAAAAGTGAAGGTAGATTTAATTAACTTGTTCAGTAGTGGTAAAAATATGACAAGTGATTGCCTAAAGTTAAACAGTTGAAATTGTGATGCAAGTAAATTGACAGATGGACCACATCTAATCACTAATTACAAATGATGGGGTAACAAGGCCATGGAAGATGGAAAGTCCAAGTGGGTGACTGAGAATGGAGGTTGAGATAATCAAGTGGAGGAAGAACTGGGTGGACAACTGGTTGGTGAATTCAAAGGTTGTAACAGGCATAAATATGGGCATCTAGGCTGTTGGAAGTAAACAAGTGGGAAGAGAAAAGTGGTGTACTTGGGACACAGCAGCAGTCAACTTGCATATGTAAGAGGGCAAACAAAAACTACAAAGGCCTGATTACGTAGAAATTAATCTTGATTTTTTTTTTAAAAAGCATGTAGGTGTTGTGTGCAAAACCAGTGTTTATCACCTATCCCAAAGTGATGTTCAGAAGCTGTTGGTGAGCTGCAACCTTAAACAGCTGTAGTCCTTCTGGGGAGTCGATGGTTCTGGGAATGAAGGGGATATAGAAAGGAGAAATAGTGTGAGAGATCCCATAGCAACCTAAAAGATGGTTGGAATCCATATGCAGAGTCAATGAACTGATGTTGAATTTTGGCGATTGCTGTTAGTTGAGTAGTCCAGAACCAGTTTAAGGGGATTTGATATCATGGGTGGATCTGTGGAGGTAATCTTTTGAGATTCAATTTCAGATGTTTAAAATTGGTTGCAAGGCAAAGTAAAGAATGGTATAGTTTGGATGTTGCTTCATGACCCAGAAATAGCAGAGAACTTTAAGCAGGACCAGGATTCACTTGAAGTTGAAGAACCAGATGAACCAGTTTACCAGTCCTCAACACAATTGTAAAATGATCAGGTTATTTTTTAAGAAGAAAGTAAGCAGGAGAACACTGGTACTGTAGCTGAGGTTTGGAGTGTAGCCTTGATGCCTAGATAAGGTCCAGGAGTTGACAAAATTCAGCATTAACATTGTAATAGAGCAAAGTAAAAGTTCATCTGCAACTTGATCAATAGTGTAATCTCTGAAAGAGGAACCTAGGAGTTGGAAAGTCAATTTGACCAATTTTTTTGAGAACATGAAATTTTAAAATAGAAGCTGAAGTCTTTCTTTAAATTATCATTTAAGTACATACTGAAACGTTTGCTTATAAAAAAAACACGTTAAATTAGTTTTTAGGACCACAGTTCATACAAAGTATCATGTCTGGGTCATACAAAGTTGTCGTGATGGCTATCAGAAATGTCTGGGAGATGCTAATATGTAATGTCATTTCTAGCACATTGGTGTTTACTAATTTTGCTAGATCATTTGTTAGTTATAGGTGTCAAAATTAGATTGCTTAGTCTGGTGTTATCTGGCTGCAGAAGCTTCCTTGAAGTATAATTTTTAAGAAACTTTACAGGAAAGGACCCCACTCTGAGGGTTGGGGGTTGAATTGTTACTCAGTGGCAATATGAGATCTGAATAATTTAAAGAAACTTTTTAAATATACTAATGTTATCTTAAACTGTTTTTCTTTTAGCTAGAACAAGAGCTGATTAGAAAACTGTTTTCACGTTGCTGCAAGAATTTCTGTTCAAATACTCGTGGGGGGGGGGGGGGGGGTGGGAAGCCTCTACACACAGTGGTTAAAGTCACAATGACAATTATTGCTGCTCTTTTTTTGGAAACCTCATGTTGGAAATGGCCTTGAATTATTCCTGGCCCATTGCAAATTGATAAAGAATTACTGGTTTAGCTCTTCATGGCATTGATAACAAGGCAATATTTACATAATGAATACATTACGACCTAACCCATTTGCTTGTAGTCTAGCTTTTGGAAGGGAGTTTATTTGGGTTATGTTTTACTCACTTGATTTGGAAAAATTCAAATGAAGGTTGACTACTTTAAACACAACTTTATTTTTGTCTCAGCAAGGAAAGAAATTAATATTTTTCCCCTCCAAGTTGAATAGTAAGTGGTGTTGGAGGAAATGTTGTGATTAATCATGTAATTGAATGTTAGCTTGAATTGAAGTGGGGTTATGGGATGGTCTGTCCTCTTGCCATTTGAGGATTTTTTTTTAATGAATATGAGATCCTGACTGCTACAAGTTTCTATTTCACAGCTGCAGAATTTTGATTTATAAATGCCGGGGGGAGGAAAGAGACCCATTAGGTTGTTGATTTAAACAGCAGCTATATAAATCTAGAGTTTCAGAAGCAGATTTATTATCACTTGTATGATGTGAAATTTGTTTTGTGGCAGTAGTGCAATGCAAAGGCACAAAATTACTTTAAATTACAAAAATAGTGCATAAAGGAATAACAAGGTAGTGTTCATGGACCATTCAGATATCTGATGGTGGAGGTGAAGAAGCTGTTTCTGAATCATTGAGTGTGGGTCTTCAGGCTCCTGTACTTCTCTTCCCCTCTTGTGATCCTGTGCATTGAAACTTCCATACCAGGACCAGGCTGTGATGCAACCAGCCAGGATGCTCTCCACCTCTCATCTATAGAAATTTGTAAGAAAGTGGCGTGTCCTGGATGGTGAGGGTCCTTGGTGATGCCACTTTCTTGAGGCACAGCCTCTTGAAGATCTCCTTGATAGTGGGGAGAGTTGTGCCCATGATGGAGCTGGCTGAGTATCCAACCCTCTGCAGCCTCTTGTGATCCTGTGCATTGAAGCCTCCATACCAGGACCAGGCTGTGATGCAACCAGTCAGAATGCTTTCCACCTTGCATCTATAGAAATTTGTAAGAATCTTTTGTGACATGCCAAATCTCTTCAAACTCCTAATGAAGTAGAGCAGCTGGTATGCTGTAGATAGGCCATGAAAGGATTGAAAACCAGGATGAAAATTGGGAGTCATTTGTACACAAGTGATTAGTGCATGTGAAAGGATGAATTGCAAAGTTCATGGTCACAGCAGTGGGGGAGATTGCAGAATTGAGATTTAAAAAAAAGCATGGTTAGTGTTTCAGCTGCAGATGAGCTGAGCCATATGTTGCTACAAGTGGAACTGGGCTGTCTTCTGCAGATATGTGATCTGAAACTTTTATTTTGGGTTGATAATAACACCAAGTATGAACTGTTTCCTTCATTCTTGCATATAAAGGAAAGAGGGATGGAGTTTATAGTAAGGACTAAATAAATGCCCTAGTCTTTCCAGCATTTAATTGGAGAGAATTCCTATTTTAGTACTGGATGCCTGACAGTTTGGAGAGTGGATGGGTAAGAAGTGATGGGTGTTGATTGTACACATTGTTCTTGTGGTGATGCCAGGGCACAGCATGTAGATGAGAAATCATAGGTCAACAATGGATCTTTGTGGACTTGAATAGTGTAGTTCCAAAAGTGAATGAATTGCAGGTGATACTAAGGCTGTGGGTAGATAGAAAATGGAACCAGGTGCTGAACATCCTATGCAGTCGGCTGGTGTGCCAGATTTGGAAGAATGAAGGAAAAAACACCTTTGTTAGTAACTTTGCATGTTATTGGAACTTGTGAGCTCAAATATTTAATATAGGCTTTAGTGGTACAAACATTTGTGTGGGGGTGATAGTGATACAGAATATAGGATTTGGCTTGCTTCTGGGAACTCCACATGCTAAATTCCTGGTCTTGTCTGGATCTTCTGCAATAGAAAATCTCCAGGGTGTCAGCTTTTGAATTAATAGGAACAGTTGTAAGATTTTGGGTTCAAATCACCCCCCCCCTCCCAAAAGACGTGTGGTTACAAAGAAACTGGTATTTGCACACCAATAGGGTTGCAAGTTAAACTGCCACCAGTTAGACCATAATGTACAAAATTGTATCCTGAAACATGCATGTTCAATTGTCAGTTAAGAATCTTGCTGAATGGCTGGAATGAAATCTCTGCATGTGAACAAATAAGGTGATGTTGTTTAGGTACAATTTTATGACTGTGGATAAGTCCTTTCTAAGCTAGTTAGCAGGCTTTTGCTTGTGCATCACCTGAATACTCTGTGATTATAGGTGAGTGTTCATATTTAAAATGTACATGTTTTAGTCTAGACTTGGAAAATGACTTTGCCTTTCTTGATTTTTTTTTTGCATCTCCCAGATTATCATCTGGATTTTGTCACAAAGCTGTAACTTGTTGTTTGTCTTATTCTGGAGCTTGCATTTATTCACAGCAGCAGAAAGTAGCTTGCATTTGCTGAAAAAACACTATGATGCTGGAGGAACTCAGCAGGCCAGGCAGCATCTGTGGAGAAAAGCAGGCAGTCAATGTTTTGGTTTCTCTAGCTTGCCTTTGCTTTTGAGTTGTATTGTAGCTTAAGCTGTAACCAGACAGCAAGCCACTCTTGCTCAATGAGTACACCAGGCAAGTTTGGGAGGGAAGGAGAAAAAATATTCAACTGCTAATAACACTAAAGGCTCAAAAGTATTGTCATCCTACCAAAAAAAAACTGAATCTAATTAAAACAGAACAATGCATAATTCAGCAAAAACAATTTATTGGCATCATTCCAGCTTGTGCTGGTGAAACGTGTTAGCATGTTCCACAACAGCTAAGTAGCAGGAAATCTTGCTTCTGTGGTCCACCATTTCCTTTGATGTGCCAATAATCTGAAGACTTTGCAATGCAAAGTGAGAAATGTATTGAATTCAGTTCTTTTTTAAAAACTAGTCAATTCATCATATTCCCTTGATAGTAATTTACAAATTGTTTTTATTAAAGTAGTGATTGAAACTGAATTTTTACCACTCCTTGCCCACACCTCATTGACCTCTAGACACTTGGGAAAATGAATGTGCTGTTGGCTTTAAGGAAGAACTGCTATGGTCTAAAGTGCTAATTTTATCTCCCTGTGGCCTCTTCTGGGACATGTTATTCTGAGGGACTATCATGTGACCAAGCTACTGAAATCTCCTGAGTTTCTCCAGCACTTTAACGGATCTAATTTCAAACCATCTGCAATACAAGCTAAATGTCATCACTACTGATCACCATTCCTTTCTGCGCAGTTACAAAAGGATTGTACAATCAGCATTTGAACATGCAAATTGAATACTCAAAAGTCCAGTGCAGTCAAGATTTAAAAAAAACATTTTGCCTATAAGCTGTTGGAATTGAAGAACAGGTGCATCTCTACTGCTATCCTTACCCCAGCCCCATTGTTAGAATACTTTAGTGATACTAAAATTGCAAAACAAAATCGACTCAGACCTAAGCAAGTGGTGAACATTTAATTTTAAGGGCAGGGCTCTGCTTTCAGGTCACTTGTCCTCTTAGTAAACTTAGTAGATTAATCCTTCAGCCTGTGCCTTTATCCACCAATCTAGCTTCATTTGCATATGCTGATTATTAAAATTGGCTGTTTAATAAATCTGTTGAGCCTTGAGCTTTCTATGCCCTTGTTTAAGATTCTTGCTGTAAATAAAACTTCAATAAACTATGTGACTTGTTCTGTCTTTGACTGTCTTAAAATAAAAGGCCAAACACCATTTTGTACTGGCATATGATTCCACAGGCATGGCTCCAAGGTCTCAGCCAGCTGCTCTGTTCTTGCATACAGGCCTAGACTGTAAATGTAGTTAGGATAGTTTTGGGAACATTTGCACTGAATCCTGCTTTTCAACAGCACCATACACAATGTTAGAGGAACTTGGTAGGTCAGGCACCATCTGTGGATGGAAACGGATAGTCACTGTTTTGCATTGAGACCCTCCAACCAGCCCAGAGAAGGGCCTTGACCTGAAATATCAACAATCCATTTCCCTCCACTGATGCTGCCTGACCTGTTGAGTTCCTCCAGCACTCTTCGTTTGTTGCTCCAGATTTTAGCATTTGCTGTCTCTTGTGTCTCCATTTTAACAGCAGCATTCACTTGAAGTTGCAAACACTTTGTTTTCTTTTGCCCCCACTAGGCAGCATTCATATTGTCACAGTTGACCCCATTGAGATCAGTGGACTTGCACAAAGAATCCACTGCATGATATTTCTGATCTTTCACATTATGTTGGCTTACTGAGCTTTCAGGAGAACTAGTGCATTTTCTGACTTGAGGCACCAAAATGCGTTCTAATACCAGAACTTAATAGGCAATATGTATTGGAAAGGCTAACTATGCTTAGTGGCTAGATCGACTCGTTGGGATGGCTTGCAGCCCAGATGCTAAGGAGGTCAGAATGGAGATGGCAAACTTGCCATTATTTTCCAGTCTTAGATGTGGGGGAGAAGGTGCAGAACAGGTGCTATAGGTGGCAATGGAATTGAAAGTGGCAAATGTAGCACTGTTACTTGAGGGTCATTGGGATTAACAACAGGCTGGTCATTTAACAGTGAATATAATAGAAGCAGGAGTAGGATATTTGCCTTCTCGTGCCTGTTCCCACATTCAGTATGACCATGTTAGTATCATTTTCCTGTTCGAAACCCTTATCTATTGGTTCCTTTTTAATATCTCAAAATCTATTGATCTCTTAAATATATTCAGCAACTGAATCTTCACAATAAGTGAATGCCAAAGATTCTCATCTGATAATCATTCATATAGCTTTCCTATATCCCCTTATCCTCCTCACAGCTCATGGCCATCTAGCTATATCGTCAGTATTACATTACACATGATCACTTCATCCAAATCATTGATGCAGATTGTGAACACTTGGGACCCCAGCGCCAATCCCTGTGACACTCCACTGGTTATGGCCTCCCATCCAGAAAATAACCCTGTCTTTCTTGCTGTCTTCTCTCTGACCAATCCTCATTTCCACAAACAATTATATTGCCCATAATACTGTGCACTCTAAATTTAGTCCAATCTCTTGTGTGGGACCTTATTGAATGACTTCGTAGTCCAAGTATGCCACATCAACCTGTTTTTCTTATCTCTTCTGGTAGATTGACCTCAAATTTTAACAGGTTAACCCAATCTTAGTTTTCAAATACTCTGTTAGCACTTAATAGATTCCAGCATTTGCTCTATCATTGATGTAAGGCGATCTGATCTGTAGTTCCTAGTTTTCTCTCTTCTCAAGTCGTGGTGTTTTTTTTTTGTTACCTGCCGATCTGTGGAATTTTGGAAGTTGACAAGTACATTTTTATGGAAGTGTTAGTCAAAATTGCCATACAGGCCAGTTATTAAATATTTCTGGAATCAGAGGGTTAGGATCAACTTGGATTTAAAAAAAAAGGCTTAAGGATGGAAAAGGAAGTTGTGGTAAATAGTGGTGTTCCCATATATATTTGTGTTTGATTTGGATATAAGAATACAGAATAAAAATTCATTTAATTTTGCCAATGATGCTAAAAGTGGAGGTGTGGTAAACTATATGCCACAAACATACTGCAGTAGGACATGGGCTCACAGAAGGGGCAGATGGAGTCCAAGCCTCAGAAGTGATGGGGAGCAGCAACATAAGAGTTCATGATTTTTGAAGATGGCAGGACATTTGGGGAAAATGGTTAAGCCTCAGATCCCATAAACTTTGCTATGAAGAGGTATTGAGTTCAAAAGTGGGAAAATTGCATTGTGCCTTTATAAAGTTGTGGTGGTACAGTGCAAAAGTTACCAGATTAGGAATCCAGAGACCAGAGTTCAAAACTAATGTATTATCATAAGGATCCCTCTTTATTTGCTAATATTCTTTAGGGGAGGAAATCTGACATTCTTATCTGGTCTGGCTTGTGTGTGATTCCTGACGCTCCCCCCACCCTCGAGTGGTTGACTCTCAGATCCCCTGACAAGACTACCAAAGCATGGCAAGAGATTTCCAAGAGGTCAGAGTAAACACTTCAGTGATATTTTCAATGTCTCCATTTAAAAATAAAAATAGCATCATCATTGGCTCATGAGAATCCCTAACCGTGGCTACTTAACATGGAAAAGGAATGCTGCAGAAGATGATGAATACCTCGAGTCGCTATGATAGGAGCACGTGGAAGCCTAGCAGCCTGCCTATCTGTGCAGGACTCTTCAACCACCTCAGGACTCATGGGACTAGAGTGAAGCAAGTTACCCATTCAACATACAATAAAGTACTTTTTAAATGTAGTCAAGTGCCAGTGTTTGTTTTAAAATCCATTGCACTATACAATTCAAATACTCTTGATTCATTTTGCCTGAAGCCATTGTAAACCTTCATAATTTAAATATATAATACTGGTAAAAATGTAAATTTTATTGGAAAACAGGCTCCAATGATTTTTGTAGTCCTGCTTCTAGATACTAAGTTCATTATCCTGAACAGTTTAAAAGGCTGTTTTGGGAATACTATTTTGCTCAGTTGATGTTTCCTTTATTTTAACAAAGTCAATGGATTTTGCAAACACAGTTAGTCCTAGGTATATTTATATGGGGAATTTTAGCTGATTGGCTGTCTCTAAGTAGTAATCATTGGCCTTCGTTGTCCTGTGTGTGGTAAACTATATTTTAGATGTGCAGCAATAACTGGTTGTTGCATATGTAGGAAGTAGTTCCTATACTGGCTATGTAACTGTATTTGACTCTCTATTATGCAAATACCTCACAATAACTGAGCAATCACACAGTTTTTATTTAATGCTTCCATTCAAGTTGCAACTAGTTAATAGTCAAGTTGAACAAAAAAATCTGTTTGATCCAGGTCAATCAATGGGAATTTCCAGTAAAGTGTATTTACCTGGAGAAGTAATTGCATTTATCAAATTAGTGAGTATTACTATGCCAATACATGATTTGGTTGTGTTCTTAAATACGTGCTTTGCTCTGGAACTCTTTTTAAAAAAAAAACCCAAATTTATGAATAATAATAGGAACATGAGCTTAGATTGAAGAAAGGTCTTATACCCATGGATTTCATGACAAAAGGCTCCCTATATCATTCTGTGAAACCAATCTTGACCAATTTATGAAAAATAAAGAGAATGACATCCACAGTCACAAGTCTTAGAAGAACTCTCATTTCTCTTTCTTAGAACATAAGCAGAAGCGTACATAGACCATTTGGCCCTACACATCTACTTGTGCTTCAGTATGATCATAGCTGATCTTTTTCTTCAGTGCCACTGTTCTGAGCTAACCACGTAATCGCTTGATTTTCATTATAACTAAAAAAAATTCTTTTGATTGTTCTCTATATTGAATGCACTCAGAGACTGAGCCTCCACAGCCCCCTTCGTTTCTATTCTGAATGGCCGACCCCTTATTTTTAGCCAGTGATCCCTCGCTTTAAATGCCCCAGCTAGGAAAAGCATCAACTCCACATTCACCCAGTCCAGACCCATAAGCCTTTTGTATGCTTCAATAAGATCACTTCTTGCTCTTTTAAATTTCTTTCTAAACAGGAGTAGAGGCTTAATTTACCTTGTCTTCATATGACAATGCTACCCCCCCCCCCCCCCCAAACAAAAAATTTCCCAGCAATCAATTCCTGTGAGCCTTCTCAGCACTTCCACTATTGCAAGTTTATTCCTCCTTGTATAGGGAAATCAGACTGGTACAGAATATTCCAGATATTATCTCATCTGAGCTGTATATATTTGGAGTAAGATGTATCTACTCTTGTACTGAAATAGTCTTGCAATAAATGCTAATGTGCCATTTTCCTCCCTAATTGCTTGTGGTACTTGCATGTTAATATTCGGTAACTCATGTACAAGAAACCTAGGCCACTGCAAATCAACTGCTTTAAATTTCTCACTATTTAAAAAAAAATTCTGCTTTTCGACCATCTGTTTCATCTGCTTTACACACTTCAGTTTTTCATTTGTGAAAATAAATCACATTCCAGCATTACTGATCTGGATATGTTAATATGGAGTATAGTGTGCATTGTTCAGTTAGTTTTCTGCAGCAAAGCCAGTATGTTCCAGCTTGTTTTATATTGAAAATGTTTTCTTTAGGAAAAAAATCTATTACTGTAAACTATCCTTTATCTGAAGTCCTCTGTGGTTATTAAAATTTTTATTATTTTTTTCTGGAGTTAACTAATATGGACTGCATCACCAGATCTGTAGAATTTGTATGTAGTTGATTTTTTATTGATGTATTGATGATGTGTTCTGACAGCCTATGCTGTTAAATTGTGAGGGACTCATTGAACAGTAAGAGCCAGCAACCCTTCTGTGTGTTGTCTGTCGCCTTTTAGTCTGTCTGATTTTTATCTGGACTGATGGCATTAAGACAACTAGCTGTGGGCTAGCAGTTAAAATAAGGTTTCAGCTAGTGGTTGTGCTGTTCCATCTCCAGGATTAGGATAGAATATTAGTCTCATTTATTCTCAAATGTATCTAGTTACTGATTGGAATGTGGAGGTGGTGTTGGAATAGACCTCCCATCTCTTCTGGAAAACATTAAAAGCTATTAACAACCTGCCCATCCATTATCTGTAATTAATACATTTTGAGGGGTCAAGTGTTATGTTAAAATCATGTGCAATAGAACAAAGGTTCTCTACATTAGAGATCCCAATATTTCGAGTAATTTTTTTAAAAAATGGATTTGATTGCCATTACTTTCATGGAGCTTTACCAAATAGCAAAATTGTCTTTTAAAATTTTGTTTGTTGTCCTCTGTACTCTTAATCACTAAGCATATTTCTGATTTGAAAACCACACTTGGCAGTATTGAAGAGTCATTTGTCTTAAATTCCTTTATTAGGAAATAGAAATTCCAGAATTGCTGCAATTGTCTGAATAATAATAGCAATCATAAATCTCTAACTCTCAATCCTGTAACAGAATTTAATGATGTTCCAAGGTTTTCCACTAATGGTGTACTAAATAAAATATGTCTCAGCAATGTAATGAGTACAGGATTGCTGGCCGTACTTTTCGGCTCCAAGCCAGCAGCAGTCCTGACAGTTGTGAGGAACTGTTAATGAGTGCTACCTGTGTTCTGCTGATTCTCTGTTTTGTGCATTCAGTTGCCATCTGGTTAGGGAATTTTTTTTAACAAAAAAATCCTTAACCATATTAGCTGTGTATTTTTTCATTGTGGATTGTCAGTAGTGGCTGTAGGCTATCTAGAATATGCCAACCAAGCAGTAGCACTAATGTTTGAACCAATCTGACTGTCTGCCTGTTTATTATTGAGGGTTACAATTCCAATTGGTAAGTTCTTGAAGAGCATTCACTCTGTACCAGTGGTAGCGCATGGGTCAGCTTCTGTCAGTTGTGCTCCTTTTCTTAACGCACATCTATAAAATTGGCTGCAGGCTTTAATTGTGCTTCTCTTGGTTATCTTAACTTAACAGTCCTATTTTAACAAAGTTTTCTCATTGAAAAGCACAATGAGGGAAGAATGGTTAATTCCACCTTGATCAATACCTAAAAGTTGCACAGGCAATATATACGGGCCTGGTGCTGCAGGGAGGAGGCAAGCAACAATTAGTCACTTTCTCAAGTTTAATTACTATGTGGAAATCTGAATGTAGTTGAGACTTGTTCTTTTTTGATTATTACCTTTTTATATTATTGAATATATTCAGAGTTAACTGTTGTCTTTCTTTCCTTTCTCTAGTGAGCACTTGTCCTGTTCCTTCACATTTTTCTTGCATGGGGATAGTAAGGTCTGTACCAGTGTTGAAATAAACCAGCACCAACCAGTGTACCGTCTGAGCGAAGAGCATGTCACTGCTGCCCAGGCATCCTCCAACCCCTTCCAAGGTAGGAAAAGCATGCTTCTGCCAGAACTTTCAAAGGAATGGTTCCTGTATGTTTGGTGATAAGGGTAGAAAGGAAATAATGCATGCCTGGGTCAAATTTTTACTGAATGTAGATACAGCTGGTTCAACTCCCAGTAATGGCCTTGTGGATAAAGGCAGCATCTGTTTACTGTTAAACCATACAAGCAAGGAGGTTGCAGTCTTGCTGATCTCACTTGAGGTTCTACAAATAGTCTCCTTACTCCTAATGGATATCTAGTGATCTTGCTTTGAAAGTACTTCTGTGTAGCCTTGGTGGTGATGGGCTCCACGAACAAGTCGTGAGCAAATTATTCTTATCTTTCGTCAGTGCAGAAAGTCAGAATGAGGGTCTTCTAGAACACATTGAGATAGTTTTAAATATTCATAGAAGAGGGGATATACACTTTGTATCTTTTTGAAAATGTTTTTAAAAAAGCATTTGTTTTAAGTGAATAGTAAGTTTTCAATGTAAATGGCTTGAGTGTTTGGTCATTCTCATTGCCCTGTATTACTATCTACTTTGAATATTTAATCTCTATTCTATTCTCCTTAAAAAAAAAAGTTGTGTTTTGTCTGAGCTACTTGCTGATGGATGTTGTTCCAGGTTGCAACGGTACGCAAGAGAGAATTTTCCAAACTACTTCCTCTCTTAATTGACATTAAGTTGTTGATCTGACTCCCAGGGTACTAAAATATAAATTTCCTTATTCATTTATCAAAACTTCTGTAATTTGCTTAAAACAATTGTTTTTAAGGCATCCTCTTCTGGCCTTCTACACCAATGTAATTCTGCAGCATCATATTCTTTCCCTCTTGCAGAGAACACGAATAATCTACACCTAAGCCCACATAAATGCAGCTCTTCAGCAGCTACTAGGATGTGTGTGACGGTGTTGCAACAGTTCTCAATTTTCTTTTTAGATTTTTCTCTGTTGCATCATTTACCTTTTTAGGAAGTGGGGTGTATTTGTACTTAAGGCATCCTCTGCAGGCATCAAGTGCCCCAGTTGAGTTTGACCAAATGGTCACATTATTCTTAAGTATTTATGTGCTCAGCAGTAGCGGAAGCAAGAGGCCACTTAGCCATTTTGGTCCATGCAGGCTCCCAGGGGAGCAATCCTTCTACAGAGAAAATCTTCCTGTATTTTACTCGGGATTGTGCCTCATTAAATTTTTTTTGTTGCACTAATTTCTCTATTACTCGAGTTCTGCATCATGGTGCTGTTTTACTTTGACATTTGGTTCCTGCCAAAGCAGAGGAAAATTATGGTGCAAGCCTTAACTGACTTGGACTGTTTTTGAGACTGCCTCAGTGCCTTCCACATGGATTACTTTTATTTCATAATGGGTACTTGCAATTTATAGATCAAGTGTTTAAAACTGTTGATTTTTGCTGAACTGGAATTGCATCCAAGAAGTTAGTGGACAGCTTGCCAATTCAGTAACATTGTCCACTTGTATTTTGATTCTTCCAGTGATCCTCAGCCCCTTTGGATTAAATGGTACACTGACAGGTCAGTCATTCAAGCTATCTGATCCTTCCACTCTTAAACTGATAGAAGAATGGAAGCAATTCTATCCCATCCAGACTGGCTCAAAGGAAACAACGGATGACAAACAGGAGGAGTTAGATTGGGATGATGACTCAATAGCAGCTGTAGAAGTCATTGTCGGTAAGTGGAAATGAAAATGTTGCAACAGTTTAAGATTTTATTCAGCTTTTTGTAAATTGGATTGTAAAAACATAGTGACAAGTTAAAATGTAAATACAAACATTAAAAAAGCACTAACTGTACATAATTGAAAAGCAAAAATCTGCAAATTCTGGAAGTAATAAAAACAGAAAATGCTTGAGATACCCAGTAGGTAATGATGAAGGGGTCGTCAACCTAAAACCCTGTTTCCCTCACCGCAGATACTGCCTGACCTGTTGTCTCCAATATTTTTTATATAATTAACTTTTTCTTTTGCCAGTGAAAATCCTTTCAAGCCAAACAATTAATAAATCATTATTTCTGTTAGAAAGTGTGCCTTCTGTAGTAACTTATACCAATATTTCACACCAATGTAGTATCTTTGGGGGAAAAACCTAGCAATTCATTGGTAGAATCTGTGTTTCGTTTTCCTGAGAAATTTCTCAGCTATTGGGTAAAATATAGAATCAAGAAGTTAGTCTTAGTCTCTTCTGTAAACTAATGGCACATACTGTGGTTCATTGATTCTGTTCTACAGTGTATTGATTTATCTCCTTATCAAGTTATCTGGGAAGTGTATCTTATTAGAAATTAGTCGTCTATGGATATGTATTGTAATTATTTTGTTTAAATGGTTTCAATTTTGTTGTTGGCTCATCTTATCTTTAATGTATTCCATGTGTCATTGTCTGCTGAGACCGCTGAAGATGAGACATTTCCTCTTCTTCATGTAGTTCAGCTGTATCAGCCCAGTTTGTTTGCTTATACATTCAGTACTTCCAACTCGAGGCAATGTGAAACAATAATTACACAGATATTTTTGGTGATAGATTTGTGAATATTGCAAGAACAAGTGGCCTTTGGAGGTGATTAAAGTCTAAGCTTGTTGTAGCCTTGAAACCCATGTTTGCATTTTATGTTGCAGAAGACAAATAAGATTTCATTGTTAGAAAAAGTTGGATACATAGGAAAGCATGGGACCAAATAGTAAATTTACATTTATCTGGTGACTCAGACCAGTGGAGGAAATGATTTAGTTATTAAAGCAACGTTTTATGTGCATACAGTTTGATTTTATCAATAATATCTATCCAGATATCAAAGAAGCTTGTACTTAAATTCCTCTATTGAGAGCAAAAGCTATGGGTCCCGGCTGCCTCTAGCTGTAATATTGAAGACTTGTTGCTTTACATCTAGACTTGACAAGGTAGATGCAGGGACGATGTTTTCTCTGTCTGAGGAGACTGTGAGCAGAGGGCACAGTTTGAGAACAAAGGATAGCCCTTTAGGACTGAGATGAGAAGAATTTTTTTCGTGCAGAAGCTGATGAAGCTTTAATAATCTTTTTTTGCATGGACCATCTGGGTTAGAAATTCTAGAGTTCTGGGCATTGATGGAATCGAGGGAAATGGGATAGTGCTGAGGATGAATGATGGAGCAGGCTCAATGGACTGGCAGGTTTAACAAGTGTTTCTTCACGCAGGAGATTGTGGAACTGGATTAGTGCACATGGTATTAAGCAATATACTAGTTTGGATTAAGAGCTGATTAATGGACAGAAAACAAAGAATAGGAATGAGTGGATTCTACACGGGTTTGCAGTCTTTGAATAGTGGGGTACCAGAGGTTTGGTGCTTGTGCCCCAACTCTTCACAATCTACATCATCACAAAAATTCCAGCTAATGGAGGAATCAAGGGATATGTGGATAGGACATGAAGGTAGATGATGAGCCATGATATCGTGGAATGGTGGAGCAGTTCAGATAGGTCAAATGTACTTCTCCATCTCGTGTACGTATGAACTTACAGTGAAAGTCATTTCACCAAGCATATGATGGAAGTGAGGAGCAATGGGTAAACTTTCCACTTGCTCTTAATAATGCTCTTAAGACCTACAACACAGCAAGTTAATTTATGATAATAACCTAAACTTGGCACACTGTCGTTGTACTGCATGTAGCCTGATAGATTTACTGTAGCAATTTGACAGCAACCCCTCAAACCCATGATATGTCATTTGGAGAATTTGATCTTCTACACCATCCTGGGAATGTAATGTTCCTTCATTGCTGAACCAAATCTCTGGAAATACCTACCTACCCATACTGTAACTTCATATTAGATATCAGAACCAACCTTCTCAGGGATAATAAGGAATCCACAATAAGTACTCATCCTTCCAGGATGCTAATGTCCCATGAGTGAGTTAAAAACGGGCTGCTCTTTTTGTTAACATGCACTCTGTCTACTTGCAGCTGGTGTGCGAATGGTGTATCCAGCTTGCTTTGTCCTGGTGCCTCAGCCTGATGTTGCGACAACTGTTATGAGCAACACCACTGGATCTTCACATTGCACAGCTGCATATTCAAGTGCCCACCAAGTGCCTGCCCCAATGAGGGATCCTGCCATTTCCTCTGTGACCTTGACTCCACCCACATCACCAGAAGAGACTGAAACGGGTAATTATGCGAGATTTATTGATTTGTTATGAATACTGCATCTTATTGTAAGTATTGCCATTTTTGGAAAGTGAGATAAATTAATTGCATAATTAATTACTTTTCTACCTTTGTTTATATAAAAGGCATCCTGAACTGAATCAGGGTATTTTTTCTGACCTTTATTTGCAGTTCCATATTGTTTTTTTTTTGAAGAATTGAATGAAGTGTTTTTATTAGTGATTTTCTATGACTGGCAGAAGGAGGCAATTTGGCTATTTATGCCTTTTGAAAGGGTTTGTTCAATTTAGTACTAAACCCCAGCTCTTTATCCATTAATTCTACAAAGTAGCCCTTTTAAAATACACACCTAATGACCTTTTGAAACTCAAGTTGGAAACTAAATCCACTGCCCTTTTAAGTAGTATGTTCTCTGTCCGTACAACCCCCTATGAAATAATTCTTTGTTTCATGGTAATTTTGCACATTATATTATGTTTGAACTTTAGTTATTGACCTCCTTACTGGAAGAAATAGTTTTCTCCAGTTGCTGTTTTAAAGTTCTTCCTTGAATACCTCTATCCTTCTCTTTTGGTAGAATTCACAGAATTACACGTTGTATTCTAGCTGGGACTTACCAGAATCGGATTTATTATCACTGACTTGTATGACGTAAAATTTGTTGTTTTGTGGCAGCAGTACACTGCAAAGACATAAAATTACTTAAATTATAGAAATAGTGCAAAAAAAGGAATAATGAAGTAGTGTTCGTGGACTGTACAGAAATCTGATGGCAGAGGGGAAGAAGCTGTTTCTGAATCGTTGAGTGTGGGTCTTCAGGCTCCTGTACCTCCTCCCCGATGGTAGTAACTGGTGACTTTCTAGTTTTTTTGATTGACCCTATTTATAAAGCCAAGTATCCTATAAACAACATTCTTTTCCACTTGAATATATAACATGAGGTCCCTCTGTTCTTGCATCTTTCTAAAATAGTACTACATAGATCAATGCTGCTCCATGTTGCTTATCCCAATATGGGTAATTGTAGTTAACCACAATTACATTGCACCTATTATGTTTTGTTTTTGGATACTATCCTGTTCATAATTTTCTTGCCAAATTTTCTATCGGTCCCAAACTTAAATTGCACTTGCTGTAAATAAATTCATGCCACTTGTTTATATAGTGAGAAAAGCAACTACTGCTGACCCCTCGGGTACCTGGTGCATACTCCCATCAGTAAGAAGCATTTGTTCACCACTGTTCTCTTGCTCCTATTACCTATTGCCACAGTCGATTAATACCATAGACTAATATTTTCCAAATGTCTAAAAAAAACTGCAGATGCTGGAAATCTGAAATAAGAACAAAGTGCTGGAAACACCCAGCATGTCAGGCGGCATCTGTGAAAGGAGAAAAGGTTAACATTTCAGTTCAAAGACGTCTTACCAGAACTGTGAAAAAGAGAAAAGTTAGTTTTAATTGATATTATCTATGTTTGCGCCAGATTTTGCCTTCAGTTTGTATTCACCACAAATGTAAACCACTTTTGAGTTGGCACTTGCACTAATTGCTCATCCTAGATGACATTCACAGAACATGTCTTGTACATGTTGGGGTAACATAAACTTCTCTGCTCTTTAAACACTGTGCTAATTTTGATTTTTCTCTCTTCTAGCTGAAATTCAATCCACCCAGAAATGGACGAAGCTAACTTCCGTGCCCGAAGGATTTAATATAGAGAATTCTGGGCATGGTGGGAAGATCCCGAGAAAATTAGCCAATCAGGTTGTAGAAAATGTGTGGCAGGAGTGCAATCTCAACAGAACCCAGAAAAAGTGAGTACTTTATTAAACCAAAGATTAGCAGTAGGCTATTTAGTCTCTAAAGCTTGTTCTGTGCATAATGTGCTTATAGTATTACTGGAAAAGTTTGGAGCAAAAAAATCAAAGTGAGCAGTCTTCCTTTAATTTCTCCCCTCATTTGCTGTCAATGGAAAGTACTGAAATGCTATATTGAGGTCTATCAACACTAGCAGCTCAAATCAAAATACTAAACTTTACACCATACCTGTACAAGAAAGATATTATCTCAGCCTCTGCAAGGAGGAAGTAATCAGACCCATTATCTTGTAGTGGTCATTCATTTACATGGAGCAGGAGTATGAACAGCAGCATTTCTCGCCTCTGGTGGCAGACTTGAGGTTGACTAGAACTGAGGGTGTGAGGCTGCGTGATGTATGAGATGTGCAAGGCAGGGAAATGGTTGTAACTGGGACTATGTAATATACACGAGGAAAGCCTGGATATAAAATAATGTTTTTCTTGTTTTGAGATGATAATTTTCATTTAATACATTCTTTCATCATAATTTGAAACTATTTTTAATGCTTAACAGATAGACAATAATATACTGCGTGAAAAGTTGTTGGTCTGCAAAGAAGAAAATTCATCAAAGGCATTCACTGCGTGATTTGTTTGTAGGGAAAATCTAAGGCTTGTGCCTTTTGTCCTTTGTGTTAATATCACCTCAATTTACTGCTTCAGATGCCACACTTAAAAATGTTGGTCTTTCACTCTAACTTGTGACAGTTTAAAAAATCTACTTCAGATCAACTACTGGGAGTCCATTATAGTTTAAGAGGATGCTCTACAAAATTCATACATTGCTTGTTTACGACTTACTGAAATCCCTGTGTCAGCACTGACCTATGATTTTATTTAATTTTGATGCCTAAATATTACTTAATTATGTTTTATGAAGATTTGCGGATCTACAATGTATTTAAAGTTTTATTTTTAAACTAAATTAAGGCCAGTTTTACAATTTGGCAGTAAAATTGTGTATATTTTTTAGGGTTTATTATCTATTCTTTTCACTCGTTACTCTAACACATTCCTGGTGGAAATTATTGTGAATTTTGACCTGAAAGTGAGCAACAAGAAAAAGGTGTCTGCTGATGCCAAAATTCTGTTGTGGACATTTTTTTTTGGTAGATTATTTTGCTAAGGATTGTTGATTAGGTGACACTCCTCCTCTCCTCCTGTTTTTTTTTCATCGAAGCTTTGGATTGCCATAATGACATACTTTTTTTTGACATAACACCCACTGACAATGTTTAGTCCTCAGGAAGAGGTCTGATGAATTTTGCATTGTATAAACTACCATTGGCACAGTTCATTGCCTATTGTACTAGTAACCCAGCCTATTTAAACACTTTCTCATATTTAACTTCTGTGATTTTTCGAATTTGTGGTGTAGCATTCCTGGTGATGCTGCTGTGTGGTTGCAGCATGACAGAACTAGTACAAGCAGCATCCAATATCACTCTGTATCCCACACCTACCACCACCACAATCCATATCCCATAGTCTCTATAGCTTCTAATGTGCCCCTTAAAAGAAAGTGAGGCTAAAGAAAGTGATGACTGTAATGCAGAAAATTGAGTTATTGGACAAAGTAAAGAGTGAGATGACAGTTGCAGCATTGGCTGTCTGTTAGGGGTAAACCAGTCAATGGTGAGATTTATCCATAAGAAGGAAAAAAAATAGAGAGAGCATAGCATCAAGTGCCCCAGCCTATGCCAGAGTAACTTATTGAGTTTGTGTGATAACATTACTGAAAATGGAGTAAGTGTCAAACCTGTGGATTAAAGACAAGTATAAGAAACGTGCTGGTGAAATGGTTATGCAAGAAAGCCATAAGTTAAACATTTTAGGAGAAAAATAAATGTGAGGGTGTAGTGAAGCATTCTTTAACACAAGCAAAAGATGGCTTGAGAAATTTCCTCTTCACGAAGTGAAACTAACAGCGAGGCTGCATCTAGGGATATTAATGTGATGAGTACATCCTGCTAAGCTTCCAAAATTAATTGAGGAAAGATTATATTGACTGGAGCAGGATGTTAATGCAGATGAGACTATGTTGTGGGACAGAAAGATGCTGGCAAGGATGTTTCTCTTTCAGAAAGAAAAGAGGATTAAAGGTTGAAGGAAGCCAAGGAGAGGCTAACTTTATTACTTTGAGGCAATGCTGTGGGCCACATGGTGAAACTGCATTTGCTTAATTGATTGATGAAGCATGGGGGAAATACAAGTCCGTTGTGCCCTTTTATTGGCAATCAAACATTAAGGCCTGGGTTACTGCCCATTCGTTGTGGATTGGTTCCATAATTCCCTCATTCACAAAACTGAAAAAAGCTATCATTCAAGGTCCTGCTCAGAGACAATGCTCTGGGTCACCCACAGAGTTAATGTTTTGCTCACTCTGTTGTGGAGGTTGTGCTTTAACTCTGAAGCACCACGTCCTTCATCCAGCTTCTGAACTGGGGGAAATAAAAGCCTTGTATGCTAATAACACCAGATGTACTTTTGACTTCATTAGAAGTGCAGTGGATGCTGTTCCTTACCGTGATGTTATTTATATAGAACATAGAACAGTACAGCACAGTACGGGCCCTTCGGACCACAACGTTGTGCTGACCTATATAAACACCTACTCCATGACAAATCTAACCCTTCTCTCCTACACAGCCCATAACCCTCCATTTTCCTTACATCCATGTACCTATCTAAGAGTCTTTTAAATTTCGTATTGTATCAGCCTCTACCACCATCCCTGGCAGTGCGTTCCAGGCACCCTTCACTCTCAGAGTTTTAAAAAAAAACCTCTGACATTGCCCCTAAACTTTCCTCCTCTGATCTTAAACTGATGTTCTCTGGTATTGGCCATTGCTGCCCTGGGGAAAAGGTGCTGGTTGTCCACTCTATCAATGTCCCTCATAATCTTATACATCTCTATCAAGTCATCTCTCATCCTGCTTCATTCCAAAGAGAAAAGCCCTCGCTCACTCAACCATTCCTCATAAGACGTTCTCTAATCCAGGCAGCATCCTGGTAAATCTCATCTGCACCCTCTCTAAAGCTTCTATATCCTTGTTGTAATGAAGTGACCAGAACTGAACACAATACTTTTAAGTGTGGCCTAACCAGAGTTTTATAGAGCTGCAACATTACCTCGCAGCTCTTGAACTCAATCCCCAGACTAATGAAGGCCAGCACACCATACGCCACCTTAACCACCCTATCAACTTGCATGGCAACCTTGAGGGATCTATGGACTTGGACCCCAAGATCCCTCTGTTCCTCCATGCTGCTAAGCATCCTGCCATTAACCCTAAACTCTGCCTTGAAGTTAATTCTTCCAAAGTGTATCACTTCAATCTTTTCCAGATTGAACTCCATCTGCCACTTCTCCACCCAATTCTGCATCCTGTCTATATCCTGTTGTAACCTACAGCAACCCTCTACACTATCCACAACCCCTCCAACCTTCACATCATCCGCAAGCTTATTAACCCATACCCCAACTTCATCATCCAAATCATGTATAAAAATCACAAAGAGCAGGGGCCCCAGAACAGATTCCTGCAGTACACCACTCAGCACCGACCTCCAGGCAGAATACTCTCCATCTACTACCACCCTCTGCTTTCTGTTGGCAAGCCAATTCTAAATTCACGCAGCCAAGTCTCCATGGATCCCTTGCCTCATGACTTTCTGGATGAGCTTCCCATGGGGAACCTTGTCAAACACCTTACTAAAGTCCACATACACCACAAACACTGCTCTACCTTCATCAATTTGTTATGTCACCTCCTCAAAACTCAATTAGGGTCATGAGGCGTGATCTGCCCCTCACAAAGCCATGTTGACTATTACTTACTATAACGCATACATTAAAGAATCCATAATGAACTAAAGCCACGTGTTGACAAAACTTATAGAAGGAAGTCACCAATGACTTCAAGTTTTCTCCATTTGGTGGAGAGGTGAAGCATCTCATAATTCTGGCTAGTCAAGTGGAAGGTGACAGCTTCAGTAATATTGAGGAAAAGAAGTGATAGAGTCCGATGGTGAAGAAGTCACTGCAGCAGGCTTGGAAGAAAAGATAAAAATGACAGTGAAACAGATGAAGAAAGGAAGAAGGGAAGGAGGAAGTGGAGAAAGTGAATTGGGACTTGCATAAACTCAGTGCAGTTTTCAGTGTGCAAAGCAGCTAACTGATGTGCTCCTCAGTTAAGACCCTTTCATGTAGTGAACTTATAAAATTATCCATCTCCACCATCAGTCTCACCATCATCACTGCCACTATTTCCGCCTCTACAATGATGCTGTAATGTAACTCTGTCTTCATTATAACTTATTAGAATAGATTTACTAATGCACTGTTATTATTACCCTTTACATACTGTACCTTTTTGACTTTTGTACTTGTGTAAAAATGTTATTTGCAATTTTTGGAATTTGCAGCCATTCCTGGAACATATCCTTCATGGAAATTAAGGGTTTACTGTAGTTCCAAATGTCACGGCAGCCCACTAGTATCTCATTCAGTCAGTCACTCTTTATGTGAGTGCTGACAATAAGAATCAGCAGACTATTCAGAAGTGGTGGTCATTAAATCCATAAGTTTCGCAGCTGAATTTTTTGTGTTCCCTGCTTACAGATGTGAGCTTCAACTTTTGTCTTAGTAGTGGGTCCCTGAATGAAAGTCATTGGCTGAACTGACATTTGAGCTTGTCTTCTTTGTGTTATAACTAACTTCTTTGCTAGGTTATATGTTTAAATTGAAAAAAGAACAAAGAAGGAATCATCTTCAGTAAAGTAATTCCACTTTGGAGTAGTTCTGTTTGTAAAACAAAATAATCTGGGTTAAGTGTGAGTTGGAAGAGTTGAGAATAGATCATCTGTATTTAAGGTTGGGAAATGCTTATTCACTGTTTTATATTTTAAAAAAAAGACCCTATGGCCTCTTGAATTGGGCAAATGAAGTGTTGGTCTGTTTCTGCTGAAATGAAGTGGGATTCATACTTGCATCTTACCATTCGTTAGAATTGTATACTGGTGGTGAAACACTATACACACGGGGAAAATCCATTTAAAGCCAAAACCTAAGTTTTAGAATTCATCTTTTGAAAAATGTCTGTGAACTGTCTGTTGATTGTCTTTTGCAATTTATAACCTCCTGGAACCAAGTTGAAATGAAGAGGTGTTGTTTGTGATTATTAATAGTGCACGTATCCTTTGTACTATACAAAGTGGTCTATTGGGGTTCTAATTTGGCTCTTATATTTTTGCTATTGAACATTAGTTGTCAAGGAATTGTTGTTATTGCAATGGGCTATATTCCTGCCTCCAAATGAAAGGTGTGTTTCTGTGGACATCACTTCCTGCAAGGTCCTTTTGTTTTCTGGAGGTTTTATCTATTTTGTATTATTCTCCTGCTCGAGGATGTCTCTGAAATTCAGTTTTCAACATTTGGTAACTCCATGGAATTACAAGGAGTGAAATTGGTAGACCAAGGAGAATGAAGGGAATTATTAGATTGGAACCTAAGGCAAATAGACCAGTTCTTCTGTGATTAAACAGAGAAATTATTCTGTTGGTATGATCCAGCATATGACTGGGAGCTGCTGCTGAGCCACCCAAGGCAGGGAGTCTCAATATTGGTTGGAAACACATTTTTCCCCAGCCTACAGCTGGTTTTATAGATTCTCTTAGGCCGATTATAGGCATGTTATGGTCGTCTGATATATTTTAAAATTCTTTTGGGGAAAATCTCAATATTAAAATTGATCGAAACCAAACTTATCCAATTACTTCCAGGCGAAAGTTTTCTACTGTGAATGGCTGTGAAGAAGACGCACCAGACAAAGAGACATCCTGGGATTTTGTTGAAGCCAGGCATAGAGTGAATTGCAATTGTTCGAGGTACAGGAATATTACTTAAAACTTGCATGTTTTAAAATGAAATAAAAAAAGGGCGTCAATATTACTGATATTTACTAATGTGTAATTTATATTTTTAAAAATAGATTAAAATGTAAGAAGGTGTGTGTGTGTGTAAAAAAAAAACAACAAACATAATGGTCACGCATAGCTTATCAGCTAAGAAGAAAGATATCCAACATGTTGAATAGGATTCTTCAGATCTAAAATTTTCTTCAGGCTCTGATGTTGCAAATCTCTTTTAGGGTGCTGTGTGTTGAGTATTTTCTGTATTTTATTGCAACCAGTTAACTCTGCTGATGTACTAAGCAAAGTAAAAAGGCTAGTTGCTGTTTTAGATTTAGAATGGCTGCTAAATTGAGTTGACTCGGATCTTTGATTTTTTTTTCTGGTAATTGGCCAGTATGGCTCTCGAGAGCAGCTGTATTTGAATCATCTCAACAGAATGTCAAGCTTACCATTTTTAAATGAAATTTTCAGTGACAACTTTTATATATTTAGTTATTCTCATACAAATTGGCAATAAGATTGAAGCCGAGGTTAGGAATTGTGAGACTGCTATGGCATTGAAAAGGAGCCTACGGTGAAAGCAAAACAACATGTTAAAATTATGTTGAATAATAATTTGACGATTACTGTCAGATATTTTCTCTCTATTTAAATGCTTCTCTGCATGAGGGAGACCATTCCAGTTTCTCTGGTCTGAATAACTGAAGTCCCTTATTCTTGGTGTAATGCCAAAAAAATCTAATCTGCACCTTTTTGAAACTAACAGAATTGAATACAACTTTACAATTGAGGTTGAACCAGTTTATTTTAATGAAGGTTCAACATAACTATTTTATGTTTATATCTATTTATAATGCCAACAACCCTATACAATTATCAGCCTTTTCAACAGGTCCTACTATTTCTAAAGATTTACATGTGCACACCTTTTTTTGGTAACTATCCTCATTTTAATATTTGTACTATTTATTCACACTGCTTTTTGACATACTTCCTACCAAGATGTGATTAATTCACAATTATTCCATTAAATATCTCCCATGTGTTTGTCCATTCACTAGTCTGTATCCTTCTAAGCCTGCTAATGTGTTCCTTGTTCGTTGCTACATTTCCAAGTTTCATATTTTCTGCAAACTTGGAAAAGACTGTGGTCTTAATGCCAGCCCTTGAGGAACACCACTGTATAGCTTCCTCCAGTCTGAAAATATTCACCATCACTCTCTACTTTCAGTCCCTTGGCCAATTTTATATCTTTATTGTCAGTGTTCCTTTAATCCATGGGCTTTAATTTTGTTAATGTATTTTAATAGGGTATTGGTAATATTTCTTAATTGTGTGCAGCAATGAGTATCAGACATTGTGAAACAAATATAAATTAAACCCTATGGCACTTTATTACTCCATTGCTAATTTCAGTAATTTTTTTCCCAAATATCAACACTTCGATGCATTTTGGTTAATTGCATTCAGATACCAGTGAAATTTATTGCTATTGTATCCAGGTTTTATAATCCTTCATTTACAAGCGATATCTGCTGCTGCATGAATTGAGCCGTTAAAGTTTTTATGTAGCAATAAGCACAATTTGTAACAACTATTTGCTATCCACAAATTTCATCCCACAGAAAATGAGTAATATGGTTTTAGAGTTTTGGCAGTATTACATCCAATAGGGATTTAAACACAAGGAAAATCATTTTTAGATTGTATCCTGATTCTCCTGTGATTCTAGTATAGGTTAGTAAGTACAGTGTTGGGAACTCAGGTATGAGGTGGACGGGCAGATGATCAGCAGAGTTAAGAATGAGCTGTTTATGGACTGTTGAAGCTGGTCCTGGAAACGTTGAATTGGAGATGAAGTACATGGGTGACATTTTCAGCAACAGTTGTTTTGAAGGAGGAGTGGTGTGGGAAAACCTGGTGGTGTAGGCAATAAAAACTAGTTAATTTTTATGCTTGGCCATCCCTGGGTTAAGAACACTTGGCTTATGGGCACCCCTACATGCGAAGGAGCTCCCATAATATCATTAAATTGTAATGTTATCTAATCTGTGTGTTTTTTTGACAACCAAACATCATCATTCCCTTGAACGGTAACTCCTTCCTCATTTCTATTACCTTGGATATCTCTATTCACCTTAATGTGAACACAACTGCACCCTTTTTTTTCAAGATTTTTTTGACCTTGTGAATATTTTTGCAGGCATAAGAACAAAAGAGGCACTGGAATGCAAGGACAGTCTCAGCCTCCAGGCCCACAAATGCCAACAGCACTCAAGCACAAAATAAATGACAAGCAAGAAAAGGGGGATAAACAACAGAAGCGACCACTAACTCCATTCCATCATCGTAATTCAGTATGCGATGATGTTTCAGTGGAACAGGACTCAGCCAATCACAGACTTGGAATCAGGCCACAGGACAGTAGAGGAAGATATCCAAATGCAAGGCCTAGTGACCATAGCTCTACAAAATCCTCACAGTTACACATGCCAGAGATGGCAAACTCACCGCCACCACCACCACTCAGCCCCCATCCATGTGAGAGGGGTGAGGATGTTGGAGATGCATTTAAAAACCCTTTGACACCTCACAGTCAATCATTCTGCCAGATGCCTGCACCAGATCCACTACTTCCAGCCAAAGCTGTTGAGGAAAGGATGGAGACGCTTCCCACCCAGGCTTTCCCGTTGGGTTTTCCTGAAGTCATGGAACCTACAACCTACAGCAGCAGTGCAATCCAGTTGGAAGATGAAGGGCTTAGTGTCACGTGGAAATGTTATCGACTGCCCTCTCGGGTTGAAAATGATTTTGCACCACCACAACTGCCATTAGACAAATACAGGGAGGAGTACACTGCAGCAAGTAACCCAGAACATGCACTTCCATCTGCCTCAGAGTAAGTGTTTGCAGTAAACCATTTTTAATTCTTTATTCCCCAGATATATTTTTAATTCTTTTCATGTTTTTTATAGATCCAACTCTATAATGGTAATTTTGAGGTCCATTTCATGATTAAAGTTTAGACTTTAAGGTGATTACACAGTTGCAGTTTCGATAGCAAATAGTTGAAACATACAGATCAAGAAAATCCTAAACGTGATCCATCTTGTACTGAGTTAACAGTTTGGAAAAAGTTCAGGACATGGTGATTGGAGGTAGCATCTCCAGTTTAAGGAGCTCCACTCCTGATTCGTAATGAGTTAGAAAATGCATAATAATTTGCTCCTTCTCTAGCTGTTGCCCAGATACACTTAGCTGAATAATTATTCCTGATGTTTAATGTGGATACTTTGTAATGCTTTGTATGTTTCAACATTTAAGTTCATGCCAGATACTGATTGGTCCACATTTCATGCAGTTACTAAACTGATGGAAGCATCAGTTGGGCTCTTGTAAATTAAGAGTATTCACAAAGAATGGCTTATCATGGCACAAGATGTTTCCCAGTTCAGGTGTGCACTTAGCTCTATTCCACGGTCTTCACTAATTATCAGTTAGATTTTCTTTTCCATTTTCTACTGTGTCTTTCAGGAATTGCAACTGGAGCAAGCCTAATACTATTGCATCTGTGTCCCAGCAGGACTTGTTATGAGACAAAGAAGAAGGGAGAATATTTGATGGCGAAGAATTGTAGACTGTGCATTTTTACGACTGCATAGTGTTATTCAATATAGAGCTGTAGTGTATGGGTTGAATCATTCTTGGCTTTTTCATTTCTGCATCTCAAGCTAATTTATCAACAAGATAAAGAAGGTTAGTTGTGTGGAGATGAAAAATTCAGCATTAGTTAGGTGATATATGCGTTTAGAAAAAAAAACCTTCACCAAAACATTGGCAGAAACTTATGAGTGGAATACCTGCATCCATTCCTTAGTATATTGAGGAAGGACAAAGCAAGGAAGGGAAGGGAAAATCTAACTGATAATTGGTGAATATAGTTGAATAGAGCCAACTGTACTAGGACACTAAATTATCTGAAATGGCAAACATTTTGTGCTATGGTAAGCCATTTCAATGAAAACTTTAACAAGTCCCAAAATGATGCTTCGACTGCTTTAAAAATGAATTTCAGTAATTTTGTGAAATATGAACCAATCGGTTTCTGGCATGAAGGCAGCCTGAACCACATAGAGAAATGTTGAAATGTGGAGAACATTACTGGTATCTGCAGCACAGAAGCTTACCCCACATCAATGTGGCTGCATTGTTCTAACTGGGAATCAGTGATACTCAGGTGCTCATTCTTTTAAGCTTGTATCCTGATTCTTTCACTTGATTCTTTTTGCAAAGAGAGGAAGAAATTTCAGCTTGGTCTATGGGATGATGCTGGCGGTGAGGAATGTCTTCACGTTCTTACCTTTTTCTTTCTTGCTGCCAGATCTTTCTTTGACATGGTTTTGGACTTTGATGAATTGGAGGATTTCTCCATTAAATCTTCATCTTAGTTCTTTGTCTGCATTCTAAGAAGTTTGTATCAATGAGATTGAATCTGACCATGAAAGTTGTGGTGTTTTGAGGCTAAAGGTAGAATACTTTGCTGAGTTCCCACAAAGTTCATTGTTGGGTTGTGGTTATTGCTGACAAGGCTGGTGTTTATTACTTATCCTAGTTGCCCCGAGAAGACAGTAGGCAGCCTTGAACAGTTTAATACAACTGAATGGCTTTCCATTGCTAAAGGCAAGTTCACAATATCTTTATCCTCAGAATGATTTGATATTCTCTGGCATTGCATAAGCCAAATCCAGTAAGAGCTAGTGAAGTGAGCTAACCATTTTTTTTTGTAAATAGCAACCCAGTGGCATTTGATGTATTTTATTTAAAATATTCCATATTTTTCAAACAATTAGTGCCAAACTCCCATAGGTGAATAGTCCTGTTATATAATGACTACAGTCGAACTGCTTATTTGACTTTTATTATTTTCTGTGTATCATTGGAATTCACTAATTTCTATTGTTCATGACAGCAACCAATAGTAAATTGAAAACTAAATTTTTGAATAGGTTTTATATTTTGAGGATTGGAATTTTCTGTAAGGGTTCATATTATTTTCACACATACCAGATACATATGTCCCCAATAACTCTGGTGATATGACTACTGTAACGTTTGTGTGCTGCCTGCTCAGTATAACCGTACTTTATTTTCACCATTTTGAAGCTGTAATCTGGAAAGATTTGGTGTTAACTGATTAGTGTAAGCTTTATATTATTAGATGAGTATTGCTTGAAAATGGTGGAACAGTAAATTCTGTTCCATAAATTTTGATCAGAACCATTAGATAAACTGACTACATGGAGTTTTCTCTTCTGCACACAGCCATTGTTCACACTGTACTGAAATATGCCATTGTGCCACTGGTCACGTGCTATTACTGTTTTTCATATCTGTTGCCAAACTTCACTTTATGCTAGAGTGTATTGTGACATCTCTATGTAGAAATACACAGCTACAACAGAGTTTGTTTCTCTTGAGACTTTCCCACTTTTACTCATCTATCAGTATATTTCTTGTCCCTTGTGTTTATCAAGATTATCTTAAATATATTGATGCCATTTGCTAAAACTATTCTCTGTTGCAAGGTTTGCATTCTTCACTCCCTGAATAAAGAAGTTTAATTTGAATTCCTTTTTTTTTGATTTTTAGGATAAATATTTTGTATTGATGGCCTCTAGTTTTGCTCTTTCCCACTAGTAAGTGCATATCACTTGAGCCGCTGGCAATGACATCAAAGGTGGCAATGACATGTAGTGGTCAACCCCTTCATCGATATAACAGATTCTAAATAAGTTTCAGCTTGTCTATTTAAGCATATCAAAACTGGTGTAAAGGTATAAGAACATTGGACTTTGGCTCCAAACGTACTTATTTTTCTGACTCGCCAGTGTTCTTGACTCTGGCTCTGGTGAACACATGGCCCACATTTTGGACCTAGGCTCTGACTGCAAACTTACCAATATTTCTGAACTGTTTTTATTGAACTGTGTACAGTACTCCCAAGTGTAATTCTGATAAAGCTTGACACAAATTCAACATAACTTACCTACTTTTCAACACTTTCCCTCTAAAAGTAACCCACTTGTACTTGGTTTTCTTCAGCGATGGCCTTGCATCACAAATTTCACAGATTTTTGTAATTGTGCTCTAAAACCCCCTTACAAATCTATCTCTTTTAACTAATTTTCCAAGTAATTAGTGATGTCTTTATTTGCAAAATGGAATCCTACTCACTTAACTGAGTTTGTTGATCTTATGCCCATTCCGTAAATTTATTAATTATTGCACTTTGCTGTGGTCTCTGCCTATTTTAAAATACTTCTGCTGTTAAGGGGAGGCATCCATTTAAAAAAAAACATTGAGCTAAAGATTGAGCTTGGATAAATAATGCATAATGTTGATTGTAGCTTATAATTGGCAGTGCTATAGCTATTTTAAGTTCCACAGTAATGCATGCACAATGAATCACAGAAGGCAGTAGTTTTCCTAATAATGCAAGTGGCAGATGTTCAGCCATTTTGCAGTTGAGGGGGTACTGATTTTGCATTGGTACAACTATTCACTGGCTGTACGGAGGTAAAGTGCTTGGTTACTTTCATTTTCCAAATCAAGTATTTATTGAACACCTGAAAAATTTAAATATCCCAATATGTTAAGACTCAAATGTTTCAGCAGTAAAGATCCAAATTCTTTTCCCCACATCACAAAGAGCTCCTGTCCTCTGCCCCACACAACAGTCCAAGATTACACATGTGAATATTCCCTAACACACAGATGCATACCAAAAATAAGGGAGCCCATCCTCTTCCTTCTATCCCTCTCTTCTACCACTATGCCTGCTGACTTCCAGCTGCACACTGCTTCTTATTGTGCTTATGGTCACAAACTTCAGCAAATATTCAACATGTTTGGGGCAAATGGAGGAAAGTTCCGCAAAGTTTTAATTTATCTCCTATCAACATTGAGTGATGTGTGCAAGACCTACAATACTGGAATTTTTTTTTAGGTAGTGAACAGCAGGACTCCAGGCTACTGAGAAATGCACACATTCTTATCTATGGTACAGATGGTCAGATTAATCAAATTGGCGTACCCTCTTGCTGAAGGGATCTGCAATCCTTTCTGTCGGTGTCTTAAAATTGTGTAACTAGTTTAAATGTATCTGAAATGGCTGGACAACTAAATTGAATTATAGAACACTTAATTATCAAGATTGAATAAAATCCTCTAATTGCTGAGATGCAAAATTCAACAGCAAGTGTTTTTTTTTCACTTTTAGAACCATATACCCTCACCATTGTGTGAGAAAGGGCCACAGTCTCCTAACAGACTGGAACAATTACTTGGTCACACCCACTTGTTGGCTAACCACTGGAAGGGTAAACAAATACAACTAATTGACATTACTGTATCTTCCAGAAAACAAAATTGAAGACTTATTTTCAGGTTATGATTCTTGCAGGCTTGTGTTAGGTTTTCAGTTTGAATTAAAAATTATTGTGTAAAGTGTTATTTAAATAGTTGTATTAAAAAAAAGTTATTCATTTTTGGGGAACGGTTCGCTCATTAATACTTAATCTCTTGATTATTATTCACCATGCTCTCGGGTGCAGAGCGTGCCTGAGCAGCCTGGCCCCATGGTACTTTTGAATGTGTTGGTAGGAAACCCAATTTTTTCACATTCTTTCCACATTCAATTCTGTGAGGAAATGTCTGGTCTCCGATGTCTTTTAGTTTTTACTCTTCAGTCCATTCCTCTGGTGTGGTGAGAAGAGGTCTTTTGTGAAAGTCATTTTGACGCAATGCCTTTACTCCTGGCTCACTAAGAGACCAAAATATAGTGCTTTTTAAGTAAATATGATTGTAAGTTGGTAAGCATTTGTTGTGAACTAACTTTGACTTTGTATTGTCTCAAATTGAATGATTTGGTGTGAAGCTGGATGGGGGAATCTGAGAAAACTTTGAAGAGAAATCTTGCACTGCTTTGACATACTGTGGCTTTCCTGTCTATAGACATGACTATAAGTTCATTTAAGTAGATGCCCCCTACAAAGATGCAGTGGTTGATTTGAAGTAGCAACAGGGGTTTAAGCTAAACGCAGTGTGGAGGGAAGTGGATGTTATAAGCAAAACCCTGCAATGACCTGGAGTCATGTTTGACAGAAGGAAGGTTATTGTGAATAAAGGAAGGTAGTTGTTGTACACTTAGGCTATAATTTCAGGAGTTTATTAATGACCCATCTTCCAGTTTGAGACTAAGTCGTGTAGCAGCATCAGTGATGTATCCAGGCCAAGGATGAAAAATAAGGTAGTATTTTTCTACCACATGAGAACAAAGTAATGACCTATTCAACAAAATGTTGCAGCACTTGAAAGGCAATCAGAGTCAACATCTTTTGAGTTTGCCATGAACCCAAAACTTAAGTGAATCAGCCATAGTAACCCTGGGGCTGAGGACTTTATGGCAGATGGTTTAATCTGTAACTAGAAAACCTCTGCCATCTTTGAATCATGAATATGATAGAATGCTCAGCACTTTCCTGCTTTAGATTAACAACAGTAATATTGTGACATGAATATCATTTGTTTGCAGGCTCTAATCATTCTTTTTACTGCTGGTGTGTAGTGGTGCACTGTGTCCTGTTGATAGGAAATGCTGGAAAATTCACCAAGATTGCACCATGATTCCGACGAGGAGATATATTAGTGTTCCTTCATTAATACTCACACAATATACTGGAATTGTTTGATAATGCCATTGTGGGTGCATCATCAACATGAAATGTTGCTGTTACTTTGTCATTAGGGATGCTCAATAAATGTTGTCTTGTGGGTGTTGCTAGTTCCTGAGGTTTAAAAGTTAAACAATTTTTACTTGGGAGCTGCTAATTAGGCATGATGCAGCATTTACTTGCCTTATCAAGCCTTTTGACCTCACCTACCTTGATATAATAGTCATGGTGGTGGGGGGGAAGTAGGAACTGATAAGTAAAATCTACAGGTTCCACTTTGTACTGGATTATTGCCTGACACTATGGTTTACTCTTAATGTAAGAAATCCTGATCCAAGCCAGTGTTTCTTTGCAGAACTACTTGAGAATCTTTTGAAATTCTATAATGTTTGCAAGTGCCACAAACTTGCACTTTTCTGAATTGAATTCCATTTGTCACCTTTTTGCATAACCGTCTAGTCCGTTGAAATGTTGATGCAGTCTAAAGTTTTCCTCCTTGTTGTCAATCACAGGACCAATTTTTATATCAATTAAAAGCTGCTTTATCATGCCCTCCTACATTTAAATGTAAATCATTAACATGTACTAAAAACATCAAGGGACAGAGTGCAAAGCCTTGAGGAATGAGTAAATAGTCACCTAATATTATCCTTTGCTGCCTTGTTGCTTCAGTGGTGAGTGCCTGATATATTTTTGAGAAAGATAGTAAAAGTAGGTTGGAACGGAATCCTGGATTGTTTAATACAACAATATACGAAAACTTCCTTTTTAAATAAGCACTCTTCTCAGCATTTACAATTAATTTTTAGATTCTGAGCCCTTCAAAGCTCTGTTATTGTATGTTTGGAGTTGAAAGGATGGGGGGAAAGATATGGGCTGAATACTGAAGTTTCAGTACCTTTTGCTGTAAGACGGTTTTGAGTATTCGGTCATTGATTTCAGGTTAAGTAATTTCTTAAAAAACACTTTTTAGGTTGGTGTGCGCTCAAATAAGCCATTAAGATTTCTGAAGAGCGGGTTCAGGCCTACATCCAGAGAATAAACCAATGTTACAAAAGTTGTCGCCTGGAGGCGGATTCCAAGTCAGAAGTTGATCCATATGCATTTGATGATGGAGATGAGGAGTTCAGCTTTCCTGATAAGAAAGACAAGCAAGCCACTGAGAGAGATCCTGGAAGGAAGCATACACAGAAGGTGAGCTGTGATAGATGAGTTTTTCCATTAATGTTGCATTTCAGGAGTAGTTCAGTTTATGTAATGACTTGATGTCACTAAAATTTCATTACACATAGGGCACGTAAGGCTCCAGTGTTCAAAATATCAAAAGAAGTAAACCCAAAATATTTTTATTCCCTTTTCAGACTTGAACTGTTCAAAATGCTTTTTATGCATGAGAATGTGATTGTGGAATATTGGAATATCATCGGTCACAAGACTGATATATTTGAAAGGATTTGAGGTGATGAATTGTGGATGAAGGCTTTGTGCAGAATTAAAGCAGAAGCTCTTAAAGTTGTTTCCCCTACTGCACCCCTCCCCGACTCCCCACTCAGAACTAATTGAACTAATGCTTGAGAAATTTTGAGAGGTGCTCTCTTGATTTTAGTTTCAATGTATCCAGGCACTGTTTAAATCTGTTTCTCTTCTGAAGCAAGTTCTTCAAATTTCCCTGCTTAATCAGTGAGTGTTATGATAAACAACAACCGCTTCCATTTATGTGCGGCCTTTAATGCAGCAAAAGTATCCCAAGGTGCTTACAGGAGTGCTAACATCCAATAAATTGAAGTTAGCCCACAAAAGACAGAATGAGCATATAACCAAAAGTTTTGTTAAAGGGATAATTTTTAAGGATGGAATTCCAGAGCTTGCAGTCTAGATGACTGAAGGCATGTACACCAAATGAACGGTGCAGGGAAAGGGAAATGAACCAAAGATGAATACTGGGGTGGCAGGTTTAGAGGAATTTACAGAAATAGGAAGCTGTGAAGCCAAGAAGGGCTTCAAACATGAGAATAAGTCCTGAATTACATGCTGCATGGAACTTGGAGCCAATACAGTTCAACAAGGACAGTGATGGGTGAGTAGAATTTGATGTGAAATGGAATTTGGACAGCATTATGGAGGGTTGCGAGTGTATTAACTTGGAGATGTTGCAAAATCTATGGCATGAATGTCCATGTGATGTTTCATGAATTAAATCATAATTTATTGAACATGATTCTGTATGTTATGTAGCAGATTCTGTGTCTTACAGCAGATATGAAGTTGGCAGAATCATGGAAGTCTGTGGAACAAATGCAAAATAAAATTGCAAGATTAGCTTGTAAACAGTGCTGTAGCTTGTAAATGAGAATTAATTGGTATGGATAGAAACCACTCAAATAAACTTCTGTTGAAAGGGTTATGTTGGTCTAATTTCTCTGCCCTTTCCTCTTATTACCTTACAATTATTTTGTTTCTAAATATTTATTCAATTTATTTTTGAAAACCACAGATACATCTGCATCCACCTCATTTTTGGACAGTGTATCCCAGATAATAAGTTTTTGGAAAAAAACTACTCCTCTCATTATTGATTAATATTTTTCAGTTAGATCTTTATTGTGAAAAGTATTTTCTCCATTGCTTGGTGTAACCAATAATATATCAATAGGGTTGTTGATTGAAAACACTTATTTAGATTTCAGTTAAAGGAAAATGCTCAAGTTTTGATGAATGGATGTCTGGTCATGAGAGCCTGCAACATAATGACATTTGTTGTGCATGGATAAATGTGTAAATTTTGGTTTCTGTATTATAGGGAGACAGCGAAAGTGCTGGCACATCCCATTCAACATTGCCGGTAGATGGAGAGGACGCCATATTGCTATTCAATTCTGGAACAAAGCCGGGTATGATTGACTGTTATTTTTTCTCATCCTCTCTTTTCTGCTGCTTTGTCTTTCTCCCCACTTTCAAATATCTCAAGTTAATTAAAGAAAGATATTTGGAAATATATGTTGTATTTTGTATGTTTTTTGTTGAATGCAGATTTTTTTGGCATGCTAAAAGTGAACAGTAATCATAAAAAGATTAAAATGTTTAGGTTACAAAACCTTGGACAGAATTTATTTTGATGTATTTTCTTTTTGAATGCTGTGCATTATTAGTTTTTCTTATTAGTGCTGCTTCTAAATTGTCAAGAAGTGTGGTGATGAATGAGTCAATGGTATTCACTGACGTCACTTACTGTTAACAAAACAATGTTCTGATTTTTCAATGCTTTGCCACCTTGCAGACTTCATAAAATCAAAGCACTTCTGTGATTTGTACATGTGCTTAATACCTGTTGAAGTGAGTTTTGACGCTTGCCTTTGAAATATAAACCTTAGGAGGTGTCATTGAAAGAACAACCTTGTAAAGCACAATCAATTCAACAGGGTAGTTTGGTTTTCTCATTTTCTTTAAAAAAAAATTATTCCTTCTCAAGGCCTTGAGTTTATCTCTGGTCAGTGCTAAGATCACCTATCCCAGTAATGGTAAGCATTAGAGGTCTCTCACCAAGGCAAATACTTGCACATTTTACAAATACTTGCACATTTTCAACATAGCCTAACTCCACCCACCTCAGTTCATCTGATGTTTAATGATTCACCCATGTCTCTAAACTGAGCTATTCTCGCCTTCTTCAAAGTGTCTCATGTTTTGCCCTCTTTAGATGTGAACTCATCCAAACCCCGCTGTTGATGTTCTAATCCACACCAACACTGTGCTTGCCTAGATGATTGCAGCACACAATTACAGAACCAAGCTAGTTTGATGAAATCAAATTCTCCAGTCAAAATATTTGCTCCCTCTACTGTTGGTGGTGATTGTGTATTTCTGACAAAATGTATCTTAGTAGCTTGCTAAGGCCTTTTTGACAGGACTTCCCAAACTTGTGATCTACCACCTTGAGGAACAAGAGCAGCAGGTTCATGGGTATGCTAACAACTGAAAGTTGCATGCCCTCTTGATAGGAATATTATGGCCATTCTTCCATACCATAACATCCTATCTAATAGTATCTTTGATTACACTGACCAAAGCAATTAAAGAGGGCAGCACGCTATTTGCGAATTAAATGTGACTTTGCTAGTAACAGTCGTGTCCCATAAATTGAAAGAATCCTCTTACTTATTATGCAGTTTTAATAGGTTTTCTCCTACTATTGTAGATGGACAAAAATCACCCTCGCACAATCGGACTGCATCCACTAGTCTCATGAATGAGGTTGATTTGGTTGTTTCATACAAAGACCTTGACAATCTGTTTGATGATGAGGATGAGCTTGTGGTGAGATATTTTGCTCAATTTGTATTATTTGTTTCTTGACGCTTTTCCTTGGTTGTTACAGTATGACAATAAGGTGATCTGAACTTTTGGCTTCCGCAGATAACATGCGCATAGCAGCGGATTTGGAACTGCTCTACCTTCAGTGTAATACTTGACATTCTGATTGCAAGCCTGCAGTGATTTATGATGTGGGACTAATGTGATACCTAGTGCAAAATAGGAGGATTTTGTTTTGAGATTTGATTCTATTATTTTTGCCAATTTGCTTCTAAAACTTTCTGGATTTGTGGTGCTGGAAATGTTAATTTTGTCTCTTAAACAAGCATATTTTCTTTAAATGCAGAAAAAAACCTTTAAAAATTATTTAAAAATATGGAAAATTGCATGGTTTACCTGATACATGTGCAAGTCAGTCTTGAATTGTTAATTATGGATCATTAACTATGGAAAGGCAAAATGCTAATAGGCACAACCATCTAAAGGAGTGGTTTTAGGGATGTGTTGTTTTTCTGAAGTGACTATTCATCTAAATGTTTTTTAGCAGGCTATTTCTCGAACTGCGCATGTTGGATTGGATGAAAAAATGGGCAATAGGGATTCAAAAGCAGGGCCTTTTGATGCATTCCCCTGTATAAGTAAGCAAAATTTATATTTTAAAATTTGTAATCCAATATCTATTGTTTACCATCCTGATTACTTGTTTCCTTTTCAAAAAGAAAAAGGTTGTCTTTGTTTTTCTGTTGTACTGACAAAAATAAGACCGTGCTGGTCAAGGAAAAGCTTTCATATGTGACTCTCAAGTTTGGTGGTTCATGCTTGTTCGGACATTGAATTTTTATTGGTCAGTTGTATCCCTTGCTAAGATTAATAGAACAGGTTGTTCTACCTTGAACTTCAAGCTTCTATATATCCTTCCAAAATCTGATGAAAGAATTTTGGAATATGCTTAACTGTAGAGAAGGTGGGCTGTTTGGTAAATGGTTAACTCAAAAGTTCCAGCAGTTGACTAACCACAGCTTTGCCAGGTTTTGGTTCTGTTAACTTCTAACAAGGATTGTAGTTTAATCTAGTGATCTTGGAATTTATCTGGTCAATTAATCTGTGATTAATTTATTCTCATAGGCTCTGCAGATCTCCAGCAAATGTTTCCCACACCTCCATCCTTGGAGCAACATGGTCCAGGCTACTCTCCAATGAATATTAACTGCAAAGAGTTTGGAGGCTTGGATAACACTCCAGGAATGACTCTGGATGGCCATCATTTTACTACAACGAGTCTGAATCATTTCAAGGTTGAAGTCGAGGAGGGGATGGGGAGCCCTAAACCTTCGGAGATCAAGGTAACAAAGTTAAAAATGTATACCTTTCTTTAAAACTCTTTAAAAGGAGTTCTAAAAGATGTTTTTTATCACCAGCTTAATGGATTAAACTGATTATATTGAATGTAATGCTGGCCACCCCTATGCTTAAAAAGACCAGGATTACCAAAATATTAATTGGCATTTATCATAGGAAGGCATCCCAAAATCCTCCTCGGGTAGAGATGAAACAAAAGGCCTTTTTCTGCATTGGATCTGCCATTATTACTGATGTATAATCCAAAACCTGGTTTAAAGTTCTTTCTTATTTTTCTTCCCTAGGATTTTTCTTATGTCTATTGCCCTGAGAAGTGCCATGGTTATGTGGGTTGTACTATGTTTGCACCACTGAAAATTTTACCAAGCCAGTGTATGCCTCCTGTCAAACTACTAGAGGAGTGTATCTACCGTCCGTCATGGACAGTTGGCAAGCTAGACCTGCTTCCTCCTGTACCTCCCATGCCATATATCCGGGACATGTAAGTTTAAGTTGCACTATTGGTAAATCAAGTTCAGACAATTGTATAAACTGCATTCAAACAGGAAATCATTATTTCCAATGGATCAGAAGAGAATTAATGACTGGTTTTAAATAGTGTGAATGGTTTTCATAGGGCAGAACTCTTTCCAATGGTTGCAATGTCACTGAAAAGGAAGTCATGAAGTAAAATTTCTTTAAGAGGGGTTAAGGACATGAAATACTTAAACATTGGAAATAGAAATCATTGCAGGGTTTGGGGGGTGGGGGAGGGGTTACGGAGTAATGCTAAAATGCTAAGAGTCATTTTAGTTTTAGCAAGTTGTTACATTGATCATGTTATCTAATTGGCACCTTATTTTAATGCAGAACTGCAGTGGCCAATATGTTATTCCGTATGAAATGTATTTTGCGTTGCACTTTGCCAACTCTTGATTTTAATTTAAGGTTAATGAATCAATTCTTCATTTTTTGCTTGTCATTGGGAATAAAAATATACTCTCTCTTTTTAAACTGATTAAATTGCAAGTAGCCCTGTTTCTTCTGTTCTGTTGGTCCTCCGTGCATCTGGTGCTTATAAGAGGCTTAGGCTTGTCTACTTCTGCACTCTGTGGCATCTCTAGCTGGCCAACATGGCTAAATGACTGTTGCACAGTTCTCATTATTTTATACTTCTTAGAACATAGAACATAGAACACTACAGCACAGTACAGGCCCTTCAGACCACAATGTTGTGCCGACATTTTATCCTGCTCTAAGATCTATCTAACCCTTCCCTCCCACATAGCCCCCTATTTTTCTATCATTCATGTGTCTATCTAAGAGTCTCTTAAATGTCCCTAATGTATCTGCCCCCACAACCTCTGCAAGCAGTGCGTTCCACGCACCCATCACTCTCTGTGTAAAAAAAAACTTACCCCTGACATCCCCTTATATCTTCCTCCAATCATCTTAAAATTATGTCCCCTCATGTTAGCCATTGTCACCCTGGGAAAAAGTCTCTGACTGTCCACTCGATCTATGGCTCATATCATCTTGTACACCTCTATCAAGTCACCTCATCCTCCTTCTCTCCAAAGAGAAAAGCTCTAGCTCACTCAACCTATCCTCATAAGACATGCTCTCCAATCCAGGCAAATCCTGGTAAATCTCCCCTGCACCCTCTAAAGCTTCCACATCCATCCCATAATGAGGTGACCAGAACTGAGCACAATACTCCAAGTGTGGTTTGACCAGAGTTCTATAGAGCTGCAACATCACCTTGTGGTTCTTGAACTCAATACCCCGACTAATTAAGGCCAACCTGCGTGGCAACCTTGAAGGATCTATGTACGTAGACTCCAAGATCCATCTGTTCCTCCACACTGCTAAGAGTCCTGCCATTAACTTTGTATTCTGTCTTCAAATTCGATCTCCCAAAGTGTATCACTTCACACTTATCCAGGTTGAACTCCATCTGCCATTATCCTCTTGAAGTTCCTGCTTTCATTGTCTTGTTGACATTCTGTACACTTTTCATCTACCATCTCGGAACGGTGAAAAGGTGGCGTTGGAATGCAGGACAGTTAGCTCCACTGTTGCCACAAAGAGAAGTTAATCTTACTGAGAGTTTAGATGTGTAACTAGCAGAATGGGTTGAACTTGCGATTACCATGTGTAAAGTTGAATCTTCTGTATCTCTCAGCTGTTGTGCAGGCTTCTTGGTTTATGATTGAATTTGACTAAATAGGCAGTAATCAGGGTAGATATAGCTGGAGAAAGCAATGCCATATTTTGTTTATAGATTGTTATGAAACTTGATATTTTAGAGGAATTGTAATAATTTATAACCAGTCCAGCCGCTGCAGTATTTTACTGATGGATGAATGTTTACTTGAAATGAATTATTCTATGTTTACAGACTGAGAAAACTGCATTTTGCCTGTTTTGTTCTTTAACTTGAATTTGAGTACACATTTAAAAACTTGAGTATGTTTTTAATTTGGGTTTAACTAATATTTCTGCTCTGTTTGCTAGAAACATTCCCAGCGTTGGCAGTGGTATGGATCAGGATTACATTCAGACTTGCACACCACAAATGCATACCCCATTTGGAGTGACGAATAGTGCTCCTCCCAGTAATAGTGGCGCTGGTGTCCTTCCATCACCTGCCACTCCACGCATCTCTGCACCTACTCCAAGAACACCAAGGACGCCACGCACTCCTCGTGGTTGTGGGGGCCCAGCTAGTGTCCAAGGCTCGTTGAAATATGAGAATTCTGATTTGTATTCACCTGCCTCCACGCCTTCAACTTGTCGCCCGTTAAATTCAGTAGAACCTGCAACAGTGCAATCCATCCCAGAGGCACACAGCCTTTATGTGAACTTAATTTTATCTGATTCCATTATGAATCTCTTTAAAGACTGTAGCTTTGACAGCTGCTGCATCTGTGTCTGCAACATGAACATCAAAGGAGCCGATGTTGGTTTATACATCCCAGACCCTACCAAAGAATCTCAGATCTCCTGCACATGTGGATTTAGTGCTGTCATGAACCGAAGGTTTGGAAACAACTCTGGGCTCTTTTTGGAGGATGAAGTGGATATCATTGGGCGAAACACAGATTGCAGTACTGAGGCTGAAAAACGATTAGAAGACCTCAGGAATGTTTCTCTTGAACAAGGAGAAGGAGGCCCTAAGGAGCCCTTGAAAGTGCCTGATGAGTTAATATTGCTACTTCAGGACCAGTGCACTAATCCCTTCTCCCCATTGAGATCAGTGGATCCTTCAATAGTGGCAAAATTGCGGACAGTGGGACCACCAGTGCGTGTGGAGGATAAAGATTATCACAGGGAATGTTATACAGCTTTGGAGCAGGGATATCAGTTCATGGAAAATACATCAGGAGGAAAGCTTGATGAAGCACTCATGAAAAACTCTTGTTTGCATCTATGGTCAAGAAGAAATGGTGAGTTGCTCTGAATTTGATGGTTAGGAGCAGAGTTCATCAGTTTTCTGAAGTAGATTATATTTGTTTCTAATTAATGATCATGTTGGATATTTTTTCATTATGATGAATAATTTTGCACCAACTGTTTTCCATTTCTGTTGATTAAGTTTTAGCGATTAAACCTAAAAGAATGCATCAAATACTCACTGATAAGTATTATGTTGAATACTTGCTACTAGATTTCAATTGTAATTTTGCAAAAGTGATCTTGGGTACAAGATAAACTAATTTAAAAATGTGATTTTTGTTTTCCTCTGGAGCTTTTTAAAACAATAAGAAATAACACAAGACAAATTATTTGGTAATTGATTCTGTGGTTCTGTGTAATGGAAAAGAATTGTCAAACTTTCAACCGTTTATAGATTGAAGAAAATGATTGGCTTCTAATTAGCTTATTTGAGAGATACTAAAACATACTCGATAATGTAGCCAATCAAATTTTTAATATTTAGATATATTATACTCTAAGTTAATAAACACTTTTATTTCCTTTTGCTCTTTCTTCATCCCCAACTCAATCATCACCCTTTGTCTTCCACCACCGTGGTTCTGTCATATTTATTAAGTTTCATTCTATTGTTTTATCTAACATTTTTTAAAATTTTGTACTTTTTTGCAAAAGTAGGATTGAGAGAATTTTTAATTAACACCTACTTTGGAAATGGGAACTGTTTTCAAGAATATTTTGCTTTAAGGATTGCTGCCATGGTTAATATTTTTTGTATTATTATAACTCTATAGAATCATAGAGTTATACAGCATGGAAACAGGCCCTTTGGCCCAACTCGTCTCTATCAACCAAGATCCCTGTCTTAAGCTAGTCCCATTTGCTTGTGTCTGTCTAAATCTTTCCTATCCATGTACCTGTCCAAATGTCTCTTAAATGTTGTAATTGTACCCATTTCTACCACTTCATCTGGCAGCTCTTTCTAGATACCCAACACCCTCTGAGTGAAAAACTTGACCCTCTGGTCCGCTTTAAATCTTTCCCTTCTCACCTTAAACCCAAGCCGTCTAGTTTTAGACACCTCTACCCTGGGGACAAGAATGACTATTTACCCTGTCTATGCCCCTTATGATTTTATAAACCTGCATAAGGTCACCCTTCGATCCTAGGAAAACACACCTAGCCCATCCAGTCGCTCCTGGATAACACATGCCCTCCAATCCAGGCAAAATCCTAGTAATTTTTTTTTCTACACCCTTTTTAACTTTATCACATTTTTCCTATAGCTTGGCAACAAGAGTTGCACACAATATTCCGAGTGTGCTCTAACCAACATTTTGTGTAACTGTAACATGATGCCCCACCCTGTCACCCCACCCCAATCCCTTTTCTGTTAGCAAATTTTCTCCACACTTTTGTGATCTTCAGTCTGTTTTTGTGTTGTTTTAACATATATAACAAATAAGGAAAGAAGAGAGAACCTGGGTGGATATATTGTTTTTTTACATCCTTGGGATGTCCCAAAATACTTTTGAAATGTAGACACTTTTGTATGCAAACACAGTTGCTTATTTTGCTTCTAAATTATTTCAAATGGCAGTGGATTAAATAACCAGGTCAAGTGGTAAGATTTGACTAGCTCACTTTTACACAAAGTACTTGCAAAAGCAGCATTTCCTTTTTATACCTGTCTGTTCAGAGATTGGAAGTCGCTGATTTATGCCACTGAGTAATGATTTAATATTTCAGAATTGGATAAGATCCCATGTCACATTCTCTGCCAGCTGCAGTGTTTTCAATTTATTTGTACTCCAGTCCCAGCTGATAATCATTTCCTGACCATTCCTAGCTGATTGAGTGAATGCAAGATTATATAATATAAAATACTTCTCTCTTTTTAACTCAGATTTTGTTCTTTGCACACATTGAATGTTATGGGATCCTCAAATGCTGTTAGGAATGAACGCTTAGTGTCTGTATTCATCTGTTTAATTAATTAGAATATTGACCCACATTAAAATAAGCAGGTTAATGTTTGATTAAAATGGCATAAGCTATGCTTGGTGTTTGTCTGTTAACATAATACTTTTTTAAAGTAAAAGGAAACTATATTCAGTTTGAAATTTTGAGAGTTACTGTTTGTGACAGTGAAATTTGTTTTTTTTTCTCTCCAGCTGTGGATGTCAGTATGCTGTGTTCACAAGATCTTCTGCGCCTGCTTCTCTCACTTCAACCTGTTCTGCAGGATGCCATTCAAAAGAAACGAGCAGTTAGGTCATGGGAGAGCATTCAGCATGTGCAAGGGCCGCTCACTTGGCAACAGTTCCACAAATTGGCTGGTCGGGGATCTTATGGTAAAACACCTTCTACTTTAACTTGCTTCTGTTGGATGTAGAATATTTGCAGTATTGTTCATGCAAGTTATTGGAGCAGTGTTAATCAGTGCTTTAATCTGTGTAAGTTCATCATGAATTCATGATTACCAATAGCAGTGTATGTAAATATAACAACTTGTAATGTAGCAAAGCATCTCAAGGTGCTTTACAAGGGCATATCATTATCATCAAAATTGGATATTAAACTTTTAGGTGATGTATAGGGAGATGGCCAAATGCTTTGGTCAAAGAGGTTGGATTTTCAAGTATCTTAAAGGAGGAAAGAGAGGCAGTGTGACTTAGAGAAGATTTCCAACATTTAGGGCCTTGGCAGTAGAAAGTGTAGCATCATGCTTGAATAATAATCTGGAGGTGATCAAGAAATCAGAATTTGAGGATCAATTTAGGGCTGAAGTTGTCACCTTAGGCAGTCCCTTGGGACTAAGGACAACTTGCTTCCACTCTGATATTGTGGTTCTAATGAGGTTGGTGTAGAACCTCAGACTCTCCACAAATTGGGACAGGATGTGTCTAGTGAGTTGATGGTTTGTAAAGTGGCATACTCCTCCTGCTGTTTACCCTGGGCTCCCAGTGCATGGACTCAAGGATCCCAATACCATCCTGAATGCTCCTTCTCTGAGCCATTAAGGGCCATGGATTCCGGGGTGTCAATGGGGAAGTTGCATTTTCTTGAAGAGGCACATCCTTGAATCTTTTTCATCTTCAACTGGAATCCCTTCCTGTGACAGAGTTTGGAATAGAGTGTCTGTTTGGGAGTCTGTTGTTGGGCATGTGAATGATGTGGTCTGCCAGAAGAACTGATTGAGAGTGATTAGGGCTTCAGTGCTGAGAATGTTTGACTTGAGAGATGTTGCTTTGCTTTATCCTTCCAGATTTGGAGGATTTTATGGATACAGCGTTGGTGGTATCTTTCTGGTGCATTGAGGTGGCTGCTGTATGTAGTCCAGGAGATCAAGGATTACCTGCTGCCTAGTAGACCACATGTTTTGTGCCAAGTTTGAGGTCTTGAGCTGGAAACCCCCTCTTCCTCAATTGGCTAGTGACTGTGCTGGCCTGTTGAAGGTGTTGGTGATTTCATCATTGATGTCTGTTTTCTCTGAGATACAACTCCTGAGCTGTGAGAAGTGGTCCATGGTTTTCATGTGAGTCTTTGTGGTTGGAGGGCAGTGTTGGACTGTGGGGTCAGATTGGTAGAGGACCTTGACTTGAGGATATTGTATGTAATGGTCATTCTATCAAGTACTTCAGTGAACAGGGTGGAGTAGATTAGAGTGGGTGGCTGTGGCTGAGGGACATGAAAACCAGAATGAGAATTTTCAAATTCTGTTTAGCTATAACCAATTGTAGATTGGCGAGCACAGAGTTGATGCATATTTGTCAGGATACACTCAGCAGAATTTTGGATGACATTATATTTATAGAGAAATGGGAGGTGGGCCAAGGAAAAGTTAGGACTGTCAGTTCCAGAAGTAATAAGTGCATGATGAAAGTTCCTGCAGCAGGTGCACTGAGGTATTGTCCCTTGTTACCCTACTCTAATTTTGGGCAAGGGGCTGCAGCATGGAGTCAGGTACTGACCACTATGTTATTACTTCATCTTTACTTGGAGGTAATTTCTTCTCTATATATATCAGACAAGCAGCCTGATCCCTTTTTTTTGGACTAGTAGGATCCAAAATGATTTGGTGAGTTCTCCCTGTTCTACTCTCCCTACCTTCAAACTTTTTGAAATTATTTATAGGATGTAGGTGCAGGCAAGGCCAAATTAAATGGCCATCTCTATTTGCCTTTATGGGAAGTAGTAGTGGGTAGCTGCTTTCTTGAATTGTTCTAGTCCTTATGATGAAGGTACTCCTGAGTAATATTAAGGAATTTTGGATTTTGAATCATGACGGTGAAAGAATGGTGCTATATTTCCAATTCAGCTGTGTGTGTGCAAAGGGGATACTGGAGATCATGGTGCTCCCAAGCATCTGTTGCCCTTATCCTTCTAGGTTGCTGAAGTCACAGGTTTAGAAACTCTATTGAAGGAATGTTGGCAAGTTGACGCAGTGTAACTACTGAAGTGCAGGAAAAGTTTCAGTAATTCTCATTGCATCCTATTTTTGTTGAATTTTCAATTTTGGAAGTGGGGGGTGAGAAAGTTGATTTCTAGCAAAAAATATATATAGAATTGAGTTTTCTGATAGCCCGATCAGCTTTTCATATGTACATGGTTAAGTGTCTCTTAGTAGATTCTAGAATTAAGGTGAATTGCAGCCTTAGAAGCTGGAGCAAATTAACCAGCCTCTTTTTGAGGGGAAGATTTTATTGTTTTTTGCAAGTTTAAATCAGATTAAACTACTGGTAATTTGCAATGCTTATTGAGAAGCTTAAAGCAGATATTAGAAAGTTATTTTTTTGAAATGGAATTATGCAATTGTCTTTTGAAATTTAAAGTGCAAGGATAGAGTAATATCTTTCATTTCAGTAAAAACTACACAACATTTTTTTAATGGACCAAAGCAGTACAATATGCTATTTATATTTTTTTGATGCATATACAAAGCTTCCCTAAACAATGTCATTAAAAGCAATGATGAATGTAAATTAAATTCTATTGTGCTGCTGGAAATTTGGCAACTGGATTAATTGCTAGTTGCTGATCAGAGTTTGTAGCTTTCAAATTTTACCTTATTTCTTTCCCTTGTTTTGTACCTATTTTTAGGTGTTTATCAATTTTATCAAGTATGCATTGCTGGTAACTTATTTTTTTTCAAATTTTAAACATTGGGTGAACTAAGAGCATTTGAAGCAAATTTTAACACACAATCTGTGGAAATGGTAGCTGGAAATTTTAATTCTATTGATTTTCATCATGTATATGTTTACAAAGATTGTGGCAGAGACATTTTAGGAGACCTGGAGAGCTGATGAATTCTCTTTGGATGAGGTCTTATTCTGTGTTCCAATCAGTTGAGGTCGACTGTGGCTTTAGGACAGATGTATTTCAGTTCTCCTGGGTGTTACTGAACAAACTCTGGTTGTCGGATTCCTCTGTTTAATTTGTCCATGTATCGTAAATAAGAAATTTGAAATATGGCATGTAATCCATGAATTCAGTGCCAATCTGCTATTCTTTATGTTGTATCATATATATTCAGCACATAGAAACTAATCATAATGGTATCTTATAACTTTAAATTTCACAATTACTGATCATTAAGGATGATTTACACATGGTTAAGTGTCTCTTAGTAGATTCTCCTAGAATTAAGGTGAATTGCAGATTTAGAAGCTGGAGCAAATTAACCAGCCTCTTTTTGAGGGGGAACTAGAAATGTAATTGTCAAAATTCAATTCTTTTGAATCTCCAACAATATCAACCTGAATTTTAAGTATTGCAGGAAAATGGAATTGTTGAAAGTGAATATAGGGTTGTGAGAATTAGAAGGAATAATGTGTTAATGGTTTGAGCTGTACTGTTTCTGTGGTATGGTGGAGAATTTAGAGTGTGGAATTACAAGAAGGGTAGGTAGACTTTAGGAGCTGCCAATTTCCAAGGACTTTGGAGAAGGAAAGAAGTTTGGAGTTCATGAATGTGTTTTATTTTCATAGACTTGGGATTGATAGTTTCAAAACAAAGTAACAGTAGCCTGAGGGGAGAAATTAATTTACAGTATCATTTTATGTCCTAGTCTGAAACAGAAATTGGATTTTTAATTTCATGAGATTAGAGTTGAAAGAGCAGAAAGTGGATCTCATGAACAGTAAATTTGCAGAAACGAAGAGGGCAGATGAGTAAGAAATTGAAGCAAAGCCCAAACTGCTGGAGGACACAGGGTCGAACAACATCTGTGGGGGGGACGGGACTTTTATCAACTACCTTACTTATCAAATTCTAGTACTTGTAGCCCTTGTGTCCCTGTTTATCACCCTCTTCACTCCCCCCCCAAAATCTGGATCCAACTGCTTTTTTTTTCCTTGTTTGCTTCCTTCTATCACCTACCTGCCTCTGTCTCCACAATCCACCCCCCCAGCTCCTTCTGCCCATCATCCCTGCCCTTCCTTGATCTATCCATCTCTTTCTCTCTCTCTCTCTCTCTCTCTCTCTCTCTCTCTCTCTCTCTCTCTTCTCCCCCCCCCCCCCCCCCCCCCGCCCCATAGAGGCTAATGCTCCCTCTCTACTCTGTCTTGATGCAGAGTCCTCAACATGAAGCATCAACAATTACCAAACGCCCCCCCCCCCCCCCCCCCCCCCCCCCCCCAAAACACACAGATACTCTTGACCTGCTGACTTCTTCCAGCAGTTTGATTTTTGCTCCAAGTTCCACCATTTGCAGTTTCTTGTGTCTCTGGATGAGAAACTATGTTCAGGAGCTAGGACAGGGTGAACCTTGGGTTAGAGTTGGTCTGGTGAATGAAGGAGGGGGGGTGTCAAGACGCCGAATGGATGGTCTAGTTTTCTGCAATGTGAATATTGTTCAGACTGTGGTTGTGCTAACCTGGCTAATGCTGATGAAGGTCAAAGTCAGAAGTTTGCTTCTGAAAATATGAAATAAAAGTTGCTTACTTTATCAAAACTACTTTTTACATTTAAAGGATTGGATTGTTGTAGCTCTGTGTTTCCCAGCATTGCAACTATATTTGTATTATGGAGACCATTTTGAGCTTGAGAATTTCTTCCTTTTAAAGATAATTAATTTTGATTAATCTATGTTCCATCTATCATGGAATGGTACTAGTAATAGATTTTGTACCAAGAGAACCTGCATTTGTAGTGTATCTTAGGATGCTTAGAAGCACTTTACAACCAGTGAATTGTTTTAAAATGAGTCATGTTTGGTAATTAGTAAGTTGGTGCACATCAGGACCCCAGAAATAACAATGAAATAACAACCAGTTAATCGTCTGCAATAAAAGACAATCAGAGTTAGTGGTGAGCTCATCTGCTCCTTTTTAAAAAATCCATTAGATTTTTTTTACGGTAACCCTAGAGCTTAGAGAGGACTTTGTTTAGCATCCTTTCTGAACATTTCTCATTTTTACATGGAAGTGTCAGCATAGATTGTGATTTTTAAAAACTCTGGGGTGGATTTGAACCCACACCTTCTGATTTGAGCAAGACTGCCAAACTCAAACTAAGTACTTTATGCTGATCCTACAAAAGGAATAATCTTAAAGAGCATTTGCTTTTTTTTTTGGAGTAGTTTTGACAATATTGTGATCTAAGTGCTTCAGAATGAGATGTTTTACGTAAGCAATTGTGGTAGCTGTTCTGTATCAGTGCTATTTGGAAACAACAGGGTAAGTGACCATATTGTGTTTGAAAGTAAATGGGCAGGAAGGCAAAATAATTGCCCACTCATCACATGGTAAGGATTCCAAGATTCTTTATGTTTGAAAGATGCCTTATTCAAAGACCAGCAGTAGAGCATTTACAGCATTGTTCAAGGTGACATAGTACATGCATACCAATAGTAGTATTACTTGTGTGGAAGAATACATAGATGTAGATTGAAGAGACCAAAATATCTATTTTCCTATTGTAGTTTGTGTTACTTGTCTCCTGGCATGAGACTTAAACTAAAGGGATGTTGTCAACCAGACCTGTGGTTATAAATTGCAGCTACACCATGCAAAGTTTCAGCTTTTAATTGATAAAGAGAAGTAAAGCAGAAGGGCCTAAAGTACTGATAATTTGAGCAAGTACGTCTCAACTAATAGGCTGTTTCCTCAACACAGGTACAGATGAGTCTCCAGAGCCATTACCCATCCCAACATTTATGTTGGGTTATGAATGCGATTTTTTGGTGTTGTCACCATTTGCATTGCCGTACTGGGAGAAGCTGCTCCTTGAGCCATATGGATCACAGAGGGATATTGGGTATGTGGTGGTTTGTCCAGAAAACGAAGCGCTTTTAAATGGAGCAAGGAGTTTCTTTCGTGATCTCAGTGCAGTCTACGAGGTAAGTCATCATTTAAAAGCTAAATTCCTTTTGCCTCTTAAGTTGACAACGTGATGGTTTGAGTACAAACCACAATGCAAAATTATTGCTGAGAATTTCAGAAATGTTGTTGCTTGAAATTTAGTCCTGCAGACTTGGACAGCACAGGCCTATCTCAAAATTGCTTCCTGATGGCATCATGAAAGTGGGGACCAAAGCAGCCTTGAAAATTGCAGAGCAGCCGGTAATTGACTGGTTCTCTCAGCACTGTGTGAACACCAGCAGTGAAGCATTTTCCAAACTGAAACTTTATGCTCAAGTATGCAGACATGATCTAGGTGAGTACTTGTTACCAAAGTAAAGTTAACATCATAATTTCTTGTCACGTAATTATAAAATGATCTAGCACCTTTTTCATGTGGCCCTATTAACTGATTTCTAATACTGAATCAGGCAACATATTGAAAATTGAAATTTGTTCTTTTTAAATTAGGCAGATTTCACAGTTGACTGTCTGTGTGCCATTGCTGCCTTGTATAGAAAAGCTTTAGGACTCTGGTTTCACTCTCTTTTTACTAGCATGTGCTACTTACTAAGTCTTGGAAACGTGTTAACATCAGATATATGCTAGAAGTCAATATCCACAAAAAAAAGTTAACATTTTTGGTTAAGGGCATTTATCAAAAGATCTGGACCACAAAGTTAACCGGAATGTGTCCTTCCCTTTAAGGATTCTAGCAAATGTGTGTACTTCCAGTAGTAGTTGCTTTTATCCTAGGAGTATTTTTGATCCAATGTTTGAGAGAGTTTAAATTAACATGAATTTATTTTATGTATTTTGTAAGAAACTTACAACCATGCTTATTTTTTTAAAAATATAATGCATTAAAAAATTATATTTTCTTGTTGTTTCAGGCCCATATCTTGCTGGTCAAACACTGGACAGTTCTTTGTTGTCACAACCTAACCCAGTTTCCCCACCCAGTCGGTCCACTACTTCTCAGACTCCATTACAGAGTTCTACTGGGGCTTCATCTGCTGCAGCCTCTAACTCCACTCCTGTACTGGCCGGTACTTTAACAAACACTGCTGTAGCCTCCACGGTTGCCGCTGCCACTTCGAGTGTGCCCTTGGCCAATGCATCATCTGCTGTAAAACAGTCTTCCTCCTTTTCATCCTTTGCACATTTGAACAACTCCTCTAGTGCTGTGACGACGCAGGGATCAGCCACCCAGAGTGGACAACTATCCCAGCAGAATACTGGAACATCCAGTGACTCGGCAACAGGTGGAACAGGGCAGCAGCATCAGGATCCTCCAGAGAGGTTAGAGAGTTGGCACTTTAAAATATTCTGATTTGTGAATATTTTGCATGTGAATGGACTGCACCTTATGCATCTGCTATCCTTTTCACATGGAAATACTAAGGATATTTGTTACTATTTTTGGATGCAAACCAGATTATAACAAAGTTGGTTTCCATTCTAATCCATAAAATTCCAAGAGACATCTTTCATGTACAAAGTGGTGTATCGGATTTGACAGGCTTCCCCCCACCAATAAATATCACATAAACATGCAGTACAAGGTAAACAATTATATAATTTTTAGTACCTGGGCATGGCTGGCAAGACCAGCATTTATTGTTCATACCTGATTGCCCTTGAGAAGGTGCTTTCACAGTGCGGTTGGGTCACGAATTCTACAATTTAGACCCAGCGTCGATATTGGAAGAGGATAAATTTCCAAGTCAGGATGGTGTGCAACTCTAACAACCTCCCCTTGAATTCATGGGATTACCATTGCCAAGTCCTGAATTATTAATGTATGGGGAATCACCATTGACCAAAAGTGCAACTGAATCAACTACATAAATACTGTGGTTATGAGAGCAGGACATTGGCTGTGTATCTTGCAAAGCACATCTCTCCAAAGAGTGACACCCCAAATACGTTCCACCATCTACAAGATGGAAGTCAGGAATGTAATGAAATATAGAGCTGTTCTCAGTACTGCAGATGTGGTCTAACCATAGTTTGGTAATATAATTTTTCTTGTATGCTTTGATGGTAATAAATAGGAATAAGTGGTGGGAATAATGCTGAAATGCATCTTATAAGAACCTTTCATTTTTTTTGTATACATTTTGTATAATTTAGATTCCTCTTATACAAAAGTGTTTGTCTAGATCACAGATCTAAGAGATTACATACAATCCAATTGGAATATAAAAGCCTTTTGAGTTGGAGCCTGAAGTATTTACGAACCCTCTAACTTGAGCAATTTATATGCCATTATATCTGCCTGTTTGGTTCAATTATCCCAGGGTGTTACATAGCCTTGGTTTTAAAGGGATATGTCAGATAAACATCACAACTGTTGTCCAGACTTTTTGACAGCAACACAATCTATTACGATGGGATGAATCAGAAGAGGCATTAGTAATACTGCCTTAGTAGTACTGATGTGTCACGCAGAAAATCACTTCTACATGTATTTTTTTTTTGTCTCCCACTGATAGTCACCCAAAATACAGGGTTATTGTAGAATACAGATAGTAATCTGTGCCCTTGATATAATCAGTGAACAACTGTTAATGGATTACTGGATTTCCCTCAGAAATAGAAAATTGGCTTTAGTTCGCTATTCAGATCTTCACAGAACCATTGAATTTGTTTTTGTCGTAGAGCCCTCCTTGGCTCACTGATTCATTTTTATGTTTTGTATTACTCTTTGGTGAGGAGATAGTTGGGGGTATTTTCTTTTCCTCCTTGGATTTTTGAGGAGCTGGAGATAAGATTGCTCTCCTGATTTCTCTGTAAAATAGAATGTGAGTATTTACTAACACTGAACCACCAAAGTGATAAACATCTTTCTGGTGGAGCTTTAAACCCACATGTGCCTTGATTTTGTTAAAAAGGAAGCTGTCACAAAAGATTAAATATTTTCTGTGTACCATGGAAACAAAATAGCAGGAGTCACAGAATACTGCTTGTGTGCAATTCCAGCTTATAAGAGACCTGATAGTAACAAGTCTTTGTATGTCTATGACAGAGAATGTATTTTGGGGTGGCCAGTCAAGAGGAAGGAGAGGAACCAATAAAAATAAATAATTATTTTGCGTTCAGAAGGAATGAGTTATTTTCCAGGCATCAGTGATACCAGCTTGGGTATAGTATAGAACTCCCTCTACCCAGCCCCAGTGATATGATGTGCTTCAGTCCTAATCTCAGAGAAACATGTTAGGAGACATTATGATTTTGTTTCCCATATCTGCCATCCTTTGCTTGATTTGACTATGCCATTAGTACCATATTTTGCACTAAAGCATAAGCCTACAATGAACTGGACTAGGACAGGCTAAGTTGATTGCCCTAGGGATCTTCCCATTCTTTTGTCTCCTCTCTCCTTTCATTGTGAATTTGAATGTGTTATAGAAATGAAAACAATTGGCTTTTCTCACATTTCCTTGCAACATAGAAAGTGGTCATTCTGCCCATAATGTATACTGGCTCTTGGAACATGCAGATTGTTCTAACCCCCACTTATTTCCCTATAACCTATTCTCTCTCAGCTGCTCATCAATTCCTCTCTGACTCTTCTGTCACCCACCTACAATAGGGGCAGTTTATAGTAGCCAATTAACCAATCAACCAACACATCTTTGGGATGGGGGAAGAAACTCAACCATCCGGGGAAACTTGCAGTATCATATGGAGAAGGTGCAGACTCCACACAAGTAGCACCCAACGTCGGGATTGAACCTGGGTCACTAGATCTGTGTGTCAGTGGCACTTAATACCATTATACCACTCTTATTTTGTATTGATACTGAGGCATTTTGATTAATCAGCAGTTCATGTGCTGATTTTGATTCTTTTTGTTTGCATTTCAGCACCATGGAAAGGGATAAAATTGGGGTCCCAACAGAGGGGGAATCCCATGCTGTTACTTACCCACCGTCTATTGTTGTGTACATTGTGGATCCTTTTACATATAATACAGAAGATGAAAGTTCGTCGTCTTCAAATGTTTGGGCACTCGGGCTATTACGCTGCTACTTAGAGATGATCCATTTCTTGCCCCAGAACATCAAAAATGCAATATCCGTGCAGGTGGGTGCAGGTCTTTAAGATGTGAAAGTGACTGCAGAAGAGAAACTGGTGCACTGCATTTTATAATATAGACAGTTCCTTTTATATTGTTGCAGGATTTGTTTTAGTATTCAAAGAATAGCTCTTATGCATGTCTAAGATCTGTATGCAGTGTGTGCAGTAACCTCTCTGTAGGAACCCACATAATGGTATTTGTTTTGTGTGCTAGGGTGGTGGAACATTATTTGTAGTTCAGAGATTATCTGATGTTGGGGTGATTTTAAAAAAGGTAGCTTTGGAGCACTAGATGCACGATCACAGCAAGGTAATATTTGGAGAATCGTTTACTCTTATGGTGACTTATTACAGAATCAACTTGTTCCTAAATATTAGCTATTACCCACCTGGCCTATCAATTATCTAGAATGTCTGGAATGAGGAGAATCTCATTTTTTTTCAGATCCCAGTACCTCATACTAATTTTTAATATATCCCAGCAATAAGTTAATTATGAAGGTCTTCTGAAAGTCCACATGCACCAAATACCTTACTGGTTCTCCCTTGTCCTTCTAAGTACAATCTCAGATTCTGAATTAGAATATCAGAATCTGGGACTCAAAATCTCTGCCCAATCGTATTGTTATTTTCTAAAGACCTGGTTCATAGTAAATAGATTCTAGTATTCTCTACTAATAGTAAAGCTCTGATAATCCACCATCTGATTGCTTGGAAATTGGAAATCCTGCTTGTCTCGTATCTGCCTCGCTGGGAACCCCATTTCCTGTGCTCCCTTTGGACTCACCAGGGCCCCTGTTTCCCATGTTCCCTTTGAATTTACTTGGTTCATTGGAAAATTTATTATATTACTGTGTAACATCTAACAAAAGTGAATTAAAAGTGTGTTGGGATATTAATAGGCATAATAACCAATCAACTTGAAAATCTCTCAGCCCAGCGCCATCAAAGTCCCAAGGGTGTTGGATTATTGGAGTTTTACTGTACTGATGTTTCAGTACAGTTACAATACTGGTATCAACCTGATAATGTAGAAAATTACCAGATGTGTCCTGTTCACAAAAAGCAAGACAAATCCAATTCAGCTAGTTACCACCCAGTTAGTCCGCTTTCAGTTGTCAGCAAAATTACATCTATAGTGCTATCAATAACCTAAACATAGATGCTCATTTTGGGTTTTGCTGGGGCTTCTTGGCTCCTGACCTCCTCATAGCCTTGATCCAAATGTGGATCAAAGTGTTCAATTCCAAAGGTGAGAGGGGAAATATCTTCTGAGAGTGACTGCCCTTGACATCAAGAGAACATTTGACAAATTGTGGCATCAATTTGTGCCCTGGCAAAACTGAAGCCAGTGGGCATCGAAGGGAATGCACTCCAGTGGCTGGAGTCGTACCAAGGAAGATGGTTGAGGTTGTCAGAACTTGATCATTATTCCCACTTTATCAAGGTTATCAATCTTAAACAGGATCTCTGTTTCTCTTTCCACAGATGCTGTCTGACCTTCTGAATATTTTCTGCAGTTTTTGTTTTTATTGACCATGATACTTTGGTTAAGTAGGGAAAGGTGCCAGGTTATGTTCCTCTCTATCCTGCTGTAGCTGTAAAAAAAAATGTGATTTATATAAGTATTCTGCAAAGATATTTTAAAATATAGCCTATTGTATTTAACCCATATATTCATCAGTTTCTAAACCTCTAGACCTGCCTTTTTCTTTAAATCTCCTTGCTTTTCTCTCTATTTCTAGTGTTCCTATCGTGCCCCTGTTTCATCCCCGTACTAACACTTGGCCATGTTAATGCTGATCTAATGTTTTGCCTGTGTGCAGGGATTCTCCCCACATCCACTCGTGACATTTAGTGCCACTATTCTGGGAAAACCTCTGTATTTATATCTGGTGAGCAGTGCTATGGAAAATCAACTAATTCTTAATGCATTCTGTTAAGATCTTGTCATTTGATATTCCTATTAACGTTTCAAATTACTACAGTTTTTAGAACAAGTTGGAACATTAATAACACAACAATACTTTGAAAGTCACTAGGTTTAGTTTGGCTGGAAATGTTTGGAGCAGGCAACTTGTTTGAACTGTTTTTTCAGCTTGTTTACACATAATCTGCATGGTTTGATCTTCTGCTGTACAGAATCTGAACAAAATAACGAATCCGTGTGTGTGTATTTGTGACCAAACTGCTTCTGTGCCAAGAGCAATTGGTCTGAGGCCAACAGAGTATCTGATTCTTGTTTTTTTGGTTAGATGCTTAATATTTGATAAGAATTTCATAATTTTGTGTTGTTTGAAGCAAATATTAACACTGTTCACACAGCATTTTCTTTTTCCCTTTGGGATGGGTGGAAATGGGAGCATTGTATTAAAATGACCTGTGCTTTGGTGACATTCCTTGGTTATGGCATGTAACGAAGGAAAAGAGATGGCTTGTAAAGTAAACTGGCAGGTTACCAATTGAAAATGTTCTTGCTTAGATGGTGAGGAGAGAAGTCGTCTTATGCTAACCATGTTTACCAACAGTAAACTCAGCAGTAGCAGAGACTGGAAGCATCCACAATCCCAAATCTGCAAACGTTCTCCTTTCATAAGAATACAAGGAATAGAAGCCCCACACGCTGCTCTGTGATTCAGCAAGATCATGGCTCAGCAGCACTTTGCTGCACTAACCCCCCCCCATCTCTCAATTCCTTTTTATCTAAATATCTACTGATTTCCAGTGTTCTCCCAAAATAATTTAACCAAAGCTTTAAGTACCTCTAGTAATGCTCTCCTTTCTACGACAGCTACCAAGTTATAAATACATGCATTTTATTAACCAGAATGACTGTTTTTGTTTAATCCTGACACCTCTTTGGTCTTCCACTGTTCCTAGCTTTTGCACCAGTTTAAATATGTGGGCATCCTTTCACTTTGGTTCAGAAAGGACAACCATGCACTTTATTGAAATCTGTTAGAACATAGAACAGTACAGCACAAGAACAGTACAGCACAGGAACAGACCCTTCGGCCTACGGACCAAATTAAATGAATCCCATGATCCCTTCATTCCCTGCATGTCCATGTGTCTGTCTAAATGCCTCTTAAATTTTGCTACCATATCTGTTTCTTACCACCTCCCCAGCAGCACATCCCAGCCACCTATTGTGTAAATAAAAACACTTGCCTTGCACGTCCCCTTTAAGAGCGCCAATGTTTACAGCCACTGACTGGTTGAACGTCAGTTCTTCCGGTGAGTTGCCTCGAAGGGATCAGTATTCAGAGAGTATCAACGAGAGAGATAAAAAATTGGGGGGGGGGGGGGGGCGCACAGGCAATATTAATATATAAACGGGGACCTCTGGGGATAGTCAATGTTTACATGGATTCACCGTAAGTGTCTTAACATTTAAAGGGACTAAACTGAACATACCTTAAAGATATGCCCTCTAGTATTTGATTTTTCCATCTTGGGGGAAGAAGGCCGACTTTGTACACTATCTGTGCCTCTCATAATTTTACATACTTCTATCAGGCTGCCCCTCAGCCTCCAACACTCTAGAGAAACAATCCAATTTTGTCCAACCTCTCCTTATAGCTATACTCTCTAATTCGAACAACATTCTGGTGAGCCTTCTCTGTGCCCTCTCCCATGCTTCCACATCCTTTTTTGGTGTGGTGACCAGAACTGCACACAATACTCCAATGTGGCCTAACCAAAACTTTTATACAGCTGCAACGTGACCTCCTGACTTTTATACTCAACACCCCGACCAATAAAGGCAAGCATGCTGCTTGCCGCCTTTACCACCCTATCTACTTGTGCTGCCACTTTTAGGGATTTATGGATTTACACCCCAAGTTCCCTCTGTCCATCAGCGTTCCTATGAGTCCTGCCATTTACTATATACTTGTTGCCTGCGACACATCACACTTGTCCAGATTAAACTCCATCTGCCATTTCTCCTGGCCATATCTCTGACTGATCTATATCCTGCTGTATCCTTTGACAATCTTCTTCACTATCCACAACTCCACCAGTTTTTGTATTGTCTGCTAACTTTCAGCCAATCTACATTTTCATCCAAGTCATTTATTTGTATCACAAGCAACACAGCACTGATTCCTACAGGACATCACTGGTCACAGACCTCCAGTCAGAGGAACGCCCTTCCACCATTACCCTCTTCCACAGCCAAGCCAGTTTTAAATTCAGTCTACCAAGTCACAGCGGATCCCATTTGCCTTAATCTTCTGGGTCAGCCCAGCATGAGGGACCTTGTCAAATGCCTTACTAAAGTCCATGTAGGCAATATCCACTGCCCTACCCCATTAATCGTCTTTGTCACCTCCTCAGAAAACTCAATCGTTCTTAAGACATGACCTGCCCCGCACAAAGCCATGCTGTCTTAATAAGACCATGCTTTTCCAAATGTGAGTAAATCATATCCTTAAGAATTCTCTCCAATAGCTACCCTCCAGTCCTCTGGGACCTTGCCTGTGGCTAGAGAGGGCACTGTCAATGGCCTCCTCTTTTGCTGCTCTCAGATAGGTCCCATCAGTCCCTGTGGACTTTCCATCTTCATATTCTTCAAGAGACCCAACGCCACCATCTTCATTATGTCAACGTGCCCTAGAATATTAGATAACCCACACTGATCTCACTGTCCTTCATGTCAATCTCTTCAGTGAATACTAATGCAAAATATTTGTTTAGTACCTTGCCCATTTCCTTTGGCTCCAGACATTATATTCCTTCCAGTTTATTCATGAAAAAATAGCCATTTAGGCAAGAAACTAAAAGGACTGCCAGTAATGCTGAGCTACAACCCAGTGAAAGATTTTGCTTTCCTGTGCTTTGTTGTTATTCTACAGAATAGTGTCGATTTGCATTATCATGGTGTCTTCTAGGATTTCATGGCATTCCAAACTGCTGTGAATTATTTTCAAAGTATAATCATGGTTATGTGGGAATTAGTTGATTCTCCCTCTGGCACCACTGGCTATTCCCAAATGGAAATTTAAAAATTTGGTCCCCTGCATTGTTCTTGTATATTGGAGGATTGGTATTCTGAAACTTAGTTGCCCTAGTTAAAGAATAGACCAGTGTACCTTATTCAGGCTGGAACTTTACTGAGTATTAGATTAAGATTCAATAAGAACTCAATTTTGGATTTTTCATCCATTTCTCTTTGCAGATCGTTCCATGTCAGTATCTTTTGCAACCTGTGAAAAAATGATGATCGACACCTCTATTCCCAGCACCTTAAATCACTGGCATTTTCTGTGTTCACTCAATGTCGGAGATCCTTACCACCTTCCACCTACGTCAAAGCACTGACTGGCTTTGGCCCAGGACTGGCCTTAGACAGCACCTTAAAGAGTCCAGATGTAAGTAATGTGTTTGACTATCTTTTCTAACAAATATTCTTCATTCAATGTTTTGCACGTACCAAGGGAGTCTAGTGCAATTCTGGGTAGCTCCAGGGGAAATGCTACTGATAGTACAACAATAACTTTGTTTGTTTTCCTTAGATCTAAATTGTATGTGTTGCTCCTATAATTGTTTTGCAAGAAATGGATGTGTTACATTTTTTCCATTGGGCCAGATTGGCACGTACCCAATTAAACTTGGCCATTTTGAGGTGCCCAGCTTAACATCTATTCATTTTGGTAAAGATGTTCTGCATGTCAGAAACAAATGGCATTTTCTGCTATACAAACATGCTTCGGGAACAGGAGTATGCACTCGGCCCCTCAAGCATGCTCTGCCATTTAATAAGGTCATGGCTCATCTGTTTGTATCCTCAACTCCACATTCCTGTCTACCAGTACTAACCTTTCTCCTTGTTAATCAAATATCCAGTTACCTCTGACTTAAAAATATTCAAAGGCTCTGCTTCCACCATTCCATGAGATAGAGAGTTCCAAGGTCTCTCAATCCTCTTGAGAGAAAATGTTTTGCCTCACTTCTGCAGGGAATGGGAAATGGGACCCTACAACTTTTGGGATGTAAATTATTAGGTTCTGGGGATTTGTCAAGCTTCTGCCACAATAATTTTGCTAGTATTATTTCTTTATGAATATTTATTTCTTTCTGTTCATCTCTTTCACTGGACCTTACATTGTGTCTTCCTTTGTGAAGACAAAATCAAAGAGCGTTTAATTGTTCTTTTCATTTCTTTGTTCCCAATTATAATTTGCCTGATATCTGATTGTAGAATTAGAGTATCTTTCTTAACCCATATGTAATGTCATAAAGGGAAAGCAAGGTGGCAAACAAACCAGGATTGCACAGAAAAGATTGGGAACTTGGATCCAGAATTATCTGCCATTGAAATTTGGCTGTTAATGAATTTGAGCGTAGTCGGTATTTTGATATTCCTAACTCGTACATGGATGTGCAAAGTTACCAAGCACACTGACAGTGCTCATTGCTGGTGGTGACGTCCAGCTGGAGAGAGAGGACGTGGAGGCCAAGCAAGTAAACATCAACTTAACTGATGGCACTTAAAATTGGCTTCATTTTTAGTCTTTCTGTATTGTGTTAGCTGGATAACACTATTACCACATAACACTTCTACCACAAAGGCAATGCTGAAGAATATTGTTTCCTCATTGGCACTGAGGCAGTTCTGCAATTATCTGACATCTTGGATTGAGGTTGTTATTTAGTTCTGCTGAGCTGGTGTAGTACAGTTCAGGTTTAATCTAATATGTCCAATGACCACTGTGAATTTCCCACTCGTCGGATACTCACACCGTACACCAGATAATTGAAAACAAAGTTGCCTTCCTCAGTAAAACCATGTGCTGTTAGGAATTGGGATGACTCCAGAAATCTTCTCTGTGATACACAGGATTGGGAAAGGGCTCGGGACCTCCACTTTTTATTTGTGGCACAATAAGAGGTGCACTTAATCACTGAGCTATTTGTGGAGTTGAAGTATTTAAAACACAACCTAATTCTGAACCTGTCTGTTTTTCCCTACAGAGGCCGGAGTATTTGCGCATTTATAGCCCACCATTTATTTTGGCTCCTGTGAAGGATAAGCAGACTGAGCTGGGGGAGACATTTGGAGAAGCTAGCCAGAAGTACAATGTTCTTTTTGTTGGTTATTGCTTGTCACATGACCAGAGGTGGCTGCTTGGAACATGTACAGATCTCTATGGAGAACTGCTGGAAACCTGCGTCATTAATATAGATGTACCAAACAGGTTTGTAGACTTTTGGAAAATATCAAAATATGGACTAATTCACCCTGTCTAGTCAAAAGTCAGCCTAGTGGCCCAGACTGGTGGCAGTACTTTCCATTCAGTGTTCATATAGCAAGGTTAGTCTATGCTGAATATATTCAGACACTAAAAGAAATTAGGTATTAGAAGCTATCGCCAAGCACAAGATAAACTCATTGAAAATATCCTGTAAAATACTGCTTAACTGCTCCTATTAAGAGGTAAAAAGTTGTGTGGGCCTTGGGTAGAATTGGCAGTACCTCAGCTTTGGATTTCGTAGAGCAGACTTGTGTCACTCTTGATAGTAATGAGATTTTTTTGAGGATTATTTTTTTGCAAACACCTCGTTTTTGTGTGTGATTTGAGATGGGGAAGATAAGAATTAGTCCCTTTTAAGATGTTCCAATCAACCTCCGTTACCGTTGAACACATATGGTACTGCCTCAAGGCCAGTAATCTCAAGAGTTCTGTTGTGAACCTACCTGTCGGACCATTTCATGACTCAGTTTATTGATTGTTTGGAGTGCTATAGGATTGTGCTTTGGCTCCTGTTTTCATTGTAGGTTTTTTATGTAATCCTTTTCTTCCACTCAAAACTCAATGCTAGGAAATTTCTTGAGCTACGTAAGGGCTTAACTAGTAGGTGTCACTACTCCTTCATGGATCCAAATCAAAGTCCTGTGTAGTTTGCTCAAACAAGCCAGTCTTTGAGCCTGATTAGTAAATGTTAAGACTGTTTGTTTGATCTCAAATGGTATAGCAACCAAGCCTGACCGCGACTTTGCGTGAGTTGCCGGATGTCTTTCCCAATAAAGGCCAATCATCCTAGATCAACCAACTCTTGCAAGAAGTGAACCTGTTTTGTATAGCTCACTCACCTGCTTGAATTCTTAGGTGGACTGAGCACATTTGTTCAGTAGTCAATTTGACTGCATGATCGTGGTCTCTTTATTGTTATAATTTCAAGAGAAAGGGCTTTGAGTGAATCAGTTTTACTCAGTTAAAGTGGTGATTTGTTTTATCTCACAGGGCTCGTAGGCGGAAAGGTTCGCCCAGGAGAATGGGTCTGCAAAAGCTCTGGGACTGGTGTTTGGGTATTATGCAAATGACATCACTGCCTTGGAGAGTTGTCATTGGACGCCTTGGGAGAATAGGACATGGAGAGCTGAAAGGTAAAATAAATTGGAGTAAGTCCGTTGTTCAGAAAGCAGGCACATTGTGTATTTGTTTGCAATTTTCTTTCTTTTTTACTGGCAAAAGATTCTCGTTCTTGAAGTATTGGTTCCAGATGTGAACCCTGACTAATGGGGATCATTATCATTATATGTACACACATGAAACAGCCCTTATTTTCATAAGAACATTTGCTCACAAAGTTGGGTGATGTGCTGTTTTACAAGATTAACGTTGTAATCGTGATTTAGTTTTTTTCTTACCATGCAGAGACTCTGGGTCAGGCAGAGTTCAGTTGTTTGTGAGGAAACCATACAAATTGGAAGGTACTTCGAAATTTGAGGCTGCATGATAGCACTTGGGTTTGAGGGTTTACATTTGTAACAAACAACTTGCAGCTTATGATCAGTGCAGTGTTTTTATTGTATCTTCATTGTATGCTGGACCATACATGAATACAATTATGGGATAACTGCTAATATACTTGCAATAGCTTTTAGGTTTGTGTCTTTTTAAATACCAGTCTAGTAATGTTATTTTAGTATTTATTGCTGATCCTAATAAAAATATGTATATATAGAATACATTTTTCCCCTTTTTGCTGCTTTCCTGGACGCTGATTCATGAGTCATGCTTAACAAGGGAGGAAATTTTGATTAGTCATCTTAAAGCTTGTCCAGCATTTAGAAACCTGCACCATTTTTAAGAGATCTGAACTTACTTAGAAATGATTGATGTCACTCATGAGCTACTTATGTCAAAGACTTAATTTGAATAACACTTTACTGTAACACACAGGATGCTGATCATATGTTTTTTATTAGTGAAGAGATCAGAATACCATTTCGGTGGTGAACTTGAAATAGTGCAGCCAGAGTGACTGCAACTTTTGTATGATGCTCCAGTCTTTCACTTTTACTGGGAATACAGTCGATTTTATGAAGCTTAAAACTGATCAGTAAATATGAAAGACTGGAACATTATACAAAACTTGAGTTTAGTAACCATGCCTACAGTAGCCCTCATTAAATGACCTTTGTTCCTGTGAAAGCATAGATTACAATATAAAATTAATTTGTGTTCAAATGTCAAATAACCTGTATCTGAAATGAAACAAAAGATTCTGAAAATACTTAACAGGTCAGGCAGCATCTCTGGAGAGACAGAGTTAACATTTCAGATTGATGACCTTTCATCAAAATTGTTGTGAAAATTCGTCAACCTGCCCTTTATTTCACAATCTACTGTCCTCTCCTGTCAGATTCCATCTTCTTCAGCCCTTTGCCTCTTCCACCGATCACCTCTCAGCTTCTCGCATCATTCTCACTTCCCCTCCTCTCCCACCTACCTACCTTCCCCCTCTCACCTGGATTCACCTACTTCCCCTCCTCTCCCACCTACCTACCTTCCCCCTCTCACCTGGATTCACCTATCAGCTGCTAGGTCGTGCTCATCCCCCTCTCCCCCCCATCCTTTTATTCTGGCTTCTGCCCTCTTCCTTTCCGGGCCAGGTGAAGTGTCTTGGCCCGAAATGTTGACTGTTCTTTTCCCTCCGTAGATGCTGCCTGACCTGCTGAGTTCCTCCAGCATTTTGTGTGTGTTGCCTCGTCAACCTGAATATTAGCTCTGTTTCTTTCACCACAGATGCTACCTGATCCTTAAGTATTTCTAGCTTTTTTTCTGCTTTTATTTTAGACTTCCAGTGTCTACAGCATTTTGTTCTTGAATAAATGGCAGTATTTGGAGCTGAATCCATTCTTATTTTTACTGTTTTCTATAAATAAAATTTCTAGCAAGGCCTATTTGATTGTAACAGGGAACAGGAGCTTTTTTTTTTGTTGCTGTCTTCTCAGCCTTATTGTGGATTACAAGCTGATCAGGAACATGCTGAATCCTGAATTTGCTCAACATGTTCTCAGCCTGTAAGTTTACTTCAGGGGATATTGATATGACACCCTTTCATGGTTTAGAGGAGGACTTTGGTGCATTAATCTATAGGTTTGATATCTATAAGTATATTCCAGCTTTAATGTGGTTGATAGTATTCTAATCTTTCTGTCTGAAGTTTGTGAGTTGAAGGAACACTCCAATATGAAACTCTGGGCTGACATTCCAGCAGAGTTCTGAAGCAGTGTGGCATGGTTGAGAGTGCTGACTTTCAGATGAAATGTTAAACCAAATAGACCTTAAGTAGAGCAAAATAGTCAACACTGGTGGTATGGCATCAGTTCACTTTGTTGAAAGGGATTGTCTGATTATTGTCACATTGTTACTTTGGTTTTCTGTGTGGAAAATGACTGCCATGTTTCCTACAACAATGATTATACTTCAGAAAAACTTTGGGATATCTTTGAAAGACACCATAGAGTTTCATGTTTGTTTCTACTTTGCATACGGCAGAGAAAGGGATGTTATGCAAACCTGAAACATTATCAGTATCCTCAAAAGTAACTTCTAGGTTATTATGCAATTCTGTGGAATAAATATGCTTGCAAAATGATGGGAAGAGCATTAGTAGAAATATTCTTTGGTCTCCAGTGCAGATTTGCCTTTCCAAGTTCCATCTTGCCAATTCACGCTGGTCTTTATTTTCTGCAGACTGGAGTTGCTTGCTTGGTCGTCGCACTTTGCAATCCCTCAGCCGGCACCTAAAGGACACGTGCAAGATGTGCGGTATTTCTGCAGCTGATTCTCCAAGCATCCTTAGTGCTTGTTTGGTTTGCAATGGAACCACAGGGGTCATTTGTGATAATGCCTGGTAAGAATTGTTCAGAAAATGTATCGATGTATAATTTACAGCTAATACTTAGTTTGGAGCTGTTAGAGATGATATGTGAATGTATGCTGATGTAATTTTTACACAGATATGATTTTGATTAACCTGCTGAAGAATCTAAATGGAAATGTCCCCTCATCTTGGGTCTCTGTTTTGGGGGGGTATGAGAGAAGAACAAGGTTTGTAGTTGGTGAAACCTGACAATACAACAGTGATAAGGATAATAATAGATCGTGAAAGGTTAACTGAGCGTGGCAGATGAATTTCAATGTGGGAACAGGCAGTCTTGGTCTTTTGGAGAGCTGTTGGAAAGACCAGTGTGTAATAAATGGCACCACTTTGATGTGAAGACATGGTTGCTGGAATTCCTTAGGGCAGTATTCTAAGCACGTCCATCTTCAGCTGCTTCATTAATGACCTTCCATCGTTTGGTGTGAAGTGGGGATGTTTGCCAATGATTGCATAATATTTAATGCCATTTGCAACTGAGAAAATGAAGCAGTTTGTGCCCATGTGCAGCAAGATCTAGACATTCCAGGTATGAACTATTAAGCGGCAAGTAACATTCATGCCACACCAGTGCCTGGTCAGTGATCATCTTCAACACTTGAGCGTTTTACCACCTACACTTGAGGGTTTTACCACCTACCCTTGATCTTCAAAGGCATTACATTACCGACTCCCCATCAACATCCTGTGTATCACTAGACAATAATAAAAGTTTATGGCTATCAGAGCAGATCAGAGGCGGGGTATTTTGTGGTGAACAACTCCCCCCCTCAGTACAAAGGCTTTCAGCCATTTGCAAGCCACATATCAGGAGTGTAATGAAAATACTTGACAGTTACTCGGAAGAGGGCAGTTCCAATAATGTCCAAGAATCTCAACTGCAAAAAGCAGATCACTTAATTAACATGCTGTTCCCCACTCTAAACATTCACTTAACTTTGTCACTGGCGCACTAGGTGCAATGTTGTACTGTTTATAAAATGCACTACACTTAGTCTGGCTTCTTCTCAACCATTGCAGCCTCTGCCTCAGGAGGACGAGAACAGCATAGATTGCAGTTACCCCTACAAATGACATCTCACCCTGGCCGGGAAATGTTCAATGTTGTTTATAAATTTATAAATCCTTTAGAAAGAAATTGACAGATATTTGAGGATAAGAAGGATTGTAGGGTTAACTTGGGGCTGTGGGACTAACCATAATCTCTTCCAAAGCTCTAGCACAGACACGTATGTCTTGGCATGTTTACCAAATTGATCAGATTACGTTTGTCAGGAGGATGAGTTATTTCAACTGTATTGTTGCCGAAGTTAATTATAGGTTAAGGTGAGAGGGGAGAGATTTAATAGGAACCTGAGGGGCAACTTTTTCTACCGAGGGTGGTCAGTATATGGAATGGGCTGCCAGAAGAAATGGTTGAAGCAGGTACATTAACAACATTTAAAAGGTACATGGATAGAGGGAAGGTTTAAAGGGATAAGGGCCAAACATAGGCAAATGGGACTAGCTTAGATGGAAATCTTGGTTGGCATGAACCAGTTGGGCTGAAGGGGCCTGTTTCTATGCTGTATGACTCTATGTATAGATCTACCTCAGCACTATTAGATCCTATTGTATTGATATCGGTTGGAAATATGACTGCATTAACAGTGCATACAAATAATCCATTGATATAGTTGGGTAAAATTCTTTGCCATTTGTGAGCAATTGTATTTCCATATGTAAAGTTTCCATATGTAAAGTTTCCATATGTAAAGTTTCCATATGTTCATTGGATCAATTATAGAGTGGCACTGAAGCAACTCTGACTGGATAACAGAAGGTTCCTGTGACCACACTCCTATTAAGGGGTGAGAAAATGAAAGAGCCGAGAGTCTAAATTTATTATCTAAATAGATATGTTTAAGAAATAACTAGTATTATAGAGCACGGTTCGTTGTCAAAACATCTCGATATTGTTTTCCCAAATTAATTTTTGAAATGCAGTGACTATTAATAGAAGCAGCCTTTATGATCATCTGGGAAGCAGGAGTGAAGAGTGATATTTTGTGTTTGATGGTTAGGGACGAATGTTGGCCAGGACACTAGGAGAATTCTCCACTTTCAAATGGCACACAGAATTTTCAAAGTTATTTGTGGTACATTGACATGAGCACATAACTTGCTAGTTGTTTAGTATTTTTAGCCTGGGTAATTAAAACCAGGGGTTCAAGGAGTATTTCAAGTCTTCAAGAGGTGAATATGTTGCAGATCTCTGCAAGCTATCAGCAAATCACATTTTTCATTTTTTTTTGAAGTAGAATGCTGTTGTGAATCACATGAGCCAATTAATTCCCATCAAAAAGCTGAAAGCTGTTTTGAACTAAAGGTCCTTATCCCGAACACTATTAGGAATAACGTTATTAATTGTTGAAACTTAAACAGAAAATCTTCACTTTCAGACATTGGTTTAAGACGATAAATGTTTTCTGTTTCTGTAGACTCTGTGTCAGTGGGATCAGTGTTTGGCCGTGGCACATCTCTCAACATGCAGACGTCACAGCTGAGCACACCACAGGATACATCGTGTACGCACATTCTGGTGTTCCCAACCTCGGCTATGGTGCAGGTGCAAACTGGGAACTACGAAATAAATGGTTGGTTAGTGCTGTGTGCTTTCTCTTTTTTTTATTTTATTTACAGCGTGGGTAACAGGCCCTTCCAGCCCAACAAGTCCACGCCGCCCATTTTAAACCCAAATTGACCTACCCGTACGTCTTTGAGAATGTGGGAGGAAACCAGAGCACCTCGAGGAAACCCACGCAGACACAGGAGAACGTACACACTCATTACAGACAGCGACGGGAATCGAACCCCGATCGCTGGCGCCGTAATAGCGTCATGCTAACTGCTATGCTACCATGCCGCCCCATGTATTAGCAAGTTTTTCATAGTTTTAATTGGTATATGATTTCTCGGTCTCGTTCTTGTTTTGGTTTGTTGCTTTATGGAATGCTCTGTAACTTTTCCATTTGGATGGTAGCTTGGTTGATGAATCAGTTGCTGTTATAAAAATGCAAATAGGTTAGGGTAGGTTTTTAACGTTTAAATGGTCAATGCTTCATTGACCTAATTAGTAGCTGAGCTGAACAAAACCCAGAAATCCCTGGATTCAGACCATGATCCCTGTTAGTTTTATCTCATCTCGGATAACTGTAGGGATGCTATACAAGATAGGGGTGAAAAAAACACAGAACTCTTGTTAGAGACATGAGACTGCAGATGTTGGAATCTGGAGCAACAAATAACCTGCTGGAGGAATGCAGCGGGTTGGGGAACTGTAGATGTTTTGGGTCAAAATGTCCTGGTTCAGGGTTTTGACGCAAAATGTCGACGATTCCTTTCCTCCCACAGATGCTGAGTTCCTCCAGCAGACTGTTGCTCCAGAACACTTGTTAGGTTTGCTGCCATTCGTTAGACGTTCTTGAAGATCAACTAGAATTTCTCTCCTACTGGAAATGTCTGTACAAGTTCTTTGGCACATTATTTTCTAGTGTATACAGTTGAAGAGTAATAGTTACCACAGGAATGAATACTTGGCACTAGTGAAAATCTCTAGTGAGTATTATTACAGGGAAAAACTTTATCTGAAGTACTGAAAGGTCAAGGTGCAATCCTCAGATGAAGGAGAGTTTGGGGTATTACAGTTTGACATGGCTAAGGATGGTTTAAAAAAAAGTCCCTGTTTCTAGTGCCAAGATGCCCAAGTCATTGATTAATTCATTGACTTATTGTAAACTTGAATGTTTACTCAAATGAGGTACTGGAGAAAAACACAAAATTCTGGAAAAACTCAGCAGGTCAGGCAGCATCTGTGGAAAGGGAAACAGTTGATATTTCAGATTGAAGGCTCTTTGGTCAGAATTCTGAACGAGTTCTTCGGTCTGTAATATTAAACTGTTTCTCTTTCCGCAGATGCTTCTTGATATGCTGAGTTTTTCCAGCATTTTCTGTTTTTATATCAGATTTCCAGAATCTTTTATTTTCATTTGAGGTACTGGAGTCTTGTTTAAGATGGGGTAAAAGGTACTGTGGCCTCACACCAGCATCAACTGGTGAGGTAGAGAGTGATGGGAATGGGGCACAGAGCAGTGGAAAGACCAATTCCTGGATCTAATTTGGTGTTGATTGCCATGATGGAAGATGTACAGAAATTTTTTGTTTTTGAAAATGCTCCACTATTCTTATGATTTCATTTGGATTTGCAGAGGAATTCGGGATCTTTGAATTGCTGGACCCAGACGATGATCTAATAATAAACTTGCCAGCATCTCCACCCACACCACCGGCACATTCACCGGGCTCTCATTATCCACATGGTGGTGATACGAGCAAGGTAAAGTATTTTGGTCACCATTAGTAATCCTTTATATAACTTTCCCAACAGTACTTCACTAAAATCACCTCCCAAGTTACAGAAGATGTAAACTATTTGGTTTGTCTATCAAGATTCATCGATAATAAGTATTTCTTAATAATTCAAAGGTTCTACTCTAGATGGAAGCCCTTTCTACTTATCGATTATTTTTTTTGGAAGAGTAACTTCCTAGCCTTAATTCTAATTTGACCTGGTGCCCTTTGCCCTGTCATGAGCAAGGTTGTATTGATAAACTGGATATAGAACAATAAATATAATCTCTCCAGATTTTCTCCAGGGTTCCTTGTGATTTGTCTCAAATTCCATATCTGTCCCTCACTGCTCCCAGTTTGTCCTTGTTTTCTATGCATTCGTGATGTGCCCTGACATTTATCACAACACCAGAGCATTGTAACAGCTGCCAAACTCCAGCATGATTAAATTGCCCTGGGCAGCATTTGTGTTAACTGGAAATCTGAGTTTGATATGTTAACAAGGAGGTGTTGGAAATCTGCCAAAAATTAACTTTCCATACAGAATACCACAAGCATTTTGTATTAAATGCCCGTTTACTTCCCATCTCTTTGATAGAAAAATTTGAAACTCTTGCTACAAAACTGTGCAGTGCTTTTCTACCACTCGTGACTCTTCACACTGAGTTGTTTTCTGTTTTGTTTCCTTCAAAACTTAACCGCAGACACAAGCTATCTTTATTTCCAGCTTTAAAAAAATTCCAGCTATCCATCAAATATCATTTGCTTTCATTCCATTTTAAATGTTTTAGATATGCAACCGGGGTAACAAGAAGATAGGAAGAGGGTTTAGGAAGAAATTTTGCTTAAGGAAACATCTAGTTAGTAGCTGAGTTGCAGAAATAAAGTGTGTGTTCCAGTTATGCTCATTTGTCAAGGAACTTCTTGAAGATCTGCTCTCTCCACCATTGGTGCACCTTGGCTGCAGTATGTACTATCTGCTGAATGTATCCCTGAAACTTCTTGACAGCAGCTTAGAAAACCATGACCTCTTGCCTAGAAGGGTAAAGGCATAAGGTACATGGCAACAACTACCTCCAAGCTCCCCTCCTCATCATATATCCCACCATGGATGTGGATGTTGTTCTATTCATTGCCAAGTTGTCAGAACCCTCTAAGTTACAGCATGATGGGAGTGGCTCCGCCACACAGGCCACAGTGGTTCTAGAGATAGCCTAAACCACTTTCTTGAGAGCAACTAAAACGTGGGCAATAAACGTCTGGTCTTTCAAGGGACTCCTATTAAATACTGGGCACATGTAGCCATCTCCCTGCCAAAGGTTACATTGAAATGAAATATTACTCCAGATGATGTTAGGAAAGATAGGGCTTTGAAACTTTTATAAGGTGGATGGGCTCAGTTACCATGTTTAACCTGTTGGAATTATTGTAACTAACTTTTTGCTTTTACTGTTTCAGGGACAGTGCACAGACCGCCAGGAATCTCATGACGAGGTAACCATCTGCAGCAGCCCCTGGCACTAGGATATTTTGTCTCAACAGCTAAGGCTGGGCCACTTCCCGATTGGTTTTGGTCAGCCTGCCCTCAAGCACAGAACCAATGTCCACTTTTTCTCAAGGTAAGCCAAGCCACTATTTCAGGAAAACTATAGAGAGTTTGAAAGTCACTTAGGATTCCTGTGCAGGAAATTGCTATTGCACCTTACCAATTACTCTGATACTGCTCACTGCTTGTACAGGCAACAAATTTTGAAGAATCTGGTTCTGGTTAACTCCTAAGCAGAGCGTGTATTTTAGGGCTTGATGTTGGATTATTGGGTGTGGGCTTCTCTAGTGGAGAACATGCTTCTGGTAACAAGTTGGTGCACTTAACTAATACTGTTCTTATTTTTTTCTCTCGCTCTTTAATGTTTGCCGTTCAAAAAAAATTTTTGGAACAAAACCTGATAAAATATGCCAGCTCTGGCATTGGAGATTTGCCACAGTGGTGTCATAAGGGAAGTTCAGTTTCTCCCAAGTCCCAGTTGCTGCTGTTTATCTTTCCCGGCATGTATGACAGATGTTGGAGAGAGGGCAGCTTGCTTATACTGCAAGCATTCTGTTGCCGGCAGCCAGCAAGGGAGAAAACCACAGCAACCTACTTGCCTGATTGGCAAATGTTGATGGTGGAGGGATTTACCTGGTGCTGATTTTTAATTTTTTAAAATTAATATTTCTAATTGTCTTGGGCAAGTAATTAGTGAAAGGAGTAAATTTTGCTGAAATTAATTTGGTGACTTGAGGAGCTGTAACTTTTGTGCAATGAGGTTGTAGCTGCCAATAATTGCTGCCATCTAGTGGTACGTATAGTACTACAATAATATGTTGGAGCTGGACTTCCTGTATATCTCAGAGACACAGACGGCAGATGCTGGAATCTGGAGCAAACAACAGTCTGCTGGAGGAACTCAGCAGGTCGAGCAGCATCTGTGGGGGGAGGGGGAAGAGGAGGAATTGTTGACATTTCGGCTTGAAACACTGCATCAGGACATCAGGGTTTCGACCTAATATGTCGACAATTCCTTTCCTCTCACAGATGCGACTTGACCCACTGAGTTCCTCCAGCAGGTTGTTTGTTGCTTCTGTATCTCTCTCCATTCATGGGTTTCAATGTTTGGTTTTCAGGCCTCCTTGCACCTCCATGTGCCTTCAGTGCATTCAGATGAATTGCTCCATAGTAAGCACTCCCACCCACTTGATTCAAACCAAACCTCTGATGTGCTCAGGTAAGGGATGCCATGTTATTCTGGAATTGCGTTAAAGTCAATTTCGCAAACACTAGTGTTCAGATCATTTTGTCCAAACATTTTTTTTATGATTAACCCCTTAAGGAGAGAAAACAATTAAATTGCAATTTTACACAAGTGCCATTCAATGTGGTTTGTATGTGACAATAACTAATTGGGAGTCGCACAAAATTCACAGACTTCCAATAAAATATTAATCAAAAATGCCACCTGTCTGTATCCCTGGTGTCATTTGAATAAAAGCAGCAAGTTCCCATTAATATGAACAACGCTATATCCAGCATCTCATAGAAATTGGCCAGTCACATTTCTGCTTTGCAGTAGGTTAGTTCTGAACAACTAATGTTTGTCTGCATACAAGAGTCCATTCTAATAGTAGTTAAATGAAACCTTCACATGTTTGTGCTCAGCTGCAATTTTTGGTGTTATTCCTTTAGCAGCGGCATTACACTTAATGTTAGCAGTCCTGTAAGGTTCTGGCATGTTGTCTACCTTGTAAATGCTATTGTTTGTAGTGTTTGTTTGTAAGTGGTGTTTCAAATTGTAAAATTCTTTCAAATGCCAGGTTTGTTCTCGAACAGTACAACGCTCTTTCTTGGCTCACCTGTGACCCTGCCACTCAGGATCGCCGCTCCTGTCTCCCTGTTCACTTTGTGGTACTGACACAGCTGTACAACTTCATCACGAGCATGTTGTAGACCAGGCAAAGGAGCTGCCAGGGATTCAGGACTAACTCTTAGAAAAGGGATGTCGTTTGAGAGCATCATTGAGAGCAGGATTCTGTGGGAAGGGAAGCGGACAATACTCATGGAAAACATGGAGGGATTTGTGAAATTGGGTCTGAAGGACCGGACCCGAGGGTGTTTTCCCCCCCCCCCCCCCCCCCCCCAATTGCTTGGTGGGTTTTAAAGCCACAGGCAATTATCCAAAAATGCCTGCATCTTAATTTATTGTAAGTTTTTAAATGTTGTATAAATTGTCTTATATTTTGTATTTTTTTTAATTTTTCAGGAAGGTTTATATTACCTTCAGGCTTTAAAGCATTTGTTGTACTAAAATATCTATAATCGTCTTAAGAGTTTGCAGTAGGTTGCTATAAAGTCAGGAGCAAGAACAGCAAATATCTATTGGCTCAATGTACATTTTAGTAGGGGCAGGAGTTAGTGTCGACCACATCTTGTGTGTGGTAAAAACGCAGCAAAGCTGCAAATGCAGAGTACTTGTACAGTAAATAAAGTATGTTCACTGTGTTTATAACTAAAAAAGGACATCTTAAGCATTTCCTATCATGCATTTTGAAGCCAGGGATAAAAGGGGAGGTGTGTGGGGGGGAAGTGGGGAAGTGTCTGTCAGGTAACAGGGCTGAGGAGACGAATGCTCTAGCTGGGTCAGTCCCTGTGACCTGCCTATTTGTATATATAAAAAAAAATCAGTAACTTTAATTTGTTACTACTGTATAAAAAAAAAAGAAAAATTGTGCAGAATGGTAACTAAATTTTGTAGCAACATAATTTTTTTCCAAAATTGAATCAATGCAAAGCAGGTGTGATGGTCTGTTGTAGTGTTAAGGTTTCTAGGCCCCAGACTTTTATCATTGTCTGAACTTTATGATGGCTTTAGAGAATGGACCGCTTGACTGATCCAGGTACTGTCTTTGTGAAAATTACACCCTTATACTTTCTTATTTTGGTCCTCCATTAATTGTGATTCAGTGGTGATCACACCCGATACTTTAACACAGACTCCATAGCCTCATGATTTACTTTTGTATGAAATATGTCTTTTTTTCTATTGTTAATTCATTACTGCAGACATTTTAAGATTTGGATACTGAAAGTTATTGGGACATTTAGAACCTTTATAAAGCTTCAGCACTCAATTGTGGGTAACATAGATTAAAATAAATTGCTTCTCAGGTAGCAGCAATTTAAAAATATAGGGAGAGAAGCTGTTTGGCTTAAAATTTACCTCGTATGCCCTTGCATTTTTTACATTTCCCCTTGTCATGTTACATTCTGAGCTTAAAGAAATTTTATTTTCTTTGAAAAGTAAATTTTTTCAATGTTAATCTCTGGTCAAGTTACTATGTAGACACAGTGCCTTTTTTCTAGACAAGTCAATTCCATTTTTATACATTCACAAGGTAAAACTTACATTTCAATAAAAAGATCTAAAGGGTCAAATATAATAAATGGTATAAATAGTTTGAAGCTAAACTAAATGGTGAATTTTCTTTTAGGAAGTTAAATTCAAAACCACCTTCAGAGGTTTGTTTTCCTGTAATATAATTTGTGGGAAGACACTTTATCTCAGTTGGTCTCCTGCAGTGTTGAACAGGTTGAATAGAGACCAGTTGTGGGTTCTGACAGGAGGACTGGACCATTCTATGCAAATATAATTCTGTCCCCATTTTAGAAAGATAAGATATTTTACCATCTCAAACTTCTGTGCCCGCATGAAACTGTACAGATGGTAATGAGGCACTCCTGCCAGTGGTGATGCAGTAGTTTTCCCACTTGGGAAGGGAGCTCTAATTATAGCCGAATGAATGAATAATTTCTCATAAATAATTTGTTGGACAATTCGCAGGAAGTATGTGCAGGTGTAAATTTTTGAACATGGGGCTGTAGTACAAACTCTACCATGTAGTAACTGTATAGATGGTAACTGCTAGAGATGTATTAGTCTTGGCAGCAGGAAAACACCAGTTTTGAATTTACAGAAATTTAAAATTCTAACAAGTATACAAATATGCCACCAGAAACACAAAGAACTTGCCTCTTAAGTGAGAGTCTGCTGCAGGAATATGCAATTCAGAGAAGTGTTGATCAATTTTGGGCTAACTTTATAGGTAATTTTTGCTTAAATTTTCTAAAAGGCTGGATTTACCAGGACCGTTGGGTGGCCAAAATCCCAGGACTGAGTCACCCACATCCAGATGATTTCAGAAAGATGTTGATTGTTTCTGTGAAATTTGATCAAATCTGTTCCCATCATGGCTGGATATAGTGGGAGCACAGATCTGGTAAACAGGTTTGCTACATCAAGTGTAAACCTGAATAGCACTTTATGCTGTTTAATCCTTGGAAAACTATGCATGCCATAACTTTTGGAAGACAACTGAGACTTGAAGCCTTTTACATCCCTCTGTGTAGGCTTTAGAAAGTACACAGGATGGCTGCTTTGTAGATCACAAGGAAATATAAACATATGAAATAATGTGTTTAACTTAAATGCCCTTAATTACTGAAGTAATTGCTCAGTCTTGCTGAAAAATGTATGTGGTAGGGAGAGAAATTAGTTGGTAAATTTTTTTTGTAAATAAAAATAGTCCATAGCTTTTAATGCTATTGCAACTTAAAGTAGCTTCAAGAAATAGTTGAGATAAGAGTTTCACAAGATATATTGGTAATAACATATAATGATCCTGTCCCAAGACTACATTTGGACAGTTACTTAAAGTTGCTTTAGTTAAACCTCCCAGCCGTAGATTAATGTTTCAGCCCTGAATCACCAACCTCTTTTAATTCTCTTTAACTCTTTGCTTCACTTGAGTGTTTGCTTCAAGTTACTGTGTGAGGATTTGTACAAGTAAACATTCGCTTTTGAAGACTGTGAAGCCTGTTGCTGAAGGTTACAGGGGAACCATTAGCTGATTTTTAATTGTTTGGCCCCTCTGCAGAGCTGTGGGTGAGTGGTCCTAGAGAAAGCTTGTGGTTCAGACTGGCCCCAAGTGAAACAGGAAATTAAAGTTGTGAGCCTGTGATGAATTTATGGAAGAGCATTGACTCTAATCTCATTCCCAAAAACTGTCCTGTCTGTTCAGAGTACAATGATCAGTTTGTATGCATCTTAATCCACATAAGCTCAATAGTGTAAACCCTTAATAACCTAATACCTACAGTGGAAGATGCCAAACACTGAAGTTTTGCCAAATTTTCATGATCACTTCTTGTAATTTGAATCATGACTCATGATTTGGAATAGTTCCCCTGAGGATAGGAGACATTTAACAAAACAATCATTGCAATTCCAGGGTACTATTGAACCCAAAATGTTTTTGTGAGTGGCAGTGCCACTCGAGACATGTCTGCTCCAATTCCTGTTCTTTCTGTGTACAACTTTTGTGTCTACACAGTCACAGGCCCTTCAGCCCACTGTATCTATGCTGACATCATGCCCATCTATATTAATCCCACTTGCCTGCATAAATTCTGTATTCCCCTTGTACCCTGTTGTTACTGTTCCCCCCTCCCTCCACCACCACCTCTGGCAGCTCATTCTGGATACCAGATACTTTGTGTGAAAAATTTACCTCTCAGATCCCCTTTCTTATTTCCCCTGAAATGCTGCAAATCGTAATTTCCATGTAGTTGAAATAAAGAGCAGGCCCCCGCCCCCCCACCCTCCCCTTACATATTTATAACAAACAATGTTAAGGTTTCAAAAACAAAGCTACACAGTGATCCTCTTGTTTAATCAATGCTGAGTGTTGGCACATAATTCTAGAACACCAAGTTACAGATGACTGAACATGTTCTTGGGGCACTGTGACATTGCAAAATTGTAATATCAACACAATTGATTGCTAAAAAAGTAAAGCAGTCAAGTAAAAACTATCTTTTTCCCCTCTTCCACCATTGTGTTCATTTTAAACCTGTCTCTAGCCACTTAATTCCTGTGAGAAAGTGGGTTCTTAAGTAGCTCAGAGGGTAGCTGGGAAGCTGTACCTTCACTTATGACAGATTGCGTCACCCCAAAGGGTGATGGGGTACACTCTGCCGAGTGAACAATGTGGTACTAAGTTGACCCTGGTACCTCTGACAAGACAGCAGAGGCTGCTTGTCTTTTAATTGCTCATTTGAGATGATCAGAGTATGTAAGTGAATCAACTTTGTTGGCTTTCAGTTGGCTCTGTTTATTTTTTTTTGATGGCTTGACATTGGCCCAAACTTAAGTTTTTTTTTCAAAATTTACCCAAATAAGTTTGAAACTGGTAAAAAAAAATTGTTTGCAAAACAACAACGAATTAGATTTGTTTGATGTCCAATTTTAGTTCTTTATAATTGTAGCTGGCAGCTGTGGGTTTAGTGAAACAGTTAATATTAACAGTAGTTGTTTGTTTTAACTGAAATATATTCTTTATCCACATATCCCTGCCTGACTCTTATTACAGTTGCATTCAGTGGTGTTCTTGAAACCTGGTGCATATGCATAATCTGGTGGTTATATAATAGTATTAAGTAGGAAAGGATATCTTAATTAAATGGAGTGCATGCAGTTACACCACAGTGCAGGCTTTCTACTGTTACCCACAGTTTATTGCTAAGTTTATTCTCCAATGTGGAGAATAGCAATCATTTTAACTGGGTTGTCATGATTTAAGGTATGAATGCCTGCAGAAAATGCTTTCCTGGATATTTCCAGCGGTTTCACAATGTATGATCCCCACGGGAATCTGTAGCCTCTTCCCAATTCAGTTATTTTCCTGACTTCCTGGTCATGCTCAAACCAGATCTGAAAGTGGTCCATTTGATTGTGCAAACACTAGCAATCCCAGTGCTTTAATAATGCATTGCTTCAAAGTTTTTTTTGTCTTATTTAAATTTCATAATTTAATCTTTTTGTCAAAATATTTATAGATTTTTGAGCTGAAATTGCAGTAGATTTAAAAAAAAACTCAAATTTTATTAATTGTTGGATTTTACAGAGTTGATGCCTTGCTTATTTTTAAAGAGATAAAATATCGGGAGAACAATGTCATGTTTTGCTGAACAGTTGGTTGCCTGTAACAGCTGGGCAAGCAGTGATGAAACCCCAGATGTAGTGAGGACTGGTCCATTTTTTCCTTGGTGTCCTGTTTTGGTATAAAACATCCTGCTTGCAAAGCTGCAATTGTACTTCCTTATGAGTCTTTCAATGAATTATGAACAAATTTTAGTCTGGAGATCGTGGCAAACACTAAAAGCTACATACAGTCCAAAAAAGCTTAAAGTACAAATTATGGTTGAATTGTTGAAAAGGTTTATACTTTTTAAACATTTTCAGATGAAAATAAATAATTTATTCATAATGTTGGTGTGACACTGTTTTGTTTTAATTTACTTATTCCTATCAGGGTTTGAGTAGCACGGTCAGGTGGAGATTACAGATTTAATCAGTATTCATATCAGATTAATTGTTTGTATTGTTCCAGTGAGTTCGCTGGATTGCTTGGATGAAACTGTTACTGAATCAGTAGGAGTGATAGTGGGTTAGTAGAACTGGAGCAGCTATTTAGTCTTTGACCCTGCCCCATCATTCAATGCAATTGTGGCTGATCTATGACTTGAACTCCATATCCCTTAAAAGCTTTTGTTCTCAAAATCAATCTTGACTGGAAACATCATTGTTGTTCCAAATTTCTTCGACTGCATGTATAATTGTGTAAGTCTCCTCTAGTTACGGAAAACAAAAGCTGATGCACAAGCCAATTTTACGCACTGTTTGAGGGGTGGCTTGTAACACTGATGTGAATATCATGTTCTTTCTGAAGAGTGGGTTAGCTGGGGCCACATTCAGCCCATCCCCCTCCTACTGTCCGATCCCATCCCTGTTTCTATTGTCTCATTAGTGAAGGGCTGCAGCCAATGGTATTTGTTGATTCTGCTGTGACAACAGACTGGAGTTTTGTTGCATGTTTCAAAGTTTAAGGTGAGCGAAACAAATTTTTCCACATTGTTTGCAAATGTGATCCCAGCTCTCACAGAAAAGACGCTGGGGACCTCACACAAAACAAACATTATAACACTTCAGTTCAGGGTGCTGGGTGGGAGACAAAGATACTAAATTTTACAGTAATCCTTGGCATCCAGCCACCTCGAAGCTGCTCTCCTACCAAGGTCAAGTATATCCTTCCTATGGTCTGGTGTCCACAATGCCCTGTTGTATTCGAGGTATTCTCACTAGGTCTTTCTAACACTGTAGCTTAATTTATACTCCAATCTTCTGCTTCAGTATTGTGTTCAGTTCTGCTGGCCTCATTACACGAAAGATCTGGAGAGGACCCAGAAGAGATTTATGAGGATGGTTCCTGGGGTGAGGGACTACAGACACAAGGATAGATTAGAGAGAGTGCAACTGTTTTCTTGGGAGAAAAGGTGGAGGGGGAGATCTGCTGGAAGTATATAAAAAGATGTGTAGTCTTGACAGACTGGATAGTGGGAGGCTGTTCCTGTTGGAAGTGTCAAGGACTAGAAGTCACAGGTATTAAATAGAGGAAGAGAATTAATAGCAACACGAGGAAAAACGTGTAGTCTGTGGTTGGAACCTGGAATGCACTGTCTATAGGTGGAGTGGAGGCCGGGTTCACTGTGGCTTTCAAGAGGATATGGATAAATGTATGGCAAGGAAAAATTTGCAAGGCCATGGAGAAAGGTCCAAAGGGTGCAACTGGTGAGGTTCTCTGGTAAGCTGACAGTGACATGATGGGCTGCACGGCAAATTCGTTCTTTGATTCTGAAATGTACTGGCTATGGTTTTGCTCATTCCATTAATCTAACTTTGTAATTTAATCCTGTGTATACGGTTTATAATTCCACTCTATTATCAGCAAAGTTGGATGTGTGGCTTTATATCACATTATGTAACTGGAGCAAATGGTTGAAGAGATTTCAGGAGGAACGGAATAATCAGCCTGGAAAGTGGATCATGTAGGATCTGTTTTTTTAGGATGCTCTACAATCCAATTTCAAATGTACTCCAGAATATCACATTGCACAGAGGGATGTGAAATTAATGCAGGTAAGTGGAATTAGTATAAATTAGGCATGATAGTTGGCATAGATGTGGTGGGTTGAAGGGCCTATTTCAAAGCTGTATAACTGCCATCAGATTGGGGCCTTCCCTGTATTAATCACTTTAGCACACCTGAGATTTTTCTTCTGGCAGGAGTAGACCAAATTCTGTGATTATTTGCACAATGCCCATTTCCACCAGTATTAAAACTGGAGTAGGAAGCTATACAACTGTTGAGGAACAATCAGCAGCACATTGTGTGTATTTGTCATCTCTTCTGCTATTTAAAGGAAAACTAACAGGAGACCTGGTCAGTACAGTCAAAAAGTGACTACAAATTGCTTAAATGCCTTCCAGACCAGTGTGTGCTACAACTAATACTACTTCCAGGATTTAGTTGCTGAGATACACATTCAATGGATACCTCAATGTTGACACAGCTGGCACACTCCATGGCTAGACATGTTGTTGCAACCACGGCAGCCCATTCAGGTGGACTGGCAGGAGGCAAGTTTATTGACCAGATTCTCTTCTATATCTCCCAACCTACTGCATCAGTGAAGCATCAGAGGTATCACCCATGCCGTTTATACAGAAAACATGATGTAAGTGATGAACATGGTGACATCTTGGCTGTAGGGATTTACCAACCAGACCACAAATGAAAATAGGCATCGACTGTATTCATGTGCCCATAAACAGTCCCCCTTAATAACCCAGACCTTTTCTATGAATATCAAAGATTTCCACTCCCTCAAGGTGATGGTTGGAGACCATGACATTTTCACATACTAGCCAATAAATAACTACTTCACTCTGTGGGAGTCTGTCCTACTAGACATTTACAGCAGCTGACATCAGGTAGAGGAATGGATTTGAGGGCTACTCTTTGCCTCTCCAGCTGCTCACGTCGGTACACACTCTAATCACACAGCAAAGTAGTGATAGAATTAGAGCTACAGAATTATCAGAGTGGAAATGCAACTGGCATGTTGTCAGCTAGCTGGCATACCTGTGTAGAACTGCCTGACTAGCAGTAGTGTTGAAGTACAGAACGCTTGCATCAGACCCTAGACTCACCAAGTCAAAGGATGTTCTGTAATTGTTCACTCAGCTTAACACCAGCCATTGCTTTGTATTCATTTGAATGTGGTCACCAACCTTCAGTGAAGGTAAGTGGTTGTTTAACACTAAAATAATTTAGGTTAATTTTTCAGTTGCATTTAAATCATAGAATTATAGAAACAGTACAGCCCAATACAGGCCCTTTGGCCCACAATGTTGTGCTGACCTTTAAACCTTGCCTAAGACTCTAACCCCTTCCTCCCACATATCCCCTTATTTTAAATTCCTCCAATATACTTATCTAGCAACCTCTTGAATTTGACCAATGTACTGCCTCCACCACCGCCCCAGGCAGCGCATTCCACGCCCCAACCACTCTCTGGGTTTAACTAAAAAAACGATAAACTGAAGTTTAATCTAAGTTAAAATGTTTTAACATTAACACCCATTTAAGACTAGTTGGGGACTGCCCTTGTATTGACACAATGCTGGTTGTTAATTATTATGGCCTGACAAAGTACAAAACAAATTCCATGTTCTGCAATTGGTTGCAGTTTCTCACTCAACCGTATGTTGTGATTGGGTAAATTTTCATGGGCAAACTTGGTTTAAATACCTGATTGCCTCTAGTTTAAAGGATTGGAAGGTAGTTTTTCAATCAAGTGATTCTTCACCCTCCTTACTCCTTTTATTCACCTCTAAGAAATTTCCTTTGATACCTTTAAAAATCCTCAACTTCCACCTCCTGCATCAATTAATTCAATCTACTTTCCCTGGCAAGTCTTATTGAGAAGCTTAATCCATTTTGTCAATCTACAATTGCCAGAGCAACTGGCAGCACAAGCTTTAATAAATAAACATCAATTAGGCAATTGTGGTAAACAATCATGTCATGGGAAAGAGGACCAGAAGTACGAGATGCAGCAGTGATCTGCTGACTTTAGGTTACAGGGGTCAATAGTAATGGAAAATTATTCCTCTGCAAGTTGACCCTATGCTAATGGATTTCTTTGACACGATCAGAAGCAGCTCAATTATATCACAGTCAGTTTCTTTTGTGATTTTAAGTTAACTATTTCCTTTCCCTTTTGGCTATTCTGATATTCTCCCTAAGTATGTGGTGGTGGGGGGGGGGGGGGGGGGTGCAGAAGAGGAATGTTAGATTCGGGTAATAAAAAAGGAACTACGATTATCGAACAATCAGCATATTCTAATGGATTGATGTGCTGTAAGATATGGGTAATTACAAATAGGCACTGGTAAGAACTAATTTAAAATGCAAATGGAGCAATTCTTTATTACAAGGAAATAAGCTGCAGTTTGGTGCAGAAATAAATTGTCAGATTTATAAAGATATAAAATGTGCATTCTTTTCAAAGACAACAGGCCCATTCAGATCTATGAAGTGCACCATGCTTGAGTTTCTGATGAAAACTTGCAGTTTGAACTGTTCCATCACTCACCAGTCCCATTTCACGACAGCACCACCCATTAGCTGCTGCAGTGCTAGCTGATTCTGACAAAGCTTCCATTGCTTCATTCTGATGCTAGACTTCCGACAACCAGCTGTGTTTATTATCTCTAGAAAAGTTGCTTCAATGCGCTGGCACAGAAGCACATCAGGGTCCAAACTCTCGGGTGCAATATTCTCCCCCTTTTTCATAGTTTCCAAATCTGTACTCTGGTAGAAGTTGGCACTTGCCATCAGATTTTTCTTTTAGATTCTTGAGACCTAGACAAATATTTCCCATTAAGATCAACTGTTTATCATAGAACTGCATTTCTTGAAATGTGTCAGAATGCAGCTGTGGGAACTATGACCATATTACAATGGAATTGGTGTTGTGTACCACTGCTGCAACCCTGGTTTTCCCAAATCAACAGACATGGATTCAGTCACATCTCCGTTTGTTTTAAGACAGCATTTCAGCTTCAGTTAGGAGGAGCTACAAAACAGCACACACCTCTCCCAGATTATCAGGAGAGCTGATGATTAGCCTGAAATTGCTACCAACTAATCCAGGAGCACATCTCTGAAAGCTAGGCTATGACATTCTAGCATTCAAACTCTTCTTTCAGAAATGTGGAGGGTCCTAAACAAGGGAAGAAATACTGTCCACATTTCTGTTGTACCTGCAGAAATGCAGGAAAGGGAGCCGCTTTCAGATTGGATTTCAAAAAATTCTTTTATCCTGAACATAGTGATTCCTGTTTGGGTACTTTACTAGCAAAAAAGCAAACTGCTAGGGGTCTCATTGGGTTGAGGAGCATCTGTGGAGGGAAATGGAAAGGTGAGGTTTCAGGTTGAGACCCTTCATCTGAATGGCGATTGTCCCGTTCCCTCCACAGGTGCTGTTTGAAGTTTGCTCCAGATTCCAACATCTGTAGTCTCAGGAGTCTCAACTGAATTTCACCACCACAACCCCCAACCTTCTCTCAACACAAAAGATCCTAACTACAGATTACTGCCAGTCAACTAAATTGATAATAAACCTGCAAGAACCGACCAGAATTTTTCCTGATTACTGAGCAACACCTTTGGCTGAGGGGAAAGGGTATACAGGGAGTCAAGTTATTATCTCCATTTCTAATTTGTGGCAGCAATGGTTAGATCTAAGACATATTTTAGATCAAATGTAATGAACACTTAAATACATACGTGTGATGATGGGGTCAATATCTTGTGCCTGGGTAGCAACATGTGAGGCACAGACTTGTCCAGTCTGAATCAGTAATGAGGTAACGTCATCACATAGAGGAGGGAAAGCTCGCAGAAGGACACTAAACAAGGCAATGTAGGCATGAAGAAGGCAAACCGTTTGGCTGGGTCAGCACTGTACAAAGAAGAAAATGGCCATTAACACTTTATTCAGTACAGAAACATAACTTTCATTCTAACTTATAACAAAAGCAGTGTGGTGGGAGTACTCAGCAGGTCAGGCATCATCCATGTGGAGAGATCAAAATTAACATCTCAGGTCACAGAATCTTTATCAGACCTTCTTTGGATTTACAGCATTTGCATTTTCTGTTTCAGTCACTCTGACCATACTTAGCTTCCAACCTTCTCTCTATCACAACCTTTTACTTCTATTTCTGATGCTACTGCAACCTCAATGTTAATTCAAGAACACACTCAAATGCATTGTTTTCCAAGGCCTCAGAACTGTGCAGCCCATTACCCTACAGCCCTCATTCTTCACACAGCCTCTCATCTATTTTGTCAACCAAAATATGGCTGCCTCCTGTGCTTATATATAGGTAAGAAAGCGTGATTTTAGAATTTTACCTGCTTTCCACAATCTTGGCAGTGTCCTAGGTTATAGATTATTGCCTTGATTTCTTGCACTAGGCACTAGTGTACAGCCCTCTTGGTTGGAGGGCCTGGTTTAGTGGAAATTACCACTGTTCTGAATGTTTAATTTCTGTCTGGCCTTTCTGGAGAAAGAGTGGTGATGACTGGTAACATCTTTCAACAGCATATCCAACATTCAAAGCACTTTGCTGCTTTGAATGATTCTGCAGAATCTGTGAAAAACCAAAGCAAGGGATACCCATCCCACTAAGAATTGGAGCAAAAGTAGCCCTTGCAGGGAATGAAATTCTGGCACATGATACAATCTCTAATGTGTTACCTTCAACAGACTCACCTGTAAGTATTGTTCCCATGACATTGATGGACAAACGTGCTACACTGAGAGACTTGGGTAATGCATACTGGATACACAAGTGCGACAAAAGTTGGATGGCAAATATCTAAACAAAGAAGTCACCTTTTAGAAGATTCTTTCTTTAAAAAGAGCACGTCAATACAATTACATTTCATTTTAGACATCAGAGGTCTTAGGAACCTGCTTTGGATTAAGATAAACTATCTAGGAGATTTACCACTGGACAGAGGTTTCAAGCCAAGTTTGCATGGAGTAAAATTTACTGGATAATTATCCACAGTTTACAATAGACTGACCCAAAGATGTAAAAACAAATTAACACACTAGTGCTCCTATATCAATGTTAAGATGCAATTCTGGGGGGGGGGGGGGGGGGGGGGGAGAGAGGAGGAGCTTTAATCTGCATTAAACTTATTCAATACCTGCAATGGGAAGTTTTGCTGCCAGTATTTACATACCTTGGGTGATTTCCATATTCATGTATGGGACATTAAGTTTATCAACTTTGGTGAATACCAAAGTGGAAGTCTAACATGTAGAAGTAGGTCAGCATCTGGCTTGGCTTTGTGAATTGGTACATTAAAGCCACTGTACTATTTGGAATATTATAAAGAGCCTGTTCTGTGGGCCATTAGGTAGATTGATCAAGTTGTCTCCCTCTTAAGCTGACCAGAGGCATCAATGTCAGAGTTGGGTACTAAAGCCCCTCTATTGGTAAGAACCTTGACTGTAGATATTTTTGTTGTCAGGTGACTTGGAGCAGGTGGGCTCACAGAAGCAGGATTTCATTCCTGATGAGAATTATCTCACTATGTCAATGGTAATGGCAAGACAGGTAGTTGATCAAGTGCCTATTGGCAAGGAACCAGGCACTTAAATTGAAAATACTTCTGAAGTATTCTCTCTTCATGCTTTTGACATTTTGGAATAGAGGACACCAGATTAAACAACATCCATACAAAGATGCGCACAATGCAAACGTGCTGAATGTTACAAAGTGCATTTCAACCATATAACGGCGTCTAATTGTTTTCTTTCATTCACTCATTTCTTCATTTGTTGAGCCTGCCAGTTATACAAATATGCAGATGCAATAACTGTATTTCATGGTCGGTCCCAAATTACCTGCTTCTCCAGTTGTGGTTGTGCCAGGAGTTCTGGAATGAAATCCAGGCATATGTGAATAGAGGGAATTCCAGCCACAGTCAGGGGCAGTAGCTCACTTGGGTAGCCCTGTGAAACAATATTTTTTTAAACTCAAGACACAGCTAATGATCACAGAGAAAGTCTTCGTGTAATATGTAGAGAAGAGAAATAAGCTGAGATAGAAGCTGACCTCTCACTGCTGCCTGATAGAGTAAAACAATACAAGGTTAAAATAATCATTATTGGACACATTTGTTTAACTCCCTGGGTTTTATGCCTGTCATACAGAAGAGGCTGCCAATTACTGATTTAAGAATCCTAGAGCCCCTACCTTAGTTCGATACAGGTATTGATTCTACATTTTTTGTTCTGCAGCTGCATCAAAATGTCACAATTTCTCACACACACATGAATAAACACCATTTGGAAAGAAACCCCTCAGGCCACAACATGCGTATCTGCTGCAAGAGCCCTAACACTTGGACAAGTGTCCAACTGGATCACTGGCAGCACCCTCAGCTCAGATGGGCCAGACTGAGCTCACAGTGGAGTACCAAGCAAGGACTGCATTGTGGAAGCCATTTTTCTCTAATGAGAGTTTATAATGGACTCCTGATACTATTCCCAGAATAGGAGGAGAGCTCTCCCAATATTTTGGGCCTCCCAGCTACCACCAGAACTGATTTTCTCCTCTCTGCTGTGAGAGATACTTCTTTGTGTGTGAAATGACAAACAAAACAGTGATTAAATTTCAAAAGTAGTGTGAAGCATTTAGATACCCTGAGGATGTGGAAAAATGTAATGTAACCCCCAATGCAGATCATAGAACACTACAACACAGTACAGGCCCTTTGGCCCACAATTTATTAAATGTATTTTATTTATTTACAGCATGGTAACAGGCCCTTCCGGCCCAACGAGTCCGCGCTACCCATTTTAAACCCAAATTAACCTACCCGTACGTCTTTGGAATGTGGGAGGAAACCCACGCAGACACGGGAGAACGTACAAACTCCTTACAGACAGCGACGGGGATCAGGGTTTGATTCCCATCGCTGTTGCTATTGTGCCGACATTTTATCCTGCTCTAAGAGTCTCTTAAATGTCCCTCATGTATCTGCCCCCACAACCTCTGCTGGCGGTGCGTTCCACGCACCCACCACTCTCTGTGTAAAAGAAAATTTACCCTGACATCCCCCTTATGTCTTCCTCCAATCACCTTAAAATTCTGTCCCCCCATATTAGCCATTTTCACCCTGGGGAAAAGTCTCTGACTGTCCATGTGATCTATGCCTCTCATCCTCCTCCTCTCCAAAAAGAAAAGTCCTAGCTCACTCAGCTCAATAATACCTCAGAATATTACAAATGAGGGAACATTTCTTCTAAAATATGAACTGGTAGGAACTCAGTTTCAAACTATTACAGAGAAAAGTTATTATTTAATCTTGGGTGTATTAAAAATGGACGCTCCGCTGTCCATTTTCCAGGTTGGATTTCACTGACTCAGCATGTAGCATGAGCTAACTTGCTCAATGACTCATCACATTCTTACTTTCTGGATCCATAATGTCATCTTGTTTAGGGACAACCTATTTTTCATGCAAAAGTTTGCAATTGAGAAGGAAAAGGGGGAAATTCAAAGATAAATTTTTTCACAAACATCACTGGTCACCGGTTTCAGCATTCAATGTTAGCTGAAGCCCAGCGCAGTGTGGAGGTGATGCTCCAGTGTGGAGATGCCATATTTTGATCAGATCATTAAACCCAGAATGCCCCCACCAAATTGTTTTCTCTTGTGATCCTGGTGACAGTACAGACCCTTTGGTTCATTGCTACTTCTCCCAGTGTTCTGACCTTAACCAGTGTTAGTAGAAACAAATTATACCAGTCAATCTCATTGCTATTCAGACACACTGCTGGTACATGTGGCTGCTACATAACAAGAGCACAGAATCTGAGAAGTAATTCATTCTGTGAAGCAGTAAGAAATTTGCAAGTATCATTTGATAAATAGGTGGCACCGACCTGAAAGTGAACAAGTTTGGCAATGTTTGGATCTGCAATGAACAACTGATGCAGAAGACAGCAGATGAGACACTGCACCTCCCGGACATTGCTTAGTAAAGTCTCCCGATTGTCCTCTGAGCATTCAGACAGACCGCCTGTTGTTTGGTCCTGCTGTTCCAGAAACCCTCCAGCACCACAAGACCTCTCTTCTTCAGTAGGTAAGCAGATCTCCAGTAGAATCTGAACAGCTGCACTGTCCTGTAAAGAGAACACAATTACATCAGGACAGTGAAATTACTTTTTCTTTGAGGGTCAAAGCAAAAAATCATGTAAAGGCCACAGACAAATACATTGTTCCTTCACTTTATTTGGCGTTATTGTTGGTATTGGTTTTAAATCACATTCCCTCTCCCCATCCAGATTCATTGTGTGTGTGAGTGAGTGAGAGAGACAGAGACAATCGCACACATGTATTTCACATCAGGCAAATAAGTGATTTGTGGCTCTCTCAGCTGTTCAAGACATTTGTGTTTGAAACACAGCTAACTCTTTCCCCATTCTGATTTGCAATCTCCCAGACTTCAGTCTATCCATGGCTAAAACTTCTCTGCAACCACTCATTTTAGAACACACTCTCAATTGTATCCAAGAGGCTGTAGGATAATTACAGCATTATTACCTGGGCTGACAATAAGGCATTTTTCAGCTCCTCTCTTGTAACCTCTGGAGCATCAGGCTGCCCCACAATCCCCATTGTATTGTTCTGATACGGCTTGGTGTCCTGATCCACATTCTCCTTGAGGTGAGCACTCAGATAGGCCTTTGATGCCAGAAGGTATCCATTGAGCATGTGCAAGGTAATGTCCATTAGTGGTGGACATCTAAGATTAAAACACAAATAAATAAAACACTGGAACTTTGGGATTTCCCATAAAAGAGGATGTGGAATATGACAAATCTAGCCAAACTACTTATTGTTTCAGTGAAACCGGTGTAATCCAAACCTGAAATTGGAATTTTATTCAGCTAGGATTAGCTCAAAGCCAAAGGCCAGAGTGAAACCAAACATTAATCTGGAAGATTGTTCGGAGAATTGTTAAGAACTTGCACAGCAAACCTGATAAATGCCATGATTCCCGAGCTTTGCATAAACAATAGAAATCATTTTCTGGGTGGCACAACTTAGAGAGAAGGCTGTGGAGGAAGTGCAGCCTAGGTTCACCTAAATAATACCTAGTAGGTTAAATGATTGGGGGGGGGAGGGGGGGTGTTACACAAAATAACATTGTATTACCTGAGGCTTAGAAGATTCAGGGATGATTTGACTAGAGTTTTCAAAATATTACTAACTGAAAGAGTAACTATTGCCACCGGTCAGGAAGTCTAGAAGTAGGGGATAAAGCCCAAGAATTAGGTCCATGCCTTTCAGGAGTGAAATTAGGAAACATTTTTCCCGATAAATAGTGGTAAAGATCTGGAGCTCTCTTCCACAAGCAAGTGATGCTGGTCCATTGTTGATTTGAAATCGAAGACTGATAAGACTTCAGATAATCAAAGGTATTAAGGGATATGCACAAACAGTGGATACATGGAGTATAGTCAAAGATCAGCAACTATTTCATTGAATGACAAAGCCAAGGGTAGTGGTGGAAGCAGATACAATAGTGGAATTGAAGGGGCTTTTAGATAGGCACACGAATATGCGGGGAATGGAGGGAAATGGATGATGTGCAGCCAGAAGAGATTTAGTTTAATCTGGCATTGAGATAAGCACAGACATTGTGCGCTGAAGGGTCTGTTCCTCTGCTGTACTGATCTATGTTCTACCCGAGTAGTTCCAGCCACATGGATGGCTCTTAAATCTACCTTCTGAAGTGACCCAGCTACACACTCTGCAGCAGTGTAAGCAGCTGTCCAGCCGTTCGCCCATCAATCACAATGGAGAAGAATGAAGAACTGGAAGCACACCAGAATATTTTGGAAGAAGAGAAAAGGCATTTGGTCGAACAAGTCCGTCACTTTTAGATTTGAACCTACTATGCTTTGACTGAGCAGCAGCACAGGACAATACACTTAGAATGATTCATGCTCTGCTCACTGTTGGTGACTCACCTGTACACTCTGTGGTCACATCTCAGCACAATCAGCGGATCAATCATCAGGTCATTCTGTGTGTACTTTTGCTGGCGAAGCAGCTTGGCTCTTGGCTGCAGGGCATTCACAGTCATCACCCACAGCCTACAAACACAAACATGTCATTCATGGTGCTCAGTGAAAAGCCAACTAACTAGTAGTCAATAAAAACAAAGTAAAGCCTCATTTTACAATGAACTTTTGGCAACTAATGAGAAATGATTATAGAAGAACTTTCCAAAACGACTAAGGAAGGTGGTGCACCTTCAAGCTGGTCCCACATGTTTAACCATCTCCCCCTACTGTAATTTTTTTTGGGATAAAGACACGAGGTTTTAAAGAATGATGCTGCTCCAAAGCTTCAGTTGGTTAATTTGTTGCTTAACGTGAGAGAGCTTCACAGAACTAATTTTGCTCGCAGTGTTTGCTTGGAGCTCGTCTCACCTGGGACACGACCATTGGCCAGAGTGAGGAAAACGAGGAATTGGTTCCCTGTTCCTGATCATTGCCTTGTTACCACTAGAGGAAACCATGCCGGAGTGAACGTCACAGTTAGACTCCACAGCAATCCTATCCCATGCTGCATATACTTTTTGATGCTAACACTGACCACTTAATGACATTGTCGAGAGAACTGTACCCCAGCACCTTTGGTAGGACAATCACACTCACTGGTAAGAATGATAAAGTTAATAGTTAATGAAAAGATCTGATTTAAAAGCTGGAGTTGCTAGTAACTGGCTTATATCTGTAGATTTTCAATTAGGAACCCCATGTTCAAATCAGATATTGTTAATGTTTGAAAACCAATGTGGAAAGTGGAACATTTGTTAAAGCTCACTGGAGTTGTTTAGAAGGAGGAAAACAAATTCATATTGATATTAGTGGGAATGCTCACTCCCAATCAACTGTCCCTATAGGGTCCCATCTGACTGTAGATAGTATGATTGGAAGAATTGCATGCTTGCCTTTATCAGTTGGGCACTGAGTATAAAAGTTGGGAAGTCATGTTGCAGCTGTATAAAACTTTAGTTAGGCCACACTACAGGAAGAATGTGGAGGCTTTAGAGAGGGTGCAGAAGAGATTCACCAGGATGTTGCCTGGATTGGAGAATATTAGCTACAAGGAAAGGTTGGACAAACTTGGATTGTTTTCCCTGAAGCGTCAGAGGCTGAGGGGCGACCCGAGAGAAGTTTAAATCATACAAGACAAAGACAAATTAAGCTGGGAGATAGTCCATAAGATATAGGAGCAGAATTAAGCCATTCAGCCCATAGAGTGTTCCACCATTCAATCATAGCTGATTTTTCTCATCCCCATTCTCCTGCCTTCTCCCCATAAGCTTTAACCCCCTTACCAATCAAGAACCTATCAATCTCTGCCTTAAAATGCACACAATGACTTGGCCTCTAGAACCCTCTGTGGCAACGAATCCCACAGATTCACCACCTGCTGGCTGAAGAAATTCCTCCCCATCTCAGTTTTAAAGGGACGTCCCTTCGGATCCTATAGTCAGAGTCCTTTTCCCCCCCCCCCAAGAGTGGAAATGTCAAATACTAGAGGGCATAGGTTTAAAGGTGAGAGGGGGCAAGTTTAAAGGAGATTTGCAAGGCAAGATTTCTTTTTAGACATGAAGAGTGGCAGGTGCCTGGAAATGCTGCCAGGGAGGTAGTAGAAGCAGACACAACAGCAACACAAGAGGCATTTAGACAGTCACACGAACAGGCAGAGAATAGAGGGATACAGATCATGTGCAGGCAGATGGGATTAGTTGGAGTGGTATCATGGTAGCCACAGACATGGTGGACCAGAGGGCCTGTTCCTCTGCTATACTGTTCTATATCATTATAAAAGAAAATGTCATTTATAAAATGTCATTTATAAAATGACACGGGTAAGTCAATATGTTGCATAAGGAAGATGAACCAGGTTCCAGAAAAGGTTTTTAAAGAGAGATTATTTCAAAAGGTCCAACAAATAGACCAGGACCCCACTACTGGAACGCTGTATGAAGGATGTTCTACCTCCTTGGCATAACAGTGTTGAGAAGCCTCCAGAGCTGATTGACTGTCTGCAGAATTTGTCGGGGAACCCCTGGCTCCAGCAACTTGTACAAATCCAACATCAAAGCTTCGGCAAATGGGATCAGCTCGCTGGCAGACAAGAGCGTCAAGTCCTCCAAGATCTGCATCAGTTGAGTGTAATTGGCAGAAGTTATCTGGAAAGCTGGAGATGACAGAATATTTGAAATTGTCAAATTAAATGATAAAAGAGAATGTCTCTAAGGAGATACCACTGATGATAATTTGCCAATTATACTGATGATAATGGCCAGTTACAACATGTACAATTCCCAAATACTTCAAGAGATTTCAGACACTTCTCTGCTATTAGTGATGTTTAAATAATCTTCAGTGTCATCTGAACTCCTTAGACACCAGGCAATCCTCCACTGCATGTCATCAAGATGCCCAGTTGCGTACACAGCCCCAGTCAGCTTTGGTACCATTACCTTCCTGCAGCTTCTTGGGCGAGTGCCGTTTGGCCCGACTGGTCAAGAGCATTCTGCTGAGCAGCGCCTCTGTGCCCGTGACTTCCTCCTCACACATCCAGTCATCCACCATGCACAGGTGAGGAAAGTTGGTGGCCAGCAGGCGCAGCAATGCAGAGTGTAGGCCTGAGGAAAGGAAAACCTCATGTTCAGGACATGCCTTCTGACACGCATCACATTTTTCCTGAAATCTAATTTAACAACAAAATTTAATAGATATTCCTAATTTTCACTGATATACTGTGACACTCCCATGTCTTGTTAAAATGCACATTATTTAGAGCTCTCAAAGTCATTTAAGACATACATTTGTTCAATATTCTGCTTTATGTGATTCCACTTTGTCTGAGTTTTGACTTATAGTCAGAGCAATAGGCTGACAGTTGCACCAAAACTTTATGTGCTTCTTCCTGAAAATGATTGAACATACGTGGAAGGAGGACGCAAATCAGCTGGAGACTGTAACAATATTTTTGTATCAGAATTAGAGCAAAATTACAGAGAGCTATGTAGAACAATAGACTGGAATTTGAATTCTAATCTCCGCACTCACCTGCCTTTGGTGGGCATGCTTGTTAGGGACCGATTTCAACTCAGCAGCGTTCTAGTCCCTCACCTTCTCCTGTGAGCATTGACAATAATCTGAACCCCACCTTGTTCTACCCAGTACCAAAAATGTTTTAGCGATTGGGAAATCAAATCTCGGCCACCTTCCTTCCATTGTTTCCCTGGCCCAGGGATGCAGAGCAGCCCAATCAACAGCAATACGCAAATCTGACACATAACAAAATCTTCTGTGATTATAGTGGCTCAGTCCTCTCACAAAGCCCATCTACGCTTTAACTGCAATATCTAGAGACAAAGTCCAATGGAACTTCACTTCAAAAGGACTGGAGAGATTTAATAATATTTATAAAAGGATGCATTGCACTGCAATAGTTCAGAGAATAATGGTATTGGGGGCACTGAGTGACATCTTGTTTTTAAAATCAGAACTTGTGTATTCAGTGTAGCCCGAGGTCATAACTGGAGTCTCTGCTTTTACCTCCCAGCTCCTGTTGAAGCCCCTGTGCCTGACGAATCAAGTACTTGATGGGAATCTGGTCCATGAGGGCTGCAGAGTACGACTTGGGCTTCTTCTGCATTGCAGCTGTAAGACACATGCAAGAGTGAAAGAAATATTTTGTATGCCCACCAATGAGAGAGCAATCTGAGAATAATAAGGTTTCAAAGGAAAAATGCAAGCTTCAAACAAGAAAAGTGAAACCTTATTCATAGCTCAGTTTGATAAAACACATTGATGGCTGCTTTCAGACCAACTTAAAAAATATGTTCATTTATGTAACACTGTGACCTCTGGATGTCCCAAAGCACTTAGTAGTACTTTTGCTTAGTAGCCACTGGTGTTATGTGGGAAACATGGTAGTCAATTTGCGTACAAAAGGGAGCCATAAAGTAATGAGATATGTAAAACAGATCATCTGGTCTTGCACGTTAGCTGAAGAATAAATGTTTTCCAGGTGAGCACAGAGAACTCCCTTGCACTCTTAAGGCTGCTCTAGAGACTGTTAAACTGGAGTCTCTTCTGACTACGAACAGTTGCTCCATGATCAATCTAACCCTTCCCTCCTGTACAGCCCATATCCCTCCATTTTTCTTACATCCATGTGCCTATCTAAGAGCCTTTTAGTCCTTATTATATCAGCCTCTACAACCACCCCCGGCAGTGCATTCCAGGCACCCACTGCTCTGTGTAAAGAACCTACCTCTGACATCTTCCCTGAACATTCCTCCTCTGACTTTAAACGGATGTCCTCTGGTATTGGCTACTGCTGCCCTGGGGAAAAGGTGCTGGCTGTCCACTCTATCTATGCCCCTCAATCTAATAGACTTCTATCAAGTAGCCTCTCATCCTGTGTCGCTCCAAAGAGAAAAGCCCTAGCTCACTCAACCTTTCAATTTCAACCTTTATCCTAAAGGTTTAAATGAATAATCCAGTCAGTGCAGAATTCCCTCAGTATTACAGTGGATGTCATAACAGGATTATGTGTTTAAATCCCAGAGGACGTTTCAAAATCCCAATTAGTAAGGAGTAACATTGAGCCAAGGCTGACACAGGTTATCCTACCTAACGTGGAAGACCATTTTTTGGCTCATTAACATATTGTTGTGCAAAGCGGACAAGAGTGAAATATCAAGACAAGCTCAAACTGTTGTTGATTTGCTGCCTCTATTCTGGGTCTCTGTAGAGGAGGCTATGGGAAGGGAAGTGTGTGTGTCTCAGAATCCTTAACTCTAACATGGGCTACCAAAATGATAATGTATTTAAGGGTAGAGGGAGAAAGTTGAAAAGAGTGCACTTACCTAATGGTTTGACATTGGACAATAGAGTCTCCTCATATGAAAGAGTGTAATAGAGGACCAGCAGCTGGGCTGTGATGCTGTGTCTCTGCCGACATCTGTTATTCTCTCCCTATAATCAGGAAAAGGAAAATAATTAAATCAGCTTTCTCTAGTTTATATGGTCAACTTTTTACTTATTCAACACCCTCAAAATATTTTCACAAGTGCTTTTCAGTTACAACTTTAAACCAATTCTACATTCAACAAAGGATGAATAATAGGGATAGACTGCACAGATTCATTATATCTATAGCTAATGTGAGGGAGTTTGGGGAAAGCAAAACCCTTCACTGGCTGCAACTTACAACATGCTGTTCCTCATCCCATGCAACACTGCAGGAAGAGCAGCTACACATTAGCAGTTAACAAGTTTAACTCACTTAACAAGTGAGTTTAGACACCTCAAAATGAGACAACACTACACCAACAAACTCAAAAACATAAACCACCCAGGACTGGAGAATGGGTATTTTACCAAAAGCCTTAAGAAAATGACATTAATATTTCCAATTCCTAGTTAGGTATTTGGACACTAGAAGTTCATTTTCACCTTTACTGGGATATTGTTTAATAATATCTCAGCCAAGAGGCCATTCTACTCACTTTCAGCAGACCATAGAAACAATGGAGATCTGTCCTAAATTTGGGTATACAGTGCACAATTTGATAAATTGGTTTATTATTGTCACATATACCGAGGTAGTGAAAAACTTTGTTTTGCATGCCATCCATTCAGATTATTTCATTACAACAGTGCATTGAGGGAAAAGCAATAACAGAATGCAGAATAAAGTGTTACAGTTACAGAGCAAGTGCAGTGCCAGCAGACAATAAGATGCAAGGTCATAATGAGGTAGATTGTGAGGTCAAGAGTCCATTTTATTGTACTGGGGACGATTCAATAGTCTTATAACAGTGGGATAGAAGCTGTCCTTGAGCCCTGCAATATGTGCTTTCAGGCTTTTGTATCTTCTGAAGATCTAGAATCTATTAACCATGCAGGTAGTGATAGACTTCAATGAGATAGAGGGGTGGCAATTGAAATGTGAAGGATATTAGAAGGGTTGAAGGGTTATAAGGAAGGAAGAATGAGAAGAAGCAATATAAAATGGAGGGCACAATTCCAAAAGGGATGATAGAAGAGATATGTGGGCATGTGTGCATGGTTTGTTGAAGTTGGCAGCGCAAGCTGAGAAAGTGGTTAAAATGCACAATTTTCCTGAACTTCATAAATAGAAGGAAAGAGTATAAGAGAAGAGAGTCATAATGAATCTTAATAATACGTAGGTTCAGCTACAACTGAACTATTGTGTACAGTTCTGGGTTCAGGAAAGATGTGAAGGCTTTGGACATGGTGCAGAAAAGATTTACTAAAATGAGGGGATAGTTAGGAGGACAGACTTAAGGAATTTGGAACAGAAATCAGGCAAGTCTATAAAATCACGAAGGATAAAGATAACTATTGAGAAACTACTCCCATTGGCTGAAAGGTCTAGAACGAGATGACATGAAATGAAAGCAATTAGCACAAGAACCAAAAGTGACAAAATGAGAAACGTTTTACACAGTGAATGATTATGGTGTGGTCGGGGTAATAGTGCAGGTAGATTCAATTGTAGTGTTCAAAAGGGAGCTGCATAAATGTTGGGAAGGGAAGAACTTGTAGAGTTGTGAGGAGAGGGTGGGAGGAATTGGTCTTGCTGGATTGTTCTTGCTAGTACAGACTCATATGGGCTGAATGGCCTTGTTTCTTGCTATAATTATTCTGTAACCATGCCAGACCTAATCTGATATACAATTACAGCATAAGGGTTGGTTGCTCCATTACCACCAGGAAAGGAAACACTAACTTTTCCTCTCAGGCTGTCCTGAGTAAATTCAGTGCAGACTGGAACCAAAGAGCTGAATTTCCTTTGCTTGTTGCAGTCTACTCCGCGGCAGTACACAAAGTGATTAGAGGTGGAAACTCATAACATTGCACAATTTCCCTTCTTCAATTTGCTGCAGCTGGTGAGAAGCCTGATTCACATACAAGCTATTTATACAAGTTGAAACCATGGATGTGTGCAGGTTTGAGGCAAAAGAGCAGCCCAGTGATACTGCTGTGAAAAAAGGGAGAACGTTAAAGGAGGTGATCTATTTTTAAGAACGAGTGATAGCACAACAGTGTATTCTACCAGCAAGAACCAGATTTGCAATACTTCAATTCAAATCTTCTGCCTTTACAGATGCTGATCTTACCCAAGTAAGGCCATTGAATATGTTTAGGACCTCCTGTTCTGTAATTGGTTGATTTGTGGCTTCTGGATTAGCCTTGGATGCTGGTGTTAGGATGGAGTTGATGTAAACATCAATCAGAGGGATTAACTGAGGGTGCAGAGGTGTTGTTGTCTCACACATCTGTCTGTAAATCCAATCCTAAAAATATAAGCAATAAATAACATTGAAAAATGCAGCATTCGGACATCTTGTAACTGATATATCCCTCTGGGTACAAGATATATAAAAGTGAACGAGGGACAGAGTTCCCTATGGGCCACTGGGTTGCTACCAAAGGGCTGATGCATTTCCCAAAACACATCTCCATCCAAAAGCTGAACTGTGAATGTTCATTTATCTTGGGACATTACAGCAGAACCTTATCCTAGGATCTGGATATTAAATGTTTTGCATTGATTATGGTATTTCACATCCACAACTACAGAAATTTTCATCACCAGTAATAGAGGATAAAGCACCCCAAGAGGGAAGACACACTCTAGGTAGCAAACTATCCACTCTGCTCCACAAAATAAGCTGCATTCTTCTATTTTCTTGCTATAATACTTTGAGGAAGACATTGGTCTCTGTCATGGTTTAAACAGGTGCAAGACAATCAATCACCTCCTGATCCAATGGAACCAAATGCAAGTTGAAAGGTTGTTTACAGCCTTTGACCCAAAGATGAACGTCAGGTAACATCTGTGCCGTTACTCAGATTATCCATCTCCACTTCCGTAACGTCCCTGCCTCTGTTGATGCTGGTGAAACTCATTTATGCTTTTGTTACTTCAACATTTTAATCACATTCTGGGCAAGGTTGAGGTCACTATAAATCTACAATCCACTTCCTATCTTGCACTAAATGCTACTTACTCATCACTTCTCAGTGCTTCCACGCTCACACGTGCTTCTAATTTTGCAACACCTTGATTTTAAAATTCTCAACCTTTTTTCCAAATCCCTTCAATGCCACCATCTCCAATCCTCTCTGGTCTTTAGTCTTCAGAAGCATCTCCAATCCTCAAATTCAGGCATCTTGACAATCCACAAATTTAATCAATAAATCATTGGCAGTAATACTTTCAGATGCTATGACAATATAACCCATCATCTGCGTTGGCATAGTGGTGCAGCAGTTAGTTTTGCTGCCTCACTAGAGACCCGGTTTGATCCCGACCTTGGGTGCTGTTGCCATGGAGTTTGCATCTTCTCCCTGTGACTGTGGGTTTATCCCAGGTGCTACTGTTTCCTCCAGTATGCCAAAGACATGCTGGTTGATAGTATAATTGGCTAACTGCCCTTGTGTAGGTGGATGGCAGGAGAATCAGTATGAGGTAGGGAGGAGTAGATAGAGATGCAAGAGGAAAAATGGGATTAGTGATGGTCAATACAGATCTGGTGTGCCAAAGGCCTCGTTTCTGTGTTGTATGATTCTATGAATCATGAAAACTCTTTCTTTGACCAGGTTTTTGGTCATCTGCCTTAATATTTCCATCGAGAAGAAAGAAATTGAAGGGTTAGGACTGCCTGGACTATTCTTAAACAGAGCCAACAGACTTGAAGGATGAATGGCCTCCTTCTGTGGTGTAATTATTCGATGATACAATGATTGTATGAGGTATGTGTGCATCTGGGCTTTTTCCTTTTATTAAAGCTGTTATAAAAATACAAACTACAGTGGACGACAACCATTCAGGGTCAAACTGTGACCACATTGTCTAAAAGCAATTGTATTTCTGAATATAATAAATGCAAGTAAAAGAACTCAGTACCTTGATGGAAACCTTATGCTTAGTGAAAGCACGACTTCTTAACAGCTGGTAAATACAGTGTATGGGCAGGAACCCAGTGATGATGGCACTCAGGTTACTGGTAACAGGTACTCGCACAGCGTGGGCAGTCACTACCTAAGATTAGAAAAAAGCCAAGATGTAACTAACACATCACTAAATTTAGTGCTCACAATTAGAGTTTCCTTTAGCAAGATCTAACCCACACACAGCATTGCACAATAGTACAAAGGAGACGCACACTTGTCATCCTTCCTATACCCAATTCCTGAATTAAAAGAGGAAATGTTGGAACCATCCAGCAGGTCAGGCAGCTGCTTTGGGAAAAGAAAAACAGTTAGAATTTTAGGTTTATTACCTACCATCAGAACATGGAAAAGTTAATAAAATATGTTTAAATTTGCAGGCATGTGCAAGTGAGTCGGAGTGGGGGGGGGGGGTGGGGGGAGAGAAAGGAGGAGAACAAAAGGGAAGGTCTGATATGGTGGAGACTAAGAGAGACTGAATGGCACAAGTGATGGTGGTGCTGCCAGTGAAAGGTGGCAGGACAGGAGAGGTATAAGTAGAAGACAAATGAAATCTGAAACATCAGAAGATGAAAGAAAAACAAATTAATTCTGGAAATGCAAAAAAGATGACTGATTGCCCGAATTTGCTGAGTGCAATCCAAAAGCAAAATACTGAAGATGCTGGAAATCTGAAACAAAAACAGAAAATACTGGAAATACTCAGTCAAGTTTGATGAAAGATCATTACAACCGAAATACCAACTGTTTCCTCACCATAAATGCTGTCTGACTTGCTGAGTATTTTCAACAATCTGTTTTTATTGCTATTGAATTCAATGTTGAATCCTAAAGTTTGTAAGGTGCCAAGTTTGAAAATGAGATGCTATTCCTGAAGCTTAGGTTAAGCTTCGCAAGAACAAAAAGTGGTTACAAAAAAAATCAGTGTTGGATTTCCCCAGAGTTGAGGAAACCACACTGTGAGCACCAATTACAGTATTCTAAATTGGAAGTAGTGAAAAAAAACACTTCACCTGGAAAGAATACCAGGGACACAAATGAGCAAATGTTCCATCTCCTGTGGTTGCATTGGAATGGCTCCCCAATAAGGGGAGTGGGTATTAGTGAAGATGGAAGTGTGATCCCGAGCATCATGAAGAGGCTGGTTTCTTTGGAATGCTGAAAGGGGAGGGCAAGATGCTTCTGGTGATGGATTCATGTTGGAGGACGATCTACTGAATGTGGACGGTGGAGGGGTGGAAAGTGAGCACAAAGGGAACTCTATCCTAGTTCTGGGTGGGAGGAAAAAGATCTCAGAACAGGAGTGCCGGGAATGGAATAGGTGTGGTTGAGATTCTCACCAATCATTTTGGAAGGAAACCACTGTTGAAGAAATTAAAGACATATCAAAGCACTGGTATGGAAGGTGGCATTGTCAGAACAGATACAAAGGAGACAAAGATACAGGGAGGATGGAATGGAGTCCTTACAGGAAGCAGCGTGGGAAGCAGTGTCATCAAAGTAGCTGTGAGAGTCCACAGGTTTGTTGCACCCAATATGGTTAAGGTGGCTTTCAGCCACGTCTCCTGCATTTCCTGCAACTCTGCTTTCCAGAGATGCTTCTTGATCAGAGTATTTCTAGCATTTTCTGGTTTTATTGCATAATTCTAGAATCTACTACATTTTGCTTTAGGATACTGCCAAATTTCTGATCATGGCTTTCAGGAGTTGCTGAGGTTATTTGCCAATGGCCAAAGAAGTCAACAGGATGAACAATTGCAACTTTAGTGTGTGTTATGTAAGGGAAAGTGCAGAATTAGGGAAATACAATTCTCCCAAAAGCTGGACATTCTACTAAACCAAGGAAGAAACAAAGGACAAAATACATTCTCTCATTTTCAAACATACTCAAAATCTTTGAAATAGAAAAGATATCTTTAAAATTTGAGCACAGAGATCCAACTCTAGCAGCAATGGAGTAAGTGGAGGCGTGGATGGGCAACAATCACCAAAAAGGTGCAAAGTTTTGCCTAGCTGGTTTCTCACACATCTACTACTAGCCCAGGGACCACTTTGCTGCATCTACACCGTCCAAGTAGCAAAAATACAAATCGAGAAGGGGTGGAAAAAAATGAGAACAAATCTGTTTCATGAAGGGGAAATGGTTCCTCATTCAGTTTCCGCAGAACTTGTCTGTGAGCTGTACTGTGCCTCCTCCACACAAGCAAACATAATGCCAGATGCACCCACATAAACTGTTCTATGACTAATCAATTAGTTGCTTCTGTTTAATTAGCAACTGTGAATATTTCCTCCCATTTTGCATCACCTCCTGTTCCACATGGAGATGCATCTCCACATGGAACAGGAGGTGATGCAAAATGGGAGGAAATATTCACAGTTGGCTGCATCACACTTTTCTCAAATGACTGTCCTTTACATGATGAGCATTAAAAGGGAAGATGCTACCTTCACCAAATGACCTCATGCATATGTATTTCATTCAAAGTTTACTGCAAGAAAATCACGGGCAAAAATACTGGCCAATTTTTCCCTCTTCTCCCCCAGGAATAATTACAACTGGAACATGCTATTACCCTAGATCAGGTCAGGTAACTTAATATATAGATCCTTCCCAGCTTTCCATCGCTTGACACATGTACAGCCTGTAGATATGAACAAGTATTTGGGAGACCGGCAGGATGGATTTGCTGGGTGCTGCCGGGCTGAAAGCGACTGTTCTTGACTCTAGCTGGAATTTTGCCACATTGAACCCAAGAAGAATACATTCCAGTTAACATGCTAATGTCCATTTTGTAAATCCTATCTAGAGACACACTGTCCAGGCCAGCAACAGTGTCCTTATTAAAACCTTATCTGTAGTAAAATGTTTTGAAAAAATATTAGCCCGAGATAGGCTTGGGCTAAATTTGTTAATATCAGCTTTATTATTAAGAATGGCAAAACGAGATTGAAAATGATTCTCCAGACCATCTATTCATAATGGAACAACCCACCTCTGCAGGCACCTTCTGCTGTGTGGGAACTCTGTTCACAGCCGCAATTTCAATTTGTGAACAGTTGGGGTTACGGACAGTTCTCAGGAAAGGAACCATGCTGTGATCTGAGGAGGACTTGTAGACTGGGATTGAACATGGTATCTCCTGGATCTGTGTGGCTCTGTGCTTCTCAGAGCAGATATACGACAGTGAGTGCATGTATCAGCTAGATGGAATTTGGTAAATAACATCTTACTATATTAAAACCAACATCTGTGGCACCATTCCAAGTACATTTGGGTCTCCTGGTGTTACTCCCTTAACTGAACCTAAGTAAAATAAACAGGTTATTCAACTTATTACTGTATGGAACAAACAAAAAATGGTGGCTATATTTTCTAATAAAGCAACAGCGGCTACGGTTGGAATGCTTCTGTCAGGTGTGATGAATGATGTGTGCTGAGGTGTGTAAATGAAACTTCTTTATGGCATCAGCATACTTGAGTCATAGAATGAAAGTTTCAAGACAAGTAAACCGAAATGCAAGATTCAAACTGGACATGGACTGCTGTATATACAATTGCTAAGATAAAGGCTTATGCAGGCTGTGGACTCACCTGTTCTGTGAATATCTCTTGCGTGAAAATGGTTTTCATTCTGTTCAGTGAGCTTGGCTTAATTGCAATCTAAGGAAGAAATTGTAAGGATGTAAAAATAAAGTGTTCTAACAATAAACAACAGGTAGGTACTGTTTGTGGTCTGAAACTAGCCTTAACACAAAACTTCATCTCAGGGTAACACTGATTCACGAAGTTAATATTTAAGGGGCATTATTTTTTTGTTTCATGTGCTAGAATTTCTAACCTGCACAACAGCTGAGAACAGTTCTCTGCTTAGAACAATCAGAGTTTCAGCTGACCACTACCCCTACCATAGCGCATCTTACAATGAAACTCTTGTACATGGCTACCACTGCCAGACTAACTTACTTCAACTGGAAACAAAAATCAAGAAACTGCAGATGGCGGAAACCTGAAATAAATCAGAAAATGCTGGAAACACCCAGCAGGTCAGGCAGCATCTGTTGAAAGAGAAATTGAGTTAATATTTCAGTTCAAAGACCTTTCATGAAAGATGGAAGGTGAGAAAACAAGGTTTAAGTTGCAGAGAGGGTGGGGAAGGGATGGACAAGACAAAGGGAATACCTCTGTTAGAGTGAGGCTAGAGTCACCCAGGTGATCCTGATGTTTATAGGGCCATCTGGTTAATAAATGACGAGAGTAAATTAGAGATGGTAAACAAACAAAAAGACAAGTTAAATTAATGAAATGTAGGTCAAAGCTATTGTTGGAACCGTAAACCTAAAGAGAATGCTGGAAATGCTCAGCAGATCAGGTAGACTGAAAAACTGAGTAACATTATAATGCTACCCTTGCTAGTCTCCCACTTTTTAACATTTGTAAAGTTGAGCTCATGCAAGTTTTTGTGACCTGCATGCTACGCCACATCATTTTATAACAATCCACTGGCCTTTATCTTCACTGACATTCCTATGTTGGCTTCTAATTCCCCAACATCTTAAATTCAAAATTCTCAACCCTGTTTAAATTCTTTCATGGTGTCTGTCGAACCCTATGACACTTACACCTCAGTGTCAAATTTTCCAGTGGCCCTCTGTGTATTCTTGTTCCCTTTGCTCTGCTGTTGACAGCTGCGTCACCAGTCACTGAGGTCTCGCACTAGAGTTTCTTCCCTAAAGCCTTCCAATTTTGAAACCTCATCTTTTTGTCACCCTCTCTCCCCAGCTAATAACTTCTTCTTTGTCCTAATTATGTTTCTGTAAGGTATTTCTGGGACATTTATTTTGCTGAAGGTGCAATATAAATGCAAGCCGATGTTGATTAACTACAACATTCTTCCACCAATAACGCTGTACATTTATTTACTTCCCTCCTCTCACATTGAGCTTCAAGCCTCGGTTCAGTGGGAGCATCATCACACCTGAGTGACTCATGTTACTATATCCTCAGAGGGGCTGGGAAGTGGGTTCAGATGATTGTATTCACCTTTCATGTTTTTCTTGCCAGAGAAAAAGAGGGAAACCACTGCATGCTGTTCTGTTCCATTCCTAATGGGAAGGGAAAGTCAGAAGGAAACTCTCAAACAGACTCGTTTTACCACATGAGGGCAGTGCAGCCACATTGTGCATTGTAAGAATCATTCTGTTTTCCATCCTGATGAAATTAATTTAGATTTTGCATCAAAACATCTTAAATGGTTTACAACTTTTCATACTTTAGTGAAGATGCATTAGGGGTTCAACATTAGTCATTAACAGCTGGAGATTATTGAAGTTCAAAACCACAGCAGCACCACCAACTTCTAGCATCTGCTTCAATGCTGCGGCAGATGATGATTAATTCCCCAGAGGGAGGAATCATTGACCTGCAACCTTTTCTTTATGCCCTGGTGACTAGGACTGTATTAGCTGCAGTAGGGATCGGGTCACCTACAAGTGATGAATAACCTGAGGAAACAAAATAAGGTGCTTATGCACATGCAGTGAATATTTTTAAAATTTGTTCTGAAAGAGAAACCTTTAGCCAAAAAGTAAACACATTCAACTTCCTGACCTATACATATAATGGAGGCAAATTTACCTTCATGCCCAGAGTGGAACACACCAAGTCGATGATAGCGTTAAGTTGGTTGCTATGGAAATACATTGCAACCAATAGCAGCATCTCACCAAACGAAGCAGAGACTCCTGTAGTACTGAAACACAAACAAGAAAACAGAGTAAGCCATTATCTCTTCATTGTCGAAGTAGAGGTCAGGATAACAGTGTGGTAACAGTATATGATCTAATTTCCAACCTGGTCAGACATATCAAAAATTATAATTCTACATTGGTATTTTCCCCACTTCAGTGTTCTGCCCCTCCCCATCAGATGGTCAAAACAATCAGTATGAGACAAGGTTGCAGGTTGCTCCTAGGACACTGCCAATGATGCTGAAATTGGCCATCTGGAAGTTCAATGCATAATAGTTTGGGGGGCTTGCACATTTGTCATTGCTGAGATAATTCTGTTCTAGAGTTGGAAATAGACAAGTACTTCAAAAACAGATGAGGAAACTGCAGAACTATACAGCAATTAGATTTTCTGGCCTTTCTTAAGAAAAAGAACTTGCACTGATGAAGAACCCACACCTCAAGGACTTTACAGTCTGTAAAATACTTTTGAATGTGGTCACCATTGCAAAAAAACTAACAACCAATTTATAAACAGCAAGATCTGACCCAGTAAGGCAATAGTGTGCATGTAATCTTTTTACTGTTGTTGATTGAATTTTTTTAAAAATCTAACTGAAAGGACAGATGGGGCTTTAGTTTTATGTCTCATCTGAGGAACAGATCAACATTAATACTTCACTATTGACTGGGTCATAATTTACGGTTAAAATAATGATGTTAATCGTGCTCATTGTTATTTTTGCAAAAATGGTGCAGCAACGTTGTTTGAGAGCACAAATATATAAAAATTGTTATTTGAGTTGCAAGATTGTTCAACTTTCTGGAACCATTTTGAAAGATGAAGCCATTTTGTAAACTTGGATCAACTATGTCTTTGGAGCAAATGAAACTTTTAACCCAAGACCTGATTTAATCAGTAAACTGCAGAAGTACTATAAAAATGCCATTAGAAACATGGAGCCAACATTCAATCTTACCTCTCAAAATATGCTTCCTCTCTGATCATCCAACTTAACCACATCACTGTCATTTGCTCCTGTTCAGGTGTGCTAGGAACAAAATTGAAGCATGAAAGACTGAACACCAGGCTCAAGTTTGTATGATTACTATTTTTTTCTTCTCACTTAGTGTATAATGAAAATCGTGCCTACAGATGCACTGTGAACGTCCTAGGGAATAGCCATGCAAGGACTGATGTTAATTTACTGGCAGTGTGAACCTTTTCCTGGATGATTTCCTTATGTATTATTTACAAATTGCATTGTAACAACACACCAAGGTTCCTTTCAAGAGAATCATTCCAACCCACAACCATTACTACCTAGGTAGTCATTACTATCAAGGTTATCATTAAACTGACTTATTAGTGTATCTGTATCATCACCTGTCAAAATCCTTAAACTCCTTACCCACAGCACCATAGAAGGACCTTCACCACAGAAGGACCTTCACCACAGACTTTAAGAGTCTGCATAGGTAGTTCACCATCCCCACTTTCTCAAGGGCAAATTGGAGATGGCCAATCAATATTGAACTAGCAAGGTATGTCTACATCCCACAACTGAATGCATAAAAAATGCCACGTTGTTAGTGTTCATTTGTACTAATGGAATTGAGAGCTCTGGTTTAACATCCTGAATGGAGGTCAACATTGCCAACCAAGCAGGATATACGATTCCAATTTAGAATTGTACTTTTAAGTTCATGTTCAAAATCTCTACCACAGCAGACCGACAACAAAGTGTCAAATGATGGTGCCTCGGTGCAAATTGTGCCCAATTCTCTCCTATAGCAGTGTGTCTTTCAACTGCATCACTTCCCAACAGGTGTCACTGCCAGAGGTTTAGAAAACCAAAATAATTATCCAGCATCCAGATACAAAATAAACTAAACAGTTCCCTTTAAATGTATATTTTGACTAACCCCTTCCAGGTATTAAGTATTGACTAGATATGGGATTACACAGCCTCATATTGTACTCCTGCACTTTCTAACTTGAATTATATTTCTTGTGCCAATTTTCTTGATACCCTGGATGCACTGTAGGGCCCTCTCTTTAAATGTCAATTTCATCATGGAGAACCGATAGTTCAGATATGATACTGTTGGTCCCTTGATGCACTATAGAACTGTGCTTACTTTTGCCTTAAATTTGGGTATTCCTACACCAAAATGAACAACTTACTTTTCAGTCTGTTACTGAAAGATGCAGGAAATATCTCAAGTATATACAGTGTAAATTAATGATGGCAACAGTAAATACAACAAACTACACTAAGCAGCATCCTCCTTATCAGCACCTAAATGGAACTTTTCTTCCACCAGTCAGTTATTCAATATTTACAGAAAACAAATTATGAAGATCACATACCTAGAAATCATTACAGGGCAGTAATTAAATAAAGAGGTTCTGACATCTATAAAAATAAGTGATGCAGGCCATCCTTAAAACTATGATTAGATTATAGCTTTATATCTCTCTCCCTGCTTGACTGTTTAAACAATTTTCAATCATTTAGGACTGACAACAGCTGTCAAGTGTGGATGCTGACATGTTGCCTTGATACATAACAATGAGCATTAAGAGATAAATCTGCAGTTAATTACATACAAATTCTGGGCTCAGCATATATAGTTACAATTAAATGTCAAAACCCACTGCTTTTTTGATACAATCAGTGTTATGTGCTATTTATCTTCCTTCTCAATTTCCTTTCCTCATGTCTCAAAGGCACCAAGTCTTTCTGCAATATGGTTAATTCTCAAGTACCTGCACCAAGTGACTATTCTTCATTTGTATTTTCTTGTTTGCAGCCAAGTCTGATCTCTGCTCTCACCAGATTTCTTGATCCATTATAGGGGTCACTGAGTAATGAATACATGGCTAACTTTAAGCATCCTTGTGTTGCAACACTGACCCAACTGTAGACTTCTGACTTACCTGACTAAGCTGGGAAATGCTAGCAGCATGCAGAACGAAAGGGACACAAAGCGAACACCAGCTGGAGTTGCTGGTGGACGGCTTGTCATCAGCTGTAGGAGTTGTTCAGCTTCTTCATCGGTGGGCCTAGATGACAAGATTATACACAATGATGCAATAGATTGTGTAAAGTGAAGATGCAGCTAACTACACACAAAGCAGGAAGTCTGTGGTATGTTGCAAAAGAGACAGAAATGGTGCATCAGTAGTATTGTAACATAAATAATGGACGTGCACTATTATTATTGTAGGTGGCAACTGAAAGGGTTGCTTCACTAGTGCATTGCATGATGTAGTACACAATGACAACAAGCAGAAGATGTCAGAACCCAAGGTTGTGGGATAGGGCACATAACATAACATGCCATGGAATACAAGATGAATATAATGATAATGGAAAGTTAGATCAGAAAATTCACATTTGTGGCCATGGTGAAAAAGGATCATATTCTTTTGTGGTCTTCGTTGACTTGAAATACTCAAGAGTTGAGATTCACTAACTAGAGTGCAGCAATGGAAAGTGACCAGTCTCATGGAAACATATCCAACTATATGGAAGGGTGGGATAGGATGCAAAGTCAGTAGTTCACAGTTCATTATAGGAAGGCCAAGAGAAATGGTTGTCTGAAGTTGGCAGTGTGTGTGGTGCGTACATCTTGACCATTACCCTTCTACATCCTTCCCCAGCAATCTTTTCTTCTTTATTGTAAATACCTCCATGACATTGGTCACTTTCCATTGCTGCACTCAAGTTGGTGATTCTCAAAAGACTTTTTCATCCCAACATAATTGTGTCTAATCCTCTTTTGCGCCACAGCCACATCTGTGAAAATCAAGCAATGGAGATCAACTTGTTGTAAGAAGCAAACTTCTCTCCAAACTACAAGTTTGTAAGGCTTAAAATTAAAGCCCCCACCACTTTATCAGATTATGCAGACGGACGAGGAATCAAAGCTGTAACTTTGATGATTGGTTGGACTCTTTCCTAGATGTGCTTGCATGGAAGTGTAATGCTCGGCTAATTTCCATACTTTGAAGCTAAAGTATGATGCTAATTCAATGCCAACATGCAAGATTAAGATAGCATAAATGGGTTAAGCATCTGGGTACACAATGTTTCCTACTACTTAGCAGCTTAATTTATCAATGTGATTTTTGACTGAGCAGCAGCCAAGGTGGTGAAACAATAAATGTGCATTTTTATACTTTTCTACTGTCTCAGGTCCATTTTCCTAATAATTTAGTAGCCTACGGCACACATCCTTTGTGTAATGTCCATTGAACAATAATCCCCACCCAGAAACCCTTTATATATTATCTCAGTCCATACTTGAGGCCAGCGATTCCCATGAGTGCACAGTACAGACGTAGCATTGCGCTCGCCTTCACCACGTTTTCTTCCTTCAGTGCCGAGTACACTGATATGTTGGGCTCCATATCTGTGTCTGCTGTGTCCTCACCAATGCGGCTACTGCTGACTGTCGGGAGGATTGCCATTAGTTCCAGTAACAGCTGCCGCCTCATCTGCCAGAGCACTGAACTGCTGCGTTCTCGCTTCCGCTAAACAACAAAAATTTGTGAGTTACACTTTGCAGTTTAATTACTTCTAACAGCAAAAGGGAAAAAAAAGGGCAGATTATTATCTAAGTAATTATAGCACATCGGTTTTACCACAAAGAAGACTGTAAAGTATGAAAAGATTTACAGCAGAATTTTCCCCCTTACATCTCATTATCCATGAATGCCCAACTCAAATGGCAGAAAACTTCTCAGTTTCAAAGTCTCCTTCTCCACCTTTAAGGAAGCAGCCTTTGGCAACATTGTTCCCCTCAAATATTGCAAGCAGTGATATTTTACACCGAAACACTTCCTTGGTCTCAGGACAACCACTAACAACAATTTGCATCCATACAATGCCTCTAACATTGTAAAACATCACAAGGCTAGGTCAAGAAACAAATGATACCTAGGCAAATATGTAGGAATCAGTGAAAAACTAATCAAGTAACTTGGATTCCAGAAATGCCTAAAAAGGAGAGCACAGGCTTTAATAAGAGGAGCAAAAGTAGATGGAGATAGACACGATGCCATTTGAGGAATGCCGAGAACTCAAGAGCATTGTAGAACTGGAGAAGGCTACAGAGACGGGTGACAACAGATAATGTTATACAACAACCATTATACTAAACAAGAATCACAGACACATCCATTCAAGTGCATTACAGTTTGAATAAAAGTAGTTGAAAACCAAAGTGTTGGCGAACTGGAAGCTATTACGGGCCAATGAGCACAGAGTTCATGAATGAATTGAAGTGATATTGTTAATGGTTGAGATGGTGTGAAAAGAAAGGAAGAGAAAAACATGGAAAGGTTAAAGAGAATATTCCAGATCCTAAACAGCTGAAGATAATGGCCAATGGTAGAGTACTGAAAATTGGGTGTCTGCACAAAAACACGTCATTCCGTAAAACTGCACTATGGCAATAGACCACGTTGAGCTGACGCAGTCAATACTCATGATTTATTTTAAAGGAGTCCTGAAAATTAAAACAAAACTAGACATGAGGAACCTAATCAACATGCACTACAAAGTCTTGAATGTTTTATGGATCTTTTGAATGTTGTGCCCAATAAATTGCAACTTATTTTTCAAAATCAGTCAGGTGAAGCTAATTCATCCACAGCCAACCCTTAGGTTTTTCTCCTTTTCTCACCTGCTGCCCATTGCGGATGAACATCCCAAACCAGGTTCTCACTTTAGCATTAGTTCCCAATAACAGGCCACTAACAAATGACACCAAGTCAGTCACGGTATCTTCAGAGCCATCATTCTTGCACTGGTCCAGGGTCAGGGCTATCCCAAGGCCGGGGAGGTGGCATTCCTCCACCTATAACAAAATAAGAAGGTAAGAGCACATGAAATCCCAAGGCGGCCATTGTATTTGCAATCTACGTACAGTTACTCTAGTATGGGTTACCCACTCCTCCCTGTGATTCTCTACTTTAGTGTGTATGGGTCCCTTCCTTACCTCTAGGAAACAATCAAGTCTGATTAATTGCAATTTCTGTTTTGAAGTCATCACAGATCTGAAAGCAAGCTATACTACAAATTGATTTTCTTCAAATTTTTGTCAAAAGTTTCTATTAAACATTTATCAAATGTGAAACCTAACAAAAACCAATGTAATGGTACTTCAGAATATCATTTAAAACTAATTTCAAAAAACATTCATTGATACATTAAGAGTGGTGACAATATTCCTTGATTTAATAAAGTTTAATCAACACCAATGAAGATGGATTTATCATTAAGGTAAAAGACATTTTGAAAAATCAGTGAGGAACCCGACTTTAAATAACTGTAAAAACTATACTGGGCCATTAAACCACTCGGTACAGTTGTGTATAGTTGCCAGTTCCATACTATTTAAAATATAATCCATTAATCCTTTGGCAAGCAAAAAGAAGCACTTAATATTAAGATAGTTCAAGGGCTATACTTCACATGGTAATATTTCATTCTTGAAAGGTGGTGAAAGTTTTCAGCTAAATATGTTTTTAAACCAATGGAAAAGGTCACAAGCTTAAATTGTTCTGTATGCAATTTGTACTTGGAATTCCTCAAACTTTTGCATTTATTTGTTCAATTTGAGGCAAAGCACCAGTGGAATTCATGAAGAATTCCAGACAATCTCTTGCCAGACAAGTCCCTATTCTCAATAGATAAGTGACTCCATTTCCGTTTAAAAGGTCCCAGTTGATCCCAAAGCAATTGACTTCTGCAACTTCTCCCCACAAGAAAAAATATGGTGCACTGAAATCTGCATGCACAGCCGCTGAGATGCAATGCTACCGAAAGGTGCTAGATTCAGTTTTTAATTACACTGACATAGGAACATAACAATAAAAATTCATTCCAGAACATCTGTAGCAGTTAAGAATACCCAGCAGCATCACCAGCAGGCAACTACAGAACTGCATCGTATCCTTTCAAACCAGCCACATTCACTTTACGGTGAAGATGAATGCAATTTTAAATTGGCTACATGGAATTATACAGGACAAAAGAAAATCATCGAGCCCACCATGTTTACACCAACCAAAGGTAGAGGTATTTAGGTTACCTCTCACTGTCCTGAAGGCTGTAATGAGGGTTTCTGGCCCACCACCCTTGCAGGCAGTTCCAGACACCTCTGAGCCAAGTTGAGCAGATTGTGAAAGGCTACACAGCAGAAACATTGTGAGAATGACCACCAACACATGGTGCCAGGCACCGGAGGAAATTGCACTGCTCATTGTGGCCTTTGGAACATACCCACTAAGAGGTTTCTGGCAGAATGAGTGTACAACGCGCCAACTGCAAGATCATTACTTACCACCATGGCTCGGACATTCAAGGCTTGCGAAGGATTCATCTTACATAGCTGTCGAAGTGCCTCAGTTCTGCGCCGGCCCCCGGCACTCTCCTCATCCTGTCGCTCACCATTCTTTATTAAGCCCCTGCAAACTGACGAACCAATGCTCTGCGTTACACCAAATTCACAGCATCAGGAGGGAAATAATAAATCACAAACTGAGAAAGAATGCAGATACATTTAGTATGTAGATTCATATTTTTAAATTATTACATTTCTTCCATTATGTGAACTCTCCGAGTGCTCAGCACCATTTATGGCCAAATAGATGGATAGGTGACTTGTTCCAAAGCCCTTCTGTCATTTAAAAAAAAAATTAGGGCCCATTTGGAACTTATTCATGAAGGGCTGAGAATAATAAATCACTGTCAAGCAGAATAACACAACCTCACTCATCCTCAAGAGTTGGCATCATTGTGCTTTTGATAATTTGATTGCTTTTCTCGCCATCTCAAATACCCAAGTAAATGATCTTGGCAAAAAACAACATAAGCCACTACAGACAATATAATCACATCACCCTGATTACAAATGGACTCTTGGGCTTTTTTTTTAAAAAAAGGCTGTTTATCACAGTAATGACTACAATAGGAAGACTTTTACCTTCATTAAAGCTGTCCGGGACATTGGCCACCAACAAACACATGAACCAGGATCCATTCTTCACATGCAGCAAGGCTTCTGCTACTTCAGTAATTGGCAATAATGATGGAAGCTCTGTGGTAAGAAAGTAAAGCTTTGAATTAAATATCAACTATATTCTGAATATCCTGTGCTAAACCCACACCATATTTTCAAAAATTAAAATGTATTTACATCCAACAAAAGTTTTATAACACAAATTTGGATATGCCAATGATTCTTCATCAAATGAAAAAATTATTATTAATTTTCTGGCACTGGTTTGGATGATGAGAAGAATGGTTTCTATAATCAGACCAGTTAGCTCATATTTCAGATCAGCTTTAGTATGAATCCTTCCACTGTGATGTTCTGCTGCAAGCAACAGGTCTTCCCTAAACCTATACTTTAGATGAACATATTCTTTAAATCCAAAAAAGTTAAGGTAATCTTTAATTTCATAGATAGTGCAAATTTTACCTGCTTGAAGGATACACAGCACATCTGCAACTTCATCTAGATACACAGGGCTCTCAAACAGTTCTGAAGACTTCATAAAAAATTCTCCATTTGAATCAGATACCTTAAAAACACAAATAAGAAACAATAGTAAAATGTATATTAATTAAAATTTGTTTTCAAATTATTGCCTTTGTTACTCAGTTTCCAGGCTTATTCCTACTGGCCTTTTTGAACAACGGGACATTAGCTATCCTCCAGTCTTCTGGTACTTCACCTGTGGCTAACAAAGATGCAAAAATCTCCATCAGGGCCATCTTGTAAAAGATATTATTTCTAACAGGAACTTGAGCACCATTGTTCATTTGCCCTTAGAACAGAAAGAAGTTGCATTTTACTTGTATGTTTAATATCTTCATGAAATCCTAATGCACTTCACAATCAGTGGATGACTTTGAAATGTTCTTTGGCAAACATAGCCAAAGTTGCACACAAAAGTATGCCACAAAGACCAAATTATACACATGAAATATTAATCCCTTTCAGCTAATGATATTTTGTATACCCATTTCCAGATCATTCAGAAAATGCCCTGATCTAATCATGAACTTTAATGCAAACAGTGCTTTTCTTGAACAGTTTTTTTAGCCACAGTATTATGTGGTTTATGTTGGTTTCGGTATGGAAGGGTTCTATTTTCTATTATGTTCATCTGTGTATGCTTTAGCTATAGAAAACCTTAATCTCCTGAAAGCACATTCTGAATTTTCTGGAAAGGTCATTGGTCGTGGCAGGGGATGGGGAGAAGAAAGATAAAGGATCCCAATTTCTACCTCAGTTCGGTAGTGTAACGGTTAGCGTGACGCTTTTACAGCGCCAGTAATTGGGGTTCAATTCCCATCATTGTCTGTAAGGAGCTTGTATGCTCTCTCCACGTCTGCGTGGGTTTCCTTCAGGTGCTCTGGTTTCCTCCTACATTCCAAAGACGTATGGGTAGGTTAACACGGGTGTAAAAAATGGGCGGCGCGGAGTCATTGGACCAGAAGGGCCTGTTACCGTGCTGTAAATAAAGATTTTTTAAAATTAATTTAGGCTGCCCTCATTACCTTGTTCATGATCACCAACAATTCACTCAATGCTAGTCGGAGCCGGCGAGGAGAGTCGCTGTGTTCGAACTCCAAAGCCAGGCCATGCTGCAACTGCGACACCAGGATGCTCTCTCCATTTGCTCCACCTAATTTGTGCCTGTCAAGTGGAAAGTGAAGACCTTAAGTAAGATTTTTGGAAAACAACCAAATGATTAATTAAAGCAAGAGGTGGTTTTCAACGCATCAGGACACTCCCAAAACCTGTATTTTTTAAATGCATTTAGGATTATGGAGTCATATAGTATAGAAACAGGCCCTTCAGCCCACAATGTACATGCCAACCTTCAATTACCCACCTCATCTAATTTACCGTAACTTGGTCCATAGCCTTGAATATGCAAGGCCTTGTCTAGATACTTAAATGTTATGAGAGTACCTACATTCAGCACCCACTCAGGCAGCACATTCCAGATTCCAGCCATCCATTGAAAACAAATCTTCCTCAGAACCCCTCTAAACTCTTCTCCTTAACCTAAACCCATGTCCTCTAGGGTTTGACATGAAAATGTGGCAGCTCATTTGTGCACAGCAAGGGCAGACAACCAACATCAACATAATGACTGAATAATTTTTGTTTTTGATGCTGACTCAATGTAGCTTGAGGAATAAATACTCGTCAGTATACTGAGGAGAACACTCATTCTTGTTTTTGAAATGATGTTGTAGAATACTTTTACATACACCTGTAATAGGAGGCATGTTGTTGGTTTGGCATCCCACCTAAAAGATGTCAACTCTGACAGTGCAGCACTTTGTCAATTCTGCACTTAATTGAGAGTTTGGTTATATGGTATTGGTTTATTATTGTCACTTGTACCAAGGTACAGTGAAAAACTTGTCTTGCATGCCGATTGTACAGGTCAATTCATTACACAGTGCAGTTACATTGAGTTAGTACAGAGTGTATTGATGTAGTACAGGTAAAAACAATAACAGTACAGAGTAAAGTGTCACAGCTCCAGAGAAAGTGCAGTGCAATAAGGTGCAAGGCCACTTAAATCTAGTATCTTTTATTCTAGAGACACGAGCATTAACAACTCTTGCTTAAGTTTGTAACAGTAAACACACAGAGTTCATATTTCTAAAAGATGGCACATTACCCACTAGATTATCAAGAAATGACAACTTATCACTTATAATAAATTATTTATGCCAGTTTATTAAATACCTCAGCTGTTGTTCTTTTGTTGCATCCTGTTCCAGTGCATGGAAGTCCACTGATAATAAAGCCACAATCGAGTTGACAGCTTCAATCCCTGACAGGAGGCGTAGAATGAGTTTTTTATCTTGAGCCCAGGCGTCACTCTGATCAGCTGGGGCACATAAAGCCATTCTCACCAGACAAGGCAACAGCAGTCTCAGCTCTGGGTCACTCAGTGCTGCCAGCTTTACCACATCCACCTTCTGCATCGCCTCAAATGCAAAGGAACTCACAAACTGCAGGCATGCAAACTCCGTCATCTTTGTTGAAGGCACCTGAATAGAAAATAATATTTGCAAATTCTTTCCAATTCAACAAAATCAGGCAAACTTTGTAGCTCTTCTAATGAATTTCTCAAGATCACATAACTTAGACAGACGTCTCTGCTTTTCCTTTCTCTAGTAATCTAAATGGCTTTCAAAAATCCATCTCTAGGCATATTTGAAATTTATCTTTGGTTGTTTCCCACATACCTTAGAAATATTAGGAACTGGAGTAGGCTAGTTAGGGCATGGGTTAACTGGACTCAAATCCATTTACTTGCCCTTGCACTAGATTTGTTACCTGACAATATTCCTAACCCTAAATAAAAACAGAAAATGCTGGAAATACATAGCAGATCAGGCAGCATTTGTGGAAAGAGAAATAGTTAACACTTCAGTCCTGGAACCTTCTCTTTCTACAGATGCTGCCTGACTTGCTGATATTTCTGGCATTTTCTGTTTTTATTTCAGATTCCCAGCAACTGTTTATTTTTGATTTTCATTAGTAATCTTATCCTTGCCTTAATTGCCTCCCAGCATCCACAACTTTTTGAGGCGACAAGATTCCACATTACCATTGCTCTTTGCGAAAAAGAGAGGCATCTAATTTTGCTTGTATTAAGTAATTCTGTTTAAAGGCTATGGCCCTTCCCTGAGTCTCCACCCCCCCCCCCCCCCCCCCACCAGTCACCACACTATTTCCATCAAATAAATTGTTTCTCAGTATCTATCATGCTGAATCCCTATATCATTTTAAGTACTTCACTAAATCATTCCACAAAGCATTATTCAATATTTTTACTTCACAAGACCATGAAATTCTGGAAATTTAGAACAACAAACTCAGAACCCCTATTGACACGTCTACAGCAAACAATATTAGTTCAGCTTTTAGTTTCCATATCTGTCAACGGCACATACAGTAACTGCAGGTACACAGTGTTTGTTTTTAATATTTATTTTAATGGCCAAAATGCGTGAAATATTGGGCATTGATAACGAAATATCATGTCATTGTAAAAACCAAGTCCAAGGGACCGACAAGGGAGAAGACAAAAAGTCTGTAGATAATTTTAAAAAGTTTTTAACTCTATAATTTTCATGTTACGCATAGTTTTTAAATAAATCATAAAAAAATTCAAAACATTTTATGTAAAAGAACAGTTCCTCTTGTCATACCACGCAGTGGATTTGAACTACTCTACCAGAACAAAGCAGATCACTGTCAAGACACTTCACTTAAATACAACAATAATAAACACCGACTTAAATTAAATTACGTACCTGCCGAGGAACTAAACGATGCTCTGATTTTCAAAAAGAAACAAAAGGTACGTGAGGCCTAACTTCAACTAAATCCCCGAAGTCGCGTAATCCCGTTAACCGAGAAGCACATCCTGTGGTGGGGCCTCGCCATCCGCGGGCGACGGCTTCACTCTTCCCCGACCGACGAGACTATCAAACAGAAGTCTAACCACACATCCTCAAAGTGTCTCGCAGTCAAGGGACTGGATAAAAAGTGTATTTAATTCTGTTTCAATATTTAAAAAAAATATAATTTCTAAGTTCATCTGACAAGACTGAAGCTCATAACTCCGCCTGGACCATCGAGACACCGTACCAAACGCCACATGGGATTGTGGGCCGTCCTGGCGTAACCATAACAACTGTCCTCGAGGGACCAACCTCATCTGCGGACGAATCCCGCAGAACTCGAGTGCCGATTGGTTGGTAACGCTTTCCACGTTTTAATTGGCTGAAGTCCCAGCCGGGACGTCTGGTGAAGCCGTTGATTGGTTGCAGGCATATACACGACGTTGATTGGTTGCAGGCATGTACCCGACGTTGATTGGTTGCAGGCGTGTGTAACACGACGCTGATTGGTGACAAGCGATCTTCGGGCCTGCCGTCGGATCGATGCAAAATGGCTTGAACAGTCTGTTGATTGGCCCTCTGGCGATTTGTCGGCGTGGGCGGGGATTTGCATGCTGCGCATGCGTAATTGCCATGAGCTGAGGGCGCGAACTGATGTTGTTCGATTTATGTTTTAAGTGAAAACAAAATCGGAGAACTGTGAGTAAAATAATTTTTAAAAGTTGAATTAATTAGATGCAAATTGTGCTTCATAGTTGTTTAAAACGTGCTCATTCTGGCTTACTAATTAGGGCAAGTGAACTGAATTTGATCGAATGGTTGCTGTTTTGCCACCGAAATCAACTCCTTCCCACCGTCACACATTTCAACCTGAGGAAAATTTGGCCGCACCAAGGCTCACTTTACCCCGTGCAACACACAGCATGCTGGAGGAACTCAGCGGGTCAGGCGGCGGGAGGGAAATGGACGGTCGACGTTTGGGGTCGAGACCCCCCCCCCCCCCTCATCTGCGCCCTTCATCTTGTGTGTCGCTCCAGATTCCAGCATTTGCGGTCTCTTCACTTACCCCGGGCATAGTTTAACCCTTAATGTTTCCAGTACTGAAACAGGCCAGAGATACGAGACCGCAGAAGCTCGAATCTGAAGCAAAAACATCCAACCCCAATCTGCTGGAGAAACTCGGGGTCGAGCAGCATCTGTGGAGGGAAAGGAATTGTCGACGTTCCAGGTTGAGACCTTGCATCAGAAGTTTTGGTGACGTCTGATGACATGTCCTGAAACGTCGATAGTTTCTTTCCCCACAAATGGTGTTTCCCCCCCCCCCCCGAGTCCCTGCAGCAGATTGTCTCTTTTTTAACTGAAACAGGCCCATTGTTTAGAATTGTCTGTTGCAAACTGAGGTGGTCCCCGTGGCTATGAAGGATAACCATAAGTCCACTAGTTTAAAATAATAAATAAGAAAAATGGGGAAATCATGAGTGATGATTATCCAGATAAGGGGAGATTATAATAGCGTCACCTAGCATAGCTAATAAAAATGAGGTCATGGCTTGCAAACTTCATTGTACTTTTTTTTAAAGCTGTCACCAACATGGTGGATGAGAAATGCCCAATCGATTTCAGACACCCAAAGCTCTTTTGGTATGGAGCCACATGCAAGGTCAAACACTGATATTAGTGGTGCCGTATTGAGCTAGATCAGGAATTAGCTGGAATGATAATGCAAAAAATAGTAGTGGATAGATTTGTGCTTGTAAGCGATGCTCAAAAGCTTTGCGGAGATCCTAATCTATTGGTAATTTAATGTTTAATTTTCAAAAGATGTGCAGAGGAATGCTCAACATACCAATGTGGAAAAGGAGGTGGTAGAGAAGGAAAGATATTTGGGCATTCTGATGATAGAATAAATTTTCTGATGATAGAATAAATTGTGTATTGAGGTGATTTATTGGGCAAATGATTATAAAACTGCTCAGACCTCAGTTAGAATACAGTGTTCAATTTTTGCCCCCTTACTTTGATGATGATGACTTTGAGTGCAAAGGAGAGCTGTTAGATTAGTTGCCTATATAAAAGCTAAGAGGTTGTGATTCTGTGTTTAATAACAGCAGAGACATATCAGTAATATGATAGAGGTTCATTTTTGACAACGGGAGATTTTGTGTTCCAGTTATCAAACAGACGAAGGAGGACTGGAATATCAGAGTTGCAATTTTAAGTTATATAAGGTATAAAATAATAGATGTCAATCGGCAGTAATTTTATAATAAAGAACCTCTGCAACATGGTGGAATTTCATACGCCATGTGTCAAATTCCTGATTTTCTAAAATGAGAACTGAGCCTGATTCTGCTTGGGGCAAACATTATCTCTTACAAAAGTAAGTCCTGCAGGGTATTTAAAGTAAGAATAATTTACTGGATGAGTTTTAATTACCTCAATGAATTTCCCAGTTTTCCTTTTGCACAAATTAGCCTGGATTTTATTTATTGTGCATAGGGGATCACATGGTTTTAGGTGGGATGGGACTTTACTTTGACATACAAACCTTAATAGTTTTCTGGGACAGGTTGGATCTACCTGTCCAACATTGTCTGTAACAAAAAAAGGTAATGACTTTTCTAAATCATTATACTGTAACACATGTTGCAACAGATAACTAAATGTGTGTTTTCAGACAATGTTGTGCTGTATAGCAGTTTATTGAGTGTTTGTGTGAGGTTATTTAAGTTTTAACAATCAAAAATAGTGACATTATATGCTTTGCTTGAATTGGACTAAAAAAAATTGCTTTTGATAATCAGTGATGAGCTGGAGCTGAAAGACACACTGATACTTCTGTCTATTAGATACAATGGGTTATAATTAAATATTACATATTTCAATGCAAAGAATAGGACTGCTAATGAAAGTACATTTGTTTAAAAGACTTCTTTTCCAAAAAAATATTTACTTTTCTAGAATGTTATTTCATAATTATAAGTATTATGTTAATGTTTAGACATATGGAGATTTTTAGTAGGAATCTTCATAATTGGTATTTGGATGAAAGGCTACATCTTGAATTATGAATTAATCTGTTTTTGCTGAATGGTGAGCTGAATGGCCTCCTTCTGTGCTGCAATAAACGAATAAATTTATTGGTATTGGTTTATTATTGTCACTTGTACCGAGGTATAGTGAAAAACTTGTCTTGCATGCCGGTCGTACAGATCAATTCATTACAGTTAAACCCTTATTTACATGTTTTGCCTTCACAATTTTAAAATAAAAACACATGTCTTTTTATTATCTTTCCTAGCTTTCTCAATTAATCCTTTGGGTGTCTCCTCTCTATACCATAGAGCATAAAGTTTTCTAGTCTTTCCTCAGTGTAACAGTTAAGATCTCTTGTATTGTATGTGGTTTCCCATTCCTTTGGCTTAATTAATTGCAGATCTGCATTGATTAAACATGTTGAATATTTAGTCTACCAGGTTACTAGATAACTCATCTATTTCACCAGCATTCATGTTGCTTTTTTTTAAACATTGTGTTGTACATCTGTCTGCACTAAACTTCATCTATCTTTTTTTTTGTCTCCCAACAAATATTTGGTAGAACTCATTCTGATAATATCTGAGCTGCCTGCTTTGATCTGACTATAGCTGTGGTTTCCCTTCTGTAAATTCTACCGCTTGGCATTTTTAATTCCAGGTTATTTACTGTATATAAATTAGAAACAGCATGGCTTCAACAGTGAAAAGCTGAAGCTCCCCCTTCCTCTACTGAGTTTAATGTTACTTTTGCACTCCGTATTTGTATTTCTAATGGCTTCTATTACCCATTCTGAAACTTTATCCTGAATCTCTGTGCATTGAGTTTAAACTGATAACTTTTTGTAAAATATTGCGAGTGGAATTTTAATATTAAACATATTTTTCTGTCTAAATAATTTCTGTTTTAAATTTCTTTTGCAGATTGAAACACTAAAATTTCATTTTCTCATGTGTATTGGGATTAGTTGCTTAAAATGGCATCATCACCATCGGAATATACCATTGGTGGAGTGAAAATTCTTTTTCCGTGCAAGGCATACCCATCTCAGCTTGCCATGATGAATTCAGTAAGTTCCACATATCTGGGTAATTGAAAACACATTTTGAATGATGACCTGTTTCTTCAGTTTCAAGTGGTAGACAGAATATGAGTGAAGTCTCTGGGGGAGCAGGATGGCTCCAAGAAAACACAACTTGTCATAGGGTTGATTCTATTTAAAAAAGAAACTAATGTGTGGCTGAATTGACATTCAAATAACTGGGGCAAACAGCTCCAGAGCATTGTTTAGTATCAGCTGGGCAGCCTGGATACTAATTGAATCTGAGGAATAGATTTACCACTGGGAGCTAGGATTCTTCCATTTTGCCTGAAAATAACCTCGTCAAATAATGCCCTAAAGAGTAGAGTAGTTGTAACTCAACAAGCAGCTGAAAGCCATTAAGCAAATAATACAGTATTTCTGCTTTGGTGAACCATGTCCTTAAACTCCAGCAATATACCTTTGCATAATTCATGGTGCAAGCCTTAATTTTACCAATCTTAATGTTTCCAGATTTTAATAAATTGAGAAAAATTGTCCTAGTTGGTTTGCATTTTTCATTGGCTCTTATTGGAGACTTGTAAATATGCTTAAGGGTTCCTGCATTTGTTGGAGAGCAGTAACTGTCTAAAATGTGATTATTTCACTGTTATTTATATTTTTGATCTTGATTGTATTATTTGGCTTGTATTATTGGAGAGATGCACATTGGTCCAATTTGTTTTCATTCAGATTGTTCGTGGTTTGAACTGCCAACAGCACTGTCTGTTAGAAAGTCCCACTGGAAGTGGAAAGAGTCTTGCATTGCTTTGCTCTGCATTGGCCTGGCAGCAATCTCAATATGGTACAATTTGCTATTTATTTCCTTGTATGTTGTATGCAACTGTGAAGAATTAACAACACGGCTTTTGTGTATCAGTGCTAATTGTGTTACCTTCACTGTGGAAATGAATAGTAATTAATTTGTGAAAAATGAGAATATACATATGCAAGTGAAAGGTAAGGACACCAAGTCCAAGGAACCCTGGATGTCTGGAGATATTAAGGTTGAATTTAACAAAAAAAAAAGCAAAGTAATGGTAGATATGGAGAACTGAAAACATCAGGAGTATGGAAAACATATACAGTACTTAAAAGTTCTGTGTTGTCTGTACCTACGTGCCTGTGATGCTACTGTAAGCAAGTTTTTCATTGTACCTGTACCTCACCATACACATGACAATAAACGACTTGAAATAAAGTTAGGAAGGTGAAGTGAGGACATGAAACATCACAAGTGGGTCAAATTAAGGAAAATCCCAAAGTATTTAGTAAGTAATGGCATGAGGATAGCTGGGAAAAAGTACGATCCATTAGGGGCCAAAGGAGAAATCTGTGCTTGGAGCCAGGGGATGTAGGTGAAGTGTTAAATGAATACTTACCATCTATATTCGCTAAGGAGAAGGATATTATAATTGGGAAATTCAGGGAGGAGGATGTTGAAATTCAGGAGCAATTACTATTAAGATATAAAATATCTTTATTAGTCACATGTACATTGAAACACACAGTGAAATACATCTTTTACATAGAGCGTTCTGGGAGCAGCCTACAAGTGTCGCCACGCTTCCGGCGCCAACATAGCATGCCCACAACTTCCTAACCTGTACGTCTTTGGAATGTAGGAAGAAACCAGAGCACCCGGAGGAAACACACGCAGACAAGGGGAGAACGTACAAACACCTTATGGATAGCTGGCGCTGTAATAGCATTACACTAACCACTACACTACCATGTCTGCCCTATAAAAAGGTGGTATTAGATGTCTTATTGGGCTTAAAGGGGGAATAAATACCCAGGGCCTGATGAGATACATCTCAAGTTGGTATGGGAGGCAAGAAAAGAAATTGCTGGGGCCCTGACAGAGATTTTTGAGGTGCTAGGTGATCGGTGGCCTGTGCGCCTAATATCAGTGGTAGGTAAGTGATTGGGAAAAATTCTGAGGGCCAGGATTAATCTACACTTGGAAAAGCAAGGATTAATTAAAGCTTGTCAGCATGGAATTGTCAGACCAATTTGATTGAATTTATTGAAGAGGTAACAGAGTGTATTGATGAGATCCGCAGTTGATGTACTCTCTTTGGACAAGGCTTTTCACAAGGTCTCGTGGGAGATTAGTTCAAGACAAGATGGCAAATTGATCCAAAATTGGTTTACTAATAGGAAACGGTGATGGAGGTTTGATTTTATGATCAGAAGCCTATGACCTGTGGTGTACTGCAGGGATTAGTGCTGGAACCCTGACTGTTATATATATTAATGATTAAGATGTGAAGGTAGGTGTGATTAGTAAGTTCACAGATGATAGAAAAACTGGTGGTATTTCTGTTACTGAGGAAGGTGGTGTTAGATGACAGGGATTCTTAGGGAGTATTAAGAGACAGGGACCTTGATGTACAATCCAAGGATCATTGAAGGTGGCAGCACAGGTAGGTAAGGTGGACAAGAAGGCAAATGGAATACTTGCCTTCATTAGCTGGGTCATAGAGTATTAGAACAGGGAAGTTATAGTACAACTTTATAAAAAATTGGTTAGGCCACAGATGGGAGTACTGTGTGCTCTTCTACACTAAAGGAAGAATGTGATTGCATTGGAGAGGGTGCAGAGGAAATTCACTAAGATAATGCCTGGGTTGGAGCATTTCAGTTATCAGGTGAGACTGTATAGGCTGTTTTTTTAATTTTGAAGTGGATGAGGCTGAGGGAGGGGACCTGATGGAGGTATACAAAATTATGAAGGGCATAGTCAGGGTAGACAGTGAGAAACTTTTCTCAGTAGCAGAGAAGGGCATAGGTTTAAGGTGAGGAGTTAGAGGGGATCTGAGGAAACATTTTTTTCACCCAGAGGCTGGCTGGAATCTGTAACACACTGCCTAAGTGGAAGGTGGAGGCAGGGAGTTTTGTAACATTTAAGTATCTAGATGAGCACATGAATCACCAAGGCATAGAAGGTTATGGACTAAATGCTGGTAATTGGGATTGGTATAGATGGGTGTACATGGTGGTTGGCATGGACATGATGGGCCTTAGAGCCTATTTCTGTGCTCTTATTCTATGACAAGTAAATTACCATGTTGACATTGCTATATTTTTGGCATACAATATGAAAACATTCAGAATTAAAAGTTCTTAGTTCTTGCTATGTAGTTACTTGGTTTGTAAGATTAAATGGAAGGTGATGCTTCAATATTTTACTATCTATTTAGTCTTACATATCAAGTACTTGTTTAGCCATAACCAAGAACTGTAGGTTAATTCTGTGTGCTATATTTTCAGCATACAATACAAAACAGTATCAGTATGACAGTTTACTTATCATAAAGTCATTGAGTACAGAAACAGGTTCTTTGGTCCACTGTGTCCATCCCAATCATCAGGTACCACCTATACTAATCCCATTTAGGAAAATGAGAGGTGAGATCAAAGAAACATACAACATTTTTAGAAGGATTGTCGAAATAGATGTTGGGAGGATAGTTCCCCTGGCTGGCTGATGTCCAGCAAATATTGTAAAAATTGAAGTGGGACTTAATCACAAGCTGGTATAGATGAACATTAATTTCCATGGTTAAATGTTTAACTTACTAGATGGTAATGTATTAAAACCTCTTTTGCCATCCAAAAAACCAGTCAACTAATACACAGGAATCAATCCACACCAAAATTATAAAAACTAGTGCAGATTCTGGTAACAGTGATGCAAACAATAACAAATGTGATAAAACAGTACAAACAAAACAAAAAGGGTGCGGAAAGAATCTTACAAGGGATATCAAAATGACAAAGTTTGACAGTTATTAGGAAAATGGTTGTGGTCAGAAGCAGTAGGAGTCCCTCTCTTTACAATATTTTTATTGAATCCATGAAAAAAAATACAGAGTACATGCATCAAGAAAGAGAATAAAAATACTACTGAATACGTTGTATTAAATCATACTTAGATTACAATACTCTAAATTAATAATCACATATAGTAGTTAGTTAATAAAGGAAGAAAAAAATTGAAATATTTTATTATATAAAAAAAATCTACTCCCACTACCAAAACCCGAAGCTGTTAGATTGAAAAAAACAACAAAGAAAAACCTTTTTTTAAAAAAAACACAACCGTGTCAGCCAATATCTGCATTTTAGTCGCCAAATCAGAGATTTTGAAAATAATTCAAAAAAGGTCCCCACAGGGTTTGAAAGTCTAGGTTAGGTTCAGAAACTGAACAGCGAATCTTCTCTAGATTCAAGTATGACATAACATCCCGTAGCCATTGAGCATGAGTAGGCGGAGTAACTTCTGTCCATTTAAGCAATACAGACTCCTGGCTATAAGAGAAATAAAAGCCAGAATATGTAAATCACAAGCCTTCAAAGTTATATCTTTTTCTCCAACAATCCCAAATAGTGCAGTGTTACGGACTCAGTGAAAGTCCCTTTAAGATAGAGAGTGTGTGTGTATGTGTGTGTGGGGCGTGCTTACGTCAATAGAAGATAAAGGACGTAATGACGTTGTTGAAGAAGTTAGAAGAAGAAGGAGAGAGAGAGAGAGAGAAGGGAGAGAGACACCAGCCTGCTAGTTTTCTCTATCGATGGATGAGAAACAATAACTGTGTTTGCCACTGAAATCCATGTATGGAAGTTGGAAGTAATCCGGTGGAGTTCACTTTGTTGCTGACCTGTAGAAGGAAACAGGTATTTGTGTGTGGACGACCACGATTCGGATGCTTTTCGGGGTGAGGAAGTCACTACCGAGTAAACACTGAAGTGTCGTTTGGGTTCCATCGTGGAACATTTGGATTTCGTATGTACTCTCTCTCTGTTTCTCTACGTCTACGTCTTATCTTCAGACAACGGTGGTTGTTGAAGAAGCCCTTGCTCATGTTTCACCTTATGGCTTGCGGAACTGAACTTTAAGAACCATTCCTGAACTGGGAGTTTTGGACTTTGTCACACACACACACGACGAGTTTAGTTTTGGGGTTAACGTTCAAAGTTTAACATTTTTGAATTCTAACATATTAACATTTTTACTTTTATTTTACGTATTATCATAAGTAATGATTAATAAATTAGTTTTTAACACTGAATCATGCTCAATGTGTTTCTTTTGTTGCTGGTTCGTGACAGCAGTCAAAGGATTAAGTTTAAAATTTATTTTGAAAAGTACAGAAAAAGCATGAAAGACCTCTGTCCAATATTTTTTTAAGACTCTGACACGTCCAAAACATGTGAATTAAGGAAGCCACTCCGTCATTGCATTTGTCACGGTAAGGAGATATGTCAGAATAGAAACAGGATAATTTATCTTAAGACAAGTGAACTCTATGGACCACTTTAAATTGAAGGAGAGAATGACGAGCACATAATGACAAAGTATTAACCAACTTGAAAATTTCATTCCAAGTTTCCTCAGAAATTGACATCTGCAAGGAGTCCCTTAAACTGATAACAAAGCTACGATGCTGCAATTGACTATCTTGTTTATTTGCACTATAATAATTTCTTTTTCACATTGTATAGCATTGTGACATTCCTAGTATTGAGTAACAAAGTTGCTAGATGATAACTGTTGGTCCTGTATCAAAGAACGATTTGTTTTGCAGAGAAAACTGGAAAAGGAACTTGCTCCAATGATTGTAAGAAACAAGAGAGCCCACCTGTGTGCAACTGTGTCTGTCACAGAACAAAAATGTGTTCTGCTCCAACAGCAGTAACAGGACAGGCCACTGCAGCTGTTGCAGACAAAGAAAATCCCTCATCAAGTTTAAATCAAGGTACTGGTTAGCTACTTTCTATAACTTATTTATATGATGCATATTCTGCTTGGTATCTTGCGTCAAGTACTAATTTGAGGCTTTTCAGCCACAATTAACTTCTAAATCCATTTTTTAGCTTCATTTTGTTTGGAGTCCCCTGTCCCAGCAGTTAGTGATAGCATGAAAGAGTGCTCAAGATATCAGAATAAAAGGAATGAAGAATTTTAGGGAGGGAATTATGGAGTTAGAGGGATAAGACCTGGCGAACCTTGAAAAGCAAGGATGAGGTTTCAAAAATTTGTGGTGTTAAAGGGTTGGAGACTAATGCAAGGACTGGAAACCACAAAATTGCTGGTTCTTAATATGAAGCTCTACCATTGGGATCAAAGTATAAATGCAGCCATTCCATGAGGTATTGTTTTCCATTTCCCACATTGCTTTCAGAACTCTTGTGGTGTACTTACATTAGTAGAAAGATATATTTAAAGATTTAAACATGTGAAGTCTGAAGAGTAAAAAGGACTGTGACGCTGGAAGGAAGTGTTACTAAAACGAATCAAAGGATATTATAGAATTTTGAAGGCACAGAACGAGAAACCCATCTGGCTAATCATCTATGCTGGCTCCTGGTAGAGCAATCCCATCAGTCCTATTACACTACCTATCACCATAGCCCTGAAAGTTATTCTTTCTCAGGAGCTGACCCAATTCCCTTTTAAAGGCATTGACTGATTTTGTTTCTATCACTCTCATAGGCAGTGAATTCCATATTCTAATTACACTGACTTTTAAAAAAAAAAGATTTTCCGTGCATCCCACTTGGAGCTTTTACCCAAAAATTTAAATCTGTCCCCTGCAATGGGAACAGTATCCCTGCACATATTTTATCTAAGCCAGTCATGATCTTGTACACCTCAATCATATCTCATCTCAACCTTCTTTTCTCCGAGGAAAATAAGTCCAGCTTTTCCATTCTAACCTCTTGCCTAGATCCATTCTAGTAAATCTTTACCGAACCTTCCTCTAGGACCTTCACATTCTTCCTAAAGTGGGTAACCAGAACTGGACAGTACTTCCAGTTATGGCGTAACCAGTCTTTTGTACTGTTCAACATGGTCTCTGTGTTTTTGTACTCTTTGCCTCTATTTATGAATTCCAGGATCTCACATACTTTATTAATCATTCTTTCAACATGCTCTTCTACTTTCAAGGATGCACAAGCACATCCAGGTCCCTTTGTTCCTGCAAGTCCTTTAGAACTGTACCATTTGGTCTGTGTTGTCTCCCTTTTATTCTTTCTGCCATTGTATATTATTTTAGACTTCTTTGTACCAAATTTCACCTGTTATTTCACTGCCCATTCAGCCAGCTTGAGTCAAAGAAAATGTTGAAAGTGTGGAGGATGTTGCAGAGACTGAGTTGATTGTATTTCTCTGATGCTTTGAGGTGCTTATTGTATGTTGGCCATGTCTCTGATATCTATAGAAGGCTGTGGATCACTGCTTCTCTGTAGATCATGAGCTTGGCTTTGAGGTCTTGGTTTTCCTCAGGTGGCTCTTCTGTGCTGGGGTAGTGGAAACAGATGGATTTCATTGTTGATGCCTGTTATCACTAATAGATGACTTCTGACATATGGGATGTGATCCATGTTGACCAGGGTCTGGTTATGATTCTCAGTGGTGTAGTTTGTACAACTGTGCAGTTTGGTTATGGACCCTGCTCTTCTAGCTGTTTGGGATGAGGATCTGTATCTTTGTACACTTCACTTTGGAGCTCAGCCCCTGGCTGTGCATATATGCAAGCATTGTCTGTGTTTTGTGGCTTGATGTCTGCAGTTGTTGTGATCTTGGTTCTGGAGTGGGGATGGTAAAGCCTGAGCAATTTTTCCACTTGTTCTGTGGATTATTTTCACTCCAGCAGGGAGATTGGTGAGGTGAAGTATTAACGATGAGTGTATGACATTATGAAAGGAGTTGTGTGACAACACATCCTTTCATGACTTCATTCTGCATTGGTTCCATGGTGAAGGACAATGAATGTGTTTGGGAAATATAAATTAATTAAATAAGAGTGATATAAAGGTTTTGTACGAAGCAATCAAATAAATTAGGTGGTTGGCCAGTAATTGTATAGGTTCTTAATATTCTAGACAAGGTATTGTGAGAGAGCTACTGAAATAAATATTATTGGAGGAATGAAATAAGAATAGCAGTGGGATCAGGCTTAGCTATCTATCAGTTCCACAATGACATAGCTATGAAATTAATATGTTGTAACCAGCAATAATTAATAATAATAGAATAATTAATAATAGAACCATAGAATTAAATAAATACTGTTGAGTCAAGAATAAAACATAAGGGAACTGACAGGATGGAATCAATGAAATAAATATATTATCGATATGAAAAGTAAAACAAATAGTTTTTTGGCTAGAAATTTAGTAATTAAACATTATCAAGGCATCAAAAATAAATTGTAAAAATTCATTGAGCGTTGGTGAAGCCAATGTTATGTAGCCTGGTTCCCCCAGTAAACTAATAGCATAAAATAATTATGAATAAACCAAAAAAGAATGTCAACTAAAGGAAAATGGATGCAATTGCAAAAGGGTGACTTAAGGCCTGACAGAATGAAAGAGAACATTATCTAAATATATAGATTTATTAGGAAACTAAATTACAATCTTATCCTGGCTTTGCCACAGTGACATCCAGTGGTGAAACTCCAGCATGACAAATGGATAAACCTTTCTTGTCATAAAATTGGTGATAATAATGTTGGTAAATTGGTTTATTATCGTCACACGTACCGAGGTACAGTGAAAAACTTTGTTTTGCATCCCATCCATACATATCATTTCATTACATCAGTGCATTGAGGTAGTACAAGGGAAAACAATAACAGGATGTAGAATAAAGTGTTACAGTTATAGGGAAAGTGCAGGCAGACAATAAGGTGCGAGACCATAATGAGGTAGATTGTGAGGTCAGGAGCCCATCTTATTGTATTAGGGGACCGTTCACCAGTCATATAACGCAGGATAGAAGTTATCAATTTAACTTTTGAGCATAGGAAGTGTGCACTGCCTGCAAAGCAGTAACATTGGCCAGGAATAAAAACTACCATCAACTTTTGGCATCTGTGTAAGTGTAGTTGAAGGAGGAAATCTTGAAGTTGCTGCCAGAACTGCTCTGTTTGTCACAGGCTGCTTTTGCAAAGTTCACAGATACAACAAACGTGTTAGTATTGTTTATTACTCTGTCTCCAATTTGTCTCTATGCTAACTATTACTTCCCTTGTGCCACTTTGTCTCTCACCTATTTCTGTCTTCCTCTTGTTGCCTTTGGTGAGATACGTGGTGATGAGCAGGTTTAGTATATTCATTTTTTTAATTCAGTATGGAAGAAAGGACTGTGGGGTCAAAGTTGCCAACAGAAGCTGTTATGTCCTCAGTGTTTGGGAGCTTATAGACTTTGGTCAGTTGGGATAAATTGGTCAAGGCATAGATAGTTCAAACTGAGACCAAACAACAGGAATTGGTAATACCAGAAAAGAAACAAGATGAACAACAGCAACAACCTCAAGATCTGCATACTTGTCTACCTGCACCATGATTTGGGATGCTCTATTGTACTCTGTTGTAGTTCGGCATTGGGTGATGAGGCACTGTTGTAGGAAGCCATGATGGGCTATTTAAGGTATTAACAGTAGATCAGTATTTACTGCTGAACTTGTAGGAAAATGTAAATATTTTAAGTCGAATTCTTGTTGTTTGAATAACATTTTTCAATGTGCAAATTACCCCTGTATGAATTTTAATGTATACTAACTAGTAATCATTACTAATGACTGTCACTCTTACTTGAATATGATTCTAACTGATATTGGAAATTATTTCCCACATGGGGTTCAGGAAATGAGTCAGGACATGTTGATTTAAACATTTCATCCAGTTTACCAAGGTTTTGTAATGAGGTTTTGTTGCTTGTTCTGTTTCTTTCGTACTAGCTTGTCAGTTGTCGGCCATATCCTCCCAGGTCATTAAGTCACGCACAGCAGACTTGTGAAAGCCAGTGTCTTTTTTTTCCCCATGTTCATGTGATGGGACTGTCATTAGGCAGTCAATTGTTGTATGACATGGTTGACCCAGATTAATCACCTGGGTTACTTGTCATATTTTCAACCTTGGCGTGATTGCTAGTTGTAATACTTCATTGTCGACAACCTTGTATGTTAATCTAATTGCCATTATGCTGTATAGGTCATATTATTGCAGGAAGTTAAGTTTTTTGATACGGTGACAATAAAGGGGGCAAATTTGTAACAATTACAGGAGACAAGGGAGAGGCACAACAGCTTTGTAAACTTGGAGCAAAAAACATTAGATGCTGGAAATCTAAAACATCTAGAAAATCTTGAAACATCCAGAATGTCAAGTAGCTTCAGAAGGAGAGGAACAGAACTGATGTTCCAAGTCCAGGAGCAACAAACAATCTGCTGAAAGAACTCAGTGGATCGAACAGCATCTATGGGAGGAAAGGAATTGTCAACATTTTGGCCATCAGGGTTTCGACCCTGAAATGTCGACAGTTCCCTTCCTCCCATAGATGCTGCTCAACCTGCTTAGTTCCTCCAGCAGGTTGATTGTTGCTCCAGATTCCAGCATCTGCAGTCTCTTGAGTCTCCTTTCAAGTTCTGATGAATGCTCCTTGACTTGAAATGTCAACTCTGTTCCTCTTCCCATTGATGCTGCTTGACCTGCCAGTGCTTTCAGCTCTGTAAACTTGGTACTTTACAGAGATTGACCAGCCCTAACCACTCCCATCCCATCTTGCTCGAGTCTTTGTTATATAGGTAATTGAAAGCTAAGCTGACTTTTTAGTGTGCTGAAATTGTAATATAATTCTACTGCACAAAAACAATCAATGTTTTCCAGATGCTGCATGTAGTCCAAGAAATACATTATCCTCCAAACTGCACACCATGATGAAAGCAGCTTTAAATAAGAGTGATGATGATTTTCAATCAGAGAAAAAGCGGATGCGTATGCCTGTAACTGATCCAAAGGTATTATCCTTTTTTCATGCTGTTATTTGTACGAGTTAGCAAGTTGCTAGACTTCTGCTAATTAGATTGACATGATGGTTCTATTCTGCCATGTATTCCCACAGGGTAATACAACAGAACTCTTGGAATAGATGATAATCAGAAAATAGCTACTTTTTGTGGATATTTAGCATGATATTGGGTTGAAAATAAGAATGGCCTTAGGAGTTTAAAGGTTCTATCACTTTGATCTATTATTCTTGTGAGAATAAATTATTTGAGAAAGCCAGTTAATGGATTAAAGGAGATGTATGAGTTTTCAAGTTAAAATATTAATTGAATATTTCAGCATGGCACAAGCTCAGAAATCATTTAGTTTCTTATATTGCAACTTGTATAGCCAAACATCTTTGCCAATTTAACTAATATGGGAGGAAGGAGCAAAGACATAGAAAGGTTTTTAAATAATGTTATTGGTTTTAAACTGAAAGGTGAAGTTGTACCCTGACACTTCAATCATTTTAATAACATCTCAAACATACAGTATATGCTACAATGTGACTACAGCAACAGCTTCTTTTTATATACCAGCTTTTAGCAGGTGCGGTTGCAAGAAGGCACAGCAAGGTTCTCTGGAGTATTTTTATTCAAAGAATTGATACCAAACCAACTAAGCGTATATTAGGGCAGATGATTGGAAGATTATTAGAAGAGTGTTTTAAGTGATGTCTTAAATGGAGGAAAGAGAGGATATTGCGAGGGAATTCCCGAACTTGGATACATCATTGATAATCTTTGGGGATTTTCAAGAGAACAGGATTGGAGAAGAATAGAGATCTTGGAAGGTTGCAGGCCTGGAGGAGATTACAGAGCTAAGAAGAGTAGGGATTTGAAAACAAGGACAAGAATTTTAAATTGGAGGTGTTGCTTAACCAGGGCCAGTGTCAGTCAGCAGAAACATGGCTAAAAAGTGAATGGAACATGATGGGAGTTGAGAAATGGAGGCAAAGTTTTAGATGGCTTATGGAGAGTAAACTTTAACAGAGAATGCTTGAATGGAGTGATGTCATGTCTAGATATAACAGAGGCCTGGATGAGTGTGTCAGTATCAGTTGAGCTGAGGTTGGGGTAGAGTTGACAAACCCATACACTGCAAACAAAATATTTTTCTAATTATAAGATCCTACAAGCTTTTAAATCCACTGCTCATTTATTTGGAGAAAATTTCATTGTTTGCTGCATTTTCATAGAATTTTCAAGTTGCCCATTTCTAAACTGTGTTTCATCTGCTAGGTTAAATCGAAAACAAAATTACCAGAAAATGAGAATCTTTGAGATTTATTCATTGGTTTGCATTTTGGTGTTAAACATATATTTTTCTAAAAATGTATCAGTATAAAGGTTTCCGGCAATTAACACTCTTCCTACCTACTGTTTTTGTAAAATGAAGCATATTGAAGATGGTACTAAATGGTCCCATTTCTCTTTGATGTTATTTTCCAGGTTCGAAAGCGGAGGTGCTTTGAGAAAGGAGTATGTTATATTGATGACGATGATATAACTTTGGAGCAAGGGAATGCTGGATCATGCAAGATGAATGTGAATTCTGAGGAACAACATGTTCTACATACCCCAGAAGTATGTTGTGTACCATTATTTTTTTATATGGGATTCTGTTGTTCTAAATATCAGAAAATTACTGTACTAGTGAAATGCTCAATTTTAAAATAGTCTGTTAACCAGATTATAACTTTTTAATTAATTTGATTTTTTTTTTGGGTTGTTGGCATCATGGACAAAGCCAGCAGATGCTGAGAAATTGAAATAAAAACAGAAAATGCTGGAAAATTCAGCAGGTCAAGCAGCATCAGTGGGGAGAAAAATAATGAGGTGTCAAGAACTCTTGATCACATTCCCTCTTCTTTTCCACCTCTCTCTCATGTTAGTTTTCTCACTTTACTGATTCTGTTTACTCTCCCACTGATGCTGCTTGACCTGATGAGTGTTTCCAGCATATTCTGTTTTTTATTTTGTTCGCCATTTATTACTGATCCCTGGTTGTCCTCGAGAAGGTGGTGGTGAGCCTCTGCAATCCTTCTGGTGAAAGTGATCCCACAGTGATGTTGGACTGATTTTCAGGATTTAGATCCAATTTCAATGAAGGAACAGGGATAGATTTCCCAGTCAGGATGGTGTGTGACTTAGAAGGGAATCTGCAGATGGTGGTGTTCCCATCTGCCTGCTGCCCTTGTCCTCCTTGATGATGATAAATTTTAAGCTTGCAGATCATAATTTCTTGTTTGAAAATTCATGACAATGATTTTGTGATTGTCATTCTATCAAAATGACAGTGAGGGTAAAGATTTAAATACTGATATAATTTGTAACTTGAATGCTGTATTTTACATGAAAACCAAATATTTCATAATAGAATTATGTAATTTTGATGGGATTAATTTGCTTGCTCAACTTATAGTGTGTTGTATTGGGGATTAACATAGAAAGAGGTTAGGTTCAGGAGTAGGCCATTTGGCCCTTTTGGTGTACTTTGAAATCCTGGCTGACTTGTGATCTAAATTCATTTACCCACATTTCCACAAGATACCTGAGCAGCAGAAGACAGTGACTTTTCTTGACACTTTTTATTTAAGAATTGATTTAATGATGTCTGGTACAAAACTACCAATTGACCTAGCTTCAATCGCCATTTGCAGAAGGAAGTTCCAGAGTTCTACTGTCTGTTCTGTGTTTTCTAACTTCACTCCTGAAAGACTGGGCTTTACCTTTATAGACTATGTCCCCAGTCCTAGGCTCCCCACACAGCAGAAATGATTTCTCTTTAATATCTTGAACACTTCAAATCATTTCTTAACCTTCTGAAAAATCAATCCTAGTTTGTGCAGTTACTCCTTGTAATTGGGATTGATTTACATTTTGAATTTTCTCCAAGGCTAATATATTCTTAAAGTGTGGTGCATAGAACTGCTCATGTACTCTAAGTCTGAACTAATTAGGGATTGGTATAGCTGTAGCATGACATCCGCCTGACATCTTCTGTTTATGTAAATGTCAACTTCCATTGTCGTCTTTCGTGCTGACCTTTTAATAATCTAAGTACACGGACCACTGAGTCTCTTTAAACTTCCACTCTTTCTACTTTCCTCACCATTTAGAAAGTATTCTGTTATTGCACCTTTGGAGCCAAAGTGGAAGATCCGTCATTGTGCACATTGAAATCCATCTGACATATTTTTTCCCATTTGCTTAATCTTTGAATAACTCTGTAATGTAATGTTTGTATCTACAGAGCTTGCTGCGCTGCCTATCTTTTGTGTCATTTGAAAAGATGCAAGCATTGCTATTTGTCCTTTTTACATGAATTACTTCAAAGTGTAGTGAATAGTTGTGGCCCCAACACAGATCCATGTGGAGCACCACCTGTTACATCTTGACAACTTTAGTACCCACTGTTGTCCCTACTCTATCTCTTGCTGCTCAGGTAATTTTCCAAACCAATAAATAATTTGCCTTCAATACCATGAGTTTTAACTTCAATTACAGTCTCCTTTGAGGATCGTTATCGAATGCTTTCTCTGGAAAGTCCTTATAAATCAATTGCAAAGACATTCCTTGTCAGTTGGTTTACACTCTTCAAACAAAAATCAATGGTATCTAAATGCACAACTTTCCTTTACAAATCAACCCTGACTTGCAGACCAAGTGAACATTTTGTTGTTCACTAAATCCATCCTTAATCATAGACTTCAGTAATTTTCTAGCAACAGACTGTATAATTCTCTAGTTTCCCTCTTTTGCCTTTCTTAAATAGCAGAGAGACACGCCCATTTTTCTAATGGTTTCTGAATCGAGAGAACTGTGCTTTCTTTGCTCTCCATGACTAAATTTTGAGATAGAAAATGGGGTACTAATTTGCATCCAGTCATGAAATTAATTCAGTTAAATGTACTTTTATCTATGTTTCAAGCAGTAGCATTTAATTGCGCAATATGAGACTAATCTCATGAGTATTCATCAGGCAATTGTATATGGTGCTTTGATAATATTGTTACCATATAGACCACATGGTAATTTTTGCTTGAATTTTTTTGGTCCTGTAAAAATATCAGTGATAGTGGGCAAAGCAAATTAGAAATCGGAATTTATTAGAACGCTGTTACTAAGCCAAAACAATTGTCCTTGTACTGCTTTCTGTTGCTCAGGTAATTTTCTAAACAGGTTGATAATTTTCCTGAAGTCTGAGTTTTAATTTCAGTTAATCCTGACATTTGTAAATTATTTGTGCAATTATTGGTTTGGATGCACTGTAGATAAAAAGGTTTTGTGAAGGGCATAGAATGATTTGAGGTAATTGAAGGATTGGATTGTAAGGAACAATTACCTAAGCTGGCTATGATCTACCTGGAAAAGAGAGGGCTCAGAGGTGACTTTTTTCAAAATTCTGAAGAGACTAAATAATGTAGTCAGCGACAAGCTGTTTGCCCCCCTTCGAGATTGGAAAAATCAGACATAGCCTTCACTGGAAGTGGGAATTCACTATTAATCTGCAAAAACAATATTTTAATGAATGAGTGATCACCTACAGAACAGGTTTCTAGGGAGATGGTGGAGGCAATTTTTCTTTCAAATGCAAATTATGTTAGAACATCAGAAACAGGTGTAGGCCAGTCAGCCCCTCCATAGTAGCCCACCATTCAGTAAGATCAAAAGATCCAGTCTTTTCCTCAACAGCACCTCCTTGCTCTCTCCCTATACCCCTTGTGTATCTTGCAGTTTGTCTGTCAGTTTCAGCCTTGAATGTATTATTGACTGCTTCCATAGCTTTCTGGGATAGAGAATTCAAAGATTCATGACACTGAAAGAAGAAATTCCTCCTTGTTTCCCTTTGAAATTGGAAACCTTTTATTTTGAAACTATGCCCCCTAGTTTTGGCTTCATTTGGAGAAATATCCTCTCAATAGAAGATGAACCAAATGAACCTTGCTTTTCTTTTATGTAGTATTCCCAAAGATCTGACATCCAGACTTGATAAGAACATGTTGTTTGGGCATAGTTCCTGTAATTTCTCGTTGGTCAAGGAAAGAAAAACTAATCTGATTTGTTTCTCATCAATATGAAATGGACTTTAGATAAGATTGATGAAAAAAAATTGTTTCAACTGAACAAGGGAAATAAAGGGTGGGGGAGAGAGATCTAGATTTTAGATTAAAGATGTCAGAAAAAGGAATTGAGAGGAAAGTGGGAGAGGTGAACTTACAAGAGTTTTGTGGAAATGCCTAATGATTTGGTAATGAAATAGTTGAAATTTGCAGAAAGGTGTAAAAGGGGAGTATTCTAGTGTGGGATTTTAACATCCCCAATATTGACTGGAGTTGCCTTAGTTCAAGGAGCTTAGATTGGGTGGTATTGTTAAGTACAGCCAAGAAATTGCTTTGAGACGATATGTATAGAGTCCTGCTAGAAATGGGGCTGTACTCAACCTTAAGAAATGAAACTGGACAGGTACACAAAAAGTGCTGGAGGACAGGTGATGGAAGTATGGGTGGGGGAGCAGTTTGGGAACAGTGACCATAATTCTTTAAGTTTCAAGGTAGTTATGGAAAGGGATAAGGTTGTCCCAAAGTTCAGGTTTTGAATTGGATAAGATTTCTATAGCATAAGAGAGGACCTGGTGAAACTAGATTGGAAGCAGATGCTTTGGATAAAACAACAGCTGATAATCTTGCATCTTTTAAAGGAGTTGGTAAGAATTTGGGCCACTGTGTTCCAGTAAGGGTGAAGGGCAAAGATGGCAAGATTGCATGATGTAGAAGGTTTGGTCAGGAAGAAAAAGGAAACCTATGGTGGATATAGCCATTTGGGGTCGAGGGAGTCTCTTGAGGAATATAATGTGTAGGATAGGAAAAAGGGGCCATGAGATATCCTTGACACAAGATTAATGAGAATACCAAGACATTCTAAATCAGGAGCAAGAGGGTAGCCAGCGTAAGTTGGGGAGGGAGGGGTGTCCCCTTAGACCAAAGACGTAATTTATGAATGGAGCCAGGCAATGTTGGTGAGTTCCTAAGTGAGTACTACATATCTGTACTCACTAAGGAGAAAGAAATGGAAGATGGTGAGTTCATGAAAGGGTAAGTGGATAATCTGGAGCAGGTTAGTATTGGGGAGGAGGTATTAGATATCATGAGATGTATGTTGATAAGTCCCCTGGGTGGAAGTAGATCTGAGATCTATCCCAGGTTGGAGACACAAGAGATTGCAGAGGCTGGAATCTGGAGCAACAAACAATCTGTGGAGGAACTCAGCGAGTCAAGCAGCATCTGATGCAGGGTTTCGACCTGAAATGTCGACAATTCCTTTCCTCTTTCCTCCTACAGATGCTGCTCGACCTGCTGAGTTCCTCCAGAAGATTGTTGATCTATCCCAAGTTTGTGTGGGAAGCATGGGAGGAGATAGCTGGGGCACTGATGGAGATTTTTGTACCTTTTACAGCTGAGGTGACAGATGATTGAAGAATAGCTAATGTTCTTTTATTTAAGAAGGGCAGCAGGGATAAACCAGGTAATTACAGGCCAGTGTGCCTTACATCAGTGGTAGGAAAATCATTGAGAAAATCCTAAGGAATAGGATTTATGTACATTTGGAAAGGTAGGGGCTGATCAGGGATAGATGGCTGATCAGGGATAGTTGGGGAAAATTCTGCCTCACTAATTTGAGGAGGTAACAAAGATTGATGCAGGCAGGGTAGGCTTTGTCCATCTGGACTTTAGTAAAGTATTTGACGAAGTCCCGCATGGTAGGCTGGTTGAGAAGGTTAAAACTAATTGGATCCAAGGTGAGCTGGTAAGTGGATTCGAAATTGGCTTGGTGGTAGGAAGCAGAAGGATGCTTTTCTGATTGGAAGTCTGTGACTAGTGGTGTACCACAGGGATCAATCCTGGGACTCTTGTTGTTTATGATATATATTAATGACTTGGACGTGAATGCAAGAGATAAGTTTGCAGATGACACAAAAGTCGGTGGTGTTGTAAGAGGGTAAGAAAGTTGTCTAAGGCTACAACAGGATAGAGATCAACTAGAAAGTTGGGCGGAACGTTGGCAGGTGGAATTTAATCCCGACAAGTGCAAGGCGATGCACTTTGGGAAGTCAAATAGGGTTAGGACATAGAAAATGGTAGGGCGCTAAGAAATGTTGAGGTTCAAGTCCATAGTTATCTGAAAGTGGCAACACAGATAGATAGGGTGGTGAAAAAGGCCTGTAGTAGGCTTGCCTTCATAGGTCGGGGCATAGAATATAAAAGTTGGGATGTTATGTTGCAAATTTTCAAAACACTGGTTGGATTGCACTTGGAGTATTGTGTTGTGTTCTGGTTGCCACACTTTGGAAGGATGTGGTTGTGCTGGAGAGAGTGCAAAAGAGATTCACCTGGATTGGAGGACTTGAGTGATGGGAAGAGATTGGATAGATTGGGTTTGTTTTTCCTTGAGCGAAGGAGACTGCGGAGTGACCCGATAGAGGTATATAAAATTATAAGAGGCATAGATAGGGTTGATAGTCAGAATTTTTTGCCCATCTGGATGAAGACAAGAGAGCATAGGTTTAAAGTGAGGAGGAGAAAGTTCCCTCATAGAGAGTGGTTGATAGCTAGAATGCACTGCCAGAGGAGGTGGTGGACTCAGACGTAATCACAATGTTTGAGAGATAGTTAGCCAGGCACTTAAATAGGCAAGGCATAGAAGGATGTAGATCTAATGAGGGCAAAAGCGATTAGTGTAAATGGGCAAAATGGTCAGCGTGGATATGGTGGACGTGGGGCCTGTTTCTGTGCTGTATAACTATTATTCTATGACTCACTAAAATGGAATAGGCTGGTGTAAGAACCTAATCGAGTGTTTTTTAACTAAATGTTTTAATGTGCTCATAAACACAGTATGGAGTGAACCAGTGAGCTTGTCTGATTGATGTAAGTATCAACAGTCCTATGGGCTGAGGCCATAGAGGTATCAGAAACAGAGGAAAATCTTGAAGTTCAGCAGATAGGATGATAGTTGAATCTTTGAGAAGGAAGAAAATAGAACTTGAAAGAAAATTATGCTCATGAAATTCAGCTCCTTGATTCTAGATAGGGCCAAGGGTAACGACGAAAGGCTAACGGGTTGGTGACCAGGGGTGGAGCAAGTCCTATAGTTCCATATGAAGAAATTAAAAAAAAAACTTTCAGGGAGGATGTAGTTATTCCTTTGTAGACCAGTTCCAATACTAATTTGGCTCTACAGGGTCTTTCCTGGGACTTTCGGCAATAACACATCCATTTATATTCAAAAAATAAATGTCAAGTATTTTTGGTCAGTATTTGGTAGTCTGGTTATTTTCTGTTTTTTGAGGTGATCCTGCAATTGGGGTTCAGGATTAGTTATTAGACCTGCTAATTCAAACATAGTAGAACAAAAATAAAGTCTTTGTTTCATTGATTTCTTTGTTTCACTGATTTACCAACTGTTTCCATAAACTGACATTTAGTCAAGAAAATCTTATTGTGGAGGAAACTAAAATCCCACGATGTATATTTCTTAAGAGTGTTTAAAGAAATCACATTGTTTGTTGTTGTGAAGCTCTAAGTCACCTACTAAAATATTTGAAGGTTATGGTTGAAATATCTGTCTTTGTTTTTGGCTTTTATTAATTTATGAACAAATATAAAGTAATAGAATCGACTGAGCTAAGTTGTGAACATTTAGAATGGGGTTTTCCATCACATTCTGACTACTGTTGCAGGTGCACCTCAATGAAAGTAATAGAGTAAATTCTTTCTACACAATGAACAAACTAAAAGGCACCAAGCTGGAATGCATTTGATATGACATGCTCCTTGCATTCACTCTCTGGGCTATACCCACGGCTGTGCTTTTGCGGTCCTGCTGGGTCCAAATGTCTTCATGGCCTTACTGCTTCGGCCATCCTAAGAAGCAGAGTGGCTGTTGATCCTGAGGCCTGGCATCCTGGTCTGTGCTTATGTCCTTTTGAAAGATTGCTGCTATCAAAGGCTTTTTAACAATTTCTAAGTGTCTCTGATATTCAGTGACAACTTAAGTAATTGAAATTTGTTTAAATATTTATATAAAACAAAAGTTGCTTAAAAATTGATAAGATTTACTTAAGAACAGATTAAAGTAATAGAAATTAATTAAAATGAGGTTGGGGTGGGGTACAGTTTGGAAACTTGCCTGTGCTTGCCATTTCAATCCAGGTTGCTGAACCCAGTGAAATGAATAGGGCTGGACTACATATGTCAGCTATAACTGCTCGACAGCTTGCAGGCCAGATGTGAAGTACATCTGGACCTGCAGTTTGGCATGTCTGAGCTCCATCTGACTCTGCTGAATCCAGTGGTAGGATGGAAGATCTGATGCACCGGCATCTGACCTCCACCTCATTATGGTCTTCCATGTTGCAGTGCATAGGTATGGAAGTTAGGAATGAGCTGACCCTTGCATTGCAGCAAGCTAGCAGTTCTCTGTGGGACTACTGGTTAACTAGCAGCACAAACTAGCCCAATGAATTTTGTGGTTGCTAAAAATATCTCAAAGAAATTTCAAGAACAAGAGGGGTGGGTTCAATAGATTGGAAAATTATGGATAAAGTAAAAGGGAGGGAAAGTACAAGAAAGGTTACTGAAGTCTCAGAATAAAAAATAAGAGAAGGTTTAGAAAGGGATAATAATTTAACTTCAGGCAACATGGAAACAAATTTGAGAAAAGAGGTGGTGAATACAAAACTGAAGGTGTTACATTTGGATGCACGCAGTATACGAAACAAGGTAGATGAGCTTATGGTGCATTTAGAAATTGGCAGGTACGATGTTGTGGGCATCATAGAGTCATGGCTGAAAGAAGATTACAGCTGGGAGTTAAACATCCAAGGATGCACCTCCTATTGAAAAGACAGGCAGGTGGTCAGAGGGAGTGGGGTGGCTCTGTTGGTAAAAATGAAATCAAATCCTTAGCAAGAAGTGACTTAGGATCAGAAGATGTAGAACCTATGTGCGTAGAGTTAAGAAACTGCAAGGGGAAAAAGACCCTGGAGGTAGTTATATTCAGGCCTCCGAATAGTAGCCAAGATATGGGGTACAAATTACAACAGGAGATAGAAAAGGCATGTAAAAAGGGCACGGTAGTGTAACGGTTAGCGTAACGCTATTACAGCGCCAGCGATGCGGGTTCAATTCTGGCCGCTGTCTGTAAGGAGTTTGTATGTTCTCCCCATGTCTCTGTGGGTTTCCTCCGGTGCTCTGGTTTCCTCCCACATTCCAAAGATGTACAGGTTAGGAAGTTGTGGGCATGCTATGTTGGCGCTGGAAGCATGCGACACTTGCGGGCTGCCCCCAGAACGCTCCATGCAAAAGATGCATTTCACTGTTTTTTGATGTACATGTGACTAATAAAGTTATCTTATCAATGTTATGGTGGTCATGGGGGACATATTGATGCAGGTAGACTGGGAAAATCAGGTTGCTACTGGATCCCAAGAGAAGGAATTTGTAGAGTGCCTATGAGATGGCTTTTTAGAGCAGCTTGTGGTTGAGCCCACTAGGGAAAAGGCAATTCTGGATTTGGTGTTGTGCAATGAACCAGATTTGATTAGGGAGCGTAAGGTAAAGGGAGCGTAAGGTAAAGGGAGCTTAAGGTAAAGGAACCTTAAGAGGCAGTGATCATAATATGATAGAATTCACCATGCAGTTTGAGAAGGAGAAGCTGAAATTAGATGTATCGGTATTACATTTGAGTAAAGGTAACTACAGAGGCATGAGAGGAGCTGGCCAAAGTTGATTGGAAGGGGACCCTAGCAGGGATGACGGTAGAGCAGCAATGGCAGGAGTTTCTGGGAGTAATGCAGAAGACACAGGATCATTTCATCCCAAAGAAGAAGCATTCTAAAGGGAGGATAAGAGAAGATAAGATATCTTTATTAGTCACATTTACATCGAAACACACAGTGAAGTGCATCTTTTTTGCGTAGTGTTTCTGGGGGCAACCCACAAGTGTTGCCATGCTTAAGGGAAGTCAAAGACAGCACAAAGGCAAAAGAGAGGGCATACGATATTGCAAAAATTAGCGGGAATCTTTTAAAAACCAACAGAAGGCAACTAAAAAAGCAATAATGGGAGAAAAGATGAAATATGAAGGTAAGCTAGCCAACAATATGAAATAGGATACCAAAAGTGTTTTCAGATATAGAAAGAGTAGAAATTAGACCACTCGAAAATGATGCTGGAGAAGTAGTAATGGGGAACAAAGAAATGGCAGATGAACTAAATAAGTATTTTGCATCAGTCTTCACTGTGGAAGACACCAGCAACACACGAGAAATTCGAGAGAGTTGGGGGCAGAAATAAGTGTAGTCGCTATTACTGAGAGAAGGTGCTTGGGAAGCTGCAAGGCTGCTAAACAAAACTGGAGCCTGTGGTATTACAGGAAAGGTACTAGCATGGATAGAACTTTGGCTGACTGCAGAAGGCAAAGAGTGAGAATAAAGAGGGCCTTTTCTGGTTGGCTGCTGGTGACTATTGGTGTTCTGCAGGGGTCGGTGTTGGGTCTGCTACTTTTTGTGTTGTACTTTAATGACTTGGATGACAGAATTGATGGCTTTACGGCCAAGTTCGCGGATGATACAAAGATAGGTGGAGGGGCAGGTAGTGTTGAGGAAGCAGGGAGTCTGCAGAAGGACTTGAACAGGTTGGGGAATAGTCAAAGAAGTGGTAGATGATTAAATACAGCAAAGGGAAGTGTACGGTCATGCACTTCGGTAGAAAGGATAAAAGTGTAGACTATTTTCTAAACGGGGAGAGAATTCAGAAGTCAGAGGTGCAAAGGGACTTGGGAGTCCTAGTGCAGGATTCCCTGAAGATTAACTTGCAGGTCGAGTCGGTAGTCAGGAAGGCAAATGCAATTGTTAGCATTCATTTCGAGAGGACTAGAATATAAAAGCAAGGATGTAATGCTGAGGCTTTAGAAGGCATTGGTCAGACCACATTTAGGGTATTGTGAGCAGTTTTGGGCCCCATATCTAAGAAAAGGTGTGCTGCTATTGGAGAGGGTCCAGAGGAGGTTTATGAGAATGATCCCGAGAATGAAAGGGTTAACGTATGAGGAGCGTTTGTTGGCTCTGGGCCTGTACTCGCTGGAATTTAGAAGGATGAGAGGGGATCTCATTGAAACCTACCAAATATTGAAAGGCCTAGATAGAGTGAATGTGGAGAGGATGTTTCCAGTAGTGGGGGAGACTAGGACCAAATGGCACAGCCTCAGAATAAAATGATGTCTCTTTAGAACAGAAATGAGGAGGAATTTCTTTAGCCAGAGGGTGGTGAATCTGGAATTCATTGCCACAGATGGCTGTGAAGGCCAGATCATTGGGTATATTTAAAGCGGAGGTTGATAGCTTCTTGGGTAGTAAGGGTATCAAAGGCAGGAGAATGGGGTTGAGAGGGGAAAAATAAATCAGCCATGATTGAATGGCAGGGCAGACTCAATGGGCCGAATGGCCTTATTCTGCTCCTATGTCTTGTGGTCTATGGTCAATTCACAGTTTTGAAGGTATAGCTATTCACTAATGACCTTTTGGAAATGATTATAATTCCAAATATAAATATCAACCACAAGGGTTGAAATTTTGTTGAAATCTAGCAATATCAAAACTGTTCAAAATGAAGATGAACTTTAAAGGAAATTGGAAATAAAAATTAGCACTGTAGCTTGGAAATAATGTTCAGTTTCTATATGGATTTGGAAAAATGTGTTGTTCAGCTGTATGAACAGTAGGGGATGTTGTTGTTCTGTGGTAGCAAGCCTAGTTACATTAAATAGAATTTCACTTCTGATACTCCTGAGGTTCTGCCAAAATAATCATGTGAGATTTACTTAAAACCTATCGACCAAGGCTATAAAGAGAAAGGCCAAATTGCCCTTTTCACATCCTGAGAACATGTTCTACATCTTTCTTTTCAGATTCTTAAGAAGTTGACAGAAGGAATCATTTTGTCCAATTCTATTTGAGGCAGTTCGTATTGCATTTTGTCCAAATCCAGTCTTGCTGCCCTGTTCTCTTCATCCAGTTGGCTTCACATATTCATATGGGTTATCTTTAAAGACTTAGTGGTTTTTGTCCAAATCTTCATTGTGGCAAAACATTTTATGCTCTAATTCTATGGTGCATTAATAAGTTTCTCATTAATAACTTCTTACCACACCTTTTAAGTAATAGTTTTAAACTAATGATTTCTATCCCACCCTTCTCACTGATTCCCAAATGAAAAATAGAAATGTTATATTTTTAAAATTAAAAATTGCAGGAAAGAAAACTCTGCCCAATCTTGGTCAAAAGATCAGTGCTAATTGACCACTAAGCACTTTGGTATGGATAAAAAAATCAAAAGACATTTGGCTGACTTAAGGGTGGTGTTGGTAGAGTTTAATTGGATTATACACGCCGGCTCTTGGTTGGTAGATTTAAGGATTACGTGCTTAATGTGTGCATACTAAGAAGGTAAGCTATGGATGTGCACTTGAAATTTTAAAAAGTTAGTGCAACTTCGAAAAGTCTTCCACAAATTCATCTGGAAGTTTTAGCATCCCAATTTTCTCCTGCTTGAAGTGTGAGTGGGTTAAAGTTAGGTTTGTGTTGTTCCTGTAAAATATATATGTAGTTAATCTAGGAACAGCTGTTTCCCATTTGCAATACCAGATTCATATATCATTGCCACAGAAAATATTAAGGATCTGAAACTCAAACTCTTCTCAGTCCCCACTTGAAATAGGAGCACATTAAAAGATTCATATGCAATTAATATTGGTCATACAAGTCAATGCTAATGAGAAAATGTTGACAAAATAACTCACTGGAGATTTGTTACTCATATAAAATATTAACTGTTTAGAACTATCCACACTAGAACTGTTTTCATGCAAGGGTAATGTGGTTCTTATCAGGCACCCCTTATTTCTGGAGCTAAACTCGAGAAAGAATAGTAATGTCAAGGATCCCTAACTTTGGGGGAAAAAAAAGCATACTTAGCCCAATGTAAATTCAAACTTTGCAAACCAAGTTACAAACACTTGGTGTAATTATAAAATGCAGGGGGCTTAAATTTGGAAAGGTTGTGTAATAAAGTGTTAACATTTTTAAGGTTATTTCTAAAATAGTCATGTAGAATTTTTCCATATACTTTGGTTGAATAATGGTTCAACTTTGTTACCCATGCAGCATGGCAGATTGTTAAAGCAAAATTTAAGCTACAGTTTTTAATTTGCATTGTCAGTAAGGTTTCCTAATTTTTAACCATTATCTTCATTTCTGTATGTTGTAACTGTTCTTAACAAATACATATTCACACATAACATAGATTTTAATACAGATCATTGTATTCTTGGACAGAATGTGTTTAGTTGAAAGTAGTTGGGTGTAATCTGTTGTGTGTTATGAGAATATAGATTTCACAAATGATCACCAATTTATAACACTGAGCAATAATCTGCAATAAATATCAGCAGCCTGTAGAACAGAGAACAGTTGTGTTTGAGCTGGGAACTACCAAGCATCAAACTTTAATTTTTCCCTGCCATGGCACAGTATGTGGTGTGAAATTGCAACACTTGGGTATCATTGCAGAAGGTTTAATGAAGGGAGAGAGGAATTGGAAAGGAACGAAAGTATATAAAAGAAGTAGATAGAGTAATAGGTAAGAAGAAAAACAGGCTGCAAAGAGAAAGCTGCACATTAAATGAGATATATCTGTGTGTGTGTGTATGTGTGTGTGTGTGTATATATATATGGGTATCAGAGATATAAAAAAGATCAAAAACAATATATCAGAAATATTGAAGAAAAACACTATGATGCTGGAGGAACTCCGCAGGCCAGGCAGCATCTGTGGAGAAAAACAGGTGGTCAACATTTCAGGTCAGGACCCTTCTTCAGGACTGAAGATAGGAAAAGAGGAAGCCCAATATATAGGAGGGAAAAGCAGAGCAGTGATAGGTGGACAAAAGAGGGTAGGTGGTATGGGCTTAGGGTGGTGATAGGTAGATGTGGGTAAGAGATAGTGATAGGCAGGTGTGGGGGAGGAAGGGAGATCAGATCCACCAGGGGATGGGTCAAAGGTAAGGAGGAAAAGGGGGGGGGGGGGCTAGAAAAAGAGATAGAGGCTAGGAAAGGGAAGAAAAGAAGAGGCATGGTTGGGGGTGGTGGTGTGGAGATTACTTAAAGTGGGAGAATTCAATGTTCATGCCGTTAGGCTGCAAGGTTCCAAGATGGAAAATGAGGTATTATTCTTTAAATGCAGTCTAAGATTTGATGATGTTAAGAAAGGACATTTACAGAAATTTACTGATAAGGTGTATGTGAAAAGTTTAAAATATGGATCACACACATCAAAAAAAACCAAGGCAATGGTCCATAATTTGTCACCAAAATAATGGTGTGGCTTTTGATGCTCATCATTATTTATGTAGAACGTAACAAACAGTACTAAGCCATTTGACCCCTTAAACCTATTGCATTTGATGGCAGGTGTGCAGTTAGATGCAGAAGTTCAATAGTTGATATTTGAAAGGAACTGTCTAATGTTTGCTTTGCGATTCAAATGCATTGAACGACATGAAATGTCTGTACTTGCGAGATGACAGTGAACTAATCTCGTCTCAAAAAGTCAGAGCTTCTCTGAGATGAGACAAGGGGCTTTTTTAACTGATTAAGGTGCACATTTAATTAAAGATTGATTATTCTTGGATTCTTTTATAGTGTGCTGCATGATAACTACTGCTTGTGAACCTCCTTGGCAATGAAAATTAATCATTGAAAGTATTAACTTGCATTTCTTCAAGTTTTAAATGTTATTTTAAAAAATGGATATCTTAAAAGCATTTTTTTCGTGAAACTTTTCCTTTTTGCCCTTAATCATTCCTTTCTTGTATATTTTCTGATTTTGTTTTGAGTTCAACTTCTCTCATTTACATGCTTTTCTGCAGACTGATGGATTGAAGTCACAGTTCCTTGCCTTGTCCATTGAGATCCCAGATGCCACATTTCCTTACTGTGACATTGTGAACTTGCATTTCCAAGCAGTTTACAGAACCATTTATCTTCAGAATTAAACAGTCAAGGGCAAGTCAGAGTAATGGCAGTGAATGCTGCTTGCTGCCCAAATACAGGAAATCATACCAGGGTGGAAACATTAGAAAGTTCCACACAAAGTTCAAACATTAGAAAGTTCCACAGAAAGTTAGAAAGTTCCACCACATTTGTGAAGGGTGCTGCTTATCACGTGGAGTAGCTCATATACCTCATTTGACTAATATCGTAGAATGGGGTTTGTGAAGAGCACATCAAAAGAAGAATTGCACTTACTACTTTTGGAAGAGTAACCAATAAATTGAAGGTCAGAGGTCTTTTGCTAAAATTGAAAACACCTCTATATTAGTAATTGGATTTGTGTTAGAACAAGATGAAAATTAAGAAAGGTTCCAATTACCATCGATAAGTTGGTTAAGAGAAATAGTAAGATGCACAGGATTAAGAATGATATGGATAACGATGTTTATGCAGAAGGTTCAGTAAAGATAACAGGGATAGCTTGGGGATGTTTCAAGAATAGAAATTGCCTGACTGCATTATTTTAAAATTAATTTTTGGTATCTGGTTGTCGCTGACAGGGCTGCCATTTATTGCCCATCCTAATTTCCCAGGGACTAACTAGTTTGCCAGGCCATGTCAGAGACGTTTAAGAATCAACTACACTTATTGTCCATTCATAATTGCCTTGAACTGGGACGCAACCCCAACTGTGGATCTGGAGTCACATATCGGCCTGACAATGCAAGGATGGCAGATTTGCTTCCCTGAAGGAAACATGAACAAGTGAAGTTTTAATCATTACTAATGACTGGTTTTTAATGAAAATAAAATCCACAGCTGCCGAAGTGGAATCTGAATACAGGGGGTGGGGGAGGGGAGGGGGTTGTCTGAATTGCTAGTCCAGTAACTGAACTGCTGTTCCAACAAAATTTATAGTCCATGCTGCCTTAAAGAAAAAGCCATTCAGACTAATTCCTCTTTCTACTTCTTGGTCTGCGGCTGACCCATGACTGTTCTGCCAACTCAAGCTCCAACCATATCATCAAGTTTGCTGATGATACAACAGTGGTGGTCCTCATCAGCAGGAATGATGAAACAGCTTACAGAGAGGAGGTGGCAAGGCTGGCGGATTGATGGTCAGTCAACAATCTCTCCTTGAACGTGGACAAAACAAGAGAGATGATTGTGGATTTTAGAAAGGCTCAGGCTGACGACTTACCCCTGTGCAACAATAACATCATTGTACAGAGAGTCAGCTGTTATAAGTTCTTGGGAATACATATAGCAGACGACCTGTCCTGGTCAACTAACATCTCTTCTCTCGCCAAGAAGGCACAGCAGCGTCTCCACTTTTTATGGCGGCTGAGAAGAGCAAACCTGCCCTCCCCCACCCTCACCACATTCTACAGGGGTACCATTGAGAGTGTCCTGACTAGCTGTATCTCTGCCTGATACGGCAACCTTAACATCTCTGACCGTAAGTCTTTGCAGAGAATTGCGAGTACAGCGAGAAAGATCATTGGAATACCTCTTCCCTCCATCTCGGATATTTACAATATACGGTGCACATGTAAGGCTTACAGAATCATAGATGACACTTCTCATCCCTCCCATGATCTATTTGACCCACTGCCGTCTGGCAAGCGGTACCGGAGCATCTGGGCCAGAACTACTAGATTGCACAACGGTTCTTTTCCCCCAGGCTGTCAGGCTCCCGAATACCCTGGTAGACAAATGCCGCGTCAAAAGCTCTGGTTTGCACGACGGCGTATAAGAACTTTGGCTGCTGCTGAACATGTTTATATAATGAGTACAACACACTGAGCTTGTATTTCTCTTCGTCCAAATTGGTTTTGCACTAACTGCACTAAATTTGTATTTTGTATTTACTGTTTTTTTTGCACTATTTGTACTTGCACAATTTTTTTTGTTTGTGTTTATTGTATGTCTTCTGTTCTATGTATGTCCTCTGTTGTGCGAGTCTGGGGGAAATGACATTTCGTTCCACTATGTGTTTTTATAGCATGGATGAATGACAATAAAGTAACTTGAACTTGAACTTAAGTCATTCTCAAGTGCTCATCCTGGTGATAAGGGTTTCTGCCCTATTATCCTTTTGAGGCAGAGAGTTCCAGACCAATATCACTCTCTAGGTGAAAATGTTTTCATCAACTTGTTTCTAATCCTTCTACCAGTTGGCACATTGTGTCCATGCCAGGGGGAAGAGTTTTTTTTGGCTATTCTGACACCCAGCTCTTGGTCTGTAACCCTGTGAGTTATTGTACTTTTAAGTGCTCATAGTATTAGTTTTAAATATGTTGAGGGCCCTCACTATCCATTGAGAAAATGACTACTGGATATCTACCACTCTTTGAGTGAAATCATTTTTCTCCCATCTGCAATAAGCTCTAGGCTGTTAGTTAATGATCTCTTTGCAGAGGGAAGTAGGCTCATTCTGTTTACCCTGTCCAGGCCTTAAGTAATTTTAAACACCTCAGTTAAATCTCAACTCAGCTACTTTTGTTACAGAGAAGGCAGTTCTGGACTCGTAACTCAAATTCTTTAGCCCTGGCAATATCTTTGTAACCTTCTCTAACTCCTCTCTGGTGTTACCACATCCTTTCTGTACTGTTGTGATGAGAACTGAACACGTTTTTTTTAACTGTGACCCAACTTGTGCTTTATACAGTTTTAGCATGACCTCCATCTTATATTTTTATGACTTGACCGATAAAGGCTGCCATAACCACTTCACGTATCTTCAGGATCTGAGGACGTGTCATTCTAAACCGTTACCTGTTTTACCGTTAATTGTATACGTTTGCCCATCCCAATGCATTACCTCTGGATTTAATTGCGTTTGTCTCGTTTTTTTGTCAACCATCAACCACCCGTTTACACTAATCCAAACCCGATCCCATTGTTTATTCTCCCCATGTTCCCATCAACTTCCACTGAATTTGACCACTAGGGACAATTTACAGTGGATAATTAACCTAGCCAATTTGAGATGTGGGGTGAAATTGGAGGACCTTAAGGAGACCCACAAGGTCACAGAGAACATGCAGATCTCTGGCACTATGAGGCAAGGGCTCTACTAGCTGCGCCACTATGCTGCCCACTTTTGTAACCAATTTGCTAAACTTCACCAAATATTTTGATTAAAAATCTCTCCCACTATATCAAATGTGTTACATTCTCAACCCTTGATGTCACCTCAAAAAAAATTCAATCCAATTAATCAGATTTCCTTAAGTATGTGCTTCTTGATTGCAGCAATGGAAAAGCGTCTTTCCCAGTCACTCTATCCCTGTTCTTTTCATAATTTATATGTTTTGATTAAACTTCCACTTGTTTTTCTTTACTGCTTTTCTTTACTCTCAAGAGGTAAAAATAGTCTGGCCTTTATAACCCTGCTAACTAAACTTCTCCAGCCCTGATACCATACCCTCTGTAGTTCTCTGGTGCTATCACATCCTTTTGGTTAGTGACTGGGAATGAACATGGTATTCTAACTATGCCCAAGCTAATGTTTTGTACGTTTCCGGCATGACCTCCTTGTTCTTATATCCTATGCCTTGACCAGTATACCTTCTTGAAAACTTTTGCTTGTTTTCCCTTGTGTTCTGTGAATGTGTACACCCAGGCCCCTCTTTTCACAGTATCACGGTATCCTATTGCGTACTCCTTTTCTGCTTTCTCTTCAAATGCATTATCTCAAACTTCTCCAGAATCTGTTCCATTTGCTACATTCATGCACACCTTGCCAATATCTTGACATCTTCCTACAGTCTATAGTTTTCTTCCAAACCAATTGCATAACAAATTTCTATCTCATTTGCAGTTTTCTTTAATCCTGGCTCCTGTAATTGGCTCTATTTAGTTGATATATATCTTTCATGGTTTTGCATGCAGAGTTGCATAAAAGCTAGTAAAGATTAAGGAAATGGTGGATAGACAATATCAAAAATTACATCAATTATAGAGGACTGAAATGGATCAGTTCAGAACCTGCAAGTCAGTCTCTGCTGAGCTGATGGATGGGAATTTAGTAGTAGTGTGAAGAGCTGTTTGGCAGTAATTTTATCAGTTATACCTAGATAGTGTAGATTATTTAGTGGAAGGGGAGGGTGAAATATGTCTTTGTATGATGTGGATAAGGAAGTGAATCTGTATACTTAATTGGAGCTTTGGCGTATTTCTGATTTCAGGACTTTAATATAAGGCCATGGGGCGGCACAGTGGTGCAGCTGGTGACGCCACTTCCTCACAGCACCAGCGACAGGGTTCGATTCTGACCTCACTGTCTGTGTGGACTTTGCATGTCCTCCTTTTGACTACATGGATTTCTTCCAGGTGCTCCAGTTTCTTTCCACATCCCAAAGAAGTGCAGGTTGATAGGATAATTGGCCACTGTAAAATGCCTTTAGTGTGTAGGTGAGTGGTGAGTATGTAGAATCTGGAAGGAGTTGATTGGAATGTGGAACTAATGTTGGATTAGTGTAAATGGGTGGATGATGGTTGGCGCAGACTTGGTTGGCCAAAGGGCTTTATCCGTGCTGCGTTTCTCTATGACAAAATGAGTCCTGGGAGAATTAAGTCTTAAGTTTTCTCAATGGATTTCCATCAAAAACCAGATTAATATAATTTGTGATGAATGGATGTCAGTGGATGGCTAAACTTTAAACATATAGGAATTTATTACTGTAAGCAAAGAATAATGATGAATAACACTTATGAAGATAAGTTTAACAGTTTCACAAAGTGGTATGGTTGGAACTTTAAGGGGCACAAACTTATTTTGCTAATTTACTGATGCTGAATCAGACCTCTTTGGAAATACGTTTCAGCAAGATAGTAATATGTTAATAGCGCTATGTATGTATATTTTAAAATGTAAAAACTTAATCACATTTTCAGTAAGTTGTAAATTTTATTTCATGGTGTGGGATTCCTAAAATCCAGCAATGTAGATGCTGTACATCAAAACTGATCTACAGAATTCACAGTGAACTTAAAAAAGATTGAAACTGGTCTACATTGAATATACATAGGCTCGTCTGTGTGTGTGTAGCTGATGCACTAATCTGTCTCATTGTTTTAGCAACATGGTCTTGCTTATATAATGGTATTGCTCTGCCTCAAAAACTGTAGATTTTATTTTCCACATAAAGGCAAGTTATTATTGAGCATTCAATGATATTAATGATCAGAAAACAAATTAGTCCCATTCAGTGAAATATATATTTATAGCAAGGAGCAGTTCTTAACTTCTTCAGGAAAAAATGTTGATAGAGGCATTTGGTGAGGGATTTGGAGATTATGGGATAGAGAAAGTTTGATTGTTTTTGAATTTTGATTGGTTGATCAGGAGGTCCTTCAATTTGGGAGACCACAGTTTTGTTATAGTATGCTCTGTTTTGCTTGTGATGCACACACTCGCACACTATTGAGAGAAGAACTGCAAGTTCTGAGAACTGTAAAAGTACTTAGTACATCCAGCGGTACAGTGAAAAGAATCCTAGTCCATGTGGCAGTCTTTCACACAATGCTGTATTGCATAGAGGTTTCCTTACACTGTTCATAATAGATTAAAAACTACTTCAATTACAAATTTCTGGAGACTGGCAGTCTGTTACAATGGAAGTCATAGCAGTGTCTGAGAGTAATTTACAGTAATAGGATGAAGAAAGTTGCGGATTTGTATTACACTCTCTCACCTGACACCGCATTTGATCCCTTGCCTGTTGATTGACATTTTGAATGGGCCCTTTGAAATAAGCTCCAGCTTAATTAAAATGCTTGCTAAGTTAGCTACGATCAGTGAGTGCCAGTGATAAATATTGAATTGAGTTCACCTGCTGGTTACAGAGAGTGCATAGACAGCTGCTTTGTGTCACATATCATGAGATCATCGAAGGAGAGCACCACTCTTGTAAGAAAAGGAACAGAAAGAATAGATGTTGAGTGATAGTATAGCAAGCTCACTTCATTTCTGGTATCTTATTCGGGTGTGAGAGTGTGAGATTTCACACGGTAGGAATTTGGAGTTGTATCATTCACATGCCTTTGTATCTGTATGAAGTGGAAAAAGTTTTTTATATGGCACCTTTATTTCTTTCTTGTTCATTTGCAATGGTGAAAGAAAGGATCTGTTCACAGACTGTAACATTACTTGTTAAATTACTCACTTTAAATTTTTGTTGATCAGAGTTGAACTTTTCAATGGTCCAAGTTACTAAGTCTAGAAGGTTAAGATGCTTTCCAAGGGGTGTAGTAGTAAGTAGATAACTGTCACATATGTTTCATTGGCCATGATCATGCTTCATTGTGGCTGATGGTTCTGTGGAGAATTACTGCTAAACTGGCCTTTGTCATTCAATGTGTCTTCAACTTCTGTGTCTGTGAGCTGGAGTGCAGAAGTTGAAAATGCATTGATGTAAGCTGCTGGTACATCTGACGTCCCACTCCACTATTGGACTTGCCATTCATTCCAGGACTGGCACATAAATGTACTGAGCGTAGTAGCCTGATGCACTTTGTATCTAGTGAATCAGATCACCAACCTTGATTAAGAAGGTAAGTTCAGCAAAGTATTTTTGTTTTTCTTTATTTTGCTGTACACATTTTAAATTAATGAACACTACTCGGTGTCTTTTTTATTTATCTAAATCTATTCCTTAGTAAATATTTTGTTTTTAAGTGTATCTGAATATCAGAGATATTTAAAACCATGTATCATATCTGTGAGAGCAGTAAGCTGTCAAAGTCTGTCAGGGCAGTCTGAGGTTAAGGCCTTGTGTTTCACCGCCTGAGGCCTATTTACCATTGGCTGTTCACTCTGCTTTGTGGAAGAGCTGTGAAGTGGAGACTTTTGGCCTAGTCCATCCTGTGATGGTAAGGTAAGTGTATTGTGGGATTAACGTTGTTAGGTGGGGTAGAGGTGGCATTGGCAGTGGGCAAGGACAGATTCTGGTGGATCAGATTGAGCACAATCTATAAAAATGTCCCTACAGGTAGCATGGAAATAGGCCCTTTGGCCCAACTCATCCATGCTGACCAAGATGCCCACCTATGTTGCTCCCATTTGCCTGTGTTTGGCCTATATCCCTCTAAACCCTTCCTATCCATGTACTTATCCATATGTCTTTTAAATGTTGTTACTGTACCTGCTCAACCACTTCCTATGGCAGCTTGTTCTGTATACTCACCACCCACTGTGTGATGAAGTTGCCCCTTTTAAGGTCCCTGTTAACCCTCTCACCTTAAACCTATGCCCTCTAGTTTTTTGTTCCCTTTCTCATTGCTAGCTGCTAGATGGTGCTGGAGCATGGTGACTTGTTGCAAGCTGCTGTCTGCAGATCTACTCATTACTTTTGCTATAATTGTTCTACTCTTTTAAATTTAAATTTAAATTCTTTGTACCTCAATGTACTGTGTAATGAATTGATCTGTATGAACGGTAGGCAAGACAAGTTTTTCACTGTAACTTGGTACAAGTGACAATAATAAACCAATACCAATACCAAAAAACAAACTGCTGGAGGAACTCAGCAAGTCAAGCAACATCTTTGAGGGGAAAGAAATTGTCGATGTTTCGGGTTGAGAACCTATATCAGATCTTGACCCAAATGTTGACAGTTCCTTTCCCCCTCCAGATGCTGCTCTACCTGCTGAGCTCGATCAGCAGTTTGTTTTTTGCTCCAGATTCCTGCATCTGCAGTCTCTTATGTCTCTCTACAGATGGCATCATGTGATATGCTTTTGAAACCAGTGCTCCTTTATGTACCAATAAGAGGCAGATTTGCAATGGGATAAATGCAGTTTGTACTCATTTGCTGCCCATTTAGCCTCCTCCTACCCTGTTGACATCTATAGTAATATAGATTGATGATGCTTAACTCATGAATGTCTGTCTACAGTATGAAACGATGATGAGATTTAGGAATTATGTCAGTGTGAAAGAGATGTTTCAGCTGTTAAATAAAAAAAGATGCTGGAAATATTCAGTAGGTCAGGCAGCATCTGTGGAAGGAGAAACAGATTTGGCATTTTATTTTTGAGATCCTTTGTATGAACAAGAGTCTGGCAAAGGGTCTTGGAAACAAAATGTTAAATCTGTCTTTCTTTCCACAGATGCTGCCTGACCTGCTGGAGTGTTTTCAGCATTTTTATTTTATATTTCCAGCACCTGCAATTTAAAAAAAAAAAATTTGAACTGTTAAACTTTGATATTTTTATTACATTGGATTGAAATGGTAGCAGGCAGAAGAACAAGATTGTGGTTGATATAAGGATTGTAATTGGACTTAAGAATTACTTGTAACTAATAATAAAGTAATTAACTAATGTAGGAGTAGTCTAGATTGGATCTTTGTGAACAAATCCTGTTTTGTAGATATGAAACAGTACAAGATCAAAATATTCATTGCAGAGCTATTTATGAAAGGAACTCTGCATTTCATTGTGGAGCTGAGTATTAATGATTGACTGGTAATAGCTCTTCTTGTACCTGTGTGAATGAAGATTTACTTCATGTGGAAGTGACAGGAAATTAGCCTGTTAAATATATCAGAATATATCCTCTGGCATGGATTATTGTTGTGCCCTGTTAAAACAATGTTCAGGCATGCTGTAGGTAAAATAGTAAGAAACAAGTGAGTCTGTGATTCATGATATTTGGAATTTCCTTCTTTGTGCCTGGTATTGGGGAGGTGTTAAGTGGGGAACAAAAAGCTTCCCCACAGAAGAGGGCATGGCTGAAATGGTTGCAGAATAGAATATGTTCTCATTAATCACCTGAAACATAACTGTTTCTCTCTCCATAGGTGCTGCATGACCTGCTGAATATTTCTATTTTGTTTGTATTTTAGATTTCCAGCATTTTTCTTTTCAATAGATGGAGATATGTTTGCCTGCAGGATCTCTCAGAACATACTTGGCTTTGGAATTTCTGAAATAGAATGAAAATGGGAAAATTATTTTCATAAACTTTATGATAAGCCTTAATATTGCATCATGTATTCAAACCATAGTTATATAAATGTTACAGAGAACTGAAGGTGCAAGTGAAATCATCTCTTTATAATGTCTGTAGGTCAAAGTATGTTCTTCAATTGTATATCATTCACCAAAGAACTTGTTTGAGTTTCTGTGACAGAAACTCTTGAAAATTAATTTCCATCTTTCCTAATCTTAGTCAAAGAAAAGGAGGGAGGTATAGTAAAGTGTCTAAAATTATAAAGACCGTAATTCCACAGATGTATAGTATGACAAAAACATTGAAATATTTTTCATAGACTATGCAAATATTGCTTATGTTACACCTTTCCGTACATATAACAATTGCTTAAAAATGGCCTTTGAAACAAGTATGTGGTATTAATCCTTGGCAACAATTCCGGTGTCAGTTTTTGTGACATCTTGCATCAATGTAGCCAGTACCCAGCAACACCATAATGCAGATAATTCATTGAGGTCAAGCAAAAAATTTACTTGGACCAAACTGACAAGATAGAGATGGGAAGAAAAGGAATCCTTGTTTGCAAAGGATTATATAAGTAATGAGAAACCGGTAATCAAAGAATGCTACAGAGAGCCAAGAAAAACGCTTAACCACACTAAATATTGTGAAAATGGTGGCACCACCTGTGATTTGACATAATGATCTGTTGGCAGTGGATTTAGGTGGTTGCTTTCCATCATGATTACTTCAATGTAGAAAATGTAACTGCTATCTTTGGGGTGAAACAGTATGGGTGTAAGGTATTAAAAGCTTAGAAGATGATAAATCGCTACTAATCCATAAGCGGCATAGAAAAACAATAGGGATTATAAAATCATTTCCGATTTAAATTCCTTGTATGAACTCTGTTTGCTTTTACACATATTTGTCTCAAAGTAAATGCAAACTGCAGCTTGTAAATAAGGGGTAAACAGAAGCTGATCATGCACTTGTGTAAAGTACCATGTTTTAATTTCCACACAGTATTTTAACTGCTAGACATGCTGTTAATCCCTCAAAGCCAACTTTTAAAATTCCTCTTTCATTTTGAAAGTAATTCATTATCAATATCTGTTTAGACTGTGCACAACTCATTAACCAAAAAAGTGAGTAGTTGGTTCTTGTTTTTTTTCTTGTGTTTGAACCATGGGATTTTTAAAGGTAGCTGCGTATGTCACTATTTTCGTTTCTTCCTTTGGAAAGTTCATGGTCTTGTATAATCTCTCTCCAATGACAAGGATAACATAATCATCTTCAGCGCCATTACTAAATGGGTATTATTCATGATGTTGATTGTTTCCAATTCTCTTCTCACTTACTTTAACCTACCTCTACCTGAACTTGCAGCACTCTTTTTTAGTTTAAATTTGACATTATCATTAAATTCTTCACAGATTTTGCCTGATCTTCTGAATACATAATGTTTTCTGGGATACCCAGATGGAGGATACCATCTGGGTACCCCACTTCTCCCATCTCCATTTCTGGGAATAGGCTAATAACCAGTAAGATGTTCACTCTCATCCATAGTTATTTAATTAACTTTCTTGCAACAACATTCTGTATGGATTGCCTTCCTTTTTCCAAGGCTGCGTCCTGCGAGGACTCCTGTCCTGTTTTCCCAGTTTCTTCAAAATCCTTCATATGTTATTATGCCCACTTCTTCTGATTTATCCTCCACCGTGATTGACAGTGCTCTTGACCATATCTGACCCATTTCCTACACTTCCTCTCTCATTCTTACTCCTCCCTTTCGGAGCCATTGCACAATTCGCTCTGACCTTGCCTTCTACTGAAACAGCTTTTGTACTCAACAGCTCATGTTCCTCCAAACAATAAAACACCACCGCAAAAATCCATCCTTCCCACCCCCGGTCCCTTCTTACTCTTCTTGGAGGCACCCACTCCCACAAGTGCTGAAATGGACTATCTGCCCTCTCACCACTTCCCCATCATGCAGGGTGAAACGTTTCTTACAATTTTACTTGTATTTTTGGTTTAATGTACTATTTACTGTTCATGACACATTCTCCTTTATTTAGTGTGATTCAGTGCAAATTGATTAGTTGCTTTGCTAACACTTGTGTTCAATTTGCAAGAGTGATGCTCATTCCTGGTTGTCTGACATTTTACTGCTACATTCCACTCCACTGGTCTTCCTGTCCTCAGTCCTTTTGTAGTTAGTTCCTCAATGAAACTGATGGTAACTTGGAACAACATTTGATCAAGCTTGTTACAATCTTTTGGACTCCTCATGGGGTTCAACAATTCCATATTTGTTATTTGTGCTTGCCTCATTTATTTGCAGATGGGAGGTGCTGATGAAAATTCTCTTGTTCCTATATTCATCTTCTTAGTTTTACCACTCCATTTTGATGTGCATCATGATCCTTTTTGTTCTTTAATCACTTGTCTTCCTCTCTTTCAGACTTCCTCTTATTCTTTGCTTGTTTTATTTGCTTGAAATCTGTTACATCATTTTAACACTTGTTTAAAGAAAAGATTTCTGACTTGAAACATTGTCAGTTTCTTTCTCCATCTGCAGCATTTTCTTTGTTTATAGCAACCCCTTCTCCCATGAACTCCGATCCTTGATTCCCAAAACCTTTTCTCTGATATCCCCGCTTCCTAAACCCTTTCCTAATCCACGAGCCTTGCACATCAGTGAAAATGCCTTGCAGATGAAGAGTGCAGCAGCGCTGCACTCTAAGACGTCTGTTCACACATCCTCAGACTGGAGAGGGTGTGGCAAAGGAGGGATTCAACTGCCAACCCAATTGATGTGGTGACATCATACCTAAATCTTATTGCCCAACAGTATTAAGTGACTAAAAATAAAAATTGATGAAATCTGTTGTTTCTTTTGCACAAGCCTTGTTCCCACCCCAATCCCCAAGTGTAATGTTGGCCTCAGCTGTTAAATAATGGATGTAGGGCACTGATAATATGAGAGAAAAACATCCCATAGGGATGCACCTCTGCTTATAACATTGGATTCAGTGGCTATAGACTGTTTTCTAGGAACATAACTCCTCTGTAATGCAGGGATTGCCTGTATTTAAACTTCGCAGCATTTACACTATACTTTTGTGATCTTTCTGTTCTGATGAGAATTAATTATTTTTGCAAGGAGTCTAGTTGACACACTTAATATTTTGTGTGAAAGAAAATCTCTTGTTAGGAGTTAGTTAATTTTGAATCTGATCCTACAGTTCTGCAGTTGCTGTTAAAATTAAATTACCTGTTTAAGTCTAGGCTGCATGTGTCTCATTTAAAGATCTTGTGCCCTTTCAAACCTCCGTGATGAGGAAATTATTCAGTTTTTATTTTTGATTCAGTTTGAGAATGTTTGTTCAGTTATTACTGTTTTACAAAATTGGTTATTTTACTTTATTTAAAAATATTATGTGATTGATCAGTAGTCTGTGCACAATACTCAGTTTCTGAAAGCTACGATTAACTACAAAGTATGTTGTTGACATCGTAAAATATGTCAATCCACTGAGTAAAAACAAAATTAAAAAGAAAACATTTTTTTTAAGTCTTTGGAGGTACTTTTAAGTTGTTAATGGTCAAAACCAAAATGTTGAAGCCCATTCATATTTAGTATCAGGCCCCAGCATCATCCAGGTCCTTTTGAACACTTGCCAATTCCTCTGCTTCTTTAATTGGCAAGTGGGGGTTAAGGGGAGAAGAAATATACTGTGGACCTGTTCTGTGAAGAAAAATAGTCATTTTTTCATTGTTCCAACTTCCAATCAAATTCCTTTACATGTCTTCCTAGAAGTTAATTTGTTCTGTTGACAATCACCTCACATTGATTTAGATAAGGATTATGTTCTTAAAAATGTGCATGATAATTTGCTAACCAGATAGCCAAATTTGTAGCTTTGGATTTGAGCACTGTTACGAAAGGTAGAAGCCATTCTGATGTAAGTAGCATCTTGTCTTGGTTAGTTGCCTTTTCAATTTTGTATAAAGTGGGAGGCAGGGGGGAAATGGTTTTTTACTCCTTATTTTATTGTGAAGTTGTTAAGTGTCAAAAAGTTTCAATTTGTGATTATAAACCAAAATGGAAAAAAAATAACAGACAATGCTGCAATAACATGCACGCCAATCTATTAATTCACTGTTTGTGTAGCAGAACAAAGAAATGTTTTGCAGTCTATTTAATAATAAATAAGCTGATTTGCTACTACAGTAAATCCCTCCATGTATTAAGGAAGCAGTATTTTGGATGATGAAGGGCTTTCGCACCTTTGACATCAGTGCCACTCAAGATGTTTGAGCTGGAAAATAAAATAACTTTAAGCATGTGGCTAAATCAATAGTTGCTTAGGCTCCCTGGCCTTTGCAACTAAAACCGGTTATTGATGTAAACGTCACACAAATGGAGAAAATTATGGATAGGCAAATACATGTTGCCCTTTCCTGAATGATTGCAAATGCTTTGCAAATAGTTTGAAAAATCTTTTGAAAATTACAATAACACTTAAAATTGAAAAAAAAATTGTCATTATGACATTTTATTTAAGTTGATTTATTGCATTGATTTCTTGTAACTTTTTGAGTGTCATGTTCAGAATCATGAATGTGCTGTACACTTTCAACAAATGAGGATTTAAAGACTTAATGCAGTCTTCATTACAAGCTGCAAGTCTTGCTCTGTGGCACAAACCATGGTCAGACATCAGTGCACATATAACTTACACCCATGTGTCAGCTGTTTTTCTGCCTAGCTGCTGACAAGAGCCCCATTCATAATTCTTTTTATCCTTTCAATGAAATAGGTAATTATTCAATATAAAGCAGGATATTTCGATCAGGCTATTTAGTGCAGCAGTGTAGTGTAACAAAATCTGCTGTTATTGGCAACCTGAGAGGAGAATGTTAGAGTTCCTGCAGTGATGTAACTTTAGCTGCTTTGAACGGCTGTTTATTTGGCACATCACTGACCTTTTATTCTAATAACTGACTGCACAGGATGGGTCGCATTTACCCCCATTCTTTCATGTATTGTAATATTTAATAGCAGACAAAGTTGAGTGGAATGATAGGTAATTTGAACTTGCTTTTCCATAGATCAGAGGCTAAAAACAAGTTGATCCTCAGTATTGTGGTATAACCTAAACAGTGACTTAGCATTTGTTACTGAAGGATGATCTTACTGGTTTAAGTTGAAAGCGGCAATATTTCTTCTATTTGATTGATATGGTTTGGAGGTGAGCAGCATAGATTAGCAACATGATAAATCTCTGAACTCAATTGCTGAAAATATTCCTGGCTCTTTTAGTCCAGTTTGGGAAATGAGTAAAGACTGTTTCACATCTTGCATGTTCTAACATCAAGATTTGGGAGAGGAAACCTTTTATTGTAAATTGGGATTGTAATATTGCTGGGCTCCAATGTTTAATTTGGCAAATGAAAAGGATAAGCTCCTCACTTTTACTTATAAGGCTTGTTTATACAGTAGGATACAGCTGATGAAGAGGGAATTGAGAGGGTATCTGAGGTTATCCATAAATATGGTAAAACAGTAACAAATCTATATGGTTCTGGCTGATAGACTGCTAGGCTTTGCCAGCACTATGAGCTGTTCTGAAAAAATCATTTGGCTTTTCTAGTTAGTTGATACAATGCATGCTTTTATGAGTTATGATCTTTTAAAAAATAGAAATCTGTGAATTTTCCCACATGATATGCCAAAGGTTACAGTTTCAAAGTAAACTTTTCTCATGTATTTATGTTTATTTGCATGCTTCCTTTTTCGTAAAGTACTGGAGAAGTGTGATGGAATAAAAAATGAAACTAAGTGAATTAAAAGGTTGTCAATTATAGTTGACAATTTTTAGCTTTGAAGGTGTGAAATGGCCTTAAAAACAATTTAAGGATAACAAAATCTTGGATTGTGATGCAAACCTTTAGCTTGAAAGGGGTATTCACTTGGAGCTCTTGGTCTGGATATAGGGTACAGAATTGCCCTATAGCTGAATAACTATCTGTCATTGAAGATACTTGCAAACTTGTCAGAAAACAATTGAGAACTTCCCCTTTCTCACATTTGCTTCTGAGTTCTTATTTATTCCCATCAATCTTATCCCTGTCACTTGGCTTTCTTTTCTCCTTTCTCTAACTTTCTTCATTTCTCATATTCCCCTAACTCTCCCCTCTCTCTCTTATTGTGTCTGTCTGTCTCTCTCTCTCTATATCTCTCTCTCTTCCTCCCTTTCTTTCTCTCTTCCGTATTTCCTTCTCACTCTTTCTAACTTCCTGTTTTCTCCTCCTGCCATTCTTCTTTTCTCATTTTCCTTTTCCGTCTCTTTCTTTCACTCTTCTCATTTCCTCCCATTTTTCTTTTTCTTCCTTCTCCCTTTCCTCTCTTTTTTATCTCTCTCCCCTATTTGCGCTCTCTTCTCATTTTCTCCTCATTTCTCCTTCCCCTCTCTCTCCCTGACTTCCCTTTCACTCTCTTTCTCTCCCTTTGTCTCTTTTATGTTTTTAAAAATTGTTATCTCAACTGAAGTTAGCTTTCACAAAATCCATGTTCACCCGCAAGAATGTATTTCTTTCCGTGCTTTACTAAAAGGCAAAAGCCTGTTTGTCAATAGGGAAATCTGAATCTTGGGTTTGGCTGGAGTACAGACTAAAGAAGCCCGAGAAGCAAAAAATCTAAACCAGTAGGAATACATAATGGAGTTCTGCAAGATAACTTTGGAGGCAATTGATTGATGTTGGATTTCAGAATGATTTTGGCTATATCACACTAAAATACAATCATTGAACTAATTTGATTGGAATAAAAAGGCAGCTTTTCATTGTTATGTGTGGTGATGCCAGATTGGAAATCTGTTGTCGTCAGGACTGGAATTGCTGATGCTTTGTAAATAATTCAGAGCGTGGAATTTTGTCCAACGTGTCTAAATTTTCAAATGATAGGAAACCGGATGCAATGTCTACTGATAACTAATGTGTGATAATAATTCATAGGAATCCAAATAGGCCAAATGAATGGAGACTTGGAGCAGGTTAAAGTTTGAGATTAAGTATAAAAATATGAACATCCTTATTCAGCTGCAATATTTTCCTGCTAATGGAGCAAAAAAGAGATTTCAAAGTTTTGATGAATACCTTATTTAGAACTGATTTGTTCAGCCTTCAGGTTCCATTGATGACTAGGTAATGACTGCATCTAATTCTAGAAAGGTAAAGGACAATACAAAGACAGGAATTGGGCTTATTATTGAACCATCTGTTCTGACGCAATTTCCTGAGCCACTTTTGACATGAGACACGAGACTGCAGATGCTGGAACCTGGAGCAAAACATAACTGCTGAAAGACAACTCAGCAGGTCAAGCAGCATCTGTGGAGACAAATGCTTTGGGTTAAGACTCTGCATCAGACTGAGAGGTGGAGAGAGAAATGGCCAGTATATTAGAAGTGAGTTGGGGAGAGGGACGATGGGCAGCTGGAGCCAGGTTTGGGGGAGAGAATGTGTTGAGACAGAGGCTGTAGGGTGATAGTGGAAAACAGATAAAGGAATGATGATGGTATATGAACCAGATAGGGGGTGCGGTTAGAGGAAAAGGTGAACCAAGGGAGAAAGAAATCCAGTTGGATAGGTATGTTACTTTCCATTCTAGGACCACTGAAATGTCCTCTTTCTTCTGGAAACATGGCTTCCCCTCTGTCGTAGTTGATGGAGTACCTTGCATACATTTCCTTTATTTCCAGCACATTTTCTCTCATTCCAACCAGAACCCTCAGACACGATAGAGATAAGAGTCCTCGCCTTAACCCCACTGGTCTCCACAATCTTTCACCATTTCTGCCAGCTCCAACATGAATGAACGCTTGTTCATTCACCCCCTCCTCCATCACCATCCAGGGGCCTGAACAGCCCTTCCTGGTGAGGCAGAGATTCACATGCACCTATTTCACCCTGATCTATTGAATTCAGTGTTTGTGATGTGGCCTCCTTTACATCGCTGAGAACAAGCATGGACTAGGCAACCTGTTTTGCTGGGCACCTGCGCTCTGTCCGCAACAGTTACGCGCCATTTCCATTCCCCTTCCCCTTCCCATTCCCAACCTGTCTGTCATCTGCTTTCTCCACTGCCATGGTTAGACCAAATACAAACTAGAAGGACATAACCCCGTATTCCAATTGGATAACCTACAATCCAATGTTCCAATTTCAGGCAACCCACTCTTCCGTGTTCCTTTCCCACGCTCACCGGTTCCACTCTATTTCTATCTTTCTTTGTTCACCTCTTCTGTCTCTGCCCCCTTGTTACCAAGTTGCCTTCCCCCACCGTGTCCCATCTGACCATCACCCACATACCTATCCATTTGGGTTTCTTTTCCCTTGGTTCACCTTTCCTATCCCCTCCCCTCCCCTTGACTGGTTCCATCTACTCATCATCACATCATCACTTCCCTTTGTCTGTTTCCACCAATCACCTACTAGCCTCTGTCTCAACATTTCCCCCCCCCATCATCCTTCGCTGCCTGGCTATTTTCTCCTCATTTCTACCACCACCACCACCACCACCCCCGCTCCCGCAATCTGATTCCACCTTTCAACTACCAGTCTGTCTCACCCCTCCCTCTTACTTCTATATACTGGCTATCTTCCATCTGCACTCTCAGTCCTGAAGCAGGGTCTTGACCAGAAACGTTGACCATCCCCTTGCTTCCACAGATGTTGCTTGACCAGCTGAATTCTTCGAGGGGTTTATATTTTGCTTGTTGGCATGACTGAAGGGCTGATGAAACTTTTGATTTCCCTCAATTCTTAATGCCATGTCACTATCTTCAGTGCACTTAGGTTAACCAGTATAAAAGAAAGAAAGGAGCATTTGTATTCTGGACTCCACCCTCAGATCAACATCATCTGTGCTAGAGCTTGTAGAGTCAGTAGGCTTTGGAATGGTGTGATAGAACAGCATGGAGTAGCTTAGGATATAGAGAAACATACTCCTTTCTATTGGTAAATGAGCAGAATGTAGTTTGCTCCTCAGTGACACTATCTTTAACCAAATGAACAAGTGCAAAATGATCAAGCAGAAGATGAGTGAATATTTCAAACTTAGTTATCTCCTATTTACACCTCCAGACACACCTTTTGTTATTTTAACCTTTACTACCCTCTTTCAGTCAGTACTTCCAGCATGTATGTCATATAATCTGGTTTTCATCCTACCACAGACTATCTCTCTTGCATGGAACTTTAAATTTGTTTCATTTTTAATTTTCTTTTGAACAGTCCTTGACCTGAAATGTCAACTCTTTTTCTTTCTTTACATATGCTGTCTGACTGCGTATTTTCAGCATTTCCTGTTTTCATTACTCATGATTTATTTGTTTTGGTAATTCTGCTAAGAATTGGAGCTACGTTAATGGATTGAAGATGTTTGTATAGATTTTTATAACAATGGTCTAATAAACTTTTATTTGGTGGAGTAACTCTCTGCTAGATATTGAATTGGATAAAGTGTAATGGTTTGGATTGGTCATTGACTGCTTCTAAATTCAATTGTGTATTAAATCCACTTATGAAGTCACATTCTCCCCACATTCTCATTGACTCACCCCAGATTCTACCACTCACCTAAACTCTAGTTTATATTTTGATTTCAACTGTTTTTTCTCTCTAGTTACACAATTACCATGGTTTCATATCTGCCTTGTAAATGTGGTGCAAAGCAATACTAATAAACTGTTAATTACATTTAAAATAATTAGAATGATTAATATGTAAACTGTAAATGGCATAAAATATTTGAAATAAATCCAGTGATTAAATGGTTTTCTTACTTGTCCTTGCAGGTATCTAGCCCCTGCAACCTATGTACTTGCAGTTTGAAGACAAATGGAAAAGATGAAAGTGCTGCCAAAGGGAAGAATGATGGAAAATCACAAGTCCCAAAAATATTTTTTGGCACTCGCACGCACAAACAGATAGCACAGATCACTCATGAACTTCGGCGTACAGCTTACTCGTATGTTCGAATGACCATCCTGTCCAGCAGAGATCACACCTGTATACACCCTGAGGTCTCTAATAGTTACAATAGGAATGAAAAATGCAAGGAGCTCCTGGAGGGGAACGATGTAAGTAATCTTCTCTTTATCGGAACAGGTGTTATTTCCTTTGGACTAATCCAGTTTCCAAGGAACTGGAGGGTGGGGATGTTCTGGGAGCTGCTTCCTCCTGTTAACTGTTTAACTGTCCATCCACCATTCATGACTAAGTGTGGCAGTTCTACAGAGCTTCAATTCTGTCTGTTAGTTGTGAGTTTGCTTAGCTCTGACAATTGCATGCTGGTTTGCTGTTTAACATGCTTGTAGTTTTGTGTTGCAGGGTCACCAGGTTGACACCTTTAATTTTAGGTGTACCTAGTGCAGTTCTTGGCATGCCCTTCTGCACTCCTCATTTGAACCAGGGTTGATCCCTTAGCTTGATTGTAGCAGTTGAATGAAAGATTTGCCAAGACATGAGTTTATAGATTATAATGCTGTAGATTTCTATTGTTGCTGGTGGCCCATAGTGCCTCTTAGATACTCAACTTGACTGGCTAGGTCTGTTCTGAATCCATGCCCTTTAGAATGATTGTGCCACAAAACCCAATGGAAAGTGTTTCCACAAGGACTTGGTAGTCAATTCTACCGTAGACAGAAGCATCTGCAATGGTAGATTGTCAGGACAAGGACAAGGTCATATAGTTTTATCCCTGGTGATGGTTCACTGGCTACATGCTGCAGATCTAACTTAGCACTTATTTCCTTTGGGTCTAAGCCTGCCGGTTTCTTTGCTGGTGCTACAAACACTGTAAGTGTTGGATTTTGAAGTTGCATTCCTCTCTGTCCTTGCTACTTTCAGTGCTTTCCAGGTGTTGATCAAGATGGCAGAGCACTGATTCATCAGCTGAGTGTCCTCTCAGTGATAGGTGGTTGTCAGGAGAAGGTTTCCTTTCCTTGTTTGACCTGATGCCACAAGACTTTATGGAGTTAGTATGGAGGGCTTCCAGCTATGCCCACCCATGTATAGCACTGTGTTACCCCCATCTGGTAGATCTGGTCTGCTGGTGAGATTGATGACCCCCATGGATTGTGATGGGCAGTCTAGTATGGTTATCTGGCAGTGGATTCCATGATTATTCTGGATTATTGACTGAATTTAAGGTTTCCATCTGACTTTGTGCGGTTTGACTGGGTTCTCTATAATGTACAGATTAATGGTCAGGAAACAGGTGATGTGGTCCAGATTCAAAGAAAGATGGAAGGTTGGTACAAATGGGTTTCTAACTAGCAATAAAAATTGCAGTCCTTCGTAGTGCTGATCCAATCTGAGCTTCCAACCAGATAACTAAAAGTTGAGTAATTGACAGATAGCTAAAAGTTGGGTCACGGGGGAATTTAAAAGATGTGTTTAATATATTTTACATTCCATACTAGATAAAGTAAATATTATTAATTCTTGTGTTCTATTGGAGATGCTGTGCACATTATATAAGAAAAGTCAATAAGCAAGTTTTTAAACAAAAGGAAAACCTGAAAAAAAAAGAGGTCAGGATTCTCAAATCCAGCCATGTAACAGGTGCTATGTAAGTGGTAGTATCTTGCCTGAGGCAAAATTTGGAAACTTGAGCATAAACTCTAGCCTAGAATACCAAGGCTGTGCTGCCTTCTTTGGAAGTGCCATCTTTGGGTGAGACTAGTCTCACATTGTTTCATATTTTCCTATGACATAGAAGGGGGTCATTTGGCCTGTTGAGTATATTCTAACTCGGGACATTAGTATCAGTACCATTTCCTCTTCTTTCCCTGTAACCTATTTTCCCTCTCTTGTGCCGTCAACTCTTTCCTGATTGCCTGTAGAGGGATTGGTGGCAGACCAATTTACAATAACCAGTTAGCCTTATAACACCAAATCCCATATGGAGGTAAAAAAATTATATGACATTATTTGAAGAAAAGTAGAGGAGTTCCCTACCTTGTCTTGGCCAGTGTTTATCCGCAGTTAGCATCACTTTGATTATTTATATTTTGTTGTGGGACTTGGCTACTGTATTTTCCATATTATTTCCTACATTCAAAAGTAGCTAATTGCCTGTCAAGCACTTGTGGGTTGTCCCACATTTGTGGAACTGCTGTAGTTTTATTCTTTGAAAATATTTCTTGGCAGCAAACTGCATTTATAAGCCCGGGCATCACATTTAGGTTAGACTCTCCACCATATTCAGAAGAGTAGCAATATAAGTTAGGATTTATAACGGACGGTAAGAATGAGCATTTTGTAGTTTACGTTTAACAAACCAGAAGCCTAGAATCTCTGAGAGTTGTTAGTATGCTATGTGGTAAAGATTGGAAAAATGGGTTTTAAAGTTGATGAGAATTTTTGGGAAATGCTTTGATTTTCAGCTTGGATACTACTTCTGGTTTGTGGCTTTTGTAGATCCGAATTCTTGACGGGACCCAAGATCCACATGAACTTTTTTAAGCTTGGATTCACAATTCATTTGTCTCTGCTAGCATCCTTCATAACATGCTTTGATTATGCATTCCATTTGACAAAACAAAGTATACAAATTTTTATAAAAGGTTGACTTAAGATTAATTCCTTACTAAGTTTTATTACTAGTATGTTTGTCAATGTTAATTGCCAGTGGATCATAGCATTAGCAAGAACTGAATATACTGTTATAAACAGTATTACTAATTGCAGGAAGTTCATGCTAGGTATCAGCTGGAATTCCTAAGCATTGACTCTGGGGAATTTTATTAAAGAAAGGAAACGGGCATTGTGTGAATAGATACTTTAATGTTTACCTGTAGTAAAAGGGAAGGAGTTACTGAACAATAGTCCTTGGGGATCGGGTGTGGTAGAAGAGTCTAATAGACCACTGTGTACAACTGAATTATTGTCAGATACTGTCAACTGTTGTAATACAAACCCTATGTTACAGTTTACCTTTTAAGCAGTCTTGTTACCACAGCCCCAGGTGGGCAATTACATGAAGAATACAGCCACTCAATCATTGAGTTGTGTTATAGTTCATGTCAAAATGACAAAAAACAGCCTTGTGCTTAACAGGTAGAGTTGAGCATTTATTTTACACATTCTACAGCCTGAAGGAAGATTAGAATTGTAATGGTCAGCAATTACACTGTCACCATTGATGAGTCTGTTTAGATACACTGTATTATCCTCACGGAGGTAAGATGATAAATAGATAACTGGTAGATTGTGAATGGAGGATATTTAAAGATGCATTTAACTTGCGATCACACTTCTAGTGATTTGATAGCTGTTGTTTTCTCCTTGTAATGGATGATCTTTCAAAATCTGCCATCAGTCTTCTGCAGGTGTCAGTGTTGAAATGCCCCAAGATCATTTCATTCAGAGAATTTGTCTGGATATACTGATTCAAGTACTGTGTTTCAAATTAACATTGTTGCCTTTCACATATGTGCCATTTTAAAAGCGGTATTTATAAAACTGCCCTGCATACCTTCACAATTATTCCTTCTTTTTAGTAGTGTGGACTTCTAAAATTGTTTTATTTTGAATATAGCAGCATTTTGCTAAGATAAATTTTTAAAAATATATAGTTTTAATGAGAACTAATTTCTGTGGGGACTCTTGAAATTTAAACTTTTCAGAATCTTACAGGGATGGAAATGTTTAACCTTTGTAATGCAGTTGTATGATGTGAGGACTACAAACTGCATCTTTTAATGGACTGAGATTACATTTTGTTTGCATATTTAATGGTCTCGGATAAATTATAATGGCAGTGTTGTCACAGCATGTGATTGAGAGGAGGGAGTTAATATGAAATTCATATTTTCTCTATTTAATGATGAGGGAGATGGATTTAACAATTTAAACTCCCTAGCAGAGGTCTTCACTTGGAATATAAAGTAAAATAATGCTACTGTAAGGCCGTATTATACTGCAGTAGAGTCATGTAAGAGATACAGCATGGTAACGGGCCCTTTGGCCCATTCAGTCTGTGCTGACCTTTGACCACCCATTTGCTCCTAATCCTACCCTCAGTCCTTTTGCTCCTCCACATTCCCATCAACTCCCCCTAGATTCTACCACTCATCTATACATCTGGGGCAATTTACAATGGTCAATCAACCTTGTAACCTGCATGTCTTTGGGAAGTGGAGGAAACCAATGCGGTCATGGGAGACCATGCAAACGCCACACAGGCAGTACTGGAGGTCAGGATTGAAACACCTGCACCTTAAAATGCCAAAGTCAGATGCAAGCTGAAGTCGGATGCCAGCACATCTGATGTCTTGCACTGCTGTGAGATTCAGCACTGCGCACATCAGTGGAGCACAAAGATCCTGAGCTGAGGATAAAAATAAAAAAAAAACTTCAATTTTCATGACTCACTCATTTAAATATGGACACTGACTTTGATTGATATGGGAGGTAAGTGCAATTTAGTGTTTTATTTTAAAATATCAAGGAAAATATTTTCCTTAATATTTTAAATTAATTTCTAGGACTTTATGATACCTTCATGTAATTCTTTTATTATTTAAGTCCATTGGAACAATTTTTTTTATCTCTGAAAAGAAACATTTGAAAACTGTTCAAAGGCTTTTGATCACAGCAAATAGTCAGGAGAGTGTCAAAGTGGGTAAGACCTCAGAATACGTTAGCTGAAGTCAGGTTGCAGCTTATGGCCTGCTCAATGTTGTGGGATTGCCATGGCAACAAAGCTTCCCAAACGGTTGGACCAGTGGTCAACAAAAATTAAGTGTGTCAGAGGAAAAGGACTGGTGGCTACTGTGGACGATGCGCTGGATTAAGCACGATCTGACCCATTTGAAATAACTCCGTGTTTTCCTCCATCGCTTCTTGCTGGAAGTGCTTCATTTCCACTGGTGTCATGTTGGTCAAAGGTTTGAAACTTTAGGTGATGAAACTCTTGAAGTAGTGAGATGGCAGGTAAAGCAAAGTCCTCTATTCTGTAGTTCAATGGCATAATGTGCTAGTGTCAATACATCAAGCTAACATTTTGCCTAAATGGTTCAGTTTAGCTTTGGAGTTAAGAAAATGGGAATTAAAACATTAATAAATAATTACATGAAATTGTTGTTACTTCTCTTTTAAAGGAAAATACAATTATAAAAACTGGTTTAAACTGGTTGAAAGTAATAGTACTGGCAAGCTTTAGGCTAGCGAGTCTTGTTGTCATTGCAAGGCCAAAACCGACTTGAAAAGTGTAGAATCAAAGAAATTGGATCCTTTTATTAAGTAGGTAATAACTATATAAAAATCTGTTTTTGATATTTTATCTTGGAAGAGCAAGTGGTAGTTTTTACATTGCCATTGCTCATGAAATGCATATAAACCCCTCAACACATCTGGCTTGAAGACCACAGATTGTTTCACTATGAAATGCTTGATTTTAATTATTAGGTTTAAATTGTTGAGGCTTATCAGTTTGTTTCTATGGAAGTTGATTTAATTTCAAACCTAATTCTTGGGAGGAAACGATAGTGAAAATAGAATTGAAGAAAAAATAAAAAAGTAAATGCCACAGTATGGTAGATTTTGCAACAGATATTAACAATGAAAATTGAATTGTTTGACATTCTATATTTGCAGTGAATCTTTTCAGTCAATGCCACATTTGTCAGATTGGTTGAATATAAAAGGTCCATGATACTTTAAAAAGAAGAAAATTCTCCATGTCTTGACCACCACTCATTTCTCAATCAACACATCAAAACCGATTAACAATTCATCTATTTCATTTGTTCCTTTTGGGACTTCGCATTGTGCAGATTAACTGGTATTTTTGCTTCCATCACAACTGTGATTCCTTTTCTTCGAAGGTAATTAACTGAGTGCGAAAGGTTTTGGGATGCCCAGAGGGCGTGGAATTTTCTTTTCACTAATGCCATATAAATAACAGAGCAGATTAAAATGTGAATAGAAATGGAACAACCCAAGACCGAATCAAATTTCACTCTCATGGTGAAACTGGAAACCTTGTCTAATTTAGAGTTGACCCAACTATGTTAATAAATGGCAAGTTTCAGCTAGACTTGGCACCTATAAAACTGTTTAAAAGTAAAATACAATCTGGATTAGTATAACACTTTAACAGTAAATTAGTTATTTTTGAAATGTACTCAGTTGTTATGTAGCTAAACACAGCAGCCAGTGTATTTGCAGTAACAACACAAACATCAATGAGAAGACCAAATTAAAATATTTTTTCTTGTGCTGTTAACTGAGGGAAAAATGATGGCAGAGGACAGGGAGAAATACTATTCTCTTTTTAACAAATGGGAGCAGGAGTTTATTATTCTTGACTAATCTGTAATGATAAAATTCTGCTGAGCATTAGTCCGAAAATTTCATCTGATCCATTGGTTTTTGGAAGAGCTAATTCCACATTTCCACTGCACTTTGTCCTGAATTTCCTAGGTTTAGATTTAAGTTTCCATCATTCTAGATTTCCAGCAAAAATGGTAACTTCTCTGTATTTATTCTATTTTATCTGTTTATAACTTGCTAACTATATTATAAATGTGTGCTGTCTGCCCCCTTTGAGATCAGTATATGGGCAACAGGGTTGCCCAGAACACGATGTCTTAGTTTAGAAAGAGTCTGACCAAGGTGCTGTACACAAATTGAAAACCAAAAAATTGAGATACTGGAAATCTGACCTAAAAACAGAAAAGGCTGGAAACACCCAGTAGTCAGGCAGCCTCTGTGGAAAGAGAAACTGAGTTATGGCTTAAACTTGAAATGTTAACTCTGCTTCTATTTACACAGGCACGGCCCTACCTGTTGAGCATTTCCAACATTAGAACATAGAACAGTACGGGCCCTTCGGCCCACAATGGTGTGCCAACCTATATAAACCTACTCCACGATCAATCTAACGCTTCCCTCCTACACAGCCCACAACCCTCCATTTTTTCTTATATCCATGTGCCTATCTAAGAGTTTTTTAAATGTCTCTGTTGTATCAGCCTCTACCACCACCCCAACATTGTCTATTTTTATTTCACATTTCCAGCATTTACTTTTTTTTTGAAGTTACTGGCACTTCTCTTCCAGGAGTGCTAACCTTGAAGAGGCTGTGCCCCTCTTCAGGAATTCTGTCCATCTCTCCTGCCTTGCCAACTGGCCGTGCTTCTACTTCCTGCATACAGGCGGAGACGGAAGAGTGAGGCACCAGTGGAGAGGACCATGAGGGTATGGTCAAGGGAGTCGGAGGAGTGCATACAGGATTGCTTTGACTCGGACTAGGCCACATTCAGGGGCTCATCAAAAGATCTGAATGAATATGCTACAGTCGTCACTGACTTCATTAAGATCTGCATGGACGAGTGTGTGCCCACAAAAACATTGAGTCTTCCCAAACCAGAAACCCTGGATGAATTGGGAGATTTGTGGTGTTCAGGACTGGCGATACAGAGACCTATAAGAACTCCAGTTATGATCTCCAGAAGGCTATAGCAAGAGAAAAGAGGCAATTCTGGATGAAGCTGGACAGAAACGTACGCTCAACAGCTGTTGCAGGGCTTGCATGCCATCACCTCCTGCGAGGTGAGAACGATTAGCATAAATGGCAATGACACATCACTCCCTGATGAGCTTAATGCCTTTTATGTACGTTTTGAGAGGGAGAATAATGACACACCTGTGCCCCACAGCACCCGACAACCCTGTGATCTCAGTCTCGGAGGCTGACGTCAGAGCATCCTTCAGGATGGTAAGTCCTCGCAAGGCACCAGGCCCTGAGGGTGTAGCTAGTCGAGTGCTAAAACACTGTGCTGACCAACTGGATGGAGTATTCAGGGACGTCTTCGACCTCCCACTTCTGCAGACTAATGTTCTCACCTGCTTTAAGGTGGCATAAATTGTTCCAGTGTGCAAGAAGATCAGGGTGACTACTGTCTGGTAGCGCTTACATCCATCATAATAAAGTGCTTCGAGAGTTAGGTTATGGCTTGAATCAACTCCTGCCTCAGTAAGGACCTGGACTTGCTTCAATTCACCTATCATCACAATAAGTCTACAGCAGACATTATCTCACTGACTCTCCACTCTGCTCTGGACCACCTTGACAACTGGAACATGTATGTCAGGCTACATTGGCTACAACTCAGTGTTCAACACCATCATCCCCTCAGTCAGTACAGATCATCATCTCCTCCTCATTGACCATCAACACAGTCACACCTCAGGACTGCGTGCTTACCCCCCTGTTCTCTCTCTATACTGTAGCTACGACTGTGTGGCTAAGCATAGCTCCAACACCATGTACAAGTTGCCGATGACACCACTGTTGTTGGCAGAATCATGGATGGTGACGAGGAGGCGTACAAGAGTGAAATAGGTCAGCTGGTTGAGTGGTGTCGTAACCTTGCATTCAGTGTCAGCGAAACCAAGGAACTGATTGTGGACTTTAGGAAGAGTGAGTCTGGCAAATGAGCACCAGTCCTCATTGAAGGGTCTGAGGTGGAAAGGGTGAGCAACTTCCAGTTCCTGGGTGTCAACGTCTCAGAAGATCTATCCTGGGTCCATGAAGAATGTGTGACAGTGTCTCTACTTTCTTAGAAGTTTAAGAAGATTCAGCACGTCATCAAAGACTCTGACAAACTTCTACAGATGTACAGTGGAAAAGCATTCTGACTGGTTTTATCATGGCCTGGTGTGGAAACTTCAATGACCATAAGACGAAGGAGCAGAAGTCGGCCATTCGGCCCATCGAGTCATTCTGCTCTGCCATTCTATCATGAGCTGATCCATTCTCCCATTTAGCCCCAGTCCTCTACCTTCTCACCATAACCTTTGATGCCCTGGCTACTCAGATACCTATCAATCTTTGCCTTAAATACACCCAATGAATTTGTCTCCACAGCCGCCTGTGGCAAAAAATTCCACAGATTCACCACTCTTTGGCTAAAGAAATTTCTCCGCATCTCTGTTCTGAATGGGCGCCCTTCAATCCTGAAGTCATGCCCTCTGGTACTAGACTCCCCTACCATGGGGAAACAACTTTGCCACACCTACTCTGTCCAGGCCTTTTAACATTCGAAATTTTTCTATGAGGTTCCCCCCCTCATTCTTCTGAACTCCAAAGAGTACAACCCAAGAGCTGTCAAACATTCCTCATATGTTGACCCTCTCATTCCTGGAATCATTCTAGTGAATCTTCTCTGAACCCTCTCCAACGTCAGCACATCCTTCCTTAAATAAGGAGCCCAAAACTGCACACAGTACTCCAAGTGAGGTCTGACCAATGCCTTATAGAGCCTCAACATCACATCCCTGCTCTAATATTCTATTCCTCTAGAAATGAATGCCAACATTGCATTCTCCTTTTTCACCACCGACTCAACCTGGAGGTTAACTTTTAGGGTATCCTGCTCAAGGACTCCCCAGGTCCCTTTGCATCTCTGAATTTTGAATTTTCTCCCCATTTAAATAGTAGTGTGCCCATTTATTTCTTCTACCAAAGTGCATGACCATACACTTTCCAACATTGTATTTCATTTGCCACTTCTTTGCCCATTCTCCTAGTCTATCCAAGTCTCTCTGCAGACTCCTCGTTTCCTCAACACTACCTGCCCCTCCATCTACCTTTGTATCATCAGCAAACTTAGCCACAAAGCCATTTATTCCATAACCCAAATCTTTGATGTACAACGTAAAAAGAAGTGGCCCCAACACGGACCCTTGCGGAACACCACTGATAACCGGCAGCCAACCAGAATGGGATCCCTTTATTCCCACACTCTGTTTCCTGCCAATCAGCCAATGCTCTATCCATGCTCGTAACTTTCCTGTAATTCCATGGGCTCTTATCCTCATGTGCGACACCTTGTCAAAGGCCGCCTGAAAATCTAAAAACACAACATCCACTGCATCTCCTTTGTCTAGACTGCTTGTAATTTCCTCAAAAAGTTGCAATAGGAATGCACAGGAATGCAAGAGTCTACAGAGAGTGGTGGACTCAGCCAGTTCCATCAGAGGTACAGCTCTCTCCACTATCGAGGACATCTAAGAGACAATATCTCAGGAAGGCAAATCCATCATTAATGACCCCCACCACCAGGGCCATGCTGTCTTCTCATTGCTGCCATCAGGTAGGAGGTACAGAAGCCTGAAGACCCACACCTCATGGTTTAACAACAGCTTTTTTTCCACTGCCATCAGGTTCTTGAACAGTCCTGGAAAAAAAAGCCCTAATACTACCTCAGAATATATTTTCCTCAACTGCCATTAATGTTGGTATGTTTATTTTGTTGTCTAAATTATGTGCAATTATGTTAGTTTAAGTTTATGTTAATTTATGTTTGTAGTGTACTGTGCTGCTGCGTAGAGCTTATTTTCGTGGCATTTATACCCTGGCCCTGGGTATATATGCCCGTGACAGTAAACATGGACTTGTTCACCCTCAGTGCTATTCACAAAGCCTAATTATTTCCCCTTTGCTCAGAATGGGCACCAATCAGGTACTACTCTCACCAATAGTGGAGACATGAAGGGTCTCGCCCTGAAACGGCGATTATCCATTTCCCTCCATGGATGCTGCCTGACCCGCTGAGTTCCTCCAGCTACTTTGTGTATCTCACCAATAGATCCTGATTGCCAGAAGTAAAGATTGAGTTGGGCTCATTCCATCTCCTATACTTAAATGAAGTCTGGTAAATTGGTTTATTATTGTCACATGTACCGAGGTACAGTGAAAAACTTATCTTGCATACCGTTCATACAGATGAATTCATTGTTTATTCACAATGTATTGAGGTAGTACAAGGTAAAACAATCAGAGTGCAGAATAAAGTGTTATAGTTACAGAGAAAGTGCAGTGCTGGTGGACGATAAGGTGCAAGGTCATAACGAGGTAGATTGTGAAGTCAAGAGTCCATACTAGGGAACCGTTCAATAGTCTGATAACTGCAGGATAGAAGCTGTCGTTGAGCCTTGTAGTACATGCTTTCAGGCTTTTGTATGTTCTGCCCAATGGGAGGGGATAGAAGAGAAAATGTCCAGAGTAGGTGTGGTCTTTGATTATGTTGGCTGCTTTACTGAGGCAGCGAGAAGTATAGACAGAGTCCATGGAGGGGAAGCTGGTTTCCGTGATGTGCTAAGCTGTGTCCGCAACTCTCTGCAGTTTCTTGCGGTCTCAGGCAGAGCAGTTGCCATAACAAGCCGTGATGCATCTAGAAAGGATGCTTTCTTATGGTGCATCGATTAAAAAAAAAATTGGTAAAAGTCAATACGAGTCTATGACATAAGACTGCTTTTACTTATCAAATCGCGTTAAATTATGATTAACTCTGTTTTTCAATTCTCTTTTCAATAATTGCTGAATTATTTCATTAAACCATTCACTAAGTCTTTATAGTAAAGTTTTTTCAAACTGCATTTCATCAAACTTGAAAAATATAGGCCCATGTTCAAGATCTAATTATAACTAATTTTGTTTGCTTTTCACATTTTTTATGTATCTGCAAGTAAATTCTCTCATGATTGTTTTCTGGTTTGATATTGTTACTTACATCTATGTCTTCCATTGGTCTGGAACTATTTACATTTGAAAGGGGTTTCAGCGGTCTGCACATCAAGTTTATGTGAACGTTCATCTGATACCGGCCCCAGGAGGTATATGAAAAGTATACAGTGGAGCTTTCTATCTATTTTCCATTCCCTGCATTTTGTTGGAATGCATCTACATTCTGGTTGAAGTTAAGATGTAATTGGCATGAGGTATAATTATTAGTATTAATGGCAAAATACATTTAGTCAAGTTAAAACATGAGCCACTTTGAAATTTATAGTTTTCTGTGGGTTGTGTTTGAGCAGAGTGCATTCTTTTGAAAGTACATTCTTTGGATATAGTTGGGAATCCTTCAGCCTTGCCTTTTTCATATGCTGGGCTTTGTCATTGTTGAGAATGTAAGCATACAGGCAACACTCTGTTATTTGTCTAATTTGTCCAGGATTGGTTAATCAGTGTGATGCTAATTGCAAAGTGAGGGATGCTCTGGTCTATGATTGTGATACTGCGGAAGCTTCAGAATACCATGTTGGTGTCCAGTTATGTGCTGATACATCTGTTCTGGATCTGTCAACTTTTGGTGCTGGTGCTATAAAACAACAGAGGGCATTATTGGACTTGGTGTCAGCAAGGACAGTGGTCACCTCTTCTAGAAATATCCTGGACAGGTGTATTTTGTCTGATAATTTGGAAATTTGGTGGAGTCAAGAAGACTTATTTTCCCTAGAGTTTGTTCACGTACTTCCTGCTTAGCAGCCTCAAGGCCCCTTGAGCTTGGCCAGACCCTCACTCACAGTACATGTACATTTTGTGTTGTTACTACTCTCAGTCCTTTTTGCAAATGGTACTCAACAAGGAGCAATATTGATTCTCAGCTGAGTGAAGCCAAAGGTTGGTAAACAATAGAAGATTTCCTGACCTGATGCCGTGAGACTTCATGGGGTCCAGAGTTTGTTAAAGATTTCTACCTCCTCAATGAACAACAATGCATTATCATCTCTGTCCTACAGGGATTGAAGGATGTGGGTAGTATGCTGGCCTGATTCCATAATGACCAGGTTGAGCTGTTGCTGACCCTCACTGATTTGCTCTTTGTGCAATGGGATTTCCAATTTAGCCACATCTCTAGCTATTACATGAACTTTTCAGAGGTGTCTGGACTGGACGAGTCTTTGCTATATTTGAACCTAGGCCCAGTTTAATGTTAGTTGAGTTTTTTACAGTAGTTTGGTAAAATTTGAGTTGCTGCTAGTTCATTTCAGAGGAAGCTATGAATAAGCCACATGGCTGGAGGTCCTGAGACACATACAGCAGAGACTAGTGGCAATGACAGCTTTTCTTCCCTAATAGATATTAATGAACCAGACGAATATTTACGACAATCCAGTAGTTTAATGGCCAGTTGTAAATGATGCAAACTTTCTATTCCAGATTATTTAATTAACTGAATTGAAACTCCCCAGATACCCTGATGACGGTATTTGAACTTTGTCGTCTGCGTCATTTGTCCAGACCTTTGGATTTCCAGCCAGTAACATGACCACTATTTTACTGTTCTTACATTTGTTGAAACAAAATGAAGAATGCAAAGATGATAAGTCTTGAAATGTTATTTTTAGAAAAGATATATTTAAGTTATTAAGTCCTATATAAATGAAAGTGGATAATGAATATATAATTGTAAAATTTTGCAGGGACTTCAAAATTACTGATTTGTCTGTACTAATCAGCTGACCTACAGCCAAATCAATTTACTTTCAGTTTTCACTGCAGCTCCAGTAACCTAAAAGTAATGTTAGAAAACAGTTAACTTGCCATTGTGTGTTCTTTTACTTTGATGTTTCCAGCCACCTGATGGCATTCTCACCTTCAGCTTGCCTTACATTTACTTTGTGCCATCTGTTTCCCACACATTCTTCACTAGCTCTCAGTGATTTAGTTTTGGTTAGATTGCCTTCCAGCTGTCCTTCTCATGCTATCTTGGACTGGCCTTTTTTTCTGCTTCAGAATTTTATCTGTTATTTTAATTAAATTGCTACTGTACAATTGGAGCATAAATTTTAAGCAAATATCCTCTGTTGGGTCGATCATTTAAGTGTATCTGCTGATTTTTGCCACTACTTTAAAAAGTAAGTGGAAAAGTAGATGGATTCACATTCTATCAATTAAGTTAGTTGCCCTTCCTAACACTGTGCATGTCTGTGCATCTGCTTCAAAGTCCAAGACTTCATCAAGGCACCATGAGTAAATTCTGTAAGCTTAAGCTTAACATTTTTAAAAATGTAATTTCTTAGTTGATATCCTTTTTATTAAACTTGGGTGCCTTCATCATTGTCTACACATGGCACAGTAGCTAATTATCCACTTTAATATTTCCATTAACTATACTTGTGACAAAGGAGTGAATTCTTATTAAATGCTGCATGTTTCTTTTCTACATTTACCATGATCTTTTCATCACTACAAGTAAAATTTTGTTTGTTTTCCTATTGCAGGGAAAATCATGCCGTTACTATCACGGTGTCTATAAACTGAATGAACAGAGTTCTTTACAGGGGATTCATGGTTTGCAAGTTGCTTGGGACATTGAAGAGTTGGTGAGCCTGGGAAAGAGGCTTCGCTCATGTGCATACTTTGCAGCGCGTGAGTTGATGCAAGAGGCAGATATTGTATTTTGCCCGTATAATTACCTTATGGACCCACAAATAAGGGAGAGAGTAAGTACTTTTTAAAAGAAAATATCTCAGTATATTATTTTATGCAGAGACTAGGAGTCTGTATGCTATGCTCTTGATTGCTCTTACTCTGTTACATTTTTTTTGTCTTATAATAGATGAAGATTAACTTGAAAGACCAAATTCTTATCTTTGATGAAGCGCATAATATTGAAGACTGTGCAAGGGAATCATCTAGTTTTAGTGTCACGGAAAATCAACTATTGTTTGCTCGCGAAGAACTGGATGGCATGGTCAACCAGAACATCAGGAGAAGTGATCATGAGGCACTGCGGGCTGTCTGTTACAGTTTTACAAAGTATGCAATTTTTGGCTTAGAATCAGTACAACTTAAACTTGTTTTTCTTTTGTTTTAATTATTTTAATGCTTTAGAAACCTGTAGTAGGAAAGTTTCAACTGTTGATCCTTCATTATAACCATCAGCATATTTTAGCAACTTGAAGCATCAGAATTGCTGAAATATTTTTTAAACAAAAAAGTGAATAAATTGACTTCTCCAAACTCCACAGTGCACATAATATTTAAAAGGGCATTTGTGGGAGTGAGTGCAAGGCTGCAGTCTCGTATTGAGGATCAAGTTATTATGAATTGATCGCTATTAACTGTCTCGATTAATGAATCGAGTAGCATCTGTGGGGGGGGCAAACGGAATTGTTGACATTTCAGGTCAACACCCTGCATCAGGATCCTTTACTGCTCCACCAGATTGCACAGATGCTGCTCGACCTGCTGAGTTCCTCCAGCAGATTGTTTGTTGTTATAAAGTTGCCAACTTCTGTAACTTGTATGTTAACTTTTTAAAAATGTATTCTTTAGTTGAAAGTATACCATACAGGAGATGTTAATATAACTCTACATATTTTGTCAATTTAAAATGCAGTTCAATTTATCCATTCACTATCTATTTTCTTCTAAACCTTCCAGTTTTCCGGCTTCATTCATCTGTTTCCTCCTGTTTCCGTGATTATTGAAGTTTTGTTTCCTGGTTATTTTGTTCCTTGGGGGGAAATACAGATTTTCTTAATATTGCTTTGTTTTGTGTTCCTTTTTTTGCTTCTTCAGTAATGGCATTTAAATTTGGCATGACACTCTGGTGCCATAAAGTCAAAATTTCATTGGATGTTTTATGGAGCTTAAATTTAGCCTAAGTTGAGAAAGCATCAGCTGACTCTTCAATATGCTCAGTGTGGAGCAAATACCAATCAATAAATGAGCAATGCTTTTGCAGAGTTCTAATTTAGCTATTAATTGCTGCTTGTGTAATTTTATTTTACAGCTGGTTAAAGGAGAGTTCAGGCAATCTGGTGGAGCGGGAATTTGAAACATCTTGCAAGGTCTGGAATGGGAAAGAAATGATAAATATTTTTCACAACTGGGGATTAACCAGTGCTACATTTTATATCTTGCAGGTAAATTGATTGTTAATAAGATTTACAAGGTTTTGGTAAAACATGAAACTCTTGATAAAATGTGAAGCCATCTGTATCTTCAGGTTTTGAATTTCCTTACCTTGTTTCCCCTATCACAATTGCCAAACCTCCACTGCAGAGAACTTATCAGAAGTTCAGTGAATGCTGTTTTTAACTAATTTCTGAACCACTAACATTGGCAATAATTTCACACGTACTACTCCAGGAGATCTCCGGTGTTTTTCACAATGAGCAAATGAGAACTGGATGCTGTGGTGATCTTGCTAGATGCCAATTTTAATATGTAGTTGGCAAGTTGTCTGCTTTGTAACCTGCCAGGGAAGAGCTTCAGGTATAAATTTTATTTTTAACTGGTTAATTTCCTGTGGTCTTAGATCCAGGAGTCAAAACCTGAAGTTGTTTTCAGTGGAATTGGAGGGCCAATTGCTAATGTAGTTTGGTAACTATTTTAACAGCACCTTAGTTTTATATTTGTTTTATAACTTCCTATAAACCTCTTACAAAGGAATTACTCTCTCCTCCCTCTGATTGGAGTTCTGCAGCACCACAGTGGTGGGGCAGTATTACTAAAGATGCAGATCTTCCATCGACCAGTGAGCTGCTCACATGACACTGGGAGCACACTGTGCCACTGGGAGCATACTGTTTATTTCAGCGTGTTCCTATGCTCATTCTTCTGAGGAGAGGTTGGTCCCCAGCTAATTGTGAAGGCTTTGTGCAGTGCAGGATCTTTCTGACTCTAAGCAGCTGACTGTATATCTGAGTAGCCTGTCAGCTGCTATGTCCCTGATACTCTTGTGCTTTGTTGCAGGTGATTTTTTTTTAAATAGTGTACTAAACTATACTTGCTGTCTAGCAAACCGTGGATGTCTAAATTAGTTTATAATGGGGTACTGAGCCACAATTGCTGGCTAGCGAATCATCTGGCCTGAAAACAAATCTAATAGATGCATGTTGGAGTTCCCTAATGTGATTATTTCAAGATATGAGGATGTTTTAAATGTAATTTCATTAATCTGTGATGTCTTAGTTGTACCTTGATCATATGTAAATATTCAAATATTGTATAATGTTTAAGGAGTTAATTAAAATGAGTTCTTTGCTTTTTTGGCGTTCTATCTGTGAGAATCCTTTAATTTGGTTGGCTATTTAGGCAGGTTGATTATATTACAACTGTTGGGCACAAGGGATCCATTTGAATTGATAGCAGCAAACATTGGAAAAGAGGAAATTCTTGCCACAGATATCCCTGTATCTTTCTGGAGACCTTTCATCAAGGTCACTAGTGAGCATTGTTTTACTGCTGACTCTAAAGCTCTGTGATGACATTAAGCTGGAAAGGATGCAGAAAAGATTCATGAGGATGTTACTGGGACTGGAGGGTTTGAGTTAAAAGGAGAGGAGAGGCTGGTCTTTTTCCCCTGGAGTACAGGAGGTGGAGGGGTGACTTTATAGAGGTATATAAAATCATGAGGGGCATAGATAAGGTGAATAATCACAGTCTTTTTCCCCAGGCTAGAGGAGTTTAAAACTAGAGGACATAGGTCTAAGGGGAAAGGTTTAAAAGGGACCTGAGGGGGGTGGGTATGTGCAACGAGCTGCCAGAGGAAGATAATAGAGGCAGCTACAATTACAACATTTAAAAGAAACATTTAGAGAGGTACATGGATAGGAAAGGTTTAGAGGGAGATGGGCCAAACACAACAAATAGAACTAGCTCTGGTACACAGTTTGGTCGGCATGGACGAGATGGGCCAAGGGGCCTTTTTCTGTGCTGTATAACTCTGACTATGATCTGCAGCAACAACTGTTGAAGATGCAGTAACTTAGTATTGATGATTACTGGGATAAAGGCATAACATTATCATTCTCTTTTAATATTGTTATTCTAAATGCAGTGCTTGATATTAAATTGTATATATGAATGAACTTCTGATGTGCAGAAATGTCTGGATGCTGTGATCGAGAAAGAAGAAAAGATACTAGTGCTGAATGGACGGGAGGAGTCAGTAACAGTTCCAACTATATGTGCTTCAACACAGATGGTGCTGAAAGGACTCTTCATGGTGCTTGATTTTTTGTTTAGGGACAACAGCAGGTGAGTGAATGGATGTTTGGACTGTGAAAGCTGTGCTTTTTTTAAAAAAAACTTGAAGTATTAAAATGTCATATGATATAATTTAATAATTACTTGAGGCTACAGCTCTATAAACAATTTATGTTCAGTTTAATATGCTAGCAATAAAATTCAGACATACTGCAATTTGTGCAAAATCTATTATACTGTACAATATCTAGCTGTGGTGGAATCTCCATTATCTGTGTTCTAGCCATTTGTCAGGATTTTATTGGGCAGAGCTTTGTGTAAGATGATCATTCTAATTCAAGAAATCAAAACCCCTGTCAACATAAATCAATGAGGAAAAGGATTGCAGTACATGTTGTAGTATTTGTCTTTATTCCCATCTCTAAAATTTTGGAGTACCTTGTGTGCAAAATTAAAAGTTGGGGGTGTTCTTTACCTGATAGTTCCTGTTATTGACTATGGCATTTGTTTTAGTATTGCTGATAATGGAGTTTCTGTCATATATGGAAAATTAAAAAGTAAAAGAAATGAAATTATCCAAAAATTTATTTTCTAAAACTAAACAGGCTCCTCACAAGCCAGTAATTGGGCACTTAGATGGCATCTTCATACTACAGCACTTAATTCACTATAAATCTTAAAGAATGTAGAGGTTTATGTAGCCCTGAAATGAAATTCTGCAAAATGTCAGTTTTTCAAAAAATGGTCTTTGCAGTCAATTTTGTACTCGGGCAGTTGTGCCTCAGGTGGAGAATTTAGCTTCCATAGTGTTGTGGTTAGTTAAAATATCAGAAGAGCCCCTACTGCAGCAACTAAATGTTTTCCCACTTTTCACCTAGATATTTTATGATATTTTCTGAAATGGTGGCAGTTTTGTATTGAGACATTCTCATTCTTCCAGTTCGTCTTGAGCCCCTGTTTTTCTAAATAAAAAAAACAAGATTGAGTTTGTCCAAGCAAATTCAAATGGTGACATAGTTTAGCCCAAATCTTAGAGGTGGAACACCAAGGTTTAATCCAGTGCATCAGACAACTTCCATGACTGTTATAATATCAAAACCTGGGATTATTCCCAATTAAACATACCCGAGTAGAATGGAATAAGTTTTGTTCAAGGTTATCACTTTCTGAAGCTGCTTACAGTGAGGGGATTACTTCCATCTGTGGCTGAAAGTAAACATGATTTTAATATTTTGGGTTAAATTGAACATTTTAGAAAAAAACAGACTTTAATTTTAAATGAATTTTGCAGTGTTAGTTTCTGCAAGTTGAGTTTTAGTTTTGCTTACCTAAATTTACTAACAGTGGTACACCATAAGTAAAAAGTGAATTGTAGCCTATCCTGTCCTCAAGGTAAATATAATATTATTATATCTAATTAAATATTATTTATAATAAATATATTAATATGTTTGTAGTTTCTAATGGCACACTTTTTAATAATGCTGGCTAAAGGAAGCCTATTTGATGCCTTGGAAGCTCATTTTCTTTTAACATTGAACATAATATTGCATGTTCTTTGAGGGGAGGTTTGTTGTCATAAACATTATTATGATTTTGATTGTGGTATCTTGTTCCCAAAGATTTGCAGATGACTATAGGGTGGCAATACAGCAGGTTTACACATGGACCAACCAGCCAGATTTCATTGATGAAAATGGTTTCTTTGCACGGACTCAGAGAAGGAGAAATGCACGCAAGAAGTCTGCTGTACTGACCTTGAACTTTTGGTGTTTAAATCCAGCAGTGGTGAGTATGTTACCCCAATAGTATAGTTTTTTTTTGTCAATTTGCACTGTTGGAAAGTTGGGTGGTTCAGTGAGTGGGCTAATCAAATTAAAGATACTGAATTTTATGGCAGGTATACGGCAAATTATTGCACTGAAATTATTATGAAACCTGTTTAGTTTTGCTTGGTCATCCGTCAGTTCCCTCTCCCTGACCTCTCACTCTGCTGTACCATTTTCCTCCTACTCTTCCAGTTATAATTTGTAGTTTGTGGTCTTTGTATGCATCTTTTGTTCTCTTTGTAAGGGGTTGTGAGTATGAAAGGTGCTGTTGGAGAAGCTTTGTTGGATTGCTGCAGTACAATTTATAGAAGGTACATACAGTACTGCAGCTACACTGAGCTGGTGGTGGTTGGGGTTGATGTTGAGGGTGAATACCAATCAAGTGGGCTGCTTTGTTGTGGATAGGGTTGAATTCTTTCATTGTCATTGGAGCTGTGCACACACTCACAAGGATATTCTCTTACTTGCCTGAATTTGTGTCAAAAAACTTTGGGGAATCAGGAGGTGAGTTAATGCAGAATACACAACCTATTCTTGCAGCCACGTTATTTAAGTGACTGGTGTAGTTACATTTCTAGATAATGGTAAGCCTCCTCTCTTCCCCCATCCCCAGATATTGATTGTGGGGTGCTCAGTAATGGAAATGCCATTGAACATCAAGATTAAGTGGTTAGATTCTCTCTTGTTGGAGGTGGCCCATATCCAGAGCATATCTGACATGAATGTTACTCATCACCTATCAGCTCTTGCCTGAATGTTCTCCAGGTCTTAATGCTGGCATAGACAGCTCCATTTTCTGAGTTAAGGATTTAATTGATCTATGTAATCATAACAATTGTTCCAACTTTATGATGAATTACTTTATTCTGGTTTTCCCTTCATCATCTTATTCCAACCTTTCCCTTGACCTTCCTGTTCTTTCTCCACTCCTGCAGCTTCTGTTTTGCATCACTTTGCTCCCTCATGCTCTGTTATTTTCATTCACTTTCTCACCCCTTTGCATTGTTCTCTCAAATCCCATCTTGCTCTGTCCTCTTGCTTGTTTGTACTCTATCTTGTTGCTTATCCTGGTGGGACCTGCCCCTCCCGCAACCCCAACCTCTGTAGTCATTGCTAGTTCCTTGCCCATGCCCTGTCCATTTGCTCTTTTTGCATCTTTCTCACTGCCAGAGTGAGATCTATCAGTCTGACTGCAAACCTAAGAACAAAATAAGAACTTTCTGATGCTTAACATGTTCCACTACTCATATTTTCACCAAACAAGAGTCAGCTTTTATTGAAACAAAAATCAAAAATATTTTTATTTTTGTGTTTTCTCCGTAGGCTTGTTCAGATCTTAATATTGTTAGATCAATTGTTCTAACATCTGGAACATTATCCCCAATGGAGTCATTCTCTTCTGAGTTGGGCGTGAAGTTCAGTATCCAGCTGGAGGCTAATCATGTAATTGATAACTCTCAGGTAACAAGACCAATTATTTATTTCTAAACTGAAGATTTGGTGACCAAGTGACAAAAGACCTCTTTCGAATTATGATAATCAAAAGCAAAACCAGAAAATGTTGCAAAAACTCAGCAAGTCGGGTGGCATCTGTGGAAAGAGAAATAGTCAACATTGTCTATGATCCTTCGTCAGAATTTTCATTTGCTGTATCAAAATCAAAAAAAGTTCAACTGTTAGAAATCTGAAATAAAACAGTAAATGCTGGAAACACTCAGCAGGCAGGCAGAATCTGCAGAAAGAAAAACAATTAATATTTCAAGTCTGGGACACTTCTTTCCAGACCTTAATTATTAGCTATTGCTCTTTACACAGACGCTGCCTGACGTACTGTTTCCAGCATTTTTTTGTTTTTCTTCAAATTATAACTGTTTTTGTATGAAGTTGCAAGTATTTGTGTGCATTTGCAATATTGACACTTCTACCAGGCTACATTAACCATTTATTTATTGTAAATATTACAGGGAAACTGCTTTGCTGCCAAGCATTTAGTTTTTATTTGTCTTTAGTATTTTCTTCCCCATTATTCTGATCTGGTGCTTAAAATTACAGAAATGTTCAAACAAATGAGTTACTTGCTATAAATATAATGAACTGGTTGTAAATATTTTGTGATGCATCAGAATGTGAAAAGGCATGCATGTTATTTGTCATTTGGTTGTACTTTTGTTTGCATTAACATTGCTTCTCTCTTCACAGGGACTGACTGTCCTGCTGTGTATTTTTCAGCATTTTCTGTTTTTACTTAAGAGTCATAGAGTCACAGAATTATACAGCATGGAATCAGGCCCTTCAGCCCAACTTGTCCAAACCAACCAAGGTGCCCATCTAAGCTAGTCCCATTTGGCTGCATTTGGCCCAAATACCTCTAAACCTTTCCTATCCATATACCTGTCCAAATGTTTTTTACATGTTCTTATTGTACCTGTGCTAACTACTTGCTCTGGTAGCTCATTCCATTTGCAAAATGAGAAATATTTTGCTTTGGTGAGAAGTGTGTACATGATACCCAATTTATACTCGTTATAAATTCTCGTCTTGGTTGTTGGCCAGGAATTTGCCCATCTTGTTGGGTAGGAAGTGGAGATCTGATAAAATGCCTGCTGCATGTTTGAATTGAAATTGAATAATCAGCAAACACATGGTAGTTCTAATATGGAATATTTCCTGGTGGATATATTTATACTGGTGACTCAGGAGTCAGGTGGAGTGTGGAGGGAACAGTGCTCTTCACAGAAAACTCTGTTTGCTTTTGCTTGGCCATAAGCAATCCTGACCTATTGATTCAACTTATCTATTCTACATAAATATACAGTATTTGGTATGAAAAGATAATTGTATTTAAAAGAATTATTCAAGAAAAAATTTCCTGTGCAGGTGACTCCCGCGTTATGGGGGGAGGGAGCGGTTTGGAGGGGTGGCGATTTTCCATAACATGAAGCCATGTCATCTGTACAAGCGTCAAAAACACTGGCTGGAAAAAAAATAAATGTTGCATTGATTTATTTACTTTTTGTTCACACAAATTCCATGAGAGTGAATTTTATTTCTCAAATTTTTGCGTAGTTATTTGTGAATTCTGTAAGGGCAAATTTCCACAATCTGAACAATCGTAATGCTGGGTCAACTGTATTAATCTAAGATAGATTTCCAAAAATGCACATGCCTCTGTGTTTGGCATTTAATTAAATTAAATATAATGCTAAGGTCTTATGCTTGGAATCTATTTGTCTAGTTACAGATGCCACTAGATTGGTGAAAGAGTTAAATGACTAGGAACAAATCATGGATATAGTCTATGCACACAACTCATTAAATAAGTTCAAAGATCTGCATTATATAGATGCACCACAGGAATGTTTGAGACTTCATTAGTTTTATGTTTTTTAACTTGAGATTATGCCATCTGGTGAGGCCCACTAATAGCGTTCTTTATTTTGGTTAACTTGAAATAATGAACAGAGCACATTTTATGCAGAACAGAACATATGTGTACTTAGCTCTTATTTAAACCTTATTAATAAATACTGCATTAGATCAAAGAAAACTGCGGGTGAAAATTGCACTCGTCTGCAAAATGTTAGTGTAGAAAATTGACTAGAAGACCACCAAGGCAATGCATATAGGAGCAGATAGCATGGTTGGCAATAAAATTCTGATATATGCTCTTAAAATTTGCATATAAAATGTTCTGTTTTAATAACATTGCAGAGCTGTGCATAAAAAGTAAGGGCATCTTCTAGGACTAATGCAGGTTTTGCTGAAAGTATTAGATCAGGTGAACTTTTTAACAATTCTCCTGTATGCTTTAATTGATTTTAAAAAAAAGAGAGCTACCAGCATTATGCTTGTGTTCCAAGAGCAGTTACAGAGGAATTCTGTCTGAAACTCTGTTTAAGCCACTATACCCTTAAAGCAACATTCAGTTCAGGTTACGATGAAAATAGTTGAACAATGAGTGCCATCAAGATAGATTCTCATACATGCTGGTTCACCACTTCACTTTTCTGTGAGGGATGAGCATAGTGATGCAATTCACTCATTTTCTCTGTTGTTTCTTGCAAAGGAAAATAATCCTGCTTTGATAATATGTAAAATAAAATTGATAATAAAAATTGCTAGTCACTTTTGTTGAATAAATAATTTATCAGTGCAGGTTCCTCAAAATAATACTTGTATGTATCTTTTTGTGGATCAAAGAATTTGCAATATGAGATTAATGTAGTAAATATACAAATAATGTATGAATTTTGCTCTGAAGTTGATCAAACATGGGAATCAGCAGAATAGGTTTGTGTTATTACATTGTTACCCAAACTGAAATCTAAAATATTATTTAATAAAAATCATAGATTTAGTGCCAACATCAATCTAGGCATACTTAAAACATGATGTCCTCCTGGTATGTGCTTTGATGGCTGTGTAAAACATACTTCTGGATGCATTTGTGTAGGATAACAAGAATAAGACTAGATTAATGATATACTGGTGAAATAGTGGGTTATGGGCTATTCTGCATGGAAAAATTAGCCATGCAATGATCATTAGAGTAGTAGGCACTTTCATTGAAACGAGAAACTAGAAAGGTAAATAATGTTGGAATTCTCCTAGAATTAAAATGTTGATTCACAGAGCACCCTAATGCTGCTCTGAGAAGTGTCCCAAAGTGCTCGAAGTATATTTAATGTGTAATGTAAGTTTTGTTGCATAGACAAACATGATGGCTTCCTTATGATTTAGGTAGGTATCAATGTGATGAGTGTTGAGCCAATTTGTTTTAGTTTGAAGAAAGAATGAGGAACTTTTGTTATTCTTGAACAATGCTATAAAACTTTTAAGTCCACTGTAATAAGTCGGTGATGGATTTGGTTTAATTTTGGATCTGAATGTTTCATACTAGGACGTATTTGGTGAAAGCTTGCAAACAGGTTCAGTCACGTAGAGTTTTATCTAAATTTACAGAACTGTAATTTGTAATATTATGTTGTGTTTTTGTGATATTATGTTGTGTTTTTGTGATATTATGTTGTGTTGGGCTGAATAGTTAGTTCTAAAGATGGGTGTTTAGTTAGAATTGAATCAGGAATGCTTTATTCTGCTCTGCTTTAAGGTTAATACATCAGCTGAAAGATCATGTTGCTGCATATTTCTGCTTTTTGCATATTGGTCCTTGTGCTCTGCATTCATGATGTTTTTCCCTTCATTCCTGATCTTGTATTTCCCACTGTAATCTTAACCTAAAATGGCGTTCAAAGCTTCATTATCTTTTACAGTTAAAGCTTCAAAGCTAAATAAAAATCACACTTCGTTACAGCTCTAGTTTAAATGTCAGCAGTTAGGAAATTACCTGTACATCTGTAAATTATCAGTCAACATCAGTGCTGGAGTACCACTTTATGAGTTAAACAGTGGTTATTAGCAGCAAAGTTAGCCTCATAATGTCTTAAGTTTTCCTCCATTGGATCTGTGCAATATAATACAGAAGGTTATGTTACACTTGTGTAGTAGAAAAATACATTGCCTGTTTGCTACCTTAACTGCTTCACTGCTGAAAGTCAGTAACAATTTCAATGAAATTTCATCATCTGTTAAGACCTTCAGTTGCTTGTACGTTTCCCACAACTAAGTCATCATTGTGCGGAATATCATATGTATTTGGTTTGTTTTAATAACACTTAAAAATATACTTTTGTGCAAGGTAAATTGAACTATTTCTTAAGCCATAACACTGGATTTACAGAAAAAAAGCTTCAAATTCAAATTTATTCCTTGGAATTATAAGCAAGCATGATATCAGTTAACAATACCATGATGCTGGAGGAAGTCAGCAGGCCGACTGAGTTCCTCCAGCATCATAGTGTTTTTCATGTAGATTCCAGCATCTGCAGTCCTTTGTTTCTCTTCTATCAGTTAACAATAGGTTTTCTACTCGCTTCTTTCCACATTCCCAATAATAACAACTTGTTCGCTCAAGGCATTAATGCATTGTCCAGTGCTAACAAATTCTGCACCATACATGTTGTCATTGTTTTACATTGAACCTGAAAAGTGAGATCCTAAAAGGTATCATTGTCAAGTCCCATGAACACTTCCTAGATAGGTCAATGGGCAGCAATCAGGAAGAGCTCCCCTAAACTCCCCAACATATTCCAGAGACACCAAAATCAAATATAAAATTTCAGCTGACATCACATCATCTCGCATACTGGGATTAAGTGTATCTGGTTTAATATTAGATAAAGGTATTTACCCATTAGACTTTGGGGGAGGATTAAAATAATTCCAATAGAAAAATAACACTTTATTGACTCCAGTAATAATGTAGTTAAATGTTAAATAATAAAAAAATATAGCTTATTGAATAACAAAAATTATCAGATTGCATCTTGACTGTAACCAATGAGATGCCATAGAGGCTAATTTATTGCTGTGAGTGAAGATGGTTTTGTTTTATGTAATTACTGGTTTCAGAATTTTGGATTACATTGTTCATCAAGAGAGCTGAGAAAATAAACCTATGAGATCTACATTAGTTTCCTGCTTGGCTCTACCTTGTAGAACATTGATTTGTCCTGGGGTCTGAACACTCTTTCCATGTCTCCCAACCCCATATCTTTTTATATATATTTAAAAAAATCTGCTCAGGCCACACACTGTTATGTTGGGAAGCTGAGGCAAACCTCTGTCCTTCTTGCTACTGCTGTGCCAGGATACTGGTGTGAATCACTGATCTCCCGACTTTTGGTCCGGTAGCAGTGAGTTGCACGAGGTTTCATGTGGCGAGGCTGTCTGTGAAGTTTGATGTCTGACAGGCTGTGGTGAGTGGTGCGGCTGCTCAATGCTGAGTTGTGGGGCTTAGGGTCTGTGTATTGACCAGCACAATGAGTGTGGGCCATTGATGAAGATTCACAGAGCTGCACCTACTTCATATGTTTGCAGACTGCCTGGATCCAGTGATGGCTATCTTCACCTCCTGTTGGAGGTGATGGAAACTACTGTCTCCCTAGCCTTGAGACTTCCATATGATGCCAAGCTCAACAGTGATCACTGGTCATTGAGCTTATTCCAACAGAAGAATCTCTGGGTTGGGGAGAGCTGCATGGCCAGATAAAGAGAGCAGCAGACACAGAGTTTTCATCATATCCAACAGGACGTGATGAGAAACTATAGAATCAGTGGAGCAACCATTGCGTCCCAGCAATTACCCACATTCACACCTCAGCAATGAGCAGTCATTCCACTTTTCTTAGCTCTCATAGGCAGCCTCTCCAGAGAGAGCCATGGACAATTCATTGGTGTGGGAGGGCTAGCATGGAGGACAGGGATCTGTACCAGGTTTCTGACAAAGCTGTGGGTAGGGTAGGGATTCGTGCCAGTTTTCCGACACTCACGTTTCTGGCATGGTATGGGGAGGGCAGGGGCTTGTGCCAAGTTCCTGCAACAGCATTGTTCTCAGTAATACCTCTCTATGGAATGCTATAATGACTTCTTTAGCATTGATTCCATTAACAGTGTCATCCTTGGTGCTAAGTTCTGGCAGCAATTTGGCATATTTACCATGGTTAGGAAGTTAGGAGGAGAAGTAGGCCCCTCAAGCCTGCCAGGCCATTCAGTATGATCATGGCTGATTGGCTCCAGGCCTCATCTCCATTTCTGTGTCAATTCTTCATAGCCCACAAATTACCTAATTTTTTTTCAAAAAGTGTATTTAATTCCTCTTTACGTCTTCCCAGTGATCTAGCCTCTACAACCCTCTGAGGTGGAAAATTCCAGAGATTCACCAACCTCTGCAAGAAGTTCCTACTTAACTCATTTTAATCTATCACTCCTAATCTTGTAACTGTGTTCCCTCATTGCAAACATCATGGCACGTCAGGCTTCTTAGGGGTCTTATATTTTTAAGTAAGATCACCCCTCATTCTTTTAACCTCCAAAGAATATAGATCCAATTTCTTCAGGCACTTTTGATAGGGTAACATTCTCTTCACATAAGTATTGTCACTGAGAATCATTTTTCGTTTAAATTGAGTTCTGAATCTTTGTCACCCTCATTCAGTTTGTTTTCACTGGGTTAAACTAAAGCCAAAGCTTTCTATTCTCTTCCAAGAGATCATGCCAATGTAATTTTACTCTGTTCCTCCCAGATTTAGTTAACTGATCATGATAATTTCTGATTCTATCCTCTTTTGAATATCCTCCATCACTTTAATTCTAGTTTAGTGTAAGTAAGTGTTTATTTATTAAATAACTATTCACAGAGCGAAGCAGTGGCCTCATCATTTACTGAATTCTGTATTGTTATACAAGTGCTGGCTTTGATGAGAGGACAATCCTTGACAATATGTAATATTATTTGTGTTTTGCCACATCTACAAAAAGACCCCAGTGATAAAGATTGGTTTTACGTAGTCTTTGGCCTATTGTAAATCTGTGCAGTGTGGTTTACTCCAGATACAGTAATTCAATCCCTCCATCCCTGTCGGGTGTTTGCTGCTCCATTGAAAGTATAGCAGTGAAAGAGAGTGAACGGGTGGATTGAACAATTAGTCATAGAAGTAGGTCAGGTGCACCATAGATGTTGTACCTAAATGCTGAAGGATGGAAATTGACACAATTTGTAGGAACATGACAAAATTATGCTTGGCAACAGAATAGCAAATGGCTGACACAATAGGATAGTTAATGCATTAGAGAAACAGTACAAATATGTTGTATTCGTAGAACAACAGATTTCACTTGGAGTTGATTGAGGAAACATTGACCAGGCAAAGAAAGCTGCTGGATGTGTTGGAGATAGCAAGATATTAATTAAAACCAACTTCTCTAATTCTACTGACATACTATTGGTTAGGTATAATGTAGTATCAGTATGGGCCTTGATTAAATTACTAATTTTTTTAGACAATGAACGTGTGGCATTTTGCATGAAAATTAGAATAAATCTTTTGAGCAAAAGGTCATCGACCCAAAACGTTAATTCTTTCTCATTCCACCGGTGCTGCCTGATATGCTGAGTATTTCCAGCTTTTCTGATTTCTATCATGTTGAGCTTTGGCCTCATTACTATTGCTCCGTTAGACTGTCAATATGTACTAATGTTTCATAAAGCGGCAAAATGCTTCTTTAACCCTTGGTAACTTAGTAATATAGCCATGCTTGCCATTGTGCCCTATTTTTGATGCCTGGTGTTTTTTTTTGTAGGCAGGGGAGGGAGTTGGGAAAGTGGTTGCAGGTTTTACATTTATATTGAACTACCAACTTAATCCATTGACTGCATTATTTGGGATTGTTGGAGAAAAAGATATAACTTTGGAGGCTTCTGACCTACACATTCTGGCTTTTATTTCTCTTATAGCCAGGAGGGCTGTGTTACTTAAATGGGAGGAAGTCACTCCGCCTACTCATGCTCAATGGTTATGGGATGTTATGTCATACCTAAATTTAGAGAAGATCCGTTGTTCAATTTTTGAATCTAACTTAGACTTTCAAACACTGTGGGGACCTTTTTTGAATTATTTTCAAAACCTTTGATTTGGGGGCTAAAATACAGATATTGGCTGATATTGCCATGTGTCAAGGGTTTTTCCTTGTCCTTTATTATACAGCTTCGGTCTTGGTAGTGGGTTTAGATTTTTTTTATAATAAAATTATTCCAATTTATTCACTATTAATTAATTATCATGTGTGATTATTAATATAGAGTATTGTGATTTCAAGTATGAATTAACACAATGTATTTAGTAATACTTTTACCTTTTTGATTCATGTACTCTGTATTTTCTTTGCAGAATTAATAAAAATATTGTAAAAAGGAAAGAAAGAACTACTGATACCGTGGCATTATGAATTCCTACAACTCTGTTGTACCCTATTTTCTTTCTAGGTATGGGTAGGAACAATTGGAATGGGACCAAATGGACGAAAACTCTGTGCCACTTTCCAACATACTGAGACATTTGAGTTCCAGGATGAGATTGGAGATTTGCTGCTGAAGATTTGTCAAGTTGTCACTCGGGGTGTACTCTGTTTTTTGGCTTCCTACAAGGTAACAAAATAATAATCACAAGATAAGAGATATAACTGGTATTTTGCTAATAAGCAAATAGCTTTGCAGTATTCTAATGATTCTACAATCTATGTTGTTTATGATAAATCTACTACAAAATACCACCCATTATTTTGCACCTTTACAAAATATCATAGGCTGTAAATGGTCAGCTATTTCACTATGTGATGCTGTTTTGCATGGTGAAGTCAGTTAATTATTGTTTTCACAAAATATCATTTCACTTAAATACAAGTAGCATGCTAAATAATTCTTTATAGCTATCTTTCCAAAGTCCAATGGCTGTACAGAATATTCTATACATATTTCAATTAAGGTGAAATTAAGGGTCATTGTAAAATTAAAAAAAAATGAAATGGTCCTAAAGTAAAGCAGTGAATATTTTACAGTGAATATGAATTTCTTTGAACATCAAACACTATTATTTGTCTGCTGTTATAAATGGACTCAACAGGAATAAGAGGCAGCCATGTTGGAAACATTTTAGTATACCCGAGTACAGCTGCACACTTCTGTTTTCTGGCTTGCTTTAGGTATAGGCCAAGGTGCTGACATGTATATAAATCAATAAAATCATTTTTAAACGCTTGTGGGTTACTCTAGTCACAAATGTTCAGTGCAGTAATTTTGGTGCCGAATGCTAAGCCATCATAGGGGGAAGAAACAGCATATTGGATGGTAATATTTTCTAAAAATTGGCAAGAATTGTTTTCAATATTCACTCTTGGAGAACAAACAGTGATTTATTGAAATATATTCTCTAGTTCCATTGTTACGGACTCAGTGAAAGTCCCTTTAAGATAGAGAGTGTGTGTGTATGTGTGTGTGGGGCGTGCTTACGTCAATAGAAGATAAAGGATGTAATGACGTTGTTGAAGAAGTCAGAAGAAGGAGAGAGAGAGAGAAGGGAGAGAGACACCAGCCTGCTTGTTTTCTCTATCGATGGATGAGAAACAATAACTGTGTTTGCCATAGAAAGTTGGAAGTTGGAAGTAATCCGGTGGAGTTCACTTTGTTGCTGACCTGTAGAAGGAAACAGGTATTTGTGTGTGGACGACCACGGTTCGGATGCTTGCGGGGTGAGGAAGTCACTACCGAGTAAACACTGAAGTGTCGTTTGGGTTCCATCGTGGAACATTTGGATTTCGTATGTACTCTCTCTATGTTTTTCTACATCTACATCTTATCTTCAGACAACGGTGGTTGTTGAAGAAGCCCTTGCTCATGTTTCACCTTATGGCTTGCGGAACTGAACTTTAAGAACCATTCCGGAACTGGGAGTTTTGGACTTTGTCACACACACGAAGAGTTTAGTTTTGGGGTTAACGTTCGAGGTTTAACATTCTTGAATTCTAACATACTAACATTTTTTTTTACTTTTATTTTACGTATTATCATAAGTAATGATTAATAAAATAGTTTTTAACACTGAATCATGCTCAGTGTGTTTCTTTTGTTGCTGGTTTGTGACACCATCTTCTCATTAAACCAAACATATTGGTTTATTATTGTCACTTATACCAAGGTACAATGAAGAACTTGTCTTGCATACTGTTCGTACAGATCAATTCATTTACACAGTGTATTGAGGTAGTACAGGGTAAAAACAATAACAGAATACCGAGGAAAGTATCACAGCCACAGAGGAAGTGCAGTGCAGGTAGACAATAAGGTGCAAGGTCATAACAAGGTAGATTGTGAGGTCAAAAGTCTATCTCATCATATAAGGGAACCGTTCAATAGTCTTATAACAGTGGGATAGAACCTGTCCTTGAGCCTGCTAGTATGTGCACTCAGGCTCCTGTATCTTCTGCCTGATGGGAGAGGGGAGAAGAGAGAATGACCTGGGTGCGTGGGGTCTTGCTGGCTGCTTCACCAAGGCAGCGAGAGATATAGACAGAGTCCATGAAGGGGAGGCTGGTTCCTGTGATGTGCTGGGCTGTGTCCACAACTCTGCAGTTTCTTGCAGTCCCGGCAGAGCAGTTGCCGTACCAAGCTGTGATGCATCCAGATAGGGTTCTTTCTGTGGTGCATCGATAAAAGTTGGTGAATGTCAAAAGGGACATACCAAATTTCTTCAGCCTCCTGAGGAAGTAGAGGCGCTGGTGAGCTTCCTTGGCCATGGCGTCTACATGGTTGGACCAGGACAGGCTGTTGGTGGTGTTCAGTCCTAGGAACATGAAGATCTCTACTCTGACCTCAGCACCGTTAATGTGGACAGGTGCATGTATACCACCCCCTTTTCTGAAGTCAATGACCAGCTCTTTTGTTTTGCTGATATTGAGGGAAAGTTTGTTGTCATGACACCATGTCACTAAGCTTTCTATCTCCTTCCTATACTCCGACTCATCGTTATTTGGGATCCAGCCCACTCCGTTGGTATCATCTGCAAACTTGTAGATGGAATTAGAGCAGGATCTGGCCACGCAGTCACGACTATATAGGGAGTAGAGTAGAGGGCTGAGGACGCAACCTTGTGGGGCATCAGTATTGAGAATAATCGTGCTGGAGGTGTTGCTGCCTGTCCTCACTGATTGCAGTCTGTTGGTCAGAAGGTCAAGGATCCATTTGCAGAGGGATATGTTGAGTCCCAGGTCTCGGAGTTTGGTGATGAGTTTGCTTGGAATTGTAGTATTGAAGGCAGAGCTGTAGTCAATAAACAATAGTCTAACGTATGTGTCTTTACTGTCCAGATGCTCCAGAGATGAGTGTAGGGCCAGGGAGATGGCGTCCATGTTACGGCAGTAGGCGAATTGCAGTGGGTCAAGGTTTTCCGGGAGGCTGGAGTTAATGCATGCCATGACCAGCCTCTCGAAGCACTTCGTGATGGTGGATGTCAGAGCCACCGGTCGGTAGCCATTAAAGCATGTTACTTTGTTTTTCTTAGGTATAAGGTAAGGTATAACGTACAAGGTAAATAACACATTCAATTTTACTCTAGATAGGAAAAGTTTGAATAACCAAACTAGCTGAGACTGATGGTGTCTAATTTACGATACGTTTTTAAGAATGATCTGTTTGAATTTAGTCTGGGTGGATGTAATGTAAACATAGTCCTACAGTTCAAAACAGGCTTTTTGGCCCTCCATGTCTGTGCTGATTATCAAGTGCCCATCTTTTCTAATCCCATTTGCCAGCATTTGGTCTGCAGCTTACCATGCCCTGGAATTTCAAGTGCAAGTATAGTCTCACTGGCGCTGCAAAAGCCATTTTTATTGAGTTAAAACAGAAAACAGAATGCTGGAAGAACTTGGCAGGTCAAACAGTATTGGTGCAGGCAAAAGGCATAAATCGACATTTCGAGTCAATATGCTACAGCAGGACTGAAGTGTCAACTTGCATATTTTACCTCCACAGATGCTGCTTGACCGGCTGAGTTCTTCCAGCGTTCTGTCTTTTGTTCTAGTTTCAGATCTGCATCTCTTTTGTCTTCATTATAATTGAGTCTATGGGCGTCTTTATATTCATTTCTTCTGGCTATTAAAAAAGTTGCCCATAATTTGCACTAGTGGGCACTAAATTATCTCGAGTCAGAGAAATCAGAAGAAAACCCAATGCAATAGGTGGCACTCTTAATGCAGTTTTAGTCTTATGGCTGATTTCTATTAAGGCTGACTTGGAAGTGATCCAGAAAAGAGGAAAAAGTAGATAAGTGTTCCAATTTCAAGCATGCATGTAAAATGGTTCAAAATGAATAATAAATATAAAGAAGAGGTCTTTTTGTAAAAAAAATTATGAGCCATTGCAAAATAAAATATACAAAAAATGGCTCTAAAGTAAAAGTTATAAAGTTTTTTCTGTGATTATGAATTCCTGTGAACATCAAACCCTATTATTCTGGTAATCAAAGTAGGTTAGGTTGCAGGATGCTTTTTAGTAGATCTTTAAACTTGAACTGCATTTGAATTCTTTACAATTTACTTTTAGTAGTGGACTTTTTTATTGAACTAAATATATTTAGGATTGATGTTCTCTATATATTTATGGAGTGGAGCTAAAATTAACAAGTCTAGTCAACAGCATTTTATAACTGTAACCTTGGGGACTGAGGGTGGTCCTCTAACATGGGTGGTCATGTTTTCATGATTAATTTACTATCAGGACCAGCAATGATTTTTACTTTAAATGGGTGGTCTCTCTCTCTCTCTCTCTGTTTGTGTATTGCAAGGCTAGTTGTACACTATATACATAATATATGTTAGAATGTGATGCATTGAATGTTGTGACTAGATAATTCTGACAATGACATACTACATTCTGATGTTATTGGCAAAACTGTCAAGTGCACCTTAAACTACTTTGCCATCATGCATAAATGCAAAGCAGAACTAAGAACTAAAAGGGATAAATCGAGTTAGGATCCTGCACAGCTATAATCTCAGAACAAGCTCAAAGGGCTGAAAGGGGAACTGCTGTACCTTGCTTCTTCACTTATGCTTTTAAGTCAAAGGCATGATCCATTTATTTGCTGTTGGACAATAGAGGGCTTAATTACGTAAAATATTTTCTTGCAGGGCAAAACATAATTATTGTTAAATATTTTGCCATTAGGTTTCCATAAAAGATATCTTTAAGATCATATCATAAAAGATATGATCTTTAATCTTTTTTGTTTTCTTCAACCAGTTTTATCCCCTTTTCAAAATAATTTGACTTTGAGATGGAAAACAATATCCTAAAGGGAAAATGATCCACCTGTTGCTATTTAGAGAAGTTAAAAGATAGTATCAGATCAGGGAAAAGTGGCACTGGGGTAATAGCTCAACCATAATCATGGAATGGCAAAACATTTGAGGTATGAATTGCCTACTCCTGCTATTTCTTACTTTGTTATCTCTCCCATTTCTGAGAGTACATTTGGTTTTGAACTTTCAGCCCTCCTTCAGATTTTTATCTCTGTGTCCATCAAAATTTCGAGACTTACATGGTAATTATTATGTAATGTCTGATGATGAACAACATTATAATCCTGTCCTTAATGACACCCTCAACGTCACACTGTCAGGAATAATTTCTGGATCATAATTAGAGGTGGAAAGACTGGCAATTTACTCCTTCCCAATCCAGGGATATCAAAACCAATTGTAGTTCAACTGGTACCATTTGGGCTAAAAATGGGTAACAGCATAGCTTTGGGATCTAGAATCTTCCTAGTCTGTGTGGTTCAACAACTTGCATACTTAAGCAACGTAGTCATCAGGAAATCATTGGCTGTAATGAAAACAGCTCTGTAGGTAGAATTTGAAGAGATGAATGACCAGCCAATACTTGCTACTCTTTTCCTGTCCTCTGAAGGCAGATTTCTTCATTGGGGTAGCTCCATGGGCAATGGACCAATTTGTATTTCACTTAAGCAGCCAATGATGAAGCACGATTTTGGGGAGGGGCATCCTAACCAACTTGCACCCTGTCCTTATGACATCCACAGGGGTGCACTGAGCTAGGGTGGCACGAACAATTAGGAACGAAAAGCTCGTGTAATTTTTTTCTCATATTTAATTAAGTCATGTCCATTTGTGGCCATCTATCTCTCCAGAGGAGATAACAATAAAATTGTAGAGTACAAGTCTCAGTTGTGTCACCAGAGAACTCCAGAATTGAGATTTCTTTTTGATGTTTGGTTAGATGAAAGCTGTTATAACAACACGAAAAGAAAAATAAATTTTAAGTTTTGCAACACTGTGGTATACCATTGCTTACTCTATGGAATATTAAGCAGCAGAATCACAGCTATGGCTCCAAATAATGCAATCTCAGGTATTGGATGAGGTCTGAATAGAAATAAATTGTTCATTAGTTGGTGATAGAGCAGTATTGCTTGGAAGCTTTCTCAGGAAGTAGGACATAGAAACCTAGGGAAGGTGAGAACATTTCTTTTAAAACTGGAGCAATAAAATGTTTAAAAACTTGGCATTTGAGGATTTTAGTAATAGAACAGAAAGTACTTGGAATATATTAACTCTGGCTGAAGATCAAGATATTAATTTGTTACATCAAATGAACATATTTAAAAGTATAGTTTCATATTTGAAAAAGTTGGAACTCACAAGTGTATTTAGAGCAGGTACCTAATATGGGTGGCATGATGATATTTTCTGTAGAAATTAATGGAGGGATATTTTGGATTAAAATGAAATTTGCCAGGCCTACATTGAACTATTCAATTAAAGCCAATTGACATTGCTACATTTAACAAAGTCAATTGTTCTGTGGTGGCTAGAATGTGTTAAGACTTTGCCTGGTTTGTGCACAGAAACAGATGCCCTATAAACTGTTTAAGATCTAATAAGAATTAGCTTGAGACTTCAGCATCCTAAATAGTGCAAGCATGTGGTGTAGTTTCTGTTAAGATCCATGAGATGGCTGCAAAGGCCAAGAGTTGTAGGTTAGTTGTAAGTTAATACTTCCATCAATTGACTTTTTGTCTTTTTTTTGCCACATATATTTTCAGGAATAAATCAGATTATAGATGATACCATTCTAAACTTGTATGGGTGATTTGTAGAGGAACTGGAAGCAGTGAAATCATTATTTTTGGCAATAACTGACCCTTAATTCCTCTCGCAATTGATTTGTTTAGATGTTGTGTAACCTTTAGAAACATGACACTTGAGTTTTTTTTCCACTACTGTTTGATTGACCAACAAAGGATTTGGAAAAAATGTTTAGTGGGTATAAAATCCTTAGACTAGTCCTTAAGATTCATAAATATCCAAAATGATTTAAAAAATAATTAAATTTTTTTAAAAAAATCACAAAATATTTTTAATAATTGATAACATTCTGCTGAATATTTCTTGAGGCAGCCTGAGTATGTCCCCATTCCATAGTCCTGTGGTTGGGCTTACCTTTTGCAGCTGCGTGTCTCCCTGTGACCTGGACATATTACTACAGCAGCCATTCTTCAAGGCAGAGAGGTATGCGAGTGTTGTTAGGCCTCAATATTTCCCTGGAAACCTAGACCACTGAGTTGTGTATTACAATATTGCTTCACAATTTTTAGTGATTATCATTTACTGAATCACTGCAGTTTTTTTTGAAAGAACTAAAAGACAGCAATGAATCATTGTCTTTTTTTTGCACATTGTTACAAAGATTGTTTCAGTGCCAGTCGATGGCAATTTCTTTTGCCCCACTTGTAATTTCACGTTTGGTATAATGGAATAAAAAATTATTTTATTCCATAATGTCAAATTATTACAGGTCTGTCTTAAAGTTGAATGTCTATCAGTGAGTGGATACAGTTGAGGTGGTCGAGAAAATGTGTTGGTTTTTATCTCTCTGCACACTAATTTGCCTTTGGAACTTTAAAGTCTTCGTAATATTTATATTAAACAGTCCTATCGGCAGCCCACAAAAACTTATCACCTCTGCTGATTATAATTTAATTGGAATACAATGTGCTGTTGACATATCAGACTTTCACCAGACTTGCAACATTTTCTAGTTTCTATGTTCCCTGCTTTGCAGACATTTCATTATTTTTTCCATTTAGCTTAAAATGTTCAGATCATATGAAGAAAATATGGTCTTTATTAGTTGAAGACTCTGGCTTTTTATTCAGGCCTAAGAGGTCAGCTACATGTTGGTTTTGAGTTGGATTAACTTTGGGGGGGAAAAAATTGATAGGCCCTTGGGCTGGAATGGTAGTTTCTGCTTCCTTATGAATAAATGGGATCACACATAAGGGTTGAGACTAAGGTTGGGCATATAGATGCATAGACATTAGGGTCAGAGGCCCTCGGAGTCAAATGGGAGAGTGCTATATTTCATGCTGGCATAGGACTCTTGGCAAGAATTGAATCGGGTCATTTAGCAGAAAATAAAAGTCCTTAGGCTTGGGTTTGGATTGGGTTGGGTTTTAATTTTGTACCCGAGCTGACTGATAATGTCTGTTGTACAGAAACAATGCAGATTAGACATAAATCTGGTGGGACTAAAATTAATTTGTGTTGGTTGGATTATGGATTGCAATATAGATTTACTTCTATATTGTAATGTTACTTATTGCCACATTAAATGTATTTTCAACAAGAGTAAGATGATTCATTGCAGTAGTGGTGGACATAAAAGTGTTGCTTGTGTAATGAGAGTTGATGCTTGTGGAAGATGAAAAGCTGTTAATATAATAAAGAGACGGTAGAAGATACTACAATCTGACCTGATCTCCTTAGCACCAGTTGATCTCATTTTCAACACTCCGCTGCTGCCTTTTACATTCATATTGTAGGTTATTGCATTTGACAACTTGAGTAATGAATAACTGAGGATGGATATTTGAGTATATAATGATACTTGTAAAAATTGAAGTTTTACTTTGAACCCTTATAAAATGTACCTGCACATATGAAAAGTATGTTTATTACATAATTTCTGACCAGTTAAAAATTGGCACAGGAGATTTCCAAGATCATTGGCAGATATTTACTCAACTGCTAGATGCAAAAGTCTATTTGTGGAAGAAGGGATCCTTTAAACAGTTTCTAAAATACAACATATATCATGTTTTAAAAATATAACTTTTGTATACAGAATGATATACAAAGAAGTTTGAAATGTTTGACAATTCTTGGAAACTGAATACTTGTTTATCAGAATCTGTCTCTCCTTTACTGCTCCCAGCACCCACCCTCATCCCTCAGCACCCATATCAGTTGAGTATCACTGAAAACTGAAGACCACTGTTGTGTAGACAGCATTGCAGCTACTGTGTGTTATCAATCGACCCATCTTCTATATGGTCATTTGATCTGTTGCCCTACATTTCTTTCTTGAGAAAATATAGGTTATGTATATTATGCCAACTTACAGATGCATGTGATTAACAGCAGTGAATTGGTTTGTTTCCAGATTTGCACTTCTTTATTTTCTTTCTTTTGTACTCACTGGTCTAAACACAGCTGAGAATTATATACATCTCTAATGAGCCACAATAATTTGTTGTGCTTGTCATGATTCTTTGCATTTCATTCAATATTTCAGTTTAAATTGAAGTGTATGACTAATTTTCAGCACTGCTATATACTTAGTAAGTACATGTGATATCAAGAACGGGTATAAAGCATTCTGGTGTTAAAGGAAAAATGAACAGTAATTTACTGTGAGGGATGGTGGATACCTCAAAAGACCCCGTTGAGGTTACCATATTTATGCAGTTGGTGTGGCTGACTGCTTGGCTAACACAAAAGACAATGTCATGAGTATGCTATGTCTGTTTGTACAAAATCAAGTGATAGAAACTGACGTGCACTTAGTAACGTTTATTCTATTGTCTCCGCAATGTGGTATGACACAGGTCATGGGCCACTTCATTGTGTAAGTAATGTTTTATATTTACAAAAGGATAGTTTAAAATTGCTTTAAGCATTTTGAATATGATAGTGTGTGTTTGGGTTCTATTGATTACTAATTAACATGGCATTTGTAGTACTGAATTGAAGGTATGACACTGTAAATTATATACCTACAAATTCATGTTATATGGACAAAAGAATAGGCTTTTACAAATTAACAGCATTCAACTTTTTAAATTTTGCAACATATGTTTCAGTAAACATCACATTGTCCATAATTGAGTTGCCTTGCAGTGATAACGTGTTTGAATTGATGTCTTTCTCCACAAGCTCTTATTCTTTGCCATGATTTTTGCATTAGTTTTAAGTAAAAGTTAAGTGTGTCCTGGGAAAAGAACAATTGCTTATTGAGTTGCCTTGGATTCTTTTATTTGTCTTTGTAGTCAATGATGCAAGTCTGGATTTTATTTCCCAGAGTGAGTGATAATGGGCTACCTCCTCAAATTGCTGCAGTCCTTGTGATAATTATGTGAAGTAAAGATGATTCTGAACTTGCATTATCAAACGATTGCTAATATGTACATCGTTGTGGGACCAAACATGAATTCCCATAGCATTGCTGCTCTTTGTTATTTTGGTATAGAGATTGCAGGAGAGGAATGTGGTTTCCAAGTAACCTTAGTAGAGCTACTGTACTGCAACTTGATGATCTGACATCCTACAACTATAATATGCCAGCTTTAGCAAGGACGGATACTTTGCTGTCCTGCATAGTGTTGATCCATTATGGCATTCTTGGCTGAAACAATATTTTTACTCATAAACATGGGAAAATCAAAAAAAATCTTTACACAACACAAAAAGTGCTGGAGGAACTCAGCAGGTCAGGCAGCATCTATGGAGGGAAATAAACAGTCGATGTTTCGGGTTGAGACCCTTCATCGACTGATGAAGGGTCTCAACTGTTTATTTCTCTCCATAGATGCTGCCTGACCTGCTGAGTTCCTCCAGCACTTTTTGGGTGTTTTGCTCCAGACTCCAGCATCTGCAGAATCTCTTGTGTCTCTGATTTAAAATCTTCAAAACTTACCAGCTTGCTGAATGCAAACCGACAGCTTGCTGATTGCGTCCATGTTGTTTACATTCACTTGATCTTTGACAAAACGTTATGTTATTGGTATTCGACCAACAGGAGTGCAGTATGTAGTGACCCCTCTTATAGCTGATTCAGTTACCACTCTCACTTGGGGAATGCATCCTCGGTGCTAGGTCTGGTACCAGTACATTCATTAATGAAGTAAGGAACACTGACTAGGTGGATAGCTCTATTCTGGATAGTGTAGCAGCTGACCCCATCCAGGAAAATAGTGAATATACCATTACACTCCTGATTTGAGTCAGGTAAATGGAGGTACTCAGCTCAATTATGAAGTAAGAAGCTTGTTGCAATGTGCTGATTCTCAGAAAACTCAGGTTTTGTACCCTGGTCTTAATCAGTTTTAGGTTATTGATGATTCAGTGTGTTGGTAGAGATCTTAGTGCATGTGTGTGCCACACCCACTATGGAAATTTGGCTGAGCTTTTTCTCATTTGAGATCATTAGCAAAATATTAAAAATATATTTAGCTGTGGCTCAAAATTTGTTTGTAACATCTTTCTTAGAAGATACAACCTTGTATCATTAATCCTGGCATCTGATTGACACCAAGTTACAAGGGTCCTGGGATGCTTTTTTCCAGGGTCGAAATGTCTAATACTAAAGGGCATGCATTTAAGATAAGAGGGGGCAGGTTCAAAGGAGATGTGTGGGGCAAGTTTTTTTTACACAGAGTGGTGGATGCCTGGAATGCATTGCCAGGAGTGATGGTGGAGGCAAATACGATAAAGGCCGTTGGAGGCTCTTAGCTAGGCATATGAATGTGCAGAGGATGGAGGGATATGGACATGGTGTAGGCAGAAGGGATTAGTTTAATTAGTTTGGTACAACACCGTGGGATAAAGGGCCTGTTCCTATGCTGTACTGTTCTATGTTCTCCTTTATTTCAGGAGGATGTGAGAGCTTTGAACTCATAGCATGTCTGCACTATGAAGGTTACCTCTTTAAATAGCTAGAAGCATATCAAATAATTGAACTTGAATATTATTGTTTTGGGTTTTTATGCAAATAAATAAAATTTATCTGTTTGCGATATTAAAATTAAGGAAGTGCTAATTTGTTTTTGTTTGTAAATTTCCTTCAGAATACTGACATTTTACAAAAAATCTAATTTTCAAAAATTCTGCTTCCCATTTTCCCCTATTTTGTTTTTAAACTAGATTTTGCAGATGTGTCGTATTTGACTCCTAAATATTTTGGTGCTGGTTTGCAAATTATTGCTTGGATGTGAGAGACTGTTCTGGTGATTCGGGCACCAATTTTCCTTCTAGACACTAGTTTCCACTTCCTGTCTTCCAGCCACAATTGTTAATTCAAGTAGAAGCTCAAAGGCATGATGTCTCTGCAGATCTGTGATAAAATAGGCACTTGGAAGGACTGAAGGTGAACACTTCGCATGATTGAAAAGTGAAATAAATAGCTCATTTTTACATTTGGCAGGTTAGACAGACTGAGAAATAAAACTGAAGATTTTATTTGGCAATAATAATAGATATAAAAAGTTGCATTGAGCTGCTATTTGCTACATTCTGCCTATATCAAAACTGGACAATAATGTGGAAGTTTATTTATCAAGATTTATATCATTCTTTCTTCAGTTATATAATTGTTCCAGTTGGATACCAAGTGGGAATTCACAATAGTCTGAATAGTTTGAAGGAGATAGCTTTGTCTTATAATCTATTGGTGATTATATTTAGTGTCATAATTTGGTCTTCATTTTGAAGTTCAGTAATAATGGTATGAAAGCTAAAGGTGCCTTTTATAAAGGAAAAGGAGAGCTTATTTTATTTCCAAAAGATGTTTGCAATTGCAAATTCACAAATTTGTTTGTTTTACCAACACTCATATAAGTCCTTGTTTGTAATCTAGGTTACTGCGTAAGTGTATTTCTGTCAAATTTTGGGTTGCCTTGTTCATTTTTTTCCACAAAATATTTAAGATTTTCCCATCTCACATTTCAAATGATATTGTACTTATAGGCTACCAGTTGACAAAAACATTATCCTGCGATGTTTATTGTGCACTTTATATGAATTATTTATTTGTGTTTAAGATCTCTGTCAGCATTAGAGTTGAGTGGGTTTGGTAACATTCTCAAGTAACTTATACGAATCAATGAAGAGGCTGAAGCAGTTACAGTGAAAAATGGGGTGGCCTATAAACCACAGTCAACAATTTGTTAGTTGTATTCTCTGCAAAGGAGTATTTACATTATTTTTACGTTTATGTTTCTTTCTTTTTGGGCCTTGAAAAGTAATGCATTTGTGACAAAACAAAGTTATCCCTCTCGTAGGCTGCTGCATGTATTTTTAAGTTTCACGCGACCATTTCTCAATTGAAATATCTTGCTAAAATATCTCCTCCTAAGAGATTAGTGAGTAGCATAGCTTGAACACCTTCTGACACCAGAGAAATGACTCCCTCCAGTTTGGTGGCTGCCCCTACTGACTTGCACAAATGTATTTAGAGATAAAATAATTGTGGTTTAAATGTATTAATTAATGCATAGATTGAACTGCACTTTATAGATGAACTGAATTTGATTCTTTCAAAAATAATTTAATAAATGTTTTCTTGTTTATAGGAAAAACTAGGTTTTCATCAACAGTATTATCATTGTTTTTACTTTTATTCTTCTTTCCCCTCTGCTCTCCAGAAATTGCAAATAGAAAGAGTAGACAGACCACTTATTAAATAGCTGTGCAGTATATGAGGTATTCCAAAATTCTGAAATAGAAAAAGATTTGCATTCCCTATAATTTAGAGGTCATACCAACTGAATAACAAATGGTCCAAACTTTCTCTTGCAATGGAAAATATTTTCCACCACAATTGACAACCCACTGACAAAATCGCAGGAGCACATAGCTTTTAAGCACGCAATTCTCGAGGATGCATTTTTATTTGTGACTCATTTATGACTTTAAAGTGTGGAAGTAAGCCATGAGAAACAATTCCTTAAATTTCTCCATTGAGCTCAGTAAAGTATTCAACGTCTGTGCATTTCTAATCAAGCAAAAGACCCTGAGTATATGTGGTATATGCTGATTTCTCTTGGAACATAGGGTAGTACTTTGCATATGAATATTTGATCATGGCAGGTAATATGTATTGTGATTTTAACACATTCACTGGATGACTGTTTACTAAGATTCGTGTAATGAAGTGAATTGATTCAGTGATCTCAATATGTAATGCAGGCTTAACGAAGCATTCGAAGCACAATTTTTAGATGGTTAAATGAGGTCAATTATGACAAAACATTGTTTTTTTTAGTAGGTCTGATGAGCTGCTTGGTTCAGAGGATGATCTTGCAGGACTTGAACTCCAGTATAGACCCAAAGATCTATAAGTTTTGTGTCCTATTTATGTGGTACTGAGTCAGCATAAAATTATAGACCAACTCAGTCTGAATTATTAAATGTGGCTATTTTTCAGAACACACAACACATCCAATCAGAGCTTTATGTTCCTGCCACATCTAGTCATGAATGGTGGTAGGTAATTAAAGTGCTGACAGGAAGAGGAGACTCCAAGAACATCCCCATTCTAAGCAATTACAGTACCCAGCATAAGAGTGCTATAAATAAAGCTGAAGAATTTTCAGCTATGTTAAGCCAAAAATGCCTAGTTGGATGATTCATCTCGTTTCCCCTTGAGATCCCCACCATCTCAACCACTTAGGTTCACACCGTATCATGTCAAGAAATGGCTGAGCGCACTGGATAGGCCAAAGGTATGTGTACCAGGCAACACCCTGGCTGTAGTACTGAAGATGTGCTCCCGAACCAGCTGTGCCTTCAGTCAAACTGTTCCAATGCAGTTACAGCAGTGATATCTACCAAATGATGTGGAAAATTGCCCAGGTTCACGAAAAGCAGGACTAATCCAATCTGACTGATCAATCTAGTCTAACTCATCAGATGAGTAATGGAAGATGCTCTGGACCTTAACTCACTAATAACTTGCTCAACTTAACCCATTTTGGATTTTGCCAGGATCCTCACAGCCATGGTTTAAACACTCGCCAAAGAACTGAATTTCGGAGTTAAGGTGGGAATGATGTATTTGACATCAAATGTGACATCAGAGAGCTCCAGTAAAACTGAAGTCATTGGGCATCAAGTGGAAAACATCTATTGAAGTTGTGCAAAAGAGATAGTTGTAGTGGTGGAGTTTAATCGTTCCAGCCCAGGATATCCTTGGAGTCCCAGGCCCGAAAACTTCAGCTGTTTCATCAGTGATGCTCATTGCATCATAAGGTCAAAAATGGGATGTTCTCTGGTTGTACAACGTTCCATTCCATTTACAACTCCTCACCATGTTTAGCAATCCATGTCTGCATGCAGCAGGCCTAGATAACAAGCTGCTGAGTGATAAATAACATTTGTGTCATAAAGGTGCCAGGCAATGACCATCTCCAACAAGCGAATCTAACTATCTGCCCTTCAAGGGCAGTACCAATGCTGAGTTCCCCACCATCAATGTCCTGGGGTCATCATTGATGAGAAATTCATTTGGAGCAGCCACATAAGTGGCTATAAGAGCAGGCCAGAAGTTGGGTGAGTAACTCACTTCTTGACACTGCAAAGTATTACTGTGGTCTAAAAGGCACAAGTCAGGAGTATGATGGAATACTTTCAGCTTGCCTGGATGAGTGCAACTCCAGCAACACTTAAGAAACTTGATACTTTCCAAGACAAACCAGCTTGTTTGCTTGGTACTCATCCACCATCCAGAGAAAGCCAAAGGTAGCAGGAGCATGGGAACACTGCCATTGCATGTCTTCCTCCAGTTGCCCACAATCCTGATCTGGAAACATATCACTGTTCCTTCATCATTGCTGGTTTTAAATCCTGGAGCTCCTTATCCAACAGCATTGTGGAAGCACCAGAAGGATTGCAGTGATCAAGGAAGTGGCTCAACTCAATATTCTCAAGAGTCATTAGGGATGGGCAATAAATGCTGGCCTTGTCAACTATGCTCACATCCTGAAAAATGAATTAAAGGAAATGAGACATATAAACTGGGGTACAGACTTCATTCTGAGATGAATGTAAAGGATCCCTTGGCACAGTTTCCTAGAAGAGTCTGGGAGTTCTTCCCCATGTCCACTCTGTATTTAGACAAGAATCAACACCAGTAAGACATTATCTGATTATTATGTGCAAAATTGGCGGGTGTGTTTCCTACATTAAAATAGTGTTTATATTTTGGCTGTAGACTGCATTGGGACATACTAAGACGGTGAAAGATGCTTTAAAAGGTGTGAATCTTTCTTAGTTGATCCATTGCATGGTGTAAGGCAAAACGCTTGAACTCTAAGAACGCTTATAAGATTGCCTATAATACGTGCCTGCTAAGAAAGCCCAAACGACAATTATTGATTGGATTTATAGTCAAGGAATGGCTATGTTCTTTTAAGATCGTCAAGTCTTTCTTTCTAAAAGTAACTTTGAAGAAAGCAGTATTAAACATTAGAGATTGAAACTTTCATGTTCTCTGGCATAAAACTAAATATTAAACCGTGCACGTGCACGGTTTAAGTGTACTTCTAAATTGTATTAGTTCTTGAGGCTTTTTGAAAACCTAGCCGTAAAATATTGCCACTGTATTATATATCAGTGGGATAAAATGGTGTAAGGTCCCTTATTATAAACTACCTTCGTCATCTGCAGTGTTGGAAAAGGAGTGTCAGAAACTAGAAGAATCACTCAGAAATTCAAGATGCTTTTACACAAGATCAAGATAAGGACCATTAGGGTCTGTGTCGCCGCCCTGTCTGCATTAAGATAAAAACTGGCCTGGCGCCTAGCACTAGGATGATCCATTCAATATGTGTCATATCAAAGTGGAAGCCTTCAGCAGACATGGAAAAAATGCTGGCCTGCATAAATTTTAACAGGGCCTTGCTGCACTCTTAATTTTTTTTTGCTTTGGCTTTGTTCTGCAACAAAGCTTACAACCTAATAATCTGTTCATATGTATAGCCTTGATTTATGGGATAATGAGCTAAAAGAATTCTCTTTATACTGGGGTTTTAACTCATAACACTTAATATTTATTATTAATGTTGTGCCCAAAAATGCTTACAGGTTTAAGTTTCACATCTGTATGTTATTCCAGAATCCTTGTTTATAGATTAGAAGATGATTAGGGCTCTTGGGACACTGAACTTTACATTTCATGCCAGGAAGTCCATTACTATTTGCAATAGTTCTTTAACAATGTGGCAGTAAAAATGTAATCAGTTTTGTTTGCATACTTGTTTGTAGTTTTTTTTATATGTGGTTTTAGCCTGAAAGTGTTCCAGTAATCTAGTTTAGACTTTAAAGTCTGGCACCTGTGTAGTCTTGTGCTAACCAAGCTGCAAATGATGTGTAGTATTAATACTGATGTCATTTTACTTTCACTGGTGCAAAGAGGTAGGGCAGTAAATATATAATGACTACTTGAAAAGCACAAAAATATCTGAGACAGAATTTTAATAATTGATAATTAGAGGTCAATTATTGGCAGAGCTACCAAACATCTAAGGATCTTTGGTGAATCAGGAATATTGAATGTTCACAGCACCTGAATTTACAACCCTTATAATACTTTCCAATGTGATGCTGTCAACTACTTTCAGTTGAATTTAAAATCCGATAGGAACATCTATGTGCCATACCAATTTATACTTGGAATTATTTTTCGGGACCTAAATCCTGTCTTCCTCATCCTCCTTCATGCTTTGTTTTTACCAATATTCCTGTGGTCCATCCCACTGGCTCCTTCAGACCCAGCCCACTTTTCAACTTGATCTGCATCTCAATTCAATTAAGTCCAAATGCCTTAATATTCATACTCAAAGGATATTGATCTCAAGTCTTGGATACTTGTATTCACCAAGCTTCCATATCCTTTTAGGCGAGACTACCTTTTGCTTTCTAATTTTATCCTTAAAGGTAGTAATGTTGATTATTCTAAAGCTGCTATGTTACATGGAATGGGTATAATTATAGCCTGACTTGAATATAGCAGGCTTGAATATAAATGTGGCCTAGGGAAGTTATAATGGGAAAAGTTATGAATTGACTGCAGATGCAAAGATATACAACTTCTCAGGGTTTTCTCTCAGGTGAAAAGACCACAGGAATTTTGGATTTTGTTAGATCACTGTCTCATGCCAAATGAAATGGATCCTGTTTTTTTTTACCTAACATCTAGGTGATTTTATTCTAGATATTTAGTGGTGTGCTAAATATCTAGAAACTTTAAACTAAAATAGACCCAGGTTTATTGTAAGAAAATTTGGATAGAAATCAAAGCAGAATGTAGACTTAAATAAGAACGTGACTAGATGAACTGAAGTAACATTCTGTGTTTGTTAAATTCTTTAGTGCCAATGAGTTCTCCAGATTGCATGCAGATTCTACTCTACTGGATTATGATCAGAGTCAGTAAAATGCATCTTCATAGAAAAAGTGTCTTCAGCATGTGTTTTCTTGCATATGTTGGTCTACATAAATTGGAGCTAATTTGGAATGCTTCATTAACCTTGGACGATCTTTGGATGAGGCAAATCCAGAACAAGGTCTTTTTTGGTGAAGACCAGAAATTAAGTCATGGAGTCAAACAGTACGGAAACAGGCCCTTCAGTCCGACCATACCAACCAAGCGTCCACCTGAGCTAGTCCCATTTGCCAGCATTTGATATGCATTTGAAGATAATGCTGTAGATTGATTTAATACTTTGTGAAACATTTAATATTTTGATTTCTTTTTGTCTAACGTTACATTTTACACAAAAAAATTGTGCTTGATAGAAAATTGAATGAACATTTTGAAAGTGATAATCTGTCAGCATTAGGGAATGTTGACTAACCAAGCAATGGAAGCAAGGAAAATTGATAAGAAAACTATAAAATGTAGAGCGGATCCTCCAAGACTGCCTACTCCGAGACTGAATGCTTGACAAAATTTCAATGATTTGACTTTTCTCTCTGGTTAAAGTCTGTCGGCACTATAAATTGAAGGGCAGGAGAGAACCTAATGTTTTCTCTTTATATGTGACTACATTTGGACTGACAGATTGTACCAAATAACACAGGGCTACACTACTGATGGAGGATGCCTTCACAGTGCAGACCCGACAGTATTCTTATAAGGACTATCTGATGATCTTATCTACCACTAGTTTTATGACAATTTGCAAGAAATACATCTTTGTGAGGTGAAGTGAGCTCATCTGCTGATGTGAGGCCAGTTGACAGCTAAGTCCTTCAGAGCTCTGTGATCTGGGCAGAAGCATGTACTATTAAGCTACTTTTTACAATGAATTTTGAACATCATCCCCCTCCCCTCCCAAAAGAGAGAGACACATCAATTAGATGGCCCCTTAGGACCAAGATGACTTGCACTCCAATTCTGTGGGTTTCTGGATTTTGTGGAGACCCTGTTGATGGTTCCTCTCCAGTGCTTTGATGTGATGTAGGTAGTCCAGGTATGAGAAACAAATAGAAAGGTAGAAATCACTGTTGCCCAGTAGACCATGAGGTTTGTTCCAAGTTTGAGGTTTTGATCTTCAAATGCTGTTCTCAGATAACCAAAGTCTGTATGTAGTACGCTGAAGAATTTCATCATAAATGTATGCCTTTACTTAAAGTGGCCCTCGAGATGTGAGGAGAGGTCCATGTTGTTCAGGGTCACGCTGTGGATCTTTGTTGTCAGAGGGTGGTGTAGTAGGGTGGCAGGATAAGCACACCAACATCCACATCCTCTCCCAGGCCAATGTCCCCAGCACTGAAGCCCTAATTACACTCAGTTGGGCAGGTTATACCATTTGCATGCTGAACACTGGACCCCTGTATTAGAGTCATACAGCACTTAAAGAGGCCCTTTGGCTCACCATATTCATGCCAGCTGTAAGTTATTTATCTATACTAATCCCATTTTCCTGTTGTACGTCTGTAGCCCTCCATGCCATATCTTTTAGGTGCTCATTTAAATACTTAAATATTGTAAGAGTACCTGCCTCCACTGGCCACATCAGGCAGTGCTTTCTAGATTTCAACCACCTTCTGGGTGAAAACCTTCTTCCTAAAATCCTCTTATCCTAGAAATGTGTGCCCTCTGGTAATATACAGTACATCTCTAATGACCAGAGCACTGCTATTCTGAGCCCTATCATGGAAGAAATCAGCTGGACAGTGGAAATGATTCAAGGATATTCTCAAAACCTCCTTGGAATATTGCAGTAACCTCACTAATTCCTGGGAATCCCTGTCCCATTACCATTCAAAGTGGACAAAGAGCATGCAGGATGACTCTGAAAACTTCAAGTCTATAGTTGTGTTGTGAACAAGGCGCATGAGGTTAGAGCTTGGATCGATACTTGGAGTTATGATGTGGTGGCCATTACGGAGACTTGGATGGCTCCGGGGCTGGAATGGTTGATTCAAGTGCCGGGTTTCAGATGTTTCAGGAAGGACAGGGAGGGAGACAAGAGAGGTGGGGGAGTGGCACTGTTGACCAGAGAGAGTGTCACGGCTGCGGAAAAGGTGGATGTTGTGGAGGGATTGTCTACGGAGTCTCTGTGGGTGGAGGTTAGGAACAGGAAGAGGTCGATAACGGTGCTGGGTGTTTTTTATAGGCCGCCCAATAGTGACAGGGTTATTGAGGAGCAGATAGGGAAGCAGATCCTGGAAAGGTGTGAGAATAACAGAGTTGTGGTGATGGGGGATTTTAATTTCCCAAACGTCGATTGGCATTTCCAGACAGTGAGGGGTTTAGATGGGGTGGAGTTTGTTAGATGTGTTCAGGAAGGGTTCTTGACACAGTATGTAGATAGACCTACAAGAGAAGAGGCTGTGCTTGATTTGATGTTGGTTAATGAACCTGGTCAGGTGTCAGATCTCTCAGTGGGTGAACATTTTGGTGATAGTGATCATAATTCTATCTCCTTTACATTAGCACTGGAGAGGGATAGGAACAGACAGGCTAGAAAGGTGTTTACTTGGAGTAAAGGGAATTATGAGGCTCTCAGGCAGGAAATTGGAAGATTAAATTGGGAACAGATGTTCTCTGGGAAAAGTACGGAAGATATGTGGCAAATATTCAGGGGATATTTGTGTGGAGCTCTGCATAGACATGTTCCGATGAGACAGGGGAGTCATGATAGGATACAGGGACCATGGTGTACGAAGGCTATAATAAATCTAGTCAAAAGGAAAAGAAAAGCATACAAAGGGTACAGAGCACTAGGTAATGTTAGAGATCTGGAGGAGTACAAGGCTAAAAGGAAGGAACTTAAGAAAGAGATTAGGAGAGCCAGAAGGGGACATGAGAAGGCCTTGGCGGGCAGGATTAAGGAAAACCCCAAGGCGTTCTACAAGTATGTGAAGATTAAGAGGATGAAATGCGAAAGAATAGGGCCGATCAAGTGCAGCAGTGGGAAAGTGTGTATGGATCCGGAAGAAATAGCGGGGGTACTTAATGAATACTTTACATCAGTATTCACCATGGAAAAAGATCTGGGGGATTGTAGTGGGGACTTGCAGCAGCCTGAAAAGCTTGAGCATGTAGATATTAGAAAAGAGGTGGTGCTGAAACTTTTGGAAAGCATCAAGTTAGATAAGTCGCCAGGACTGGATGAGATGTACCCCAGGTTGCTGTGGGAGGCGAGGGAGGAGATTTCGGAGCCTCTGACAATGATCTTTGTGTCGTCCATGGAGACGGGAGAGGTTCCAGAAGATTGGAGGGTTGCGGATGTTGTTCCCTTATTCAAGAAGGGGAGTAGGGATAGTCCAGGAAATTATAGACCGGTGAGTCTTACCTCAGTGGTTGGTAAGCTGATGGAGAAGATCCTGAGAGGCAGGATTTATGAACATTTGGAGAGGTATAATACGATTAGGAATAGTCAGCATGGCTTTGTTAAGGGCAGTTCCTGCCTTACGAGCCTGATTGAATTTTTTGAGGATGTGACTAAGCACATCGATGAAGGGAGAGTAGTAGATGTAGTGTACATGGATTTCAGCAAGGCGTTTGATAAGGTACCCCATGCGAGGCTTATGGAGAAGGTGAGGAGACATGGGATCCAAGGGGACATTGCAGTGTGGATCCAGAAATGGCTGGCCCACAGAAGGCAAAGAGTGGTTGTTGAAGGGTCATATTCTGAGTGGAGGTCGGTGACCAGTGGTGTACCTCAGGGATCTGTACTGGGACCCTTACTCTTTGTGATTTTTATAAACAACCTGGATGAGGAAGTGGAGGAGTGGGTTAGTAAGTTTGCGGATGACACGAAAGTTGGGGGTGTTGTGGATAGTTTGGAGGGCTGTCAGAGGTTACAGAGGGACATAGATAGGATGCAGAGTTGGGCTGAGAAGTGGCAGATGCAGTTCAACCCAGATAAGTGTGAAGTGGTTCATTTTGGTAGGTCAAATATGTTGGCGGAATATAGTATTAATGGTAGGACTCTTGGCAGTGTGGAGGATCAGAGGGATCTTGGGGTCCGAGTCCATAGGACGCTCAAAGCTGCTGCGCAGGTTGACTCTGTGGTTAAGAAGGCATATGGTGTATTGTCCTTCATCAATCAGGGAATTGAATTTAGGAGCCGTGAGGTATTGTTGCAGCTATGTAGGTCCCTGGTCAGACCCCACTTGGAGTATTGTGCTCAGTTCTGGTTGCCTCACTACAGGAAAGATGTGGAAGCCATAGAGAGGGTGCAGAGGAGATTTACAGGGATGCTGCCTGGAATGCAGAGCATGCCTTATGAAAGCAGGTTGAGGGTACTCGGCTTTTTCTCCTTGGAGAGACAGAGGATGGGGGGGACCTGATAAAGGTGTATAAGATGATGAGAGGTATTGATAGGGTAGATGGTCAGAGGCTTTTCCCCAGGGCTGAATTGGTGGCCACTAGAGGACATAGGTTTAAGGTGCTGGGGAGTAGATATAGAGGAGATGTCAGGGGTAAGTTTTTTACTCAGAGAATGGTGAGTGTGTGGAATGGGCTGCCAGAAACGGTGGTGGAGGTTGATACGATAGGGTCTTTCAAGAGACTGTTAGATAGGTACATGGAGCTGAGTAAAATAGAGGGCTATGGGTAAGCCTAGTAATTTCTAGGGTAGGGACATGTTCGGCACAGCTTTGTGGGCCGAAGGGCCTGAATTGTGCTGTAGTTTTTCTATATTCTATACATTAAGAGCACACAGAAGCCCTGCATGAATGGCGGAAAGAACTCACCAAACTACCCACCCACCTGCATCGTCAGCATCTTCTACCCCACCCGTGGTAAAATCTGGAAGTCCTACATTGGCATCAGTCATCTCAGGAGTCATGGAACCATAGTGGAAGCAAGTTATCCTTGTTCCAAAGGCCCACTTATGAAGATATGTCGGAGGCCTCAATGTGAGAATTAGCAATATATTAACTCTCAAACCAAAACAGTTTGGGTGAATGTAATTGCTAAGCCAAGATGTTGAAAGGTTATTGGCTAAGACACATCATTTCTACTTTTCTCCCCAGCCTCTACTGATAGCATAGACTTCTCAAGGAGGAAAATAGCTCTTGTGGCATCATTTATGTGCAACACTTATTATTGAGATTTGCATATAATTAATAGTAACTTGATACTGTAGTTTCTGATATGAATTTTTTTTGAAATGTCTGTGGATATAAAGTTTTATCACTTGCAAATGAAGTTTGGCAATTTTCTGAAAGGTAGGCTTTTGATCTCTATTTTTGATTTACACATTAACTACTGTACAATGGTTGTAATTTACTAACTGTTCATAAATGTAAGCAGACAGCTACTTGGTCTGAGGGAAATTTTATTGGAAGCAGACAGCCAGTAAAATTCGTCTTCAAATTTCTTGGAACAAAATTAATCTGGGTGTGAAAGTGATGAATAAATTAAGATATTGAAAGAGAATCAGAAGTTTATAATGGAAGTTCAAATAACAGAGATTAAACTGACTGCATTAAAGAGCAGAATAAATTTTTTAAAATGCAAATCATCCTCCCGAAAATTTCAAAAAATAGATTAGGTTTTAATCAGTAGTAACATTTGAAACATCTGGAAGTTGAGCAAGTGGAGCCTTCCATCAAATCTGATGCTGTTTGATTTCCTCCTGGATGAGATTTCTGTGTTATATGTAAAAGACAATTGAATGAAAAGACCATGAGCAGTGCAATCTAAAATATCCTTTCTTTTATTTCACTTACTCCATAAAAGTACACTCATATCATTTAAATTTATTGTATCATAGGAATTTTATCAAAAGGAATTGTAGGGTTTATTTGCCAAGATATATTAAAATGCAGGTATTTACTGAAAGTTAATTAGATTCTTACAAATTTTATGCTTTAATTAAATATCTGTTCTATTTTTGATGTGCTGATCAGTCTATCCTGGGTCTTGGGTTTCTGTGCCTTTGCTTTAGAAATGGACACTAAAGTATGTCAATCGGATATGCAGCAAAATGGTGACAATTATATTCTGATAAATAATTTAAGTTATTGACATCAGGGAACACATGTAAAACATCCTGAAGGCTTAAAAACATAAAGTCTTTCCCATTCTCCCTCCGAATATGTGCAATGGAAGGATACCACTATTAAAGTTAAAACAGACTTATGCAAATACAGAAGAAGTTTACTTTACTGAGCCAGAGGCTTCATCACTTATTTTCCAGGCTGCTACTGTTGTCTGGGTTGTGTTTTTGGTGGCTTCAATTTAAACCAATAATTCAGATCAGGGAGAGACATTGATGAACTTGTCCTCATCACAGAATGCTTATGCTTGTCCCAGACAGACAAGCCAAGAGGGTATTTTGAAGTTTTGATACTCTGCAGTCTGTTGCTTTTACAAGGAGTTATTAATTTTACAACTGTTTACGACTGGAATTTAGTTAGTGCACAGTGTATAATTTATTTTTCTTAAAGGTTCGTGGGCTGAGTTTCAGAAAAAAAAAATGTTAAAGTGCACTGCATTTCTATGGGGGTGTAACTTTTTGACCTGGTCTTCATCTACTGTTTGGACGCTGTAAACTGGAGTACTAAACTCATATGACCGTGTGATATGAACTTTAGTATCATGTGTTCTTAATATGCTGTCTAATACTACTCAGAGGAAAAGTGCTAGAACCTGCATGTAAGCATCAAACAAAGAGTTGTTATTGCCTACAACATTGAATTTTTAAAAAAAATTATTTTGTCAACTTTGTATTGAAGATGAAAGTCACACATAGAAAGCAAATTGAAGCATCCCATGGAATCTAGATGCAGGGTAATAGTCAGTCTGCAATTACTGGATTGAGTACTACCACTTGACTGCATTGGCTACTAGAAAATTATATTTATTTCATTGCTACAAAAAGGTTGAGAAAGAAGTTCATTTTGCAAATTTAGAATTTATAATATTCCACTAAGAGCATGCCTTAAAGAGAATTGGAAACGAGTCAGGATCCATTATTTCCCATATTGTAAGTGCTCCATCTCCATCAGATGAAAACAAAAACATTTCTCAAAAAGGTGTACGGAAAAATACATGCCTTGTACTTGTCCTTTTCTTCTGAATAAAAAAAAACTCAAGAAAATAGTTGAGCTGCCATTGCCAAATAGTTAATGATTTTTTTTCGTAAATTTATGTTTATGTAGCACTTTATAACATATATTAACACTCTGGGGTTATTACTCATCAAAACTGTAAAAATGTAAATGTTAACTGGTAACCTAGAACTGAAAGCCTCATTCTTTGCCTAAGGTGTTAAGTATTGTTGGATGCAGAATGACTGAAGTGGGAAATATATAATTACTTCAATTATAAAGCTAAAGATTTAGAATGTTAATGTGTATATTCACAAAGTTTTGATAAGTTTGGACATTTGTCACTTTTAGGATTGCTGTCCCTCGATTTTGAAGGTGGTAGCCAAACTTTTACAAACCGAGGTGAAAGTTACTTCAGAATCAGAATCAGGTTTATTATCACTGACATATGCCATGAAATTTGTTGTTTTGCGGCAGCAGTACAGTGCATGACATAAAGACTAAAATAACTATAAGTTACAAAAATAAATAAATAGTGCAGAAGGGGAAATAGTGAGGTAGTGTTCATTGACCGTTCAGAAATCTGATGGCAGAGGGTGAGAAGCTGTTCCTAAAACGTTGAATGTGGGTCTTCAGGCTCCTGTACTACTTTCTTTTTCAATCTTTTTATTAAATTTCAAATTAATACACATAGCAATAGTGATTATACACATGGTGCGAAGAGATCGGGATTACAATAATAACAGTTGACATATACAAACACAGGGAGTAAAATATATAATCTGAACTTCCCAATTTCTTACTAAGTGAACATGATACAAAAAAATTTGAAAAGAAATTTGATTATATGAAAAGAGAACCCCAAAATTAAAAAAAAATAAACAAAAGCAAACCATAAACTTCAAAAAAAAGCTGGACTATTATTTCTTCGGTTAAAAAAAACATTATTATGTCGTTAGCTCCGCTCCTCTATATTCAAATAAAAGGTTATTGAAAGGGATTCGAAAAAGGTCTGCTTACATCATATGGAAATACTGAATAAGTGGACTCCAAATTTCCTCAAATTTAAGCGAAGGATCAATAGTACCACTCCTAAGTTTTTCTAAGTTTAAACATGTTATAGTTTGAGAAAACCATTGAAATGTGGTGGGAGGTATAGCATCCTTCCATTTAAATAGAATGGATCTCTTGGCCTTTAATGTAACAGATGCAATCATACAACAAGCTGAAGCGGATAGATGGCCGGAATAGGCTTCTGTACCTCCAGGGCAGGCACAGTAGTGTAGCGGTTAGCGTAACGCTTTACAGCACCAGTGACCCAGGTTCAATTCCGGCCACTGTCTGTAAGGAGTTTACACGTTCTCCCCGTGTCTGCGTGGGTTTCCTCCGGGTGCTCCGGTTTCCTCCCACATTCCAAAAGACGTACAGGTTAGGAAGTTGTGGGCATGCTATGTTGGTGCCGGAAGCGTGGTGACACTTGCGGGCAGCCCTCAGTTAACTACGCAAAAGATGCATTTCACTGTGTGTTTTGATGTACATGTGACTAATAAAGATATCTTATTCTCCCTGATGGTAGTAACGAGAAGAGGGCATATCCTGGATGGTGAGGGTCCTTAATGATAGATGCTGCTTTCTGAGGCACCGCCTCTTGAAGATGTCCTCGATGGTGGGGAGGGTTGTGCCCATGATGGAGCTGGCAGAGTCTACAACCCTCTGCATCCTCTTTCGATCCTGCACGTTGGAGCCTCTATAACATCAAATTAAAAATTAATAAATTAGTAAACTTCAAATTATCCAGGTTAATCAATGGCTCTTCCATTGCCCATAAATCATTGACTGTCTGTCTCTGGGCAGCACTGTTAGTTCCAGCTGCCCCCTGGTACAGACTTCTGCTAGGAACCTGATTGCCAGAACTTTGACATAGCGGCCTTCACAGTATAGATGGTCTACTGCACCTACAGACTTTGATGGCAGTGAGGCATTGGCCCAAGCTCTCCAACTGTCAGAACTATTTTTTCTGACTGTTTGTGATACCTTATTCTCTGATGGGGCCTCTGACAGATAAATAATGAAAACTGTCAGAGTCGGTAACAAAAATACTTGTGATACCAAAGCTTTTTGCATAGAATTATGCCATTTGTTTGCTGTTCAGACACTGTCAAGCACACTTGCAGTTGTTTGTACTAGTGCAAATGGTTCTGAACAAAACTACTAATTAAAGTTAGCATCATCTTGCTTATTGCTCTACTATCTTCATTTAACACGATTACTTTAATTTTACTTAAGTTTCACATTTTAAGATGATTTATAATGGTAATTAAATATATATTTGAAGGTCTCTGTTTGTGTTTGAAAAGTTCCCTGATTAGTTTCTGAACCATACTGACCAAGTAAGTCTGAAATTTGACTGTTGACATTGGTATGGGGGCCCTGGGAATGGCCTGAGTTTGGGGTGGGGGTGGAAACATATCATGAATTCTCAGTCTTGATTGTTCTGCTGATTGACATGCACTGACGGTGGTAATAGAACTGGGCTCTGATACAAGGTGGAATAGCTTCTTGCACCCATTATCAAGGCTGAACTATCCCCATGTGAGTGAAGTCTTCTGGGGAAATAGGGAGTTTTTGAGACCAGTTCCCTAGAGTCACTGCCTTCAGGAGGCAAGCATATTAAATTATTAAAGCATGCACTCATAAATTCTAATACAATGTATTAGGTGATAAAGAGTTTAATGTGTAATGAATATGCTTGTCTGGTATTTGGAATGCACAATTAAGACTGGAAAAGCTTTATGCTGAAGCATTTTTTGTTTGTCCTGTATCAAATGGAAGTGCTTGTCTGTTGAGCAGGTTTTAAACAACCAGAATTAAAACTGACATTCTATAATCCCTCAAGAAACACAAACAGAGACTACAGACTGTGAATGAATCAGGGTTCAGAACCTTGGTTTTAAACGGTAATTACATTGTTGATTCTCTGAAGGTCAATGGATACATATGTAAATTCAAGCTCTTGCTCATCACTCTAAGGTGTAGGTTCAAGTGCTGGCAAAGGTATGTGAGTTTACAAGCTGATTACATTTTAAATAACTGAACTATCAAGGGCATTTTTGTTTGAGGAGAAGGTCAGATTGTAAATTGTTTAAAAGCATTGATGGGTATGCTAGTTCTGAAGTAGATGTGGTTTCAGTGTCTAGCAGATGTCAAAAGCAAATCAGGTATGAGGAAACCTAGTTTTAAATCAAATAAAACACATACAGTATAATTGCAAACAATGTCATGTTTTTCATGTCTCTACTTTTATACTATCAATATCACGTGAGGGTTCCCATGCAATATGCCCATCAAAAACTACGAAAAAATGTTAATGTTTCTTTTGTTTTATAGCAGTTTATGTGTGGTAGTACACTTTATTGTCAGTTTTGATTCAGAGCTGAGACAGTCTACTTGTAAATGCTGTCTCCTGCCATCCAGTAAGTACTTTGCTATTGTTTTTGTACATGCTTGAATTTTAGCAAGTTGAAACACTGGAACTCTGAAATAAAAACAGAAAATGCTGGAAATACTCAGCAGATTAGGCAGCATTTTTGGAAAGAGAAAAATAACATTTTGGGTTGAAGATCCTTTATCAGAACTGAAGAGTAGTGAAAACAGGTTAGTTTTAAGTTACAGAGCGGGTGGTGGAGAGATGGATAGGGAATATCTCTTCTAGAGTGAGGCCAGGTTTGCAATGAGGATAGATTGTAGAGGTCATCTGACGATGGTAATGGGGGCAGTTAGAAAGAGGAAATTAAAAAAAAAAGCTATGAAATCAGGGTATTTAGAGATTGAATGTAAAGATAAGAATATAAAAGTCATGAAATGTAGAACAGTGGGACAATGGGGAGAAAAAAATGAACAAGTATTACAGATGGATGACTTACGGTAGAAAAGGGCAGTTCTGATACGGACAGAGTTACCTGAAAGCAAGTAACCTGAAGTTATACTGGGTCTGGATGGTTGCAGTGTGCCTAGATGGAAGATGAGGTGTTGTTCTTTAAGTTTACATTGGGTCTCATTATAACATTGGGCGTGGCTACAGATAGTGGTGAGAGTGGGGTGGGATTAAAATGGCTGGCGACAGGGAGTTAATAGATATCTCCATGGACTATTCACAGGTGCTCTGCCAAACGGCCATCCAATCTGCATTTGGTTTCTCCAGTGTAGAGAAGGCACAATATGTACACCAAATGCAGTATGCTGTTTGGGTCCCCAGATGGTGGGAACAGTAAAAGGACAGGTGTTGCCTGGAAAATTGCTGAGAAAAGGGGAATAGTTGGTGGGAATGGAAGAGCAGACCAAAGAGTCTAGAAGGAATAGTCCCTTAGATGTATTGAAAGAGTCAGAGATGGACTATGTGAAGGTGAGAGCAGGAATGATGAAATTTTCAAGTTCTGTGTGAGTACAGTGAGCTGTATCCTAGAAATGATGTCCAGGTTAGTGACTGGAAGCAGTTTATTTAATTCAAAGCAACCTAAGGGAAACTGATTGCCAAAATTGAATTTGTCTTCAATTGGCCAATGGTTGTTTCTATCTAGGCTTATTTATAAAAAGATGTGTTGAGCATACCGGGGACAATAGTGACTGGTGAATTTGAAGTGCTTAACCTCTGAATTGTAAGGTCTTTGCATTATGAATAAACTTCAAGAAATACATGAATAAGGCAAATATATTTATTGAAAGCTCATCTATGTATATTCATTAAGCCCGGGCCCACCTTTTGTGTGAAAAAAATCTCGAAATTGTTTCTGAAGAATTTTTATTATTTCACTTTCCCTTTCCCAACAGAGTTATTATACTGGAGACATAAGATACTAATTATTATATGATTTTTTAATTTATTGTTCTACCTCCTTCCCTCTTAAGCTGTTCCTTACATTCTACCTTTGTCCAAACTTTTGGTCAGCTGTTCTAAGTGGCACGGAGTAAAATCTTGTTTGATGCTTAAGCTTTGGAATGGTTTGCTATGTAAAAGGTGTATTACTGTGTTGGAACTATAGTTTGTTAAGTGCACATTGTTGTTGTTGCATTAAGGTGTTTTTCATAATCTAAGATCAAGAGTATTGAACATTACGTGCCAGAGATAACTGGAAAAAAATGGCAGATGAGTTCTCAAGATAGCTTCATGTCCTATGAAATGCAAATATATCTAATGATGGAGCTCTGTAGCTTTATGTTACAAGATGCTGAACAAAAACTTTATTGTCTCTGCACTGCAGATTATTGAATGAATGACAATAATCTTCCTCATGCCAACAATCACATGTAGCTTCAAAATTATGTGATTAGCATGTCCCTTCTTTAAGATTGTGATCAGAGCAGATCATAAAGGCTCCTTATACTCTTAGCACAAAGTGGGGACTTGGATGAAACATGAGTTGAGCCTTAGCATTTTTCTGAGTTAGGTGAGGATGTCTGCATGGAATCTTGCAATGATACTTCACAAATCATTCCTCTTACTGGTGGAAACCCGCCTGTATAGAAAGGGGCTCTAATAATTAGATTTATTAAAGCAAGTAACTGAAGGGATAATAAAACTATTTGCTGTAAAAATACTAACCGTACAGGATTGCAGACAGAGTAATCTAAATAATCTGACAATTTGAAAATAAATTACTGGAAACGTAACAGTAGAATTGCGAATAACATTTTGATTAGTGCTGCACCTTGTTCCGAAATGCACTTTAATCTGATTTGGATGGTTGGATAGATAATTCATTGTGCAGAGTTGTTCTTCTATTCCTGATGAAAGGATTATAAGGACCATAATTTAGGGTGCTGTGCTGTATAACAAAAGAGGGAAATGTTGATTAGTGTAGAGCAGAGCAAAGCTCAAATTGTTCAGAATTATGACTGAGTTTAAGACAGATAGAATAAAACACCATACTGGCCACTGCAGGTTGTAATTTGACAGTATGGTTGCATTACCAAATGAAAGTCAGAGAATTTTTTTTATGTATAGAATTTGGAGTGTTATGTGCTATTAGAAATCTATAATAGTTTTCAATAAAATGAATAAGTATCTAAAAAAAATTGAATGGATTGGGGAATAGGTCAAAATGGCTCTTTCAAAAAGTTGGTATGTGCTGGGTCTATTGGTCTTGTTGTAAAAGTCTATATTTTTATTAGACAAAAACGCGTTATTACATTATCATTGGTAGACTTCTGTACATTTAAAATATCCGATCTGGTAGTTTGTATACTGTTTCAGACTCTGGGGGATCTTACCATGTTCTTACGCAAGATTTGAAAACTAAATAAGACATGAATAAATCCTGGTTATAAAAACAGGCTACTTTGAATCTAGGCAGTGAATTTTACAATGTACTTTATTTTTTAAATAATCATGTGACTTACTAACAGATTTTCTATGGCCCTGTTATAGTAAAATTTCATTCGTACCTAATGGTTTGTTAGAACGAGTTCCCTTCGTACTCTCTGCTTTTCTTATGGCCCATTTCCACTTCTTCCCCAAAATCAGTGCAATTCTTAACCACTAAGATATGAGGGAGGGTAAAATTGTAGAACTTTGAAAATAGGGCAAAGTACTATGAAAAGAGACCTGTATGAAAAAGGAGTGCACACAGTGAGAGAGAGAAAATAACCATTTTTATCAAGGAGGCAAGAGCAGGAAGAGAAACCCTATTGTTGTTTACATGAAGTAGGGTGCACCAATGACCTTTTGGTAGCAAGAAAGGCCTTTTTCTTGCAAGTATTTAGCATGACATTGTCCTAGTGCATGATGATTGTTGTTGCCTTTAATTAAAAAGTTCATTTAAACGCCCATTAAAACACTAATACATCATGTAAAACAATAAACCTAAGTAAAATAATAACTTGCCTTCCCAATTTCATAGGCAGGAAGTGATTACAAGAGAAGGTATCTTTATTAGTCACATGTACATTGAAACACACAGTGAAATGCATCTTTCTGCGTAGTGTTCTGGGGACAGCCCGCAGTGTCGCCACGCATCTGGCGCCAACATGGCATGTCCACAAATTCCTAACCTGGACGTCTTTGGAATATGGGAGGAAACCAGAGCACCCTGAGGAAACCCATGCAGATGTGGGTAGAACGTACAAACTCCTTACAGGCAGCGGCCGGAATTGAACCCGGGTTGCTGGCGCTGTAATGGCATTACACTAACTACTACACTACTGCATATTTCCCCCGTTTTAATACCAGGGAATCCCAGCAAGACTAGGTTCTGTCACTGGACAACATAAGACTTAGTTCTTTGGAATGCCTGAACATTGGTGGACCTCTTCAGTACTGCTGGCGCAGCTAGGAAGATTTGGATCGATATATAAACCATTGTCCTGTTTTAGATTTAAAATTCCTGTAAATTCCTCATCACAATTGTGTTATTTACTCCTCTGTATTCCTCCTTCAAGTTCCACAATTGCCATTTCTTCATTATCGATGGGACAAAACGTTGGAAAGCTTCTTTGCAGTAGTGTTAGGAGTACCTTCAATGCAAGCATTGCAGAAGTTCAAGAAAGTGGCTCACTATTGGTTGCTTTAGGGTTCTGAGGAATGGGCAGAAAATAGCGACAGTGATGTCCACATCCTGTGAAAGAATGAAACAAACCATGAAAACCCTATGAAGGATGCTCAATGAGATTTACCATGCTAATGTAATAAAAAAAACATTAAGTTAAAAAGTTACTATTGCTTTACTTCCTTACTCCAAGCTGACTTGCAAAAAGTGCCTTTTTTTAATCCAGACCTTTTAATTCCAGTAACCTTTATTTCTGGCTCCCTTATTGTCTATGATGAGGACAAAAGCAGGAACGAGGCCCAACTTCAGGACACAACAAGTCAATAGATCTGCGATTTTGGTTATTGTGATTTCTGTGATAAGAACAAGGCAAGCTATAAAAGAGGTTACTGAAATATACAGTATGGCTTAAAGCCATTCTGCAGAGCATGACAACAAAAATATAGATGAATAAAAGCAAATGAAAATAAATCATATAGGTTTAAGAATTGTATGTAAGGGCTTTCCCAGATTTAAATTATTGTGGGTGCACTAATAAAACAAAGTTTCATTTGATGAATATCTTGTAGTCCTGTAGAGTATTGAAATTAACTTAGGATAAAAGAAGCAGAATGCTTTGCATTGAGCTGGATTTCCATATGGTCAACAATGTTGGCTTATCACAACAGGTTACTAAAGTGGATGTGTTGATATTGCCACTATTCATTGCATTTATAAATGAAGAACAATTGTAAAGGCCAGTTCGTAAACAAACTTCTCCAAGGAAAGCATTACAAAAAGAGCTTAGAAAACAGGGAATTAACTCCATTTTTGATTTCCTGCATGTTTATTTTAAGATAAAACTTTGTGTAATTGTTTGATGTCTTTCATCTACATTGTATGACAAAATGCATTTCAAATATTACAACTTTTTCCTAAGCTACATCTACATCAATAACACCTGATGTTGCTGTAGCTTTTTCTACTTTGGTTCATTTGAAATATGTTTTGAAATGTCCAAATTAAACTACTATAAATCTCAAGCTTTTTTTATAAAGTATGGATTTCAAAATTTGTTATTTAAATAAGGTTCCTTTTAATAGTATACTTAAATCAAAAGAACTTCATGGTTAATTTAAATAAATGGACTGCCTTCACTTCTAACAATTTGTAATTTTTATGTTCCATAATATAGGACTGACAGACACAGACTTAATGAAAGAGTGAAAAAATGTGATACCTAAATTTCAGCATTGTTACCAAATAACAATTTGTTCACCAGAAGATATGTTAAAGATAGTTTTGACCAGTTTAGAATCACAATATATAAAAATTCTGCCAATCATATTCATCCAGAATAGAAACTAACTGTTTCTGGAAGGAATGTAAGGTTTTTACTGCCACTTCCCTACCAGGAATACAGTACCAAGTGTTGACTAATTTCTATGAAGGGATCCTTACAAACATCTACTGTAAACAGACTTTTCACTATCTTTAAGCCTGTAGCTCTTCCATTTGGTTAACTTTGATTATGGGTTCTTACTTTTTGCACTGAAAGGTTTTCAATTTTGGCATTTTGTGAATGAGAGTGTGAATGAAGTATGTGCTGTGCACTACCTACTTTTTTTTAATATAATTAATTGTTTTTTTTAAATGTTTAATACTTCAACTTCTTTCCTCGTTTTGTACATCATTCTCCCTGCATCTGTTCACTTTACTGTCTGGATCCTCTTAAATGACATATTCGGAAGTGCATAAACTTATCTTGATTCACCCTTTGATTTTTTTTACCCCTTCCTTCTGGAAAAATTGCTTATTGCTGTCATCTCCTTCAAAAATTGGCCCATCTCAAGTCTGGCTGGTGGTGGATACAACTGAGGTGTATGTTAGTTCTATCTATGCAAATTATGACATTTCAGTAAGCACACCAGGTATTGCCTGAAACTCTTATAATGTAATGTTGCAGATAAGCCTTAAAGCTTGTTGCATTGAGTTCCTGCCAAAAATTGTTACACAGATGAATCGAAGTACAGTAGACAGTGTTGCTACTACTAGTCAAAATGATGGATCCAGCAGCATGTTGATGCTGTGATTTCATATTAAATCTAATGCAGATAAATCCCAGTAGGGATGCAAGTTTTTTGATGAGAGATGCCATGCTTGGAGGTTAAAATGTATTTGTCAAAAAGACCTGTATTTAGACCACAGGTAAATGTTTATCCCAATTTGATTGGGGCTGCTTTGTGGAGCTGGACTTTGATACCCTTTCAAGAATTATTTTCAAGTGAGAAGTGCTATAGAGACTATGCTTGTCAACTGAAGAAGGAACGATAAAATAATGCACATAACAAGGATGATGGTGAGCCTTGGAGAGATCATTTTCTTAAAGTGACAGCATTATCAGTATTGTAATCTTTTTATTGTCCATTTCACAAATTATTTGGAAAGAAAATTATTTTTGGACAAGTAACAGGATGGGAGTTCATCTCCACAAAGCTCTGTGTGGATACTCTTCCAAAGAACAGATACATCCCCTACAGGTAGATTGGTGAGGATGAGATCAAGTAGGGATTACAAAGACTATTGAATGCAGTTGGTGGTAGAATACTGAACCTGAGTTTTGATCACAAACTTGTAAAACAATAGATGTTAAATATGTGAAAATTCAAGGGTTTGCTGTGCTTAGGTCTATTACCAATATTTTTCTGGAACTTGCTTCTGCAACCCTTTCTTCTAGTTGAATTTTTGATTATAACAATTTGCTGCATAAAAAAAAAAGAAATTTTTCTCAACTCCCCTCTCATTTCTCTTCCCAGTTATCTTAAATGTATGATCACCTGCTCGCCCACTAGTAGTTTCTTCTTTCTGTGATTGATGTGAATTCAGTCATAACTGTTGCCATATACAATTTTTGTGTGAAATATTAAACAGCATATTTTTCATTATGGGCACATCTTAGTAAAATTTAAAATAATCTTTAATGAAAGATAGGCCCGTCTACTTGGAACTGAAGGGATCTGAACAAGATTTCTGATGGTCTTTGGAGCACAAGACATAACCAGTTGTTTGTTTTGAATGCGTAATTTGATCTTGTCTGTTAGGAACAAATTTAAGGTTCTGCCATGTCTATTTGGGGTCAAGGGCTGGGAGTACAAGAGAATGCACTCCTGGACTAGCAATAGGGAAGAGCTTGTTTCATCTTCCCATCTGGATCTGGAATTGAAAATGTAAAATCACATAAGAGATATAAAGGAGGCTGTACCCCAGATGCTGCGTCAGTAGTCTCAATATTGAAAGACTGAAAAAACACATCTAAATGAGTGTCCAAATGGTGTATTATCCTACTTCATATGTAAATGGAGATACGTTATTACATCCCCAGGTTGCTGCTGTTTTATCAATAGAGATTGGTCGGTGCAATAGAGATTAATAGAGATTGCTCTGGGACATAGGGGGTGTGAGATTTGCTTACATGATTGACTTGATGCCAATAAATTTAAGGAGGTATTATTACTAAATCTGATTCATAGCAGTTAACTTAATTGCTCAATTACAAGTACAATTTAAAAGTCATTAAAACGTGCAAGCTTCCTGCAATCTTCCAAGCCTATTCATTTCAGTTAAATCCACTGTTGTGGAGTCTGGTCTCTTAAAGCCCAACCAGGCCACTTATTTTCACATATAAACCATTGCTTATCTCCATCTTCTACCACATTTTGCTAAGGTCTTGTTTATTTTTTTCCAATCTGAATGCCACTTTACATCCCATTCATAACTGATGTCTTCAAATGTATTGAGCAAAATCTTATCCTCATTTACAGATGCTTTTATGACCACACTGTAGTCTATTTCAGCAAATTCCTCCAGCCTAAATGCTTTTGAATATGATATTGTGTGTAGTCTGATTCAGTTCATGTGGTACATCACTTGGGGATTCTGGTTTAGCACTCTGAAATTATCTTGCTTAACTCTGATTAATCTTTTAGTCATTTCTATTTGATGTCTGATATGCCCCTTTCAGTGTTTCGACACTTCATATGTTTGATTATTATCTCCTGTCCTTGGAATTGTATGTCTTCTCATAAGAAGCTTGAATCTATTCAGTCTATATATACTGGAGCAAATGGTATTATTGAGGGATTTCTCATTAAAGCAAGAATTAATATAGATAATTCTGCAATAGGCATTAAGTGGCAGACTCCAAAATACTTTGTCATTATTGAATTTACTTGACACACTGCATGAGAAGTCAAATTTCAAATCAGTGGGTAGAAATTTGTCTGTTTGCTACCGATGAATAAATTATCAGCCATCTGTTGTGCTCTTTTATTGATATTTGGTTTCAATTAAATGATCAGAGACAAATTTCAGCCCTAATGTCTCCATATATTAGACACAGAATACCCAGCATTTGTAGTGTTATGATTGAACTTTGTCAAAAGTGGTTATGCTCCTCTCATATTGGGAAGTTGACCATTCTGTTGTTTCTTCTGTACTGCAGCACATATTCCAGATTGTGAGGTCATGCACTTCAGCAAGAGGAATCCAAAGATGGATTATTGTCTCTGATATCCCCCCTGTACTTTCTTCCAATCACCTTAAAATTATGCCCCCTTGTTTTAGCCATTTCCGCCGTGAGAAAAAGTCTCTGGCTGTCCACACAATCTATGCCTCTTATCATCATGTACACCTCTATCAGGTCACCTCTCATCTTCCATCACTCCAAAGAGAAAAGCCCTAGCGCACTCAACCTATCCTCATAAGACATGCTCTCCAATCCAGGTGGCAGCCTGGTAAATCTCCTTTGCACCCTCTTCTAAAGCTTCCACATGCTTCCTATATTGAGGCAACCAGAACTGAACACAATATTCTAAGTGTGATCTAACCAGGGTTTCTAGAGCTGCAACATTACCTCGCGGCTCTTGAGCTCATCCCCCGACCATTGAAGACCAATACGCCATATGCCTTCTTAACAACCCTATAAATTTGCAAGGCAACTTTGAGGAATCTATGGACTTAGACACCAAGATCCCTCTGTTCCTCCACATTGCTAAGAATCCTGCCATTAACCCTATATTCTGCCTTCAAATTTGACCTTCCAAAGTGAATCACTTCACATTTTTCTGGGTTGAACTCCATCTGCCACTTCCCAGCCCAGCTTTGCATTCTATCAGTGTCCCGTTGTAACCCTCGACAACCTTCTACACTATCAACAACATCACCAACCTTCGTGTCATCTGTAAATTTACTAACCCACTCCTCAACATCCTCATCCAATTCATTTTTAAAAATCACAAAGAACAGGGGTCCCAGAACAGATCCCTGCAGGACACCACTGGTCACTGACCTCCAGGCAGAATATGCTCCATCTACAACCATCCTCTGCCTCCTATGGGCTAGCCAATTCCAAATCTACACAGCCAAGTTTCCCTGGATCCCATGCCTTCTGAATGAGCCTATCATTGGGGAACCTTATCAAATGCCTTACTAAAGTCCATTTACATCACATCCACTGCTCTACCCTCATCAATATGTTTTGTCACATCCTCAAAGAATTCAATCAGGCTTGTGAGGCATGACCTGCCCCTCACAAAGCCACACTGACCATCCCTAATCAGACTATGCTTCTCCAAATGCTCATAAATCCTGTCCCTAAGAATCTTTTCCAATAATTTGCCCACCACTGAAGTAAGACTCACTGGTCTATAATTCCCAGGGTTATCCCTACCACCCCCCCCCCCCCCCCCAGCTTCTTGAACAAAGGAACAACATTTGCCACCCTCCAATCATCTGGTACTACTCCTGCGTCCAGTGAGGATGCAAAGATCATCGTCAAGGGCTCAGAAATCTCTTCTCTCGCTTCCCATAGTATCCTAGGAGGTATTCCATCCGGCCCCGGGGACTTATCGATCCTATGCTTTTCAAATATTCCTCCTTCTTAACATCGACATGCTCTAGCTTATCAGCCTATTTTACGCTGTACTCCCAAACGTCAAGGTCTTTCTCACAGGTGAATACTGAAGCAAAGTATTCATTAAGGACCTCTCCTACCTCCTCTGACTCTAGGCACATGTTTCCTCCTCTATCCCTAATCAGTCCTACCTTTACTCCAGTCCACATATGAGTAGAATGCCTTGGGATTTTCCTTAATCCTATTTGCCATGGTCTTCTCATGCCCCTTGTAGCTCTAAGTCCACTCCTTCCTAGCTACCTTGTAACTTTCTAGAGCCCTGTCTGATCCTCAATTCCTAAACCTTAAGTAAGCTTCTTTCTTTCTCTTCACTAGATATTCCACATCTTGTCAACCATGGTTCCTTCACCCTATCATACTTTTCCTGCCTCAATGGGACAAGCCTATTCAGAAGCCCCTGCAACTGATCTCTAAGCAACCTCCACATTTCCATTGTGCATTTCCCTGAGTTATCTGCTCCCAATTTACACTCCCAAGTTCCTGTCTAATAGCATCATAACTCCCCCTCCCCTGATTAAATACTTTCCCATGCCATCTGCTCCTATCCCTCTCCAAGGCAAGGGTAAAGGTCAGGGAGTTGTGGTCACTGTCTCCAAAATGCTAACCCACCGAGAGATCTGACACCTGACCAGGTTCATTGCCTAGTACCAGATCCATATGGCCTCTCCTCTAGTCAGCCTGTCTACATACTGTGTCAGGAATCCTTCCTGGACACACCTGACAAATTCTGTCTCATCCAAACCTTTTGTACTAAGGAGGTGCCAAACAATATTAGGGAAGTTGAAATCACTCATGATGACAATCCTGTTATTTTTGCTCCTTTCCAAAATCTGCCTCCTGATCTGTTCCTCAGTGTCTCTTTTGCTACTGGGGGAGGTCTATTGGAATACCTCCAATAGAGTGATTTACTCCCTTCCTGTTTCTGACCTCTACCTGACTCAGTAGACGATCCCTCCAGGATGTTTTCTCTTTCTGCGGCTGTGATATTATCCCTGATTAGCAATGCCACTCCCCCACCTCTTTTACCCCCCTCCCTGTCCCTTTTGAAACATTTAAACCCTGGAACATCCAGCAGCCATTCCTGCCCTTGTGACAGCGAAGTCTCTGTAATGGCCACAACATTGTAGTTCCACGTACTGACGCATGCTCTAAGTTCATCACCCTTGTTCCTGATACTACTTGCACTAAAATAGACACACTTCAATCCATCCAACTGACTGCAATTTTGCCCTATAAACTGCCTATCCTTCCTCACAGTCTCTCTACATGCTGCATCAACTTGCACACCAACTGCCCCATCCTCTGACCTATCACTCAGGTTCCCATCCCCCTGCCAAACTAATTTAAACCCTCCTCAATAGCTCTAGGAAACCTGCCCGCAAGGATATTGGCCCCCCTCCAGTTCAGGTGTAAACCGTCTAGATCTAGGTCTGACCAGATCTGAGACATCCCTGACCCTGGCACCTGGGAGACAACGTACCATCTGTGAATCTCTTTCATGTTCACAGGATTTCCTGTCTGTTACCCTAACTACAGAGCCCCCTATCACTATTGCCCTCCTCCCCACTTCCCTTCTGAGCCACAGCGCCAGACTGAGTGCCAGCGACCTGTTCGCTGTGGCTTTCCCCTAGTAGGTTCCCCCCCCGCCCAAACAGTATCCAAAGCTGTATACCTGTTATTGAGGTGAATGTCCATAGGGGTGCTCTGCATTATCTGCCTATTTCCTTCCCCTCTCCTGACAGTCACCCAGCTACTTGCTTCCTGCAACTCGGGTGTGGCTATCTCCCTGTAGCTTTTGTCTATCACCTCCTCATTCTCCCGTATGAGCCGAAGGTCATCCAGCTGCAGCTCCAGTTCCCTGACACTGTCTGTGAGGAGCTGCAGCTGGATGCACCTCCTGCAGATGTAGCTATCAGGGAGACTTGATCTCCCACATCTGGTAGGAAGATCACGCCACTGACCCTGGATCCATTGTCACTACTTTAGCTAGACACTAGAGACTGAGAGTCTGACTTCTCACTCCAAGTCACGACCCTCGCTACCTGGCAAAGAATTGGGTCCTAATACTCACCTCATGGCTCCCTCTTCTCGCACCGACAGTCCTGCTTCTCGTTCCAAGTCACAGACCTTGCTGCCTGGAAAAAGATACACTGTTAGTTGGTATCGTCACTTTACATGAATCACAGGATGTCAGATATTGATGATAATCATCATATTTTACCTTGCTCCTCAGAAAAAGCCATATTATAGTTTCTTTTAAATTGAGGAATGCATGTGTTGCTATGGAGGTGGAAGAGATTAATGATTGATTTAAGGAAATTAAAGTTATTTTCTCTAGATGGTTCCATAGAGATTTGGCATCAAGTTTTATCTGGTCTCATTTTTTAAAATCTGGAAAGTTTTATGGTGGTTTAAAAAGTTAAATTTGATCTTCTATGACCCATTTCCAGCCTATTGGAGGTGCTCCTTGATATTGATATGCTTATTCATGGAGAAAACACAGAAGCAAAAATGAAAGTCTGGAGTGTGGGAAAGGGCTTTCAGATCAGTCTTTGTCCCGGAGGATTATTTTAACTGATCGGAAGATAGGAACATGGCAGAACTATAATTAAATGAAACTATAGGCTCTCAACAACTTGAGTGGAATAAAAATATTACTGCAAGTTTTTTTTTACTGTTAAGTTTGGTTTTGAATCTTTATCTTTGCTTCAGATTTGAAGCTCCACCACCATGGTATGAATTCTGGCAGACCAATCAACAAAACGAAGTAAAAGTTGAATTCTTGTTTTAAGCTGACGTAAATAAAGAGTACACCAGTACATTGAATTACCTAGACTTTTAAATATGGAAGTATGCTATTCAACAGTCTTTGTCGGAATTAACCCTATACAAATAGATATGCAAATAGATCTGATCACATTTCCTTACTCCTTTGACATTTTCTTTATTCCTATATAATCTAATCATAGCTTCTGCCTCAATTGCTGTTACTTAAAGAGATTTCTCTTATACCATGTTCCAAATCTCTTGCATAGAATCCTTTATCTACTGTTTCTTGTTCTTGTTAACCCCTGGGAACAGTCAGGTGCTCCTTGTTGCTCCAGATTTTCATAGTAAAGCATTTTTTAAAAAATCATATGACTCTATAATCTGCATCGTTATAATGAATGAAGGCCCTCTTTTTCAAGTGTTTCTTTATAATTGTATTTCTTCATGCCAGACATCACTCTGGTGAATATCAATTTATATCCTGGAACTCAATATTGAACACAACCCTTTGATCTCAAGATTTTTAACGGGGTTATCATAACCTCTTACTTATTTTCATGTGTTTATCAGCATAGAATTGGCATTGATAATGAGAATTTCCAAAAGATTTTAAAGACTGGCATTCTCTTGGCATGTGCTAAGTCCATCAGCTATATTTTCCATCATTACAATGGTTGGATGATGAAGAATGATACTGACATTCAGGCCCTGCTTGATTGAAAAAGAAAAGGCCACTGCATGTGATGAAACGTCATCTCATGCGGAAGACAGACTTACGCCAGCAACTCAAGACTGAACCCCAAAGGAAGGTCATTGCCATCAAAAATAAGTGATGGCCAGAAAAGGCCAAGGAAATCAAGATTATTCTGAGAAATATGACATGGCGCTTTCTTCCAGCTTTTTATGCCCAAGTTCCCATGGATGATGCTGCATAAGGAAAGTAAAGCCATCAAAACTAGGTGAAAGAAGCACTTTGAAACTCTCCTGAACCATGAGCTAACTGCCACTATGGAATCCATCCCTTAGAGAATCGCATCCCTTTCCCCACCCGCTCATCGTCTTGTCCTTGAAAAAATAAGATGTGTCATCATGCAAGCCAAGGAAAACAAGGCTACAGGGCCAAATTGTATAGCAATTGAAGTCTCCAATTTTGTAGGTAAAGAACTAGCATAAAGCTCACAATTGCTTCAAATCTGGTCCATTGAGTAGATTCCAAAGGACTTGAGAAATGCCAATATTTTAAAGTCTTTGAGAAAGAAGGTAAGTTGGAAAATGGAAATTATCAAGTTATTGACTTGCTCTCTATAGCAGGATAAAAATCCTTACCTATACGCTCATCAAACAATGGCAAATTTTCACCTTCCTAAACAAACACTCTAATCCTAGCTCACCCACAACCATGACCTAGTGGTAGACAGAATAAATGATACAAAGACATGCTGAAAATGTATTTCAAGGAAACTGGTGTAGAGATCACAAGCTGGGAGTAGCATGCAATCAATAGTGCAGCATCCCACGTCAGGCAGTGGCCTACTTCGAAAAGAACCATTATGCTCTTGAAGCTGAAAAGACTGAGAGAAGGAAGGGAATGGAAGGAGAAACCTGCCAGCAGGCTAATGGCTTGTGAGTAAACCTTCTGCAGGCCGTTTGTGGTTCTAGGATTCCCAACTTATCTTGGAATCCATTAGTAAATCTGTGGTGGAGGTTCTCCTCAAATTTGAGTCATTCTGGAGTGTGGAACTCAATATTGAATACAGTACTTTATATCTCAAGATTTTTAATGGAGCCATCATTACAAATCCCTCCCAGGTCACGGCATTCCTGTGAACTGTTCATAACCCAAGCAGTTCGCAAGTCGGAAACGCAGCTGCGATCTGAGTTCCCACACAGCACATGCAGCTCCTCAACAGCTGGTAAATCCATCCCATCAGTCTCCCAAACATTAATTCGTATGTGCGGGCTGTACGTATGTCGGGCATTTGTAAGCTGGAGAAGATCATTTGTCTTTTGTAGTATGTTCTGTGTTAAAGCATGTGATTACATTAACCTATTGATATGGCTTATCAGCCTGACCTAATGTCGAGTTCCATATTATCTGTTCCCCAATTCTCCCTTCCTCTTCCATTTTCCTTAGTTTAGATTAATGCAAAGTTTTCATTCTGCCGTTTTTTTGTCATTGCCTAGAACTTAATATCTCATCTCAAGACTAACTTCACTATCAGTGATTTATTTTTAATCTTGTGCTTGTGGTGTGCGGTTTAATTAAAAAAAATAGTAATATTAACATCTTTTTCTATCAATGGATTTTATTTTCTGTGTCTAGATTTTTCATTACTCTTATAGTCCTTGTAGCCTTGCAACACCACTGCTTTGCTTTGCGGTTATTTTGAACATTGTTCCATCATGTAACAAGTACAAAGTAACCAGATTCGAAAACTAACCATGGTCTGCCATTCTACTGGGATCTTAATGACATTCCAGTAAACTGACTGAATTTGCACAGCCAAAGCTTTATCCTGTCATAACTTCTTGATTTAAGATTCTTGTCAAAGTAGCTTGCACGAAAAAACATTTGAAACAAACACTTCTTAAATCCAAAAATAAAGCATACTAGTTTTAACCTGCCCAGAAAAAAACAAGACATTGCTCAGTTTAAATCAAATGAAACAAAGGATATTCACAGCTCATGTATAACTGGAGAATTTTTATGCTTACAGCAACCATCTCAAATCACCTGGAGAGGTATCAACAACACAATCTCTGCAAAATGCTCTAAGTCTGCTGGCAGGACCACTGAATCAATATCAACATCCTCTCTTAAGCCAACATCCCAGCATAGAGGTTGTAATTACACTCAGCTCTGATAAGCAGGCCATATGCCTTTGGGTTAGGTTAGCTTAAAAATTCAAGCTTGTAGTTAAAATTAACCTTGCAAAGAAACAATTTTAGTTCTTCATTGGGTTGATTTTTTAAAAATAGTGATTGTAGATGACTGTCAAGCACTGTAATTATGCCCACCCATTTTAGCCACCTGAACTGTGCATCTTGTCGGGCCATTTCAGCAGACCATTTAGAGTCAATCACACTGATGGGTCTGGAGTTGCATTCTGGCCAGGAGGTGGTAAAATATATAACTAGAAATGGATTTTTTTTTACAATAATTCAGTGGTTTTATGGTCACTGATGCCAGTTTTTTTTAATTCCAGATATATTTAACGATTTAAATTCTGCAGGTGCCGTTATGGGATTTGAACACATAGTTCTGGATCAGTAATTCAGGCCAGGTGCTGCAATTCTGTCTGTTAAGGATTCATCAGCCCTACTTCTTCATCACCAACCTTGATCTTCCACTTCCTTCCCAACTCCCCTTCTCTTGTTTCTCTCTGCTTCCTAACCCACCAGTCTCCTTCACAAAATCCTCATATGTTTAAAATGCTTCCTAACCTGTATGTTTTTATTTAAACTTGGAAGCCACTTTATTTAGTTTTTTAGTTTTTTTAGTTTTTTAGTTTTTTTAGTTCAAAGAGTTATGGCTAAATCTCCACTTCTTTCTTTAAGATGCATCTTAAAATCTTTTCAATCAAACTTGAAGTCACTATTCTATCTCTCCATGTGTGGTTTGGTGGTTTTTTAAATATACGGTGCTTTTGTGAAGTCTCTTGGGATGTTTCAAGGGTGCTATGTAATACAAGTTGTTGGTTAATTAAAATGATTTGTTTCCCAGTTTCTTGATTGCATAGATATAAACTGCTGTCAGTGCATGAAGCAGTCAGTGCAGATTAAAATCAAAAATTTCTTGGAAGCCACAGAGATGTTCTTCCAGATTAGGAGATTTGATTTTAATGTGTACTGTTTCTGCAGCATATTCCAATACAGTTGGGAAAGGAAATTTGAAATTGAATTATTTAATTAATCTTTGGAAAATAGTTCTATAATGAAGGCAGTAATGCAAAGTTAAAAGTTTTCAGCAAATATTTTAGAAGAGCAGTGGCACAGTGGGAGTTTGGGAAGACAATGGTGTCATCTTTGCATGTCATAAACTTGAAGTTTAGATCAAGAGGAATTTTTCTTACTACTTCTTGCTATCTAAATATGTAAATTATTTGAAGATCTGTGACCTGCTGTTTAGAGGTAGGTTGCAAGATGTAGGCCCTATGATATTGTAACTTTTGCTCCATGGTACAGGACATAAGAACTTTGAAAAGAAGTCTTTAAAAAGAAAATGTAATGAGTGGTTGTCTTGCATTGATGTTGTCTAAAATAAGAGTTCAAAAATGTATGGTTTTAAATATAACCTCTGGGCTGCTGGTATGATAAAGAAGAATTATAGTTGAATATAAAATGAAACTGAGTGACATTAGAATACCTGACAAACTCTGTCCAAACTAGTAATGTTTTAATTTTTAGTGGGTGGTGATTGGAATGTTTTATTTTTGCCTGAGATTCTAAAGGTCAGATTTGAGAGCAAACCGATCCTGATTACAGAAGTAAGGGTTTTAAGTACAAGAAATTATATTTTTAAAAACCTATCTAACCATGTATGTAAATTACATTAAGTGACTTTTAAAATAAGAAATGTGAAATGAATAAAATAACATAAGAAATAGGAGCAGGACTGGACCTTTTGGCTCCTTGAGCTTGCTCTGTCATTCAACAAGATCATGGCTGATTTTTTGTCTCAACACCCAACATTTCCTGCCCTATCCCTTAATTTATTCCAGAAATCTGTTGATCTAAGTTTTGAATGCAATCAACGTCTAAGCCTCTGCAGCCCTCTGGATTTAAAAACTCATCACCCGTCAAGTGAAGAAATTTCTCCTAATTTCAGTCCCAAATCGCCTACCCATTTTGAGATTATGACCTAGTTCAGCCATGGAAACATCCTCCTTGTATGTATTCTGTCATGTCCTCCATAATATTGTATGTTCCTCTACTCTAAAGAACAGAGGCCTAGCCTTCTCAATTTCTCCTTATGGCAGACCTGCCATTCCAGGAATCAGTCTCATAAATCTTGGCTGCACTACCTCTGTGGCAAGTATATCTTTTTTAGGTGGGTGAGATCAAAATTGCACACAGCAGTCCAGGTGTGGTCTCACAAGGTCCTATGTGATGGTGGTAAGATATTTTTATTCTTGTGCTCAAATCCTCTAGCAATTAAGACCATTTTGCATTCTCAACTACCATACCTGGTGTACCTGCATTAGTTTTCAGTGACTTGTGTGCAAAAAAAATGTACAGATCCCTGTGAGCATCAACATTTCTAAATATTTTACCGTTTAAAAAGATAGTCAGTATTTCTATTTTTTTCTGCTGAAGCTAATGACTTCATGAAGGTTGAGATTAGTATAGTGCAAGTTGGCAGGATCAGTTTTCACATAATGTTATTGCATGATGTGATGTGACGGTGCATGTGGTAACAAGGAAAAAACACAAGTTTGACTGTGGATGGAAAATTATTGGCTTGGAATTGAAAGTGTAACATTTATCTTGCATCAGAATCAACCTGAAAGTCTTAAATTGTAAATAACTTTATCACTGGTATTCTTCAAGAATTTGATGGGGTTTGGGCTGGTGTTAAGAAAGGTGGATAATTGAATAGGATATGTAGTCTTTCTCTGATATTATGCCATGTACAGTTGTATTTAAGAACAGTATCCACTAATCTTTTATTGAAAATATATTTAAGTCTATAGTTATATATTCATTGATGCTATTCATGTCTGTTGGCATATTGCAATGAAAGCAGTATTACTGGAACTGTGTTGTGTGATCTATCTAAATTGCTAAACAAGGAGTAATTTTATCTCATTGGCATTAAGTTTGTCTTCATAAAATACCACTTAGCCTAACTAGTGTTCGACTAAAAGCCAGAACAAGTTGAAGGACAGCAAAGTGGAGAGGTGGGTAGAGCAGATACCTCACCACTCCACTGAACCATGTTCAATCCTGACCCCCAGTGCTATCTCCCTGTGACCTGTGCATTTGCCCCTGGGTGCTCTGATTTCCTCCCACATTCGAAAGATCTGTTGGTTGGCAGGTTAATTGGCCACTGTAAATTGCCCCTAATGTGGGTAGATGGTAGGAGAATCAGGTTACAGGGGAAAAGTTGGGAAATGGGATTGATGGGAATGCTCTGAGAGCTGGCATAGACACGGTGGATTGAATGGCCTCCTATGTCATGAAAAATATATGACAAACTAGATTAGTTCACAATGTGCACAGCTAACAAATGATAGTGGAAAACACTTCAGAGTCCTTATTTTTTATGAAAGAAATGTGACATTAATGGAATATTGATCCGATGGCAGTTAACAACTCACAAATTAGCTGAAATACTGTGCTGATATAAACCTTGTAGAAAGTATATACTTCAGCCAGGCTTTGGATGAGGAAGTAAATTACTTCTGAATCATAAGTAAAAATTTATGTAATATCAGTTTAGTAGCAGTAGCAGTGTAGTTAAGTTTTCTCTTGTTAGTCTTAGACCTGAGAATGCTAATTTGGTCATTCTCCATTTCAAGAATTATTAATACATTGATTGTAAGAACATAAGAAAATAGGAGCAAGGGTCAGCCACTTGGCTTCTCAAGCTTGCCCCATTCAATGTGATCGTGACAGATCTGCTCCACACTTCACTTTTGTGCCAATTACCCATAGCCAGCAATTCCCTGACCTTTCAAAAATGTATCTACTTCCTCTTTAAATACCTTCATTGATCTAGCCTCCACAATCCTCCAGGGGAGAGAATCCCAGAGATACACCATCCTGCACAAGGATGTTAAATATTATAGATAGATGCATTTGCCTCAAGGATTTGGGAAATAGTAGTTGCGTTGTTAACAATAGTGATGCTCTCATGTGGAGTAAACATTTCCATTTATTATGTTTTCTAGTTGTCTTAGTGGGTTTGAAATCTACTAATAGTGATGTAGAGGAGAGAGATATAGGATCACTGACAAGGATCTGAATTGAAGCAAATTGCCAGGGTTATGAAAAACATGGCATTTTGATCTCATTAAAGGTGTGGCAAATTTATATATTCCTGTGCCCCTTGTTTTAAACACAAAAGGCTGAATAATCAATGGCTTGCAAGGCAGTGGGCACTTTTTTTTGTTTCTTTTTGACTTTGTGAGATTTTGGAATTTTTTTCCATGACATTCTTTTAAAAATATCAGATGGATCATTGTTGTATTTGAGATCCCACAGCAAAAATGATCTCTTTTATCAATTATTCAGATTTGATTCAGAGTTCACAGAGTGTGGTATAATATCATTTTAATTATACTTTGATCACTGTGGAAATTTTTTTCTGCTGAGGAAAAATTTTAAATTTAACTGCTTCTTTAAGATTGAGAGAAAAGAGTTAAGGACAGGAGAGGGAGCAGAGGAGATTTGCCAGGAGCTTGCCTCGGGTGGAATGTTTCAATTACGAGGAAAGACTGGATAGGCTGGGCTTGTTTTCCTTGGGGTAGAGGAGGCTGAGGGGAGTACCTGAAAGAGGTATGCAGAATTATGAAAGGCATTAGTAGGGTAGATAGTAAGAAAAGTTCTCCATGTAGAAATATCTTAAGACCAGCAGTTATAGGTTTAAGGTGCAGGGAGTAAGGGATTTAGAGGGGATCTCGGGAATTCTTTCACCCAGGGGGTGGTTGCTAGCTGGAACTCACTGACTGAAAAGGTGGTAGATGCAGATATTCTCACAGTATTTAAGAAGCATCTAGATGAGCACTTGAATCACCAAGACAAAGTAGGCAATGGAGCAATGCTGGTTAATGGAATTAATGTAGATAAATATTTGATAGTTAGCATAGTCATGGTGGGCCAAAGGGCCTGTTTCTGTGCTGTATGACTAAAGGAAGAAATAACATCTGGAACTACTTAGTGTACCATTTGTATTAGGGTTATTGGACAAATAAATGGAGGTGAATGAAGTTTTTAAGTGGAAATGAAAATAGATCACTGGCCTGTTGAAATAGTGCTTTTGTTTCCAAGAGTCTCCTGAAATGCTTGGAAAGTATAATGATTAAACTTATATCAAAGTAGAAGTTTTATTCCAATGTATAAATTCTGTTGCTTCAGTCCCAAACGCAGAAGTTGGAAAATATCCTCGCCTGTCATGTTGCCTGATCAACTGGCTTCCTTTAGTGTTTTATTTGAATTAAATAATTCTTACCTATTCCTAAAATTCTGTGTTTGCATTCATCAGTCTTTTTATGACATTACAACTTATATTGAGCTTAAGTATGAAATTCAGGCATTTGGTGGTGATGGTGAGAGGGAGGAGGGTTTAATTTAGATTCAAACAAAGTAGAAAGATGGGGGGGGAGTGGATAAAATAAGATGCTAGGAACACGTATAGAAGTAGAAACAGAAGAAAGGTGATGGAATAGCAGAATGGGCTATAAAGATCATTTAAGTCAGGACTTTGGATGGGGAATGGTATTTAGAGGAAGTGTCACAAAGGCTGTGTGCTATTCCTCTCTCCCTCCATTTTAAGGAATGGCTAGTCTCCCTACGTGCAATGATCTTTAGCTCTGGAGTGGAACTTTCCAAAATCCCTGGTTTAGTGTTTGAAAAGCAAAAAAAAATGTAGATGCTAGAAATCTGAAATAAAAACAGAAAATGCATGAAATATTCAGCGATCAAGCAGCCTTTGTGGATAGAAACACATGGTTAACATTTCAGGTTGGTAACTGTTCATCAGAGCTAGCAAAGTTAGAAGTCAAACATGGTTCAAAGAAACAAGTTTCAAAGAAATAGGAGGAGAGGAGCAAACAAAGTAAATGTCTATCATAGGTGTGAAGACCAAAAGACATAAGTAGTGGTGATACCACCCGAGAGAGAATTGTAAAGGCTTGGTACTTACAGCTGACTGATTTACATGCACTTCCAATTTATTGTACAGCCTTTGTTGTTCACAATGTGGTTTATGCATTAGAGAAACCAAATCCAGGGGTGGCCTTGAGCTTCCAGCTGCCTTTCATTCTATTTCTCCACCCAACTCCTTCTAGACTTTTGCCTTTGGCCTATTACATTCCTCCAACAAAGCCCACCACTAGCTTGAGGAACAGTGCCTCAGCTTCTAACTAAGCACATTATAGCCCTTAGGACTCAATATTGAATTCAACAATTTTGGATATCCAGCTTTTCCAGCTTGTGTAGAAACTGGTCAGTTCTGATGAGATACAGATGCGTTATTAGAACATAGAACATTACAGCACAGTACAGGCCCTTTGGCCCACAATGTTGTGCGACATTTTATCCTGCTCTAATATCTATCTAACCCTTCCCTCCCACATAGCCCTCCATTTCTCTATCGTTCATGTAGCTATCTAAGAGTCTCTTAAATGTCCCTAATGTGGGCATGCTATGTTGGTGCCAGAAATGTGGCGACACTTGCGGGCTGCCGCCAGAACACTCTATGCAAAAAATGCATTTCACTGTGTGTTTCGATGTACATGTGACTAATAAAGATATCTCATCATCTCATCTAATGTATCTGCACCACAACCTCTGCAGGCAGTGCGTTTCACGCACCCACCACTCTCTGTGTAAAATAAAACTTACCCCTGACATCCCCCTTATACCTTCCTCCAATCACCTTAAAATTATGTCCCCTTGTGTTAGCCATTTTCGCCCTGGGAAAAAAGCCTCTGACTATCCACTCGATCTATGCCTCTTACCATCTTGTACACCAAGAAGCTATTGTTCTATCTCCTGACTCCCCAAGGCCGTTCCACCACCTTTGATTCCCAGGTCAGGAACAGGAATGGATCTCTCTCCACCTACCCTGGATGAAAGTGGGTCCAACAGCACTCGAGAAACTCCACACTATGTAGGACCAAGCATTATTGATTCAAATATTAATTCTTGCTTTTCCAAAGCCAGTGTTTATTTTGAGTAAATGTCAGTGGAATATACTTGAAGACTATGCTAGATATCTATGGCTGTGAGACTTGGACTGTCTCTCAGTGCCATATTTTAAGACTGGAGTTTTTTTCCATGTTGCCATGAAAATTGCTATATATTGCAAACCAGGACAGGATTATATGTAGGAACACAAAAAGTTCTGGAGGAACTCAGCAGGTCAGGCAACATCTATAGAGGGAAATGGACAATCAATGTTTTGGGTTGAGACCCTTCATCTGGACTGGAAAGAAAGAGGGAGATAGCCAGTATAAAAAGCTGGAGGGAAGGGGTGGAACAAGAGCTAGCAGGTGATAGGTGGATCCAGGTGAAGGGTCTCAACCTGAAATGTTGACTGTCCATTTCCCTCCGTAGATGCAGCCTGACCCACTGAGTTCCTCCAGTGCTTTTTGTGTTGCTCCAGATTCCAGCATCTGCAGTCTCTTGTGTCAGGATTATATATACTGCTGTCCTTGAGACATGTAGCATCACAGGTATTGAAGTGATGCTTATTTCAGCACAGCCCAAGTGGCCTGAGCATTTCAAATGTTTGCTAGCTTCATGCATTCTAAGCATTCTTCTCCATGATTAACTACAGCAAGATCAGTATTCCAAGGAACATCCAAAAAAGAGGAATGTAGAGTTACTCAGCTAATCTGAAGGCATGCAGCACTGAGATAGAACAGCAGGTGCTGCCACAAAGGACGGGGTTAAATGATACACAACATTGTATTTCATGATTTTGAATATCTCTGACTGCAGTCATCTAAGGAAAGAAGATGATGAGGGCTATACAAGCCTTTGACAAGGTGACAGACATGAGGCTGCTAAACAAGATAGGAGCCCATGGTATTAAAGGAAAGGTACTAGCATGGATAGAAGAATGGCTGACTGGCAGAAGGCAGAGAGTGGGAATAAAGGGGGCCTTTTCTGGTTGGCTACCAGTGATGACTGGTGTTCTGCAGGGGTCGGTGTTGGGTCCACTACTTTTCATGTTATATTTTAATGATCTGGAATACGGAATTGAGGGCTTTGTGGCCAAGTTTGCGGATGATATAAAAATAGGTGGAGGGGCAGGTGGTGTTGAGGAAGCAGGGAATCTGCAAAAGGACTTGGACAGGTTGGGAGAATGGGCAAAGAAGTGGCAGATGGAATAGAGCGAAGGGAAGTGTACGATCATGCACTTTGGTAGAATGAATAAAGGTGTAGACTCTTTTCAAAATGGGGAGCGAATTCAGAATTCCGAGGTGCAAATGGACTTGGGACTCCTAATGCAGGATTCCCTAAAGGTTAACTTGCAGGCTGAGTCAGTAGTAAGGAAGGCAAATGCAATTTTAGCATTCATTTCGAGAGGACTAGAATATAAAAGCAAGGATGTAATGCTGAGGCTTTATAAGGCATTGGTCAGACCACATTTGGAGTATTGTGAGCAGTTTTGGGCCCGATATCTAAGGAAGGATGTGCTGGGATTGGAGAGAGTCCAGAGGAGGTTTACAGGAATGATCCTGGGAATCAAAGGGTTAATGGATGACGAGTGTTTGATCGTTCTGGGCCTGTACTCACTGGAGCTTAGAAGGATGAGGCGGGGATCTCATTGAAACCTACCAAATATTGAAAAGGCCTGGATAGAGTGGATGTGGAGAGGATGTTTCCAGTAGGACGAGGACACAGCCTCAGAATAGAAGGACGTTCCTTTAGCACAGAGATGAGGAGGAATTTCTTTAGCTAGAGGGTGGTAAATCTGTGGAATTCATTGTCTCAGATGGCTGTGGAGGCCAAGTCATTGGGTATATTTAAAGCGGAGGTTGATAGGTTTTTGATTAATAAGGGCATCAAAGATTACGAGGAGAAGGCAGGAGAGTGGGGTTGAGAGGGAAAAATAAATCAGCCATGATCGAATGGTGGAGCAGACTTGAAGGGCCGAATGGCGTAATTCTGCTCCTATGTCTTATGGTCACCACACAGTTGAGCCACCAGTGCGATGTGGATGTATTTGGGGATCACTTATCAGCCTTGCATCACAAAAAAGTTCTTTCATGAATAAAATCTGTTATATCAACAGCTCAGTTCATGAAGGGTGCTCATTTGACATCCTGTTGTAACTGAAGCTATAATACCATATGATTACAATGAGTTTTAACAGGGACTTTACTCCATTGTTGAATTACTGGTTTTGCACTGCAGCAAATATAAAACCATTTCACAAAAGTAACAGCACAGTTGCAGCCAACCGGATCACTTCCACCTTTGTGTCTTTTTTTTTCATTTTTTTTCTCACTCATCTCAATATTTCTAGCTTTGTTTTCATTTCTATATCAGGACATTAATGTTTAAGCATATCTTAAGGGACAGTCTTATTTGATAATTGATTTATATTTTTGAGAAAGTAACAAGGAAGATCAATGAGGACAGCATATTTGATGCAGTCTTGGTGGATTTTAGCAATGCTTTAGAAAAGGTTCCACAAGGCAGTCAAACCAGAAATTTAAAAGGTATGGGATTCAAGGGAAAGTTGCACTTCAGTTGATAATTCAGTGGCAGGAAAGGTAATGGCCAATGTGTATTTTATGTGATAAAGGGTTGTTTGCAGTGTGATTTAACAGAGTTGGCTTAGTGCTAGGTCCTTTGTTTTTAGGATGTATATCAGCGATTTAGACCTTAATGTTGAATTCTTATTTAGGAAGTTTTTGGGTTGTAAAAATTGTCTGAGTAGATAAATAGTGAGGAAGAAACCTTTGGGCTCCAACAAGCTATCAATGGATTGATCATGTAAGTACAGAAATGGCAAATGAAAAACTATCAAGAGAAATGTGAATTAATGGACTAGTTCATGCTGATTTTTGGCTGCCATATCTGTCAGGAACCACAGCTATCTGCAGCATGCACATCCCTAGGTTTGAACATCTGCACTGCAGTGTGCAGACCTGGAAGTGTGGAACGCAGTGACAGTCAGATGGTGGTGCAGCTGATCTCTTGCACTGCCACTGTATTCGGCACTGAGTCCACTGATAGATTATCATTTCATATTGAAGGGCTAGATACTCATTATATATGGCTCCCTGAGCTTTATGCCAGTAATAATTGGCATACTTAGCGCATCCCCATTCATTTGAATGGGGTCAGTGACCTTCATTAAAAAGGTACGTGTAGCTAAGTGATTTGTGCTTTTCCTTCTTCTGATTATAATTGATTTAAAATATCAACATTATGAGGTAAAAATGCTTTATGATTAAACAATTTAAATAATCATTTAAAAATAATGAGTCAAGCATGATCTGGTCCAGTGCAATTGGGAAAGGCGAAGGAATGTATAAAATGCTAATAAGTAACAAAGAATTGGAGGACACTGGAGTGTAGTCTGACAGACCACTAAAGGTAACAGGACAGAAAAGGTGATTAAGAAGATATACAAAATATTTTTCATTATTAGCCAAGGCATAGGATGTCACACAGGACACATTAGTTTGATCATAATTAGGATTCTGCAAACATTTCCAGTCAATATCCATCATCAAAGGCCTCTCCACCATCCGGGCCATGCCATCTTCTCACAGCTACCATCGGGCAGAGGTACAGGTCCCACACCACCAGGTTCAAGAACAGCTACTTCCCTTCAACCATTAGGTTTTTGAACCCACCAGCACAACCCTAATCACTACAGTTTAGCAACACTATGATCACTTTGCACTGAAATGGACTTTGTTTTTTTGTGTTCTACTTGTCTTCTTTCTTGTAAAAGTTGTGTATAATGTATGCTTAATTTGTGTTTTTCTTGTGAATGCTGCTTATATGACACTATGTGCTTGTGATGCTGCTGCAAGTAAGTTTTTCATTGCACCTGTGCACACACGTAGTTGTGCCTATGACAATAAACTTGACTTTGAGCAAATACCTGAATGATATGATGCACTAGAATAGGATACAAAGGATGTTGAAAAAGATTGTACCAGAACTGCAGGAGTTCAAATATCAAGAAGGATTGGTGAGGCTAGGATTATTCTTTTCTTTGGAGAAGAGATTTAATAGAGGCGTATAACATGAGAAATCTAGATGGGATGAATAGGAAGGACCTATTTTCTTTTGCTGAGAGTCATTAACTATTGGGGTAGAGGGGCTAGCCAGAGCTTGAGGAAATACATTTTCCCCTAAAAGATGGTAAAGGTCTGGAACTCAGTTGCTTAATAGTTTGGTAGATCAAAAAACTCTAATCACATTTAAATAATACTTGGATGAACATAACTCTCAGATTGAAGATCAAAGTCTGGAAAGTGGGTTTGTTTTGGATTGATCGTTTCTTGATTGGTATGAAAACAGTAGGCTAAATAGTGGCTACCTGAGCTATAAATTCCTTTGATTTTGTGATACTATGATGTATAGCAGAATTTAAAGTCAAAGTAACCATGGTGCTTAAATGTGAAAATGTGTATTTTTCAGGAGCATGTTTAATTTATTTAGACTCTGGGACCAAAATCTTGTGATTTTTTTTTTTGCTCATATTATTGTGTTGATGGGACTTTGTATTCCCTCACTGTTGATCCCACTTTTTAATGCATCTCCAGTATAGTTGTGGAGAATGATTAAAACAAACTTAATTCAACTATATTCATGAGAGTTAACATAATAATCGAATTTTGCTTTAACACTCAAAATACTGGAGCAACTCAGCGGGCCAGGCAGCATCTATGGAGGGAAATGGACTGTCAGCGTTTTGGGCTGAGACCCTTTCAAGTTTGCTTTCTTTGGTATATGACTAGTGGCTTCCAGCTAAAGATTTTTAATAACAGTGAAACTTGCACTGTATTTCATCTTGCTAACAAATACAGATGGATGTCTGTACTTTGCCAGCCTTAGGAAAAGTAGTAAATGGGACCACACAAAATTGTTGTCAGACCCTGTCTATTAAGTCCTTATAGGGGATTTTTAAGCAATATTTTAATGTTTGTATTTCTAATAATTGCTGTTATTAGTGTAGAAGCTGCTCATAGTGAGTCTTGCTGCAGTGAAGCAGTATAATGCAATTCCTCCCATTTCCATAAACACAGGACACTTCAGGAAGTTGTTGATTATTATGAATATTTATACTGAATTCTTCCTTGATAATTGACTAAATGAACATTATCAATTGAATGTAAACTTGTGCCTTCAATAATAGAGCATGTTTTTTTTCCTGCTGTAAGCAAGCAAAGCATTTACTAAGAGGTCAAAGTACTTTCCTTGAAAGCTCATAATAGTCGTTTTTCATTGTTAACTAGACCGTGTTTTACAGCCCATGACATAAATATATCCAAAAGATAAACTCTTCATGGGATTTTGTATGTAGTCTGTTCATCCAACTGAAATATAATGAATTTACATGGTTTTAACTGGTCTCAATATAAATTCCCATGTCCATATTTATAATAGAGACTGCTTATATAAACTTATTTTTCATAATTACACCCATTTGTTGGCGGAGGCTCTGCAGAAGGGAGGATATAATTGCAGCATGACAACCTCATGTGGATGGTTTAAATGTTAACAGGAATTAATAAAATAATAACACAAGGTGGTGAGGGTGCAGAAAGATTCACAGGAATGTTGCCTGTACTAGAGGGCTTGAGTTATAAGGAGAGATTGGGCAGGCTGGGACCGTTTTTCCTGGAGCGAAGGAGGCTGAGAGGTGACCTTATAGAGGTTTATAAAATTATAAAGGATATAGCTGGGTAGACAGTCACAGTCTTTATCCCAGGGTAGTGGTGTTAAAAACTGGAGGGAATAGGTTTAAGGCGAATGGAATTAAATTGGATCTGAGGGACTGATTTTTCACACAGAGGATGGTGGGTATATGGAACAAGCTGCCAGAGGAGATGGTAGAAGCAGGTACAATTACAACATTGAAAAGATATTTGGACAGATACATGGATAGGAGGTTTAGAAAGATATGGGCCAAACACAGGCAAATGGGATTGGCGAAGATAGGCATTTTGGTCAGCATGGGCAAGTTGGGCCAAAGGGGCTGTTTCAGTGCTGTATAACTCAATCTGAAAAACGAATTAGCTTCTGTATACTCTGGTCCAGTTAATTCCTTGCCATCCAAATCTACTTAATTTGAAAACTATATTTGGTCTCATTTTGTTAAGTATTCTTAAACATGAACAGTGGATATTCAGCATTAATGATTATTTAAATTGTCGTTTCTATCTTTAAGTGTTGTTCAATGAAATTAAAATTGCATTGCTTCTTGTATCCAAAAAGTATTTCTCACCTCTATCTTCCAGATGCTGGACAAGCTGCAAAGTCGCTGGATGCTCACAGGATTGTGGGGGAAGCTGGAGGAAGTAAAGACGGTCATTGTTGAGCCAAAAGGAGGTGACAAAAGTGACTTTGATGCATTGCTGCAGTCGTACTATAACGTAATAAAGGATAGAGGAAACAAAGGTACTTCAGAAAGAAACTAACAATTAAGTTAAATCAGCAGAAATATTTACCTTTTTGACCTTTAGACAGAAATACAATCAATCAGTAGATTAAACTAAAATTAGTTCTTGAATCTACAACTAGGAGAGAGTCCTTATCAGGCTATGTCATGTGAAATTTAATATAGCGCACTCAAATATGCAAATGATTTTCAGGTGTTATTCATTAGCAACTATGGATATATCAGTTATGTTTCAATACTAAAATTAATATGTGAAAGAAATTTGTGTATGATTGCTTGGCTTAATGAACTATTAATTATTGAACAAAGTTTGGTGTGAAGAGCTGTATGTCAAATGTTCATTTTAAGTAGAATGATACTTAATTCTGGTGACAACATTCTATGGTATGTACCAAGACCAACATCTTCCCACGTAACCAGATTAATCCCAAAGCTTTTATCTGTTTGATTATTTGCTATTTTAAAACTTCTAAATATCATTGATACTTTTTTTCATACCATGGATTAGTAATATTTTTAACAAGTCACTTTTGTCATCTCCTTTTTGCCTTGATGCCAATTCCTTTGATTTCCAGTTTCCTTCACAATCCCCCAACACTGACGGAACATCAACATTGACTGCAGTACCTGTAGTCAGTAATAATAACATTGTTATTAATACTTTGTGTAGAGGTTGCACACTCTGATGTCATAAGTTTGTCTCTTTTATATCATTGGTTCCTTATCAACTTATTGAATTCTATTTTGTCAGTGTCATAATTTCATCCCAAACCAATAGGAACTAGATGGCTCTGTATTTCACTCCTTAAATTTTGGAATTCTGTGTATGCCTCTTGGCTATCTTTTCTTCTTGGCTATCTTTTATTTCCTCAGCTATGTTTCTTTTTCACAAACCTCCATTTCCCATTTTCTGCTTGACTTGCATGCTCTATAAATGGCCACGTGGATGTCTGAACTGCAAGTTTTGGAAGGTTGCACTTCTTCTCTCATGTCCTGGTCATCATGGGCCTCAGCAGTGTGTACTGCAGCAATCCTCCACCATTATTGCTGTTGAATATCATGATGGGGATCAAGGAAGAGGGAAAAGAAGACACCATCAAGTTCTTAACTATGTGATGAAAATTAAAAAAACTTACAGATGCTAGAAATCTTCAACAAAAACAGAAAATGCTGGAAATGGACAGCAGGCCAGGCAGCATCTTTGGAAGGAGAAACAGAGTTAACTTTTCAGGACAAAGACTTCCTCAGAATTGGAAAAGTAAGAAAACAAGTCAGCTTTTGAGTTAAAGAGATAGCGGAGCAGGGGATGGAGGGTAAGGCTGCTGAGACGATATGATGTTGATAGATTAATGAGAGAGGTTATAGAGAGAGAACACAAATAAAAGAACTTAAAAGCTACGAAATGCAGAGCTGTAGTGGAGAGAGGAAAACTGATCCATTATTGCAAATAGTTGACCTACAACAGAACTGGTCAGTGTTACGGATTAGGTTGCTATTTGGTGAATGTCCCTTTAAGACGTTGTACAGTAGTGTGTGTGTGTGTGGCGTCACCACGGTAATGAGATAACAACGTGCTGACATTTGTTCGGAGAGTCAGAAGAAGAGAGAGAGAGAGGGACACTGCTGGTCTCTGTATTGATGGATGAAAAACAATAACTGTCTGTCACTACAATCCATGGAATAATTCAGTGGAGTCCACTTTGTTGTTGACTTGTAGAAGGAAACAGGTATTTGTGTGGACGGCCACATTTCGAATGCTTTTCGGGGTGGCAGATACTTCGGAACAAAGCAGTGGAGATCATCAGTGACTGAGGTTTCATATGGGTTCCATCGTGGAACATTTGGATTTCATAATTTCTCTATTGTCTCTCTACATTTTCTCTTCAGTCAACAGTGGTTTTGCAAAAGCCTTTGCTCACGTTTCACCTTGTGGCTTGCTGAATTGAACTTTGAGAACTATTCCTGGACTTGGAGTTTGGGAATTTGCCATACGCACACTTTGAGTTTAGTTTTTGGGGTTAATGTTTAATATCTAACATTTTTATTTTTCTTCTTATTATAAGTAGTTATTAATAAAATAGTTTGTAATACTTATACATGACTCGGTGTGTTTCTTTTGTTGCTGGTACGTAACATCAGTCCTGATACAAAAGGAGAATGTGAACTATTGGAATTGCTGAATTCGACATCCAGTCCTGAAGACTGCAGCATGCCCAGATGGAAGATGAGATGCTGTTCCTAAAACTAACATTGGGCCTCATTATAAGGAGACCACAGACAGAGCGGTGAAAGTGTGAGTGGGATGGGGAACTAAAAGCACTGTTCTTGAGGTGTCTATCTGTACTGTATTGCAGTACATCATCAAAGGCCTTGTAGGAACTTATGATGGAATACCAGACATAAAGTTCATGCGACTACACAATTTTTTTAATACATCAAGAATGCATAAATATTTCTGGACAATATTGTCATAAGATGACTTATAAATGCTTTTATAATATTTTGGAGCATCCTGAGGATAATGCCCAAAATGTTAGAATAAAAGTTAACTTTCAGTAGTTAAAGTAAGAACTTGCATTTACATCGCAACTTTTATATCTTTGTGACATACCAAATATGTTTTCTAACACATGAATAACTTTTAAATTGTAGTTTCAAATTTATTAGGAAATACTGCAATACTTGCCATTCAGTCCTTCCATCATTAGTGAGACTGGCCATTTACAGTTTTGACTCTCAGCCACATTTACCAGCATAAAGAATTTGGAAGCTTTGAGGAAATTGATTTTTGTTCTCCGTTGTTCCAATGGAAAATAATAATTGCTACTTGTACCAATTTTTTTTCCAAAAATTCCTTTCTGACTCCAGCTTCAAATACTGTTTAGTTATTCAGTCCAAAATAATAATGAAAAATATTTCGATCCATAAGCTGTCTTTGAATATTTTCTTCTCCTGAAATTGTTATGCATACTTCCTGATCTTTTTGCATTGATCTTGTCCACTGAAAAGATGAGTAGTATGCTACCATTTTGTTATTACCTGCTATTCTTATTTTTCTCAGAGGTGGCACTGTAACCTCTCAAAGTGGCACACGAAAAGAGTTTAATTACAAAAGGGGAGTCAGTTAATCTAACCAGCCTGGAGGGAAACTCTCAGAATAGGAATAGCCATTTGTTCTTCACAGTAGAAAGTAAAATCGGGCAAGTGTTAGGCAGGGAACTGATTGAATCCTGCCATTTTTGGATGAGGTTAAAACCAATGTTATATTATTTACTTCCACTAACTGAGAGCAACAGGTATCTCACAAGTAATTTGATTTGTGCTTGATCGGGGACCTGTTACACACAAGGAGGTTGTTTTAGTGATATTACTTTATCTAATTGATAAGCACCACTGCAGCAATATAATTTGATTTGGAATTGGAATTAGAACTGGTTTATTATTGTCACTTGTACCGAGGTACAGTGAAAAACTTGTCTTGCATACTGTTCATACAGATCAATTTATTACACGGTGCATCGAGGTAGTACAGGGTAAACAATACAGAATGCAGAATAATGTGTCACAGCTGCAGAGAACGTGCAATGCAGGTAGACAGTGAGGTGCAAGGTCAAAACAAGATAGATTGTGAGGTCATGCATCCATCTTATCATACAGGGAAACCATTCAAAAGTCTTATAACAGTGGGATAGAAGCTGTCCTTGAGCCTGCAGGTACATGCTTTCAGGCTTTTATGTCTTCTGCCCGATCGGAGAGGGGAGAAGAGAGAATGTCCAGGGTGAGTGGGGTCTTTGATTATGCTGGCTACTTTACTGTGGCAGCAAGAAGTATAGACAGAGTCCATGGAGGGGAAGCTGGTTTCCATGATGTGCTGAGCTACACAACTCTCTTCAGTTTCTTGCGGTCCTGGGCAGAGCAGTTGTCATGCCGAGCCATGATGCATCTAGATAGGATGCTTTCTATGGTGCATCTATAAAAGTTGGTGAGTGCCAAAGGGACATGCCAAATTTCTTTAGCCTTCTGAGGAAGTAGAGGCACTGGTGAGCTTTCTTGGCCGTCACGTCTAAATGGTTGGACCAGGACAGGATGGTGATGTTCACTCCAAGGAACTTGAAGCTCTCAACCCTCTCAATCTCAGCACCATTGATGTAGGCAGAAGCATGTGCACTGCCCCTCCTCCTGAAGTCAATGACCAGCTCTTTTGTTTTGGTGACATTAAGGGAAAGGTTGTTGTCATGACACCATGTCACTAAGCTCTCTATCTCCTTCCTGTATTCTGACTCATCATTATTTAAGATACTACCCTCTACAGTGGTATTCATCTGCAAATTTGTAGATGTAATTAGAGCAGATTCTAGCCACACAGTCATGAATGTATAGGGGGTAGAGTAGGGGGCTGAGGACACAGCCTTGTGGGTCACCAGTGTTGAAAATAATCGTGTTGGAGGTGTTGCTGCCTGTCCTTACTCATTGTGGTCTGTTGGTTAGGGAGTCCAGTATCCGGTTGCAAAGGGAGGTGTTGAGTCCCAGGATTTGGAGTTTGGTTGTGAGTTTGTTTGGGATTATAGTATTGCAGTGGGTTGAGGTTTTCTGGGCGGTTGGAGTTAATGTGTGCCATGACCAGCCTCTCGAAGAACTTCGTGATGGTGAATGTCAGATCACCGGGTGGTAGTCATTAAGGCATGTTACCTTGTTTCTCTTGGGTACCAGGATGATAATGGTCTTCTTAAAGTGGGTGGGAACCTCAGACTGAAGCAGGGAGAGGTTATAAATTCTGCAAATACCCCTGCCAGCTGATCTGCATAGGATCTGAGGACATGGCCATGGACACCATCTGGGCCAGATGCTTTCCACAGATTCACCCTCCGGAAGACTAATCTTGCATCCTCAACGGTGGCTATGGGTTCAGGTGCATTGGAGACTGTCAGAGCGGGTGGTGACATACCAATCCCCTTCGGTTCAAAACATGCATAGAATGCATTAAGCTCATCGGGAAGCGATGCTGTCTGACATTATTTTGTAGCCCATTATAGCATGTAACCACTGCCAAAACCAACGGCTGGTCTGGGACTTGATTTTGGACTGGTGTTGTCTCTTGACATCTCTGATAGCTTTACAGAAGTTGTATCTTGATTTCTTGTAAAGACCAGGGCCAACTGACTTCAGTGCTGCAGTCCTAGACTTCAGTAGGGAGTGGATCTCCTGGTTCATCCACGGTTTCCAGTTTAGGAACACCCGGATTGTCCTCTTTGGTATACAGTCCTCAACACACTTACTGATAAAATCTGTGATGGTGGTGACATACTCGCCTAGACTGGCAGCTGAGTCTTTGAACATGGACCAGCCTACCGACTCAAAGCAGGTGCATAGAAGCTCATCTGTTTCCTCAGACCAGCTCTGTACCGGATCTTCCCGTTTCAGCTTCTGTTTGTATGCAGGGAGAAGGAGAACCGCTGGGTGGTCTGACTTACCAAAGTGAGGACAGGGGGTAGCTCGGTAGGCATCTTTGATGGTTGTTTAGCAATGGCCAAGGATGTTTGGGCCCCTAGTGGGACAGGAGACGTGCTGGTCATATTTTGGTAACACACTTTTGAAGTTGGCCTGGTTGAAGTCACCTTCAATGATGAAGAGGGCCTCAGGGTATCCTGTTTCAAGGCTGTTGGCCACAGAGTATAGTTCATTGAGTTCAGGCTTCACATCCGTCTGGGGTGAATATTTAAAGACTCAACCCAAGTGAACTCCTTTGATAGCTTAATCAGCACAATTATACTGAGCAATGCCAGCAAAGAACAGCCCTTCGAACTTGAGAAACAGAGGACTGCAGATGCTGGAATCTAGATGAAAAACACTGTAATGCTGGAAGAACTCAGCAGGCCAGGCAGCATCCTTGGAGAAAAGCAGGTAGTCAACTTTTCGGGTCAGGACCCTTCTTCTGGTTCCTGATTAAGAGAATTGGAAGAAACAGCTCGTTCATTTGAGTCAGGTTTAGTTAATTAGGTATTTTGTTTAGTATTTTGTCATGGATGTGTGTAGATGAATTAACATTGAAACACTTATCCCATTGCAGATAAATCATCTGTTGAATCAATGCATTGTTATTTGGAGAAACAATTCAGTTTTGAAGTTGTGTGAGGAGCAGCATGTGGGCCTCTGAAGCCCAAATCAAAACTTATTGAATCACATGAATCACTTAAATCTTTTATTATTCTTTGATCTGGGCTTCACTAGCAAGGCCAGCATTTATTACCCAGTCATAATTGCATTTGAGAAAGTGGTGATAAGTCCCCTTCTTGAACTGCTGCGGTCCTTCTGGTGTGGGGTACTTCCACAATGCTGTTGGAGGGGAAGCTCCAGGACAGTCCCATTGACAATGAAGTACTGGAGGTATTTTTCCAAGTCAGGATGATGGGCAACTTGGAAGGAACATGCAGATGTTGACATGCTCATGCACCTGAAGACCTTGCCTTTCTTGATTGTAGAGGTTGTTGGTTTGGGAGGTGCTGTGGGAGTAGCCTTGGTGAGTAATGGCAGTGTCTTTTTTTTAGATGGTTCACACTGCAGGTATTGTGCATCAGTAGTGGAGGGAATGAACCTCTAGGGTTGTGGATGAGGTAATAGTATCAAACTTCTTGTGTGTATCTAGAGTTGCTCTTATCCTTCACACTCCTAAGTTGTGCCCTGTAGATGGTGGAAAGGCTTTGGACTTTGGGGTGTCAGGAAGTGAAGTCATTTGTTGCAGGATACCCTGCCTCTGGCTTATTGAAGCTATTGTATTTATGTGGCTGGTCCACTTGAATATCTGGTCAGTGGTAATCTACAGGACATTAATGGTTGGGGAGGCTTAGCAATGGTGATGCCATTTAACTTGGGTGGTTAGACTCTTTCTTGATAGAGATGGTCATGTTACTTTCCACTTATAAGTGTAAGTTTAGGTCTTGCTGAATGCAGGCATGGGCTCCTAATTTTCTGAGGAGTTGCAAAGGAATTGAACGTTGTGCAGTCATTAGTTAGATTGGATTTGTCTTGTACAGTTTTCCATATTGTCAAATTGACACCAGTACTGGAACAGCTTGGCTAGAGGTACAGGTCATCAGTGCTGCACTGGTTCCATAGCCTCCTATTGCAGCAAAATAGTTTCTTGTCACATAGCTTGCAAAAAATCCTAATTATGACAATTATTTTGGGCTAGTTTACACATGTGGTTGACTCTACATGCAGGTAATGTGAGAGAATTAAGTGGGTTTTAAAAAAAACACTTCGACAAAAAACATATTTCAAGCTATACATTTGTGGAATTAAGTGGGATGTTTTCTATTGACCAAAACCAGTGCAAACTAAATTGCATATTTAAGTACTAAAAAGCTGAAGTTTGCGGAACCTTTTAGCCCTAGGTCAAAATGGTTAGATATACACCGTTAGTAATCTTTTGTGAGTTGATTTATGTTTACCCTTTTAACCTTCCTTTTGGTGCAGTGCCTTGATTTTTTCTTTCTGTTTTTGTTCTTAGGTGGAGCTCTCTTGGTAGCTGTTTGCAGGGGAAAAGTCAGCGAAGGGCTTGATTTCACTGATGATAATGCCCGTGCAGTAGTTACAATAGGAATTCCTTTTCCAAATGTCAAAGACCTCCAGGCAAGTAATGTAAACTAAGAAAGAAGCCAAGAAAGGCTGCTGAAACCTTTCCACTCACAACAAAACCCATAGAAAATGTGTGTGGGTTTTAACAAAATTGTATATTTCATAAGAGTATGTTTAGCACCTTTGTTATTGTGAAGTTTATGCAACAGGTTATTTGTCTCCAAAATACATTGGCAGAAATAATATTAAGTCAAGGTTTAAAAAAAATCAATGGAGTCTCCAAAAGCATGTGAATGGTGACCTCCACTTAAAGCCATTGTAAGCTAATATCTACCGATTTACAATTACATTAAAATTGCAGGAATATGAAGACCACAATCTCCAATATAATTTTGTATAAGCAATCTGCAAGTAAAATATCTTTATTATTTTATTATGAATTGTTCACTACAATTGGAAAATAACATTTGCAAAACCATCAAATTGTCTGAGATTTACAATTTTCAAAATTGCCAAAGCTAAACTGATTGTTTGTTTCATGACGTCAGGATAAAATATCTGCAGGCTCTATTGAAACCGTATTTCAATTGGATGGATGGAGGCTGGCCAAAATTGATCTATTATAAGTGAGCCACAAGCAAGTACTTCTGCTGTTCTCTTTTCAGCATTATGCACCCCTGTTATCATTTCCGGTAATCGGAAACTAAATGACGACAGAGGGTAAATCTCATGCCATATTTAGTGTTGTATGCTCTCCAACCTGCTTCTTGGTATTCATAACGAGTTATTCACATTGTGTTCTTCCAGTCCAGACATTTCCCATTATTTTCATTTATTTATAAAAACAAGGAAAATTGCTATTGTAATCCTCTCAGACTGGGTCTGTGTAAAAGTCTCACACAGGGCTTGGCTTACAAAACAAAAAAAAATTACACTATAATTCAATTATATTTCTTCAATCATTTTTTTTTTGTCTCTACATCATCACTGCATGGTTCTTTAATTTTTATTTGCAGTTTTTCTCTCTGTGCAAGTCAAAGATAGGCCAGGGCTTCTCTCTTCATAAGGTGGTACATTATGAACAGAGACAATGGAATAACATCCAGGGCTGGGAATTCTCTCCAGTTTTCTTTGCCTTTTCTATGACTTGCAAATGTTGTGGCAGGTCCAGTGGTTCATTATTTTAGTGGTTGAGATATGCTACCACACAATAGGAAATAAACTAAGGGTTTTCCTAGCTTCTAGGTAGAGTCCCACCACACAATATGCATTTACACATCGAGTTATAATAATGACATCTGAAAATCTTATCTGTATCTAGTGTGTTTTTCCATTTTGGAATGTAATCAGGGAGTTTTTGCTTCCTATTCTGTAATTCCCGTGATTGTGGTTCAGTAAGTTGTATGTTGTCACACATTACTAATTTCCTTCAAATGAAAATTCAGAAGGATGGTTAGTACGTCACAGTGGCAATTTCCTTCTATACAATGCAATCATTATTGTAATTAAATGATTATCCTATTCCACACAGAGCTCTCTATTTAAGGTTTTGCATTAATTGATCCAAACTGATTTCAGTGTTTACATAATTTCTTGATGGAGGTCTGAGCCACAGGGGTGAAGCATGGCTTAAAGAACTCGAAGATTATTTCCATCCTCTTTTATAGTGGATAGAAAGAACAAACAACAACTTTTTTATTCATTCACAGAATATGGGTGGTCTGGTAAAATTAGCAGTTATTTTCCATCTGATGAAGTGCTGGTGAGGCATCACCTTGAACTGTACACTTTATGTGGTGAAGGTACTCCTATGTAAATTGGTTTATGATTGTCACATGTACTGAGGTACAGTGGAAAAATTTGTTTTGCATGCCAGCCATACAGATCATTTCACTTATTACACTTTCAACTCTTGCTTTATGGGTTGTGAGAAGGATTTGTGTATTAGGAGATAGGTTACTTGCCACAGGATATCCCGCATCTGACCTGCTCTTGCAGCCTTAGTATGAATATCCCTGGTCTGGTTAAGTTTCTGGGTCAATGGTGACCCTCCTTCAAAGGATGTTGATGGTGAGGATCTCAGTGATGATAATGCCAAAGTGTGGTGCTTAGACTCTATTGCTGGAGGTGGTTATTTGTTTGCCACAAATGTAATATACCAACTATTAGTCTGAGCCGGAATCGCATCCAGGCCTAGCTATGTGGATGTGGACTGCATTATTATTTCGGAAGTTGCAAATAGACCATTACATTTTGCGATTATCAGTGCACACCCACATTTCTCACCTCATAATTGTCACTAATGATGCAACTGAAGATGCTGATCTTAGGAACACCTGGGGCTGAATTGATCAAAAAATAAGGCAGCACAGTGGTGTAGCTAGTACAGCTGCTGCCGCACAGCTCCAGTGACCCAGGTTCAATCCTGACCTTGTCTGTTTGCAACTTGCATTATAACTGCATGTGTTTCCTCAGAGTGCTCTGCTTTCCTCCCATATCCCATGTGTTACGGACTCAGTGAAAGTCCCTTTAAGATAGAGAGTGTGTGTGTATGTGTATGTGGGGCGTGCTTACGTCAATAGAAGATAAAGGACGTAATGACGTTGTTGAAGAAGAAGAAAGAGAGAGAGAGAAGGGAGAGAGACACCAGCCTGCTTGTTTTCTCTATCGATGGATGAGAAACAATAACTGTGTTTGCCACTGAAATCCATGTATGGAAGTTGGAAGTAATCCGGTGGAGTTCACTTTGTTGCTGACCTGTAGAAGGAAACAGGTATTTGTGTGTGGACGACCACGGTTCGGATGCTTTTCGGGGTGAGGAAGTCACTACCGAGTAAACACTGAAGTGTCGTTTGGGTTCCATCGTGGAACATCTGGATTTCGTATGTACTCTCTCTATGTTTTTCTACATCTACATCTTATCTTCAGACAACGGTGGTTTTTGAAGAAGCCCTTGCTCATGTTTCACCTTATGGCTTGCGGAACTGAACTTTAAGAACCATTCCGGAACTGGAAGTTTTGGACTTTGTCACACACACACACGAAGAGTTTAGTTTTGGGGTTAACGTTCGAGGTTTAACATTCTTGAATTCTAACATACTAACATTTTTACTTTTATTTTACGTATTATCATAAGTAGTGATTAATAAAATAGTTTTTAACACTGAATCATGCTCAGTGTGTTTCTTTTGTTGCTGGTTTGTGACAAAATTTTTTTTTCAGGTAAACATTCTTTTTTTTTTTTTTTTTTTGTTGGTCTAGGGGTATGATTCTCGCTTGGGGTGCGAGAGGTCCCGGGTTCAAATCCCGGACGAGCCCCCAATTTTGTCACAAACCAGCAACAAAAGAAACACACTGAGCATGATTCAGTGTTAAAAACTATTTTATTAATCACTACTTATGATAATACGTAAAATAAAAGTAAAAATGTTAGTATGTTAGAATTCAAGAATGTTAAACCTCGAACGTTAACCCCAAAACTAAACTCTTCGTGTGTGTGTGTGACAAAGTCCAAAACTTCCAGTTCCGGAATGGTTCTTAAAGTTCAGTTCCGCAAGCCATAAGGTGAAACATGAGCAAGGGCTTCTTCAAAAACCACCGTTGTCTGAAGATAAGATGTAGATGTAGAAAAACATAGAGAGAGTACATACGAAATCCAGATGTTCCACGATGGAACCCAAACGACACTTCAGTGTTTACTCGGTAGTGACTTCCTCACCCCGAAAAGCATCCGAACCGTGGTCGTCCACACACAAATACCTGTTTCCTTCTACAGGTCAGCAACAAAGTGAACTCCACCGGATTACTTCCAACTTCCATACATGGATTTCAGTGGCAAACACAGTTATTGTTTCTCATCCATCGATAGAGAAAACAAGCAGGCTGGTGTCTCTCTCCCTTCTCTCTCTCTCTTTCTTCTTCTTCAACAACGTCATTACGTCCTTTATCTTCTATTGACGTAAGCACGCCCCACATACACATACACACACACTCTCTATCTTAAAGGGACTTTCACTGAGTCCGTAACACATGGAAGAACAGGTTGGTAGGTTAATTGGCCACTGCAAAGTGCCCATAGTGCATGGGTGAGTGGTTGAATATGGGGGTAGTTGATGGAAATGTGGGGAGGAAATGAAATAAGATGAATGTGAATGGGTGCTTGATGCTTGGTGCGGACTCAGTGAGCTGAAGGACCTTTTTTATGCTATGCAATACTATTTTTCTTTCTGTTGAATCACATTTTTTCCCAAGTTCTTACAGAGGAAAAGTTGTCATGATTATTTTACAATTCCTTCTTGATGCAATACTCAGTTGTCGACTTGATGGCAGCCACTTGCTCCTTGCATCTTATGATCAGCTCTTTAAGCACATTTGGATTAAAAGGTATGATAAAGTTTGGTGGAATGGAAACTGAGCATCTGTTCAGTACCTCTTCTAGCACTTTATTGATGTTTGAGAATAGCCTAATTCACTATTTAGTCAGGTTGTATTTGTCCTACTTTTTGTCAGACCTGGCCATTTTTCACATTGTCAGGTACGTCCCAGGGTACCAATGCTCAATACAAGAGAGCATGGCTTTAAAGTAATGGGTGGGAAGTTCAAGGGAAATATCAGAGGAAGGTTTTTTTACCCAGAGAGTGGTTGGGGCATGGAATGCGCTGCCTGGGGTGGTGGTGGAGGCTGGTACATTGGTCAAATTCAAGAGATAGCTAGATAAGCATATGGAGGAATTTAAAATAGAGGGATATGTGGGAGGAAGGGGTTAGATAGTCTTAGGCGAGGTTTAAAGGTCAGCACAACATTGTGAGCCGAAGGGCCTGTAGTGTGCTGTACTGTCTATGGTTCTACGTCAGTGTTGTAACAGCATTAAAACAGATTTGTTAGAAGTACAGGAAATTCTGCACAAAAGAATTTCATACGAAGATGATGTTGTTGGGACCTATATACTTGCTATTTCTGATAGAGTCAACCATTTCTTGATATAACTTGAATGGAATCAAATTGGCTGAAGCTTGGTTTATGTGAAGGTGGAGATCTAAGGAAGTAGCAAAAATCAATAATCCACTTAGCACTTCTGACTGAAGGTGGATGCAAATGTTTAAACTTTTGCACTTACCAGCAGTGTTGTGCTGTTTTTCAGGATGGTGATGTTCTTGGAGCCTCCTCCCATGTTTAATTGTCCATTTGGTATTCACAACTGGACATGGGCAGAATTTCTAATGTGATGGCTGTGGGATTTACATTTATTTGGGCTTATGTGGAATTTATATATTTTATTTATACACAGATTTTAGTACCTAGTTGGTTTCAAACCCTGACAGATTTGTTATTGCTTTTGTAATGCAGGCATGTCTTTATGAAAGCAAACAAGGAACCTATGTTGCATACACCATGGACCCAAAATAAAACTGCATCAGTTTTGGTGGTGATGGTTCTGGGAGGAATGCAAGCCAGCACAGTGAAAATTCCTGTTCTTCAGGTCACATTGAGATGTTTTGCTCTTGAGCTGGGAGAAGAGGCCTCAATTCAATGCTTCCTCTAGTGACATGCTCAGCTGTGCTAGCCTAGGTAGAGTTAGCCTAGAGTGGGGATAAAGCCCACAGCTTGGCTCTGGAGCAATAATACTATCGACTACATAAGGCAATGAGCAACTTTGTGTTTCTCTATAGAAAATCTAAGGACCCAAAATTGAACTGTGTATTAGACCTTTCCTATTCAGAATCTGTGCCTCCAATTACATTTCTTTCATTCTTGCTTGGAGATTTTTGATGCACTAGCTTTATCTTTGAATAGTTAAGGATAACAGAAGAATCAAATTGTTATTCAGCCAGTTCAGACCTCTATTTTCTCATCAAATGTTCTTCTTTTGGAAATTGAGTGTGAAATTCATTTTTCCAAGAACATTAGATGCCCTGAGAGTTCGACATTTGGGGGTAGCTAGAAGGGATACTTGGATTCTTTTTCTTATGAGTACCTTGCATAATAGTTTGAATTCTTTAACCGTAGATGAAAGTGGGACATCATCTTTCCATGTTGGTCGGGGAATGGAAATTGTCAATTCGATGGCACTGGGCAATATTGCATGCTGTTTTCCAAATATCAGTTTAAAATTTGCAGTTGGGGAAAAAAAAGAGTAAAGTAAGTAATAAGTCTGCAAAAATGGCAGTGCATTCCAGTGGTTTCTTTGTTTATCATGTCCTTAGCAAGTTGCAATGACCTTTAAGATTTTACTTTCGATCAAACAGTGCACAGAATTTGAAAACTGGAGCTGTCACCTTGGGGATTCTTAATGATGATTGACACTTATAGTTCACCTTAGACACAGTGGCATGAAGCATATAGCAGTGATGTACCTCCAGGGAAGCTGTTTGATTTTTTTTCACTTCTGCTTGGCTGACAGTAGATTGCATTTGCTGTTCATAAGAGAGTTTTGGTTGCATTAGATTTTAATCATGTCACTTGTTCAGAATCCCTGGAAGCAACCGGGATTGAGATGAGTATATGAGACCAGGGTAAATTTGCACCATAATTTCTTGAAGCATAAAGTTTTGTGTTCGTCGAAATGTCACAAGCTGTGCTACTATTCACTGCAAGTGTCTATGCCTTACCTCAGCACTGTCAAATTTGGGCAGTTTGGAGAAAAATAATGTGATAACCTTGCACACAAAACAGTTGGAGCAACAAACTCTTAGTACACCTCAGTGCAAATATGGTTTGTAAAGTGTTCTATTCTTCTGTGATCTTGATTGTTTCAGCTGAAATTGCACTAGGTACCTGGCTCGTGGATTAGGAAAGGTTTAATCTGTTAGAATTCAAAGAGTTAGTTATTATTCTCAGTTTAATGGTGACTAGTTGCACAGATGTGGGGTGATGCTTTTGTTTTGTGAAAATGAGTGTAAAAGTCAATGTGAAAAATTATTGCATCATATTTTTCTGGCAAAATATGTCTGCAATTCTGAACTGCAGACATTCTGTTTGTTTTTATACCAGGATATCAGAAAACGATTTGAATTGTTTGTGAGATAAAATTATCATTATCTAAGTATAATGATAATCCCAAATTTCAAAAATACATGGTTAAGTGTACAGTACTTCTGTTAAATTTTTAATGATTTTTTGTTTTCAGATGTAGCTTAAATTATTTAACATCTGAATGACAGCAGATGAAAATGGTTTCTGTTTGAATTGTTACATGGCAATGAATTAAGTTATCTTTTTGGTTTGGTTGGGAGGCTTTATAAATTCGTATTTCTCAATTACTCATTCTCTAACACATTGCATCAACTGAAAAGGAGTAAAGTGCTCTGGTTTGGTTGCAGTTCTGTCCAGTTTTAATTTTAAGATAGCTTTTCATTTTATTTCATTGTTGTCCCGGTCCGATTTCCTTGCTGCCCCCTTCCTTCTTTCAACCAGTAAGGCAGATAATCTATAGCATAGACTCTTCAGTGTCCATATTTGCTTGATGGCAGCATAATTTTACCTAACCTGGATGCCAATCCATTCCTCTCTTGCTTTTTATTTGCATCCATTCCAAGTGAACTCTCAGGACAAAGTTTAAATAAATTAATTTTATTCCCCCTATTAATTTGGTTCTGTATTTAAATGGAATATACCTTTTATTAGAGATCAGACTGTTTCATCACCCATGTTTTTATTTCTTATCTTTTGAAATGAGGCTGAAGCAGTGCTTCCTTGTGCTGGTCCATGAAAGGCTGACATTCACTCATACTCACTTCAGCATGGGTTGTATAATAGGTGGACTACATAAAACAATATCTCAGAGACTTGTATAATTTCTGCCTGCTCCTTCCATTCATCTAAATTGATAAATTAGTTTATTATAGTCACATATGCCAAGGTACAGTGAAAATCTTTGTTTTGCATGCCATCCATACAGATCATAAGACTACTGTAGTCTTATTGTATTGTGAGGGAGCAGACAGTGAAAAGCAAGGAGGTCGTTGGAAGCCTTAAATGGTACCTCATTTTGATTAACCCTGGTGTATTGTAATGAAGTGAGAAGTTATCTGAAAAATTGGAGCCAAGGTGTGTATTACTTACTAATAATGTTCATTAGAAAAACTGTTTAAACTTGAGATTTCTTGAGGTTCCATTGCAATGGCCTTCTGATGTTCTACATTTCTGTTAGATAGCAAGCAATGCTAAAATTTGACTTCTCAATTGTCCTGGACTGAAATGCACTTGCTTCTGATGGGCAGTTTTGAGTGAACTGCCATCAGTGTCTTCCTCACAATTCTGCTCCTTTCTGACTTCTATGTCTACACATTGAAGCCAATCAAAGAGGATCGGGGTCAGATCCAGTGCATTGGCATCTCTGTTCCATAGACATACTCCTGCAAAACGTAGAAGTACTGAGCTGAGGGACCCTGCAGCTTTAGGCTGGCTGAGGGTAGCACAGATAGTGTGACCCCATTCATTTGAATAGAATTGTCAGCATCGATGCCAATAAATGATATGTTTACTTTATTTTGTTTTTAACTAATTTATAGCAGCATTAGGTAGTTCTATGTAAACTTTTAAAATATTTTTTCAATGATTTTAATTTGCTTAAATCAATTTGAATTGCTTTCAAAAGGTTCCAAGCTGTCAGTGGCCAACAGGGCATTCTTGGGATGCTGGCTCAAGTTCCACAAGCTGAGGCCTATTTGCCACTCATGGCCTGCTGTGCTGCATGGAATGGCTGCAGTGTCTTGGCTTCAAAATTAAGATTAAGATTTCTTTATTAGTCACATGTACATCGAAACACACAGTGAAATGCACCTTTTGCGTAGAGTGTTCTGGGGGCAGCCCACAAGTGTCACCACTCTTCCGGCGCCAACATAGCATTCCCACAACTTCCTAACTCGTATGTCTTTGGAATGTGGAGGAAACCGGAGCACCCAGAGGAAACCCACATAGACACACGGGGAGAACGTACAAACTCCTTACAGACAGCGGCTGGAATTCGTAAACTCCTTCTCTCTACATTCTCTCTACATTCTAGCGTGGGTTTTCAGAAGCTTTTGCTCATCAGTCTTGCTTCATGACTGAGGGAACTGAACTTTGAGAATTGTTCCTAGACTTGGGGTTTGGGAACTTGCCACACACACACTTCGGTTTATTTTGGTTAATGTCTGATATCTAAAGTTTTTCTTTTCTTATTATTACAAGTAGCTATTGATAAATAGAGTCTAACATTTAAACCTAGCTCGTTGTGTTTCTATTGTTGCTGGTACATAACATCCCACATTGCCATTAACTCCCCTGACATTCTGTCACTCACCTGTACACTAGGGGCAACTTAGTGACCAATTAACTACCAACCTGCTGTCTTTGGAATGTGGGAGGAAACTGGAGCACCTGGAAGAAATTCATGTGGTCACAGTGAGAACTTTCAAACTTCACACAGATGGCATTGGAGGTCTGGATTGAACCTGGGTTGCTGGAGCTGTGAGGCAGCAGCTCCACAAGCTGTACCACTCTGCCGCGCATAACTCAAAATGATAGGAGAAAGATATTACCTTCAGATAGAACTTACACAGCAAAACAATGTACTTTATAATTCTGCATTCTGAACCTTTGTTTTTGTGAATGAGTAGGTAAGTGGGCAGAGGAGATGGGATGATACTATCCCAGGCCTGAGGAGGTACTGTGGAATCTAATTGGAGAATTTGGAGGACTATTTCTTTGGGACTTGCTATTCAGTGTTATCAAGTGTTCAAATCTGCCCATTTGGGTTGTGCTTTGGATCGAAACCCAGTACCTTAACCTCTCATCTTCCTATCTTTTTTGACCTTCCTTGAGCTGTTCCTCAGTACTTCATTTATGTCATAATTGCCCAAGTGCATTTCACCTTCCAGATCTTTGACCTACATACTCAGTTTATTGTTGACCTTGTGAAATGACAGCATTGCTATGGCAGAATTAGCTCCTATACATAGAATCACAAACAAGACCCTATCTATTGCAAAATCAACTTTCTTATTTGGTAGTTGACTGTCATTAGTAGAATTTTAAATATCAATTTATTAATTCGACACTTTCCAAGATTTTTTTTCGGGGTTGAAGCATGTTCACTGGTACCTGTGTTATGTTTAGTTCATGGGCTAAAAGTAAAACATCAGTTTAATCCACAGTTAGTATGTCCATGAACAATTTTTCTCTTTTTTTAAACAAAAGATATTGCCGCATTGACTGAAGTACATTTTTTGTCTCTCGCTTTATTAGCATTTAATTTAAACTAATTAAAATTGTTCCAATGCCATTGACTCTTAAGTACAGTTAGTATTCTACTTTTGGCGAGTGTGAGAATATAAAACTGCATACCACGTACTGGCATTTTTCAGTGACTGACTGGCATTTGGTTATCTGAGGTGGAATAGGTTGGCTCTGTATTTGTTTCTTGAATTTTTGATATGTCAAGTTTACCAAGCCCCCTACAAAAGATATCCTCTTATATTTTCAAAACTTCTCTGTTATTATTGCCAATCAGTTTAGTAAACGTAATTTGCTCTGACAGAATACAACATGTGTCAGGTTGAAGTCATGTAAGGCAATTTTTTGTGACATAGGTTGTCTTGTTCATCATTGTCTTGTATTGGCCTTTAGCTGACATAGTTCAGGAGCATTTTGCAACTACTGTGTTTGATCTGAGCAAGTTTGTCTTCTGTTTGATACAGGACTGCCAAGAGCTTTCCACACAGTCACACATTTTAGCGTTGTATTCTTCCTCAAAGTTGGTGATATTGTATTACTATTATCTCAGCTTATAAGGTATTGATAGGTGGCTTTACTGATGCTTCTTTTCCATCTACTCATTATTATTTTACACTGTTGTTAGATATGAGTGCAAGTTTAACAATTGATGCAAGATTGCTGAATACACAGTCATATCCTGCAGGTTAATGTGAAGGTCTGAAGAGATCTACCTGTATTTACTTGACAAGATATAGTCTTGGTTGATTGCACAACAAAAAAAAAGTTCATCTCTCTTTATGGTTCAGTAATGAATTTACTTTATACACTATTGGTTACAGAGTCTAGTACTGATAAAAATTTTCAGACTACAAATAAATAACATTTTTCATACTTGGTTATGTAGTCATTACTGGCAGGGGGAATATTTATTGCCCTTCCTAAAAGTCATTAAGAAGATGGTAGTGGGACATTTTCTTAAACCATTGCAGTCCTTGCATTGAGTGAACAAGGCAGGATCTTGACATAGCGATGATGAAGTTCCAAATCAGGATGGTTGATTTGGATGGGAATTTGGAAGTTGTGACGATCTCACAAGATCACAAGATAAGGGAGCAGAAGCAGGCCATTCGGCCCATCGAGTCTGCTCCAAGGAAAAGGGAAAAAGAAATGGGGTGGGAAAAAAAGAAGAAAAGAAAAAAAAAACTATTCTAATCCCATTTGCCAGCCTTATCCCCATATCCCTTGATACCCTGACTATTTAGATATCTGTCTATCTCCTCCTTGAATACCCCCACTGATCTGGCCTCCACTGCTCATGCAGCTGTTGTACTTCTCACTGATAGAGCTCACATTTTGGAAGATATTATTGCAGTGCTGCATTGCTTCTTGTAAATGGTTCACACTGAAGCCTCAGTATAGTAGTAGTGGTGAGAGTGAATGTTTAAGGATACATTAAGGACATAAAAAGTATATGCACAAATAGGCCATTTGGCTGCATGCTTGCTCTGCCAATCAATATAATCACAGCTACTCTTTTACCACTTTCCTTGCACTAATCTCAAATCATTTGGTTCCCTTAATATCCAAAAACTTGTTGATCTCTATGTCTTGAATATACATAGTGACTGAACCTCCAAAGCCCTCTTGGTTAGAGAATTCCAAAGATACAATGTGCTCTGGGTGAAGGAGTTTCTGAGCAGCTGACACATTATTTTGAGATTTTGATTCCTCAGCCAGGGGAGATTTTATTCATGTATCTACCCTGTCAAACTTTCCTAATTGCTTGTTGTACCTGCATGTTGATTTTCAATAATTGATGTATGCAGGTTGTACTGAACACCACCTTTCAATTTCTCGCCCTTTAAAAAGTACTCACTTTTTCTATTTTGTTCTACCAATGTAGAGAGCCTCACATTTTCCACATTATATTCCACCAATTTAGATAGCCTTTCTGAATCTTCCTAAAGCCTCTTTGTATCCTCCTGACAACCCACCCAGCTTTGTATCATCAACAAACTTGGATATGTTATACTTGGTCTCTTCATCCAAATCATTGATGTAAAAGGTGAATGTCTGGGGCTTTAGCATTGATCCCTGTAGTGACCCAACAGTTACAGGTTCCTAACCTGAAAATGACCTGTTTATTCCTGTTCTCCATTTTCTGACCATTGATCAATCTTCTATTCATCCAATTTATTAGCTCCATTCCTTTGTGATCTAATTTTATTTAATGGCTTTATGTGTGGCATCTTATCAAACTCCAGATATGTCACATCACTGATTTCCCCTTTCTTCCTTGTAACAGTCACAAAAAAATTCAATTAATTTGTTGAACATGATTTCCTGTCTATAAATCCATGTTGCCTCTGCTCAATCCTATTATAATTTTTAATAATAAGTTGTAGCATTTTCCCTACTACTGATGTTAGGCTATCTTATATAGTTTCCGCTACTTTTTTTCTCACCCTCCTTTTTAAATAGTTGGGTTACGTTTGCTACTTTTCAGTCTTTGGGAACTTTGGAATCCTTGGAATTTTTGAAGATGACAACCAGTATATCCATTACCTCCATAGTCTTGGGTTATAGGCCATCAGTTCCTGGGGATGTATTACTTTCCAGCCCCATTAATTTCCTCAAGTTTTTTTTGTATTAATTTCTTTCAACTCATTCATTCTAGATCTATTGTCCTGCACTATTTCTAAGTTTTCTGTGTCTTTCATGAAGACAAACACAAAATATTTGTTTAATTTATCTGTCAATTTTCATATCCCCAATATTTTTCCTGTGTCAGTCTTTGAGGGACCTCCATTAAATTCAGCTTATCATTTCCTTTTTTTAAATCTATAGAGATTTTTATGTTCCTTGCAAGATTACCATTGTATTCTACCCACCCCTATCAATATCTTGGTCCTCCTTTGCTGAGTTCTGGAATTTTCCCAATCCTCTGATTTACTGCTCTTTTGCCTAATTCTAAAACTATTTTTAACGTTTGGTGGCTATAGGTTCACCTCATCACCTATGCCTTAGAGTATAGAACAATACAGCACAGGAACAGGCCCTTGGGCCCATGATGCTAATTTAAATTGCATATCTAGCCACATAAATACCATGGCTACAAGAGCAGGTCAGAGACTGGGTGTCCTGTGGCTTGACTCGCCTCCTGCTACCCCGAAACCTTTCCACTATCTACAAGTCAGGAGCAGGATGAAATATTTTCACTTGCCTGGATGAGTGCAGTTCCAACAACTCTCAAGATGCCCAACATCATCCAGAGCAATGCACTAGGTGTACAGTGGATGCTATTAACACCATCTATGTAATGCGCTATGGTTAGCACCACAGCAGCACCTCCCAAACTCTCAACCTCTTCCACCAAGGAGGACAAGGGCAGCAGGCACATGGGAACACTACACCCTGAGGTTTCCCTCCAAGTTGCACACCATCCTGATCAGAAATTCTGATCTTTTGTCTTTGCTCGGTCCATGTCATGGAACTTCCTACTGAACAGCAGTGTGAATGCACATTCACCAAAAAGATTGCAGAGCTTCAAGAATGCAGCTCACTACCATCTTCTCGAGGGCAGTAAGGGATGGGCAATAAATGCTGGTCTTGCCAGTGACACACAGATTCTAAAATATTAATAAATAAAGACAACTAGGTTTTAAAATGATAAAAATACTGTTCTGTCTTGTCAAATTAGGTATTTTAAGATGTTATTTTAGCTTTTTAATTTAAACAATTTAAGGGATATTATTTGCAGCTGCCATTAGCAATTAAGCCAGTACTTCGAATATTATTAATAATGTACCTAAGGTATGAGCTAAATGGCTTCCTTCTCTGCTGTAACAAATCTGTAAATAGTAAAGAAATCACTTGAGCATGCTGTCATTTTGCTTACAGGTCATAAGCATCAGGTTGCTTTTAGTTTTTTTTTCATGGCTACTATATCAGTCAATTTGGCTATTGGCAATTACAGTTACTGTGGCTAATTATGGCGGCTAGTCAAAACAATTAACTTCATTCCTTGAACTGTCAGGTTTAGCATGACATATCAGTAGACTTGAGGATAATTGCTTACTGTTGTAATTCTGTTTGAGGTCAGTGCACATTATAGTGACATAGACATATAACTAGAGCTCAAATTTAATACTAGCTGACTAGAAAATTGTGATTTTATTTCAGTTTTGCTTTTCTTCAATCCAACTATTTACTACAATATGCTACTTGTAAGGTTTGCAAGAATTTCTTTTCTGGCATTCATTGATTAAAGCAATTTAATGTTGAATTGGGTAAATCTTAAATTTTAATCAGGTGAATACATGTACTTTATGAATGATATTAACAAATATTTTGAGTGAACTCACCCTGAATGCCATAACTAATGGCAATGTGAAATTTGCAACTAAAATAAATCTAATATTGTTACAAAATAGTGCATCAGCAAACAGAAAAGGTAGATTATTGGTTTAAGTGGACACTTCTTCAGCCATGAGAATTGGAAGGTGAACGTTCCTTTTCTTGGAGACTGAACAAAACAAATACTAGTAAACAGTGGATAAAACTGAGTTAAAAACAGAAAATGCTGGATACATCCAGCGGGTCAGGCAGAATGTATGGAAAGTGAAACAGAGTTAATATTTCAGGTTAAAGACCTTCATCAGAACTGGGAAAACTGGAAGCTGCAGAGAGATGGGTAGGGATGAATAGGACAAAGGAAGTGTATCCAGTAAGATGAGATCAGGGCTGTCTTGAGGATAAGCTGTTGATAAACTAATTTGGTTAATAGGTTAATCAGGGCAGTTAGGACTAACATGAACAGAAAAATGTAAAAGCTGGGAGGTGAGGACACTAGAGAGGGAAGATACAAACAAAGAAATGTAAAAGATGTGAAATACAGAGCTGTGGGGACTGCTATGGATGGAAAGATAAAAACTGAGGCAATGTTACAGGTGGATGACCTATGGCAGAACTAGACAGTTCTGATACCAGCAGGGAGAGAAACAGGAAAAACAATTGAGAGATGCTGGCAGAAAAATTAAGGATGTAGCTATGTTTTTAACTTCAGACCAGATGGTTCCAGCAGGCCAAGCAGTGATCCTAGAATTTTATGGAACTTGGTTAAAACTTTGGAGGGACCTTATAGCAAGCCATTAGGGGTGTTGGAGCGATAGTTGTGAATGGAACTCTGGATTTTAGTAAAGTGGCCACCAATCTTAGTTTGGTTTCCAAATTTATAAGAGACAGCTTCCTGAGCAGTGAATATAACATCATTGATTGCAGCGTTTAATGTAACATGCATGGAAAGACTGTTCTGGGTCTCAGCTATAGTGTAGAAACTAAATGCAGTTTGTGTCTGCTTTGGTAATTTCTATATGGTATACTCAGTTTCTATATGGTTTAAATTAGAACTTGGTCTATGACTTTTGACAATTGATATTTTCAGTTGGAATAAATAACTGGAGTTTCCTATAAAGTACTTTTAGTTTGATGGAGGGAATGTGAGAGAAGCCCCAAAGGAAAGTTTAATGTTTAGGAAAATTAAGTATATTAACTTAATTCAACTGCACTTCAAATACATAATCTTCTTCACCTCTTTCTCACTGTGATGTTGTCCTTTAACTGTCATATTTAATATTACAGTATTAATGAGGATTAATGTGCTTCGAATATTCCAGTACTGAACATTAAATAACAATAATTTGTCCTTTTCACTTCTAGTTTTAGTTTAGTTAATAAACTGCTTGGATTTGAAGCCTGGTCCACTGGCTGCAAATCAAAGTTCTTGAAGATTGGTTCAAACTGAGCATGTCTAGTTTAGCTTTAAAATAGACTTTAATTGTTAGGTTAGTTGGAATGTTGTTTTTTTTTTCATTTGTTGTAATCTTTTAAAATTAGTGTCATATTTTCTATTAACTTGGTGGTTTCTGAAATGTAGAAAATTGTATTTCAAGGCCAACCACTGTTGTGTTCTCTGTTCATTATCCTTTGATTAAAATTTCCCATTAGTAACACACTGAAGCTCTGGATTGCTGCCAGTGCAAGTGGCCGAAGGTTGATGAGTGGTGCAGTAATAGTTGGGTGGTAGCATTCATAAAGAAATCGGTCATCTCTACAATTTCATATTGTCTTTTCAGAAGAAAGATTTAACCCTTTGAGCATAAACGAATGTATATGGCTGCTTTTCTAATTTGTATTACATACCAGAATAAAATGGTAGGTTTCAGTCAGAACTGACAACAGGTCTGCCCTATAAATGTTTAAACAGAAGGATGTACTCCATGTTTCAATTTTTGATTTGTTATTCTGTAAGTATCAGGTACTCTTTGGCTCTAAACAAAAAACATATTTTGCCACCAAGTTTAAGAATGGTCTGCAACTCAATATCTAATCAGATACATTGTCAAATTGCCATGTTATGACTTCAAAATCTATATCCACTGTATGTCATTTCTCTTTAACTGTACTTAGTGCCTTTTAATGGGGCATTACTTGGGAATTCAGAATTTTTATTTTAATTGGCAAAATGGCTCCAATGATTTGAAGAGCTGATTAGATCTATAACATTATCTATTTTTGAGATGAAATACAAGAAGGTGAACTCGTAAATCTATTTCTTTCCACAGTAAAAACTATGTAGGAAGCTAGGGGACAATCTTCAACTAAATAAATTAAGTCAATAGGACATTACAGAATGAATGTACTGGACATAGCAAAGAAACAGCCATCAATGATGTTCCAGTAGTAGTACAGAAAAACCTGTAGTTTGGAACTAGCTGGAGCCCTAAATATTTTTGGTACAATTTCAGCACATTTATCCAACAATGTGGAAAAACTGCCCACCCATGTCCTGTCCACAAAAAGCAGGAGATCCAACTCGGCAATCTTCTGTAATTCAAAATCATTAAAAGCACAGATGCTGGAAATCTGAAGTGAAACAGTAAATGCTGAAAACGCTCAGCAGGTCAGGCACCATTTGTGGAAAGATAAACAAAGTTGAAGTTTCAAGTTGAAGACCCTTCATCTGTTCTTTTTGCAGATGTTGCCTGACCTGCTGTGTGTTTTCAAAATGTTCCAGTTTTATTCCAGCAAACCACAATGCCTTCAGCAAGTATCCATTCATTGACAAACTGAAGGAAGAAGTTGCTGGGACTACTCAATTCCTGATTTCTTTACATCCTTAAATCCTGGACTGAAATTGAACATGACTGCCCTTGTCATAATACCTCTTGGGACTGCTGGTAAAACAGAAGTTATATGAGGGGTGGGACCACTCAAAGACAAAGGAGGGAATTTGCATGGAGCCAGAGAAAGTGGGTAAGGTTCTTAATGAATACTTTGGTTTCGTATTCCCCAAGTGTGAGACATGGATGATGTGAGATTGGGGGGTGGGGGTGGGGGTGGGGGTATATTGATATTCTAGGACATGTTGATGTTAAGATGGAGGAAGTGTTGGGTACCTTGAAAAACATTAAGGTGGATGTCCGCAGGGTTTGTTGGGATCTATCCCAGGATATTAAGGGAAGCAAAGAAGGAGATTGTTGGGGCCTTGACCTTTGTATCCTCTTTAGCCACGAGGAAAGTGCCAGAATACTGGAGCATAGCCAATGTTGTTCCTTTGTTTGAAGAGGCACAAACCAGGAAATTATAGACCGGTGAGCCTTGTATCAGTTGTTGGGAAATTATTGGCTTAGGGGCAGGATTTACTCCAATTTTGAAAAGCGTGGACTTATTAGGGAGAGTCAGTGTGGCTTTTGTGCAAGGGAAGTTCTACCTCACAATTTTGGGTTTTGTTTTGAAGAAGAAAAGAGGATGGTTGATGAGGGAAGGGCAATGGATGCTGTCTACACGGACTTCAAGAAAGCATTGACAAGGTCCCTTATGGTAGAGTGGCCCAGAAGGTTAAGTCACATGGGATCCACAGTGAATTGGTAAATTTGATCCAGAATTGGTTTGGTTATAGAAAACAGAGTAGTGGTAGAGAGGAGTTTGCTGGAACCTCTTAGACGAAAATATAGATGTAATAGGGGCATCAACACAAGGGGCTATAGTTTTAAGGTGAGAGGTAAGAGATTTAAAGGGGATCTTAGGGCTAAGTCTTGGAGAGTGGTTGATATCTGGAAAGCGCTACCATAAGAGATGATGGAATCAGATGCAGTTACTACATTTAAGAGGCATTTAGACAGACACTTGAATAGGCAAGGCATAGAAAGGTATGGTCCTAATGTGGGCAAATCAGATTACTGTAAATGGGCAAAAAGGTCAGCATGGACGTGGTGGGCTTGAAGGGCCTGTTTTTATCCTGTACTACTCTATGACTGATTTTGTGCTCATTCATTACCTCTTTTGAGGGAGAAACTGTTACTAAATAGGATTAAGTTTGCAATGAGCAAATAGATCACAACGCATCCTTAAGGCAAACCATTTATCAAATGGCTACTGAGCAAAATATGCAGCAATGATAAATGCTATGGATAGAAATAGTTAGACTGTGCAGAAATGTATGTTATGCACCAGATGAATATTATCAAAAAAATGCCAAGTGTTTCTGTAGATAACAGCTAATCTCTTATTTTAGAGTAGTGAAAGGAAATTGAATTAGAAGCAATTAAGCTATAATTTGTCCAAATGGAATACGTGAGTTTAGAGCAAAAATCAAACTGCTGGAGGAACTTAGTGGGTCGATTAGCATCTGTGGGGAAAGGAATTGCCGACGTTTTGCAATGAGACCCTACATCGGGACTGAGAGTGGAGAGGGAAGATGGCCAGTATATAGAGGAGAGGAGAAGGGATAAGATGGGTGCCTGTGGGTGATAGGTGGACCAGGGTTAGGTGAGGGATGATGGGCAGATGGAGCTAGGTGAGGAAGGAGGAGAAGTAGAGTTGGGAGACATAGAGTCAGGTGGGTGATAGGTGAAAGCAGTCATTTTGCTTCAGGTTCCAGCACTTATAGCCTCTTGTGTCTCCATGAATTTAGAGAAATATAATAATCTGTGGCAGAGCTGGTTAGGAAATTGCACACACATTCAATACATTAGAATGATGTACTTTGTGTTTTATCTATTCTAGGAGAAAGATAAATTTACAGTATAGTTTCTAGGGTACGGTATTGCTGTGTAAATAAGGTTCAATGAGCTTTAAGGTTTGAACCACTATCGTATTCTTAGTGTACTCTAACTGTAGTTAATGGATCAACTGTATCTTTACTATAGTTAATGCATTTTAACTGTACTCTTACTGTAGTTAACAAACTCTTATTCTTTGCCTGGAGGCTGTCTGGAGGTGAGCTTTTAAGTTTGAAAAGACAGGATTTTTAAAGTAACAATGTGGGCTTTTGAATGACCACGCAAGTGACCCACAAGCTGGTAAATCAATTGCTGGTTAACTGAGAGTCCACTAGCTTTTCACGAATTGGAAAGCAAGAGTTTCAAGTTGTCATAGAGTCATACAGCACGAAATCAGGCCCTTCGGCCCACAGAGTCCATGCCGATCATCAAGCACCCATTTACAGTAATCCAACACTAATCCCATTTTATTCTCCCTACATTCCCATCAACCTCCCCCTAGGGGCATTTTATAGTGGCCAATTAACCTACCCACCCACACGTCTTTGGGATGTGGGAGGAAACCAGAGCACCCAGTAGAAACCCACAGTCACACAGAAAACACGCAAACTTTATGCAGCACAGGAAGTTACGATTGAACCCAGGTCGCTGGAGCAGTAAGACAGCTGCTCTCCTGAACACGATTCTAAGTGTTGACCTGCAACTGGTATTTGAAATTGGAATCCTTGAAACTCCAATCCCTGCATTCAGTTTCTGTAAATATCTTACTAAGCACCAATGACTCATAGAGTTGCACAACATAGAAACTGGCCCTTTGGCCCTCCATGCCTATGCCAACCATCATGCCTATCTATACTGATCCCACTTGCCTGCATTAATTCCTCATCCCTCTATGTCTTGCTCATTCAAGTACCTGTACAGATGCCTCTTAAATGTTGTTACTGTTTCTGCCTCTACCACCTCCTCTGGCAGCTCATTCCAGATACCAACTACTCTTTGTGTAAAAAAAAATTACCCTGCAGATCCCCTTTAAATTTCCTCCCTCTTGCCTTAAACCTATGCCCTCTAGTTTTAAAACCCCTACCATGGGAAACAGACTCTGACTATCTACCCTATCTATGCCTCATAATTTTATATACCTCTATATAAACATAGGAACAGAGGGATCTTGGGGTCCACGTCCATAGATCCCTCAAGGTTGCCATGCAGGTCAATAGGGTTGTTAAGAAGGCATATGGAGTGTTGGCCTTCATTAGTTGGGGTACTGAGTTCAAGAGCCGCGAGGTGATGTTCAGCTCTATAGAACTCTGGTCAGACCACACTTGGAGTATTGTGTTCAGTTCTGGTCACCTCATTATAGAAAGGATGTGGAAGCTTTAGAGAGGATGCAGAGGAGATTTACCAGGATGTTACCTGGATTGGAGAGCATATCTTATGAGGATAGGTTGAGTGAGCTAGGGCTTCTCTCTTTGGAGAGGAGGAGGATGAGAGGGAACTTGATAGAGGTGTACAAGATGATAAGAGGCATAGATCGAGTGGACAATCAGAGACTTTTTCCCAGTGTGACAATGGCTAACACAAGGGGACATAATTTTAAGGCGATTGGAGGAAGGTATAAGGGGGATGTCAGGGGTAAGTTTTTTTACACAGAGTGATGGGTGCTTGGAATGCACTGCCAGCAGAGGTTGTGGGGGCAGGTACATTAGGGACATATAAGAGACTCTTAGATAGACACATGAGTGATAGAACAATTGGGGGCTATGTGGGAGGGAAGGGTTAGATAGATCTTAGAGAAGGATAAAATGTCGGCACAACATTGTGGGCCAAAGGGCCTGTACTGTGCTATAGTGTTCTATGTTCTATCATGACACCTCTCAGCTTCCTTTAATCTGGGAAAAATAAACCTTAAGGGGACTTACTCTTGTCCCAGCTACCCTTTTACTCTTCACATATAGAATTTTGTAGGATTCTCCTTTATTTTTTATACCAGGGACATCTCGTGGCCCTTTTTTTTGCCCTCCTAATTTCCCCCTTGTGTACTCCTATATCCCTTGTACTCTTCAAAGGACTTGTTTGATCCCAGCTGCCTATACCTAACATATGCCTTCTTTTTCCTGACCAGACCCTCAATAGCCCTTGTCAACCAAGGTTCCCTAATCTTGCTGGGCTTGCCCTTCACTCTAGCAGGAACATGCTGGTCCTGAATTTATCTCATTTTTAAAAGTCTCCCACATGCCAGATGACCCTTTACCTGCAAGTAGCCTCTCCCAATCAACTTTTAAGAGTTCCTGTCTGAAACTGTTCAAAATTAGCCTTCCCCTAATTTAGGACTAACTTGAGGACCAGTCCTCTTTTTTTTTCCACGACCTTCTTGAAACTAACAGAATAATGGTCACTGATCCCAAAATGCTCCCCCATCGACACAGCCTATCAAAGTGATCCTCGCCTTTTTACTGTATGGCCGTGATGGGGGCCATACCTCAATAGGGGTACTAACATGATGTTCTCCCTAATCAATAATGCATCTCCCCCTCCTCTTACCTTCACCTCTATCATGCAGGAAGCATAGGTACCCGAAACATTAAGCTGCCAGTTTAGCCCATCCTCAACCATGTGTCCATATAGCTATAATATCATGATCCCATGTGCAAATCCATGTTCTGAGCTCATCTGCCTTATCTGTGAGGCTTCTTGTATTAAAGTAAATGCAGTTTAGTCTACCAGACCTTTCACGATCCCTGTGCTTCACCTGCCTAGCCAACTTTCTGGATATGCTTGCTTTAACCTCAAAATTTGCTTCACCATTCTTATTTGATACACTACTAATTTGGGTCCCACCTCCCCTGCCAGACTAATTTAAACCCCCCAATTAGCACTAGCAAACCTCCCCGCAAGGATATTAGTCCCCCTCAAGTTCAGATGCAATCCATCCCTCTTTTTCAGGGCACCTCTGCCTGACAAGAGTTCCTAATGGTTCAAGTAGCGAAGTCCTCCCACCCACACCAACTATTCAGCAACACATTCATTTGACTTGTCCTCCAATTCTGACCCTCACCAGCTCTCCTGTTGAATCAATTTTTTTTTGCAATATATTGATTTCAATTGTATTGCAGTGTAACTACTTTGATGTACATTTGGTGTATCCAAGTTACTATTTCCTTGTTTCTGCTCAGGCTTACCAAATAATCAGCTTATTGTCTCCGATAATTCCTTACTTGCATGATGGGTTAAAGAATTTGTTGCATGGGATTCAGTCCACTCAACAGTTCTGAATACCCCTCATATTTATAGCTCAGCTCGATGTTTGGTATGTTAGATTTTAATCTTGCATGCTTGATTAGCTTTTTCAAAAAAATTATAAATTTGTCATGGGCAACTGTTAGTGTGCAGGTCTAGCTCTTTTTCAATTCCTGCTTTGATTAACTGTAAATTCTTGTGTCTGATGCAATTAGTTTACCTGCAATGAATGATAACAACCAAAAAGCTCTGCTTGGTGCAAGATCTCAGGATAAGTTTAACTAGTGCACGTTAAGATTGGTTAGGACACTGGCAGTTATTAAAACTACAAAACCAGTTCACTTGCTCTTGGATTACTGAATATTTAAACATGATGTCTATTTAAACTTGCTGTGCTAGCAGTATTAAGAGTCCACATTTTGTATTTTGTGATCTTGCTGAGACTACACACTTGTGTTTCATGCATAATTGCCTTTAAAACAAAACTTTGTATATTGGGAAGTTTTGTTTAAAATATTGCTAAGGATAACTTCTCTGAATTGATTTCTGGTGGCTTGGTCTTAATAATAGAACAGTACAGTACAATATGGGCCCTTCCGCCCACTATGTTGTGCTGACCTATTTAAAACCACTCCACGATCAATCTAACCCTTTCCTCCTACACAGCCCATAACCCTCCATTATTCTTACTTCCATATGTCTATATAAGAGTCTTTTAAATGTCCCTCTTATCAGCCTCTGCTGCCACTCCTGACAGTGCATTCCAGGCACCCACCACTTTCTGTGTGGGGGGGAAAAAAAAACTATCTTTGACCTCTCCCCTAAACTTTCCTCCACTCACTTTAAATGGATGTCCTCTGGTATTGACCATTGCCGCCCTGGGAAAAAGGTGCTGGCTATCCACTTGATCTATGCCTCTCATAATCTTATATACCTCTATCAAGTTGTCTCTCATCATCCAACGTTTCAAAGAGAAAGGCCCTAGGTTGCTCAACCTTTCCTCATAATATGTGTTCTCTAATCCAGGCAGCATCCTGGTAAATCTCCTCTGCACCCTCTCTAAAGCTTCCACATTCTTCCTATCATGAGGTGACCAGAACTGAACAAAATATTCCAAGTGTGGTCTAACCAGAGTTTTATAGAGCTGCAACGTTACCTCGTAGCTCTTGAACTCAATCCCCCAACAAATGAAGGCCAGCACACCATACACCTTCTTAACCACCCTATCAACTTGCGCGGCAACTTTGAGGGATCTATGGACTTGGACCCAAGATCCCTCTGTTCCTCCACACTGCCAAGAATCCTGCCATTAACCTTGTACTCCGTCTTCAAGTTTGATCACTGTACTTTTCCGGATTGAACTTCATCTGCCACTTCTCCGCCCATCTCTGCATCCTGTAACCTACGACGACCTTCTACACTATCCACAACACCTCCAAACTTTGTGTCATCTGCAAACTTACTAACCCCCCACCTTCCTCATGCAAGTCATTTATAAAAATCACAAAGAGCAGGGGTCCCAGAACAGATCCCTGTGGAACACCAATAGTCACCACCTCCAGGCAGAATAAGCTTCTGCCATCTGTGGGCAAGCCAATTCCGAATCCACACAGCCAAGTTTCCATGGATCCCTCGCCTCATCACCTTCTGGATGAGCCTACTATGGGGAACCTTGTCAAGCGCCTCACTAAAATCCATATACATCACATCCACTGCTTGACCTTCAATTTGTTTTGTCACCTCCTCGAAAAACTCAATTAGGCTTGTGAGGCACGACCTGCTCCTCATAAAGCCATGCTAACTATCCCGAATGAAACCATGCTTCTCCAAATACTTGTAAATTCTGTCCCTAAGAATCCTCTCCAATGGTTTGCCCACCACTGATGTAAGACTCACTGGTCTATAATTCCCAGGACTATCTCTAATACCTTTCTTGAACAAGGAAACAACATTTGCCATCCTCCAATCCTCTGGTACCACTCCTGTGGCCAGGGAGCACACAAAGATCATTGTCAGTGCCCCAGCAATCTCTTCCCTTGCTTTTCATAGTAACCTGGGGTATATCTTGTCCAGCCCCAGGGACTTGTATATCCTAATGTTTTTCAGAAGCTCCAACACTACCTCTTCCTTAACCTCAACATGCTCCAGCACATTAGCCTGTTCTACACTGACCTCACATTCATCAAAGTCTCTCTCCCTGGTGAACACTGAAGCAAAGTATTCATTCAGGACCTCCCCTACCTCCTCCACCTCCAGGTACATGTTTTATTCTTGAGCCTACCCGCACCCTAGACATCCTTCTGTTCTTCATGTACGTGTAGAACGCCTTGGAGTTTTCCTTAATCCTACTCACCAAGGCCATCTCATGTCCTCTTCTTGCTCTCCTAAGTCCCTTCTTAAGCTTCTTCCTGGCTACCTTATTAATCTCAAGAGCCCTGCCTGATTTTTGTTTCCTAAACCTTAAGTATGCTTCCTTCTTCCTCTTGACTAAATGCTCCCTCTCTTGTCAACCATGGTTCCTTTACCCTTCCATCCTTTCCCTGTCTCAGTGGGACAAACCTGTCCAGAACCCCATGTAAGTGGTCCCTAAACAACCTTCACATTTTTGCTGTGTGTTTCCCTGAGAATATCTGTTCCCAACTTACACTCCCAAGTTCCTGCCTAATACCATCGTAGTTAGCCCTCCCTTAATTAAATACTTTCCCATATCATCTGCTCTTATCCTTGTCCATGGCTATGCTGAAGGTCAGGGAGTTGTGGTCACTATCTCTGAAATGCTCGGCCACCGAGAGGTCTGTCACCTGACCAGGTTCTTGCCTAGTACTAGATCCATATGGCCTCTCCTCTAGTCGGCCTGTATACATACTGTGTCAGGAATCCTTCCTGGACACACTTAACAAATTCTGCCCCATCTAAACCTTTTGCACTAAGGAGGTGCCAACCAATATTAGGGAAGTTGAAGTCGCCCATGACAACAACCCTGTTATTTTTGCACCTTTTCAAAAATCTGCCTACTTATCTGCTCCTCATTGTCCGGTTTGCTATTGTATAGAATGCTCCCAATAGGGTGATTGTCCCCTTCCTGTTTCTGACTTCCACCTCAGTAGACGATCCCTCCTCGACGTCCTCCCTTTCTGCAGCTGTGATACTATCCCTGATTAGCAATGCCACTCCCCTCCCCCTTTTTACCTCCCTCCGTATCCCTTTTGAAACATCTAAACCCTGGAACATCAAGCAGACAATCCTGCCATTGCAACAACCAAGTCTCTGGAATGGCCACAACATCATAATTCCATGTACTGATCCATATCCCAAGTTCATCACCCTTGTTCTTAATACTTTTTACATTAAAGTAAACACATTTCAACCCATCCAACTGACTGCATTTCTGCCCTGTCCACTGCCTATCCTTCCCCACAGTCTCTCTGCACATTGCATCTACTTTTATACCAACTGCTCCATCATCTGACCTAACACTCTAGTTCCCATCCCCTTGACAACCTAGTTTAAACCCTCCGCAATAACTCTAGCAAACCTGCTCGCAAAGACATTGGTCCTTCTCGAGTTCAGGTGTAACCTGTCCCTTTTGTACAGGCCATACCTTTCCCAGAATAGGTCCCAATGATCCACAGATCTGAAACCCTGCCCCCTGCATCAACTTCAGCCACGCATTTGCTTTCTATATCTTCCGATTCTTACCCTCACTGGTGTGTGGCACAGGCAGGAATCCAGAGATTACTACCCTTGAGATCCTGTTCTTTAGCTTCCTTCCTGGCTCCCTATATTCACTCTTAAATACCTCATCCTTTATCCTATCTATGTCATTGGTACCAATGTGTTCCACAACTTCTGGCTGCTCACCCTCCCCAACGTACCACCTGGGAGTCTCGTTTTTGCCCACAGAATCTCGTGTCTGTTCCCCTAACCAATGAATCCCCTATCACTATTGCTCTCTTTTGATATAATATAGTATCTTCTGAAAATTTATTTCTGTAAACTATCTTATCAGATACACTTTGAACAACAAGCTCAAAGGTGCATGGAATGTAATCATTCACTTAGGCGGTATTAAGTGTCTTTAATCATTTTCAATGTAAGAATTTAATTTCAGGTTTTGATTTCGATTTTTGAACATTTATATGTATACTTTCTTCTGAAGGATTTTTTGGTAGATGTTGATTTTCATGTCTTCTGTCAAGCCTTCTATATAATCCATTGTTTTGCACACAGGCCACTGCTTCTGGTATAGGTGTTGCCAAATATTGTGGAGTTAATTGTGGTACTGAAGAAGATCGCAGGAAATTATTATTATTTGCACAATAATCAGTTGCACAGAGGCCCCATGGTTTCATGGAGGAAAAAGAAGTTAATATGAAGAATAGTAATCCAGGTGATTGAAATCTTTTTAGATTTTCAGAACCCAGTATCAAAAATAGCTAATAACAAATGAATGACACATTCGACTGCAATATAGAGGTATCTGTATGTATCTCCAATAACTAATTCCAGTTCCAACCCCAAGAAAGCAGTTCATTCAGTTCCTATGTCATTTCCAAACCAGCCATTCATGACATTGTAAATATAGTGTCAGCGGTTTGCATGAGAGGACTGATTTGTAATATATCCAGTTTTACAGATGAACCAAAGATTTGTGGCAGAGTGGGCTTTCAAGAGGATGCAAAGAGCCCTTGGGGGATAGAGACAGGTTAAATAAATGAGCATGGATGTGGCAGATGGAATATGATGTGGAAAACTGAGGTTATGCACTTGTTTTAAATGGGGAGAAGTTGAAAGGTGTTCGGAGGGACTGGGTATCCTCAAATACAATCACAGCAAGTAATTGGGAAAGCAAATGGCATGCTTACCTGTATTTCAAAAGAATTAAGGGTACAAGGTTAAAGATGTATTGCACCAATCATATATGGTCCTGGTGAGACCACCAATATTGTGTACAAGTCTGATCTCTCCCCATAGAAAGATATACTTACAATTGAGAGAGAGAAAGAAAAGGATATACTTACAATTGGAAAGATTGACCAGATTGATTTCTGGGATTATGGGCTGCAAATTGTTGTGTGAGGAGAGATTAGGCAGACTGGGTCTGTGTTTATTGAAATTTACAAAACTCTTGTGAGACTCTACAGGGTAGATGTGGGTTGATGTTTCCCAGGAATCGTGGTCTCAAGATTCAGGACTGAAATGAGAAGAAATTTCTTCACCTAAAGAGTAATGAATCTTTAGAATTCACTAGCCCAGAGGAATGTGGACACCCAATTCAAAACAGAGATTGATAAATTTTTTGATATTAAGAAAATATGTGCAGGAAAGTGGTACTGAGATAAAAGATCAGCTGTGGTCGTTTTGAATGACAGAGCTGGCACAAGGGACTGAATTGACTAATCCTCTTTTGTATTTATTACTATGTTCTAAGGGACAGATTTGTGCTGTATTCACATGTTTCAAAAGGACTGGGTTGAGATCATTGAAATTCAATGTCTGCTGATTGCATGAGTTTCTAATTTTACTGAGCTATTTGGACACTCCACTAGTCATGCCCTCTCCACTCGCACATTAACCTGATGTGGATGAGTGGGCCCAATTGTTCTGGGCCTCTTGATCTTTGAATTGGGCAGCAAGACATTGTGGTGACTAGGTCTCAGCCATACTAGCCCTCCCTCCAGAAGACCCTGACAGCCATTGACAGGAGGCAAAGCTAGAGGTAGAGTGTTAACTCCTGACAAAGGATTTGTAAGTCTTTTCAAATGTCTCTGATATACATTCATATAAAAAAATTGCTTTAAATGACTAAATCAATAGAAGTTAATTGAAAAAAAATGTAGCAGAATCTGTCACTTAGTTTATTCCTGAACCTATGGTGGGGCACATTGTAAATTGGGGTTTACTTACCAGCAAGTGGGAGTTCCCTTCAGAACAGTGGAAACCACCTACTCGATGTGGTCCACTGACAAGCTGAAGGCAAAATTTTCTATTCATTTATGGCACTGTGCTTTCTTTAACCAGGAAGATTGCCTTAATTTTCTATTAGGAAAGAAAGAAATTGCATTTATGTAGCATATTTTAGGCATACAGGTCATCCAGAACACTTTTTGACCATTGACAATTTTTTTTATGTTTGCTCGCTGTTATAATGTTGGAAGCATGAATCAGGTGCTTTAATTATTGCTTGTATGATTCAACACTTGGAAATGAATAATTCTAGTAATCTAGCAAAAAGTAGGTTAATTAAATATTGTTATAATCCAAGACATGTTGTTTATCGAATCCACTTGGCAAGATTTGCCTTGTACATCAATTGATTACCTAAAAGTAGGTGTTCCCTTCAAAAACTCTGCATTTGAAGTCAGGTTAGCCCATTTTAAGTTAACCTCTTCTGATAATATGAAAAAATGATAAATCAATATAATTTCTCTGTATACCTATGTAAAGAATAAAGCTATGAGAATATTTTCTGTCTTTTATACTGATACCTTCAAGGCAGCATATGGCAAGGCTTTTCCAGATACTAGAATTGCAAGCACCATCCTCACTGAAGGGAAAATAGAATGTAGAGGATGGTTCAAAATAGTTCTTCTTCTGGAAGGAAATGATACATTAAATTTCTTTTAATTGGGCTCACCTTCCCTGCTAACTGTTGTGTTCGTGACAACTGAGGGCAACTTAGATTGGTGGTATTACAAATGATAGGAAGAAGTTCAACTCAAAACTGCCCAAGAGCTGCTACTGGAATAAATTTAATCTCGGATACTATGATTGCAAAAAACCCTTATTACCAATCCAAACCAGAGTACCATGCCAACCTGTTTTAATTGACCTATTTTAGGACTTTAAATTGACTTCAATAGAGAGACTAGCTGAAATATGATCTTACTTGTAGATCTGTATGAATTACAAATATATTACATTTTTAAGTGCAACCATCACTTACTCCGACAAAAATAGTTTGAACGAAAAGTCACCAAGCATTCCTTCCTTTTGAATTATGTTAAGTACTCATACTATTTCAATTCTATGAAGGCTTGAAGATCCACCACCAAAACTGGCATTGTGATTGTTCTTGAAGCAAAATAACCTCAGTAATTGATTCTTTGTTTATCTAATGAGGCATTTGTAGTATGTTGTGTGGAAAGTTGCAGTAGCACTATCTGTGTTCCAGATCAGGAATCTTGTGCAGATTAATGCATTGCATTGTAATTAAAATTGGTTTTATTTACTTCAAAAAAGGCATTATATTCCCAGTTATGAATGTGACAGATAACTTTGTGAGCCAAATGACACTACAGATTAGTTTCAAGTTTTCTCTTTCTGTCCTACCTTGATTAACTGGTTAGAAAGATTTGACAAATTAACACAGTTTAACATGGTGTTGATACTGTTTATTTAAAAGAATCTCAAGTACAAGAAGCAGACACAAACCTGTGCACTTTAAGGCTTCAACTTAAACTGATGTCTGTACGACCTCCCAGATAGATCAAAGAGTCATTGCTCTGACAGCTACAAGATGGGAGAGCTAGCCTTAGGCCCCTTGCGGATCATCCACAGAGCTGCTGTGTCTGTAAAGGATGGCTGGTGGCTAATTGTCTATTTTGAGGATGAGCAGGTAAGGAAAGGGCTCTCTGCTGACATTTGGTTAATTCCTGGTTGCCTGTGGTTTGTTGCACATCCTGAATATTTGCTAGCAGGAGGGATTGGCTTTTTCACATATGTAACATGTCATTTTTAATCAAACAAGAAAGTGCTGTTTGAAATTGCAGCATAATAAGTTGAAATGGATTCTGATTGCATGGATGTGACACATGCTGCCTGTGGGTGCTGTCCTTTATCTGTACTGGAGTTTGATGTTCAAAGTTAATTCTTTTGAATACTAATTAAAATGACTTAATTTCCAAATCCACATAGTTATATTTAATTCCTCCTCAAGTTTCTTGAGGATGTTGTGTTTGTATTCATCTTCCTTAAAAACAATCCATTGGGATTGTGAATGTTTTGTATTAATATCCCTGTTCCATTGATTCCACAGAATGTACATTTTATTCAGTATCACAACAAAAATGAAGCAGAAGCAAAATATTCTGGATGCTGTCAATCTGAAATTTTTGGAAATACTTAGAAGAGAAATAGAGTTAATGTTTCCATGACAAAAAAAAGTTAGATATATAACAAAATTTAAGCAAATGCAAAGGCAGTAAAAGGTGGGAGTTGGGTGAGGAGAAGAGAGGGTAAAATGGAAAGAATAAAAATGAAAGTCTGTGATAGAGGAAAGGCAAACTAGATTAAAAGGAGGGAGACGGTAGTGGAACTAGTTAAAAAAAAAGATAGGTTTAGAGGAACTTAAGTGCAAGTTGCATTATTGTTATGTCACATTGTTGAGCACAAAGTTGAGTCCAGAAAAATGTAATATGTGTAATTGAAGGATGAAGTGCTGTTCCAGAAGCTTGTGTTGAGCTTGCTGCAACAGTGTAGGAAGCAGGGGACAGTGAGGTCGGACAATTAAAATGATATGCAACAGGAAGCAGGGTTACGCTCTGACTGCTTTGGTGAACACTTCTGTTAACTCTTTTTCTCTTGCCAAAGATGCTGCCTGACTATTTCAAAGATTGAGCAAAAATATCTATAAAGTGTTCTGTTTTAATCAGCAACATAAACAGTTATTACCAAAACTCTCAGCTGACTCTTGTTTTGATTAGGATGTTCAAACATCAAACTGTAACTGAGAAACAATGCAGGATTGTGCTTTGTCAGTTTGCACAAAGCCTATCCAACTTCTACACTTTGATCATATTATCAGTTGGGATGTTTTGTTGGTGTTGATTTTTTTGTAATAAAAGCTTTATAACTGCTTTAAGCTGTTTATAAGTAAAATACATTTGGGGATCAATTTTACTGTGATTTTAATTACTTTTTTGACTACTTAGATTTGTAACTGGTCCTATAGCATGTTTCTTGCCACATTTCTCTCAATTTCAGCAGTTCTCCCTATATTTATAAGAAGGATCATCCATATGTTGGGTACTACTTGTAACATTACCATTATTTCCTGTCTCACCGTAACACAATCCTTGGCAAAAGGATGATGCTATGATAAAACTATTAACAATTTTAAATTGAAATGATAAAGTTTCGTTGTTCGGACAATAAAAAAATAACTTTCAAACATTATTATTAATTAGAACTATAGAACAATACAGCACAATACAGGCCCTTCGGCCCACCATGTAGTGCTGACCTTCAAACCACTCCTAAGACTATCTAACCCCTTCCTCCCACATATCCCTCTATCTTAAATTCCTCCATATGCTTATCTAACAATCTCTTGAACTTGACCAATGTATCAGCCTCCACCACCACCCCAGGCAGCGCATTCCATGCACCAACCACTCTCTGGGTGAAAAACCTCCCTCTGACATCTCCCTTGAACTTCCCACCCATTACCTTAAAGCCATGCCTCTTATATTGAGCATTGGTGCCCTCGGAAAGAGGCGCTGCCTGTCCACTCTATCTATTCCTCTTAATATTTTGTATACCTCTATCATGTCTCCCCTCATCCTCCTCCTCTCCAATGAGTAAAGCCTTAGCTCCTTTAGTCTCTCCTCATAATCCATACTCTCTAATCCAGGCAGCATCCTGGTAAATCTCCTCTGCACCCTTTCCGACACCTCCACATCCTTCCTATAATGAGGCGACCAGAACTGGATACAGTACTCTAAGTGTGGTCTAACCAGAGTTTTGTAAAGCTGCATCATTACTTTGCGGCTCTTAAACTCGATCCCACGACTTATGAAAGCTAACACCCCATAAGCTTTCTTAACTACCCTATCCACCTGTGTGGCAACTTTCAGTGATCTGTGCATATGAACCCCCAGATCCCTCTGCTCCTCTACACTGCCCAGAATTCTGCCATTTACCTTGTATTCCGCCTTGGAGTTTGTCCTTCCAAAGTGTACCACCTCACACTTCTCCGGATTGAACTCCATCTGCCACTTGTCAGCCCAGCTCTGCATCCTATCAATATCCCTCTGTAAGCTTCGACAGCTCTCCACACTATCCACAACACCACCGATCTTTGTGTCATCTGCAAACTTGCTAACCCACCCTTCCACCCCCTCACCTAAGTCATTAATAAATATCACAAACAGTAGAGGTCCCAGAACCGATCCCTGTGGGACACCGCTAGTCACAGCCCTCCAATCCGAATGCACTCGCTCCACCACAACCCTCTGCTTTCTACAGGCAAGCCAATTCTGAATCCACACGGCCAAGCCTCCCTGGATCCCTTGGCCTCTGACCTTAAACTTAATTATTTATGAAAAAGAATGACATTTAGAAACACTACAGTGCTTTTCCATTTAAGTACCAGCTACTAAATTATCAACCAAGTACTGTTCTCTTTCCTTGAATGTGATGTATATGTAGTAGTTAGTTTTAAATGCAGAATATTTCCCCACGCATTTGCATTCATATAACACCATAACATAGAAGTACTTGGTTGCTAGTGTTTACCAGAAAGAAGTAAGGTTGCCCAAGCCAGTACAGTGCTTGGCGGTTCACAAGGTGAGGCTACAGTAAGATTTATTTGGGAGAATGAGACTTTGAGGTGTTGTTGGGAACCAGATCCAGTGTGGAATAGTGAATAGCATTGTCAACGTTGTGTTCACTAAAGGAAGGGCAGATTATGCATGGGGATTATTATGGGTAGCTTGTTATGAATGGGATTATAACAAACCTCAGTGTGTAACAGAAGATCCCAGGAGCAACACATGCTTCGTGCCCAAACTGTCTCTTGTAACCATGGAAATCATACAAAATGTTATTAAATAAGTAAAAGAGGGAAAAGAAACTACAAATCAGGATCGTCCTGAAACCTAACCATTACATTCTAAAGCCAATACTCCAGGCCATTCAATAAAAGACATTAAAGCTAAGTATTTTTTTTGCCAAAAGCTAATTGTTTACACTTTAATCTCATGGAAACATATTTCACGTTGTCCTAAATTAGGGATCTAGATATCCTCAAAAAAACACTTACCTTAGATTAGATTATTGTTATATACACTGGGGTTCAATGAAATTCCTTGCTCGTATGAAGCTCACAGAGTAAATAGTGTACATGGTAATGATAAATACAACAATAAATACAGTGACAAAATCAAAAGAACAGATGGGTACAAAGATAGTAATGCAATCTGAAGTAATGCTGAAAGAAATACTAATGTGACAATGACAGAATAACCAAGAAAGGTAGAATTAAGAGTCTAAGAACATGCCAGCACTGCCAAGAAGGTGATGTGTATTTTCTAGCTTTATAAGATAAGATTTCTTTATTAGTCACATGTATGTACATCAAAACAAACAGTGTAATGCATGTTTGTGTAGAATCTTCTGGGGGCATCCGCAAGTGTCGCCATGTTTCCAGCGCCAACCTAGCATGCTCACAACTTCCTAACCTGTATGTCTTTTGAATGTGGGAGGAAACCAGAGCATCTGGAGGAAGCCCACGCAGTCACAGGGAAAACGTACAAACTCGTTACAGACAGCGGCCGGAATTGAACCCTGGTCGCTGGCGCTGTAATAGCGTTACGCTAACTGCTACACTACTGTGCCTGCCCCAAAAACATCTCAAGTCCATGTATATCTGCCTGTCTTTGACAAGAGTAAAGTCTGCGAGGGAGGCTAGAGCAAGCAGAATAATTCAAAGAATTCTATAGGCCATCCTGCGTGTAACAACTTTTTAAAAGGACACTGTGAAATTATAGTGGTGTCAGCAAGAGATCTGCCTAGTCGTAGGCTCTCAACTGCTACCCTGTGCCCAGGCCTGGCATTGGGTGGGCAGCATCCAAAATTGTGTGGGATACATACTGGGCAGACAATGGGGGATGGGGGGGAGTTGAATCCTCACCAGAATTCCCAGCTGCAGATTTCATAGCACACTACCTAGTCAACTGGGTAACCCTGGTGATGATGTCATAGGTTGTTCCTTTCAAGAGTTGTGGTGCTCTTGACATGACCTCTGGTGGATTTGGTGCTCCATGTCATTGTCATACAGGACAGGCAACTTTCCTTCCAGATTCAAAAAGTGCCATGTAATATGGGAACCCAATAGACTCCATCACTGTCAAATTCAGCTGCCACAGAAGTTCATCTCCATCTTACATTTGCTTCATAGTGACATTCAAGTCATGCTCCTAACCACAACAGAGGCAATATCAGAGAAAACTGCTGTCAAGCAAGGCTGTGTTTCATTGTCTATTTTTTAAAATTCTACTTTCTTTCATCACAATGTTGCACGTTGCTGCAACTTCTCCTAGGAGTGCGGCTAATCTTGGCACTGCTTGTCAGTAAGGACAGGGTTTATATCACAGTCCATGAAGATCATAGTTAATTGTGGGAACCTGCTATTATGTTTGCCACCAATCTGCAGGCCAAAATAAAGAAAAGGGTTGACATCGTTATATATCAATACGTTTTACAGAATGGCAGAGTTTTCATCCTGTTCCAAGGCTGGAACATATTTTGGAGTTGAACTGACGGTCATAAAATTGTTCAACCTTCACTTATGGGATAAAACATCATTTCAACTTCCAGATATCCCTGGATTATATGGCATCAAGTAAATTAAGCTCTTCATTTAAATGTTGAGAAGATTGTTATTTGTTTTTCTAAATCATAAATTCTGCATTCAGGATAAGTACAATAGACCCTTGCCACAAGAGTTGTTTAGAACTTAGCCAAAAGTCAATAGTCATAATTAGCAGGTTTTATATCCACTACAGAATATGAGTATTGAAAATCCATAAATTGAATTTGTGAACTTCATAATGGAACTAGATCATTTTATATACCATGTTACATTATTTGAAAATAGCATTTTCTTTTCCCATTGTTGTCTTTTGTCAATTTGCAGGTTTCTTCAGAAAAGGCAATAGACTCATTGCAGACTAATAAATTAAAAGTGCAGAATCTCAATAGTAGATTAAATGAGGTACTACTGCCATCTCGAAGACTCTTCAAGGTGATAATTAAGTCCTGAGATAGTTGCCAAAACCTTTTGTATTTCCTCCATTTGCTCTTGTTTCCTTCTCACTGTTCAGTATCAGATTTATTATCACATTGGTATTGGTTTATTATTGCCACTTGTATCAAGGTAAGTGACAAACTTGTCTTGCATACTGATCGTATAGGTCAATTCATTCAGTGCAGTTACATTGAGTTAGTACAGAGTGCATTGAGGTAGTACAGGTAAAAACAATAACAGTACAGAGTAAAGTGTCACAGCTACAGAGAAAGTGCGGTGCAATAAGGTGCAAGGTCACAACAAGGTAGATTGTGAGGTCAGAATCCATCTCATTGTATAAGGGAACCGTTCAATAGCCTTATCACAGTGGGGTAGAAACTGTCCCTAAACCTTGGCAGCAGCAGTACAGTGCAAAAACATAAAAGTCGCTATAAATTACAGAAATAGTACAAAAAAAGAAAGGAATAACAAGGTAGTGTTCTTGGGTTCATGGACTGTTCAGAAATCTGATGGCAGAGGGGAAGATACAGGTGCCTGAGGGCACATACCACCAGACTTAAGGACAGCTTCTACCCCACTGTGATAAGACTTGAACGGTTTCCTTATACAATGAGATGGACTATGACCTCATGATCTACCTTGTTGTGACCTTGCACCTTATTGCACTGCACTTTCTTTGTAGCTGTGACACTTTACTCTGTAGTGTTACTGTTTTCACCTGTACTACATCAAAGCACTTTGTACTAACTCAATGTAACTGCACTGTGTAACGAATTGACCTGTACGATCGGTTTGTAAGACAAACTCTTCACTGTTCCTCGGTACAAATGACAATAATCAACCAATACCAAGAAGCTGTTTCTGAATTGTTGGGTGCAGGTCCTCAGGCTCCATTACCTCCTTTCCAATGGTAGTAATAAGAAGAGGGCATGTCCCCGATGGTGAGGATCCTTAGTGATGGATAGTCACTGTTTAGTGACTAACTTTGTTTCTCCTGGTTATACATGGAATTACAACGATTAAATAAGCCTTTTGATAAAGCCCCACATGACATATTCACAAAGAAACTAAAAGCCCATGTGATCCTAGGGAAGTGGCAAGTTAGACTAAAGTTGAGTCAGTAGGAAAGATCAAAGTGTCATGGTCAATAGGAGTTTTAGTGACTGACGGGCTATATTCGGTGGCATTCTGCAGGACTTAGTACTATGTCCCTTGCTTTTCATGAATTAATAACTTGGACTTAATTTTTTTATCATCATCTAACGAATTAATTAAGAGTGAGGAAGAAAGTTCTTAGCTGTAGGAAGCTATTAATGCTTAGGTAGGCACAAAGGTAACAAATGGAATTTGAACTAGAGTATGAGGTAATGTATTTTGGGAGGGTAAGCAAAACAAGGGACTTCACACTAAACAGTAGGATACCAAGAAGTGTGGAAGAACAGAGAGATCATGGACTGTGTGCCCACTGGGTGGTTAAGAAGGCAAATAAGTATATTTGCCTTTATTGCCTGAGGTATAGAATGGAAAAGAAGGGAGGCAGTATGAAATGCTAGTTCAACCACAACTAGAGTACGTTGTACGGTTCAGGTTCCCACACTACAGGAAGGATGCGATAGCACTGTAGCGGGTGCAAAGAAGATAGACAAGGGTATTTCCAGGGCAGGAGAGTTAAGATTATGAAGAGAGACTGACGACTGGACTTGCTTCCTTTGGAACAAAGGAGACTGGAGATTTACCTAAGGTGTTTTAAACTGAGAGGACTAGACGGTGAACAAGAACTACCTGTTTCCTTGTCAGGAAGGTCAATAATGGAGGACACTGACTTGTCAAGGTATTAGGATTCGAGGGAAGTTGAGGAATATTTTCATTCAAAGGAAGGTTGAAGCCTAGAACTCAATACCTGAAAGGGTGTTGGAAGCAAAAACAATTTTTTTTTGCAAGGTACCTTGATGAGCATGTGAAGGGACGTAACCTACAGTGCTATGAACTGAGAACTGGAAAGTGGGTGTGACTCACCCACTTATTAAACTGAAAAGTTCCATTTCTGGCCAGCATGGACACAAACAGCCCAGAATGATTTTTTTCTACACTTTAAGCATGAAAAGAAAGTTCATGTGAACTATTGCACCTGGCATATTTCCTAGGTTTCTCAGTTTAATAAAACACATTTTCTGGCAGCTCATGTATAACCACAACCAAGCTGTTTTGCCAAATGTTTGGATACAGGTGGAGTTCTTCATAATCCTGGGGCATATGTAGTACAGGTTGAGTTTGACTACATATGCTCCAAATGCTGATTCACTTCATGCTAAAGAGAAATTCTGTTTAAATAATAAATGCACTTAATATAACCTGAATAGAGTCATAGAAACATTAACCTGAAATATTGGCTGTTTCTTTTTCCACACATGCTGCCTATTGTGCTGAGCTTTTCCAGAATTTTCTCTTTTGATTTCAGATTTCCAGCATCTGTAGTTTTTTTTAATTTTCATTTACTGTATTTGCAATTCTCCCTCCAATTTCTTTGTATGGTATTGGTATTCTGAATTTTGAATATGAACTGCAATGCTTTCCCCATTAAAATCATCAATTGGAGCAGTTTTTTAATCTTTTACTTTCCATGTGAAGCAGCTGTGTTAAGAGAAGCAGGAGAATTGCCTCCCAATTCCAGCAGGCTTTCACATTTCTCCATCAGTTTCGGGGAATATAAAAACACTTTTCTTTTCCAGTACCATTTGACCACTGTGACGTACGTGAGATTTATTTTTACTTTGAACATCAAACAGACATGTGTCTGCCTCTTTTAAAACCAGATGGAACCATTCATTCAGATCCAAAGACTTTCCTGACTGCTCTTTCATTTCCCAATCTTTTTGTTCCTTTTTACTCCTATTGTTTTGTTGCTGTTTAAGTGTTGTATTCCAGTATCTTTTACAATTTATTTGTTTTCAGTATTACTCAATTCATTATGTTATTTTTGCTCTATTTTGCCTTAAATTGTTTTCAGCTTTGCTTTCATGCACCTACTGCATTAATCAGTATTTATCTACTGTTTTTGATTTTTTTCATTGTTCAAATTTGTTTTCTCAGATTCCTTTTGTCCCCAATTATTTAGTTAGTCGTTCTTTTATTTACTAGGTAAGACCTGTAAGTAACTATTGTTAGTAGCTTCTTTAGTTGCATTTCCTTTGTGCCTAGCTTGAATAAATAAAAGTACATGCATGATAAAATGTACATGGATTCATAAATAAAATTACCTTCTGATATTTTGAGAAAGGTGGATGAAATGCAAAACTCAGCAGTGGAATTTTTTTTATTATTTTTTTGTTTGGTTTGGCAACTTCATAGAGTTGTACAGCACGGGAATAGGCCCTTCTGCTCCAGTCAGCTATGATGCCTATCTACTCTAATTCCATTTGCCTGCATTAGGCCCATATCCCTCTATTCTTTCCTATCCAAGTACCTGTCCAAATGCCTCTTAAACATTGTAATTGTATCTCCCTCCACCACTTCCATATAACCACCATCCTCTGTGTGGAAAACTTGTCCCTCACATTTCCTTAAAATTTCTTCCCCTCACCTATGCCCTCTAGTTTTAGACTTTCATCAACCTTAGGAAAAGACTCTGACTATTACCCTATTTATGCCCCTCATAATTTTATACACCTCTATAAGGTCACCCTTCAACCTCCTCTGTTCCATTGAGAATGAACCCAGGCTATCCAATCTCTCATAAATACAGCCCACCATTCCATGCAACATCCAGGTGAGTCTTCTGTACTCTTTCTTATGCTATCACTTCCTTCCTGTTGTGTGGCGACCAGAATGGTACACCATATTTCAGGTGTGGCTCGACCAGTGTTTTATACAGCTGCAACATGACATCCATTGTCTTGGCCAGTGAAGGCAAGCATGTCGAATGCCTTTTCCACAACCCTATCCACCTGTGTCGCTGTTTTCAAGGAGCTATGAGCTTGGTCTCTCTGTACATCAAGACCCATAAGGTCACTGCCATTTACTGGATATGTCCTGTTAGTATTTGACTGGCCTAAATGCATTACTTTACACTTGTCCGGATTAAATTCTACCTGCCATTGTTTCCACCCAGCTTTTCAAATGATCTATGTCTGTCTGCATCCTTTCACATCCTTTGCTATCTAATACTCCATCAATTTTTGTGTCAATAGCAAACTTACTAATCAGTCCACCTACATTCTCATCCAAGTCAACAGTGGTCCCAGGACTGATCCCTGTGATTACACCACTGGTTACAGACATCCAGTCAGAAAAATACCCCTCGACCTCTACCCTCTGCCTCCTACCACCGAGGCAATTTTGGATCTAGTTTGCCAACAAATCTTGAATCCCATGTGCCCTAACCTTCTGGACCAGCCTACCAAAAGTTCATGTAATCTCATTCATCGTCCCATCTTCATCAATTTTCTTGGTTACCTCCTTAAACTCAATCAGATTTGTGAGACAAGATTTCAGCTGCACTAAACCATGTTAACCCCTAATCAGTCCCTGCCTTTCCAAGTGAACAGAAATTCTGTCCCTTTTTTTTCCCCCAATAATTTCCCTGCAATTCACCAGCCTGTAGTTTCCTGGCTTATCCCCACTGCCCTTTTTGAATAAGGAACAACATTCGCTATCCTCCAGTGATGTTAATATCTGAAATGGAAATGTAGCAAAATCCAGCTTATAACCATTTTAGGCCAACTTGCAGACATTTGTAGCCAAATTTACCTTCTAAGCAATTGAGTTGTGCTATTGTTATAACATGTGTTAGTAATATGAGATACATAATATTGGAAGTATACAAGGAATGTGTGAGGCAAATAATTAATATTATTAAAAATTAAGATAAATCTGTTAAATATAGTTCCCATCATTATTTGAGAATGAATGCACAAAAGACAAGCTTTCCCAAGGTTATATTTTGTGCATTCATTCTCAAATAATGATGGGAATTATAATATACTTCTTATCCATGAAATTCCAAGTTGGGATTAAATAGCATTTTAATTTTTATGAATCATTTTTACTATTTTAATCTCTCTGAAAACCTTGAGGCAAGTTTTGGCATCCTGTCGAACTGTGTGCCATCTCTTTGAAAATCGATATCTTGGCCCAGACCAAATCACCAATCCCCTTCTTAAATCCACCCACATGCACCCACTTTCCAGCTGGTTGCCGGATAGCTATCAAATCTGAGAATAAGCATAGGCTTGCTATCTTCTTTTCCCCCATTCCCCCGTATTGCCCAAAGCATTGAGGTCAATTGTACAACCCCTCCTGTCTGCTGGCATCAGCAAGCTGAGAGCTTCTGGTTTGTTACACTAGTTACCATATTGGATATAGCTTTATCCCTGTGGTCTTCAGGTGAGCCCTACTCCTTCACTTTCAATAGTTATATAAATAGACATTCAAAAATATCAGTCCATTGATTGACATCCCTACATTTTGTCCATTTTCAAATTTACTCTAGAATGGTTTTAAAGCAAGACATCAAATCTGTAATGGTGATGAATGAGTAACAACAGAATTTTTCATATGGTTACGCCAAAGACGATATTAAAAAAATTAATCTGTGAGGATATACTTTGAGATGCTATGTCAATGTGACCTGTAGAGCATTATGATCAGATTTGTAAATAATGGACAATTATTTTTTGACCAGCGGCATTTTATGTCAAAAGAATATTCACTTACAATTCTAAAAGGCTTGCCATGAATAGTGAATAATCATTTCTTAAATTTGTTTTTTTTATGAACTGATTATCTTCCTTTGTCAGTCAGTCATAGCAATTTTTATAATTATTAATCTGTTGAGTACATAAGCACTTGCAGCTTTCAAAGTGCACGGTTTCTATCGCCCATCATTATAAAATTGCTTTACCATGGATATCTGAAGTGGAATATGTAATGTAGAATTGTGAATTTGTCCATTTTAGCATCCTCTGTTTTCAGTGAACTAACGAGTGAATGGCAACAGAAAGAAAATATAAATTATCTCATCAAAAAAGTGGCAACCCATTCTAACGAATGATAAGATTACATGCTTTGACTTTCAGTAACCCCTCCTGTCCCAGCTTTCAATCTTGTATAGAAAGGAAAAATTACTTCCTTCTGTCTTTTGGAATGAAATTGCACAGTACTATCTACATATTTGTAGTTTTATTTGGGATGGTGTAGGTGACTTGGTGTGGAAATGTTCAAAGATAACTTTAAGCCAGGAGGGCTATAAGAGATTGTTAATCATAACAGATGTAAACTCTGATAAGGGTATTTTATTACTTTATCAGTAATGGATAATTACTTAGATATGTGGCTGCTAAATCCAGGTACGTTTCATTTATTTCATTAATTTAAATTTTGAGGACCACCTGTACTTCACCTCTAGAACTTTTCATTGAATGCCGAACTTTCCATTTATTTAATTTTCCAGGACTACCCCACACATGTCTAACTTAATTCCCTATTATTTTGTTTCAGTTTTTTTGTAAATTGAAAATGATTATTGACCTTTGTCTAATTACTGTAAGTAATATGTATACATTAAAATTTAAAAATTGACTCCAGTTATGTTTTATATTGATGTATTGGGCATTAGTATAGAAACCTGCTCTGACAATGCCCCTAAAATAAGATGGTTTGAACATGTGTAAAGCTCACTACACCAGTGCTTCTAATGACATTACAGTTGATAATCTGCTGTCTTTTAAATTAGACGGAGCTGCCCCAACCTATAATCAGCTTGGTTTCCCCGCACAGTGTAATGAAAAGATCATTATTGCAGAGGAATATTTTAGACATTCATTGTTGGAATAGTCGTGGGTAGCTCATTTGGTGTCATGTTAGATTGTTTCATGTTTGTTGGAGGAATGAATTATATTCTCATATATTAATCCCAATATCTGATAAATTGAATCAAATGATCATTAATTTGATAAAGAAAAATGTAAATAATATTAGGGACAAGTCACAGGAAGTACAATGAAGTTCTTTTCATTAGTGGGTTATCACTTATATCTGTAAGCATCTATTTACTTGCAGTTATGGGAGATTATAAATTGGTCAGAACTGTCATTTTTTTTCCTATGAAGCATACAAACGCACAGTTGAGCATTTTTCATAGATCTTCTGTGTGCATTTGTTCTGTATATGTGAAGCAGATTGAAATTGTTTCCTAATTCATTGTCATGCAACAATGAATTGTAAATTGCATATATTGGCTGTGGTGTGGATTATGCACTGATTTATAAGAAAGCATATTGGAATTGATGTAAAACATATTAAAATGAGCACCGCATCTATCCTTCATGGTTGCTTGATTTCCACCTAGTTTGTTTTTATATGCTTGTTTGAATCAAGCCTAATAAAATGGGCATCAACCACAATGCCTCATTGCATTTAAACTATACAGTGTTTTTTAACCTCTGCTTTGGTGCTGCTTTAAAAATGCAACTGTTCATATAATGAAATTAAATTTAAAGTGACATGTTTCTGTAAAGATAAAATGTTTTGTGGTATTCAAAGTGGATTTGTTTTTCATTTCAATATTCCAGACTAGATGGGGAACAAAAAAGGGTTAGGCACTTTGTTCCTTTGCAGTGTTTCATACTGTATTTGCTGGTAGTTGATAGACTATCGAATCAATTATCTCAAATCAGCAGAAAGTGAGTATTACTGTGCAGTAAAAACGCACATCCTGAGAACAAATTCAGCTGCCATGGCACAGCATTTATATGAGAATCAACACTTCTGCTCATGTTGGGTTTCTGCTGGAAGAAGGAATCATGAGCAGGAATCTGCTTTAATCAGCCCGTTGCCATCACAGGATTTAAAAAAAACTTAAGTATTCACCGTCTGATTTTGTATATAATCATATTGTCCTGGTACATGTTTCAAGTAAATCATCTTGATGTTGATCATTTTCTTTAAAGCAACCTTTAAAGCTACTTACATTTGGAAGGTTTATATGTATGGTTTAATCAGTGGTCACAGAGTACCTGTAGTTTGGCACCATTTCATTTCATACTATTTGTCCAGTGAAGTCCAGTGTATTCATTTCTGCACCCATGCCTACTAGTTTCAATTCTTAGCATATCCTTAAGGACCATTGCGAATTAAATTTTTGAGCTTGGATCACAAGCAGTAAATTTAGGTCTTGATTTGCATACTGGGTGTAAGCAACACCCATGAACCTGCAGTGTCGGAGCAGAAAAAGCTGCTGCTTTAAAGCTCTAGTGACCTAGGTTTGATCCGGACTTTGGTTGCTGTATGTTTGGTGTTTACATAATTTTCCCTGTGACCACCTGAGTTTTTTCCGGGTGCTCTGGTTTTTTGCCCATGTAGCAAAGACGTGCTAGTAGGTTGTTTGGCCACTGTAAATTACCCTTCGTGTAGGTGGATGGCAGGAAAATCAGGGGGGAGTTGATGGGTGTGAGAGGGAGAATATGTTACAAAGAAATAGATGAGGGAAAAGGGACAGATGCGTGTGTTCTGAGAACCAGCACAGAGTTGATGGGGCAAATGGCCACCTTCCGAATCGTTGCAAAATACAAGAAATCAAATGAACGTGTCTGTTTATTTGACTTAGACCATAGGACATAAGAGCAGAATTAGGCCATTCAGTCCTTCGAGTCTGCTCCACCATTCAATCATGGCTGATTTATATTTCCCTCTCAACCCCATTCTTGTGCCTTCTCCCCATAACCCTTGATGCCCTTACTAATCGAGAACCTTTCAACCTCTGCTTTAAATATACCCAATGACTTGGCCTCCACAACCATCTGTGGCAATGAATTCCACAGATTCACCACCCTCTGGCTCAAGGTGATTACTCCCTATCTCTGTTCTAAAGGAACGTCCTTCTATTCTGAGTCTGTGCCCTCTAGTCCTTGACTCTCCCACTAATGGAAACATCCTCTCCACTTCCCCCTCATCCTTCTAAACTCCAGTGAGTACAGGCCCAGAACCATCAGATGCTCTTTATACATTAACCATTTCATTCCCAGGATCATTCTTGTAAACCACCTCTGGACCCTCTCCAATGCCAGCACATCCATCCTTGGATATGGGGCCTAAAACTGCTCACAATACTCCAAATGTGGTCTGACCAACACCTTATAAAGCTTCAGTATTACATTCTTGCTTTTATATTCTTGTTCTCTTGAAATGAATGCTATAACTGCATTTTCCTTCCTTACTACCGACTTAACCTGTAAGTTAACCTTTAGGGAATCCTGTACTAGGAGCCCCAAGTCCCTTTGCACCTCCGATTTCTGAATTTGCTCCCCGTTTAGAAAACAGTCTACACCTTTATTCCTTCTACCAAAGTGCATGAACATACACTCCCCTATGCTGTGTTCCATCTGCCACTTCTTTGCCCATTCTCCCAAACTGTCCAAGTCCTTCTGCAGACTCCCTGCTTCCTCAACACTACCTGCCCCTCTACCTATCTTTGTATCATTTGCAAACTTGGCCACAAAGCCCTCAATTCCGTCATCCAGATCATTAGCATATAACGTGAAAAGTAGCAGACCCAACACCAACCCTGCAGAACACCACTAGTCACTGGCAGCCAACCAGAAAAGACCCCCTTTATTCCCACTCTTTGCCTTCTGCCAATCAGCCAATCTTCTATCCATGCTAGTACCTTTCGTGTAATATCTTGTTTAGCAGCCTCGTGTGGCACCTTGTCATAGGCCCGAAAATCCAAGTAAACAACATCCACTGACTTTGTCTATCCTACCTGTTACTTCCAACATATTTATCAGGTAAGATCTCCCCTAAAGGAAACATGCTGACCGGCCTATTTTATCATAAGCTTCTAAGTACCCCAAGACGTCATCCTTAATAATGGACTAACACGTTACCAACCACTGAAGTCAGGCTAACTGGCCTATAATTTCCTGTCTTTTGCCTCCCTCCTTTCTTAAAGAGTGGAGTGACATTTGCGATTTTCCAGTCCTCCGGAACCATTCTTGACTCTAGTGATTCTTGAAAGATGACTACTAATGCCTCCTCAATCTCTTCAGCTACCTCCTTCAGAACCCTGGGATGTAGTCCATGCAGTCCAGGTGCATCATCTACTTCCAGACCTTTCAATTTCCCAAGCGCCTTCTCCTTAGTAATGGCGACTACACTCATTATTCTCCCTGACTCTCGAATTTCTGGCACGTTGCTGGTGTTTTCCACAGTGAAGGCTCATGCAAAATACTTATTCAGTTCATCTGCCATTTCTTTGTTCCCCATTACTACCTCTCCAGCATCATTTTCCAGCGGTCCAGTGTCCACTTTTGCATCTCTTTTGCTCTTTATGTATCTGAAAAAACTTTTGGTATCCTCTTATATTATTGGCTCGCTTACCTTCATATTGCATCTTTTCTCCCCTTATTGCTTTTTTAGTTGCCTTCTGTTGGTAGTTTTTGGTGGTTCTATAGGGTGAATGTTAATCAAGACAGCCAAGGAATGCCCTGGACTATTTACGTCAAGATAGATTGGCCCTTGGTGTACTGTCTCATGTAAAGGATGGCATCTCTGATAATATCACCCTCCCTCAGTGCTGTACCAATGTATTCACCTAAATTGTGTACTTACAATGTTGTGTCGGCACAACATTGTGGGCCAAAGGGCCTGTACTGTGCTGTAGTGTTGTGTGTGTAACTTCTGAAATTGCACAATCCCAGAATTAGGGAAGAGTCTTAGTAGTGAACCAAGCTGTTAATCGGTTGCCAACTTTTAAATCATCTTTGCCAAAATTGGTAATAATGATTGGAAACGTGCTCAATAATTTTGTTCATTGCAGGAGTATTTATTAAAATATAATCTTAAAAGATAATTCATAAAGCATATTTAAATGAAGGCTCAGTGGCAGTCAACATGGTTGCTCACAGACTGGTCATTTAAAATAGTGAGACAGTTATTTGAAAGGAATTTTCAAAAGTTGTCATTTTTTTCAATAATTGATCTTCTTATTTGGTTAATTTGCTATATCTAGGAACTCTGTTCTTGCTTTCTTCATCAGAGTACACTGCTGTCTTATTTCATCATAAAATTATCTTAACCTTGTCTCTCTATTTCCTCATCACTAGTAATGAGTTAATATAGCTAATGCTCTTTTACAATTCCTGTATAAAATTCTCATTTACCAACTAACTTGCAATCCTATTTGTTAAAGTAAAAACTGGTCTCATTGTAATATACATAAAGGAAAAGAAATTGATTGAAACACTTTCACAGTAATTAAACACAGTAACTGGGCAGTGCAGGACTAGATATAATCCCCTGCAGTATGTTGTCCCTATAAGCCATTTAAGCATTAAGATTATATAATTATTCAGTCAAATGTTGAGAAATCCATTGCATGTCGAGTAGCTTTCAAGGGAAGGAAATAATATTTTTTAAAAAATTAATGCAATATATCATTTTTCATTTTTATTCAGTCATTCTTTGGGATTTGGGCATCACTGGCAAGGCCAGCATTTATTGCCTGCCCCTACTTGCCCCTTGAGAGGCTGTCCTTGTGGCTTGCTTAGGGCATTTTGGAGGGTATTTAAACAGTGGAACTGGGTCCACATTTAGACCAGACAAGGTAAGGATTTCCTTGTCTCAAGGGCATTAGAGAACCAGATGGGGTTTTTACAACTATCTGGTAGTTTTTGTGATTATCATTACTAGCACTAGTTATTGTTTATTTCCCCAAATTTCAGATTAGTAGCTGAATTCAACTCTGCCCTGAAATTCAGTTCTTTGGATTGTTAACCTAGGCCCCAGAATTACTGGTCCAGTAATTTAACTGCTGCACCATCACTGTACCCACTAACTGTGATATAATCTTTGAGGTTCAGCCACCTGGTATTGCAACTTTTTCAGCGATATCATCTAAAGCACTGAGAAGAGAAAGAACTTTTAAATCCAGTGGATTTTTTTCATCAAATATGAATCCTCTGTTTTTTATGTTACTAGATTTGAAGTTTATGCAATGTGTAAACTTTTGCAATCATGTTTATTTTTTTGGTTTATGATGAGAAATTTCTGTTCTTTATACAATGACGTTAATAGTTTGACTTTTTGTACATTTCTGCACATCAAATAATTAAATTTGAACACACATGTTCTTTTGGCATCCTTTCAATCTTCAAAGTGGATAATGTTTCTTTGTGCAGCTGTAAAAATAAACATTCAAAAACATTATCATTTGGAAAGTCAGGCTAGAAACTGTTATGCAATTATTTCCTAACATGACAATTGAATATTGTTTTTATTCATATACATGCACATGTACATGTATGTCATTTACACCTAATATGTGTGATTTAATTACTTGTAATACTACCTTGGCAACTATGGCAAAGTTTTCTCTTGCTGTTCCGTGATGATTACTTTTGGAGTTTGCCAAGTACAGGGGCTCCCTGGGTTACAAATGATCTAACTTACAGAAATTAGACTTTACACAAATTCTCCCATACATCTTTAAAGCATTTTTCAAGTTAGTGATAAAAATAAAATATTTCATGGTATTCATTAATGACTGTATATATTCCATTAATTTAATTATGGGCAGTGTTAGGGTGATTATCCAATGAAATGAAAGAATTGTAGCAAGTGTATGTAGAGCAATGCAATACAGGTAGCTATAAAAAATGGACATTTCTGACTTAGGAAGAAATCAGCTAATGGACAGTTCTCGGGAACATAATCTTATGTAACTTGGGGACTGCCTGTATTTATCCTTGTCCACTTTTAACTGAAGAATCACAAGCAATTGTTTTTCTTCTTGTGCCCAGACCATCATCTCTGTTATCACCCAGTGAACTCCTTTGGTTCCTGTCACGAACCAGCAACAAAAGAAACACACTGAGCATGATTCAGTGTTAAAAACTATTTTATTAATCACTACTTATGATAATACGTAAAATAAAAGTAAAAATGTTAGTATGTTAGAATTCAAAAATGTTAAACCTCGAACGTTAACCCCAAAACTAAACTCTTCGTGTGTGTGTGTGTGGCAAAGTCCAAAACTCCCAGTTCCGGAATGGTTCTTAAAGTTCAGTTCCACAAGCCATAAGGTGAAACATGAGCAAGGGCTTCTTCAACAACCACCGTTGTCTGAAGATAAGACATAGACGTAGGGAAACATAACGAGAGTAAATACGAAATCCAAATGTTCCACGATGGAACCCAAACGACACTCCAGTGTTTACTCGGTAGTGACTGCCTCACCCCGAAAAGCATCCGAATCGTGGTCGTCCACACACAAATACCTGTTTCCTTCTACAGGTCAGCAACAAAGTGAACTCCACCGGATTACTTCCAACTTCCATACATGGATTTCAGTGGCAAACACAGTTATTGTTTCTCATCCATCGATAGAGAAAACAAGCAGGCTGGTGTCTCTCTCCCTTCTCTCTCTTCTTCTTCTTCTCCTCCTTCTGACTTCTTCAACAACGTCATTACGTCCTTTATCTTCTATTGACGTAAGCACGCCCCACACACACATACACACACACTCTCTATCTTAAAGGGACTTTCACTGAGTCCGTAACATTCCCTTCTATTTCTCGTCTATATTTTTTGCCCCTCAGCAACATGATCCAAAAGCAAGGCATCCCCTTCTACATGTTAATGACGACATTAACCTCACTACTGTCTTTCTTGAATGTATGTAAATTGTCAGGCTGCTTCTTACACATTAATACTAGATGAACAGAAATTTCTTTCCATATTACAATAGGAAGGTCAAAGTCATTCTGCATTCTCTAGCTCCCTTCATAGCAGTTGTCTAAAACGGAACTGGATTGGTTACAACTTTTTTGTCACATTTGACTCTGCAAGGAGCTCTGAATACAAATACTCACCATTATGACTTCCACCTTCCCAAAATCACCTGATTCCACTCCCATCTGCTGCTGCAATCCTGAGCTGTGATTTTGTTACCTCCAAGCTTGACTATTCCAATGCAATATTGACAGGCCTCCCTCATTTTACACACTACAAACAAGGTGATCCAAAACTCTGCTGACACCAACTCTTAATTCTCTCCAGCTCCTTTTCACTAATTATCCCTTTACTTGCTAAACTGGCATTGCAGTCCTTTGGATTTAGGGTTCCCACCCTTGTTTTCAGTCTCGCCATAGACACACTCCTCCCTGTATCTATAATCTCCACCACTCGTATAATTTCTGAGGTATCCCTGAACCTCTAATTCTAGTCTCTAAATACAATTGCTTCACGGTCAGAGGTCACTTTTTCAGCTGCCAATCCTCCATGCATGGATTCTGTCCTTGACTCTCTACCTTTCTGCTTTGATATTGCACTACAAATCTTGCTCTTTGATCCCAAGCTGTCAATTGCCCTAGCATCTCTTTTTTAGTTATTTGGTTTGCAGGCATCACTCAAAAGTCTAGAATTTATTGCCCAAATCCATTTGCTTTTAAACTGAATGGCTCGCTAACCATTTCACAGACCATTTATCATCTTTTTTTGTTGGTCTAGTGTCTTAGTGTATAGACATTGTTCCCTTATCTAAAGAACAATAGTAGTCTAGATGAGGTTTTAAGAACAGCCCTTTGATTTCATCGTTACCATTGCTGTTGTTAAATTTCTTATTTTGTGGAATTGAGTTTACATATCACAATTGCTTTTGTGAGATTTGAATTTATATTTCTGGATTATTAATCCATGCCTCTGAGTTACTAGTAATCTACCCTTCCAAATCCCACCAGTGGCTCAGCAGGATATTATATTTCATAATGCTCTGTAGTGAATTTTACTGTGTTACTGTTTCCTCATCCTGCAAGCAGTTCCTTGGCAACATTATTGGTAGATGGATAAGATCAGCTTCCACATAAATACACACCCAGCTCTGCCTCTACAGCACAACTCTAAATGTCTGCTACCTTCATGTTGTTGGATAAATCATATCTCTAACTTTGGTAAAACCCAAATTTCACAGCCTTGCCATCATTTCCAGCTGCCTGTCTCTGGCAGAACAAAACCATTCAATTCTGAGCTGAGTTTCCAATCTCATATCCTTAGACCACCTATACCACTTTGAAAACATAGCCTACCTTCACCCCACCTCAGCCACCAGCTGTTGAAACTCTCTTTGTTACCATTTTATCTCCAGATTTGACTACTTAAGTGTTCTTCAAGGCAACTTTTCCTCCTTCCTTGGAATGATACAACTCATCCACACTCTGGTGCCTCTATCTGTTTCGCGTGAGAGTCACTAATCCATCCTTCCTTCCTCGTTCTTGCTGACCAGCCTTAGCTCCTGCTCCTCCAACAGTTCCAGTTTAAATCTCACATCCTTTTGTTTATACCCAGTCATGTTTGCCTGTTTCTCTAGTCTCCTTTTAGATTTTTCTTAAAACCTACAACATCTGCCAAGCTTTCTGCTGCCTTGGCTCAGTGCCCAATTCTCACTATGTGTCTCTGTGAAGTGCCTTGGGGCCCTTTTATAGATTGAAAGGTGCTGTGTAAGTGCAAATTGTTATTGAGATATTTGGTTTGTAAAAATATTTCTTGCAAACATTTGGTATAGCAAAATACTACAGAAGCTGGAAATATGTAAGGTAAACTGAAACTCTCAGAGGCACTCAGCAGGTCAGGTAGCATTTGTCCAAAAAATACAATTCACAACTGATTTTCAGGAAGGGTTCTACAGCGGAAATAATTGCAGGAAATGCTAGCAATGCTCAGCAAGTCAGGTAGCATTTGTGTGAAGAGAAACAGTTACCCTTTCAGGTCAACGACCTCTCATCCGACCGAAAGCACAAGAAAACAAGCACATCTTAAGTTGTAGAGAAAGGGGGAAGAATGGAGAGACTGTCTGGATAAGCATAGTGACCAAGAGAAGCCAATTTACATAAATGCTTTGCGGAATGTTGACTGACTTGTCATCTCAATGGGTGGTGCCTAGCCTGCTGAGTGCCTTCAGTAGGATTTTTATTGTTGGGTTCTTCAACCTGCATCATTACTATATTACACAATTTAGCACTTTTAAGACATAACTATTTGAACTGGGTCTATTGTTCCTCTTCAGGTAGAATTAAAACGGAAATATAACGACCAGCATTCAAGGACACGTGGTCTGCTTCCTGGAAGTCAGTGGTATGAGATTCAGGCATTTCGAGCATTGAATCAAGCCCTGGGAAGGTAAGAGTTCATGGTTAAGTCAAGAAATTCTTGAATTAGCTAGGATTTATGGAAGGAGCAAATAATGTTGGGGGAGGAGAGTTGACTTCAAAGTCCAGGTGAGGAACTTTGTAGACCAATAACTTGAAGGAAAATGCAGGCCTTATGGACAAATTTACATGCGTAAGGTCCTAATATACGGAAGGAAATAGGACTGCATATCATGGGTACTAGTGGGAATGTCTTTTGATTGATCGGGGTGCTAGAATTCAAATATGTCCAACGTTTGAATAGAAATCTTTTGAACCAACGCACCACAAAACAAAATTTGTGGAGTTGCTAAATTACTTGGGTACTTGTGTAATTTACAAATTCATTCACAGAAGCTGGAATCACTATACTGGATACTGCAATCTTCCAGTGTCAAATCCCTTAAACTGCAGTGTTCATCTGATTGAATACTTTTCAATAAATCACTTTGGATTGCAAGTTCCAGAGGTGATTTTTTTTAATGCTTTGCACTGCTGCATCTATTGATTGTTGAGAGTACCCATGAAATGTTAGCTCTATTAGGAGGCTTTCCGATCAGCTTGTTTTCCACATTCTTTGAGGTAGTACACTGTTATGAAATCATCCAGTGAAATACAGTTGTGGGATTAATAGTGAATCAAAAGGACAAAATGTTACTAACTTGTATTAAATTGAAAGTTTTAGTAAATTCAAGTTGCAAGGGCCTTTGAGAATGTTTTCTTAAGTGCCTTAGCCACAAAAAAAATTACTTTTGTTTTAGTTAAATTTGTTACATTTCAAATATTTCTGACCATATCTTGTAAAATGTTTGTTCCAATTTTTTTATCCTCTATATGTCTTATTGCATCTTAACAGAGTTGTAATCAGCAATATATACTTTGCTCTTATTTGGCTAATTGGAGCCCTTCTGTAGGGACAGTTCTACAAGAATTATGCTTTAGTAAAGGGCAGCAGTTAGCATAATGCTATTACAGCGCCAGCAACCCGTGTTCAATTCCAGCCACTGTCTGTAAGGAGTTTGTACATTCTCCCCGTGCCTGCGTGGGTTTCCTCCCACATTTTAAAGATGTACGGGTTAGGAAGTTGTGGGCGTGCTATGTTGGTGTCGGAAGCATGGCGACCCTTGTGGGCTGCCCCCAGAACACTCGGCATACAAATTGCATTTCACTGTGTGTTTTCATGCACATGTGACTAATAAAGATATCTTTATCAAGGCCTGCATTTTCCTTCAAGGTATTGGTCCTATTGATTTCTCAAAAAGTGTGTTTTCCAGTGCAAATCCCCATTGAAGCTTTTTCCAGGAGTCCTGTTGAACTCGTAGCAAAATACAAGCTAATGGAAAAACTCAGTGGGTTAAACAGCATCTGTGGAGGGAAATGGGCAGTTGATGTTTAGTGGGTCCAGCTGAAGGTTCTCAACCCAAGACATTGACTGTCCATTTCCCTACACAATGCTGCCTGACCCTCTAAATTCCTCCAGTAGCTTATTTTTTGCTCCAGATTCCAGCATCAGCAGTCTCTTGTGTCTCTGTTGAACCTACCCTGCGATGTAGGGTTTATTTTTTATTCATCAGGTAATGATCTCGTAACACAGTTTGTCAGTGAAAATCTTGTTGATCTCCCAAAGGTAAGTCCCAAACAATGCCACAGTAAGAACAGTTCGGGAGCCACCTATCAAACGTGTCTTCTTGGTCATTTGTGATCAGTTGGGTGACTGCAATTACATGTATTATTTTCCAGGATAACATATTTATAGTTTCCTTATGTGATAACACATTTTCTAGAAGGACATCTTATCTCCATCTTGAAGGATTCTAAGAAACCCTGTAGACTATCCTTTCCAGAGTCCTGTTCTACAGTTCCATCGTCTCCCTCTATGGTTCCTTAGGTTCCATGGATATCACCATATACTCACATCCCTAATATGTTGTTACTTTTGTCACCCTTGCCTTGTTTTCATCTCCTTATAAAGGAGTATAAAATATATATGCTGCAACTTCTGTAGAACTCTGAGGTTAGAGTGTTCTTTAGGGTATTCACCATCACAAATATACAGAAAATATTTATTTTTAAAGCTGAAAATGTTCTTTGGTATGGATAATAGTTGGATTGGAAAACAACTGATAGCAGAATGTAACTTTATTTACTCATATAGATGCATTCGACATAAGACTGACTGGGGAGCACTGATCCTGGTTGATGACCGATTTAGAAGTAATAACAAAAAATATATAACAGGTAAGGGACCACTAAGGTATGCTAATTAATTCATATTAATACATTCATAAGATAGCTGTAGATATTTGATCTAAAGTGATGTGGATGATCTAAAGTCCCACACGGTAGGCTGGCCCAGAAGGCCAGGGCACATGGGATCCAAGATGTGTTGACAAACTGGATCCAAAATTGGCTCAGTGATAGGAGGCAGAGGGTAGTGGTCGAGGGGTGTTTTTCTGACTGGAAGTCTGTGACCAGTGGTGTACTACAGCGATTGGTGCTGGACCATTGTTATTTGTCAGATATATAAATGACTTGGATGGAAATGTAGGTAGACTGATTTGTAAGTTTGCTGATGACTCAAAACTTGGTGGTGTCGTAGATAGTGAAGAAGGTTGTGAAAGGATACAGATGGGCATAGGTCAGTTGGAAAGTTGGGCAGAGTGATGGCAGATGGAATTTAATCCAGACAAGTGTGGGGTAATGCATTTTGGGTGGTCAAACACAAACAGTGCATGTACAGTAAATGGCAGGGACCTCAGGAATGTAGATGTACAGACGAAGCAAGTTCATAGCTCCCTGTAAATGGTGACAGAGGTGGATATTGAAGGAGGTATTCAACATACTTGCCTTCACAGGCCTAGGCATTGAGTATAAGAGTTGGGATGTCATGCTGCAGCTGTACAAAACTTTGGTCAGCCGGCACTTGGAGTATTGTATGAAGTTCTCATCACCACACTACAGGAAGAATGCGGTAGCAATAGACAGAATGCCAAAGAGATTCACCAAGATGCTGCTGGAATGGAGGCTTCACTTATAAGGAGAGATTGGATAGGCTGTGGTTATTCTCACAGGAATGCAGGAGGCTGAGGGATGAACTTAGAGGTTTATAAAATCATGCAGGGTATAGATAGGGTAGGTAGTATTTTTCCTAGTGTGGGGGAGTCTAAAGCTAGAGGAAATAGGTTTCATGTTAGAGAGGAGAAATTTAAAGGTGTTTTTCCACATGGAACGAGCTACCAGAGGAAGTAGTAGAGGTAGATCCAATTATAATGTTTTAAAGGCATTTGGACAGGTACTTGGATACAACATGGGCCTAATGCAGGAAAATCGGCCTAGTGTATTGGTATTGGTTTATTATTGTCACTTGTACCGAGGTACAGTGAAAAGCTTGTCTTACAAACTGATCGTACAGGTCAATTCATTACATAGTGCAGTTATATTGAGTTAGTACAAAGTGCTTTGATGTAGTACGGGTAAAAACAGTAACAGTACAGAGTAAAGTGTCACAGCTACAGAGAAAGTGCAGTGCAATAAGGTGCACGGTCACAACAAGGTAGATTGTGAGGTCATAGTCCATCTCATTGTATAAGGGAACCGTTCAATAGTCTTATCACAGTGGGGTAGTAGCTGTCCTTAAGTCTGGTGGTACGTGCCCTCAGGCTCCTGTATCTTCTACCTGATGGAAGAGGAGAGAAGAGAGAATGTCCCAGGTGGGTGGGGTCTTTGATTATGCTGGCTGCTACACCAAGACAACGAGAGGTAAAGACAGAGTCCAAGGAGGGGAGGCTGGTGTCCGTGATGCACTGGGCTGTGTCCACGACTCTCTGCAGCTTCTTGCGGTCCTGGGCAGAGCAGTTGCCATACCAAGCCGTGATACATCCAGATAGGATGCTTTCTATGGTGCATCAGTAGATACGCACCATGATTGGCATGGACGAGTTGGGCTGAAGGGCCAATTTCTGTGCTGTACAACTCAGATTCTCATGGAAAGATGATACAAGGGCATAATCAGAAGAGCCGTATACATTGAAAGAATCTAAAAGGAGGAAAAATATTAAATTGATATGCAAATAAAAATCTGGAGCATTGTTCATCATGAAAATTGTTGGATCAGATTTGCTCTAAAGCACTGCAACAAGATTGAGAATGTCAAACTACTTCCCATTTGTCACTGGATGGTGCTATAGCTCTGTTTTGGCATTTCAGTTTTGAAAATAATGGGAAACAGCTGCTTGAGATATGACTAGACCATAAAAATTTTATTTGCATCGGATTCTTAAGTAATGCTGCTATTCCTTGCCAATGCAGCAGAATTTGGCTGAAAAAACATTATGTAACGTGTGTTATACTAAGACTGTGCCACATTAACCTTTTTCTCTGCCAAATGAATAGGAGCTCCTTATGAGTAACACAACAGATCTAATGATGTAATGTTTTAAGGGTTAAGAAAAAATATTTATTCCTAGTGTACCCATGAGTGGCTGACTTGTAAAATTTTATAGAGCACATGAGCACCTGTAAATCTTTAGAGGGTACACTCAAGTGAAATGTTTTGACTTTGAGAATTCCATGCATTTAAAATACAGATAATGGGAATTGCTCCAAATGCAAAGAGGCAATTAAGAGTTTGAGCAATTTTCAAAATAGTTCTTACCACTTCACTTTTCTACCTGCATTTTATCCTCTCTCCATTTTTTTAGATTCCCTTGTGCCATATATATTTCCTAAGTTGCGATACAGAGTCAGCAAGAGATGGGCTCCTACTTACCCTCCACCCCTTCTTGGGAGAAAATGTAAAAATAAGCCTCTTTTCTGTTCCAAGAATATGCCTTGGATTCATCTTCAAAAGAGTGCTCCTAATACAAAAATGTGTTGCTTTCATATCCTTATCCAGCCATTTTTAAGGGCTGCCTGAGTCAACTGCCTATTACTGCTGAAAAATGGCCAATTGTATTTTGCAAGTTCATACACTAAGACCCTGCCCCTGTTTAATTCTGTCTTAAGAGAGATTTTCATCCCTCCATTGTGGGTTGAACTCCCAGACTGCATTCCAATATTGCACAAACACACTCCACCAGCTTTTAGTTAAATGATTTCCATTAGTACCCAGGATTAGGAATGGAAAAATTGGTTATTGCTATTTTATATAAAAACAGAAAATGCTAGATCAGGCCACATCTATGGAAAGAGAAACAGCACCAACATTTCAGGTTGAAGACCCTTTGTCAGAACTGGAAAAGTCAGAAAGCAAGTTAGTTTTAAATTGCAGAGAAGGTGTAGTTCAGGATGATAAAGGAAATATCTCTGAAAGGGTGAGGTCACGGTTGCCCAGATGATTCCATAGTTGATGGACCTGTCCAGTTAATAGATTAATGAAGGATGTTAGAGAGCTCAAAAACACAGAGAGATATTAAAGCAGTGAAATGCAAGTCAGAGCTATTGCTGAAACCTGAAGCCAAAAAGCAAATGCTGGAAGTGCCCAGCAGATCAGATGGTGTCTGTGGAGAGAGGTAAACCAAGGTGCTGTTCATCTGTTCCATTTCATCAAAACAGGCAGGCCAGAGTGGGAGTAGGATGGAGAATTAGTGTTACAGGCAACTGGAAATTCGGGGTCACTCTTGCAGACTGAACAGAAGTGTTCTTCAAAGTGGTAATTTTTCCAATGTAAAGGACACCATATTGTGAGCACAGAATACAATACATTAGATTGGAAAAAGTGCAGGTGAATCAGTTCTTCAACGAATATACTGCTTGGGTCCCTGGATGGTGGGAAGAAGCAAGGTAAAAGGACAGATATTGCATCTCCAGCAGTTGCAGATGATGAAGTTGGAAGAGTGGACCAGGGAACTAAGAACCATCAAAGTTTCTCTTTCCACAGATGCTGCCTGCCATGCTGATATTTCTAGCATTTTTTGTTTTTCTTTCAGACTTCCAGCATCTGCAGTTTTTTTTATTTTCAAGACCTGTTTTAGTCTTTGTCCTGCAACGAGACAAGCTTAATTAGTAATTTCATGCTAAGACATTCTATAGGGAGAAAAAATGAGAATATGATAGAACTTTATATTCCATTTAGGAGCGGCACAATTCTTTTGGAAATTAGGTTTTGAATAATAGTAAAGCCATGTACAATTATATGAGAGTTTAATTGGATTATGTGTATTGGGAAATTATATTAAAAGGTTTAGCAGTAGAAAAACAACAGCAAATGTTTCAAGAAATACTGCATAATTCTCAATTATAAAATTATGTACATTCCTTTGAGAAATAAAACTTCCATAATGAAAAGTTTAATGGTAATGATATTAGATTAAATGAAGAGGTTTATAATTATACCATGCAAAATGTTAAACCTGACCATATATAGAGTTTTAGAAACCAGCAATAGATAACTCAAAAAAAATGATAAAAAGGAAGATGGAATGTTTTGCAAGTAACATATTCAAAATAACATATAAACACCTGTAATTATGTTAAAATGAAGAGGATAACAAAAATAGATATGAATCCATTGGAGGCAAAAGAGGAGAAATTATAACGAGAAATAAAGAAATGGCTGAGGCACTAAACAAATCTTTCTTCACCATAGAAGCCACACTAAACATTTCAGAAATGTAGTCTGAAGTTAATGTAATTAATAATAGTAAAGAGAAAATACCAGAAATTATATAGATTAAAAACAAACTAATTCTCTGGATCTGATAGCCTGTATCCAGGGATCTAAAAGTTGTGGCTGCAGAGAAACCAGATTCATCATTGATAATCTTCCAAAATTCCATAGATTCTGGAACACTTAGTAGCAAATGTAACACTGTCATTCTTGGGAGTCGGGAGAGAGGAAATGGGTAACTAACTATAAACCAGTTAGTCTGACATCAATTGTTGCAAAAGTGCAAGAAACTAATATTAAGGATGTTGTTGCAGGGCATTTAGAATCATGAAGGGAAAATTTTATCATACATCTTGGAGAGTTTCAGACTATAACTGGAAGATAGATTCAGGGGAATCAGTGAATGTGTTATATGCAGATTTAAAAGGTATTTGATAAGGTACCACACCAAAGATTGTTACACAAAATAGAGGCATTTGAGGTCGGGGGTATCACATTAACATGGATAGAAAATTAATGAATGGCCAGGAATGAAAAAGGCTTTTTTCAGATTGGTAGACTATAAATTGGTAAATTGGTTTAATTATTGTCACAGTGAAAAACTTTGTTTTGCATGCCATACATACAGGTCATTTAATTACAACGTGCATTGAGGTAGTACAAGGGAAAACAACAACAAAATGTAGAACACAGTGTTACAGTTACAGAGAAAGTGCAGTGCAGGCAAACAATAAGGTGCAAAGCCATAACGAAGTAGGTTGTGAGGTCAAGAGTCCATCTTATCATACTAGGGGACCATTGAATAGTCTCATAACAGCGAGATGGAAGCTATCCTTGAGCCAGGTGGTACATGCTTTCAGGCTTTTGTATCTTCTTCCCGATGAGAGGGGGGAGAAGACACAGTATCTGGGGTGGGTAGGGTCACTGATTATGTTGGCTGCTTTACCGAGGCAGTGAGAAGTGTCAAGTCCATGGAGGGGAGGCAGGTTCTCGTGATGTGCTGAGCTGTGTCCATAATTCTCTGCAGTTTCTTGCAGTCTCGGGCAGAGCAGTTGCCATACCAAGCCGTGATGCATCCTGATAGATTGCTTTCTATGGTGCATCAATAGAAATTGGTGAGGGTCAAGGGGGACATGCCAAAATTCTTTAGCCTCCTGAGGAAGTAGAGGAGCTGGTGTATTTTCTTGACCATAGCATCTACATGGTTTAACCAGGATAGGGTATTGGTGACATTCAACCTTCTCGACCTGATGAAAACAGGAACATGTGCACCGCTCCCTCCCCCGAAGTCAATGACCAGCTCTTTTGTTTTGCTGACATGGAGGGAAAGGTTGTTGTCATGACACCATGACACTAGACTCTCTATCTCCTTCCTGTACTCCAACTCATTGTTATTTGAGATTCGGCCCACTATGGTGGTGTCATCTGCAAAAAAGTAGATGGAGTTAGAGCAGAATCTGGCCACGTAGTTGTGAGTGTACAGGGAGTATAGGGGGCTGAGGATGCAGCCTTGTGGGGCACCAGTATTGGGGATAATTGTGGCAGAGGTGTTGCTGCCTATCCTTACTGATTGTGGTCTGTTGGTCAAGAAGTCAAGGATCCGGTTGCAGAGGAAGGTGTTGAGTCCCAGGTCTCGGAGTTTGGTGATGAGTTTGCTTGGAATTATAGTATTGAAGGTGGAGCTGTAGTTAATAAACAATAGTCTAACGTAGGTGTCTTTACTGCCCAGATGCTTCAGAGATGAGTGTAGGGCCAGGGAGATGGCATCCACTGTCGACCTGATTCGGAGGTAGGCGAATTGCAGTGGGCCAAGGTTTTCCGAGATGCTGGAGTTGATGCATGTCATGTCCAGCATCTCAAAGCACTTCATGATGGTGGATGTCGGAGCCACCGATCGGTAGCCATTAAGGCATGTAACCTTGTTTTTCTTAGGTACTGGGATGATAGTGGTCTTCTTAAAACAGGTTGGAACCCCAGATTGAAACAGGGAGAAGTTAAATATATCTGCAAATAACCCCGCCAGCTGTGATCAACACAATATCTGAAGACACGGCCTCAGATTCACTCTCCGGAAAACTGATTTACGTCCTCGACAGTGACCACGGGTTCGGTTGCATTGGAGGCTGTCAGGGTGGGTGGTGACAAACCAATCCCCTTCTGTTGAAAACGTACATAGAATGCATTATGCTCATCAGGAAGGGATGCACTGTTGTTGACTATGCTGCCCGGCTTTGATTTTGTAGCCCAGTATAGCATGTAAACCCTGTCACAACTGATGGCTGGTCTGCGACTCTATTTGAACTGGTATTGTCAACCAGTCAACGCTCACATTACAGTCAATGCTGACATTTTTTGATAGACCTTGCCCACCTTTCTGTTTGATTTCCCTTCTTAACTTCAGAAACTAATGAAAGCACAAGATAGTGTAGCAGTTACCTTAACGCTGTTACAACGCCAGTGACCAGGTTCAATTCCGGCCACTGTCTATAAGGAGTTTGTATGTTCTCCCTGTGTCTGCATGGATTTCCTCCGGGTGCTCCAGTTTCCTCCCACATTCCAAAGACGTGCAGGTTAGGAAGTTGTGGACATGCTACGTTGGCACCGGAAGCGTGGCGACACTTGCGGGCTGCCCCCAGAACACTCTATGCAAAAGATGCATTTCACTGTGTTTCGATGTATATGTGACTAATAAAGATATCTTATTTCTTAAATTAAGCAAGAAAAAGTTTGACATATCATTTAAAAATGTTAAGAAAAAATTAAAAATAGCTAAATCTAAATAATGGTTATGTTACTGGACTGTCACAAGAGGATGTGTCAATTGATCTAGAGTTTCCTATGCAAGTTCAAGTTCTAACATCAACTTGAGAATTTAAATTCAAGTAAACCTTGAATAAAATATTGATAACAGTAATAGTAACTATGTGACTATCAGAAGGTCATAAAAACTCACCTAGTTCACTGATGTCCTCAAGGGAAGGAACCTGGTCTAACCCATATGTGACTGCAGTGTGGTAGTCTACTAATTGCACACTGAAGTAGTCCAACAAGCCAGTCAGTTCACAGACAGATTAGGAATGCACAGTAAATGCCATTTGCCAGCGATGTCCACAACCTGTGAGTGAATTAAAATGTTAAAACACTTAAAAGTACTCAAATAAACAGTTTAAAAATGCAAACACTTACCTCGTCGTTCACAGCTATTCTCCTCCCCTGACATTATTGCTAGACTTGGGCCAGGCCAGATTGAGCAGGTATCAGTGGAGAAACATTTGGGAACCATGACCAGCCTCTCGAAGCACTTCATAATGGTTGATGTCAGAGCCACAAATCCCTTATGGTCTACATCGCAGAGTTTTGAAAGACATGGCTTTAGAGATGGTGAATATTCTGGTTATCAGCTTCTGGAATTATTCCTGTGCATTGAATGACCCTGCTGTTTAGGAAAAGAGGGAGAGAGAAAACGGGGAACTATCTACCTGTTAGCTTAATGTCAATGGTAGGGAAATTGCTGGAATCTATTTTGAAAGATAAAATAACAGAACATCTTGAAAATTATAATGGGATTGAACAGAGTTAACATGGATTTATGAAAAGAAAATCATGTTTGAATAATTGCAGTAGTTTTTTGAGGATGTGACAAATAGAATGGATAAGGGAAAATGTGAATGTGATGCATTTGGATTTTTTGAAAGGCTTTTGATGAGGTCCCATGTTGGAGGTCAGTCAGCAAGGCACATGGAATTTGGGATAATATACTGACATGGATTGAGAATTGGTTATCAATCAGAAAGCAAAGAGTGAGAATAAATCTCAGGTTGGCAGGCTGCAGCTACCTGTGGGATACCGAGGGGATTGGTATTTGAATACAGGAATAAGGAAGTTACATCACAATTGTATAGGGACTTGGTGAGACCACAACTGGATTATTGTGTTACTAAAGAAAGGATATACTTGCCATTGAAGAAGTCCAGCAAAGATTCACTAGATTTGTTCCAGGGATAGTGGGTTTGTCACATGTGGAGAGATTGAGTAGACTAGGACTGTATTTTGATTTCATCAAAACTCACAAAATTCTTAAAGGGCTTAAGAGACTAGATAAAGGGAAGAGACTTCATCTGGTTTAGGAGTCAGCACAAGGGGCCACAGTTTCAGACTAAAGAGTAAGCCATTTAGGACTGAGATGAGGAACCTTTGGAATTCTATGCCCTAGAAAGCTGTAGAGCTTTATTCAAAACAAAGTAATAGAACAAATTATTCACTTTTCAATGTGTCCATCTCAGTGTAAAATATTGTTTGGTTTATCACTACTGAGCTTTAGCAAGACCTTTGCTAGTTATATGAGTCCATTTCTCACTTTTGACTAACTTTATCTTTTATATCTACTTTTTGAGAGAGAGAGTAGGAATATTGAGGGGCAGAGCTGGAATTTTGCAAAGTAGCATTTCAAGATTTTTACATTTTGTTTGCCAAGTTTATCAAATATGGGAATGATGATATACAAAGCCCTGATGCATAAATCTGGTTAGTGATCTCAAAGAAAGTGCCTTGAGACTGAAATACAATAGTTTGACTCACTAAATACTGAAACTTTATTATGCCTAGTCAACTTCACTGACAATATAGTTGACCATCTACTTACTGGAGCCAATCCAAAAACAGACAGCATTTCAATAAGTAACCAAGGCATTGCTATTCATCTTTTGAACTATGGAAGTATTTATTTGAAAACATCCACTGAAATAATTGTTGGTTTATTGTCTTTTACAAGCTCTTTGTGGGGATTGCCTAAACATGGATGTGCTGCTTAAAGTAAATGCTGAGCTGAGACTTAGTGATTTTACATGTGGAGTCATGACAAAACGGCACCAGTTCTGAGAAAATAACTTGCAAAATAGAAGAAAAAACTTCCTTAATGATTTTTAGTTCTCGACACACAAAAATAGTATGCTTGCTAATGTAAATAAAGCACAAAATGAACAATAAAAAATTAACACGGTCAGTAGATGTAAGGTACCAATCAAAATTGTAGAGGAACTGATTACTGCCGAACTATTTTATTATCTAGAGAAGGTTGTGTATTGTTGTGGATTTTTATAATGGTGGAAGCAGATATGATAACATTTAAGAAGCATTTAAACAGACACATGATCGGGCAGGGAATTGAGGGACAGAGACTAAATGCAGGCAGATGTGCAGTTTAAATTGGTTTTATAGTCAGCACAGACATGGTGAGCTGAAGGGCCTGTTCCTGTGCTGTACTGTTCTATGTTTTTAAACTCATTTAATTACTTAGATATTTTACAACATTACAGTTTGGTGTTGCAATAGTATTGAGATTTGAAATGAAGTAGATAAAGAATGGTATTTGATGTGAATCTAATTATATTTTTTAGTAAACGTATTAATTATTAACTGAAGATTAATCTCAAAAATACTGGTTGGGCAAACAGCATTTTTTTTTTAAGTTGTTCCATTTTTTAGGATTTTGGAAATAAATATCAAAATGCTGTTGTTGAAGAGAAAGAAAAGCATTAATTTTGGGAGCATAGTTAAAATTGAATCATTTAGTCAAAACCGGATTCCCCCTGCCCAACTTCTGTTTAGATCATTTCTTTGACTCACTTAAAGAATTCCATCACACAAAATTTAAATCCCATTTTCTTGAATGTTTGTTCTCCATTTTAGATTTTCTTCATTCTTTTAATTTTCATTTATCTAACATGTGTTTAATTATAGGGCTGTCAAAATGGATCCGTCGGCAAGTCCAACACCATCCAAACTTCAACTGTGCTCTGGATTCATTGCTCATGTTTTCCAATGCTCAACAGAAGAGTGTTAATGATTTACCCAAGATCCTCAGTAGAATGCCAACTATTACAACTGGATGTTCAAATGAAGATTTTCCAAAGCCTGCAGAGGATAAGAACAAAGATCATCAGACACAGACCATCAGCCAACAAGCCTTGTTTGAAAATAATATTCTGAAGTGCACCCAACCCAAGGCCTGCATGGTTAACCAGAAGAATAGTCCCAATGCCATTCCTACACCTCCCTTCTGTAATACCAGCAAAGTGAGCATCACAGGAGGTCCAGGTTAGTAACTAATAAATACTATTTATTTCTTGTGGAAAATTAATGGGTTATTATCACCTACAAAAGCAGTATAGAGGTTTTAACATGAGTAGCTTGGTTCTATGTTTACTTTAGCTGAGGCACAACAATAGTACTTTACCTTCACTAAAATGCTATCTTCCATTTGGCAATTAATTATAATTTGAGAGAGAGAAAAATATTTCTCCATTGCTCTGACAATGTAAGTTAGTCCCCAGCTTCATTGAAGAAACTTTTCATCATTAATTTGAGATTTTGATCCTCCACTTCACTAAATGAAATTTTGATTTTGAATTAATTTTAGCTGTGAAATTGTTGTTGTTGAAAAATGGGACATAAGACTTGTTTTTCTCTTTCTTGAATCAATCTGTCAGTTATGAAATGGTATTCATTTCAGCTTGAAGAAACCTATGTTGCAAATCACTTCATGCTGACCACTGGAGGACATTGCATGTGACTAGTGAGATGCAAGGTCATCTGTACTAAACTATTTTCTGATTGATTTTAAAATGCTTGTGCACTGAAATACATAAAATCAGAAACTTACTATCAGCCATCTCCATCAATGTTTTGTTTTTAATTTATAAGATCTTTCCTGCCTCTCAGTGCCTCATGTTCTTGTAGATCAAGGCAAGATATGGGTTGTACGCACATTGGTAGAATTGTTCTCCAGTTGGTTAGCAACTATTAGAATTCTTGTGGTCTTAGTTCTATTAGATTTCTTTTCCCCACCCACCAGATGTGAAACACTCAACCACTTACCAAGTGCTTCACATGTGTTCTGGCTCACTGTTCTGAACTATATTTGATTGGGCTCATCAAAATGTTGGTATAAAGAAAAGCTATAAAGCCATCAAGTATATTGCTCGCTGACTTTCTCAGTGGGCCCATCAATTCTAATGCCATTTCCTGCTCATTTCCCCATTCTTATAAATATGTTATTTTTGTGTGTGTTCCTTCTTCAAATCTGCATTGACTGATTTCCAGTACTTTATTGTAATGCATTCCAAATTTTAATAAGCCTTAATGATTCATGTGCTAATTTTGAATTGATGTCCAAATTCACTGAGCTATAGAAATAATGACTCATATTTACCTTTCCAAAATCTGTCATAATTTTGAAAGCTCTTTTAAAGTTCTTAACCTTGTTCTATGAAATCAAGTTCAAACTGTCTGCACACCTTTTATCTTGTCAGTCCTCATATCTTCAAAGTGTACTGTACATTGTCTTTTACTTTAATATATCCTTTCTATAGTGTGAGACTCAAAATCTCATAAATTACTTTTCAGCAATGGCTGTACTTGGACTTTAATACTCCATTGGTGATTACTAGGCACTTCTGAGTTTGCTCTACAATATTCTTTACCAGCAATTGTAATTTGAGTACATGAATTATGCCTGTGCTGAAAATAAAATTTTTTATTGTTTTTATTTCATTTTTCACAGTATATTTTGCATGGTTAGGAAGTAATATTTGTATAAATAGTTGGCTTAAAGTTATACTGCATTGACATTTTTATTTTTCTTTCTTATTTTTGCATGTGTAACAGTTAACGCGAGAGAGAATTCTTTTGCAAGCAATATTACCAAGACCCCGCTCTTCAAAAATTCTAGTATCAAAATGAAAAATGATGGCTCAAGAAAAGTATCAGGATCCATCATGCAGTGTTTCAATAAAAAGCCCCCGACTTCAGCACCCATTCAGTTGCATTTTCCAGTCAGAGAATTGATGCAGGATGATGAATACAAAAAAATGCAGTGTAACTCTGTTATACAGAGACAGCAAGAAACGGAAATAAGTTCCTTACAGTTTGAGTCTCTGTTGCAGGCAGATACTAATACATCAATAAGTTTTAAAGAGGATATACTGTCAAATGCTGTTCCATATCCATTTGAGAATAATAAGGAAAATCAAACTGCTTATGACAGTATGGGAAATTCTTATAACAGCTCCATGGTTGCATCACCTTCCTCCCTAGTGGAATCATTCTTTGACGATGAGACAGAAATGATGGCAATACCACCCTTGGTTGGCAATGATATGCAGCAGCCTACAGAGGAAGAAGAGGATGTTCAGGATGAGACATTGTGTTTCACCCCAGAGCTTTTTGACAGAGATTCAGAAGAAGAATGTTTAGAAACAATAATGAATGATAGTTCACCATATGCACCCAAAGCTGATGATGTCCGTGATTGTGCTGCTATGCCTGAGAACATAGGAAGTGAATGTATGGAAATGTTTCAGAGTACTAATGGTGGATCTATTAACAGAGTGACAGAATTCGATGAAAATGATACAACACATACATGTTCTGTATGGAAGGAAGCTGAACCCACCGGTCTGTGTTCATATTTGGAAGTGAAAGACAAAAGTGTATCCAAATTAGCTATACCAGTTGACATTGAGGAGGATACCAGTGTAAGATACCAAGATGTTGCTGAACTGGCAGAAACTGACAAAGCAGCAAAAAGCAGAAATCATAGGCTGTCCAGATCTAGAAATAAAGGTAATAGTTTAATAACTCAGAATGTATGTACACAGCATCTAAAATTCATGAAAGATGACAACTAATATAAAACAAATTTATCCTATCATGGTAGTTCATTCTGATCTAAGAATAGATGTTTATCAGTTAAGCTGAGCCAATTAATAGAATCTCTTATTCTGTACCTTTATTTAATTTGACTAGCGTAAGAAATATTCATGCTGGTGAATAAAATATCCTCCTTTCAAGCACCTTGTGCAAACTTAGGTCAGATGTTGTATGAGAAGATGTCACTGTTCAATCCCTGGCTGAAATTTTGAAATTACATTTTTGAATTTTTTTCCTCTTGACTTTAACAGCTATGATTTGGCACTTCTTTGCTTTGAGAGCTGCATAAACCTATACTCTTCAACTTTACTGATGAATTTCAGATCAAGCCCAGAGTTCATGAGTCATTTGCATTTGAACCAGCTGTTTCTGTGTTTTCTACTTCATAAATAATCAATTTTTAAAAAAATAATAAAATGTGATGATTGGAAGGCAAAATTCACGGTAAATTCATTCAAAGATATTTTTTAATGCTAACTGGCTTTGTATCCCATGTTAAACAAAATTGCTCCTTTTTTTAACCGCATTATCATTTTAAGATAGGAAGTACTACTTCTTCTCTCAGATGTTTTTGCAAAGTAATCTCTCAACTGTCAGTTACCATTTCTCAATGTATCACATTTTTTTTGCTCGTTATAATGCATATATCTCTGGCTCCATCCATCCTAATACATACGTAGGTCTCCAGGTTATTACAAATAATGGGAGAGATAAAAGTGCTCTACTATACTGTATTCTCCAAGACTGAACCTTTTAAAGTGACAGAACATGCCACATTATTGGGCATGTAGTTTGAAAAGCTGCTTTTCACTGTCATGCAACAGTGACGCAATTGTATCAGATGCTGTAAAATTGATTATGATTGTAAAAAATACAGTGATTCATTTGATCAATAAGGAAGATGTGTTAAAATTGTCCGAATTTTAACTACATATAAGAATTATAATTTGTATTTAAAACGCATATTGACTTCAGGTATTGGTTACTGCAATAAATAGAAACACAAATAAAATATTTTCAGCAGGAGGGTTTTCTTATGATTAAATTTCATATTTGAAATTAATTGTCCAAATGTTCTTTGTATTATCTTTTTTGGCTTATGGTATTATGAAACATGTTAAAATGTAATCTCTAAGTGTAGTAGACATACAGTTAATGTAATATATAAAAAAAATCATTGATGATGGTTACTCTTCATTTTACTATTAATTTGGCAGAGAGACAGCTGTCAGTTGACTACTGATTTTTTTTTTGCAGCATTACAGAGAATTGCTTCCTGTGGATAAGATTCAGGCTGCTGTTATTTCCTCATTTTCTCAGTCATTCCAAACTGTTCATAAATTTTACACTTTAAATGACTTCTTTTTTCAGCCCTGTCCCTATATTGCTCTAAAACCAACCAACAAAAAGGGTTTGAGATGGGCCCACAAATGATTCTAACTTCAGTTTGTCTTTGCTAGAATTTCTGACCTGTGCTTTAAACCTTACCATGATGGTATGGTTCAAATAATTGTCTTACTGGGAAACAAACAGTATCCTGAGTCTAATATTTATGACTCCTTGCTGTAAGGCATTATTGTTTAAATAATACAACTCCTTTAAGAAGTTGCAAAATGCACGGAAATGTAATATGCTGGTGTCGTATGTTATTGGAAGCCATGTAGTTGGTTAGTTAACAAATCTTCATCATTAAAGAATTCTGTTACATAATTAATTTTGCAGGTTTCTCCTGGGTGCTCCAGCTTCTTCACACATCCCAATATCACATGGGTAGGTTAAATTGCCCTAGAGTATGGGAGCGTAGATTTGGGAGAAGTTGATGGGAATGTGGGAGAATAGGTTACATGGGAAAATGGGTGTGGGAATGTGATTACTTCTGGAGCCAGCATTCACCCACTGGAGCAAAATAGCTTCCTATGTCAAGGGAATGTGAAATATGATTGTTCTGTCTCTCACATATCCATTTGAATGGGATCACACAGAAGCTTTGTCAGGCTATTCAAACTGAAAACACTAATCATACTATGTAACCCAATACCTCATCGTCCACAAAAGCAAGAGAACGAAGAAATACATTTTCCCCAAAATTTACATATTTCAGCCAGTATCAAAAAGCTTTGAAAGAAAGCTACAATGTGGTACTGAGGTAACAATGTTGTACTGAGGGCTGTTCTGTTATCCATTCACCACTAAGCACTTGTTTTCTTGGACAAGCAAGTTTTGAATTTACAGCTTTATGTTACAAAACATTGCCAGGAGAAACCTGTTTTTGTGCCATAGGTTCTTCAATTTAGGATGCAGCCCTTGTCTTCTTAAGATTTTTTTCTCGGATTACCCACACTTTTAATACTCTCCAGTTTGTTGTCTTCCATAGCTTTCTAAAGGCCATCTTTCAAGGTGTAAATCTAATTCCATTTTCAAAGTTATTATTGAATCTGCTTCAATTATTCTTTTGTATATTTTAGATATTACCAGCTCATTGTATTAAAAAAAACGCTTCCTTTTGCCTTGGATCTTTTGCCAACTATTTTAAATAGTACCAAATTCCAAGTGTGTTACAAATTTAAAATGAATTAAAATTTTACTTTAAAACTTCTTAATAACAGTTTAATACTGTGCAATACTTTGAAGTCTCTAACGTACATTCGTTAGTGGGTTGCCGAATAGGGCTTTGCTCAACAGAAATCTGAATGTTATCCATTCCAGCCTTTGTGTAGTTCTTAGTTAGTAGTTATGGTGTTATTTTAAATGTCTGTGTAATTAACTTTTTAACAAACTTGCATAACTCCAGCTTCATTGTCACGTGATCAGAATTTTTCTAATTTCATTCTGCAGTCTGTTTTACTTAGAATGACATGAAAAAAATCACTGTTTGAAATTTCGCACTTATTTTCCATCTTTGTTAATATTTTAGGAACTAATACTGCTTCAGCTTCTTCTGGTGGGGAAAGGCAAACAATTTTTCCTGTTGAGTTGCCCAAGGCTTTATCAAAGCCTTCTGTCCAAAAAGGACAAGGAGACTGTTCAGAGGAGTGCAGCACTTACCTAAGAAGTAGAAGAAAGCTTGCAGAAGAGAATAGTGTTAAACAGCCAGTACAAAGTGTGTTAGCCAACCTTGAAAATATTCTGAAAACACCAAATCAGACACTAAGCCAAAAAGAAAAGAACTATTCCATTAAATGCAACAAACTCCAAAAACAAATTAAATTGAAATCATGTGAATGGAACTGCCTGATGGAGGGGAAGAGCGTGAGGACCCATGATAGGAAAATTGTCCAGGCAGTGAAAGATTACTCATTTGTGGAGGAGGTATTAGAAAGATCCACTTCAAATGGATCAAGCTTGCAACTTAAGGAAAATACAGCAAAAAATAAATCTGTTTTATCTAATGTAAATGGTTGTAAGAATCAGAGGAAAATTAGAAGAGCAGAAAATCTATCTTTAATTCAACCAAATTATAGACTGAGAAGTAGGTCTGTAAATATGCTTTCCAAAAGACCCTATCAAAAGAGAACAGATGTAAAAAACCTAAATCACATAAGCAATGGGAAAGGCAACCTTGTTACTCAGACTGATGGAGCATTTGACCAGTCATACAGTAAAAGATCCAGCACAGTACTTTTTCCCAAGCAATATAAAAGTAAGATTAAAAGGTCCTGTGATTCTAAAACAATGGCGAGAATTCAATTAAAAGAGAAAAGACGAGGAAGAAAATGTTATAGCAGCCAGCTGTCGGCCACCCCCTCGTGGTGTGAGGGAGAACATAATTCAAATTTAAAATCTTCCAGAGAGAAGCCACCCATTATTCAGTTTGAAATATTAATACCAGAGCAGTACTCTTCCCCAGTGGAGATGGCCCAGATACAGCACAGTGAAGATAATGTGGAAAATTCAATTTCAGCCATAAGTCATAAAGATAGCAATTTGACAGCTGTTCCAGACAACAAACATTCAGAACCAGTGGACAAACTACCTTATCTAGAAGAACATACAAACGTAGATGAAGTTAATCCAGCTATCAATATAGGTGATGATGCTCTTAATGTAGAGAAAGGATCAGGAACTAATTTATCAGCTATGAAAAAAATATCAAACACAAAAATGAAAAAACCCAGCTCAGAAGGTGAGAACTGTAACTCTCAAATGCTCATTAATTTGTAATATTTTTCAATTTTTTAGATCACAAAGCTAATCAAAATGTATTTTGGCGGGGGGGGGGAATTAGATTTAGAAAATATTTGGTCTAAGGTAGTCAATATTCTTCTCGTAAGATGAATTTACTTAAGTTGTAGGTAACCAAGAGCATACTTTTAAAGAGTATAGCTAACATTTACGGATGAATTTCCAATCTATTGTCTCCAAACTGTGTTTTCTCTAAATGTAGAAGGATATGTAACATGTTATATGTTTGGTCACATAATTTTACCACTTCCATCAAGCCAGGTGACGCCTGCTATATTGAGAAGTATAGAAGAGCATGCCAAGGGCAAAGCCAGGCACAGCTAAATATGAAAGACCCACATGGTGACTAACAACGTAGGACTGAGTAGAGGATGCGGCATGCAATAAACATATCTAGGCAATGTCAAACCTAAAAATTACATGAAGCCTTTGCAGTTCTCCCACACACAGTCGTGAATGATGGGGAGAGGATCTATACACATACCCATCTTCAGTGAAAAAGATAAGACAGTAGTCTGTAGCCTTCAGACAGAAGGGCTGAGCAGATAATTCATGTTGGTCTCTTCCTGAAGTTGCTGCTATCACATGCTAGTCTTAAAATAATTTACTCCCATGTGTTAACAAGAATAAGTAACCTGGATACAACAAGGGCTGTGGGACCCAGCGACATGCTGGATACATTGCTGAAGTCAAGCTATTCCAGTAGAATTATAAGATGGGCAATTTTCTATGTGATTGAATATTGGCCAAGGTATATTTGGCCACAAAAAGGTTAAATTCAATCTGACTAATTACCTCCCTAGGATCCTCAAAAAGTGAGTGGTATCCAGTGACAGTTGCCAATAGTGACATTTTTAGATTTCCTGTACCTCCAGTTGTTTGAATGTCATTGCTTGCCAATAATTCACTTGCTGATTTTCAGATTGGGTTCTGACAGCCCCTTAGTTCCAGGCCTCATAACAGTTGGGTCCTAATGTGGACAATGGAGCTGAATTCCAGAGGATAGATGAGAATGATTGCCTCTGATATCAAGGCAGCATTGACTGAAACTATCATTAAGAGGTTTTGATAAAATTATGTTGATGGGAGTTGAGGGGTAAGCTCTCCACTGGCAGTAATCATGTCTACTACAAAGGAAAATGATTGTGGGTTGTTGGAAGTTAATCATTTTAATCAGAGGACAGCTCTACTTTAGTTCTCAGGCTGATGTCCAAGACCCAACCATCTTACACTGCTCTAGCAATGATCTAACTTTCATCAAAAGATCAGAAATTAAGAAAACTAGCTGATGACTGGTGTTCAGTTCTAACCAGATGCAAATTAATTAGACATTATATATATATGGATTTGAAGAATATTGTTATTAGTTAGATTTTTTAAGTAAGTCATGACCTATAATAAAGTAAAGCGATATATTAAAAAAGTAACTAAGTGGCATTTAATGATCAGAAAGTTTGGAACTTTCCGATGGTGGTGTATGTATACCTTGTAGCGACTCACCGCACCAGCATCGAACTGGCTCCCGACATCGCGAACGTCATCGGAGGCCCCGATCCAAGATGGCGCGGGGCCCTCCTCCTTCCCCATCGTCGGGCTAGGAAAGCCCGCGCGCGGGAAGGTCAGGTGGAACTGTAGTGCAGGAAGTTTTCAGATATTAAAGGCGCATCGCACACCTGTCGTTCATTCGACTTCTGATTTCAAACCAGCGAGACTGTGTCTTCATTTCGTAGTGTGTAGCTAGCCACTACATTGGTGACCCCAACGGGTCCAAACGTTTTTGGACCCACGATGTCTGCACAACAAGAGGTACAGGCAGTAGCCCTTAAGCTGCCCACCTTCTGGACCCTCAGGCCTCGTGTCTGGTTCGATCAGGCCGAGGACCTGTTCCAGATTCGCCAGATCACCAGGGACGACACCAAGTACTACTACGTGGTGAGCGCCCTCGACCAAGGCACCGCTGCCCAGGTCGAGGACTTCGTCCAGGCACCCCCAGAGGAAGAGAAGTACAATAAGTTCAAGCCCCTCCTCGAGACTTCCAGCCTTTCCCGACGCGAACAGGCCTCCTGCCTCCTCCACCTCGATGGGTTGGGTGACAAACCCCCCTCTGCGCTCATGAACGAGATGTTGGCCCTGGCAGACGGCCACAAACCCTGCCTGATGTTTGAGCAGGCCTTCCTGGAGCAGTTACCCGATGACATCCACCTGCTCCTGGCGGATGCCAATTTCAGCGATTCCCGGAAGGTGGCTGCCCGGGCGGATGTCCTTTGGCGGGTGAAAAAGGAGAGTGGGGCGTCCGTCGAGCGCGTTGCCACACCACGTACCCAGCGGCCCAGCAGGCCAGACCCAGCAATTGAATGCACCCCACCCGCCACCAGGTCTGAGACACCGACTGACCAATGGTGTTTCTACCACTAGTGGTGGGGCGCTGACGCCCGCAGATGCTGGCCACCATGCAGGTTTCCAGGAAACGTCAGAGCCAGCCACCGCTGATGGCTACAGCGGCTAGCCACCCAGATAGCCTCTTGCATGTGTGGGACAGGCATTCCGGACGTCATTTCCTAGTGGACACCGGAGCCGAAGTCAGCATCGTGCCTCCCACCAGCCACGAGACTCGCAACTGCATACCAGGACCCGCCCTCAGAGCCACCAACGGCAGCACCATTCGGACCTTTGGCACCCGTTTGGTGCACCTCCAGTTTGGCACCCGCAACTTGGAAGTTTATCCTGGCCGCCGTCACGCAACCACTCCTTGGGGCAGACTTCCTTCGCGCCAGCAGTCTGCTGGTTGACCTGCGGGGTAAGCGTTTGGGACATGCCAGGATCTTCCAAACATTCTCGTTGGGTGAGGCCAAGCTACCGGCCCCACACCTCGACTCCGTCACTACGTCAACCAACGAGTTCGTCAGGGTCCTGGCAGAGTTCCCATCTGTACTAACACCCCAGTTCACCACCACCTTGCCCAAGCACAGCGTCCAGCATCACATCCCCACCCAGGGCCCTCCCCTTCACGCTCACGCCTGGCGGCTACCCTCGGACAAGGTCCGCCTCGCGAAAGAGGAAATCAAAAAAATGGAGGAGTTGGGAATCATCCGCAGGTCGGACTGCCTGTGGGCCTCTCCGCTACATGTGGTCTCCAAGGCAGCCGGAGGCTGGCGACCCTGTGGTGATTACCGATGCCTGAATGACATTACTACCCCGGACCGGTACCCCGTGCCGCATATTCAGGACTTCGCTGCCAACCTGCACAGGCAGTCCATTTTTTCCAAGGTCGACCTTGTCTGCGGGTATCACCAGATCCCGGTGCATCCGGACGACATTCCGAAGACGGCACTGATCACACCTTTCGGCCTCTTTGAACTTGTCCAGATGCCCTTTGGCCTCAAGAACGCTGCTCAGTCCTTCCAACGACTGATGGACGCAGTCGGGCGCGACCTTTACTTCGTCTTCATATACCTCGACAACATCTTGATCTCCAGCAGCAGCCGCCAGGAACATTTCATGCACCTCCGCCAACTCTTTTCTCACCTGAGGGATTTCGGCCTGACCATCAACCCAGCCAAATGCCAGTTCGGGCTTGAGACAATCGATTTCCTGGGCCATCGGATCGACAAACACAGCGCCACGCCCCTGACTGCAAAGGTTGACGCCATTTCGCCAGACCCACCTCCATCAAGGGCCTGCAGGAATTCCTTGGTATGGTAAACTTTTATCACCGGTTCATACCATCCGCAGCCCGCATCATGCGCCCGTTGTTTGATCTCCTGTCGGGCGGAAGCAAGGACATTGTTTGGTCGGAAGAGGCTCACACCGTGTTCGTCGAAACCAAGCAGGCCTTGGCGGACGCGGTCATGTTGGTGCATCCTCGTACGGACGTCCCAACTGCCCTCATGGTCGACGCCTCCAGCACAGTGATCGGAGGCGTTCTAGAGCAACTTATCGAAGGGCGTTGGCAACCACTGGCGTTCTTCAGCAGGCACCTTCAACCACCAGCGCTCAAATATAGTGTCTTTGACTGCGAGCTGTTGGCGTTGTACCTGACCATCAGACACTTCCGATACTTCTTGGAGGGCAGGCCGTTTACAGCTTTCACCGACCACATGCCATTGACCTTCACTTTCAACAAGGTCTCAGATCCCCTGGTCAGCACGGCAGCAGTGGCACTTGTTGTACATCTCAGAGTTCACCACTGACGTCCGCCATCTGTCTGGGATAGAGAACCTGGTCGCGGATGCACTGTCACAGCCCACCGTCCAAGTTTTGTCCCATGGGGTGGATTTCGGCGCCTTGGCAGAGGCACAGTGAACGGACATGGAGATGCCCAGCTATCGCACCGCAGTCTCGGGCCTGCAACTGCAAGACCTACTGGTAGGCCCTGGTGAGCGCACCCTGCTCTGCGATATCTCCACTGGTAGACTCCACCCCATCGTCCCAGCTGCCTGGCGCCGACAGGTGTTTGATTCCATCCACGGCTTCGCACACCCATCCATCCGGACTATTGTCCGGATGGTGTCCGACAAGTTCGTCTGGCATGGCCTGCGTAAACAGGTTTCTGACTGGGCCCGGTCCTGCACACACTGCCAAACCTTGAAAGTATAGCAGTATGTCAAGGCCCCCCTGCAGGATTTTCAACCTACCTGCTGGAGGTTCGACCATATCCATGTCGACCTGGTCGGCCCCCTCCCAGTCTCCCAAGGAGCACGGTACCTCCTCACGATTGTCGACCGTTTTACCCGCTGGCCTGAAGCCATTCCCCTCGTAGACACCTCCACCCACTCCTGCGCACGGGCCCTTTTGTCAACTTGGGTGGCCTGTTTTGGTGTCCCGGCACATATCACCTCAGACAGGGGAGCTCAATTCACCTCCAGCCTGTGATCTGCTGTCGCCGACTTGTGGGGTTCCCAGATCCACCTCACCACCGCCTATCACCCGCAATCCAATGGGCTAGTGGAGAGGTTCCATTGACACCTGAAGTCAGCACTCATGGCCCACCTTAAGGGGCCCAGCTGGGTAGACGAACTCCCCTGGATCTTGCTGGGGTTACGCACCGCGCCAAAAGAGGACCTGCGTGCCTCGTCTGCGGAGATGGTCTACGGAATGCCCTTAGTCATCCCGGGTGAGTTCCTACCAGCTCCTCGGGGGCCAGAGGAAGAACCTGCCGCGGCGCTCGACTGGCTGCGCGAGCAGCTTGGAAACCTGGCCACAATATCCACCCTGCGACACGGACAGGCCCCAACCCGTATGCCGACTTCCCTCCAAGACTGTAAGTTTGCCTTCGTCAGGAGGGGCATGCACCGAACACCACTGCAGCGGCCGTACGAAGGGCCATTCCGGGTCGTCAGGAACAATGGGTCTACGTTCGTGCTGGACATTGGGGGGGGGCGCGAGGAGGTTTTTACAATTGACCGGCTGAAGCCAGCTCATTTAGACTTGGACCAACCCGTGGTGGTCCAGCGAACGCGACACAGGGGCAGGCCACCCAAGTCATAGTTTATTTAATTCTGGTTTTCGCGACGGTATCACCGGTTCTGTGGGGGGGTATGTAGTGACTCACCGCACCGGCATTGAACCGGCTCCCGACATTGCGAACATCGTCAGAGGCCCCGATCCAAGATGGCGCGGGGCCCTCCTTCTTCCCCATCATCAGGCTAGGAAAGCCCGCGCGTGGGAAGGTCAGGTAGCCCACGCGTGACGTCAGCGCAGGAACTGTAGTGTGGGAAGTTTTCGGATATTAAAGGCGCACCGCGCCCCTGTCATTCATTCGACTTCTGATTTCAAACCAGCAACTCTGTGTCTTCATTTCGTAGTGTGTAGCTAGCCGCTACAACCTACATGAACTTCTTTCCATGTAGTATTTTTGTAGTACTTAGGTACAGCATTAGACACAGCAAGCTCCCAAAAATCATGATAATAACCAGATATTGATTGAGGGATAAATATTTGCTGCAACTGGATGATTATTCTGTTCTTTGAAACAGAGCCGTAGATCTTTTACATTCATCTGAGAAAGCTTTAATATCTTGTCAGAACTACAACACTTCTGATATTGGAGCACTCTCTCAGTACTATGCTGAAATATTGAACTAGCTTTTTCTGCTCAAGTCTTTGGATTGGGACATGAATCTAGACCTTGCTTGAAGGCTAGAGTATTGACATGGCTGATTCTTCCTAAAGCTCCAGGACTAGCTGTACCTCCAGCCAAGTTGTTCCAATATGGCAACAATATTGTCATTTACCCAACCATATGGAAAATTGCCTCGGTAATTCCTGCCGTAAAAAAAAAACAAAAAAAAATTTGATCTGACTAATTACCACCCCACCAGTTTATTCTCAATGTAATGAAAGGTATCCTTGATTGTTCCACCTAGTGACACTTAATTAATGCTCAATTTGGATTTCACCTGAACCTATCAACTCACTACAGCCCTTGGTCCAAGGGCAGGTAAAGTAGCTGACACCCAAACATGAGCTGACAGTGACAGCTTTTAACATCAAAATATATTGGGGAACAATAGTATAGAAGTTTCCAGAGAAGTGAATTCAAAGAGTACATGACGTGTCCTGGCCCAGCACATAGATGCAATCACATGGAAGCTGTGCCAATATCTTTACTTTCTTAGGGAGTTAAGGAGGTTCGGCTTTTCACCAAACACTCCACATACTTCTACAGATATACTGTTGAAAGTATCCTGACTGGTTGCAATGTGGTCTGGTATGGCAATTTGAATGTGCAGGAATATAAGAAGCTGCAGGGAATAGTGGACTCCGCCCAATCCGTCACAGGCATATTCCTACACACCATCGGTAGTATCTACAGGAGGCGTTGCTTCAAGAAGACAATATCCATCATCAAAGATCCCCAACATCCAGGCAATGCCATCTTCTCTCAGCTATCATCAGGCAGGAGGTACAGAAGCCTGAAGTCCCACACCACCAAGTTCAAGAACAGCTACATCCCTTCATCTGGTTCTTAAGCTAACCAGCACAACCCTAATTGCAATTCCAATTCCAATTGGAATTGGTTTATTATTGTCACGTGTACCGAGGTACAGTTAAAAACTTGTCTTGCATACTGTTTATACAGATCAATTTATTACACAGTACAATGAAGTAGTACAAGGTAAAACAATAACAGAATGCAGAATAAAGTGCTACAGAGAAAGTGCAGTGCAGGTAGACAATAAGGTGCAGAGGTCTAACAAGATAGATTGTGAGGTCATGAGTCCATCTTATTGTACTAGGGAACCATTTAATAGTCTTATAACAGCGGGATAGAAGCTGTTCTTGAGCCTGGTGATACATGCTTTAAGGTTTTTGTATCTTCTGCCTGAATGAAGGGGGAGAAGAGAGAATGTCTAGGGTGGGTGGGTTCTTTGATTATGCTGGCTGCTTTACTGCAAGCATAATCAAAGCTGCCGTGGTGGGATTTGAACTTATGTCTGAAATGAAAATAGAAAATGCTGGAAACACTAGGTCAGACAGCATCTGTGTTAAGAGAAACAGAATTAGCAATTAAGGTCAAAGATCCTTCGTGAACATGTCAAAGTCGAGTTTATTGTCATATGCACAAGTACATGTATGTACCTGTTTCGGCAGTAAGCAAATTGTGGTGGGTCAAGGTTGTCTGGGAGGCTGGAGTTCACTACAGTTTAGCAACGTTGTGACCACTTTGATCACTTTGCACTAAAATGGACTTTGTTTTTTTTATTCTAATTGTTCCTTCTTGCAAAAATTGTGTATAATTTATGTTTAATTTATGTTTTTCTTGTGATCATTACTGAGGCAGCGAGAAGTGTAGACAGAGTCCATGGAGGGGAGGCTGGTTTCCATGATGTGCTGAGCTGTGTCCACAATTCTCTGCAGTTTCTTGTGGTCACAAGCCGAGCAGTTGCCATACTAAGCCATGGTGCATCCAGATAAGATGCTCTCTATGGTGCATCGATAAAAATTGGTGAGTGTCAAAGGGGACATGCCAAATTTCTTTAGCCTACTGAGGAAGTAGAGGCGCTGGTGGGGTTTCTTGGCTGTGGCATCTACGTGGTTGCACCGTGGCGGGCTATGGGTGATGTTCACTCCAAGGAAGTTGAAGCTCTCAACCCTCTGGACCTCAGCACTGTTGATGTAGACAGGAATGTGTGCACCGCCCCTCTTCCTGAAGTCAATGACCAGCTCTTTTGTTTTGCTGACATTTTCATTTCACCCTGTTACGAAGCCCTCTACCTCCTTCCTGTACTCCGGCTCATCGTTATTTGAGATATGGTCCACTACAGTGGCAAACTTACAGATGGAGTTAGTGCAGAATCTGACCACACAGTCATGAGTATATAAGGAGTAGAGTAGGGGGATGAGGATGCAGGCTTGTGGGGCACCAGTGTTGAGAATAATCGTGGCGGAGGTGATGCTGCCTGTCCTTACTGATTGTGGTCTGTTGGTCAGAAAGTCAAGGATCCAGTTACAAATCATCAGTCTTGTTCTGTAATTGAAGACTATCCTCACTAACAACACCACCACCAATTTTTGTGTCACCTGCGATCTTATTAATCATTCCTTCTACATTCACATCCAAATCGCCGGTTGCTGGAAGAAAATCATCTTAGCCCAAGATATTGTTGCCAGAGTTCCTCAGGGCAGTGTTTATTATTTATGATCTTCCCTCCTTCATAAAACCAGAAGTGGAGTTAATTGCTGTTGGTTAAGTACATAACTCCTCAGACAATGAAACGGTCCATGCTTGCACGCAGCAAGACCTGGATGGCATTCAGTCTTTGACTGATAAGTGACAAATTTGCACCAGGCATGTTGCAGGCATTGACAAATTACAACAGACGAAAGTTACCATTTTCCCTTGGCACTCAACTGTATCAACCTCACTGAATTCTTCACCATCAATATTGTTGGGGTCACCAATGACAAAAAACTTAACTGAACCAACCACATAAATACTGTGACTGTAAGAGCAGTTCAGAGGCTCATTCTGAGTATCCTAACTTGCCTACTAATACCCAACAGCCTTGAGTGTAACGTTATACTCTCCTCTTGCCTAGATGAGTGTACATCCAAGTACTCTCAGCCATCAAACATCATAATGTAAGATGATGGGCCTTAACACTACTACATGGAAGTGAAAGCAAATAATGATGAAAACTGAAGACCTAAGCAAGACTGAGGATGCTGAACCAAATCTGTGGGCAAATTGCTGGAGAAAGTATGATTTGTTCCTACTTGGTGTTTCCTTTGGGCACTAAATGAGCCCTTCATTGGATGTAACTTCAATAGAGAAATTGGATTAAGTTGAGCATATGTATCTGCCTTTCTCTTTTTCCGTCCTCAAAGCTTCAGAGTTGCAGAAGATTACTGGTTAAACCAGTGATGTTAGCTATTTATTCTAGATTTATTTAACAAACTCAGATTAACTTCTCTGGCCTCTCCTGAAGGAATTTAAACATCTCTCTCTGGATTATTAATCTTTGCTTCATGACTACTAATTCAATAAAATAATTTCTATACTACCTCACCCCCAAAATACAATTATCTGCATTTTGCTTTATTTACCTTTGGAAGATGTGACCTTTTGTCAGTGCAGTAAATGTATTGAATAGAATCCATGCCAGATCAGAAATGGCATAAATGAAACTTTTGGTTCCATACTTTCTGTTCTTATAACACTATCTTTTTTTTTAAGGGTTAAAGGTACACAGGTCATGGAAGGGCAATGTTAACAAAAGATCAACAGCAAGAAGCAAGTGTAGAGCGAAGAGGACTGAACCACATGAAGTAAGGCAATCAGCTAATCAAGAAAATAGTACAACATTCATTCAAAGGCCATGCATTAATACATAAGTATTTAGAAAGAAATGCATCTTAGTTACAGCAGTAACTAATAAGTGCTGCTCCATTCTTGTCACCTTTTCTGATGTAGTATTTTAAGAGGGATGCATAAATAGAATTTGCTCTCCCATGCATCCCACAGATAATCATGCTGCTTATGTAAGCTTAGACGTTGGTTGTCAGTGGGCAAGTAGTTTATGTAGAGTAACTCAGCAAAGTCTAGTTGTGTTCTCAGCTAGGCCATTCATGAGTCGACGGTTAAACAGGAGTGCAAACCCTGGATAATTTCCTCTCTTATCCAAAAGTGCTGAGGTCAATTACAGCAGTCTTACTGTGATTGATGTTAACTAGCAGTGATCTCTATGCTCTGTAAGGCCCATCTACAACGTGACATTTCTGTACTTTAAAGCAAAATTTTCAATATTTTTACCTGTCTTCCTCAATAAATATTCAAAATGGCCACTTTATGGACATTGAAGTAATCTGTTCAAAGATTCCTTCTGCCAACCCTGAAAAGCTTATGGCAGAAATGATTCTATTCTTGAGAATGTTGAAGGTCTTGAGTGCTTGCTCTCAGCTTAGCAGTGAAATCACATGTCACTATTGATTGTATTTAGCAATATAGGCAAAAATGTTGCTGTTTAATTTTAGTGCAAAAATGAGTACAGACACATATCATTGTTCTCACAGCTGATTATTTTCTTAGCAAAAACTTGAAAATCCCTTGTGTAATATGGACTAAAAATGCAACATCAGTCTTAGGTTGGCAGTAACTTTTCATTCTAATCACTGAAGATGCAAACTCTGGTCTTAGGTGATCAAATCTGCTTTTAAAGTTTGAATCTGGTCATTACTGCAGCTTTATTAAGAAATGATTAAAATTGAATTAGTCATAGAGTACTACAGCACAGGAACAAGCCCTTTGGCCCATATAGTCCATGTGGTCTGATCTTCTGCTTAGTCCCATCTACCTTCACCTGGACCATATCCCTCCAAACCTCTCCCATCCATGTACCTATCCAAACTTCTCTTAAATGTTACAATTGAACCCTCATCTACCATTTCCACTGGCAGCTCGTTCCACACTCGCACCACCCTCTGAGTGAAGAAGTTTCCCCTCAGATTCCCCTTATATATTTCACCTTTCGCTCTACACCTATGTCCTCTAGTTCTAGTCTCACCCAACCTTAGGGGGAAAAGCCTGCATGCATTCACCCTATCTATACCCCTCATAATTTTGTTTACCTCTATAAGATCTCCCTTCATTCTCCTGCGCTCCAGGGAATAAAGTCCTAACCTATTCAACCTTTCCCTATCACTCAGGTCCTCAACTCCTGACAACATCCTTGTAAATTTTCTTTACACTCTTTCAAGCTTTTTGATATCTTTCCTGTAGGTAGGTGACCAGAACTGCACACAATACTCTAAATTCAGCCTCACCAACGTCTTGTACAACTTCATCTAAATCATTAATATAGATGGTAAACAACAACGAACCCAACACTGATCCCTGCAGCACACCACTAATCATAGGCCTCCAGTCAGAGAGACAACCATCTACTACCCTCTCTGATTTCTCCTGCTAAGCCAATGTTGAATCCAATTGACTACTTCATCCTGAAACCAAGCAACTTAACCTTCTGGATCAGCCTCCCATGTAGGACTTTGTCAAAGGCCTTGCTAAAGTCCATGTAGACAACGTCCACTGCCAATCCCTCGGCGACCTTCTTGGTAACCTCCTCAAATAAGATTGGTTAGACATGACCTACCAAGAACAAAGCCATGTTGACTATCCCTAATCAGGCTCTGTCTATCCAAATACTTACATATCCTGTCCCTTAGAATACCTTCCAATAATTTACCCACGAATGATGTCAGGCTCACTGGCCTATAATTTCAAGGCTTATTCGTAGACACTTTCTTGAACAATAAAACAACATTAGCTATTCTCCAGTCCTCTGGCACCTCACTTGTGGCCAAGGACGTTCTAAGTATCTCTGCCAGGGCCCCTTCAATTTCTGCACTAACCTTTCACGAGGTCCAAGGGGACACCTTGTCAGACCCTGGGGATTTATCCACCTTAATTCACCTCAAGACAGCCAGCACCTCCTCTTCCATAATCCAGATACAGTCCATGACCTCAGTACTCTTTTGCCTCAGTTCTATAGTCTCTGTGTCTGTCTCCAGGGTAAATAGGGATGCAAAAAATCATTTTAAGATCTCCCCCATCTCTTTCGGCTCCATGCATAGATGATCACGCTGATCTTCAAGAAAGATCATTTTGCCCCTTGCTATCCTTTTGCTCTTAATATAGCTATAGAAACCCTTGGGATTTTCTTTCACCTTGTCTGCCAGAGCAACCTCACTTTTGAAAGCCTCCCGCTTTCCAAGCATCTCTTTGCTGGAAAGCAGCCTATCCCAATCCATGCCTGCCAGATCCCTTCTGATTCCATCAAAATTGGCCTTACTCTAATTTAGAGTCTCTAAATTCTGGTAGATAAATCTATATAAAGTATATCAACATTTACAGCATATCGCTGATACAATAACTTATTAATGTTTGTATAAATGCAGCATTCCTAATTGATTATTTTTTTCTTAAGCACTGGCATACATTGAAGTAAAAGCAGTATATCCTTATGCATGACCTGCCTGTAATTTCAGGAGAAGAATCAAAGACTGAAGCCATGCCAACCTGGATTATACTGTGCTACCTGTGGTGTTGAACTAATACAAAATGCTACAGGTAAATATCAGCAACATATGGGAGTAGATTAATGATATGTTATACTCTTCTAGAGAATTTAGGATTAGTAATAGTTATTTTTCATGCTGGAAATTTATTTCAAGCTGAAAATTTATTTTTCAGTCTTTATCTTGATACTTCTGTATAGCTATATGTCCAAAAAAAACTTGTGAAAGTGAATCTTCATTCCCTTTATTGTGACATGTATAATACTGAATGCCCTACCTAATTACAGGATAAACTTCAAAAAATTGTGGCCAAATTGCAAACAAAATTGCAGAAAAGGAATGTTAACTTTTAATTAACAGCAATAATTTGCACAAATCAGTAGGCTTATTCATTTATTGTGGAGGAAGCAATCCATCTGCATAAGCACTTTCTTACACTTTTAAAAAAAAACACCTTTTATCTTGTTGTCTTGATGATCCTGTTGAGAACCAGCTGCTGTCCTTCCTCAACCATCATTCTTTTGTAAGGACCTGGTTACGAGCAATTTAGCATCAAGCAATGATGATCCAGGGGATGGAGCTATTTGGCCACATCTCACATCCAGTCTTAGAGACCCACAACTGATTGCACCTTATCAGTCTGGTGGGTTAACTCCCTAAAATCTCTACAGACCTGGGTCTGCACAAGCAAATGTTTTTGCACGCTCCCCCAGCGCTGCCACCACAAGGAACAGAGAGAGTCAGTCAGTGAGGAAGTGAGCAGGGCAACACATGGCATTGATAGCCCAGGCCAAACATTGCAGCAGAGGTTTACTATTTCAGAATTCACCATTTAGTAAACTGAGAAGAATAAATGCTTCAATCCTTATTTAGGTTAAAATATTCATAAACAAAAATAGAGACTAAGCAGCAACTTGCCCTTGATCCACACACCCACTTCTGGTACAAAATTATTTGCTTCATGCTCACCTCTATTCTTTTGCTTTGATTAATGGAGAAGAAAATTACTAATTTGGGAGAAAAAAAGGTGAAAAATAAATTAATTGAGTGTTTTTTAAACCCTAACCTTTGTAGTGTGACTATCAAACAGCAAAATCTAGCCCATTCAAAAATATTTTTGGCAAAGTGGGGAAAAGTCAACCTCCTTCATTATGACCTGTGACATAATTTTAAGACATATTTAAACCATTATCCACTAATTGTGTACCCTTAACTATCCAGTGACCTTCTTGGTGGTAGAAGTCCTATATTTGTGATGTTTTGTCAGAGTAGCCTGAATGAGTAAAGTGAGTAAATAACTGCAGTGCTTTTATTAAATGCAGTGGATGGGATCCCAGTCAAACCTGTTGCTTTGTCCTAGATGTTGTTGAGCTGCTTGAGTTGGAGATGTATTCAACTCAGGCAAGTGAAGAATATTCTATCCACACCCAAATGACTTGTAGATGGTGGAAAGTTTTTAGGCTGTCAGGAGATGAGTCGCTTGTCACAGGACACTCAGCATCTGATCTGCTTTTGTAGCTGTAGTATTTATGTGGCTGGTCCATTTGGTGACCCCAGGATGTTGATGGTGGGACACGTAGTGATAATTATCAAGGGTAGATGGTCTCTCGTTGGAGATGGTCATTGCCAAGCACTTGCTATTCTGTTTGTCATTTATCTGTCCATGCCCATGGGGCAGGAACGGTAGTGTAGCGGTTAGCATAATGCTGTACAGCGCCAGAGACTGGGGTTGAATTCCGGCCACTGGCTGTGAGGAGTTTGTACGTTCTTCCTGTGTCTGCGTGGGTTTCCTCCGGGTGCTCTGGTTTTCTCCCACATTCCAAAGATGTACGGGTTAGGAAGTTGTGGGCGTGCTTTGTTGGCGCCGGAAACGTGGTGACACTTGCGGGCTGCCCCAGAACACTCAATGCAAAAGATGCATTTCACTTTGTGTTTTGATGTACATGTGACTAATAAAGATATCTTATAAAAATTCGCCCATCCCAAATCACTCCCAAAAAATCTGGGATAAGGAATAAAGATGGGTTCTTATGAAATTTATATATAAACACAGTAAATAAACACACATTTTTTTCAACCCACATTTCTTGATGCATGTGCAAATGTCACAGCTTCACATCACGGAAAGCCGTGATACAGACTGTTTCCTAAGAGCTCAACCCCTATGTAACGTGAGAGTCACCTGCATTGTGCCATCATCAGTGAACATCCCCACTTCTGATCTTGTGATGAAAGGAAGGTCATTAATGAAACAACTGAAGATGACTGGAACTAAGACACTGTCCTGAGAACTCCTGAAGCAACGTTCTGGAGCTGGTATAATTGACCTCCAACGTGACCACTTTCCTTTGTGCAATATAGGATTCTAGCCATTGGAGTTTTTTCCCTTGAAGCCCATTGCCTTCATTTTTATCAGGGCTTCTTAATGCCATATTCAAGTCAAATGGTGCCTTGATATCACCTCTGGAATTCAGCTCTTTGGTCCACTGTTATACCAAAACTGTGATGACTTCTGGAGCCGAGTAGTCCTGGCAAAATCAGAACAGGGCATCAGTGAGCAGGTTATTGGAGAGTAAGTGCACTTGATAGCACTGTCGGTAACACCTTCCAACACTGCTGTTGATTGAGAATAGAATGATTTGGTGGTAATTAGTCAGACTGAATTTGTTCTGTTTTTTGTGGTTATGAAGTACTTGTCCACATTGTCAGATAGGTGCAAGTGTCGTAATTGTACTGGAACAGCTTAGTTAGAGGCGTAGGTAGTTCTGGAGCCTACATCTTCTGTACTACAGCCTGTCTCATTTCCCTTAGCATCTGTAAACAGATCTTGATCAGAATCCTGATGCTGAAAATTACAGAAGGGGTGAAGTATGGGAAACATTTTCAAATGGTTTATTTCATCCTGGTGTTATACAATATTTTCCAAATTAGGGAAAAATACACACATTAATGGGACTTTATTCCCACTTTTTTTTTTAGTTTTCAGAACATAGAACAGTACAGCACTGGACAGGCCATTCAGCCCACGATGTTGTGCCAATCTTGATGCCAGTTTATGCTAAATGTCCTCTTCCTATATATCAATCATATCCCTCCATTCCCTTCATATTCATGTGTCTATCTAAAAGCCTCTTAAACTCCACCAAACTTCCCACTTCCACTACTACCCCTGGTAACCCATTCCAAGCACCTACCTCTCTCTGCGTAATGTTACGGACTCAGTGAAAGTCCCTTTAAGATAGAGAGTGTGTGTGTATGTGTGTGTGGGGCGTGCTTACGTCAATAGAAGATAAAGGACGTAATGACGTTGTTGAAGAAGTAAGAAGAAGAAGAAGGAGAGAGAGAGAGAGAAGGGAGAGAGACACCAGCCTGCTAGTTTTCTCTATCGATGGATGAGAAACAATAACTGTGTCTGCCACTGAAATCCATGTATGGAAGTTGGAAGTAATCCGGTGGAGTTCACTTTGTTGCTGACCTGTAGAAGGAAACAGGTATTTGTGTGTGGACGACCACGATTCGGATGCTTTTCGGGGTGAGGAAGTCACTACCGAGTAAACACTGAAGTGTTGCTTGGGTTCCATCGTGGAACATTTGGATTTCGTATGTACTCTCTCTCTGTTTTTCTACATCTACGTCTTATCTTCAGACAACGGTGGTTGTTGAAGAAGCCCTTGCTCATGTTTCACCTTATGGCTTGCGGAACTGAAATTTAAGAACCATTCCTGAACTGGGAGTTTTGGACTTTGCCACACACACACACGAAGAGTTTAGTTTTGGGGTTAACGTTCGAGGTTTAACATTTTTGAATTCTAACATACTAACATTTTTACTTTTATTTTACGTATTATCATGAGTAGTGATTAATAAAATAGTTTTTAACACTGAATCATGCTCAGTGTGTTTCTTTTGTTGCTGGTTCGTGACAGTAAAAAAAAACTTTCCCGTCACATCGATTTTAAACTTTCCTTCCTCTAACCTTAAAAGCATGTCCTCTGGTATTTGACGTTTCTATCCTGGGGAAAAGATTTCTACCCTTTCTGTGCCTCTCATAAAGCTCAATAACTGCACTTCTCTGTACCCAAAGTCAATGAGCTGTATCAAAGTTATCAGAAGATGTAAAGATTCCATGTGGTTCACCGATAGAAGACTTGTCTTTTGATGAAAAGCTGTGGATTCAAGCCTCATTCCAAAAACTTAATCACATTTTAGAAGCTGACACTCAAGTAAACTCCTGAGGCAAGACTACACTGTTGAAGATGCCCTCTTTTGAGAGACATTAAGATACCTGCTTATTTAAATGAAGGTGGAAAATCACATAGCACTAGTTGAGTAGAGCAGGAGAGTTCTTCAAGATGCCTTAGACATCATTTTACCCCTCTGCCATTATCACTCTTAGTCAGTCATCTTATTCTATTTTGAGACCTGGCTGTGTGCAAATTGTCTGCTGCATTTCCTCGTAATATTTTAAAAGTTTTCAATGCAGTTTTTTAAGTACTAAACCTTTGTTGGCGTTAGTTCTTTCTAGTCTAACATCTCTTGCCATGGAGGCACAAACATCAGATCACATCTAACTGCAGGAATGCTGTTTTAGTTCTAAAGAAATTAATAAGAGCCCTGATGTGTTTGTCAGTTCAACTTCATTCCTGCAAGCTTTGTCGGGTCATAATTAACCTAATGTTGAAGCTTTATGTCAACACATAGAAATATTGAGAAAATTGAATGACAAAGTGAATTAAGCATAAATAGGCAAACTTTCAAATGAAATTCCTTTATTCACTTGTATTGTTTTAAAGAATAATTTGGAGGAAATCATAGCTTTAAGTAAAGGAACCTTTTTATTTAAGACTAAATCTTTGCCGTAGTATACTTTAATGATTACTTCTGCAAGCACACACTATTACTGGTGTTATTAACTTGATCTTTGTGCAGACACCAGTGATGCTTTAAGTAGTTTAACAGAGCTGAGGTCTATTTTCAGATTTGCTGGTAAAAGCTGCCTGTAGCAGAGACAATATTACCAAACTGAGGAAAGTCATCCAAAGTGCAAACAAAAAATTCAACCTTCAGAAACACTGCTGCAGCTGCCAGACTGAAACAATTTATACCAAAGGCCCCAGTGAAATTTTGTTAGTTATTGAAGATGAAAGAGGAATTTCTTACCTTAAGAAAAACACACAGACTTATGAAGTCACAGTAATGAGCCAAGGTATGAATATAGTCAAATCCTATTCTTAAATAATTGGGTTTCAGGGGATTTTGTTTTGCACTTTTCTTGTAATTTCAATGGTTAACACATTTGTGCTACATTCTTGTCTTTGCTACTACTATGTTCTATTAAGTGGGCTAGGTCTCCAGTCAATAATCTGGAAAGTGTGGACAAAAGAAGGCATATCTGTCTTTCAACCTTTTTCTATAAATTCCAGCCATTACACAAGGTTACGGGCAGTCCTTAGACCTATGGCCACTCTGCTATAAAAGGCATATCATGAATTGTGCAGTTTTTCTCCTTGGAGGATCTCATCAAAATTGTTTGAATCATTGGAAACCTAAGGCAGTTGAAAAGCAACATTACCTACTGTCTAGATGGTTTTTCTCAGACTTAGACCATGGATTCTGGCCCCATATTCACCACAACTAGTAGAATAGCATTATTGATAATCATGGTGAATAATTATTAATATGCTTTAACATTATCAGACTCTACTGTCTTCTGCCAAAATATCTCACTTCCAGAATGATCCTGGAATGAAATTCACAACTTCCCCACTGAAAATTATATTCTTAAATCCTTCTCTCGTGCACCCATACTTCCAACAAGAAATGCAAGTAACTCTTCATCATTAAGATTGAGAATATCCAGCTAACTACCTCCCATCTCTTCCCTTAGACCCTCACACCAAGCCCCTTTAAGGTTTTCCTCTACCCTAGACCTAAAGGTGCGACTTTCCGTTGTCTCTCTACAATCATCCCTCATGTCTATTTAGACCTCATTTTATTCATGCCCTGTTCTCTTGGCTGTATTCCCCTTAAAACTGCTGCACCCATTTTCCTTTCCTAATTTCCACATTAGCTGATATTGTTAACAGTTCTCTCTGTCTTCTCTGCAAATTGTCATCGTCACCCCTCTCCTCAAAAACAATTTTTGACTCTATATATGCAAACTACTATCCCATCTCCTATCTCCCTTTCCCCTCTGGAAGTCTTTGAACATGCTGTCATTTCCCATTTCTGTACCCATCTTTTCTGGAGTGCCATGTTTGAATCCTTCTAATCAGTTTTCTTCCCCTGCCACAGTATATAAAAGGTGACATCAGATTCATAAGTATCATCCTACACGACTGTGATGAAGGTAAAGTATCCACTCTCATCTTCCTTGTCCAGTCTGCAGCCTTGGACACAGTTGCCCTATTATCCTTCATTCCTTTTCACTATTATTGAGCTGTGTAGGACCTCACTTCATGAGGGCTTCACCTGTGTAGGGCTTCATTCTTCTGAATCCAACAGTAGCTAGGAAATCACTTACTGTAGCATCTCTTCCTGCTGACATACTTACCCCTAGCGTCCCTCAAGAATTTAAGCTTGGCCTGCTCCAAACTCTCACCTATATGTTGCTATCTGGGGACCATTTGAAAATGCAGTGCCAGCACTGGAGATACCCAGCTCTATCGCACCACCATCACCTCCTTCAACCCCACTTGAAAGTTTCAAGTTGTTGAAATCCAGAACTGGATGAACAAGAACTTCCTACAACAAGATCAAAGCCATTATTTATGATCCCTGAAACATATCCCTTTCCTTACCCCCAACTCCATCCTGGCTTCAGCCTGAAGTTGAACCAGTCTGCTCGCAACCTTGGTATTTGAGCTTTGCACCACATTTCCTGCTTTCACAAAGGTCGTCTCTTTCTACCTCCATAACTTTTTCCAACTTTGCCCCAGCATGAGATAATCTGATGTGGAAAATCTCATTCGTGTCTTTGTTACCTATAGACATTCCAACTTCCTTTTGGCTTGCCTCCTACCTCTACCCTCTGTAAATTCAAGGTCATCTGAAACTTTGTTGCCCATATCGTAAATTACACAAAGTCCCATTCACCCATCTTCTTCTTAGAGAGCCCTTCAAAAATAAGGTTGACTTGTTTCCATTTCCAGTTTTGTGGATTCAGAAGTAATTAAGAGATAACGTTGGAACCGCAGACTCTTCCACAGGATGTGCTTGATGCTGCAAAATGTAGTTTGGTCAGAGATGTGCTCCTTCCGTGGTTTCCACTGGGTTTTTGTGTACAGCTAACCTGTTGACTCAAAATTCTAAAGGCCATTCAATGCCCCTCAGTAATGAGCCAAGGATTTCCATGTATTGCTGAGAATGTTGCACTTTTCCTGGAGGCTTCGATAATATCCTTGAAACTTTTGCTCTGTTCAACTGATAATCTCTTGCTAGAAAACTAGTGTCAGGCATGTGAATGATGTGGCCTGCCTGTCAGATGTGTATGGGTGTATTTGGGGCCTCAGTGCTGGGTATGTTGTAACCCTAACCTAGCCCTAACTCTGATGTTGGTTCACATCCTGCCAGTGGGCTTGCAGGGGTTTGCAGAGACAGCCTTGATATTAAGATAAGATATCTTTATTAGTCACCTGTACATCAAAACACACAGTGAAATGCGTCCTTTGTGTAGAGTGTTCTGGGGGCAGCCCGCAAGTGTCACCACGCTTCCGGCGCCAACACAGCATGCCCACAACTTCCTAACCCGTACTTCTTTGGAATGTGGGAGGAAACCGGAGCACCCGGAAGAAACACACGCAGACACGGGGAGAACGTACAAACTCCTTACAGACAGCGGCGGGAATTGAACCTAGGTTGCTGGTGCTGTAATAGCGTTACACTTTGAGGTGCCTGTTGTAGTTAGTCCATATTTCTGAAACATAGGGGCAGCACAGTGGCGTAGCTAGTAGAATTGTCTCACAATTTCAGTGATCTGGACCTGACCCTTGGTGATATCTCTTTGAAGTCTGCATGTTTACCTTGCGACCACATGGGTTTCCTCTGGTTGCTCCTGTTTTCTCCCACATCCCAAAGACATGCAGGTTGGTAGGTTAAAATAAAAACAGAAAATGCTGGAATAACTCAGTTGGTCAGGTAGCATCTGTGAAAAGAGAAACAGTTAGTGTTTCTGATGAAGGGTCTTCAACCTGAAATGTTAACTGTTTTTCTTTCCACAGATGCCACCTGACCTACTGAGCTTTTCCATCATTTTCTGTTTTTATTTCTGATTCTAAGCATCTGCAGTTTTAAAAATTTTTATTTACTGCTTGGTAGGCTAATTGGCCACTGTAAATTACCCCTAGTATGTTATAGTACGTATATGGTGAGTTGTAGAATCTGAGGGAAGTTAATGGGAATGTTGGGAGAATAAAATGTGATTAGTGTAGGATTAGTGTAAATGGGCACGCAATGGTTGGCGTGAACCTGCTGGGCCGAAGGGCCTGCTTCCATGCTGTATGGCTCTACACCATAGAGGAGTGTAAAGTTCACTGCTGCCCTTTGAACCTTGAGCTTTGTGCTGGGTATGAGGTCTTGATCTTCAAACATTCATTCCTCAGACAACCAAATGTTGTGCTAGCCCATGAAGGCAATGACAAATTTCATCACGAGTGTCTCCCCTTTCTGAAAGGGGTTGCAAGGTATGAAAAGTGGTCCACATTCTCCAGGGTCATAGCGTGGACTTTTGTTATCAGAAGGCAGTGTTATATAGTAGGAGCAATGAATGCAAAATGCTGGAAGAACTCAGCAGGTCAAACAACATCTATGGAGGGAAACGAACAGATTTCCAGCATCTGCAGTCTCTCTTGTGTCTCCATTATACAGTAGGAGCAGTTGGAGAGAACTTTTATGAAAGTTCAGTCTAAGGCCTAAGCTTAAGTGAATGAGCCAACAATGAATTGGCGCTCCGCCTCCAGAAGTGCACATATGCATGCATTATCTGCATATTGATGACTAAAGTTCATAATGTGACAGTGACATAGATTGAACTGTGTCCCATTTGTCCTGTGGATTAGTTCCAGTCTCCAGCAGGAATCTTATTGGAGGTGAGGTGAAGCACTGTGCCAATAAAGATTGAGCAAAGTGTTAGTGAAATGACAAGGCCTTGCTGGACGCCTGTCTGCACTGAGATTGGGTCTGTTATGGACTCTGCTGATTAGGATCACAGCTTGCATGCTGTTATGAAGCAGACATGAGATGAAGATGAATTTCTGTGGCCAGCCACATTTGAAGACGATGCTTTAGACTCCTTCCTGATTGAAAGACTCAAAGATCAATAAAGACCATATATACTGGTTCATGCTGCTCTCTGCATTTCTCTTGGAGTTGTTGCCCAATGAAGATGTCTGATGGACAGAATCCACACTGTGATTTAGGGAGCAACTGTTCAGGGAAGGTGGTTGAGGAGGACCCCCACAATGACCTTCGCTATGGCAGATAACAGGGGGACTCCTTTGTAATTACCACAATTGAATTTGTCTCCTTTCTTGAAGACGGTCATGAATATAGTGTCTGAGGTCCCCTGGTTTAGCTTCTCCTCTCAGACATGGGAAATGAAGCAGTGTATTTGAGTTCCTCTCTGTCGAGGTTTAGAAATTGAGCAGTGATACCTTCTGATCCTGAAGCCTTGTTGTTTCTCAGTTGGCATATGGCCTCTTTGAATCTTGTCAGCCATAGAAGTGGCACAGCCATCGCCTATCACCCCTGTGCTGATCTACATTGCCTCTTAGTTTAGCAATGCCTTAATATTTAAATTCTCCTCCTTCTTTCCAAGTACCTCCATGGGAACTCCCCTCCCTATCTCTATAATCTCCTCCAGTCCTCCAAGATATTTTCACTGTTCTTGATCATCCCAGTTTTAAATTTTCCATAACTGGTGATCATGGCTTAAGTTGCTTAGACCCAAAGTTATGGAATTAATTTTTTAAACTTTTCTACCTCTCTTTCCTCCTTAAAACCAACTTTCTAACCAAGACTTTGATTATCTTTTCTAATATGTGACTCAGTGTCAAATTTTGTTTGCTTACATTTTTTTGTAAAATCAGTTGGGATATTTTGCCCCATTAAAGGTGTCATAGAAATACAAATGGCTGTTGGATTAGAAATAACATCAAGCTTAGGAAAATAAAATTGTTATTGTAATATGTTGTAGTTTATGCTTTTAAGCAAAGTATTACAAATTTTGCATTTATTTTTCTCAATATCTTTGTAAAACAAAGCATCTTATTTGAATGCATTGCGAGAAGAAAGATGCAGATTTTTCAAATTCAGACAGCCCTGATCTTTGCATTTTTATAATCAAAGCAGTTGAATTGTATATAAATGCTATTATTTCCTTATTCAACGTAAAAAAAAATCTAAACTTTAGATTTGTGCTCTTACATCAGTTGTCTCTGCAAATCCCCACAGAGGCATATGGTTCCTTTCATAGATTTTCCAACCATTTTTCAACCACGAGCTGTCCTTTCTTACTTTTCAACAGTGTCTGGTGCCTAACAGCTTGTTATTTTAATTAGAATAATATACTGACATGGTTGCCTGGAGCTGTAGATTTTTGTATTGCTTTTTTTAAAATGAAAAAGCCAATACATGGTCTTTGTGTGGAGTTGACTTTTTAAGTTGCATATGTGACTAAAGCAGAACTTTGAAAACTTGCTCATGTGGTCGCTAATACTTTTACAAAAGGGCACATTTTTATTCAAAATTTCAATTTTGACCTAACATGTCACCATTATATACTATGTGTTTGAATAAATTTAGTAGGAGAGATCAGCCATTGTGAATGGTTAAGTAAACATTTAAAATGGCTAAAAAAAATCCATCTAACTCTGACCTCTTTCAAAAATCCATTGACACCTTGTACAGCTACATCGAATACCAACCCTCTGTTTATTTTGTTTGATCTACAGTTGCTATTTTTCTTTCTTCACATCTCTTTGATGTGTTATCCAGATTGATTTTGATAAAATATCTCAACCAACTTTGAAATATGAAATTGAGCAGTCAGCAGAGTTTAGATGTTTTAGGACACAATAACACGTTATTTCCCTGTGTTATGTGTTTATAGGCTTGCAACAAACTGTCTTATCGTTAAATGCCATCTGGAATCCACAGGAATGTACTTTGACCAGCTACTTACAATGCACAAACTGTGTCAGACAATCAAGTCCCCAGTGCTTATTGTTGGGTGCTGAAGTAATACAACTGAAAGACCTTGGAAAACCAAAGGTAGGAACCCAAAACCAAAAAAATTCTTTGATACATTGACCAGTAAATACACACATTTCCCCTTTTATTTTGAAAGGTCTTGTCGTATTTACTTAGACAAGTATAAACTTAGGAGTTGTTTGTGTTAATAGAATTGCCTTCTGGGAGGCAGGATGGTAAGAGGTCAGGTTATTAGAGCTCTTAACAGAAGAATTGTCTACATGAGTCATAATTTCTAAATGTAGGAAAACAGAAACAATTCATTTTAGAAGCAGTAAACTACCATAGACTAGTATCTTAACATACAGGAAATGCAGCTCCATTAAGTCAGGCATGTTGGCAATGGTATCCCTGAGCAACGCAAGGCTGTCAAAGATTTTCCTGTCAGCACAGGTTTGGTCCGGGTGGATCACCTGTCTCAGAGCAGACTTGACCTGGTTGGTGATGGCCTTGGACAGGATCTTATAGTCCACATTCAACAGTGAAATGGGTCTCCAGTTCCTGATGTCCTCCTTCTCCCCCTTCTGCTTAATGATGCCCTTCCTCATGGAGTCCAACATGCTTCCAGCAGAAGCATTGTATTATACACTTTCAGCAGGTCCGGACCCATCCAATTCCACAGAGCCGAGTACAACTCTGCCGGTCAGCCATCACTTCTGGGAGTTTTATTCATGCCAAGGGACCGGATGGAGCAGTCAGCTCCTCTAGGGACAGTGGCTGATCCAGACTCTCCCGCTTGCTGTCGTCTAGCACCTCCATGATAGGGGGACAGGAAATTTTGGGAGGCAATGCTGTCTGTGGTCTTGCTGTCATTCAGACTGGCACAAAAGGATCTACAGATCCTCAGTATGTCTGTAAGGATGTCATGGAGCCATCCTCTTCCTTAAGGCTGTGGATCACAGCGTTCCCTGTGAACATTTGGGAAGAAGAAGCATCTCATCCTGCTCCACAAAGCAGACCCTGGATCTGAAGATAATCTTTGAGGATTCGGAGCATACAGCACAGCTTGCTAGCTCTTCACTTCTCAGTTCCTTTGTCACATCCACCCCCCTCGACTGCAGAAGGAGGAGAAGTTGCTGCAAGTCTGTTTGGAGTTGTCGCAACTTCTCTCTGACTCTTTCTAGCTTTCTGAACACCTTTGAGGATGAAGAAACTCTTGATGTTCTCCTTGGTTGCTTCCCACCAGTGAATCAGAGAGTCAAAGAGGGACTTCACTGTTCTCCAACCTGTGTAACCCCTCTTTAGTTCCTCAATGTTCTCTGGGGTCAGCAACTTAACATTCAACTTCCATGTCCCCCTGCCTGCCTTCAGGTCCTCCTGTAGGTGACAGGAGGCTCAAAAGAGGCAGTGGTCAGAGAAAAACACCAGCGTGGCATCGATGGATCTGACTGTGACAGCCTTTGATGTAAAGAGGAAGTCTATCCAGGACAGTACTGAGTTGCCCATTCTGGTCCAAGTGTATTGTGGCTGTGCTCCACCTGCAGGGGTGCTGAAGGCATCACACAACTTTGCATCTTTAAAGTTTCCATCAGGAGTCTGGAGCTGCTGTCCGATCTCCTGCCGGCACTGCCAGATTGTCCAGCTGCATCGATGATGCAGTTGAAGTCTCCAGCCAGAACGACTGGTAGGGATGTTGCCAGCAGCAGTGGGAGCTGCTGGAGGACAGCTAACCGTTCACTCAACACAGGCAAGGCACGCACACTAACTCGCTGGAGTGGATTGTTATGGGTACTTTACATCAGCCACAAGGAGCGCCCCCTGCCTCCTCTTTAACTTCAGTGATTGAGAAGTTACCTCCCTGCAGCAGAATCCTCAGCCATATAGACAAACCCTGGGACCACCATTGCAACCACCTCCAATAGTTGCGGAGGTGTGGCAGCCCACACTCCTGTAAAAAAAAAGAAAGTCACATCTGATTTGATCTTGGAAAGGTATTGCAAGGTGTTCACACATTGCACAGTGCTATTCACATTGCACATGTTTAGAGATGCCAGGTTTATCTCCATAGTTATTTGAGTTCAGGGATCATAAATACTGTCCATTGTCAATCAGCCTGAGCCCTCATGCCCACTGCCTTGGTGAACTGCCTCACCGTTCCTGGGCACAACAGAAGCATAACCCAAATTTCAAAACACAAAAGCAGAAAGGACCAACGGTTCACTCAGTCCATCTTCAAAGTAATTGTGCCAAAGTATCAAAATTTACTGTGTTATACTGTGAACTAGTGAATAGGATAATCACTGCCAGAAATATATCTAAGCCATTGCTGTATCCTGGACCACTGGAGAGAAAAGCAAAGTAGATTGTATTAGATTTGTGCAAATCACACTTAAGTATTATAGGGGCATTAACTTGCACAATTTCTAAAACTCAAGGGATTTTATATTAAGGGCTGGTTAGACTGAGAGATTGCTGTCAACCATAAGGAAAGGTTTATTTGACCTTATCCATTTCCTTAGTCAAATCACTGGTGGTATCAAAAAATAAATGCCTATTATATTTTCTCTGCCTTAAGCTACATTGCCTGGATCCAGACACCGAGCACAATCAGACTTAAGAACTACCTTTAATAGAAAAGAAGGTCACACAGGCATAATCCAAAAGCAAAACTGGTACTCTGTTGAGTATAAGTATCGTGGACAGTAGAAATTGTAGAGCAAATATATTAAAAGAACTAATTTTGACAGATGCAGAAGATACAATATCAGAGGTTATAATAGTCAAAAATAGTAGAATTCTCTTACTTTGATTTTAATTTGCTTATTTTGTTTAATTCTAATAAGAGGGACTTTAACATTGGAAGAGTTAAAGTGCATTTCCTTATGCAGACAAGCCTCTTCCACCCATATTATCTGAATGATTAATCGTTTCATTTCAGATAACAATTTTTAGATAATTCATTCAATCTAAGATTAAATTAAGTTAAATTATTAGCACATCACGCCATTGTGACGTTTTATTAACAGTAATTGTATGAATATGAAGTTTGATACCCTTCCCAGTTTTTAGTAGCCAAGATTAATGATTTGAGGTATTATTTTGATAGTTGTCTGAATTATTTAAAACCATAATCTGCCAAACAGACCAGAAGAAATTTAAGTTTAGTTCTTGGTCTCTTCAGTTAGGTATTGCTAGCTCGACTGGCAAAGTTCTTGCCCTTCCCTGATATTTTTATATTGGAATTGGTGTATTATTGTTACGTGTACCGAGGTACAGTGAAAAACTTGTCTCGCACACTGTTCATACAGATCAATTTATTACACAGTGCATTGAGGTAGTACAAGGTAAAACAATAACAGAATGCAGAATAAAGTGCTACAGAGAAAGTGCAGTGCAGGTAGACAATAAGGTGCAAGGTCATAATGAGGTAGATTGTGCAGCCAAGAGTCCACTTTATCATACTAGGGAACCATTCAATAGTCTTATAATAGCAGGATAGAAGGTGTCCTTGAGCCTGGTGGTACGTGCTTTCAGGCGTTTGTAACTTCTGCCTGAATGGAGAGGTGGGGAGTCTTTGATTATGCTGGCTGCTTTACCGAGGCAGTAAGAAGTGTAGATAGAGTCTATGGAGGGGAAGCTGGTTTCCGTGATGTGCTGTGTCCACAACTCTCTGCAGTTTCTTGCGGTCACGGGCAGCGCAGTTTCCATACCAAGCCTTGATGCAGCCAGATAGGATGCTTTCTATGGTGCATTGATAAAAATTGGTGGGGGTCAACGGGGACATGCCAGATTTCTTTAGCCTCCTGAGGAAGTAGAGGTGCTGTTAAGTTTTCTTGGCCATGGCATCTATGAGATTGGACCAGGATAGGCTATTGGTGATGTTCACTCCCAGGAACTTGAGAGCATGTGCACCGCCCCCCTTCCTGAAATCAATGACCAGCTTTTTTGTTTTGCTAACATTGAGGGAAAGGTTGTTGTCATGACACCATGTTACTACGCTCTCTATCTCCTTCCTGTACTCCAACTCATCATTATTTGAGATATGGCCTACTACGATGGTGTCATCTGCAAACTTGTAGGTGGAGTTAAAGCAGAATCTGGCCACACAGTTGTGAGTATATAAGGAGTGGAGTAGAGGGCTGAGGATGCAGCCTTGTGGGGCACCAGTGCTGAGAATAATCGTGGCAGAAGTGTTGCTGCCTGTCCTCACTGATTGCGGTCTGTTGGTCAGGAAGTCAAGGATCCAGTTCCAAAAGGAGGTGTTGAGTCCCAGGTCTCAGAGTATTCAAGCAGCATCTGTGTGGTGAAAGGAACTGTTGACTTTTCATGTCGAAATCCTGCATCATAGGGTTGTCTTGATGCAGGATTTTGACTTGAAACATTGACAATTCCTTTCCCCCTAGAGATGCTGCTTGACTTACTGAGTTCCTTCACCAGACTGTTGCTCCAGATTTCAGCATCTTCAGTCTCTTGTGATTCCAATGTACCAATGGTTGTGGACAATTGCTTTGCTCATTGAATTTTTTGAGTCATACCAGTGTTTTTAAGCTTCTTGCATCAGCTGGTGTTCAGCCCAGCACATAGATGCAATCACAAAGAAGACACCCCAGCATCTTTACTTTCTTGGAAGGTTAAGGAGGTTTGTTGGGCATGTCACCAAACACTCTAACAAACTTCTACTGATGTACTGTTGAAAGTATCCTGACTGGTTGCATCATGGTCTGGTACAGCAATTTGAATGCATAGGAACATAAGAAGCTTAAGAGCATAGTGGGCTCTGCCCAATACATCACGGGCACATCCCTCCCCACCTTCGGACATATTTACAGGCAACATCTTTCATCAAAGATCCCCACCATCCGGGCCACGCCACCTTCTCGCAGCTACCATTGTGCAGGAGGTACAGAAGCCTGAAGTCCCACATCACCAGGTTCAAGGACAGCTACTTCCCTTCATCCATTTGGTACTTGAACTAATCTGCACAACCCTAATCACTACCTCAGTTATAGCAACACTATGACCACTTTGCACTACAATGAACTTTGTTTTGTTCCAATATGTTCTTTCTTGTATAATTTTGTATAATTTATGTTTAATTTATGTTTTTCATGTGAATGTTGTGTCTCTAATGCTGTGTGCCTGTGATGCTGCTGCAAGTAAGTTTTTCATTGCACCTGTGCATACTTGTGCATATGACAATAAACTCGACTTTGACTTTGACAGTACGTGCATACTTGACATTTGCAAATCATGCACTCAGACACCCTTCTGCATTTTGAGCTCTGCAGTTGCTCAGTATTTGGATAATATGCTTCATTTTCACTTTTCCTGCCAAAATGGGCAATTTCACATTTTCCTATGGACTTCATCTGTCAGACCTTTGCCCACTCACTTAACTTATCTATATCCTTTTGTAGCCTCCTTACGTCCTCTTTACAACTTACTTTACTACTTGCCTTTGTATCATCAGCAAATTTTAGTAGCCATGTTCTTGCTGCCTTCTTTCAAATCATTTATATAAATTTTAAGAAGGTGAAGTCCCAGCATTGATCCCCATGGCAATCTGCTCGTAACATAGTGCTAACCAGAGAAAGACCCATTTATTCATGTAAAATGCAATATAGTTTGCAGTAAACACATTTAAAAATATTGTTTCCATATTTAGTAATAATAAAATGCTGTTGGGTTGTTTGTCCTCACTGATTGACGTCACCTATTTATACTGCATCTGGTTGATAGATAAATGGTTAACTGAAGCTGGAGTGGGATTATAGAATTTGCTGAAAAGAATTTGTCACATTGGTTTCCATAAAACTCAACTGGTGGTGGGAGGATTTTTTAAAAATATGCAATTAATTTAAATAGACTATTATCTTTACCAAACAAAGGTGATTTCTGCCAGTGCATGAAACACAAAAGGCTGACATGCAGGTAAAGCAAGTAATCAGGAAGGCCATTGGAATGTCGGTCTTTATTGCAAGGGGTATGGGGTGTAAAAAATGGGAAGGCTTTGATATAACTTTATGGGGTATGGGTGGGACCACACTAGAGCACTGCAAACAGCTTTGGTCTCATTTAATGAAGGATATACTTGCATTGGAGGAAGTGCAGAGAATATTCATGAGAGGATGTTTCCTTCAATGGGCATATCTAGAACTAGGGGACAGTTTCTGAATAAGGACTCACCCATTTAAACAAGTATGAGAGGAATTTCTTCTCATAAAATGTTGTAATTATGTTTCTTATGAAAAATATGAATGATCTAATGTATAAACCTCAAAGCACTGGCTATGTACCACCAATGTCATCTCCCCTAAATGGGGAACCGTTGTCACTGTCCTCCCTGTGCCCCATGCATTGAGACTTTGATCATGCCCAGCCAAATTCACATGCCTGACACCAGGCTCCTGAAAAAAGCACTCAACTCCAAACTGCACAGCAAGAGATTTCCAGGAGGAGTGCAAAAAATATTTCAAAGATTTTGTGAAACTCTCCTTGAAAACACGTAACCTACTGACTGACATAGCAATCCTTGGCATCTAACTGTTCAAAATGGAGAAGGAGTGCTGGGAAGGCACTGAACACCTTGAGTCTGCAACAAGAGCACATTATGCATTAATAGCAGAAGGCATGCACAATATCCCAAGCTACCCACCCACTCTTAAGCACTACTGTGGCAGAATCTGTAGATCCCACATAAGACTCAGCAGTCATCTCAGAACCCACAGAACTAGAGTGAAAGGAAGTTGTTCTTAATTCTGAGGAACCCTTTTGTTGACTGCATCAAATTCTGTTTATGACATTAGTCAGTCACTAACACAATCTGTAAAAATTCCAAATTGAACCCAGAGGACATATGCGTGCAAGTGAGCAGATTTTCAACATTATACTGTGCAGTGTTATTTAGAGAGGGATTTATTTGTATAGCCAGTGTCAGCAATCCAATAGATATCTAAACCTAAAATAAGTGCTTTCCAAAGCTGTTGATTTCTAGCATAGCAGGTGGTTCATGTTCAAATGTGTGATCAGCTGCTTTTGATTGTACTACTTTGTGTTTTGTAAAGCACAGAAATAACAAACCTGACAGTCTCTGCTTATGACAGGTCCTGACTGTACTCTGTTTCCTGCTTTGACAACAGAGGCACAAAGTTTAATTCATTCAATTGGATTCATGCTACACATCAATTGCTGCCTCAGCCATTGTATACTTATTGTATCCCAATTACTTTATAAGTTTTTGGCGGTTTATTATGACCTTTTCCTTCTTTTGAGTAATAGGTTGAATCAAAATGCTAACAGATGCAGTTAGAATGAAAGGATGGTAAACAAGTGGTGACGCAGGCAAGAAGCAGACAAAAGTTGATGACTGACATCCATTTTCAATTGAGTTGTCTACCATTGGTGTGAATTTGGAGTGTTTTCTTTTAAGCTATGAAAATAAGTCTTTAATCTTTTGCCAATTTCTTTCTGAGATACAATTAGCAAGATAAAAGTATCTTTAAACCATATGCAGGCAATGTTTTCCTCTTGCTGCTTTGTGATGTGAATTTCTCAAGTATTTTAACCCTTAAAATCCCTAGGAAATTCTATACTAAAACTGGTGGTTCAAAGCTATATGTACTCAGAGCAATACATCCATGTTAAATAGACATACTTGAACTGAAGCTGGTATTGATTTATAGATCAATATTTCATTTCATATTGGTGTTACCAGGAATGCATGGCAAGGTAGTTGTGCATAATAGTAGACAGAAGAACTGAGCATACTCAGCAGGTCAGGGAACAGCTAAATTTAGAACAACCACTAATCTCAGTAATGATGGCCACAAAAACTACCAGGTTGTTATCTGGCTGGCTAATGTTCTTTATGGGAGGTTATCCAGTCTGATCTAGATGTGACTCCAGACCCACCCTATACGGCTGACTTAAGACTTACTTTCTGAAATGACCAAGCGAGCTATTCAGAGGTATCATTACAGCTCCATTTCAAATAGAGAAAGAATAAAACAGGACAGACCATTTGGCATTGATCTAGGCACTAAATTCAAATGGTAAAGTCACTCCCAGCCCAGTTGACATCACAACATTCTCCTCACAAGCAATGGGCGACTAGTGTATAAATTAGGAGAGCTGTCCCACAGAATAGTCATGCAACAGCCTAACTAGTCATGTCCAGGGACATTGCTTTACAGACAATGCACCAGAATAAACAATATTCCAGCTTAATAACTGATTTTAATTCCACAACTGTTATGGTGAGACTTGAACAGGGATTTCTAGATTGTCAATCCAGATAACTGGAATTGCTGGTCTGGCAATTTAGACATTGTACTACCACCACTTCATGGTTTAAATTAGGTAAAATAAAGAATGCCACTAATAACCACAAGCATTCTCATTTGTTCTCTCCTCACTACTGGCTTCAAAATTAGATATACAACAATTTTGTCAATTGTGATAAAAGACCATCCATCTAAAAATTAGCTATTTCATGCTTCAAGGATGGGATAAACACAGAACAGATCGGGCTGCTCAAAGCTTCTTCATGTTATTGTGCAAGCTATCCAGTCACAGAGCTGGAGACCATTGAAACAGGCCCCTTAGCCTATCATGTTTCATCCTGCCCATTGTACATCTACACTAACCCCATGTAGTCTTATTACATAAATGTAAAGCTAATATGTACTTGATTGATACAAACCCAAGTGTCAATTTGGCTCATTTGCTGAGAACCTCACTTCTAGGTCAGGATTTAAATGCATGATCAAAGCAATCACTGAAGTGCATTAGTGCACAGTACTGCATTGCTGCAGATGTCATCCTTCAAGTGAAATACTAAAATGAGTGTCTATCTGCATTCGAGTGTTGCAGATGAATATTAATGTTCATATGTCATTATTTGTAGAAGTTCTGGGAGTTCTGTAATTAACTTGCCCATCATTATTCCCTGAACCTGGACCAGAAAACTCATTTCATTGCTGTTTGTGAGGAATTTCTGTCCTCACGCTTTGAAATCACACTTCAAACCTAAAGTGTTTTGGAATATTTTGGCATGTTAAGTTAAAATAACTATTTTTTGAAAAAACTACATCCTGGTTTGGATATATGATTCTAGATAAATTGTAAAATTTATGCTTTATTAAAAACAGTGTTGTTGGATTATTGAAAGAAGCTAAACTCAGGGCAATGAGCAGCATGAACAAGTAAAGCAACAGCAAGCTAAAAGAATCATAGGTTGACTAAGTGGAGTTAAACAAACCAAGAGACTGGAAGTGCTACAGAGGATAGAGAGGGAAAAAAATTGTGAAACATAGTGTGTTGACAGGGAGAGGTGCCTGCTGAGTGAGAAGGATTCTGAAGAGTGTGTGTCACCATCAGCAGGGTGCCTATGCATATGTTCCAAAGTAGTTCCATCAGTGGCACCTAAGACCCATAAACCGCTGCTAGAAGTGCCACAGGCATAGTATAAACATTGCTAAAATACAGCTGTGTACCTAAAATGTGGCTGCTGAGGTGTCAATTTTGGCCTGAAAAACATGGACAAATTTTGCTATTGCAGTTGTCCAGAGATATTTTGTGGTTGGTTGAAGCACTCAAGAGATGGATTTAGCCATGCAAAGGAAAGTAACTCTTAAACCAACACAAATTCACATTTAAAGTAAAAACAGAAAATGATAAAAATACTCACCAGGTCAAGCAGCATTTGTGGAAAAAGAGATTCAACATTTCAGATGAAAGAAGGATCACAGATGTTTCTCCCTTTTCACAGATGCTACCTGACCAGCTGAGTGTTTATAGCATTTTGTTTTTATTTCAGATTTTCAGCACCTGCAGCTCTCTGATTTTAAATGTCTGATAGGCTAATATAAATGTAAGTTTCATATATTTTTAATTAACATTGTGATGTAGTCTACCACTGAGTACACTCAACACACAAGATTTTAAAAAATAACTGGGTGTCCTTTTTTCATGCATTATCCCCAAAAGGGAGGAAAAATTTATGGAAATGCAAATAAATAATTTATTATTTTCCTACATTATCTTCCCTTCCCCTAGTTGTATTGCTGTTACTGATTCTTTGACCAAGAAAGGAAACACCTTTTGACCTTCTCAATGAACACTTGTACTAATGTGCTCTTTAGTGGAAATCGCCCCAAAGGGATTGAGAGAATCACAATCAAAAAGTGGATAGAGGGACAAAGAACTAGGAAATTTTAGAAGTGCTGACCAAAACGTCAAACATATGGATTTTAAAGGAAGTCTTAAAAGATGAGTGTTTCAGGCAAGAAGTTCTAGCAACACAGGGCATGGGTGCTTAAGACATAGCTATCAACTGTGAAACAGAGAGTTGAAGAATTAAATAAGGTCACAAGTAGGGGAACCAACTATTGAACCATTGCACTCTAGTGACTGTCTTTTTTGGTCTTTAAAACACTGACCTAGAGATTTCAGCAGAAGATGAGCCAGAGAAGCAACAAAAATGAGCAGCGTGATAAAGGTGAAGCTAAGTGGTTTATCTGAGAAGCAGTAGCACAGTTTGAGATTGAAAGTTTATGATGCTTTGTTGAGGATTTTGCACTATGCTTTATTTAATTCAGTCTCTCAATAATGATTACTGTCTATCAGACAAAATGATAGGAATTAACTCAAAACAACATTTTCAGTGGTTGAATTCATAAACAGACTGTTTTGTAATTTGTGAAAATAATAAATTCCGTATAAGCCAGAGGCTTTCAGGACTCAGGCTATGCTTCTGTCAATGAAAAATAACTTTTAATAAAGCTGTCCCTATTTTCCTAAAAGGGTCGAAAATAAATAATTTTGTACGATCCATTTTCTAATACATTTTAAAAGCCTAGTCATCCTCTAAAATAAATTAAATGTGTACTTTTAAAAATAAACAATGTATTGCTCTCATCCTTGCAGTAGATAGGTACAATATAAATACCATTTTTATTGAATCACTAAACATGACCCAGTGTATATGAGCACTGTTAACAAAAGATTCAGCCCTTTGAACCACTATTCTGTGAGAACTTTGTTGATCTTCTCCCTCAATTCCACCTTTCTGCACCACTCCGACATTCCTCGATTCTCTTAACAGTCAGTGATCAATAGCCATCTTGTATATACCCAATTGCTTAGCATCCACAGCATTTTGGGGTAGAGGATTAGAAAGATTCACAATGCTTTTGAGTGAAGTAGTTTCTCTTATTCTTGGTCCTAAATGGCCAACTCCATGTTCTGAGTCTCTTGCCATATTCTGAGTTTGCGGATGACATGAACATTGGTGGTGTTGTGGATAGGGAGGATGGTTGTCTAAGGTTACTGCAGAATATAGATTAGTTGCAAAGTTGGGCAGTGCATTGGCAGATGGAAGTTAATTCCAACAAATGTGAGGTGATGCATTTTGGGAAATCAAATAAGGGTAGGGCATGTATAGTAAATGGTAGGGCACTAAGGAATGTTATGTTGAAGACCAGGCAGACCTAGATCAACCCTTATATTTGCTGCAATTCAGTTTGTGTGTTGTGTGATTTTAAATTGTTATATGCTCTGAGAAATATGTTTCTACAAAATATATGACAGAATTTATGCACTGTGCTGATCTGAGGTAAATTAGTTGGATTTCAGTTGAGCTATCAACCTTGAAACCATTGACTTTAAACAAGAAATCCACAATACTCTGAACAGCGTGGAGTGTTTCTTTCATGATAGCTGTGATAAAATTAATCCTTCATGTATATAGAATTTGCATCTGTAAATCTGCAAATAAAGCAAGGTAAACAAACACCCCAATCACTGTAATGCAGCAACAAACAACCTGCAGGAAGGACTCAGCGGGTTGAGCAGATCTGTAGGAGGAAAGGAATTGTTGAAACCCTGCTTCAAGACTGAGAGTGGAGAGGTGAGATTGCCAGTATAAAGAGGAGAAGGGGAGTGGCAGAAAGAATTCCGAGGTGATTGATGTACTGAGGAGGAGTGTAAGATGACAGGCAGGTAGTGCCAGATAGGGGAGGTGAGAGGGGGGTGAAGCTGGAAAACAGTGGCGGGTGAATGATAGATGGGGACAAACACAGAGAGAGAGGAAAAAGGGAACAATAAACAGATGGAGCACAGTGGGGGAAGGGGAGAGTGAAGAGGGAGATGGCTGCTGGAGGGAGATAAGCAGGAACACGCAGGGTTACCAGTGCTGGACTCTGATAAGTAATGGAGGTGAGAATGGGAACCATTAGGGAAGAGGTGAACAGCGGTTAGAACCAGAAAGGTGGGGCGGGGTGGGGGGAGGTGTAGGGGGACCTGTGTGTGAAGTGAATGGATGGAACCAGGAGGGGAAGGGGGAAGAAGATGGGTGAAGGGGGTCTAGGAGGTGTGTGGGAAAGGGGATAAAAATGGGAGGGCCAGAGGATCAGAAGGAGGGAGAGGGGTGAGAATGGGGATGGGTGGGTGGAAGTGGGGTGGGGGAGAATTGGAGGGTTCCCTAAAATTGGAAAACTCAATATTCATGCCATTTGGTTGTAGACTACCCAGGCAGAATATAAAGTGTTGTTCCTCCAGTTTGCATTGGGTTTCATCCTGGCAGTAGAGAAAGCTGAGGATGGACAGGACAGTGTGGGAATGGGAAGGGGAGCTGAAATGGTCTGCAACTGGGAATTCAGAGTGGCCATTGCAGACTTCAAATAAGCAGATTGATTGTTGCTCCAGATTCCAACATCTGTAGTCTCTTGTGTCTCCACTGTATTACAGGATTCTTGCTAAAAAGAAAACCATTTTTTTAGCTATTTGATTTTCTGCAGGTAGCTTTGGTTTGAACTTGAGTGAGTTGTGTTTAGTATTTATCTGCACAAGACAGCCTTCTCATCCAGGAATCTATCTAATAAACTCTAGATGCACTGCTTCAAAAGCAAGTATTTCTTTCCTGAGATAATGAGACCAAAACTAAACAAAATGCTCCAGGCACGGTCTCATCAAAGCCCTATACAATTGTACCAAGTCTTCCCTATTCTTGTACAACAAACCCTTTCCAATAAAGGCTAACATGCCATTTGCCTTTCTAATTGCTTGCTTTACTGCATACTGACTTACTACAATTCATGCATCAGGGAACCCTCGTCATTTTGAACAACAACATTCAATAGTTTAATATTTAGTAGTAGTTCCCTATTTTAAATTATTTTGTTTTTCTATTCATCCTAGGAAAGTGAGTAACCTTACATTAACCACACGTTATATGCCATATACCATCATCATGCCAATCACTTAGCCAGTCTATATCCCATTGCAATCTCTTTGACACCCTGACACACTCCTACCTAGCTATATATTTATCAGATTTAGATATATCACATTCAGCCCCTTCATTTCAGTTATTGATGTAGATTGTAAGCAGCTGAAAATAAAGTATTGATCTTTGCAGTGCAACACTAGATGGAGCCAGCTAGCCTGAAAAACATCCACTTATTCTTATTTTCCATTTCTTTAGTTGACTATTTCTCTATCCATGCTGTCAAATTACCCTAATTACAACTTATCACGTGCAACAATTTTTAATTAACATCTTATCAAGTGCCTTTTGAGACTTTCAATATATGACTTCTGCAGGTCTCCCTTTATCTACCCTGCCAGTCAGAGCCTCAAAAAAAACTCTCATAAAGTTATTAAAGTGTCAGTGTAATTAACACATCTGGCTAAACCTATTCCACTGAAAGCTTTCATTGCAGCAGTGAAACAGGTCAATTATTCTGATCAATCATTGTTCCAATCGACCTGTTGGAATATACCCACTTACAAATTTTCTTTCAATGTTCACAAAATGAACAAGAGTGTTTGGGAATAAGTATTGGTTTATTATTGTCACTTGTACCGAGGTACAGTGAAAAACTTGCCTTACATATCATTTGTACAGATCAATTCATTACACAGTGCATTGAGGTAGTGCAGGGTAAAAACAATAACGGAATACAGAGTAAAGTGTCACAGCTACAGAGGAAGTGCAGTGCAGGTAGACAATAAGGTGCAAGGTCGTAACAAGGTAGATTGTGAGGTCAAGAATCCATTTCATCATATAAGGGAACCGTTCAATAGTGGGACAGAAGCTGTCCTTGAGCCTGGTGGTATGTGCCCTCAGGCTCCAGTATCTTCTGCCTGATGGGAGAGGAGAAAAGAAAGAATGACCCAGGTGGTGGGGTCTTTGATTATGTTGGCTGCTTCACCAAGATAGCAAGAGATATAGACAGAGTCCATGGAGGGGAGGCTGGTTTCCATGATGTGCTGGGCTGTGTCTACAAATCTCTGCAGGTTCTTATGGTCCTGGGCAGAGCAGTTGCCATATCAAGCCATGATACATCCAGATAGGATGCTTCCTATGGTGCATTGATAAAAATTGGTGAGTGTCAAAGGGGACATGACAAATTTCTTTAGCCTCCTGAGGAAGTAGAGGTGCTGGTGAGCTTTCTTGGCCATTATGTCTACGTGGTTGGACCAGGACAGGCTATTGGTGATGTTCACTCCAAGGAACTTGAAGTTCTCAACCTTCTCAACCTCAGCACCATTGATGTAGACAGGTGCATGTACACCACCCCCTTTCCTGAAGTCAATGACCAGCTCTTTTGTTTTGCTCACATTGAGGGAAAGGTTGTTGCCATGAGACTAAGCTCTCGATCTCCTTCCTGTACTCCAACTCATCGTCATTTAAGATACGGCCTACAACGGTGGTATCATCTACAAACTTGTAGATGGAGTTAGAGCAGAATCTGGCCACACGGTCATGAGTATATAGGAAGCAGAATAGAGGGCTGAGGACACAGCCTTGTGGGGCACCATTGTTGAGAATAATCATGCTGGAGGTGTTGCTGCCTATCCTGACTGACTGCGGTCTGTTGGTCAGAAAGTCAAGGATCCAGTTGCAGAGGGAGGTGTTGAGTTCCAGGTCTTGGAGTTTGGTGATGAGTTTGCTTGGAATTATGATAATGAAGATGGAGCTGTAGACAATAAGCAATAGACTAACATAGGTGTCTTTACTGTCCAGATGCTCCAGAGATGAGTTTAGGGCCAGGGAGATGGCATCCGCTGTTGACCTATTTCAGCGGTAGGTGAATTGCAGTGGGTCGTGGTTTTCCGGGAGGCTGGAGTTAATGCGTGCCATGACCAGCTTCTTGAAGCACTTCATGATGGTGGATGTCAGAGCCACTGGTTGGTAGTCATTGAGGCATGTCACTTTGTTTTTCTTAGGTACTGGGATGATAGTGGTCATCTTAAAACAGGTGGGAACCCCAGATTGAAACAGGGAGAGGTTAAATATGTCTGCAAATACCCCCACCAGCTGATCAGCACAATATCTGAAGACACGGCCAGGAACACCATCCAGGCCAGATGCTTTCCTCAGATTCACTCTCCAGAAGACTGATTTACGTCCTTGACAGTGACCACAGGTTCAGTTGCATTGGAGGCTGTCAGGGTGGGTGGTGACAAGCCAATCCCCTCCTGTTGAAAACGTGCATAGAATGCATTAAGCTCATCAGGAAGGGATGCACTGTTGTTGACTATGCTGCCTGACTTCGTTTTGTAGCCCGTTATAGCATGTAAGCCCTGCCACAACTGATGGCTGGTCTGGGACTCCATTTTGAACAGGTATTGTCAATCAGTCAACGCTCACAGTACAGTCAATGCTGACACTTTTTGATAGACCTAGCCCATCTTTCTGTTTGATTTCCCTTCTTAACTTCAGAAACTAATGAAACCACACGGTTGTGTAGCAGTTAGCTTCACGCTTTACAGTGCCAGCGACCCGGGTTCAATTCCGGCTACTGTCTGTAAGGAGTTTGTACGTTCTCCCCGTGTCTGCGTGGATTTCCTCCGGGTGCTCCAGTTTCCTCCCACATTCCAATGATGTACGGGTTAGGAAGTTGTGGGCATGCTATGTTGACACCGGAAGTGTGGCGACACTTGCAGGTTACCCCCAGAACATTCTACGCAAAAGATGCATTTCACTGTGTGTTTCGATGTACATATGACTAATAAAGATCTTATCTCTTAAATTAAGCAAGAGGGAGTTTGAAATATCATTGAAAATGTTAAGAAAAAATTAACAATAACTAAATCTAAATAATGGTTATGTACTGGACTGTCACAAGAGGATTTGTCAATTGAGCTATGTTTCTATGTATCTATCTATAGTTTTCTATGTAAGTTCAAGTTCTAATATCACTTGAGGATTTAAATTCCCGTAAACCTTGAATAAAATATTGATAACAGTAATAGTAACTATGTGACTATCAGAAGGTCATAAAAACTCATCTAGTTCACTGATGTCCTCAAGGGAAGGAACCTGGTCTAACCCATATGTGACTGCAGTGTGGTAGTCTACTAATTGTACACTGAAGTAGTCAATTCACAGACAGATTAAGAATGAACAGTAAATGCCACTTGCCAGCAATGTCCACATCCTGTGAATTAATTGAAATGAAGTTAAAACACTTAAAAGTACTCAAATAAACAGTTTAAAAATGCTAACACTTACTTCGTCATCCACAGCTATTCTCCTCCCCTGACATCATTGCTAGACTTGAGTTCGGGAAAAGCTAAGGAGATGTGCATATCAATGTTGCAAAGGAAGAGGAGAGGTGGAAAGAGCATAGGGAATGACTGTGATGGGGTGGAGACCTAGAGAGACTGAAGAACACAAACGGTGGTGTTGTCGCTGTGTGAGGGTTATGAAGGCTTATTAATTGCAGCTGATCTGGTAGAGAAGGTGTAAAAACAGGAAGCTGTTGGGGAAGAGGTTAAGAGAATGGAACTGATTGGCAGAAGAACAAAAGTGACAGGAAAAACATGTAGTGAATGATTTGGGTCTGGAATACACTGCTAGGGGTAGTGTTGGAGGGAGATTCGCTTGTAACATTTAGAGTCATAGAGTACTACAGCACAGAAACAGGCCCTTTGGTCCATATAGTCCATGCCAACCTGAATTTCTGCCTATTCCCATCTACCTGCATCCGGACTATATCCCTCCAAACCCCTATCCAAATCTCTCTCAAATGTTACAATTGAACCCGCATCCACCACTTCCACTGGCAGCTCATTCCACACTCACACCACCCTCTGAGTGAAGAAGTTTCCTCTCAGATTCCCCTTACATATCTCAACTTTCACCCTAAAATATGTCCTCTCATTCTACTGTAGTCTCACCCAACCTTAGGAGAATTAGCCTGCATGCATTCACCTTGTCCATACCCCTCAGAATTTTGTATACCTCTCTAAGATCTCCCTTCATTCTCCTGCAGTCTGGGAATAAAATCCTAACCTATTCAACCTTTCCCTATAACTCAGGTCCTCAAGTCCTAGCAACATCCGTGTAATTTTTCTCTGCACTCTTTCAAAGTTATTGATATCTGTCCTGTAGGTAGGTGACCAGAACTGCACACAATACTCTAAATTCGGCCTCAGCAACGTCTTATACAACTTTAACATAACATCCCAACTCCTGTACTCAATACCCTGATTTATGAAGGCCAAAGTGCCAAAAGCTTTCTTTACGACCCTATCTACATGTGATGCCACTTACAAGGAACTATGGACCTGTGTTCCAAGGTCCCTCTGTTCTACCATACACTTCAGAGCCATAGCATTCACTGTGTAACTTTTACCCTCATTTGTCCTCCTAAAGTGCAATACCTCACACTTGTCTGCATTAAATTCCATCAGCCATTTTTCAGCCCATTTTCCTAGCTGGTCAAGATCATGCTGCAAGCTTTGATAGCCTTCTTTGCTGTTCACAATACCCCCAATCTTGGTGTCAACGGCAAATTTGCTGATCCAGTTAACTACGTTATCATTTAAATCACTAATGTAGATGATAAACAACAACAGACCCAACACCAATCCTTGCGGCACACCACTAGTCAGGTGCTTCCAGTCAGAGAGACAACCATCTACTACCACTCTCTGACTTCTCCTGCTGCCAATGTTGAATCCAATTGGCTACTTCACCCTGAATGCCAAGCAACTTAACCTTCTGGATCAGCCTCCCATGCGGGACTTTGTCAAAGGCCTTGCTAAAGTCCATGTAGACAACGTCCATTGCCTTTCCTTCATCAACCTTCTTGGTAACCTCCTCAAAAAACTCTATAAGATTGGTTAGACGTAACCTACCACACACAAAGCCATGTTGACTATACCTAATCAGGCTGTGTCTATCCAAATTATATATCCTGTCCCTTAGAATACCTTCCAATAGTTTACCCACGACTGACGTCAGGCTCACCGGCCTATAATTTCCAGGCTTATTCTTAGAGCCTTTCTTGAACAACAGAACAACATTATCTATCCTCCAGGCCTCCGGCACCTCAGCCATGGCTAAGGAAATTTTAAATATCTCTGCCAGGGTCCCTGAAGTTTCTGCACTAGCCTCCCACAAGGTCCGAGGGAACACCTTGTCAGGCTCTGGGGAGTTATCCACTTTAATTCACCTCAAGACAGCCAGTACCTCCTCTTCTGTAATCCAGATATGGTCCATGACCCTAGTAGTCTTTTGCCTCAGTTCTAAAATCTCTGTGTTTATCTCCAGAGTAAATATAGATGGAAAAAATTCATTTTAGGTTTCCCCCCCTCTCTTTTGGCTCCATGCATAGATGACCACGCTGATCTTAAGAGGACCAATTTTGTCCCTTGCTTACCCTATTGCTCTTAATATATCTATAGAAACCCTTGGGATTCTCTTTCACCTTGGTTGCCAGAGCAACCTCATGTCCTCTTTTAGCCATCCTGATTTCTCTCTGAAGTGTTCTCTTGCATTTCTTATACTCCTCAAGCGTCTCATTTGATCCTAACTGCCTATACCTGATATTTGCCTCCTTCTTCTTCTTTACCAGGTCCTCAATATCTTTCGATAACCAAGGTTCCCTAAACCTGTTAGCCTTACCTTTTATTCTAACAGGAACATACAGATTCTGTGCTCTCAATATTTCACTTTTGAAAACCTCCCACTTACCAAGCATCTCTTTGCCGGAAAACAGCCTATCCCAATCCACGCCTGCCAGATCCCTTCTGATGCCTTCGAAATTGGTTTAGAACCTCAACCCGAGGACCAGTCCTGTCCTCCATAATTATCTTGAAACTAATGCAATTATGATCAATAGATCCAATGTGTTTCCCTACACCCACTTCTGTCACCTGCCCTGTCTCGTTCCCTTTCTTTCCTTTTGTATGGGAGATGGATAAGAATCTGAAAGGAAAGAATTTGCAGGGCTATTGGGTGAAGGCAGAGAAGTAGGACTAGCTGTTTCACTCTTACATAGAGCCACTATGGACTTGACAGACTGAATGGCCTCCTTCCATGTTGTAACCTATGATTCTGTGAAGTGGTTATCCAGAGTCACACAGGAATTCCAAACTTGCTGGCACTTATGCAGGAAAATGTGAGTAGCTTTGCATGAAAGCGCCAGAATTTCCTTATGATCCAGCCCAAAGTTATTATTTGCATTTTCTCCAACCTCACAGCCAATTACATTTGCACTTGAATATTTATAAAATGGGGTGTGGGCAAAGGGTTAATACATTTTTAGATTGTGATGTTGCTGAAACAGATTAAACTGGTTTCTGTTTCATATGACAGCATATAAAATTAATTTTTGCTGCATTTAAGTCCTGCCTCGCTGAATACCAGCCTGACCTCAATCTGTAAAAGAGCCTTACAGCAAGGATGAGGGCCGATTGGAATGGAAAAGGTGGAATTTTTTTTTAAAGACTGTATATTTGTTATTGCATGTTAATCGGATTCATTGTGTGATAAAGATTTCATCTGCCATGCGAATGCATTATCAGCTATTTCCAAGCGCTCGTCTCTGTCTAGAACAGATTGTTGCCCCTTATTAGTGGAAACCAGAGACCTTATTAATTTGCTTTGCATTCTGATTTCTAGTAGACTGGTCTAATCAATATGCAAGCCCTGCGCAAGGCAGAAGTTGTTCTTTTTATTCCTTGTTATTAATTGATAGAAATTCCTAATTGCCAATTCCTTTCAAGCCACAAGTATAATTACAGACCCTGCTTAGCAAATTGCATATTGCCTGTTTTTACTAAATAGGCAAAGTGCATAAATGTTTATCTTTTTGTTTGCAACATTTCTTCTCAAAATATTGAGTTCTGTAGTTAGAAAATTACTTTCAAACGTCTCTAGTGCAACATGTGAAAATTTTGTCAACGAGTGATAATAGTAGGTCAGAATTTTGTTTTAATATGGCATTGCTGTATCTGCTATTTAAACACAGGCAATAACTTTCATTCACCACTTAAGGAGTAGACAGAAGAATTACATAATATTTACATGACATAATAATTGTACCAGTGCTAATTCATATGCTTAAATGACAGAGGCAATACTACTGTAAAATAAAATAATTTTTTTAAAACACCAATGTATTGAACTTTTACATATGTGCTACAGTTGTATAAGGCTGACAAAATTATGAGCCAGCAAAATTAGTGCAAACAGAATTCAATACAGATATGTATTGAATTTGGGGAGAGCAAACAAGGCAAGGGAATATGTGATAAATGGCAGGATACTAAGAAGCTTAGAGAACAGATTGCATGTTCTTAAGTCCCTAAAGGGTTGTCGGGCAAAGAGATAAAGTAGTCAAGAAAGCATTCAAGATGCTTGCTGTTACTGGCTGAGGCACAGAAGCACCTGAATGAGCACTTGATGAACTATAATTCACAAGGCTAGATACCAAAGGTTGGGAAGTGGGATTAATCTAAATATCTCCTTTTATGTTAAAATGCACTCTTTGGTCACCATTTGTGCCATAAATTTATAGCAACAGACACCACAGATGGAAATTGTAAACGGTGGAACAATTTCAAATTGTGTAGCTTTTGGGCATATCTTGAAAAATGTCCATGGCTGAGCATTAGAAATGCTCTTTGCATGTATTTCCTACCTCTGTGTAGGCATGACAAAAGGAGATTTACACCTCGCATTTTACCGTAGAGAAGAATAAGAATAGGACACAAATCACATACGTTTACAGAAACAAAGATCTTTTCATTTATCCTTTACATCCATGGTGTCTGTTGCTTAGGACTAAAGAAATCAATCAATGCAAGAAGGATTGGAAAATTGTAAATGGTAATTTGTACTGTTTCTCATAAGGAAACACAAAGTTGGCGATAAATGTCCATTAGATGTACCTTTCAAAAGTAGAATTCTGCAGTAGACACCCCGTATGCACAATATGTTACGGCCCCCTCTTCCTTATCCTCACTTTCAAGTGAACTGCAATGTTTTGACCTGCTGAATAATCTTTGGATGAAAGATCTTGCAGTATGTGACAGATGGTATGATCTTGGCGTATAGTGATTAGGGTACTCTAGTTAATTCAGGGACATGAGTTCAATATCAGCACAACACCAATTAATTAAATAATAAAGGCTAATATCAAGAATAGTAAAAAGCTAATATAAAGAACAGTGACCAAGAATTTGCTGGATATTTGTCACAGCATATCTGGTTCACTAATGGGATGAAAATCTGCTGTCATTACCCAATCTGGGCTGCATATGACTCCAGATCTATAGCACTGTGGTTATCTCTTAACTATCCTCGTAAAGACTCTGTAAGTCAGTCAGTACAAGAGCAATTAAGTATGGGCAATATCTCCTATCATTGCCTGTGACGTCCATATCCCAAGAATGAAATAAAGCAAAACACATGAATTAAGCAATGGAATTGTTACTTCAGCATCCTAACACAATATTCCACAGCAAATCTCTTTAATCATTACCTGTAGAATTTTAACTAGGGGTCTGATTAAAGATGATGTGGTGATAGTCAATGCCCTGAAGGGACCTAGCAAGGTAAGATTTTAATTTTCATTTCATTTTCTTGTAAGCCCAGAAGAGCAGGAACCTGCTCTGTCTGGTACTTCTTGCCTCCCCTCCTGTCAGATGTCTGTGATCTGGTACTGGGGACGATACCTCTGGATCTTCAGTGGTTTTGCTTGGAATTCAGCAAGTGCCCATTCTGTCTTGGAAATTAAATGTTGATCTGTGCAGTGCTTTGTAAGAATTGGCTTTGCAGTCCATCTTAACAGTAACAATAAAGGTAGTTCCAGCTTTAAACAAGCAACAGTTGAGTGAAATTAGAATGCAGTATTTTTTTCCAATGAATTGTTCTTCTTCCCATAATGGTTGTTTTAAGGTCAAATTTAAAACTACTGCAACTAATTGCCCACATCGTGTAATCTGTGAATTGAAAAGCAGAAACTGCAGATGCTTGAAATGTGAAATGAAACCAGAATTGTTTTGGAAATATCTAGCAGGCCAGGCAGCATCTGTTTAGCGAGAAACAGGTCCAACATTTCAGGTCGATGACTGTTCATTAGGACTAAGAAAAGTTAGAAATCAGGGGTCTGGGGAGGAATTGGGGAGCAGGTAGAGAAAACAAAGGGATTGCATGAAGCCAAGACTGATTGACGTGTCTGGTGATGTTGCCAGCTGAGAGAGAGTGGTGATTAATGACTGCAATTATCAGTTATAAATCCTCACCACCTTCTCCCAGCTGACACCACCACCACCACTTGTGTCATTCAGTCTCTCTTGATTTATACCCTATCACAGACATTCCCTTTATTCTCTCCAATCTTCCCCATTCTCTGCAAATTAAAACATGTTTTATTTTGAAATACACTGTTACTTGAATTAAAAAAACATTGGCCATCAGTCTGTAAGATACAGCACCCCAAGTACTCTTTTGGATGGCAGTCTGGCGGAATTTCAGGCAGATGTGAAATATTCTGTTCTTCTGATGGTCAGTCTCTGTGGAAGATGAAACTTTACTGTATTTAATATTGTATAGAGTCATAGAGTGATGCAGCACATATATAGGCCCTTCAGTGTATCATGTCCATTCCATCCTATCTATACTAATCCCACTTACCAGCACTTAGTCTATAGACTTCGATGCCTTAGCCATTAAAGTGCTCTTCTCGATATCTCTTAAATGTTGTGGGAGTACCCAGCTCCATCACAGTTGTGTAAAGCCTTGCGGCTTTCTGCATCCTCACATTTTGCTACTTGGGACACTGTCAATCATTGTGGCCTCTATCAATGAATGCCTCTCCTCTCTGATTCTGACAGCATCCTAGCATGCTCTTACTCTTGGTTGTTTCAAGATGTTAGTGTTTTGCCTCCAGTGGTTTCTATTCCAAATTGATGCTGAGCTTCATTTCTGCCATTATGTTTGCTTCCACAACAGCTATTGTCCTGTTTGAATACATATATGTCAGTCATACAAGAGCCAGACTGATTTCTGCCAACTTCCTGTTTATCCTTTCAGGATGAGCATGACGTTGAAAAGACATAGTATGCCTTCCTTTCTCCCTACTCATCCCCTTCACCAGCGAGATAATCTTCAGCATCTAGATGGAATTTCTTGGCCAGACTCCTGCTTTTAGTTGAGCAACATCTAATCTAGTAGGACTTTTTTTCCTTCACTTGGTTTGTGAAACATCATTTGAAAGACTGCATACATATATAAAATTATAATGTTGAGTGCACATCCCCGTAATTACAGAAGGATCATACAAGACATTAATTTTTGTTATAACATAATTACATTCCAGGATAGTAGGTTTAATAGGGATGGTTTTGTATTTAGTTATTCTTACTTTAAGATATATCTCTCATGGTAGCTAGTGATATATGTGAATGTGCTCAGAGCATCAACCTGGCTAACTCTTGATGCTGATTCTAGACCACTGTTATATCAATGCAGATAGCAGACACTCTGAGCCATGCAGACACTTATACTTATAACTGCTGGCACTTACTGTCTTTTCTGCTTGGAAGGTCAGGACTTAGGCATGTGCATGACCTGAAATGACAGTTTTCCAGATCACTGCACTTTGATCCTGGAGTTCCTGCACAGCGATGCTCTCTGCCCTTCTCATTCACCATTTAGCATTATTTTGCCATCTTACATCTATTCAAAGCCTTCACTCCTGACAATCCAGGCAGCATTAACTTCAGCGAATCAGTGGGTGTAATGTGGAGACTACAAGGGATTCCATGCCTATTTCACTGTTGGTAAGTTGCTCTGAGGGTGCCTTCCAATAAATTCTTTTTTTAATAGAGTAGTAGTGTTGCTAAGGAGCTTTACTGTGTGTCTCTCAGGTGACTGCTGGGCTCTACACTGCTGTTCCTTTCAGCTGATGTGCTGCTTTGTTAACCTTCTTGTTCTGTAGTGTTAACTCTTCCTTTGCTAGAACAGTGCCAGTAAACCCCAGACATTGCTCACAGGTCCTTTAACATTTTCTTGTGTGTGTTTTTTATTGGCTATTTAGTGTAAACTTCAGTATCAGAAGTTCCTGCATCATAAACTCTGAATCTTCCTCCTATTCTTGCTAAGGAAATTATCACTCTTCCTCTTCTCAAGACCTTTAGTGCCTGGAAAATCATAAACCAGTAGTAGCATAGTTCTGCTTAAAAACAATGTGGTTTTACTAAATATTTAGATGAGCACTTGAAGCAATGGGGCCAAATATAGGCCAAATGCTGGAAAATGGGATCAGTATAGATAGTAACGATGGCTATGCTGTATAACTATGACTCTGTAAAAACTTAGCATCTGTGAACAAATGTTAATAAAAATTTGGAGCAAAAATCGAGCTGCTGGAGGGTCTCAGTGGGTCAGGCAGCATCTGTAAAGGGACAGTGGATGTTTTAGGTCAAGACCCTTCTTCTGGGACTGAAAGAGTAGAGGGCAGATAGCCAGTATAAAGAAGTGAGAGGGAGGGGTGGGACAAGAGCTGGAAAACTATAGGTGGATCAGGTGAGGGGTTGATTGGCAGCGGGAATCAGATGGGGAGGGAAGTGTGGAAATAGTGACAGAGAAGTGATAGGTGGAGGCAACAAAGGGATGCAGATTATGGAATCTGATAGGAAAGGAAGGTGAAGTGCGGAACCAAATAAGGGAGGTATGGTGGGCAGACAGGAACTGTATGGGGAGGGGATCCAGTGGGAGGGGTGTTTGGGTGGGGCAAAATAAGATGCTGATGCTAGACCTTGTTACTGTTGTGGTTCATTTGACAGCTCTGACAGCCAATGAGGCAAGAGGCTAGGCCTCAGTGGCTGTCAAAGCCATTCAGGGGCAAAGCACTGATCTGTGGCCTCACAGATCAGCAGGCAGCTGGTCCCCCTTTGGAAGATTCACCTTTCTCATCACGTTGAAGAAACGATGTTGTTCAAGGGCAAGTGACCTTCAGATATCAAAAGATGCAGCCCACTAAGTGGACTAGTGCCAGCAAAAGTGCCTCAATACAGGTCCTCCCGAGGTTATGACAGGGTGCCATTCCTGTGAACTGTTTGTAATCTGGACAGTTCACAGTCAGAAATGTGGTGGCAAACTGAGTTGCCAGTGGTTGAAGATGCCTGCAGCTGGCAGATCCATCCTGCTGTTCTTTCAAACACTCATTCGTATGTAGGGGCTGTACATAAGTCGGGCATTCATAACCTGGCAAGGACCTGTACACATATAAAATTTGGAATTCTTTTAGTCTTCTGTCCCATTCTGATGATTAGTCATCATGCATTATTTGAATGTGCAAAAATTCCCAACTTACTTGTAAAGTAAATAATTGCAGACTTTTGAGCAAGACATGTCTGCACTTTTTGCCAGTCCCTGTACAGGCCACAATTTTTCTCTCTTTAGTTCAGTACAACATTGTGGGCTAAAGGGCCTGTCATGTTCTATGTCCCAGTTCCTCAGGCCTGACCAGCTTGAAAAGTTAATGTGTGTTCACATGTTCTAAGGACACCTGAACCTTTTAAGATGGTTTACTTAGGTCAACATTGCCTAAATGTCAGTAAAGTGGCTTAAAGTTTTTCATGTTGTTTCTAGTGCAGTGTAAAATAGAACAGTTAACAGCATTGTGTAGTCTGTCCACACGTGCATGCTGATTTAATAGTTGACTTATTATTAAAATCCCTTTATGTTATTTTATTTAACAGATAGCAAAATATGCATGCAGGTGTGCCAAATATACCAGGTTTTACAACATCTGATTAGTGTAAAGTGCCAGTATGTTAAATATCTTAACATGTCACATTATGTATGACATTCCTAATCTAAAGAAACAAGCACAACATACAAATTTTTGTAATATGTCTCCTGAGACTTTCTAAAGAGCTGATAAAATGTAAACATCTGATCAATTTTGTGCAAAATCCATAGTTTCGTTGAAGATTTTCTTACAGTAAACAGGACATACTACAAATGTGTAGCAGATGTGTACATTTGTGAAATATAGGCTAATGTTTTGGCTGGGTCCTTTTGCCACAAACATAGGATGTGTTTTGTTGTCTCCCAGATGTTATCTGATGTTCTCCACATATCTAGCTTCTCATGTCTTTAATTAAAATTTTCAGCATTTGTTGTTTCCCATTTTACATCTCTTAAACATTTGGATGTCAACAGTTCTCAAGGTGAAATCCTGACAGTCTGTCAATTACTCATGCATGATGCCAGTCGGAGTCTTCCAGTGCCAATCCTGGTGGAGTTTGTGAGAAAACTTTACCCACATGTGACAGCATGTAGTCTTACTGGCCCCTGCCCCCTCATGAAGGAGGAGTTGTCCAAGCCAGCTGTAGACTATGAGCCCTTTCTCCCATCTTCAGAATTCCCGATCTAGCTAGACCCCTCCCTCTGGTCTCTTACCTCTCCAAAGTGGGTTGAGGTCCATTTGATTATTCTACAAACAGAGGTACAACCAATCTCCCTCCACTTGGCTGCACTTGTTCTCACATTGAACAAATTCTCCATTCACTTTTTACAAATCAAAGATGTAGCTACGGGATTCTGAATGGGTTCATGCTATGCCTGTCTCATTGTGGAATTTGTAGAACAGCCTTCATTTCAGTCCTACACAGGCCTTCTCCCTTACCTGTATATTGACATTGACAACTACATTGATGTTGCTTTTTGCTCTCGTCCAAAACTTGGAAGTTTCTTCACCTTTGCTGCCAGTATTCACCTGTTCTTAATGCTACAGTATATGGTCCATTTATGACTCTTCCCTTCCCTTTCTGCTTCTTCATCTCAAGAGAGAGTCTAGCAACTAATATCCATTACATACCCACACTCCCACAGCTATCCTGAGTAACCCTGCTCCCACCCTGCTACCTAGAAAGACCCAAACTCTGTCATCTCGTGTGTTCTGATAATGACACTTTCCATACCAGTGCTTCTGAAATATCTTGAGAAACAAAGGACTGCAGATGCTGGAATCTAGATGAAAAACACTATGATGCCGGAGGAACTCAGCAAGCCAAGCAGCATCCATGGAGAAAAGAAGGTGGTCAACGTTTCGGGTCAGGACCCTTCTTCTGAAATATCTTCACTTTTCCTTAATCATAGCTTCCCCTCCCCCTACCATATCTACCACTCAACCACTTCTACTCCATTTTCACGTAATTCTGCTCCCTACGATGGGATTCGACCATTGAACAAATCTTCAGAGACCATTCCCTTTATAACTCCAAGGTCCATTGTTAAATCTCTGCCAAAATGCACTCCCCATCTTGAGGCACCTTCACATGAAACCACAGGAGATGTAAGTGTTGTGCATTTGGTGTTCGCGATGTGATCTCTTCTACATTAAGAAATCAAACACAGATTGGGTGACTACTTTGCAGATCATCTCCATATAATTGACCTTGAGCTTCTAGTCACTATCACGTTAATTCTTCATCCCACTTTCACTCTGATCTCAATATCTTTGGCCTCTTGTACTATCTTAACAAAGCCTAATGTAAGCTTGAGGAACCACACATGTCATTCAATGTCAATAGCCCTTGGATTCAACTATTTCAGGTAAACTATCTTTTCAGTTGTATCAAAACTGGTCTTTTCATCAACCTGTAACATTAACTCAGTTTCTTTCTCTCTCCATAGATGCTACCTGACTTACTGAGTACTTCCAGCACTGAGTATCTTCAGCACTCTCTTTCATTTTCAGATTTTCTATAACAGCAGTTGATATTTCACAATTTTTTTGATTATTTGGAGCCCCGTAGAATTGAACTGAATTTACATTCAAGCCTCCATATTGCATTTCTAAAACGTGGCAATGCCAATAGATTCGAACACCCAAAGGACACAGTGGAGAAACTACACTCCAGGAGGACATGGGATGGAAATGGGGAAGTAATGTACCAGCCCTGATTCTCTGTCCATGGTTCTATGCCAGGGGAATGTGATCAGAGAAATGCCACAATGAATGTCACACTACAGAATATGAGGGAATGAGGTACGAGCAGCTAGAGCCAGCGGAGGATGTTGCTTCTTCTCAGACCGCTCATTTCAGGTTATGAAATAGTAATGTAAATCATAATGCAATCTTGAAACATCTTTAGCCATTTCAGTGAGAACAGTTGTTGATGTCACTCACTAATCCAAATACTGACAGCAATCCTTTATGACTTTGCACCCAAATATATCTCAGGAATTGGAAAATACATCTGCATTGGCATCTGTTTCTTTTTTTTTCGATTATCATGTAGATCAGCAACAAAACTGAGTTCCCACCTCAAATCGCTCCAACCAGTACCAGTACAATAGTGTTAAAATATAACATAAATGCCGCGTTAAGTTTGAAGTAGAAGAGGGAAAAGCAGTGCTGCAAAAATGAATCAGCTATAATAACTTTTGCACTACCATATCCAATATACCTGAAGAATTAATAAATGTTGAACTAATCACTTAACAACAAAGATATTTTCAAATTAGAAGTAGCTAACCTGATATAAAATATGGCTTTAACACTTGTAATTCACTCCTGAACTTCATTCCTTTATTTAATATATTGAAAGTGATAATCAATTCACAGACCAGGACTGAGCATCTTCTCCCCTGTTTGCTGATCGTAGAAGATCAGACTGGTTTTTATATAAAGTCTTTCATAATAAAAGACATTCTAAAGTGATTTACAGCCAATGAAGTGTCTTTGCAGTGTAGATCAGAACTTAGATCAGATCAGACAGAGCTCTGGATTTATTAACAATTAAATGTCGTTATCAGGAAGTGTATGCAGAAGCCGGTTGTTTTCCCCACAATCAGAGAAAATCAGGAAGGACCCAAGTTCCTCTTATGTGCTTGTAGCATTTTGATTTTACAGTCTCAGCATCAGGGGCTTGGAACCCTGTACACAACAATGGATGTTTAGCTCAAAGAAATTTGAGAGAATGATGAAAGATGTAACTTATAATTTCTGTAAAACTAGCATGTTATTAGACTATGAAAAAGGTTCTCTAATAGAAATTATGTAAGTCAGTTTTCTCACTTCATTGTTCAACATTTTAATTATTTAATTTTGAAGGAATAAAGCTGATTCATATTCCTCTACATTATTACATTATTGGATTTTATAGCTATCATTTTAAATTTGTATTTTTATTAGTTCTCTCTAAAACATTAGTTGAGCATCAATAGAATTCAGTGCATGGACCATTAATGCTTTATAAAAAAAACAATAACAGCTGTCAACAGTGTGCCTACAGTTGTCAAGTTTATAATAAAATGAATAGTTATTGTCAAGCCTCCATGCCTTATAGACTACTATGCCTTCTTCACTGTACAGCTGCTATTGACCTCCCAATTAATCACAACAAAAGCTGTCTTTGTCATATGACATAAGAAGTAATGGCAGTGAATATATGCTAATTCAACTGTGGATAGTAAATCAAAATTCAAAGGATTTGGGATTTTTTTTGTACTATTGTCACACTTGAATTTTTTTTGGCAATTGTTTAAGAAGTTGAGGTATACCTTTTTTACACTTCTTTCTTATGACACAGAAGGAGGCCATTTGCCCATCATGTCCAAGGTGGCCCCAGTAAATCAATCCCATCAGTCCTATTCCCCATCTCCTTATTTCCCTGTAACCCTGCAACATATTCTCTCATATGTCCACCAACTCCCCTTTGACTCCCTTGCCACTGCCCTACACTAAGGGGTCATTTACAGTTACTAATTATTCGGAATAAGGAAAGAAACCGCAGCACCCCAGTGTTAGGAATAAATCCAGGACCTTGGAGCTGTCGGGCAACAGCACTAACTGCTGCACCACCCCTTGCACTTGCTAATCATTGAGATACATTTCAGAAAAGACATTTATTACTTAAGATTACTCACTATGAAATTAACCAAGATTATGATTAATATTACCAACACCTCAGTGTGCACTGTCATAAAGAAATTAATGTAAAAAGAATTTCTTTCGATGCTTAATTATAATATATTAGCTAGGCTTAGCCATGATCATTTTCAGAGTCAGAACTCGTTGATGCAAACCCCACTTCACAGGATTGACTAAGATTATAAACTGACCAGTGCAATACAGTAGCTGTGCTGCCACATTCAAGGTGTAAACTGTAAACTAAGGTACTCTCTTGGCTGTGTGAACTTACAAAAAATTATGACAAAAAAAATCCCAAAGCACTGTTTCAAGTGGAATTGGAGAATTCCCCCAGTGTCCTGACAAATATCTGTCAGAAAGCAATTCCATCGTTAATAGAATAACTAATAGAGGCCAAAATTGTCAAATTTGAAATCAATGAAAGGCAGGTGTCACAGAAGTGAGATGCCAATGAAAGTAGTGTATGCATTTTTCTAATAGGTTGTCTGGAAAGGTGACAGCAGGATCAAAATTAAGTGGCCCTAACTTACTATAGAATTGACTCAATGTAGAGTACCATTTCAACATCTGGGACAGAATAGGTTAAGAAATACAGCTGTCCAAGCAGAGGAAAGGCACATTCCCATATGTTATTATTGCGCACCAACTTGTAAAGTAAGGAGAGCTGAGTTAAACTTGATCTTCCTCCAGAACTGTTTGCATAACCTCAAATTCTAGATGAATGGTGCATTCCACATCTATTACATAGAAGATTATTAGAAAATATGTGCCTGGAAATTGGATTGCCCTTATTTTTAGTTCATCAAAACATGACTATGCATAGTAATTATATCTATCAGTTCCTCACAATAAAATCGAGATATTGTCAGAAAGATATTTGAAGAGAAATTGGTTGATAAACAGAGAGATCTTGGGGTTCAAGTCCACTGCTCCCTGAAAATGGAGAAACAGATGGATAAGATAGTGAAGAAGGCATTTGGTATACTTGCCTCCATAGGCCAAGGAACTGAGAATAAGAGTTGGGACGTCATGTTGCAGCTGTACAAAATACTGGTTAGACCACACTTGGAGTATTGTATACAGTTCTGGTCACCATACTACTGGAAGGACGTGATAGCAATAGAGAGAGTGCAGAAAATATCTGCCAGGAATGGAGGGCTGTAGTTAGAAGGAGAGATTCAATAGGCTGGGTTTATTCTCACTGGAAGGCTGAAGGGTGACCTTATAATGTAATAAGGGGCATAGATGGTCAGTCTTTTTCATACGGCAAGGGAGTCTGGAACTAGAGCATGCAGGTTTAAGGTGAGGGGGAGAAATTTAATTGAGATCTGAGGGGTAAGTTTTTCACACAGAGGGTAGTGCTTATGTGGGACAAGCATCGGCATAATACATGTTCCACATAAGCACTATTCTAGATAGAAGGAAATCAGCAAGCTGTTTCTCAGTTTCCATCATTGTAGTGGTCTATTTGGTTGTTATTAGTTATCAGAATGAAAAAGCAGAAGATGCAGGGAAGTGCATTTGTGTTTATTTTTCTAGAATGTAATACATCATTGTTACAATGCTTGTTATTGCCAAGGCTGTCCTGATGACTATAAATATAGGACCTCTCGGAAATGTAAAATATGGTCAAATATATCATCTTTGGGTTGAGATCTGTGAGACTGGTTATATAAACATCATAAATAGTGAAGCATGGCAGCATATTTATGTTCAAAGGAAAGACATGATATTCTACATAGCAAAACTAACTTTTTTTTATTTAAACCTATTTAACAGCTTTTCTGAACTCACTGCCTAAGCCCGTCCCCCCTTCCCCAATAATAATATTTAATGTTTAAATTTACCATTGAGCAAGGATCTGAGAACGGCCGGCATGGTGTAATGTAAGAAAAAATAACGGTGTCTCCTCCAATTCAATAATGTTGTCAAGGTTTAGTTCAAATCCACAAATTTAAAGAAAAAATATGAATTCAAATAGTTAAATTCAGAGCCCCAGGCACTGGACTTGGATTGCAATTCATATGGAATAGATAATAATACCTTTTGTTGGATTAGGGTCCAGATTGTTGTTTTTATTGTGTTTTTCCTTGTAGTTTTTAGCTTTCTTTACACGTACTTATATGTTCGTACAATCACCTGTTTATCAGTAAGCTCTTAGTAACTTGTAGTATATTTGGTTCTATATTTTTGTAGTTTCTTTGTCTGCAGAGCTGAAGTGTGACTCAGTCAGTACCTGTTCACAGGTTTCCTTATCTAAACCAGTTCAGGATGGTTTGCAGTATAGAGGAAGAGCATGTAGTCAAGCTCTTTGTTACTTCTTTTTACTGCCTTCCATGCTGGTATAGGCTTACCCTGACTGACCTGTACTACAGTATGATGAACATCTAATAAAACGCTGTAACCATAAGATCTGCACCTCATTCTTGACTTCCGAAGAACCTTCTGGACAACATCATCTCCAGATCTAACACTTTTGTATATGTGTCCAGTATATCTGTGTTTGCTTTCCTCATGAGGTTATTGATTTATCACTCTACTACTAGATTCACTACATAAACAATGACTTATATTTACATAGCAGCCTTAATACAGTAAAAACATGCCAAAACACTTAATTTCCTGGGTGGAACTTCTGCAGCTAGAGATACAACTTAAAATGCTCAGCAGGTCAGGCAACATCTGAAGAGAGAGAAATGGAGTCAACATTTCAGGTCAGTGGTCTGTATTTCAATTTTCTGAATCTTCACTTTTTTTTTGCATTTCCTCCTTTTGTGGTGAAAGAGCAACACTTTCACTACAACTATATTTGCAGAAGAGCCTCTTTAAACATTCATGTTAAGCTGTCCTCCTGACCCAATGAGTCATATGCATATCTTAAACTCTGCCACTGGACAGAATATCTGGGAGGCTAAAGCAGCTCTTCCGATTTGTCATACGAGTTTACTATAGATGCTGGAAAACATATGAAAACAGAAAATGAAATGTTAGCATTTCAGCTCAATATAGATAAACAGATAGTGCCTGAGCTAAAGCATGTTTCCAATATTGTCTATTTTTCAACTGCTTTGAGGAGTTGAGTTCTTACAGTATGTTGACATTAGCACAATACTTCTGTGAGTCAGCTTGTTCTCAGCAGTGGCACACTCACCACTCAATCAAAAAGTGTGGGTTCATGTCCCATTACATGACTTGAGAATGTAATGCAAGCTTTTGCATCAGCGAAGGAGATGTGGTCTTTTGGTTGAGATGCAAAGCAGAGGCTCAATCAGCCAGTTCCGATGATCTCAAAAAACTTATGGCATTATTTTGGGGGCGGGGGCGCAAAGGCAAAGGGTTTTCTTGATGTGTTAGCTTACATCACCAAAGCAGATTCATCTTGATTGTTGTTTCTGGGGACATCCTATGTACAGATTGATTGATGTGTTTGTCAGCTTAACAAAAGATGACTACAGTACAGAAATAATTGTCTATGATTCATTTTAAAGCATCATAAGAAAATAAATTATATATAAATGTAAATTCTTGTCTTAAGTGCAGTGTCATTAACATGGCCTTTAATATGAGTGCTGCAAATTGAGGAAGACCAACAGGCAGTGATGGATAATAACATTAAAAACTTGTATTACGTCGCACATGACATTGTAACATCTTCTGTGGTGATTCAATAGAATCCCATTCATAGTGCCACACAGCTTTTTATCATCACCAAACTTGGATATATTACGTTTGATACCCTCATCCAAACTGTTGTTACAGATTGTTAATATCTAGGGCCCCTGCTCCAAATACTTGGAATAGCTCACAACTTCCCAACGGTAGAATCAAACCTTTAGCCCAACTCTCTGTTTTCTGTTCATTAACCAGTCCTCAATCCATACCGGCGTATTACCACCAATCCCATGTGCTATAATTTTGTTTAATAGCCTCATCTGTGGCATCTTATTGAAGGCCTTCTGAAAATCTAAGTGCACCACTAGTTTCCCTGTCCCTTTTCCACTGATTCATGGGAGTAAACGTAAGTATCTCTGGCAAAGGGAAAACAGTCTCCAGACATTATCTGCTGCTCATACAACATTAGAGGATCGATCATGGAGAACAGTTAAGAAACAAGATTAGTGATCCAGAGGCAGGGAATATTAATTGAGAAGTCTGAATCCATATCCCACTATGGCCGCTGTAGAATTTAAATTCAGTTAATAATCCGGAATTTGGAAGCACAACAACTTTCCCCAGGAATGATGAAGCACAAAATTCTACCAGATTGTTATAAAAACCCATCTAGTTCACTAATGTTCTTCAGGAGAGAAGATCTGTATCCTTAATGGTCTGGCCTATGTGCATTTCCAGACCCAACTCATGTGGTTGACTTTTTAAGCTGCTCTGGATGGCCAAGCTCGCCCCTCAGGTGTGACCACCATCTTGACAGGGGGCAATCAGACCTTGTCAGTGACCATCAGATCCTGAAAAATAAATTAAAATGAAATGTTAGAACCATGCCAAAAGTTTGAAAATTACATCTAATGGTTGTAGAAGTCCAATTGCATTAATTTGATTCAATTTTTTAGCAATAAGGAAATAGTGGAAAATTGAGTTAGTTCTAGCTGGTAATGATGAGTTATTTAAAGTAAGTGTTCACTTGGTTACGCTTGTGTAGCCTCGAAGTTAGGAAATCAAAGGAGCCATAAAGAAAAAGGTCGAAGGGATGAAGGTTGATGTACCAATATGCGGGCATAAATATTTGAAAACATGTCCCAGGTCAAGGCATGATACAAGCTTCTAAATATCCAATAGGATACATGGGGCATGTGCTCACTATAATGGTTAAGGCAAAAAAATGAGTCCCCTAAAATGAATGAAACAGATGTTGGATATTCATTAAGCCTGTATAAAACAAACTGAAATTAAAAAAAATCCCAATGGTTGACAGGGAGGAGAGCTTGTGAATTCAACAGGATGTAGTTGGTCTGGTCAGTTGGGTGGAAATGGTATTTAATCCAGAGATGTGTGAGGTAAATGAGAAGAGCACTTGCCTCTGTGTGTTGTCTGAATCTACATGGCTGTTGTGCTGCTGCAAGCAAGTTTTTCATTGTAACTGTACCTCAGCGTACTTGTGCATATGACAATAAACTCAACTTGCTAATGCATTTGAAGAGGTACAGCAAGGCAAGTGAATATACAGTAAATAGAGGACTATTGGGAAGAATGGTGGAACAGAGGATCTTGCGCTGTATGTCAACAGGTTTTTAAAGATAGCAGTATAAGTAGATAATTTGGTTAAAAAAGTGTACAGAATTTATTCCTTTATTAACTGAGGCATGGGATTTAAGAGCTGAGTGGAGTTATGCTAGAAGTGTATACAACATGTATACTGTATACAACATATATTAAAGCCACAATTTTAATTCCGCAGACAGTTCTGGCCTCCACATTACAGGAAAGTACAGGCAATCCCCCGCATTAAGGGGAGTTGCATTCCTAGAAAACAGTTTGTAACGCTAAGCCATATCATCTGCGTGTGCAGCAAGAAATGCTAGTTGAAAAAAATTTTGTGTTTAATTATTTACTTTTGTAATATAAATTTTGTAAGAGTGAATTATTCTGTATCCCAAAATCTTTGGTAGTGATTTGTGGTAAATTTCCGTTACCCAAACTGCCATAATGCGGGGGTTGATGTACTGAAGAGTGTTTGTGGGAGATTTACAAGGATGTTGAAAGAACTGGAAATTTTTAGTTATGAGAAAAGATTGGATAAACTGGTACTGTTTTCTTTGGAAGAGAGAAGGCTGACAGGAGATTTAATTAATGTGTATAAAATAATGAGGTGCCTTGACAAAGTTAATAAAAAGGATCTATTTCCCTTTGCTGAGGGGTCAAAAACAAGGGGGCATAAACTTGATAGAAGGATTAGAAGGGAGTTGAGGAAAAACTCTCAGAGTCTGGAATTCACTACTTGAAAGGGTGGTAGAGGTAGAAACCTTCATCACATTTAAAAAGTACGGATGTGTACTTAAAGAGCTGTGGATTTCTAGCCATGCATTTGCAGGGCTATAGGTCAAGTGCAGGAATTTGAGATTAGCCTGGTAGCTCTTTTTTTCAGTTCGCTGATGTCTTGTAAAGGAGGCCTGAGGCCCCAATATTAAGTGCACCATGCCTACTTGTCCCAGCACAGTGATCCTTCCCAGTACCTTTTTAATTTCCTCCAGTAGGAACTGGGAAGGCCAGTTTTGGGAATAACCAGAAGATGTGGGTCAAAGTATGTACACCATTTATTTCACAGATCAGTTTTTGCAGTTGTGAGGACCAAAGGTTTTAAATACATCAGCGTAGCAGCATCACATCCAGTGTAGCATAAATGTTTCCAATGTATTTATTGTCATTTGCTTTTGTCAGTAAATGCTACAGCTTTCACAATGAAATCTCCTTGTTCTTTCTCTTCCAGCACTCTGGTACCCTTGTTATTGTTAGGTTATTGTAAACTATATGCACAGATGACACAAAAATTATAGTAGCAATTTGCTTAGTCATTCTAAGTTAGTTCCTACTTGAAACATATTATAAATGTATAATCTGCAATGTAACTGAAATCAAATGACAGAACATTAATATTGCAGCACCTTTAATAACTCAGAAAAAAAAACTTTTAGTGTATTGAGAGGCTGTTCTGTCTGGATTCTGTCTGCAGTGTGTATCTGGAATGTCAGTTCAACATTGAATAATGAACTAAAACAAAACAGAAAGTTACAAAGTGTCAAAAGAACTTCCAAAGAATCACAGATTTCAAAAATTCAAAAGAGGCCATTCAACCCATTGTCTATGGGCTAGTTATAGTTTGGAATCATCTACTGTAATTCCATCTCTCTGTCCTTTCCCTCTCCCTATGAATTTTCTGAAGAATCTGTTTGTTTCCCATTTATCTGTTATGGTTGCTATAACTCCAGCTACCATTTAACATGTTATATTCCACATTCTAATATTTTTTTGGGTGGGGGGGTAAAATAAACTTTTCCCCTTGCACTTCTATTACTATCCCTGAAAAGGATCTTGCTTTACCAAAATTGTTTTACAAGATTTTCAGACGTTTTGTTCTATTGAGTAAACGAGAGTTGTTCTTAAGGGTGGAATCTGAAGATGCAAATGAACAATAAAGTTCATCCCTCTTAACTCCTGTTTGTTGTATGCCAAGCAAAATTTCTGATGTCGCATTTAAATATGTCCCAGTTTAAAGAAAGTCATCATAAGGTACATACCTTAAAAGGATATTTGTTTTGCACAATTTTTAAATTATATGATAAAACATCATAATGGATTCTATGTAGCTTTAATGCTTTATTGTATCTATTCTCAAAGACAATCTTACTTTAGGTAGCTTAAAACTGCCTTTGTAAATATTTCTTGTTAATTCAATGCCTACAGTTTCCGTAGATCTGCAAATCTACAAAATTATTATTTGCAGTGGTGCCTTTTGGATTGGAAATTGTTTGAATTTGCACCATTTATAAACAGAATATGAACAAAATGATAATTACATGTTATTTTATGCACATAATTCTATTGTAAATTATAGAATTTTTTTCAGATACTTTAATGGTTTTAAATAGTAATTCTGTCCTATCTATGCTTATAGCTATGCTATGCAGTGTACACTTCTTTTGCAATGATGTTAAAATGGGGGAGCTAGAATTCTGTAAAGCAGATGATTAGCTCTGAAAAATTAGACAGGTCACTTCAGTCACCCTTTGACACTTCATGATGTAATTTTTAAATAGGCCCTTGAATGGTCAATACTACATCTATCTATCTCCAGTGAGGGTACCTAGTGTCACTTTCTTCACCAAAATTTAAAACACTGTCCAGCAAGAGAGATTGACTAGCCCCAGTATCTCTAAGAATTTTCACTGGCACCTGGGGTGACTCATCATTCAGTGAAACAAAACCACCTGATACATACGAACGGAATTCTTTTCTCACCCTCTCCAACTTTTCCGCTTTTCCCTCTTGCAAGGACTGACCATACAGCACCATTTGTAATTTTCAGGTACATGTGTTGCATACTTGGTAACTACTTAAGGACAAGAATTTGTTTTGCCAAATTTCTGTGGGGCCAGGAGAAGTGCTCCACATAAAATACTTCAGTTGAATGACCCATGTTCGTATCCCAACCTCCTCGCCCCTTTCTAACCAATTGGCCCACTCAATATTCAGATGACAGATTTTCTTGCTTCTAATGGGGTTCACACCCAAACTTGAAATGCTTTGATTTCCAACTTTGGGTGTCTACTCCTTTTGAAGAAGCATTTGTTTAAGGAACTAATTGAAAACACAAGCAGCTAGTTTATTCAATCAACATATGTATGACCATGGTCTTGAAAGGAAAGCTGCCTGTGTTTTTCACACAGCTTTACTGGTGGTGCAGAAAATTAACATTGTCTGCATTATCCATAAATATAATTTGATTATGTAACTTAATTGAGATCTCTGGAAATTAAAAATAAATATATAAAATGCTGGAAACCCTCAGCAGGTCAGGCATATTTGTGGAAAGAAAAGCACCTAACATTTCAATCTGAGACCTTGTGTCAGAACTGAGAGAAGAAAACAAGTTAGTTTTCAGTTGGGCAGAGGTCGAGGAGAGGGATGGGTAGATCAAACGGATTATCTCCGATAGGGTGAGTGCAGGTGGGTTAATTGAAGTAGTTACAAGCACATTAAGCTTCTTTGTCTATGTAATGTGGAGTGTAGTGGTTAGCGTAACACTATTACAGTGCCAGCGACCTAGGTTCAAGTCTGGCTGCTGCCTGTAAGGAGTTTGTACGTTCTCCCCGTGTCTGCGTGTGTTTCCTCCGGGTGCTCCGGTTTCCTCCCACATTCCAAAGATGTACAGGTTAGGAGCTGTGGGCATGTTATGTTGGCGCTGGAAGAGTGGCAACACTTGAGGGCTGCCCCCAGCGCTTTCTCAGTAATGCAAAAAGATGCATTTCACTGTGTGTTTCGATGTACATGTGACTAATAAATAAATATCTTATCTTAAATGGTGAGTTCAAGTTCAAGTTACTTTATCGTCATTCATCCATGCTATAAAAACACATGGTGGAATGAAATGTGGTTTCCCCCAGACTCTCACAACAGAGGACATACATAGAACAGAAGACATACAATGAACACAACAAAAAATCAAAACAAAAATAGTGCAAGTACAAATAGTGCAAAAAAAGCTATATACAAAATACAAATTTAGTGCAGAGTTAGTGCAAAACTGAGTTGGACAAGAGAAATACAAGCTCAGTGTGTTGTACTCATTGTATAAACATGTTCAGCAGCAGCCAAAATTCTTATATGCCGTTGTGCAAACCAGAGCTTTTGATGCGGCATTTGTCTATCAGGGTATTCAGGAGCCTGACAGCCTGGGGGAAAAAGCTGTTGAGCAATCTAGTAATTCTGGCCCGGATGCTCCGGTTACCGCTTGCCAGATGGCAGTGGGACACATAGGTCGTGGGAGGGATGAGAAGGGTTGTCTATAATTCTATAAACCTTACGTGTGCATCGTGTATTGTAGATATCCGAAATGGAGGGAAGAGTTACTCCAATGATCTTCTCGCTGTACTCGCAATTCTCTGCAAAGACTTACGGTCAGAGATGTTACAGTTACCATACCAGGCAGAGATGCAGCTAGTCAGGACACTCTGTAGAATGTAGTGAGGGTGGGGGAGGGCTGGTTTGCTCTTTTCAGCTGCCATAAAAAGTGGAGACGCTGCTGTGCATTCTTGGTGAGGGAAGAGATGTTAGTTGACTAGGAAAGGTCGTCTGCTATATGTATTCCCAAGAACTTAAAACAGCTGACTCTCTGTACAATGATGCCATTGATGCACAGGGGTAAGTGGTCAGCCTGAGCCTTTCTAAAATCCACAATCATCTCTCTTGTTTTGCCCATGTTCAAGGAGAGATTGTTGACTGAGCACCAATCCGCCAGCCTTGCCACCTCCTCTCTGTAAGCTGTTTCATCATTCCTGCTGATAAGGCCCACCACTGTGGGACATGGCCAGCAGGGCAGACTATACAAAAAACTGAACCAAAATTATGACAGGGAGAAATAGAAATTTCTGATGTAGACAGAAAGAGAGAGTGAATTATTTAAAGTTCGAGAACTCAGTGTTGAGTCCAGAAAACTGCAATGTGCCCAGATGGATGATGGGGTGTTCTTCAAACTTGCATTGAGCGTCTTTGGAACAGTGCAGGAGACCAAAGACAGAAAGGTCAGAGTGGGATGGTTAATTAAAGTGGCAGGTAAATAGAAACTTAAGGTCACTCCTGCCAGCTGAATGCAGGGCTTTCACTAATCTGCATTTGGTTTCCCCATTGTAGAGGAGACTACCTTGTGAGCACCAAATGCAGGGGGGTGGTTTTAAGTCACCCAATATGAATAGTAGGTTGGCAAATGTTGAAGCAGACTCACTGTATCTCCCCACCCTCTCCATTTTTGCAAAGAAAATAAAAGGCCTCCAGCTGCAAAATGCTAAGAGATGTGGTCCAACACACAAAAAACTATTATCATCTCTCTGGAGAAGAACCCCCTGTTGTCTTTATAATATATTCTGCAACTGTTGTCCAGGTAAAGGATTGTTCTTTTAAAGAGCACCTGGGCAGACCTTCCATGCATTACTGCCTGCTTTTCTGATAAAGGCCCATGCTGTTTCCCAGCCGTGCCTTCAAAGAAAGAATGGCAGTCATACGTTTGTGTTCTCTAGAGTTAAGAAGTATGAGAGAAGATCTAGTTGAAATTTGACTGATTGGATACCCTGGCTGAAGAGTTTGGAACCAGAGATCAGTCTCAGAATAAAGGGTAGGCCAATTTAGAATTGAGACGAAATAAAAGTCTTAACACAGAGGGTGGTGAATCTTTGGAACTCTCTGTGCTGGAGGGCTGTGGAGGTTTAGTCACTGAATTAATTCAAAATAGAGATTGATAGAATTTTGGATATTACAGGAATCAAGGGATGTAGGGATAGGGCAAGTCAAAGATCAGCTGTGATGCTGATGAACGGCAGAGCAAGCTCCAAGGACCAAGTGGCCTACTCCTGCTCCAGTTTCTTATGCCTATCCATAATTATCTTGGAAACTTATTGCTGAGCTGTGATAACTGCTGGGATTGGAGACGCAGTCCCTTAAGATTGGATGTTATTTAATGACTTTTCTTCCAATCATCATACAAGATACATGTATTTTTCATCTTAAGTGTCATGTGTACTTTATATGAAAGGAAAATCAAAATTTTAAAACAAAAAGTTTGTAGAATTATATGTAAAAGTTGAATTGCAGCTCATATAATTGCTTTAATTATTATTAGACTGTGTAATTCCTTTATATGGAAATTATAGACAGGTGAGTCTTACCTCAGTGGTTGGTAAGCTGATGGAGAAGATCCTGAGAGGCAGGATTTATGAACATTTGGAGAGGTATAATATGATTAGGAATAGTCAGCATGGCTTTGTTAAGGGCAGGTCCTGCCTTACGAGCCTGATTGAATTTCTTGAGGATGTGACTAAACACATCGATGAAGGGAGAGCAGTAGATGTAGTGTATACGGATTTCAGCAAGGCGTTTGATAAGGTACCCCATGTGAGGCTTATGGAGAAGGTGAGGAGACATGGGATCCAAGGGGACATTGCAGTGTGGATCCAGAAATGGCTGGCCCACAGAAGGCAAAGAGTGGTTGTTGAAGGGTCGTATTCTGAGTGGAGGTCGGTGACCAGTGGTGTACCTCAGGGATCTGTACTGGGACCCTTACTATTTGTGATTTTTATAAATGACCTGGATGAGGAAGTGGACGGGTGGGTTAGTAAGTTATGGATAGTTTGGAGGGCTGTCAGAGGGTACAGAGGGACATAGATAGGATGCAGAGTTGGGCTGAGCAGTGGCACATGCAGTTCAACCTAGATAAGTGTGAAGTGGTTCATTTTGGTAGGTCAAATATGTTGGCGGAATATGCTCTTAATATTAGGACTCTTGGCAGTGTGGAGGATCTGAGGGATCTTGGGGTCCGAGTCCATAGAACGCTCAAAGTGGCTGCGCAGGTTGACTGTGTGGTTAAGAAGGCATATTGTCCTTCATCAATCGGGGAACTGAATCTAGGAGCCGTGAGGTATTGTTGCAGCTATGTAGGTCCCTGGTCAGACCCCACTTGGAGTATTGTGCTCAGTTCTGGTCGCCACACTACAGGAAAGATATGGAAGCCATAGAGAAGGCGCAGAGGAGATTTACAAGGATGCTGCCTGGAATGTGGAGCATGCCTTATGAACATAGGTTGAGGGAACTCGGCCTTTTCTCCTTGGAGAGACGGAGGATGGGGGGGACCTGATAGAGGTGTATAAGATGATGAGAGGTATTGATGGGGTAGATAGTCAGATGCTTTTCCCCAGGGCTGAATTGGTGGCCACAAGAGGACATAGGCTTAAGGTGCTGGGGAGTAGACATAGAGGAGATGTCAGGGGTGAGTTTTTTACTCAGAGAGCGGTGAGTGCGTGGAATTGGCTGCCGGAAATGGTGGTGGAGGCTGATACAATAGGGTCTTTCAAGACACTGTTAGATAGGTAGATGGAGCTGAGTAAAATAGAGGGCTATGGGTAAGCCTAGTAAGTTCTAGGGTAGGGACATGTTCAGCACAGCTTTGTGGGCCGAAGGGCCTGAATTGTGCTGTAAAAGTCACAAATAATGTATAACCTTTCTAATAAATAACAAAGACACATGAAAGTGTTGTAGTTTTTCACTGTCTTTCACCAGTAAATTACATGCAAAGTAAGTCTATGATATCTGAATGCCAATAGATACAGGTTTTAAAAAATTCTGTCAATTTCTCAGACTAGTTAAACCTGAGCAGATGTTTGAGATTAACCGTTCCTTCTGCTTCTGAATATTGATTCTCCTTGTCACTATTTATGCACAGCACAGTATAAATGTCAGGAAATTGCTGTTAGTGTGTATTATAGAAAATGTCTGTAGTGTAGAGACTTCTTCCTCATAAAATTATCCTTCCATCACTGGAGGGGATTTCCAGTATTACAGTACCTTTCATGGGCCCCTCAAATGGAATTGCTTCATTATAGAAATACTGACATCAAGTTTGTTGATTCTTTTGTTTTTCACACAATTTAGGATACTTGTTCTGCTTTTTTATTAAATGATCCACTTAAGTATAACTGATTTGAAGTTTAAGAATGTGATGTAACACAGTATCTCAAGCAAATCTTAAAACTATTCAACAAATATTTCATTTACAATGTTACATTGTCAAAGACTGTAGGAAAAACATACAAGTACAAAAGTATATTCACATTAATAGAGAAGATGTTAAACCTGCAATAATAAACATTTCTTGGGCCAGAACTTGCTGGAAATTATTGGCATTTCTCCACATTAGTGCTATCAAGTTTGGGATTCCTGCCCAAATGCACAAGTCCTAAATTTGCTGGCCACTCTTTGTTGGCAATTTCTCAATCTTAAACTCGGGGCAATTTCACAGCACCTACTCTGGGAAATCTGCATGCTGAAATTTGCACAGGAACAGCAAGTCCATTAGTTCCAGTGGAGAGAAATGGAGGAATCCAGGAAAGTACCAGATAATTTACAATAACTTGCTGTGCAGTCCCTCAAAACACGTACCACCAGGCTTAAGGACAACTTTTATCCCACAGTTATGACTATTGAACAGACTTCTTGTACAATAAGATGGATTCCTGACCTCACAATCTACCTCATCATGGCCTTGCACCTTATCGTCTACCTGCATTGCACTTTCTCTGTAACTGTAACACTATATTCATCATTCTATTATTGCTTTTCCCTCGTACTACCTCGATGTACATGTGATGAAATGATCGGTGTGGATGGCGTGCAAAACAAAGTTTTTCACTGTACCTCAGTACATGTGACAATGATAAACCAATTACCATTTTGGATCTTAAAGTAAAAATCTAGCAGTAAAATACTGCAGATATTAGAAATGTGAAATTAAGCAGAAAATGCTAGAAATACTCAGCAGGTCAAGTAGCATATGTGGAGAGAGAAAAAACAGAGCCAATGTTTTAAGTTGCAAAACATTAACACTGTTTCTCTTTCACATTATGAAATACTGAGTATTTCTAGCAATTTCTATTTTATTCTCCTTAAAATCAAGGCAGCTTTGGAGAGTAAGTTGAAACAGTTGATCTGCAAAAGAAGTTTGTACTTACCATGTAGGTCTGCAATGAGTACTCATGGCTTATCCCTGTCACCAACTTTTTCTCTAATATGTGAAATAATCTCATGGCATCGACTTAAACAAGCAATTCATCTGAAAAGTCTTATCCAGCAGTTGAGTTCCTACTTTTATAGAAAGAATCCACCAAAAATTAAATTTATAGAGAAAAATGAACTTAGAATCCTTCATTTCCTCAGGACATTTCAAAGCCTTTGAAACCTTTGTTTTATAGGAAAAATTCTGAACCGAACTTGTGAACATCAAGTTCCACTACTTTTTCCAGTGTTGGTGAAGACCTGCTGAGTACTTCCAACATTTTCTGTTTTTGTTTTAGATTTACAGTATCTACAGTTTTGTTTTATTTTCGATGAGAGGGAGTTGATGGACATGTGGTGAAAATAGGTTAAAGGGAAATAAGTTGGGAAATGGGACTTGGGATTGTTCTGAGTGCCATCACAGACATGATGGGCCAAATAACCTCTTTCTCTGTCATGAAAGATGAAACACTAAAACACTAAGCACCAGTAGCAACAGCATGCTGCTGATGTCCAGAATCAATGCAATAGCTTTCCACCCCTTCTTCCTCACTGTCTCAGTTATCCTAGTGAGTAAAGTTGATTGGAAAGCAATTGATTAATTATTAAACAATGTATTTTTCATGATAAATTCCCACTAGCAGCAGTTTAAACCATCTCTACCCCCATCACTTTTGCACTCTTTATATGCTGTGTGCACAATTCCCAAAAATAAATTCTCCCCTACCTTGTACTGTTCAAATTTAGGGTGTTCCACTTTCTGCAGCTTTGTGTTAGATTTAGCCACTGGGTTTTCAACTCCTAGATCCATATGATAGTTTTATAATAAACAAAATAGCTTGCTGTTGGACATCAGTGGTAACATTCTCCTTTTACTACTACCCTTCTGGGTTGTATCAGTCAACCAAAAATATAACCAAGGGCTTTGTATGGTATTGTTGACAGGGAGCATAATAGCAATAAATTTCAATCTCCCAGTATACTCATCAAAAACTAACCTGAATAGCTTAGTTTGTAAACCTTGGCATTAATTTAAGCTCACAGGAGCTATTTATTGCTTTGTAGATGTGGGATTCTGAATTTTATTGCTTAAGTATGTTTCATAAAGTTTTCTGCTGTTTTCAGCAGGAATTATGTGCGGTATTCTGGCATGTGACTGATGAACTGGCTAGAAATAACGAATGGCGATTAAAGCTTACTATGCAATGCTTAATTTTTTTATGATATTTCTTTGTCTGCTAATGTCATGGTATCATTAACCTATTTATATCATAACCCATTAACACTTTCAATGTTGTCACCAACAGTCATTTCTAGCCTTAAGACTATTTTGCACTTCACTCACAGTTACTCAGCAAATTTGCTTAATACACGGATTATTGTGAGGATATAATTATTGTATATAATTTTCATTAATCCAGACAGTTTAGTTTTAATAAAAATAAGCCTAGAGTTTGAATTTCATAATAATCTTCCCTTAAGAATCACACAATGCAGAACTGATCTTACCCAGAGTAAATCACATTAGTAAATCAGAGTAAATCTGGGTTAATTCATAACGATATCAATTGGACTGAGCACTTGTAGTTGTTATCCACATTAGTATGCTTGACCTTATCCTGGTGTCAGAAACATTTAATGGCCACACACCACACATTTCTGCCCATACCAGCATAAGTTGGAGCTTAAGATGCCACACAACTGCTCTCATGGAACAGTATCAGCAGAAATTGAAGCACATTGTAGCATATTCTTGCTTTTTTTTGCCACTTCAACAATACTCTGCTGACATGGGGAACCCTTTCTCATTGCTTCAGAAGTGACTACAGTTGCTCAAACTACTTCTATAGTCTGCAGAGTGTGATACAACTAAAATATTTGCTTTCTGTTGCCCATTCTCTAGGAACACTCCCTTTATGCAAGATACTGAAAATGATGCAAGTAGTTGCTTAGACTGTTAGTCAAAAATGTTGGTTTGTGCAGATACATCTCTTTACTTGTGGAGAACAGCTACTTGGTTACATGCAGCATCCCTTTTATCTTGTAGAACCATGACCTGCTGATGATTTGCAACATCAAGTGCATTAGGAGCAACACACTGTTCACAAGTAGCATCCTGCTGCTCAATAAGAACAGTGATTTGCTAATAAATGGCATCTCTCTGCTCAGTGCAGACATCAGGCTGTTCCCTACTGGGATATTGCTGTTCCTGATGAGTTTCAAGCTGCTCTATGTACCAGAAAGCAGATTTCTTGGTGGAAGAGGGCGAGAATGTATAGAATCATTGAATTGTACAGCACAGAAACAGGACCCTCAGCCCAGCACACCCATGCTGACTGTGTACCTATCTAAGCTGATCCCATTTGCTCGTATCCCTCTACTACTTTTCTCTCCAAGTACCTGTCCAAATGCCTTTTAATGTTGTAATCACATTTGCCTTTACCACTTCTTCTGGCAGCTCATTCCATATAACCACACTCTCTGTGTGAAAAGCATGCCCCTCAGATCTTATTTAAATTTCTCCCTTCTCACCTTATACCTAGATCCTGTAGTTTTAGACTCGCCCACCCTAGGAAAAAGACTCTGATATCTACCCTATCTATGTCTCTTATAATTTTATAAACCTCCAAAAGGCCACCCTCAACCTTCAGTGAGAATAAACCCAGCCTATCCAAACTCTGATTATCACTACCACCCTTCATTCCAGGCAAGGTCCTGGTGAATCTCTTCTGTACTCTCTTCAATGTTACCACATCGTTCCTTTATTGTGTCAACCAGAACTGTACACAATACTCCGAATGCAGCCTGACCAACGTTTTGTACAGCGGCAACATGACATCCAGCTCTTTTTCTCAATGCCTCAATCTATGAAGGTAAGCATGCCGAATGCCTTCTTCACTGCTCCATCCACCTGTGTTACCATTTTCAGGCAGCTACGAACTCACAGGTCCCTCTGTACATCATGACTCCTGAGGTACCTGCCATTTACTGTACATGTCTTGTTAGTATTTGACATCCCAAAAGAACCAGAACCAAAAAGACATCATGTGGCCACACAGCAGGGCTTTTGTGGTGGGTTTGTTGCCAAGTCCTTGTGCCATGTCTGTAGAGTGTCGTATCTCGTTGTGCACCTGCATCAGCTTTCTCATGGAAGTATCCTTATCATTGACCTCATCTAAATCCTTTGAACCAGTATGGATATGTGGATCTTCCCTTTGGCAAGCTTCCGCACTAGATTCCCTACACCCAGTGCCAGATTACATCCCACTAATGTTATGCGTTTCTTTCCATGACATTCTTCTTTCTAACCCATTAAGAACATAAGAAATAGGAGCGGGGTAGACCACCTGGCCCATCAAGCCTGCTCCATCATTCAATAAGATCACGGCTGATCTGGCCATGGACTCAGATCCACCTATCTGCCTTTCCCCATAACCCTTAATTCCCCTACTATGCAAAAATCTATCTAACTGTGTCTTAAATATATTTAATGAGGTAGCCTCTACTGCTTCCCTGGGCAGAGAATTCCACAGATTCACTACTCTCTGGGAAAAGCAGTTTCTCCTCATCTCCGTCCTAAATCTACTCCCCTGAATCTTGAGGATATGTCCCCTACTTCTAGTCTCACCTACCAATGGAAACAACCTTCCTGCCTTATCTTATCTATCCCTTTCATAATTTTACATGTTTCTATAAGATCCCCTCTCATTCTTCTGAATTCCAGCAAGTATAGTCCCAGGTGACTCAATCTGTCCTCATAGACTAACACCCTCATCTCCGGAATCAACCTGATAAATCTCCTCTGCACTGCCTCCAAAGCCAGGATATCTTTCCTCAAGTAAGGAGACCAGAACTGCATGCAGACCTGAACTGCCCCGTACAGTTGTGGCATTACCTCCCTGCTCTTAAATTCAATCGCTCTAGCAATGAAGGCCAAAATTGTTTGCATCGCCGTCAGTGCCTGTCTCTGGGTTAGTGCTGTGGGATGTCAGACATAATGGCATACTTTGGCCATCTTCAACATCCCCTTCTTCTTCCTCTCTTTTTACTTTTCTCTCCCGTGTTCTGCCTACTCAACTGACTCCCTTCTCAGTTTGCAGTGTTACAAAGCGTTGGAAGCTGTGCTGTATTGAGTATAATAGTGAACATGAATCAACTGGATTGATATATATGACCTCACGATCTACCTTGCTGTGACCTTGCACCTTATTGCACTGCACTTTCTCTGTAGCTGTGACACTTTACTCTGTACTGTTATTGTTTTTACCTATACTACCTCAATGCACTCTGTACTAACCCAATGTAACTGCACTGTGTAATGAATTGACCTGTACGATCGGTATGCAAGACAAGTTTTTCACTGTACCTCGGTACAAGTGACAATAATAAACCAATACCAATACCAATACAGCAGACGTTGCATTTTAAAGCTTCTTTCTGGGTATTAAACACCCCATACAATGTTTCAAGCTTGTTTTTGATTTACTTTGGAGGAGGGGACAAAATTTGGTGCAAAGTTAAATGTATCAGTGTTTTAGTACATCAAAAAGAGTGTGATCCAATTTCTAGGCTATAAAATCTAAAACACAAAAAAAACATTGCAGGTGTATCAGATAAATAACTTGCAGCAGTATAAAATTAATCTTAAAGGCCATCCGGGGAATTTTCAGCTAAGTAGGCTTTTAGCCTATTCAAAAATTCCATACATGCATGCCCGCATTTTACAGGTATCATTTTCATCTCTAAGCAATACTGCAAACTCTTTAAATTGTAAATGGTAATATTTGGAGCCAAATTCCTGTTTCCCAACATTCCAGTCAAATGAATAATATTTTATGCCAACAGTTTAGTCACTCAACAAGGATCAACTTCCTGTTAATTGAAGCACTCCTGGTGGCCAGCCTTCAGCATCAGGAAAAGTGTCAACATGACATTTATATCAACGCATGACAAATAGTTACTGCATTTCTACTGAGTGAACCGTGAATGACCTGTACAGGTTTGGTTTATCTCAACAAATGAATTGTGTTGAAAGAAGGTGGTTTTAATTTGTGAGCATACAGGTTAGAACAATAGGTTTAACTATTGCAGGTGAATACCAGTGTTACACAAATCCTTCTCCACTCTCCAAATCACCCTGTGAGCTGACTGAGCTCATACCATCTTTACAATTATTCAGACTTGTTTGGCACAGACATTGTGGGCTGAAGGGCCTGTTCCTGGGCTGTACAGTTCTGTGTTCTAGCTCTACAAATATTGCACCTGTAATTAAAACTGTCTGTGGTCATTTGTGAATGTCCCAGGAATTGCATTTATTTTAATCTTAGTAGAATATCAGGGAGGGAAATTAGAAAGGGAAATATGGAAGGTGTACATCTCCAACATCCACATGAAAAAAATCTACTTTCAAATATTGTTACCCTACAAAAATAGCTTGATCATTTGCTGCCTACCAAGATTTACATTTCAGATCTTCTGCTGCTCAGAGCATACCACAGTACCAGGTGATTATTTGGAATTCTTTTATTTTGGAGATGGGTGGGTGATGGAGGAGTGTTTAAAACAGTTCCAGAACAGGAATTAGGACTAGGCTAGTGGGAAGTAGGAGTCCCACTGAAACAAATTGGTCTGTTCTAGGACACAGACAATTCAACCCCATACATGACATCCTCAGAGCAGTTCAGCAAAGCAACTTTCCCCCCCTATATAACTAAGAAATCTACAGTGATATGTAGAGTGGAAGTTAATGTGATGTTACAGCGCAGGTATATGACATACTCCTATTAAATATCTCTGCTACAGAGGCTAACAAAGACACTAATCCACCCAAAAGTAACAGGACTGTTGGTGCTAAAATATAGGATAGAAATTGGTACAGTATTCAAACATTTCTTTCCTGACAGGGTCTTAGGAAACTAGGTGGATCACTGAGTTTATGGTGGTATACTGACTACCTGGATTATTGATATAGAGACACAATCTCAAACTCCAAGGCAAATAGAGAAGCTAGATTCCAATAATTAAATAAATTTGGAATCTTTTTAAAACCTGGTATCATTGATGGTGACCATGAAACTACTAGAGTGATATAAAAATTCATCACTAAAGTCCTTGAGGGGAAGAAATTTGCTATCCTACCCCACTACACCCTACTTACAACACCAGACCCACCAATGTAGTTAACTACTGTCTGAAATGGCCCAGCAATTAGGATGGGCAATAACAGTCAGCCTTGCCAACAACGTCAGCATCCCATGAACCAATAAAAAAAATACTTCCTGGAACTTCATTTCAATTTTACTGGCAATTGTGTAAGAACTGTATTCTTTTTGAGGCCCAACAGATTTATTTCAGGTTATATATTTTGTAAGTAACTACAATGAGGAATAGATTATGCAGGGTAAAAAATTAAATCCAGGAGTAGATGACGTGGACTTAAACTTATTCGATGATCTATTACATCATTAAAGCAAAACACATATGGAAAACAACAGAAATGGCTGTCCTTTACTTACTGATGCGAGAACTATGGAAGTTCATTACCAATTACGCTGACCACAAATAAATGCAGTGAACTCCAGAATTTTAATGCAAAGTAATAGTTTATTGAAATCATTGTTAAATAGATCATGATGAATAGAATGACCAGGCCAAATTGTGATTATTTTCAATTGTACGAATTGTATTTAGGTAGATGAATTGTGACAACCTGATTGATGAAGTGCAGTACTGCCTTGTTTCAGCTGCTTTATAATCAAGTTTTGTAGTAGCATTACTGAGCACATCTCTCTTTCTTTCATAACCATGTCTATATCTAGGTACTTGGAAAAATAGTTAATTCTTATCTCCTTTTAGTGATAGGCTGAGGTTGGGGCCAATGTTGTATTGAAGAGAATGCCACTAACATTGTAAGTAGAAGAGAAGGCAAATGAAGTAGTGGTTATCAGGTGAGTGGAGTAAGGGGGAGGGGTTGATTAACATTCAGGATGGCTGTAAGGAGAGCGAGTAGAAGACAGCATAGAAAAAGAAACCTGAGCAAGAGTTTACAGGCTTCAAGCAACATAACTGCATTTCTCTCAGCAATGTTATAAAAGGATGCTACACTTCTCAGGAGAAAGAGAGAATGATAAGTTCCATGAAAAGACTGCATTCAATTATTGCACCTGACTGCACCCCTGAATTCCTTTGTCCTTGGCTCCTTCTAAGCTACCACAAAGAATATCGGCAATCTCCTTGAATCTGCAGTTTATTAATGCTTTCCAAAGATGTATGTATTCATCATTTTTTATATGGGCATCCAAGAACAGCACAATAGGGCCCAGGACTCTCACAGATTGTGGGATTCACCCAACTATTTGATTACCCTACAAGTTCCATCTCAATAATCCATATTTATTTGTGAACTGCAAAGAGTATTACTTAATTAATGTTTAACTGGAACAGCAGTATATCATGCAGATTTGTCACACTACCCTGGCAACTCCTGTGATGATTTTATATTATGTTAGTCATCCATTGCCTCACTGTTTTCCCCTGAACAGCAAGTTAAAGTCTATGTGCTTAAAAATATTGGATATGCTCTGCACACTTGGCTTATGACTTTATTAAGAATCCACACATAGCAATGGAACACCATTCCATTATCATCTGTGGATCCTGTCACTCAGAAGTAATTTACAGAATGCCTGTGGACTAAATGCACATTCAGTACTTCTGTGAATCCAGAATCAGAATCAGGTTTGTTACCACTGACATATGTTGTGAAATTTGTTGTTTTGCATGCTGATGCATGCACAGTAGCCAGCCAGTAGTTCTTTACATCACTGAAAACCAGCCTTTTATTATCTTATTACTTGCATTCAAGATGCTGTTCCTTGTTTAGTGCACTCAATTACAATTACAGCATATCAGATATGGGGTGACAAAGCCACAGAAATAACCTGGCAACTAACAAACCTTGTGATGTGGATATCAATGACGTGGCTGTTTTTATTGTCCATTCCTCAGTACCATGCCAAAGCTGTCATGAGCCTTCACAACTGAACGACCACTAGAGAGGACAGTAAAGAGTCAACCATATTGATGTGGGGGCTGGCTGAACATTCAGACCAGACCAGTCAAATGTGGCAGCTTCACTTGTCCAACTGTATTTCTATAATAATCTTACTGCTTTGTGATCACTTCTAAAAGACATTAGATGTTTACTCAGAGATTTGTCAAAACTGAATTCAATTCTCAAACTCCTAGTGAAATCTGAACAGATGACCTAATCCAGGCTTCTGTCCAAGAACAGTGCAACATTCTAAAAGTTTCAGATATTACTCTGTCAATTCTCCCGATACATTGCAAGTGGTTAGGTCCCCAGGATAGTAGTGAAGGTTGATTCAACTGTAGCATTCAGAAGCCAGCGAGATAAGTATCTGAAAGGAAATAATTTGCAGGGCAGTGGGAAGGGGACAGAGAGGTGGCACGAGTTGGATTGTACTTCATAGAGCCAGTATAGACGTTGGGCCAAATGGCCTCTTTCTGTTCTGTAATTTTGTGGGTGAAAACATTTTCTGTTCAGATGAACTAAAACACTTCTATATGTGAAAGAACATACTGAAATTGGGTAATCTACTCTTTTATATTCTTACAAAAATGCTGAACAGTATATAAATGTAACATAGAGACAAAGTTTAATGTGTACTATTTTTGAATAAACCTTTTTTAAAGTATTTTGAGATGTTTTACAAGTTCAAGCCATTCTTTAGTTGTAAGCAGATCCCTTTTAACTCAGTTTCATGGATAAGTGTACTTATGAACAGCATCATCTGGGAATCTGGACATCCATAAGAGTGAACGTGATGATGTCATCCATTATCTCTTGTACTTACAAATGTGATTTGCTTCTCTGAATAGAGAAATTGCACAACATTGGAGCTTTTAAGTGGAAATTACTGCAAACTAGACATAGGAATCATTGTAAATAATTGCCAGAAGGCACCCATGGCCAATTTGGGCAGTTGCATGATGTCTACATTCAGCTGATTTGAGTGGCAGATAAACACCTCCTCTACTATTAAAGAACAAATTGCTTTATGCAACCATTTTAATGGATGTGTTATTGTATTTTGGGTTGTATTCATCCCTCATTGCTTGAGTCTAAGTCTCTTAACAGAAAATAAGTTTTTTTTGTCTAGGCTGTGAAAAAGGGTTTGGATGCTGATGGTAATGGGAATAAGACAGGCAATATAAGGAGGATATATACCCTCTCCCGATACCTCTTACAAGAGAAAAAAAGAAACTTACTCTGACCCCTACCCTTACGTATTGTTATCCCCTTCACCAAGTCAGACTTAACTGACACGTTCATATAATAGGAGTTTTTCTGTTGAAATGGTGAGTGGCAAATATCATTAAGAGCTAGTTAAAATGTTCAATGTTATCTATCTTTGGTACTAAAGATGAATGTTATTTATGAAAGTAATGCATTTGGTTGCGAATATAATGTTCCTGTTAAACAGGAGAGATTGTCTTGAATCACAATACCCGCAAAAAAGTCTAACATCTGAAAAATATCTGCACAATTCTAGTAGTTGTAGCACAAGCATAAATCGGGTATGTGTTACATAATTTGTTTATTGTAAGATGGGTCTATCAAAAATTCAAGCATCTCCAAGCATTGGAGAAGTGTGGCTTAACCATAATCAAGTTATAGTTTTCCCCTTTTTGACGATATTTAAAATATAGCAACTTTTGTTATGGTTTTCAACAGTTGACATTCTGAATACAGGGGCAACTCAGAGTTCCCTGTTGCCTTCCACTTTAATTCTCTGTCCCTCTCCCACCTGATCTATCTGTCTGTGGCCTCCTACACCATTATAACATGCCAAACATAAACTCGAGGAATAGCACCTCATCTTCCATATGGTCATGTTGTAGCTTTCTGGACTCAATATTGAATTCTACAACTTCAATGACTCAATTCCTCTGTCCCATTTCTGCTGTAAGTCATCCCTGCGATATTGGCTCAGTTCTTCTTTCTCCATCAGTATAGCCTGACTTGCTATAGCCCTGCATTTCACAACTTCTCATGTTGCTTCTCATTCTCTAACTGCCCCCCTTTGTTCCACATTTTTCTGTCACCAACTGCCCCCATTAACCAATCAACCAGATAACCTCTACAACTTATCCCCACAACAACTCTGGCCTCACCCTATTAGAGATTTTCCTTTACTCCTATTCATCCTTCCCCCCCCCCCCACCTTCTCTGCAACTTAAAACTAACTTGTTTTCCCTTTGCCAATTCTGACAAAAGCTCTTTGACTCTGTTTCTCTTTCAATGGCATCTGCTGAGTGCCTCACCTGCTAAGTGTTTCCAGCATTTTCTGTTTTTAATCACAGCTTTGTGTTATTGTGCTTACATGTAAAGTTGCTCACATAATGTGTAAAAGAGGCATTTTATCTATTGCTGTTGGATGGTCTAGTATTCTCTCAGAGGTCTTGGTACAACAAAGGGAAACACCTTTTTCATCAATCTCTATAATTTAAACAAAATCGTTATGCTTCAAAGCTACCCATAACCACTGCTGAATTTCGTCACCTTCATGTATTGTTAGTTCCTTGAGATAGCACTGTGTATAAAAAATATAAACTTAACATCAGGTCAAGTCACAGCATTAATATCAATAACACTGTGTATACAGCAGACTAACATGCATTGTGGAAATGGCCAGTCTTCAGACTAATGGCATTAAATTATTTAATTCATGGTTTAATTATTTATTTTAATTCCTAGATTAAGTAATTACACCACCATAGTTACATATCTTGCTGTAGAGAAACAAAGTGAGTGGTGTAAAGCACATTTCAAATGTAGATTAATAAAATATTATTAGAGAGAAGTGACTCAAGGACACTGGAATTCCATTTCCCTGAATCTAAGCTGCTCCATCAAGTCTAGAGCTGGAGTCACAGGAAATGCAGAAACACTAAAAGCTGCTTGAGGAAAACATACCTTTATCAAGTCATTAAAAATGGAAGAATAAATTGCTGTAGAACTGAGTATTTCCTTCAAACAAAGATCAGTGCGTGAGTAATTAGGCAATGGCAAGCCCATGAGGTGAAGGGATATAGTGAAGACTGGGTATCAGGAGGAGACCTGGAACCCGTCTCAGTTCCCAGTTTTTTGAAGTTGTTCAATGCACATTGAGCACTGCTTCCACTTTGTTCCCAGGAACTTTTTCACCTATCCTTGGCCTCCAGACTTCCATGATTTCTTTGTTTTTAGTCTAGGCATGTTTGGGAGAGAATTCCCTGTTAGCAACTTAGTCCTTTTTTTGCCAAGTTGATCAACTCTTGAGTGACCAACCTTTACCCCACCCCTTACCAACAGCTCTACTACTCCAATTAGATGCTCTTAAATCTAGTACCATCAATCAGCTCATCAATCAATTTGGGAAATAATCAGATGTAAGACTGAGCCAAAAGTAGACCCATAATTACTTGTTAAACAGAGGAATCAGACTAAGATCAGATTCTGAAAAAATTAGAATCATATTTATTATCACTGACTTATATGGCATGGAATTTGTTCTACAGCAGCAGTACTGTGCAAAGATATAAAATTACTATAAATTGCAAATATAAATAAATGGTGTGAAAACAAAAGGAATAACGAGGTAGTGTTCATGCGTTCATGGACCATTCAGAAACCTGATGGTGGAGGGGAAGAAGCTGTTCCTAAATTGCTGAGTGTGGGTCTTAAGACTCCTGTACCTCCTCCCCGATGGTAGTAATGAGAAGAGAGCATGTCCCAGATGGTGAGGGTCCTTAGCGATGGATGCCACCTCCTTGAGGCACAGCCTCTTGAAGATGTCCTTGATGGTGGGGAGGGTTGTGCCCATGATGGAGCTGGCTGAGTCTATAATCCTCTGCAACCTCTTGCAATCCTGTGCACTGGAGCCTCCATACCAGTTAGAATGCTCTCCAGTGTACAAATATAGAAATTTGTAAGAGTCTTTGGTGACTCCTGATGAGGTAGAGCTGCTGGCATGTCTTCTTTGTGTTGGGGCCAGGATAGATCCTCCGAGATGCTGACGCCCAGGAACTTGAAGCTGCTCACCTTTTCCACCACTGACCCCAATGTCAATGAGCATTAAGGATAAGTCGTACTTCAGGAAGATGCTTTAAGCAGGTTTCACATCAGTTTAACTGGTCCAGAGTTTGCTAAACGAAATTTAATAGATGAGTAAACAACATAGTATTAATGTGATAGACAAAGCCTTGTTATCTACTGCATGCCACACAGTTTGCCATACAATGAGGCAGAAACTTGGAACAGATGTTGAAGAAGGACAGCCACCAACAGCCAGGATGTGAGTCAACAGCTAGAGACATGGGAAGGAACCAGAACTTAAGTCTATAGCAGTACCATGCAAGTCACTTATAGATGGAAGGTTTTCATAAGAACCCTATCCAACCATAACGTCAACAAACATTTGAGGGCGTTACCATGCCAACTGAGAAATCTTCTTCACCTACAATAAATGGAGGCATTGCAAAAATCAAGCAACCCAATCTGTGCACTGACTGAAGAGTTTGTTCTATTTTTAGAATCTCTTTGTGATCTCAGTGTCAAATATCCACCCTTTACAAGTGCTTTTCTTAGATATAATGTGCTTGATATGTGGCCAATAAGGTAAAAACAAAGAACGTTATTTGCCTTCAAATATACATTGCATATCAAACAACTAACCCCTTCTATTCCTTCCTGTAAAGCAAAGAATGCTACTCAACATTTTTCTTGTTTTAGCTTTTTTTTCAATTCACCACTGGCAGTGGAAGCATTGAGACAGATGTTATAGAGCCTTATAGGTAGAAAATAGAGGGCAGCAGATACCACAGTGTTTTCTATTTGTCCCCTTCTCGGCCTGCCTCTCTCACAAAATTGGTCGTTTTCTTATATATCATAGAAAAATATCAATGTTGAGTATTTCCTTAACCAATCAGATTGCAGGATTAGGAAGTAAAGCACCAAGAAATGTAAATTAGGGCAGGTGAATTCAGTATCAAATCAGGTATGGGAATAAATATAGATGGAAGAAAAAAGATAAAGGAAAAAGTGAAATGAGGGAAAAGACAGATTTAAAGGTTTTTAAAAAAAATTAATACCTGAATGAGTGAGATTTCACATTAGTTTTCAATCCCAGACAGGTTGGTTCACAGTGATTGACATTTTAATAAGGGTACAACTTTATATGCCAGGTTTAATTCTTATGTAATACATAAATAGGATGCATGTCAGTGCTGAGACAAATGTTGAAGTGGCATTCTGGGACTTGAATAGAAACTTAGATATTGGCATTTAGCTGCTCATCTACCACTTGCCTGAACTTGTTGTGCCATCTCATATTTTGTAACAGTGAGTGCCATTAACCTCACTGTTATCTTGATAGCAAAACCTGGCCCGATATCTGTAGGCTGTACTGCAGCAACCTGCCAAGTTTGCTTCGCCAATACCTCCGAGCCCTACAATCTCTATCCTCTTGAAGAGCAAGTGGACTTAATCATGGAAACGCTATTTTCTCCAAATTCCCCTCCAAATCATACATCACCACATATGTATGTTAATGTTTCTGGAAATAACCAGTATGCATCATACTGCATGGACTGTAGCAGATCAGAAGTTTGCCAATGAGCCTTATTTGATGACTGTGAGCGATGGCCTTCCGCATTCTATGATTGAACAAAAACAAAGACCATATTTGAAAATGTCAGAAAGAAAGCAAAAATCATCTTAAATGCTGTGACAGGTTAAACAGAAAGAGAAATGATTCATTTAGTATGATTCTTTTTAAATGCTGCCTGCTAGCACTTGCTCATGTGGTTAGATAATGACTGTGGGTGTGTATGACAGGTGGGATGTGTACACAGCAAACACTCGAAAAACAAACAAACCTTATTCTGGCTAAAGCAAAAAAAGCTCTTAAGCAGCATAAAATTCTGTGCTGAATAGTTATTATGTGACAAGGTTGCCTCATTTCATTAGGGAATCATTCTCCAATGTGTACTTATGGCTTTATCCATAACAAGAGCTGTTCCAAAGATGCTATAAAGGATTCAAAATTGCTCTTTTGGTAATAGAAGTCATATGTTTGTCTGTAAGGAGCTCAATCCAACTACAGAATTAGATTTTAAAAGGATTACCTAATGCAATTGATTGTCATATTGTTCAAGCATATATAATGTTGTACCAAATTTGTACAGGAAGTTCAAAAATCTCCAATAATATAACAAGTCACTGAGCATGAGAGGTTTTTAAAAATTGCCACCCTTGAGAAATATTTTTAAAACATCAGTATAATTTTTATTTCAAATATTGATGGTATGGATGTGCAGTTTTGATTTCTTTTTAGCATCTACATTGTATTTTTTCAGTTAACTGATTGAGATACGATAAAATTATCACAAATGCTGATATGTCAAAGAAACAAACAACTGTGGAAGCTTCAAAAACCTGACTTGCATTTTTATTTCTCCCCAAATGTGTTTCACTTTTCTGTTCTTTCTCTTCCTGCACAATAGATTTGTTATTGCCTGCACTGCTCTTCTTGAATAAACTTTTAGGATATTTGACAGGCTTTTTAATTGTGGCCATTAATGCAGCTGATCTCAAGCCTGAAGTCAACACACATGTACTTTTTAGCAGGATAGCAGTTGGAAACAGAAACAATAATTCTCCACAATCCAAGGACACTGACAAAGCTGTAGCCCTATTACCCCTTTCACTGGGTGGTGGCTACTGGGCTATGCCTTTATTCAGTACACTGTAGAGAAACATTTTGTCTTTTAAAAAAAGCCACAAAAAATATAATTTCAATTCAAGTGAAGCAAATAAGGACTTAAAAAGGACAAATACAAGTCAATTTTGAGCTACAGTTAAAAATCAGGCTGGATAGTTGCTAAAAAGGTAAAGGTGAGGACATAATTATAGAGGGTGGGGATCCTGGGGCAGTTGTGAGTAAGATTATTTCCATTGACCCTGCTATTCTAGTTCATAGTAAAGTAATTTGACATAAACACAGAAATATGCTGGAAGTATTAGGTCAGACAACGTGTATAGTGAGGGAAACATAGTTAAGGTGTCAGGTCAAAGGTGGAGGTCCAACCAGAAGAAATGTTAAGCCTGTTTCTTATTCCACAATTATTGCCTGGCCTGCTGAATAGTTCCAGCACTATTTTTTCAGATTTTCAGCGCTTGCTGTATTTTAAGAGTTACCTTTGGTCATCTTCTTCGCTTCCACCACTGTCTCCAGCGCTCAGTCTCCCCAGGAGTGTGTTGACTGCCAAACTGGCCCAAGCGAGTTCTGAGGCCCAATTTTCATCAAGATTCAATTCAGTACTTTCACACTTCCAGACTTCCATTGTAATTATCCCGTCTATTTTGAATGGATAATGGATTTTTTTCTCCTGTTGTCAACATTTCTCCTAAATATCTCCTTGATGTTCGTCAATCACCTGTGCGTTTCCTTGGTTCTTCCAATTGCAAATGACAGGTAGAATGTTCTCATTTTTCCATTCATCTGTTTAATGTAACGCTTGAATTGTGTCCAGTCTTTTAGTGGTGGTAATAACACAACAATAAGTGTGAATGTGCCATTTTGCCAAGTAATCTCAGAAGTACATGTCCCTTCACCACGAAGTTATATATAATGCAGGACAGAAGCAAGCTGTGGACTTTCAGGTTCCAATGTTTCAAACTATAGTGCTAAGTAGTTTATCTGCTGCATAAAACTCTTTATAAAGAGCATGCTAGTGCTAGATTTTTTTAACAAAAGTTTTGACACAAAGCTCCCAAAAATATAATTTCAATTCAGGTGAAGCAAATAAGGACTTAAAAATCAGTATTTTTTTTAGCTTTCAGAAACTTTATCTATAAGAAGCTTTTATGAGAAGCCATGTTTTAGTGCTTTGGGAGGAGATGCAAGACTCACTGAGCCTCTTTCAAAGTACTATAAGGTTTTCACAATTTGAAAATATGATATTTTGTAGTTGTCCATACAGTCTATCTGACATAAAGCATCTCTAATGGAGCCTTGACTTGATTATGTGCTACCTATTAACACTAGTAAATTCTCTTTCCTTCAACCCTTTAATCAAAAGAAATGACTTACTACCTACTAAGCATTACACCACCAGATATATTGAAGATCTAGGCAGATCACTGTTAGTCCACACACATATATTTTGTCCACTTATATATGTTGCTCCAAAATTTCTGCCAAAATTCTAGGTTTGTTTCAGAGTAATTCAGAATACCCAAAGCAATGTTTGACTTAGAAGCAAATTGTAAAGTTTTCTATTTCTCTGATGTGAATTTCAGATTTTCCAATTGTCTATGCCGTTCAAAGCAACATTTAAATTTTGAGACCCAATAAATCTTGTGGTAGAGCCTAGTACTTAAAGGTTCATGTCTTTCAATTACATCTCCAAATTTCTAGCAAGATTTATGTTGCTTTTTTTTGATAAGTAGTGAATAATGTTCTCTAGCATTACTCAAGATGAATTAAGAGCAGATCCCGCTACAGAAGAAAGACTGGTGTACCAGATTCATTCGTAGGATAAGAGGGATTGAGTAGAATGGGCCAAGATTCTCTGGAGAATGGAAGAATGAGAGATTTTGAAATGTGTCAAATTCTTGAGCTCATTCTTGAGACTGTTTTCCCTGGCCAGATAGCATAGATCTAGAAGTCATTGCCTCAAGGTTTAAAAAAACTTTCTATTTATATATCATTTGTTATATCTCTTTAAAGCTTTTATAAGAGCTAGTAAAGTACTTTTGAAATGCAGTGCTGTAGTACTGTAGAATGATGTCTATTTTGTACTAAGATGTGAATCTTTGGAATTTTCCACCACAGTCATTGACTGTTTGAAGATGGCTATCAATAGATTTCATGTGGATTTAAGGGGATAGATAGTTGAGTTGTAGAGAAGTTCAATCATGATGTTGTTTAATAGTGGAGCAGGTGCTAAAGTTTGCATGGTCTAGTCCTGTTACAATTTCATTTGTTGCGGTGGCAGGGAAGAGACTGTTGTGCAGTAACCCTGGAGATTGTGTGGGTAAGCGGACTGTGGCATTAATCTCCTGTTTAAATTTATGCATGTGTTTTATGCAGCTAGTCAACTATTACCTACATGGCACCTGAAGAGAAATGGCCACCATTAGCCATGGGTAAAGTTTACATGAAAATCAAACAGAAAAGATTGTATTAAATGGAAAACCCATTCCCTTGTGGGTTTTTTATGCTTATTGCAGATGGGAGGATTATAGGAAAATGAATGTTATAATGTATCTTTTTGATTCAGAGGTTCAGCATGAATAATTTACCATCTTCTTACTTTGGTCCTTTTTCCAGATGAAGATTATCATTGGAATGGGTAACTTTTAATAACAAATAAAACTAACAAAACAGTAAAGCAGAAATTGATAATATAATACTAAAATAGGCAGGAAATCAGTCAAAATCTAAATAGTCAAAAATAAGTTAATGGATTCAATAACCTATAAACTTCAATTGAGAATTAATAAACAATCTGAACATTCGTCTCTGTGATGCAAATGAAAGAAACAATAGATTTGCTAGTGATAGAGCTAATCACATTGTAAATGGAAGAATTGAAGAAAAGGAAAAATAAATCCTTGGATACAGCAGGGTTAAAATTTAAAACCATTGGAACTACTGGTTCCACTAGACTCAAAGAGAGAAATCCCAGATGACTGTCTGCATGCAGACTGCAATACTGCAACTGCTCTGACAAATGATCTGCACTCATCAAATGTCAACCAGCTTCCCTGAATACCACCATCAACAGGATTTGCTGCTGTTGTGGTAATGAGGGATGTCATGAAGGTCTGAAGTTACTACAGTGTTTGAACAGAAGATTGCCATGTACTCAAGATAAACATATTTGATTCTGAAACCTGTGATGCTGTCTGATAAACTCTTTTAGATTTCCCTATTTCTATCTTAAAGCATTATTAATGTTACAATATTCAATTTAAGAACAAGACACGACATTGGATAATTATATGTGCAAAGTCCAGATGCATATTATATGTTGATTTACTCGCAAAATTACACCTGTAGGTGTCAGTCTATATGCATTTTTCACCAGAGGTTGTATGACCTCGTCTCTGTTGTTAAAAAACCAGGTGCCCAGTTCTTTGAAAATATCCTGAATTGATATTAACTGTTTATCCATTTGTAGAACTGTGAATAACTAGACTATAAAAGCAGAATCATAATACACTTTAAAAGGACCTAATTATTAATGAAGTGCTTTGATAAGTCCTGATATTGAGAAGGGTGCTATAAAAATGCAACTGCTTCCTTCTTACGCATGTTCATACCATCCCCAGGGAACTTGAAAACATATATGTTTAACAATTAATAACTTAGGAGGGAAGTAAGTATTTTAATGTGCTAAATAATTAAAATACTAATGGAGAAAAGTATTATAAATAACTAATCAAAGATAATAATATTTATATTTATGGTATTTTTCTCTTTATTTTGGAAACGTCAGATACTTAGTAAGTTTAATCTGGTTAGTTTCTCATTTTTAACTCTTATTTCACTCCATGCAATACTTTCTGAAACAGAAATACATTAATTAAACCAGCTTCCAATATCTTATGAACTGCTCTTTGATATCCAAGTGTACTGGAAAATCAATATAATCTTAATTAGGCCGTGCATACTGATTTTTGAAATTGTTATGTCAAAGGAATCCATTGCAACTTTGTTAATGTGCTTTATTGTTTTTAATATTCGTGAGACGCAACAATGCACGATTACAGTGTATTATTCAATTTCATTTACAGATGTATTCTATATTGTGTGAGTAAAAGAAGCATTCACTTTCTAGTTCTTTTGAAATAGTTCTGTTCATGATTTCTTCATCTCCTGAATCTGTGAAAGCAAATATATTGAATCTATTATTGCCTCATGCTGAGCTGACCATGAATGTCATTGATCTGAGTAAAAAACAACTGAGCTTTTAAAACTCTTTGGACCCTGTTTGTTTAACCGCTGTGAAATGAGGAAAAAAAACAGCTGATAATTGGCAGTAACAGGATACCACTGCATTTAGGTTTATATATCACTCATTTAATGAGTATTATGAGAAGTATGAGGTTGTAGTTAAAAAGGTAGCACATAATAAAAAGCAAATATAATTAATGAGAGGAGACACAATAGGAGGTTTAAGTGTGCTTGAGCTGCCTGTGTGAAATGGATATTCACATACTGGCCTGAGAGGAGATAGTTGTGTTAATGTGTTTTGCTCCAATGTTAAAACGAGGTTGGTAATCAGATGTTTACAAACCGTACAGGAGATTAGCTCAACTGTTTACTTTCTTTTGACCTTTTTGAGGGAAATCATAATGAATGGCTTGTTGGATTTTGTTTAATAAGAAATGCTTTTTTACTCCTGAATATGTCCATTACAATCACCCAAGCAAAGGGTGAAATGATGTTCTGCATTGCTTTGTATTATCAGGAAAGCTGTCCTATATAGTGGAAGAAGTGTGGAAAAGCACTACAAGAATGATCCAAGTTTCAGTTTCAAATAGTTTAAATGCATATACGTTTGGGGTACAAGAAAGTAAAGGGCAAATGTTCATACCTTTGGAATTAAGCACAAGGGAGAAAGGAAACTGCATGCCAAGCAAAGAAAGTTTTGAAAACTCTATACGTATATATATTATACATTTCTCTAAAGATTATGAGGCTTCTCAATTGACCCAATAAAAGGTACCTCTCGAATGATTATCTTGGTACTATCACTGACACCAAGTCACACCACAATAGATGTGCCAAATGGACGATAATACTTCCCTAATTTTTCCAATAATTATCATTATGAGAAGTACATGACAAGTAATCTGTATTATTGATATTTTAGATTATGTGGAACTGAGCTGAAGCCATAAAGTGACATATGCAAGGGTCCATTTCATCATCTGAAATATCATTAGAGTAGGACTGTTCCTGATTATGAATTGCCCATCAATGGATATGTTTATTAATTAGTTTATTAGTGTTGTGCTATAGGAGATACTTTCTGCAGCAGAGTGTTGTGGAGGAAGTCATTCCACCCTTCCATGTAATGGTATATCCATGTGATATATTAGTTCTTTACATTGGCTTCTCCCCCAAATATATCTGGCAAATCAAGCATCACCAGCTATTTTATCAGTAATATTTCTATACAGTAGCTAAATCATGGACTTGAATGGATAGTGCAAACAATTTGCACTTAAATAGATCTTTTAATAAAGTATCTCAAGGCTGTTCACCCAAGGACAGTGCAGAGACCACAATAATAGCTATTCTTCAAAATCTGTGACAGTCCTCCAGTTTGGAGGTTGGTTTCATTAAAGCAGACAATTCTGATTTTGTTCCCCCTTGCAATGCCCTTTTTCCTCCTCCTACTCTCCATTCCAGAAAGTACAGAGGGTATTTCTGAAAAGTACGCATAAAAATCATCCATGTGCCAACCAACTTTTGGCAATAAAATCAATGATCTAAAGATTTTCCAAGTTAACCACTGGTCCCCCATCTTCCTGCTGCAGTGTTCATCCAGAGAGAGCTTATTAAAAGTTCTATTATAATTTCCAAAGCACCATCTGTTGGGTATTCTGGCTTACACAGGAATTATTGCTGGGAGTCAGTCATGGATCATTAAATGAGGTGCCCCAGCAAATTTTAGTTCTGAACATCAGCAGCAAATGAAACCTCAGACTCATTGATGCAGAGATGGTGCAAATACATGGCATTTTAGAGTCTTGGTATATGGTGAAAGCCCAGGAAGCTTGCAAACATGTCACAGTTGAGGCAGGTATTGCAGGCTCTAACAGCTCTTTTTAGCAAATAACAATTTACCAGTGTTGGTTTAAGAATTACCTGCAGTTTGTTCTGACAGGCTTGGTATTAAGAATAGTGTTGTAGTGTTTGTGTTGCCATTAGTAACAGATTCATAGTTTTAGAGTTGACAGTTTAAATTTCTTGGCTGGCATGTCTAAATTGACATGATCTGACACTTAGATGACAGATTTATTAGAAATTAATGGTTGCCTTACCAGGTCGTATATACAAGCGCTTAAACCTCTATTGACTTCTTGTGGGTGTGAAAAGAACTCTCACAAGTTAATTAAAACAAGTCACGCAACTTATTTTTGCTGTAATAAAATGGCATTAATTGATGAGGTTCTTTCCATTCTTAAATAACTTAAAGAATTCATAGAGTAAATATTAAGAACCACAAACTTATCCACTTAAAACATTATGGGGTAAAAATTGCTTTGTGTATGAAATTGTATGTTGAATTGATGCTGCACAGGGGATCTGCAACAGTTTCATTCACAACTCTAAGGGAATGATATTCTAACACTTACAGTGTGCAAAACAGTGTGTGTATTAGAATTGCAAATGCCAGACCGTTTGCTCTTAAGCAAGCAGGAACTTTCATGTGAGCACTGAATTAGGGATTGTAGAGAACATATTAATTTGTTTTTCAGAATACACAATTGCACAGGCACAATCTGAGTCTTGTGAATACCTCTTTACAAAACCCAGGTCATTGGTTTGTCATTCAAATGACTATTCACCTTTAAAGAGCAGCAGCAACCAAACAGCGCTCATGGCTAAAAGTCAATCCTGTTTCTGTACGCACCTTCCAGCAGGACTTCACAATGTGATGAGACGCTCTTTGGCCCTAGTTAAGGATGATTAATTATTGTGCCCTGACTATTGTCTCAGCTAACTCCATGTGCTCAGAATCAAACTCAAAACCTTTCCCCAAAGGTCAGCATGATTATTTTGTTAGACCACTTCTAAGCTAATTTTTAAAATAAGTTATGTGTGCTACTTGTCTCTAGAGGGAGCTCCACACACAGGTTTCCTGAGAATGCTCATTTTCATTTTGCCTGGGCTGTTAAACTAGGCCATCCTTCCCACTGATGCACAGAGTTTATATTCCAGAGGATGAGAGTGCTCATCAGACCTGGCCCCACTTCCAGTGCATGGAACCTGTCCCACTGGCATCTGCACTCAGGCCCAGATTACAAGCGATAAAAATGAGTTCACACCTCTGTTTTAGTGGAAGTACAGTGTACCGCTCTGAAGATTATGAGACCAGATTCAAAGTCAAAGTCAAAGTTTATTGTCATAGGTACAACTACATATATGCACAGGTGCAATGAAAAACCTACTTGCAACAGCATCACAGGCACAGAGTATCATATGAGCAGCATTCACAAGAAAAACATAAATTATACTCAATTTTTACAAGAAAGAACACAATTAGAACAAAAAAGTCAATTTTAGTGCAAAGTGATCAAAGTGGTCATAGTGTTGCTAAACCGTAGTGATTAGGGTTGTGCCACTTGGTTCAAGAACTGAATGGTTGAAGGAAGGTAGCTGTTCTTGAACCTGGTGGTGTGGGACTTCTGTAGATACTACCAATGGTAGATACGCCTCCTCTAGATACTACCGATGGGGGGGAGGGATGTGCCCGTGATGTACTGGGCAGAGTCCATTACTCTCTGCAGCTTCTTACGTTCCTGCGCGTTCGAATTGCTGTACCGGACCATGATGCAACCAGTCAGATTGGGACCATGATGCAACCAAATTGGGACACAACATGGAACAGGGATCGCAGCTTCATGGGGTGGCTCAGGATTTGCAGAAGCTCAGAGATGCTGTTATTCAAAGGGTATTTTGAAAAATAATTTTGCATGGAATTTCAAATGATCTGGCCAAAACTCACCCAGCAGAAAAAATCTAAATTTACAAGCTAGATCATCATCATTTACCAAAAAAACCCAAAGCAAACTCCTACTGAATGTGAGTGACAGCAACATTAAAGTGCAGCCCACTAGTTTTAAACAAACCATTTTTGTAAAGAGCAGCAGAAATCACCACCGCCGTCCGCCACTGTAAATTCACGACATTGACTTGTTAATGACACGAAGACACATCAATGTGAAGAACATGGTGAAGTAGGGAAGAAAATGTGTCATTAAGATAACTGTGTGAGTGGAATCTAAGTGCAGTGTGAATCATGTGTAACCTACACTTAAGATTTATTGACCAGCAAAAGCTTGTAGCCTTATAATGCAGAACTACTCAATATAGCCTGATAATAATCCATGCAATTTAATTTTCAAGGACAGAAAAGGATATTAAAATCTAATTCAGTATTATATTAAAACAAATTATCTCAGATTTCTAATGAATAATTGAAATGCTTTAGTTAACAAACTAAAAATAAACAAATAGGTCATTCTATGAGGTTCCAGCTATGCTACAGGTCTTTAATTGTTGGTGTATCTTTAAAGACTATGATCTATGAATCATGCTACTAGCTTTGTCTTCATTATTCTCACTTGTGAAAAAAACATTAAATATGACATTACTTGTCCACAAATAATTGCAAGAGGTATATTGAAATTTCAAAGGTTGGGAGAGTTAATTCTGCTCAGAATTTAAAGAATCCTCTGCCAGATTAGTCTGTTTGTTTTAACCTGACAACTATAATAATCATGGTGGTAAATAAACAGTTCAAAGATGACCAACCCTGGAATTGTTACAGGTTGACAATTCATCATGTTGCCAGTATATGTAGCAAAGTATCATCCAAGTAATCATACTTATTTCTGTCTTCTTTCAGCAAATCTTTCAGCATATTTTGTTAATAGGCATTGTGTTTAGAGTTTTTTCAAGATAACACATAGAGGAAAATGTTGCACTTAGGTTGCAAGGATCTGAAGCAATGCTGAAAGCCTAATTAGAATTCAGATTTCCCTTCCCTGCTAAAAAATAAAATGTAGGAGAGAGATTTAATTTTCATGCTGCAGAGGGCAGTACAGGGTTATTCCCTGAAGTTTGCCCCAGATTTTCTGGGTTTGTTTGCCAAATTATTAAGACTAAATGAGCAATGTGGCCAGAAGACAGAGATGGAAAAAAACCCACAATAAATTAACCCTTTAAGCACTAAGTACCAGGGTTTTTGTTTTGATTTAGTGCCATTTTCTAAAATAGAAGAGCTGAATTTTATATTTACTTTAGTGTGTGTGAGAGGTAGCTCAATAAACTGGAGCTGCTTCCCATATTACAAAGAATTAAGGACAGGTTAAAAGTTTCAAGTTGTCTCCTAATCTGTGAATGAATCTCACACAGAATTCAACTGAATCCTGTGCTTCCAGTCTGCTTTCTACCCTAATCTACATTCCATCAAACCTTGTCCTTGCAACAATATAACCTCTGACATAGTACAGTTTTCGTGAGAAATTGGTGAAATTGCCTCAGAATTGAAACAACTAGCTGAAAATTGGCAATTAGTTTTTTCTTGAAAGTGGGAGAATGGGGTCTGTGCTGGAATGATGGCAGGAAACTGAATGAATCCACAGAGAATTTCCAAGCCACTGCACTAGGATTGAGTCCAAGAGATAGCTAATCCAGGGTGTATTTGCTTCTGTTTGAGTGAACTTTGTCCACTTTTAGCTGAGCTTGTAGATGTGTACATTCCAGGAGGAGGGGAAAAAACAGCAAGATCAATGTGGACTAGTGAAAATGTTTTTTATGAGTAACATAAACATTAATATTGTGCATCAAATTACTTTATAAAGGAATTATTACATGTAGAGTATAAACATAAAAACTAATCTTGTATTTGTTTTAATGGTATTGTTTTTCTTTTAAAGTTTGCAAATATATTTTGCATATTCAAAGATTTATTTCCATTTGTAGGTGTTACCCTGAGCTTCCAGTTGCCTATCACTTATTCTCCATCCCATTCTCACATATATCTGCCCGTCTCTGACCTCCTACACTGTTCCAAGAAAGGTCAATGTAGGCTGAAGGAACAGCACTTCATCTTGGCACATTATAGCCTTCAGAACTCAAGTTTCAGGTAATCAGCCATTCCTGCTGCAAACAAGAAGCTGTCAGTCCAGCTGAGCACATATTACAGTGTCAGAGGTTACCATGCTTACAAGGAGGACACAGGAGGGTAGTTAGAAATTACTTTGTTCATGTGAAGACATTTAACATATTCATTACTTTATATTATTTTGCAAGGTCAACCCATATCAGGTGAGTTAAGTTTTAACTGCTGGGCACTACAAGCAAACCCTAAATATAAAACCATAAAGATCAATTTTAACCACTGGCTGCTCAAAACTTTCAGCAAGTTTCAAGTGCAAAAATCCAAAGGAAGCCCTGCTACAACTTGCCAGGTCTAGACCAGCACAATATTGGCTTCCAGAAACCAACCAGGGTTTATATTGAGGAAGCAGAGTTTTCCAGGGCAGCAAAGGCCCACTTCCTTTAATGGAACCAAGGGTTGCAATTCCACTGCAAACTTGATTGAGGTTCCTTATTTCACATCAGGTCCATTTGGTCAGCACACAGATGAGACGCGTGGTACCAGTCCTGATGAAGGGTCTCGACCCAAAACGTCGACTGTCCATTTCCCTCCATAGATGCTGCCTGACCTGCCGATTTCCTCCAGCACCTTTGTGTGTTGCTCGTGGTATCAATCATTTACATTCAGACCTTGGTTGCGTGGATTAAAGTCATTGACTGTACAATTAGTACTATATGTTGTTTGAAAGAGATTATTGTACATCTTGTTATTAAAATGAGATAATATTCTTAATTAGTGATAGTCCATTATTTTTCAGCCCAGGCTTCCTCCAAATTAAACAATTAGATTTGAAACTCAACTTTTATAAATAAGTAAACCTGACAACTCCCACTGTAAGGTTTTATATTTTTACTATGCAGACTGGAATGAAAGGTTTTCAAGGTGATGAATGTTAACCCACAGAGAGTTCCACCAACAGTTTAAAAAGAACGATATTATTAGCCATGGTGAAATTGCTGCTGCAGCCACTAGTTTAAACAAGGGCAGTCTGGGTTAGCTGAAGAAATGCAAACTCATCAAGAGAATGATAAATGTCTTTTTGCCCCGTGACCTTACTTGGGATCTCTCCACCACCACGTTTTCTCGGGTTTATCACCTATCGTTCCAAAGTAAAATGATGGCCCCATAAATTGTTCAGACTTTTACCTATCTGACATAGAATGCCAATGATAGACTCATTTGTTAAGAGTTGCAGGGCAATGGATCAGAGTAATCTGTCTACTTGTATTTTTGAAATGCTGTTTTAGATTACAAGATTTTAGATTTTTGCTCATCATTCCCTTCATCATTCACATTAGAATCTAAGAATTCTCTGATCACTATATATAACAATATTGTAATTCTATTTGAGTAAATGTCCTCTGTTCTGATCTTGCAAAGTGAATGAAAATACTAGACTAGAGCACCACTTAGTGTTGCTGCCTCACAGTTCAGCGACCCAGGTTCAATCCTGATTTCAGGTGTTATATGTGAGGATAACACCCAAGGTCAGGATCTCTCAGAGACCGTGTAGATTTCCTTGGGTTCTCTCATTTCCAACCACATCCCAAAGACAGGATGGTAGACAGTGTTCACTGTAAATTTCCCCTTAGCGTAGGTAGGTGAGCATGTGTGAGAAAATAGGGTACAGGGAAATAAGGAAGGGAATGGAGCAGATGAGATTGATCTGCTGGGTGCTGACATGGGCTTTATGGGTTGAGTGGTCTCCTTCTGTTTAATAATAGTAAAGTAAACTATTAGAAATGTAAGTGATTGGAATTGTTAATCCTTCCTTAGCTGTAGCATCATTTATGTGAACCTGTCTCCAATTATTGTATTTAATTTCCATAAAAATTCATAGTATATGGTTTACAGCTCAATATTTTCTTGACTTTTCATGATAAGTATTATAGGTTGTTCATTGCACACTGATACTGGTCCTGAGCATGTACCTGAAACAATAACCCAAACGTACAGTAGGTTGCAAGCCCTCCAGATTGCTTCACTGAGATAAGTTAACAGGTAGTAAGTTGATAGATTACTCTTTTAAAAAATGAGCTAAAGAGGTTAAATGGCATCCTTTATTTGTACATTGTGAGTGTATTTTGTAGGCCAAATTTCTTGTGACTTCACAATTGCTTGACCTTCATTCTTAACATTTAAAACAATGGAGTTTCATTTCATTCCAGCTTCAGGCAGCCAGTGGGCTAAGTGATTGGGCCAAGAGGCCAATGAAATAATTAGTTGATTTTCATAATCTGGCCTCATTTGCATATACTTGACAGACTCCAACTCTCTCTCCATTCACTTCAAACTTCTTTTTCTCCAATTTACCATGCTTCTGCTCCAATCAAAGTTCTTTAGGACCAGTTCCCCTTCTTACATTCACACACCATAACTGTTGTTGATTTCCTTAAATAAAGGCAAGAAGCTGTCTATGTTCACCTGGTCACAAATGGAAAACTCATCACTCTTCTGCTAATTGCTTACACATTTCCCACTGCAGCCATTGCTCTTCCTCCCTTTCAACAGGCTTTATGAAGATGCCTCGCAACCAAGCAGCACTTTACAGGCTAACTCACCCTAACATTTTCTTTTTTCTGGAGAAGTTTGTGTACAAGTGAGAGAGGAATTGACATAGAGGGCCTGCCTTCTTTTGTGTACTTATATAGATGGAGCTAAAAACCATGGTGATTATTGGAGAGGCACCTCAGGAACTATAGGCAATAGTGAAACTGGAGCATGTACATGGGAAGATGTTTGCCATTTTGCCTTTCATTCTTCCTTCTGGTAATCAGACATCCAGGCTGCACAGCACCCTGGTGCTGCCGACCATTTCCAGCCATCTGCTGTTGCATAATATTTATGTGTCGTGCTGACATGTTTCTCTTCCATTACCGCTTGCTCCATTCATCCCTTGTGTCAGCACAGAAACTGACACTGTAATAGTTCATGAGCTAGAGGAGAAACAAAAGGTGGCTAATTGAGTACGAGTGAGCAACAGTATAAAATTAAGTCCAGAGATGGGCACGAGGGCAAGATCAGGTTAGAATTGGGCAAGGTACCTTGGGTTACAAAGCACCCAACAGAGTGGTTCAGTGGAAGTGACAAACATTTGCCATATCTGATGATAGCAGTACATCAGCTTCTCAGCCATCAACTCAGCTAATGGCCAACATTAGAGCATAGAACAGTACAGCACAGGAACAGGCCTTCAGCCACACCAAACTGTCTCTGCCATTATTAGAGGTGAACATCGATAAACATCTCAAGGACTCATGTTTGTGACCAGTTGACACAGATTGCTGCTTCTACCCATCCTTAAATCAATGGGGGACCAACCCATAGGACAGCATACACAAGTATTTTGTTATAACCTGAGTGTTCATATGATTTTGGATGTCTCTACACATGGATAAAATGTAAGTTATGTAGTGTGTTTTTAGGAGGAAATGAGGTAGGAATTTTAAATAGCACAGAATCATTGAATCATACATTTAGAATTGGAATTGGAATTATTGTCACATGTACTGAGGTACAGTGAAAAACTTGTCTTGCATACCGTTCAAACAGATCAATTCATTACACAATGCATTGAGGTAGTACAAGGTAAAACAATAACAGAATGCAGAATAAAGTGTAACAGCTACAGAGAAAGTGCAGGAAGACAATAAGGTGCAAGGTCATAACAAGGTAAATTGTGAGGTCAAGAGTCCATCTTATTGTACTAGGGAACTGTTCAATAGTCATAACAGTGGAGTAGAAGCTGTCCTTGAGCCTGGTGGTATGTGCTTTCAGGCTTTTGTGTCTTCTGCCTGATGAGAGAAGAGAGAATGTCTGGGTTGGGTGGGGTCTTTGATTATGTTGGCTGCTTTACCGAGGCAGCGGGAAGTGTAGACAGTGTCCATGGAGGGGAGGTTGGTTTCCATGATGTGCTGAGCTGTGTCCACAACTCTCCTTTTGAAGGACTGTGGGACAGGAGGTGTTACTCCCATGCTTGATTTGTTGGTGTGTGAATGCATGACTTGGTTGGTAAAGGAAATTTCTTTATTTCTAGATAAATAAATTTCATATGACTATTATTTCAGCATTAAGGATGATGGATGGTACATTACAGCTGGCTCAGTCCTTCGACTGCATGTTTGGATGACCTTCCCTAACTTCTCCTTCATCCTTGATCTCAGAACCAAAGGTTTCTTGTAGAATCATAGAAAGTACAGCACAGAAACAGGCCCTCACAGCCCACTTTGTCCATGCCAACCATGATGCCTGTCTACGCTAATCCCATTTGCCCTCAATAGGACAATATCCCTCTAAGCCTTTCCTACCCAAGTACCTTTTCAACATTATAATTGTATCTGCCTCCACTCCCTCCTCTGGCAACTCATTCCAAGTATTCACCACTCTTTTTGTAGAAAAACTTACCCCTCAGATCTGTGTCTGGTGCCATTTAAGTTAACAAATAACATCGTGCTTAACGGAGCACAGTACAACAACGTGGTGTATTCTTTGTAGACTGTGTAGATCCCATCTGTTCTATTCAGTCATCTAAGTGTTTCTCTTGTGCACATCAATTGTTTGCTATATTATCTATCCAGTTTTACCATGGCTCATGTGTTATCTTTGTTCAGCTCCTGAATTTGTGTTCCTCAAAGGCCTATAATCTTCATATACAGAGGGTACTAATTGTTCTAATAGCAAGGTCATTTGCATCAAACAATCTGAATTTTGCTCTCCACTGCACAGAATTTTGTACAGTGGAGAGCATTGTGACTGGTTGCATCACAGTCTGTTATGGAGGCTCCAATGCACAGGATTGCAAGCCCGTGATGGAGCTGGCTGAGTCTACAACCCTCATCACCATCAAGGACTTCTTCAAGAGGTGGTGCCTCAAGAAGGTGGCATCCATCATCAAGGACCCTTATCACCTGGGACATGCCCTCTTCTCATTACTACCATCAGGGAGGAGGTACAGGAGCCTGAAGACTCTCACTCAACAATTCAGGAACAGCTTCTTCCCCTCCTCCATCAGATTTCTGAACATTCCATGAACACCATCTCATTATTACTTTGCACTATTAATTTACTTTTGTAATTTTCATTAATTTTATATCTTTGCACTGTACTGCTGCCGCAAAACAACAAATTTCATGACATATACCTCAGTGATAATAAATCAAATTCTGATTAATAGTAGATTCCAGAGAACTGGGCACAAAGATAATGTCATTTTCTGGTCCGGATCATACACCAACTGCACGTTGAAAAGGTGTTACCCTTTCTTGTTTAAGAAAGGCACTGAGACATGAGAGATGCCTTAATGGTTAAAATCTGCAGATTTGTTGGTTTAGGGCTTCTAGCAGGAGGTTCATGTTTTCAGCAAACTGTACCACAGTATTACTGGGCTCAAGTCACCAATCAGCACAATCTTTAACTTGAGCAGTCACAATGGCTTTGAGGGAAATCATGGGACCCAGATTCAGATATCTAAATGAGCTGATTTCCTGACTTAGGTGAGCAGCTGTGCACTCCAGCAAAATGACTGGAACAAATGGTATTGGCCAGATTGGGAATGGGAATGGGGTTGTGACTTTTTCCCCACAATTCCCGAGCTCCTACACTTCCATTTAAACTTAATGGGGCCAGAAATTTACTCCATGATATTGCAGGAATTCTTTGATTCTGTTAATAGCTTGCAAATACACTTCCAGCCAGCTGTTATCCCGAATGATGCTTGTCAAAGTTCATTTTGCATGTAGCTCTTAATAATTCACAGAAAGAGGAGGCCATCAGCTCTTCATAACTGGAGTCAAATCTGGGCCACAGAGGAAGAATACAGTGTTCTTACACACTGCAACACCTAGTCCCCCACAGACAACATTTGCCCTTAATGGGAACACTGCTGATGAAGTCAACAGGAAGTTTGGCAGTGGAAGTCCAAGGAACCTCAAGTGTACAATAATGCTGTTAATCTTCAACTTTATAGCATTATAAATCATAGCTACAGTTCTTCGCTCTGTACTGTCACTGTTTTTGATTAGGAAATGATTTGTAATCATTCCGGGTTCAGGCTCTGAGCTATTCAGTCTCTAGAATCTTTGGCACATGTAACATAGCAATGAAGTTATAAGACAGAGGGTACAGTTTCATCCCTGGACTTGGTACAAAATATTTCAAAATTAAACTGTGAGATATTTTACTTAACATGTTATAAATGAGTATGTAACAGAGTGTTAGTGCCAATGATGAAACCACAATCGTCAATTAATCTGTAATTGTTTTTCATTATGACTATTGTAAGTATCAAGCATCTATCCAGCAGGCTTCATTTACTTCAGTGGCTATTTTCACCTCCCATCAGAGTGTGCTGCTGGGAACTGTTTTGTTTACTTCACATAGAAACCATGGGCACAACTGAGAACTTATTGACATTCCTCTAACGTCTCGGTAATGGACCCCACCTATGCCTCTATCTCTTCAGTTGCCAAAAAGCAAACAGCCTGTATACTCTTACTATGACCCCTTTATGACCCCTCATCCTACCCCAGTGTTTTTCAGCTTTGTCATCTCTGTTTCCGATTATTCCTTTAGGCACTTTATCCTTGTGATCTTAACTTCCTTGCGCACTATTTACCCCTCTTCTCTTGCGTCTCCCTTCACTTCCTCCATTCCACTGTTTGTTCAGCTATTACAGTCCTGCACTCTCATATTCTCTACTCAACATGTAAACCTTCCCAGATATCAAAAGCTTCCTCTTCAAGCATGTGTTTGGCTCTCCATTCCAAAGTTTCCGGTTTTCTTTCCCTTTCCAGTGCTTGATGCCTACTGTATTCCTTTCCTCTTTATTGTAAAAGGTTAACACTATTTTGCAAATGTGAGGACCACCGTGCAAATGCAAAGTATTGTTATCTAACCTCCATTGTGGTTATAACACAATACAAATAAAATCAAGGATCACAGTGAAATACTTTGGTGTGACTGGTTTTAAACCAGCAAAAACGCATTGTGCAGCAATATCCCTAAACAATAATAATATGAAAAATCAATTTTTATATGTGAAAACTCATTGATAACATCTTTAAATAATATCTCAATTTGATATCTCATCTTGGGTGCTATGAATGGCATTAAAGCTCCAAATGGTGTTTCTGGCATAACACACATTTGCTTGGCCTCAAGGCAAAAATAACTCCCATCACAAAGTAAACATTCCAAACCAGATTTATAAATTAAATCTTTCCATGTTCTGTACAAAAGTCAATTAACTACAAGCATTCCCTTGGTCCTATCTTCTGTGTGCCTTGGTCTGTCCTAATGCTCTTGTGCATTGTTACTCCAGTGGCTGCTCAAGGCTGTGGAAGACTGCTGACCTTCAGATGGTGGCGGAGGATAACCCTGAGCAGCTTGGCTTTGGAAGATCCAAATCCAGATTACACCAATTTGGCAGGGCAGTGGCAGGCCAATCTGGTTAACTGACAGGCAACAGAAAGAGCCCTGGAAGTATGAGAGGACAAATGATCTCTTCCTGAGAAAGACCACCAAGTTTACACTTAGGAATCCACTGGCACTTCCCCAAGATGGAACTCAGTAGATCTATGGGAAAAAGTTGAGAAGTAGGACCTCAAGGGTGGTAATTTCAGGAATACTACCTGTGCCACGTGCCAATGGTAGAAAGAATAGACAGCTCTGGCAGATGAATGCGTGGCTGAGTGACTGGTGCAGGGGGCAGGGCTTCAGATTTCTGGATCATTGGGACCTTTTTTGGGGGAGGCATGATCTATTCACTAAGGATGGGTTGCACCTAAACTCCAAAGGGTCCAATATCCTGGCGGGAATGTTTAATTTAGCTGTTGGGGAGGGTTTAAACTAATCTGGCAGGGGGATGGAAACCAGAATGTTAGGATACAAGATGTTAGGGTAAGGGAGGAAGTTTATAGAAACAAGTCCAAGACAGTGTGCAGTGAGGATGGCAAGAAGGACAGGCAGGTGAGAAGTCAGGATAATTTGCTGAACGATAGAAGTACAACAAATCAGGATGTTAGGATACAGGATGAGGTATATAGAAACATGGCTAATATAGTGTGTAGTGAGGATGGTAAGAAGGACAGGCAGGTGAAAAGTCAGGATAATTTGCTGAACAATAGAAGTACAACAAAATCAATAGCAGAGACTGGACTAAATGTACTATATTTAAATGCACATAGCATTAGGAATAAAGTAGTTGACCTAGTGGCACAATTACAGGTTAATAAATACGACATTGTGGCAAAAACCGAGTCATGGCTTTATGACGGATGTGATTGGGAACTGAACGTCCAGGGGTACACAGTGTATAGGAAGGATAGGCGGGTAGGCAGAGGGGGAGGTGTGGCCATGATAGTTAGTAATGATATAAAATCAATAGAAAGGACGGACATTGGGCCAGAAGAGGTGGAATCCTTATGGGTGGAGCTAAGAAATAGCAAGGGTAAAAGGACAATAGTAGCAGTTATATATAGGCCCCCTAATAGCAGTCAGGAAGTGGACGATAAGTTGCAGTTTGAAATTGAAAAAGCGTGCCAGAGTGACAATGTGAAGATAATTATGGGGGATTTTAACATGAAGGTGGACTGGGAAATCCAGCAAGGCAGTAGATCTCAGGAGATTGAGTTTGTGGAATGTCTATGGGACGGTTTTTTGGAGCAAATTGTTGATGAGCCCACCAGGGGATCAGCTGTTTTGGATTGGGTGCTGTGTAATGAACCAGAGGTAAAGGAACCATTGGAAACTAGTGATCACAATATGATTGAGTTCAGTTTCAAATTTGAGAAGGAGAAGCTGATAACTGGTGTATCGATATTTCAGTGGAACAAAGGAAATTACAGTGGTATGAGAGAGGAGTTGGCCCAAATTGATTGGAAGAGTAAGCTAGCTGGAGGGACGGCAGAACAGAAATGGAAGGAATTTCTACAAGAAATAAGGAAAATGCAGGATAGATATATTCCAAGAAAAAAGAAGGTTTTGAATGGAAAAAAGGCACAAATGTGGATAACGAGAGAGGTGAAGGCTAAAATAAAAGCAAAAAGGAGGGCATACAAAGAAGCAAAAATTGGTGGGAAAACAGAAGACTTGGAAACTTTTAAAAACCTGCAGAAAGAAACTAAAAAGGTCGTTAGGAAAGAAAGGATGAATTATGAAAGGAAGTTGACAGATAACATTCGAAAGGATACTAAGAGTTTTTTTAAATATATAAGGAGTAAAAGAGAGACACGGGTTGATATAGGACCAATTGATAACGGTGCGGGAGAGATTATAATGGATGATAAAGAAATGGCAGAAGAACTAAGTGAGTATTTTGCATCGGTCTTCACTGTGGAGAACATCAGCAATATACCGGTTAGTCAGGGGTCTCACGGAATGGAACTGAGTTCAGTTAAGATTACTAGAGAGAAGGTGCTAGGAAAACTAAATGGGCTAAAGACTGATAAGTCTCCCGAACCGGATGAGGTGCATCCCCGGGTTCTGAAGGAGGTGGCTTTAGAGTTAGCAGAGGCATTGGTGATAATTTTCCAGGAATTGATAGACTCCGTCATCGTTCTGGAGGACTGGAGGGTCGCAAATGTAGTTCCGCTGTATAAGAAAGGTGGGAGGCAGCATAAAGGAAATTACAGACCTATTAGTCTGACGTCAGTGGTGGGAAAGTTATTGGAATCGATCCTCAAGGATGGGGTTATGGAATACCTGGAGGTGCAAGGCAAGATAGGTCCTGGCCAACATGGTTCTGTGAAGGGAAGATCCTGCCTAACCAACCTATTGGAGTTATTTGAAGAAATCACAGGTAGGGTGGATAAGGGAGAGGTGGTAGATGTTGTGTATTTAGACTTTCAAGAGGCCTTCATCAAGGTGCCGCTTAAGAGACTGATTAATAAGATGAGAGGTCATGGAATTAGAGGTAGGATAACAGAATGGGTGGAGCATTGGCTGGTTGGCAGGAATCAAAGGATGGGAATAAAAGGATCTTGTTCTGGTTGGCTACTCGTTGCTAGTGGTGTTCCGCAGGGTCGGTGTTGGGGCCGCTTCTTTTTACCTTGTACATTAACGATTTGGATGATGGTAGTAAATGGTTTTGTGGCTAAGTTTGCGGATGACACCAAGATAGGTGGAGGAGTAGGAGTATTGAGGAGACAGGAAGGTTGCAGAGGGACCTAGATAGTTTAGGAGAATGGGCAAGGAAATGGCAGATGAGATTCAATGTTGAGAAATGTGCAGTGTCCACTTTGGAAACAGAAATAAATGGGCAGATTATTATCTAGAAGGAGAAGAAAATTCAAAGTACGGAAGTACAACGGGACTTGGGGGTACTCGTGCAGGATATCTTAAAGGTTAACCACCAGGTCGGATCAGTGGTAAAGAAAGCGATGCTATGTTGGCATTCATTTCGAGAGGTATAGTGTATAAAAGTAAGGAAGTGTTGATGAGGCTCTACAGGGCACTAGTGAGGCCTCATTTGGAATACTGTGTGCAGTTTTGGGCCCCATATCTTAGGAAAGATGTGCTGATGTTGAGGAGATTTACGAGGAGATTTACGAGGATGATTCCCAGAATGAAAGGGCTTACGTATGATGAGCGTTTGTCGGCCCTTGGACTGCACTCGCTGGAGTACAGAAGAATGAGAGGGGACCTCATAGAGACATTTAAAATGTTGAAAGGACTGGACAGAGTAGATGTGGCTAGGCTGTTTCCCTTGGTGAGTGAGTCCAGGACCAGAGAGCACAATCTTAGAATTAGAGGGTACAGGTTTAAAACAGAGATGAGGAGAAATTTCTTTAGCCAGAGGGTGGTGAATTTGTGGAATTCCTTGCCAGGTACAGCAGTGGAGGCCAGATCATTGGAGGCGTTTAAGGAAGAGATAGATAGATATCTAAATAGTCGGGGTATCAAGGGATATGGGGATAAGGCCAGAAACTGGGGTTAGAATAGTGTGTTTTTTTTTGCCCCCCCCCATTTCTCATTTCTTTTTCTTTTTTCCCTTTTCCTTGGAGTAGACTCGATGGGCCGAATGGCCTACTTCTGCTCCCTTGTCTTGTGATCTTGTGAACAGATTGTTAGCCTGCTGGGAGACCATGCTAGCCCTCTACATTCTAACCTACAGCCATGAAGGCAGAAGTCAAAGCTTGTATGGCAACAAGCTGACCTTGCCTTCAGCTGTATGAGCTTTCACTACAACACCGCAAAGCTGGATGGCTGCTACTTGGGCTCCTGTGGAAGGTGCAACACGGGCCATCCATGCTGCACCATGGTCAGGTCCACAGAGCTGATAACCACTTGGCCAACATAAGGAGAAGAAGCAGGAATAGGTCATTCAGCCCTCATGCCTGCTTCTCTATCATTGGCATCATGGTCACTCTTTTGCTCAATGCCACTTAACTGCATAAACTCAATATCCCTTGATTCTCTTAATATCAAAAAGTCTGTTGATTTCTTGGCCTGAATATTCTTAGCAATTGAACCTCCACAAACATCTCAGGTAGAAGATTCCAAAGATTCACTGCCCTCTGTTCTAAATGGTCATTCTTATTTTGAGACTGTAACTTACACCGCTCGCCTCTCTTCTGCCCACTCCGGTTCTGAGCAGCCAAGCTAGGGGAAACATCAATTCTATGTCTACCCAGTCATCCTGTAAGAATTTTCTTTGTTTCCATGAAATTACCTCTGATTTTTCAAAACTCAGGACAGGAAAGGCTCAGTCTGCTTAATTTCTCCTCATACAACAAAGCTCCCACTCCAGCAGCCAATCTGGTGAAGTTTTGCAACACTTCCCCATCCTTCCTTACGTAGAGAGACCAGACATTTACACAATATTCTCACCAGGGCCCTTTGTAATTGGCCCAAGATGTCTCTGGTCTTGTACTCACACCTTTTTGCAATAAAAGCCATCATACCATTTGCCTTCCTAATTGCCAGCTGTACCTACAAGTGATTTGTGTACAAGAACACCCAGGGCCCTCTGAACATCAACACCTATCAATCTCTCACCATTAAAGAAATTACTCTGTCTTTCTATTTCTTCTTCCAAAGTGGATGACCTCACATTTTTCCATATTATATTCCATCTCCCATGTGCTTGCCCATAAGGACAGAAGAAATAGATGAGTGGTAGTCCGTTTTTTTTCACGTGCCTGGCCTACTATTCAATGAATATTATAGCCGATCTTTTACCTCAGCACCACTTGCCTGCATTCACCCATATCCCTTGATTTATTTAATGTCTAAAAATGTATCTATCTCTTGTCTTGAACATATTCAGTGACTGAGTCACAGCCCTCTTCGATGTGAATTCCAAAGACTGACCACCACTCTGTGTGAAGAAATTTCCTCTCATCCAAGTCCTGAATTCATGGCTCCATTCATTTCATCTGTTTATATCTCTTGGAAGTGTCTCAACATCCTTCTCACAGACAATATGGCAAACTAGCTTCGTATCAGCACCATACTTGTATATATTATACTTGATCTTCTCATCTAAGTCATTGACATAGATTGTGAACAACGGAAGCTCTACATGTATCCCTGCAGTACTTCACCAGTCACAGCCTCCCAACCTGAAAATGACTTGTTTATTCCAAATCTCATTCTGCCAATTAATCCATCCTTAATCCATGCCAGTAATTAGCTCCATATTGTGTGCTGTAATTTTGTTTAATAATCTCTTGTATGGTACCTTACTGTAAGTTCAAATACATCATATCAATTGGTTCGCACATCATTCTGCAAGTTAGAACCTCAAGTTGATCTAATAGATTTGTCAAACTTGACTTCCCTTTCACTGATCTATGTCGGATTTGCAATCTGCCCAGTCCTGGTATTTTCTAAACGGCCTGTTACTATTTCATTAATATTACGTTCCAGCATTTTCTGTCATACTTATATAAGACTATGTGGTCTGAAGTACCCTGTTCCCTATGTAGTTCCCTGTTTTCTCTCTCCGTCCTTTCTTAAATAGTGGAGTCACATACATTTCCCTCCAAACTATGGGAAACATTCTGGAATCTATGGAATTTTGGAAAATGAAACCAGTACATCCACTTTTGCACTGGAAAAGATGGACTCTTACCTCTGCATCTAACTGTGTGCCAAGATATTGATCTCTGCAGTTCTTGACATTCTACGAACTGACATTCCAGGAAGCCTTACAAATCATGTGATGTTTCATTGGGCACACCCATCAGTCTGCTGAAGGCTAGCCCAGTTGAGTCCTCTACAGCAGAATTTGTGTGTGACCTCACTCTTCTGTGAGTTGGAACCAGGGCTAACCTGGCTGCAAAGCATGTGCTCTGTATCTCATTGTGAAATGATCCCATCTCTAAACTAATCTCTCCAGTACATCAGTTTCTCCACCTGAACTGGGAACTACAAATGTGAAATTGAGTGATAGTGTGCCCTCATCATCAATGGTGAATTGCTGATCCTCTGCTTTCTGGCCTGGTTGCGGTTCTTGGATATCTGAAAGGGGTAAGGATGCTTGTGTTGTTGTGAGGAAGGCAATAAAAGGTGCCATGCTTACACTATCCACTGCATGTAAATCAGAAGAGATTATGGGTTGTATGGGAGATGGAATGTGAAAAAGAGCATTAGATATAATGATACTGCAATCTTCCATGTTTTCAGTCAGCCACTGACAACAGCTTTAGTAAGGCCTGTTAAAATCTCCTCCATAAAGAAGCTCAGGAGATGAGGAGACATCAATCCTCCTCCAGTTGCTCCTGCTGTCTCCAGTTATGAGCTACATTGTCTTGCAACAGGAAGATTCAGCCTGAATTATGTGCTTGTCTTAGGTGAATAGTTAGCAGTACGTGGATTATAAGGTATGGGTGCGTGGGTTGCAACAGTGCTAAGTTTGTGAGGGTGAGATCGAGCATATGGTTGTCCATTAAGAGTATAAACTGATAGAGACTTTTGGCAAGTCAGTGATAGGACAGTGGTGAATTAAGTCAAGTTTGAAGTTAGTGATGGTCATATAGAATATCCATTTCAAGATGCATTCACTGACTTAGGCACTCATGTGCAGTCACTCTTACAGCACTGCATCCAGTTCCTTTAGTTTCTGATAGGATCTTTATAGTTATCTGCTGTCATTGCCTTAAGAATCTCCTGAGCTCTGTGAAACGGGACATCTCTTCTGCTTTCCATCTCCTCCACTAAGACCTACACTGAACTGCCTGAGCATATTGAAGGCTGCCCTCTCCATGTTGTGCCATTCTTCAAAGTTTCCTAAATCGGGTTCGTTTGCATAATAATTGCTAGCATCTGCTCCAGTCATAGCATACTTCTCCTTGAAGGGGCAAACTTGCTTTAAGTATACAAATTGGCTTTAGCTGAAACTAGCCTCATGAAATTAACCTTAGCTGGACACTGAAGTGCCTGAAGAAGGTGACATCCATCACTAAGGACCCTCACCATCCAGGACATGCCCTCTTCATGTTACTACCATCAGGGAGGAGGTACAGGAGCCTGAAGACCCACACTCAACATTTTAGGAACAGCTTCTTCCCCTCCGCCATCAGATTTCTGAATGGTCCCATGAGTACTATCTCATTATTCCTCTTTTGCACTATTTTATTTGTTTATTTTGGCAGGCACTAGTAGGCACGGTAGTGTAGCAGTTAGCGTAACACTTTACAGTGCCAGTAACCCGGGTTCAATTCCAGCCACTGTCAGCAAGGAGTTTGTACGTTCTCCCCGTGTCTGAGTAGTTTCCTCTGGGTGCTCTGGTTTCCTCCCATATTCCAAAGACGTACGGGTTAGGAAGTTGTGGGCATGCTATGTTGACGTCGGAAGCATGGCGACACTTGCGGGCTGCCCCCAGAACACTCTACTCAAAGATGCATTTCACTGTGTCTTTCGATGTACATATGACTAATAAAGATATCTTATCTTATCTTACTGCTGCCGCAAAACAACAATTTCACAACATACCGTATGTCAGTGATAATAAACCTGATTCTGATTCTGAAATGAGCAAACATCACAATCGCCCACGCCTGTTTGACTGTTTTTATCAGCTTTTGAATTTAACCTTATGAGTTAGAGGCAAACATATGAGTTGACCTTTTAAAAAATCTTTATTATTCTTGTTGAATGTGAAACCCTGCTTGCACACAGGAATTGTTACCAAAAAACGTTGAACAGGAGTAAAGGCAGCGTATCACTGGGCAATAGATATAATTGCTAAAGTGAGTCCATAAACCAAGACAAGTTTTCAACATTTTAATGGGATTAAACTATTGAAATTCTTAAGGTTAGCCACAAAGAGTTTTGTCAAACTGTGAAAATGTTCGTGACTTGAATATTGCTCTGAGTGATAAAATTTCCACTTAATCTTCAGAAGTTTTTTTTCAGTCTAACATTGATGGTGCTAGCAGATATATTATTCTCTCCCACTTCCAGAGGGCATTAATTCTGACAGTGGTAATCTGTTGCTGATGAATAAAAGTTTCCTAATTGAGTAAATCAATGATTGGCTTCATAGTTTTTATTTACAGCTTTAATGTGCTGAAATAGCTAAAATCAGCAAGAAATTGACTTCAACTTTGTGCTGCTGAAATTTTTTAACAGCTCTTCAGTTACATTTAATTTTGGAATAAAACCAAGTCATTACTGCTGGCCAATATGCATTAGCATTCCTGATTTATCATTGCTCCTTGGTTACAGAAAATTTATTAGTCAAATAGTGAGTTGCACAATGCCGATGTGGTCTGAGCAACTTTAATATGAACTTGTTAAAACCTGCATTAAAGTAGCACAAGGAGTAATTAGATTAAAACACATTAAGCATTCAATAGTAGCAGACAGAATTAAAATGGTGCTGGATAATTCCTAATATACTGAATTATCAAAAATACCGATGTTCACTGTTTAATAATTCAGTATATTAGGATTTATCCAGCACTATCTCCCCATCATGTACATTAGAAATTAAAATACTCATATTCTAGTGGGTTTGTTTTTGGACTAAGTCATTGATCAGTCATTGGAATATATATATTCCCATTTGTTGATTTCCTTGTGTTATTCAGGCATCACCAATTGTGGAGAATGCTGGCTTAGGCTACTAATATGACAGACTGTCTTTACCTGTCTTGTTTCTTCCTTTCATTATCTTAACATTATAATATCAGACAGATTGTATTATAGCAACAGACAATCTGCTGGAGGAACTCAGCAGGTTGAGCAGCATCCGTGGGAGGAAAGGAATTGTCATCTGAGTTCCTCCAGCAGGTTGTTTTTGCTCCAGATTCCAGCATCTCCAGTCTCTTGTGTCTCCAGATTGTATTGTATGTTGCTGAGACAAAATTTCCCAATGGCAACATTTTGATATTTAGGGTAAAATTCTGCAATCCACATACAGGTATCTTCCACTCTTAAGATTGTATGCAGTTTAACTGCAGCTGACTTAATCATAATCCTGTGCATTTTTCCACTTGACTGTTTCAATTGACCCATGGGAGAGTTGCCAAGTGACAGCTAGATATTTATCCAACATTGGAAAGAGAGGCATAGAGAAGCACCTTTGGTCATGTTTGTGCTCTTCGTAGCATCTCTACTGATTACAAGTCAGCAATTGCCTCGGCTTCAGTAATGATCTTGACTGAGATTATATTTTAATTTTATTTCTTAAATCATTAAAAATTATGTAGCACATGCTCTCTTGTGAGTAAATAATTACTTTAGCGATCACTAAATATTTACTTATCTAACATTATCAAACTCCTGTTTTTATGCCTTTAGTAGCTTGCATTGCATTCATGTGCTGTCACAGTGAGAGTGAGATATCTTCACTTAAGGTGGTTGACACAATACACTTTCCTGTAAATGATAGAATGCTTCTGTTTAACTAATAAGTAGAATTTAATTCAAAGTTATTGTAAAAGTAGCAGATGTCATAACAGAATGTTACAGCACAGCACTGATGATTTGACCCATCAAATCTGTGCTGTTGTTTGTCTCTGCATGAAGCATCCTATTGTAGTCTTGCACTTCAGTATTCCTCCTTTCTCAAGGAGCTGTTTATTGTTCTTTGAAAGAATTTCTGCCCTACTTGTGATAGAGAATTTCACATTCCAGTCATCATCTGCTTAAATGTTTCTTTCTTGCTTTCCTTTTCATTTTTATTGTGATTGTTGTAAAGTTATGTTCCCCCATTTGTTTCATCAACAAGAAGTAGAAATAATTCATCACAATTTACTTTATCATGACCCTTTACTGTTGTTAAAGTCTTAGTAAGTTCACCCCTCAGTACCTCTGCTCTGTGTATAGAAGGCAGAGTAATGGGTTGATATAATTAGGTAGGTGATCTTGCTCATGAAAATATTTATACGTGATTTAGCACATTTGTATACAAGTCCATTCTGTGCTATTTTAACGCAATGTTGTGGTCCAAATATTACTTAGACTAATTCCAGCTATTGTATTTTTATTTTATTAGAATAATGACCTTGTGCAGGACATGGTCACGAATGTAATCTTAAAATTTATGGGAGATACCCCCTAAATTAGACCCATAACACAAGCATCAAAGTCTCTAACGTAGCTAGTAAATCTGTGCACACAATCTGCACTGGAATTATGCTGCCAACTTTATTGGTAAAGCTGAAGTTTGCATGCCTGAAACATATTAGCTGATTTGGAATATGGAGCTCAAGGTTTAGCGGGTTATCTTCCCAAAGCAAGATCTGTTTATTTCCATTTTTATTTTTACTCATAATTATCCAGAGATAAGTTGAACGTGTCAGATTTTTAAACCAGTCAATACACTGAGGAGTTGTTAGTGTCAGACTTCTTAATTTATCTCACCTCTCTTATGTTATTTACCCTTAATAATATCCAGCAATATTTACTCCCCTTCTTCTTAGGCAGTGCCTCAGAGTTGAGGATTATTTGCTTTTCTTGCTGTCTTCGTATAAATGGAAATGATGAAATGACATTGAGTGATCTTTTTCCTTATTGTCTCTTTGAAAACTTATCATCTATGCAGGAATGGAGTTAATAGAATGTCAATAGTTGGATGAGGATGAATGGTGTGAATGGAGTAACAGTTGTTCAATTAATAGTTTATCTGTGTGTCTAGGTGTCAGCATGAAAGGACATTATTTATGTTGGTTGAGAGCTTCCCCTGACATGTTGAACAAGTTCATGAAATTTCTTCTGACGTTGCTGCACACTTTGAAGATCTTCACATCTGCCTAATATTTCCAGCCCCTTCCTACCAGAATCAATGGGGGCTCTGACATCCCTCCTCGACTCTTGTCTTCTGCACCAAGACTTCAGTATAGCATTGGAATCTTGATCTTTCCTTGCCTGAAGCCTTTCTTTTTTCCGTGCTAGCTGTGGTGTGTGTTGGTCCATCATGGGCACAGCTCTCCCCACCAGTGAGGACATCTACAAGAGGCAATGTCTCAAGAAGGCAACATCCATCCGTAAGGGCTGATAACCTTCTGTCATTGGTGCTCAGCAATCATTTTATTGAACGTGAGGTAATCCCTTTGGAAAATGGGCATTTCCCATTTTAGTGGATGTTTCTGGATGTAAGCCACCCTAATGCTGTTTTAACTGTCTTGTAGCTAATTTCATGACTTTTTTGTATGGTACCCATCATTTAGCACAAAATTCAATGCCAGTTTAGTGCACCAAAACACGGCTCACCAAAAAACTGTCCCTATGTAGATGAACAAGAGATCACTGCATCTTTGGCTAAATCAAACTTCTGCAGGCTAATATACTTTGCACCTGTGTTTTTCATGTGCTGCATTACCCGCATAACTTTTAAATTAAACATTGGTCCAAATGCAATATGAAAAGACCATCAGTGCAGATAGCAAACAACAGAACCTCCTGCGAGACTTGTTTTGTGCACAGTAGTTCTAAACTATCTTTTTATCCTTGCCGACATCTGATGTCCCACAGCAGCCTGATATCTTTTAAATCACTTTGATTCATGACCAGCACCTTAGAACATGAAAAAATGACTGTCTGCATCACTTTTTATATCTTTTGAAAGCATGCATGTTAAGTGCAGAGTCAGACGCTATGTCTTGATAATTTCCTGCTTGAGTAATTGTATCAGTATATTGTTTGTGTAGTTGAAAATTTAAGTACACAGTTACATGTGAGTGTTTTTTGATACAGTGGAGTGATAACAGTCGCAGCTCAGAGACATGTATCAGAAAGATCAGTGCTTGCTCAGATTGAACCTGCAGTTCTGTGCGAAAGGCACAAAGGTTCATGAAAGAGGAATGTATACCCTTCAAAGATTAATGTGAATTTAACATAAATGAAGACTGCGATTCTAATAGTTGTACCAAACTCAATGTTAACACTTGTGGAATGACCTCGATTGTGCATTCAAGCCTTTCTGTAGAATAGGAATTTTTTTTGCCAAATAAACAGGAATTAAACACATTCAGGCAGAAACAAGGTTACAGTGTTTAGATCTTGAATATGTGTGAGCTGGTCAGATAGAACACAGAATCAGCTACAATCTGCCCACCAGTGTGTTGAATCTGATTGATGATGTAAACCAGATTCGCCTCAGTGACTGCCTTCACACTGGCACCAAGTCAGAATACACCAGTATAAACCTGGCTCCAAACTCATTAATGAATAGCCCATGTCTGCCTTCCACACCCTATCCCACTCAATTGCACTTCTAATGTAGAAGGGTTAATTATCAATAACTCTATTACTGTACAATCATATTCTTCATACTGAGAGGAGATTACAAAACATTTTAGTAAAACTGAGAAGCATTATCTGCTGTCTCAGTATTCTGATGTCACATGAGGCTCAGCCTGCAAAAAGACCCTTAACCTTCAATGTAAAGGTACAGAAAGAATGAAATGCTGATTAGTATTTGTGACTACAGGTCTTCCCCAAGTCGTGAACGCCCGACTTATGTACAGCCCGTACAGATGAACAAGCACTTGGGAGACCGGCGGATGGATTTTCTAGCTGCTATGGGGCTTCAGGCTTCTTCTACCATGTGGGAACTTGGTTCCCACATTTCCGGTTCCGCACTCAGTTCCCACACTCGTGGCCACATGTCCAACTTGCGAACTGTTGGGGTTGCGAACATTTCTCAGGAATGGAACCCTGTCGTAACCTGGGGAGGTCCTGTACTTACCCATAATATTCACATCTGCTCACCACTGAATCAATATTTTTATTTCTTTGGAATATGTAGATTTTTCCTGTTATTTGCCTTACCAATGTTTCATTCCCTGCTGTTCACTGTCCATAATGACCACTAACCAAATTTTTACAATTTTGCCACTGCCATCTTTACAAGGTTGGTTTTTATTTACTAGGCTTTCTGAGTCCCAAAATTTCACAGGAGTCCATTGCTGTTTTGTCAGCACTCCATGCTTTGATGGTTATGTGATGTATGGTCATTTTTATATTAAATCTTACGTAATTATTGACATGGACTTCAATATCCTATGCTTCCCTTACTATACAGTTTAAAGTAAATGTCAGTAGCACAAATCTTTTTTTGAACAGTTATTATTAAAGTTATACCCAGGAGCCTTGAGTTGAGCATGTCACCCTATAGGCATTTCTTAAAATTGAGAAACCAAATAGGGTTTCAAGCATTTTAAGTGTTTATAAGGCTGTCTATCGTGTGCTACGGCAATGCCATGTCAACCAATCTTGAATTATATTATGTTCTTAAGTGATATTGCATTACCAAGGTCAATTTGACATTATACCTTAGGTTGAAACCATTAATTTAACTATATTCCCATTTCTAACAACACACCCTATTTGTTTGACAGATATTTTAAATTCAGACAATACTTTGAAACTTCAGTGTACTTTAGTTTTGACAGCTGTCACATTTTGTAACAAGGAAGTAATAGGAGGATGATTTGTAACTCAACTCAAACTCTCATTGATTAACTTACAAACAGAAAGAAATATTCTGAGCAACGTACTGTGTTCTTCATTGCCTGCTGAACACTGCACAAACTTCAAAGTGCTGCAGAAAAGTAGTACACACTGCATTTGGTCTTACTTTGAGTCAGATCCTTTCACAGCTTGGATTAAAAATTAAGTAGGTGTAATTAAAGGAAATAGCAACAAAAGCTTGAACCTATTTGATATAGCAAAGTTTGGGGATGCTTCACTCATGGTATTAGACCACCTTGGCCCATAGCATTGGGGAAACTTTGTGATGTGAATCACTCTCCCCAGTTGAATAAGTTATGCTATGTGGCCTGTGATGCTGCTGCAAGTTTCTTATTGCACCTGTGCATACATGTACTTGTGCATATGGCAATAAACTTGACTTTTGACAGTTTTGACTTTTTTTTATTGACACAAGAAAAGATAGCCCAAAGAACTCAACCTATACTATTTGGGGTCAATGAATTGAATCCAATGTGGCAACAATTCTTAAAGAGCTGCAGCTTGATATAAAAGGAAAATGGTTTAGTGGTTCACAATAACATAGTGGAAACATACTGCCCTCATTGGTGTTCAACTGCTGAATATATACCATAAGTGAGTAGCCCTACTATGCCTCTTCTCTAGTAAAGCACAGGTGTCAGCCATGAGATTAAAATATTTACTCTTATTCTATGGGGATCTATTAATTATGACACAAAAACACAAGTTGGGAACTGTCACCTTATCTTGAGGAGTTTTTTCAGGTGCATTGTACACCCATTTTTTGTACTCACTCTTTCCTTCTGCCAAAACTGAACTGCACACTTTTTGCTGAAATGGAGCTGCATCCTAATCATAGCAACGGCTGCTGAGGAGATATGTAGGCTCTGGTTTTAATGGGTTTTTTGTTGTGGTCAGCAGTTATGATAGAAAGGCTACTGCTGCTCTCTCAAGTGTCATTCACCCACTGCTTCGTCCAGTCCAGATATTCCGTGATCCACGACCTTTGCACTTCACTTCACTGATGCTGCATCATAGATAATGGCAACTGGCAAATATTGTTTGCTGTGTGACCAGATAGTCATAGAGTGATAGACAAACAGCATGATGCAGGTCCTTCAGCCCTCTGAGTTCACCCAGACCATCAACTACCCATTTACATTAACCCTACATTAATCCCAATTTTCTTATCCTTCGACATTCTCATGAACACCCTCCTAGCTTCTACCACTCACCTACCCACTAGAGGCAATTTACAGTGGCCAATTAACCTATCAACCCACACATCTTTGGAATTTGGGAGAAAACCAGAGGACACAGAGGAAACGTACACGGTCACAGGGAGAACATGCAAACCACGCAAACAGTGCCCAAGGTCAGGATTGAACCTGAGTCCCTGGCCTTGTGAGGCTCAGCTTTACTAGGTACACCATTGTGCCACCCTTAAACAACTACCAGAACATTAACTGAGTACAAACTCTTCGTCTTCATGAGGTTAAATTGATAAACATGATGGGCACAGAGAGAGGTTCTTTCAAATATGGAAAGAGTGACACCCAGTGAAAGCTTGCATGCTGTGCAATCAATCCCATTCCTTGCAAACATAATCCTGACATACCAGGGGTTGAGCTGTTTCAGCATTTTGAGATGGAGTGGATTCTGCACATTCTAGCCTTGAGCTGAAGACCCCATGTCTGAATTAGGAAGAGGGATATTGGTACACCTGGGAGACTTCCTTTATACCTACGAGAACGTACAGGCTTCTGCATCACTGAAGGTGCATTAATGGGTGAATTGGCCATTTGGATTCAGAATTGGCTTGCCCATAGAAGACAGAGGGGTAATGGTGATGGGACTTATCTTGGCTGGAGATCTGTGGCTAGTGGGTTCCACAGGGGGCTAGTGGTGTTCCACAGGGATGCGTGCTGGGACCTCTGCTGTTTCTGATATATACAAGTGACCTGGATGAAAACGTAGATGGTTGGGTTAGTAAGTTTGTAGACGATACAAAGATTGGTGGTGTTGTGGATAGCGTGGAAGACTGGCAAAGGATACAGCGGGATATAGATCAGTTGCAGATATGGGCGGAGAAATGGCAGATGGAGTTTAACCTGGCCAAATGTGAAGTGTTGCACTTTAGGAGATTGGTATTGGTTTATTATTGTCACTTGTACCAAGATACAGTGAAAAACTTGTCTTGCATACCACTCGTACAGGTCAATTCATTACACAGTGCAGTTACATTGGGTTAGTACAGAGCGCATTGATGTAGTACGGGTAAGAACAATAACAATACAGAGTAAAGTGTCACAGCTACAGAGAAAGTGCAGTGCAATAAGGTGATAAGATCAAATGTAAAGAGACAGTACACTGTTAATGGCAAGACCCTTAACAGTGTTGATCTGCAGAAGGATCTTGGGTTCAAGTTCATAGCTCCCTGAAAGTGGCTACACAGGTTGATAGGGTGGTAAAGAAAGCATATGGCATGCTTGCCTTTATTAGTTGAGGAATTGAGTTCAGGAGTCAGCAGGTTATGTTGCAGCTTTATAAAACTCTAGTTAGGCTGCATCTGGAGTATTGCATTCAGTTCTGATCGCCCCATTATAGGAAGGATGTTGAGGCTTTGGAGAGGGTGCAGAAGAGGTTTACCAGGATGCTGCTTGGATTAGAGGGCATGTGCTGTAAGGAGAGGTTGGACAAACTTGGGTTGCTTTCTCTGGAGTGGCAGGGGCTGCGGGGAGACCTGATAGAAATTTATAAGATTACGAGGGGCATAGATAAGTAGACAGCCAGTGTTTCTTTTCCAAGGGTGGAGATGTCTAATACCAGAGGGCATGCACTTAAGGTGAGAGGGGGTAAGTTCAAAGGAGATGTGCAGGGCAAGTTTTTTTACACAGAGAGTGGTGGGTGCCTGGAATATGCTGCCTGGGGTGGTGGTGGAGGTAGATACAATAGAGACATTCGAGAAGCTCTCAGATAGGCACATGAATGTGCAGGAAATGGAAGGATCTGGACATTGTATAGACAGAAGGCATTAGTTTAGTTGGGCACTTGATTACTAATTTAATTAGTTCAGCACAACATTGTGGGCCGAAGGGCCTGTTCCTGTGCTTTACTGTTCTATGTTCTATGAAGTGCCAATGTCAAAGAGTAAAGCTGTAATGTGACATCTTGCACTTATATTTTAATTCCAGACTTCCTGAAATCTTCCTCCTCATCCACACACTCTCCATCCATACCTCGCCCACTATTTGAGCATTTTAGCAGACTTTCACAGCTGAGTTTCATTTTATATTTTTTCACATCGAAGGAGGCCATTCGGTCCATGGAGACTATCCTGAGTCTCAGTTCAAACCTATTCCCCCACTTATTTCCCTGTAACCTATTCTATCATACGAGCCCATCCAGTCTGATTTTCCTACGCACACCTATGTCAGAGATAATTTACTGTAGTTAATTAACCTACCAACCAACACATCTTTGGGATGTGGGAGGAAACCAGAGAACCCAAGAGAAACCCACCCAGACACATGGAGAGTGCGTAAACTACAGACAGCACCAGAGGTCAGAATTCTACAGGGAGCAGAATTCCTAAAGTATTCTGGGAATTCTTCCGGGCCTATGACATTTAATGAGGGCATGGGTAGAAGACGTATCCACAGACATCCCTGGAAAATTGCATGAGGAAAGTAGAGTTCAATTGGAACCAGATTCTGTCCATGTTTCATCCATGGATAAATCGGTATCTGATCAGAATTTGAGGAACAATGTGTTTGGCACTTGCTTGCCACGGTGCCACCTGCCTAATGCACAAGGGTGAAGGATGGCTTGGGAGGACTCAGTTGCTTATAGGCTCTATATTGTTCTGCCCTGATCTAGATGATGTTCAAAGTTCGTTGTGTAATAAATGGCACCAAGTTTTTTTTTGTTTCTCCCAAGCCACTTGGTTATGGTTTTTAAACCTAAACAATCCAACTGGTTTCAATTGAGTTGATTCAAAAACTATTTTGACCCTCATTTCTAAAATTCGTATCAATAATTTTATAGCATTTTGAAAAAAATAAATCTCTTTTTTGCAATTTTTCTTGTGTTGCAGATGCAAAAATGGATCAGATTTAAAAGCCATTTAAAGCCATCTGTGTCCAAGGTGTTTTATTGTCAAGGGAAAAGGGAAGGCTGTTTTTTTAAGCGATATAATTCAATCCACATAGAAACACGTGTCTAATAATAGTCTTGAGGGGATTTTTAAACAGGAAGCAAGTTTGCCCAAAGCCAAGCAATTCAGTAGAATTAGACCTCCTGTATGCATCAGCTATCAATTCTCTGTGTGGAGATATATTAGTGAGTTTACCTGATATTCTGTGTTAGGAACATTACGTTTTTATTGAGTACCAAAGATAGATGGGGAGAAGGTTACATATTCACTCTGCTGAGTTCCAAATGTCAGCTGTAGTCCTAAGGGAAAGTGAGCTCTCTCCCCAACGCAAAAGAGGACTGGAGACAGAAAACTCAGTGGCCAGAACTGGACTTGGCAATAGCTGAACTCGAGTACAGATGTGTAGCCCACTGACAATAAAAAATGATGCTTGCAAAACGTGAAGTTTTATATATTGGAATACACTACAAATGTCTGTGAATAGTATGTATATTTAAATATTGATATCTGCTGAAGTACAACAAAGAAAATCAAGACTTTAAGCTTGGCTGACAAAAATGAAGCTACATTAAAAGTATTTCTTTACCTTCCATTTCTGGAAAATATTTGGAAACTATGTAACTTGTTTATGTCTGTAGCTTATCAGCACATGCATAGGTGATGAGTTTCACAGTTTCAGGTGAGACAAGCCTACCGTATCTGTGGGCAAACTAATAAGGAAGTGAAAGTGTGCAAGTGGATCTTTATCCTAAAATCTGGCGTCAAAATGATATTGTGGCTTTAAGTAACGTGTTGGCATTGTATTTAATGCCACAATAACATCATCTTGTTCTTAGGATGGCCTTTTGAAAAGTAGCCCATCCCAGTTCATTTATACTCTGAAATATGTAACATCTTTGCAGATTATTGCTGCAAGTGCAGGGCACACCAATAAGATATCCTGCACAGAAAATAAAATTACACCTAAATACCCTTCAATTTAAATTCATTTTATGCTGTAAGAAAGTGTCTGTTCTGGATAATTCAGTGTGGAAAAACACTATGATGTTGGTATGATCATAGTGTTTTTCATCTAGGTTCCAGCACCTGCAGTCCTTTGTTTCTCTAGTTCAGTGCAGAATTTCCTTTTGTTCCTTGGTTTCATAGTTATAACTAAAATAGTGCATTCTAAGTCACAGAAGCTGAAACTAGTAATGTGGCTGTTAAACCACCATACCCATTGGCCTCCAGTTCAAACACAATGTTTAAACATATACACTTCAGCAGCTTCATCTCAAAATATTTTGTCATATCCTTCGTGCAAGGGAGTTGAACAAATTGCCAAGTTATGGTTTCCTTAGAGGAGGAACAACATTCATTCAATGGTAATACAGAAAACACACTTAGAAGTTTAAATATTTGCAATATTTTCAATGGTTTACTATTTATTAAGTTTTTTTTACCTTGTCATTGTTTATGGTCTTTATAACTAAGGGAAAGTGTATAATTTTATAATCCCAAATGAAACACAGCATGTGTTAGATACAAGGCATAGCTCGCTCCACTTTGCTGCAAAAATGCATTTTAGACTTTTGCACCAGGGACAGTTCCATTTCCAATATTGCCTCTTCCTGTGTCATTTCACGGTACAGCTATTTTGTAGTTTCATTCTATGGAAGTATGAATAATAGGAACAGGTATGGGACTGTCCCAAACTTTACATTGAACATAAAACAGCACAGCACTAGACAGGCCATTTGGCCCACAATGTTGTGCTGATCTTGATGCCAATTTATACTAAATGTCCTCCTGTGTATCATCCATATCCCTCCATTCCTTTCATATTCATGTGTCAATCTAAAAGCCTCCTAAACTCCACCAAACTACCTGCTTCCACTACTACCCCGGTAACCTATTCCAGACACCTACCACTCTCTGTGTTAAAGCCTTGCCCCTCACGTCACCTTTAAACTCCCCCCCCCCCAACCTTAAAAGCACGTCCTCTGGTGTTTGACACACCTACCCTGGGGAAAAGATTCCATCTGTCTACCCTATCCCTCTCATAATCTTAAAAACCTCTATCAGGTCTCCTCTCAGCCTCTGATGCTCTAGGGAGAACAACCCAAGTTTATTTATAGCTCATACCCTCTAATCCAGGCAGCATCCTGGTAAACCTCTTCTGCACCCTTTCCAGTCTCCACATCCTTCCTACAATGGGGCAACCAGAACTGGACACAATACTCCAAGTGCGGCCTGACCAAAGTTTTATATAGCTGCAGTATGACTTCCTTACTCTTATACTCAACACCCCTACCAATGAAGGCAAGCATGCCATACACCTTCTTTACCACCTTACCCATGCGTAGCCACTTTCAGTGAACTATGGACCTGGACCCCAAGATCCCTCTGTATCTCAATGCTATTAAGGGGCCTACAATTAAACTATACTTCCTCCTTTCATTTGACCTCTAAAGGTGCAACACCTCACACTTGCTCAGATTAAACTCCATCTGGCACTTCTCTGCCCATAATCTGTAACTGATCATATATCCTGCTATATTCATTGATAATCCTTTACACTGTCCACAACTCCACCAATCTTGGTGTCATCTGCAAACTAACTAATCCACCCATCCACATTTTCATCCAAACCATCGATATACATCACAAACAACAGAGTTTCCAGCACCAATCTTGCGGAACACCACTGGTCACAGACCTCCAGCCAAACTAACAGCCTTCCGCCCCTACTTTCTGTCTTCTATGGGCAAGTCAATTCCAAATTCCAAACTTGCAATTCACCCTGGATCCCATGCATCTTTATCTTCTGAATCAACCTACCAAGCTGTTGCCTGTTTGCTTAAGCCTGTTGCATCCATCAAAGAGGGATTTTAATATACTGGATTCCAAGTAAGTCCTAAAAGAGAAAGAACGGCGACTGATTTGTAATATCACCATTTTCCTGACTTGGAATGTGGTTAACTTGTTATAATAAAACATAGAACATAGAATCACAAAATACTGGAAGCACGAAGCACACCTGATGTGATTTCAAAGAACAATCAGCAACTTTGGAGGGAGGAACAGAATTAAAGTTTCTGGTCAAAGACATTTCATCACATTTTACATTTTTTTAAAGGAATGTTCATTGTTATTTAGTTCAGTTCAGTTCAAACTGAACTGACCTTTGCACTTACTTTAAGTTATGTTCAAAGAATGTAAAATTGAACTCTTACATATGGCTTTTCTGTTCTCAGCATGTCCCACAGCAAAGTACTTTTTGAAGTCACTGTTGTTAAGCAGGCAAACACAGCAGCAATGTGCACAGAGTAATATCCCACAATTACAATAACTGACTAATATGGTTAATAGCAAGATAGTGAGAGAGCGCACCAGCATAGCCGTTCATTCGGGAGTAGAAAATTATAGTTTTAAGGGATCCCTTCTGTCCATTTAAGCAATCAGATAGGAGCTCTTCTTAATTTCTCATCTAAAAAAATGGTATCTCCAAAAATAATGTACTCCCTCTCCTCTGAAATATCACCATAGCACCATCTTCCTGCTTACCAGATGTAAGTGTCACCAGGTTTGGGGAAGGACAGTGTGATGCAGTTAGTATACCATCACATTACCTTGTTAAATTATTTCAAGTCATTATTACAATAAGCTCCAAGCAAAAGTCCTGCAAGGTTGTCTAAAGACTCTGGAGTGAATCTAGTGGTAGAGTTAAAAGGAAGGATGCAATAGCACTGTTTTATACATCCTAATAAGGAATTACACAGAAGTATTTCCAGAATACCTCGATTGTTCCTTGAAATTGCAATCAGAAGCCAAATAAGGGAACAAAAAAATAAAATTAAAAGTTGAGGTTGATGTTTTACACTGTTCAAAATTCAATATGTTCAGTATTTGCAATCAACAGAAGTTACAATTAGCAGTGCTGCATAAAGGATGTTGCCAGAACTAGAGGGCCTGAGTTATAGGAGGAGGTTGGCCAGGCTAGGTCTGCAGGAGAATGAGGAGCAGCCTTATAAAAGTGAGGCATAGATAAGGTGATGGTAACAGTCCTTTCCCCAGGGTAGGGGAGTCCAAAACTAAGGGGCTTAAGTTTAGGGTGAAAGGGGAAAGATTTAAAAGGGACCTGGGGGGCAACTTTTTCCACACAGAGGGTTGTGAGTATATGGAACAAGCTGCCAGAGGAAATAGTTGAGGCAGGTACAACAGTATCATTTAAGAAGCATTTGGATAGGTACATGGAGGGGTGGGGCATAGAGGGATATAGGCTGAATGCAGGAAATTGGGACTAGATGCGTGGGCACCGTGGTCGGCATGGACTGATTGGTCTGAAGGGCCTGTATCCGTGCTGAATTGCTCTATGACTATGACTCTATAAAGGAAAGAAATCAGTTAGGAGAACAAAACTTCTGCCATGAAACTTGCTCCAACTTGTTTTTAAGTACAGCAGCTTGTATTTGTATTTTGAGTATTATTGACCTTTCTTTGAAGAACACTAATGTTCTAGCAAATTAAGTTGTTCCATGATGGCAATTTCCATACTTAGTCTGCAAACTACTTTCATAAAGTATAATAATGTCCCTATTTTCACCCTCTAAAATCAAATCATGTTTGCTGTTTCCAAATGGGAGTTTTGAGTAAGTCACATTGTGATGTCTCTGAATATCAGTGGCATCTCTTGGTCAATCCCCAGTAATCTGGGAATGCCATTATAGCATAAATATCAAAATGTGTGGTGTGGTGAATGACTCTCTCCCTCCTCATGTTAAGTAGCAGGGAGTGACAACATTTGTAGAGCTCTAAATTGATTCTTTAAATTGAAATTCTCAGTATCACTAAACATACAGACTATTATTTATAATTCAACGCTTCACACATAAGAAATAGAAGTAGGACCAGACCATCCGCCTCCTTGAGCCTGCTCTAAGATCATGAATGGCCTTTTACCTCAGTGCCACGTTCCAGCACTAGCTCTATATCTCATAAATCTAATCATCTCTGTCTTGAATATGGTCACAACTGAGCTTCCACAGCCTTCTTGGTAGAGAAGTCCAAAGATTCCGTATCCTTTGCTGAAAAAATTCCTTCTCATCTCAGTCCTGAATAACCAAACCCTTCTTCTGAGTCTGTGACCCCTTGTTCCAGACACCTCACCCAGAGGAAATATCATCTTGTCAAGACCCATAGGAATTTTCTATGTTTCACTGAGATCATCTCTCATTATTCTAAACTAAAACAAGTACAGATTCAGTCTTCTTAATCTCTCTTCATAGGACAAACCTTGCCAACCTAGTAATCAATGGAGAACCTTTGTTACAATCCCTTTATTGCAAGGGAGACCAAACCCAGAACTCTCACTGGGACCTTATATAGTTGCAGTGAGATGCTGTTATTCTTATACTCAAATTCTCTTGTAATAAAGGCCAGGATACATTTGCCTCCCAGTTGTTTGCAGTACTTGCATGTTAATTTTAAGTGATTCATGTGCAATGATACCTAGGTCCTTTGGAAGACCAACACCTTTCAGCATCTCACCATTTAAAAACTGCTTTGCTTTTCTGCATTTTCTTTCTAGTAAAATGGATGAATTCATATCTTTCTACGTTACATTCCATCTGCCATCTACTCACCCATTCACCTAACCTGTGTCTATTCCCCTGACAGATGTCGAAATCCTCCTCAGAATTCACACTGCCACCCAGCTTTGTATCATCGGCAAACTTGAATACATTGCAATTGACCTTTGCATCCAAATCATTGATATAAAATAATGGAACAGTACAGCACAGGAACAGTCCCTTCAGCCCACAATGCCTGTGCCAACCATGATGCCAAATTAAACTAATCCCATCTGCCTGAACATGGACTATGTCTCTGCATTTCTTGCATGTTCATGTGTCTGTCTAAATGCCTCTTAGACATCACTTTAAACTTTCCCCTTCTCACCAGAAACCTATGCCCTCTAGCATTTGACATTTCCATCTTGGGAAACAGACTCTGACTATCTACCCTAACCATGCCTCTCATCATTTTATACACTTCTATCAGGTCATCCCTCAGCCTCCAATGCTCCAGAGAAAACAATCCAAGTTCTCCTTATATTCTCTAATCCAGGCAACATCCTTCTGCACCCTCTCCAAAGCCTCCACGTCCTTCCTGTAATGGGGCGACCAGAACTGCACACAATACTCCAAGTGCGGCCTAACCAAAGTTTTATACAGCCGCAACATGACTTCCCGACTTTTATACTCAATGCGTATGACATACTAACCTTCAACAATCGATGAAGGTTAGAATGCCATATGCCTGCTTTTCCACCCTATCTACTTGTGTCGCCACTTTCAGAGCTATGGACTTGCACCCCAAGATCCCTCTGTACACCAGTGCTCCTAAGGTCCTGCCATTTACTGTATACCTCCCCCTTACATTTGACCTCCCAAAGTGCAACACCTCACACTTGTCCAGATTAAACTCTATCTGCCATTCCTCTGCCCATATCTCCAACTGATCTATATCCTGCTGTATCCTTTGACAACCTTCTTCACTATCTACCAATCCTTGTGTCATCTGCAAACTGACTAAGCAGCCCGTATACGTTTCCATCCATATCATTTATATATATATCACAAACAACAGGTCCCAGCACCAATCCCTGCAGGACACCATTGGTCCTAGACCTCCAGTCAAAGACTCAGCCCTCCATCACTACCTTCTTTGTGTTCCAAGCCAATTTTTAATTAAATCTACCAAGCCACCATAGATCCCATAGCTCTTACTCTTCTGGCTCAACATACCATGAAGCACCTTGTCAAATGCCTTACTAAAGTCGATGTAGACAACATCCGTCACCCTACCCTCATCAATCATCTTTGTCATCTCCTCAAAAAACACAATCAAGTTTGTAAGACATGACCTGCCCCACACAACGCTATGCTGACTGTCCCTAGCAAGCCCATGTTTTTCCAAATGCAAGTAAATCCTATCTCTAAGAATCTCCTCCATTCACTTCCCTATACTGACACAAGGACACTTCCCTATACTGACCTGTAATTTGCTGGATTATCCCTATTGCCCTTTTTAAACAAAAGGAAGAACATTGGCTACTTTCCAGTCCTCTGGGACCTCACCTGTGGCTAGAGAGGATACAAAGATCTCTACCAAGGTCTCAGCAATCTCCTGTCTTGCCTCTCTCAATAAGCTGGGATAGGATCAATCCCAAAATGCCCTGGGAACTTATCATCTTATTGTCTTTAATAGACCCAACACTTCCTCCTCCTCGATATCAACATGCCCCAGAATATTAGCATACCCCACACTTATCTCACTATCCACCATATCCTTCTCTTTGGTTGGTACTGATGCAAAGTACTCATTTAGTACCTCTCCCACTGGCTTCAGGCATAAATTGCCTCCTTTGCCCTTGAGTGCTCCTATCCTCTCCCTAGCTACCTTTTTATTTTTAATGCATGCCTAAAATCCATTGGGATCTTCCTTAATCCTACTCACCAAGGACATTTCATGGCCCCTTTTGGCCCTCCTGAATCCTTGTTTAAGTTTTTTCCTGCTTTCATTATATTACTTAAAGGCCTTGTCTGATTTCAGCTTCCTAAACCTTACACATGCTTCCTTTTCCTTTTTGACTAAATTTACAAAATCTCTTGTGATCCAAGGTTCCTGAACCTTGCCGTCCTTGTCTTTTTTTTCCTCACTGGAACATGCTGGACCTGAATTCTAATCAGTTGGTCTTTAAACGAGTCCTAAATGTCAGATTTGAACTTACCCAATAACAGCTGCTCCCAATCTGCTCTCTACAGCTCCTGTCTAATAATTAGCCTTCCCCCAATTTAGCACTTTCCCCCAAGGTCCAGACTTATCCTTATCCTTAACTATCTTAAAACTTAAGGAGTTGTGACCACTGTTCCCAAAATGCTCTCCCACTAAAACCCCAATTGCTCTGATGATTGATTCATCAGCTGATCACAGCTCAAAGCCTGTAACTTAATCAAAAAAGTTACTGCACTTGACAACTGTGAACAGCATTAATTCCAAGACTTTACCTAAAATATAGGAGCTATTTTAAACTTTAGGTGGAAAATATAAAAAAGGGTGATGAAAATGCTTTTCAAAGAAAATGTAAAGGGTATTTTTTTGCATTTTGCTGGGTTAATTGTTTGGTGTTGAGGATGTGCTGTTAGGCATCAATAACCAGTTGGTTCTTTTAAACAGCAGTGGTGACTATTATGAATGCAAGTCTTTCATTGACACTTAAATAACATATAATTAACCAAATGTAAATGCCCTAGCTGTTGTAGGATTTAAATTCATGTCTCTGGATCATCAGTCTACTGAATGGTCAGGCCAATCAGTTCACGATTTGAAAATTGTGCCTCTTGAGAAATGACACCCAGGCCAAATGAAGTGTTCAAGATGGGTTCCAAATAGAGCGTTATGCAGCTGTACATAACTTTCACCCCTATGTATTTCAGATAATCTTGTTTCTGTGGTTTAGTTGCAATATTATGATCAAAGATGATCCAATGATTTAGCCTGCTGTATTTAAATAGGCCACAGTACATTAGAAGATGTTAAATAATACACATGAATCATTTTGGTCAAATATAATCCTAAACACTGTTAAGTAGAAACCAAATTATTAGTTGCTTTGTAATTTCCTTAGCTTTTTAAATCGCACCACTTAAGAGATTACGGGTTTACATTTTAAAAGTTTAATCTGCATTTTGAACTATAATTATAGCTCTTCTTGATCCTGCAGAATAGAATAATTATTAGAAAATAACGATTAGCACAGAACAGTAGAGCCTTGATTCGAACATCATTTCTCATGATATCACAGCCTAGAAATTAATTTGCATTATTCCAAAATAAATAATGTTATGCAGATGAAAATTGTGAAAAATGGCTTACCGTGGACTAGGACAATTCTGTCTATATTTCTGGGTATCCTAGTAGCCATGAGGAAATTTAATTCTTGACTACTCAGTGGGATTATTGTTTCTCCGGCACTTTTACTCCCTGTAAAACTGCTCCAAATGGCATAATAGTTATGCAATATGCAAGATTTGTCAGCAGTGAAATTTTCACCCTCACAGGTCTGAAAAACAATAGTCCTTATTTACTCATAGAACTGCGAGATTTCATTAATTCCATTTCTCCTAAAACAGTGCTATTTGAAGGGCCAATTTTGTTCTTTGATCTCACTGAGATCTATGGCTTCATGCAAGCTCAAACACAGCCTCATTCTCTGAATTGCCCTGCTTTGTGGTGTTCAATATCACAATCACTAAGAATCAGAAACATTTGGCCCCTCATGCCTTCTCCACCATTTTATGAAGTCACCGTGAATCTTTTGCCAAGTGTCACTCTTCTGCACTAGCGCATATCCCTCAATTCCCTTAATAACTAAAAATCTGTCAGTATCTGCCTTGAATATATAAAGCAATTGAATTTCCATTGCCCTCTTGGGGATCCCTCTCAGTCTCTTTATGTCAAGATTATTCCAGGCTGCTGCTGATCTCTGACACATGTCACAGTTTGCTGCTTGCTGCTGCATTGAGGAGGTCAACCAAACTCCACGCTCAAGGGGAAAAGAATTCACCACAGTTTTATAATTCCACAGGATCAGGCAAAACAGACATGGGTATGTTCTGACATTACAGGTTTCCTCAAAGTGGTAGCATTCATATATCATACTCATACAGTAATAAGTCTTACAGAGACCTCTCTGGGATTTCCTGGCATGAGCACTTGGCACCAGCCCTAGTGGATCTCCACTATCATCTTGCACAAAGAATATGTTTCCTGCAGGCACTGTCCTTCACCAGCCTTTCCAGGTCCCTCTGACCCTTTGAGAATACTCTTCCACCAACCTCTCATTGTTGAAGTATCTATTTATTCAACAGAAGCCCTCTCCTAAAGTTGTAAGAGTGTTCCTTGCATGGTGGTAAATCCCTTTCAGAACTGCATGCAAAGGTTATACCTGTGGGTCTGTTGTGAGAACTTGCAACCTATCAATAGGGAATGCTGCATTAAAGACAACAATGTCAATTACACAGGGAAAACCAACAATGCCATTCTGTGAACTTTGTAATTGAAGAGCTTGCTCTCTACGAAAACCCCATTAGGCTAACCCACAACACTCCATTGATGTCATTAAAAAAACAGTAATGCAACTTCTAGCCCATAGGTCATAACAAAAAAAAAATAAAATGTATTAGTAGATCTTGGGGGTAGAAAAGCTTACATATTGTTCATTGGAGACACAGGAGACTGCAGATGCTGGAAATCTGGAGCAATATAAGAATGTTTACTGATTAAATGATGTAAGAGCAAAGAGAAGCAACTTTGGTGAGATACAACTTGATTCATCCCGTTTCTATTCATGATGGATAGACCAACAAGCACCATTAATCCTGGATTAATAGTGCTTATTGGTCTACTTATCGTGTCATGAATTGAAAGTGATGCACCCCACCCACCCTTTCCTCTGCTTCAGTCTTTAATGCACAGAATACAGGGGAAACTGTACACAAAGTTTTCTTTTAGATCAGTTTGTAAATATTTAAGTATTTTGCTGCAACAGTTTAACATACAGTAAATGTTGTAAAGTACATGCCATTAATTTCACAGATAGCTAGATTTCTTTTCAACACTTCCTGCTTACCTTTACACTCTCAATGGATTCTTTCAAATAGATCCCCACTTACTCATTATTCCTTAGTGGTTAGTAATTTGTGTTGAAGTGTAAAATTATTCAGATGGATTTTAATTTCCAGTGGGTTTCAGGGAGACTGGGGGAGGGACCGGCAAGTAGAAATTTTATTTGAAGCCCTAAATTTGAGGTCTGGGGTATTTGAACTCCTGTGTTTCCATTTGCCATCAGTCACTGCCCATCTACATTGGCTTCTGGGGAATGAGCCAAATTTCAGTATAACATCAAAAAGAGACTTGTCAGTAAACAGGTAATTACTGGGGAAGGTGTTCAGGAGAGATTCACAGTTAGGAAAAAGAGAAGGTATGGCAGTCCATCCCTTTCCTTGTGACACCAGTAGGGCAGGAACTTTCTACTTCTTATGAGTTATTTATCTATTTTTAACTACGGGTCAGGCCCTATTGGCTTCCCCATGTGCCTGGCATCACCAGGGTTTGTATAAATTTACCAGACTCTCACCTGTTTCTGCTGGGTATATCAGTCACCAAAGTGTAGGAAATGGTTAAAATGGTGGCCAGCAGTATTGTAGGGTAAAAGCTCCATTCTAAAGCCCACAGATCCCCTTCCCAGTCCCAGTAGCAGATTGGGTTAAAATTTCGTCTCTAACTCCAAACTCCCTCCCTCCATTTTATAGTGTGTGCTTCTGTTTTTGTATACCTACACATGACAAACCCTTACACTAAACTGATCAACAGCTTTATGTGGGGAAGGCAGTTGTGTGGCTACTAGATAATAATGAGAAAAGGCCTTGAGAGCAACTTGGGAGCTAGTGAGCATTTACAGCACCGGACAGGACATTATACAAATGGCAAAGATTAAGCAGCAAGAATGAGAAGTGCAGGATTAGTTTAGCCTGATTTATTTATTTCTGTTTTCTAATTTGTCACTTTTGGCACATTTGTTATTGAATTTATTGAATCACTCATGTACAATTATTTTTGTTTCTATATTCATTTCTTCTTGACTAAGTTGCACAGTTTTCTCATTGATAAAAAGAAACTGGTTAATTTCAGTGATTGCCGTGAACAACTACAAATGCTGATAATTAAAAATAGAAGTTGCAAGGAACTGTAGTCGATATGACAGCATCCAGGTGGTTTCATGTTTGGGGTGTGGAGCCTTTATTATAATGTACTTGCTTTACTATTTCATTGTAAAATGATTCTTTTAGGAATTTCTTTTCTATGGGAAAATCAGTCATGCAATAGTTAGGCTATATCAGGTTCTATGTTCCTGAACATTGAGGCTGACAGCACTAAGTATATTGGTGAAAACTTTTGATAAGTAAATATTTATATTGAGACAACTGTTCATCCTGTATTAATAAAAAATTAAATTTCGAAGAACAGCAGGGGAGTTATCTCCATTGTCCTAGTGAATATTTATCTCTCAGTCAATTTTTTTTTAAAAAAGCAGTTAACTGGTCATAGGCAAATCTACTTTACAATGCAGATGCGTATAAGACATGTATTATATTTGAAGAAAGTGAAACACTTGCATTTACCAAATGCCTTTGCCATCTCTTTAAGAAAATTCCATGAGCTTTACGGTTAATGAAGTACATCTAAGTGTAAATGCATGTCTTTCTTTCTCTTTAAATGTGATGCAAGTTGTACACTCATCTGTATTGAATTCAAGCTCACTTTGGTGCACATTCACAGCTCTAGCCTTGGTGATTTCAGTAGTTGAAAGCGGTCACATTCTGTTTAGTGACAGGCTTAGCTGTAAATCATTTTCCAGTTAGAAGATTTAGAGACAACGTTGTGGACTTAAGTCTCTTAGTTTGCCTTCCTAAACTAGCTTAAGCCACTTGCTGAGCCTCATTACAGTTGGCTCACAGGATTAGGCTCAAGGTTTTCATAAATGTAAAATACTACAAAAGCAGCTTTAGAAAAAATGCTATTATCCTGTAATAGCACTAAAAAAAACTAGATACATTTTAAAATTTCATTTGCACTTGATGCATTTTGGGAGCAGAATTCTGTGAAGTATTTGTCCTGGGATCAGTGCCAAAGGAATTAAAAGCAATGCTGCCATAACATAATGAGTGTTCTTGCAGTGTTGTGTTATTCAAAATAACTTGATAATGTTTCCAAAAGGATGTTTCTAAAAGGATGCCACCCTATGAAGTTCATCAACAAAGCCAGTGCTGCACAATAGAGACCATAGCATGGTTACCAATGGTTTCTGTAATGTTGTTTATTTTAAACTGTATTTCATGCTTAAAATTTACCATCCACTACACACTGAAGGTGAAGAAAGAAAAAGGAAAGACCCTGTATTTATATAATACCTTCTCACATTAAAATGTAGTTTCCAACCAATGGGTCATTTTTGAAGTATAGTCACTGCTATTTTGTAGGCAAGCATTGCAATCAATTTGTACTCAGCAAGGTTCATAAAACAACTAATGACTAAGTAGTTTTTTTATAGTATTAAACAAGAAATGATGGCCAGGACACTGGGATCATTCAATCCTCATCTTTCCCTCCTCCTCTTTGATTATTTGTACTGCATCTTCCAAGTGAAAATACAAGAAATAATATTGAGTTAATTATAATAAATTAGTGCTTATAATTCATTCCCAGTATTCAAATAAAACACACAATAGTGCTATTGAATTATTAGATTATTGTCTCTCAATTCAGAGGCAGCTAACCATAAGTAAATAGTCCTCAATTAGAACCTGTACATCTCTAAACCAATCACTTCCCACTCTATTTGCTTGCCATTTCACGATCTCCCTAATATGTGAATCTGTGAAATCCAGGTAAAGCAATTTTTCACAAATTTCTGGAGGCCGTTGTGCTCACAGTAGTTAATCTCCCCATTTGTTGGTTGGATTTTTATTTTCTAGGTACATGTGTGAGGCTGTATTTGAGGTTATTGAGGTCAGAGTTATCAGTGAGTGTTGGCATTTTGAGTGTTGTCCCTTTACATAACAATGTTTCAGGAGAAAGAAGATACTTCAGAGCTGATTGTTCTGTGAGTTATTATGTTCTGAGAGCTTTAAAACCTTACTGTTGACAAATTTTGCCTTTGCATTACTTTGATGTCATTTCAGGGAGTTTTACATCAGTAAAAAGTACAAATTGCATCCTTCCACCACTACCCTCTGCTTCCTATCACCAAGTCAATTTTGGATCCAGTTAGCCAGCTTGCCTTGGATCCCATGTGCCTTAACCTTCTGGGCCAGCCTACTGTGTAGGACCTTGCCAAATGCCTTACTAAAGTCCCTATAGACAATGTCCACCACCTTGCCATCATCAATCTTCTTAGTTACCTCCTCGAAAAACTCAATCAAATTAGTGTGGTATGATTTCCCTGCGTAAAACCACGCCCACTGTCCCTGATCAACCCAAGTGTATATAAATCCTATCCCTTAGGCTTTGCTTCAATAATTTCCTTACAACTGATGTAAGGTTCACTGGCCTGTAGTTACCTGGCTCATCCCTGCTGCCTTTCTTACATACTTAAATAAAGGAAAAACATTTGCTATTCTCCAGTCTTCTTCAACCTTCAATCTTTGTTAGTCACACGTACGTCGAAACACACAGTGAAATGCATCTTTTGCGTAGAGTGTTCTGGGGGCAGCCCACAAGTGTTGCCACACTTCCGGCGCCAACATGGCATGCCCACAACTTCCTAACCTGTACGTCTTTGGAATGTGGGAGGAAACCAGAGCACCTGGAGAGAACCCACACAGACAGGGGGAGAACGTACACACTCCTTACAGACAGTGGCCGGAATTGAACCCGGGTCTCTGGCGCTGTAAAGCATTACACTAACCGCTACACTACTGTGCCTGCTCACCAGTAGGTGAAGAAAATGCAAAAATCTCTCTAAGGCCCCCCGCTGTCTCCTCCCTTGCTTCCCTTGGCAACCTGAAACACAATTATCTCAACAACTGGGGAACACTCAAGTTGCAGTGGCTTCTGGAATTATGTGAACGCGGCTCATGTTCCACGAAAATGATATTATCAACACAAAATTATACCTAACATTTTGTGAGCAGTCTCCAGTAAGCATGCAGAACATGTTGGGCACACACTACACTCAGCTAATAACTAATTTCATTCAAAACTAGAATATTCATTTTACCTCATGGATGAACAATCTTTACAAGAGCCACTTACTGCTTCACAGCTCTGTGGGTGGAAAACTTATTCTTTGAGCGCTATGGGTGGCATTTCTGTTTCAAAATGACAACAATATCCATACACACATTTTTGGAAAGATGTACAGTTTCACAGTGGTGGGGTGGTTACTGTGCTTGCAGTTAATACCCACTGGAAGTATACAAAGTAGGGATGTGAAAATTTCTATCAGCACAACCAATCTGGAGTTAGTGCCTTCTCTTAATTACACACAGTTGAACATGTGTTCAGTGACAGGAAGGTCATCACAACAGCACTTTTTGAAGAGGATATCAATTGCTTTGGGTGAGTTCCTGATTGATTTCCATTGCATATTGCCAGATCCACACAGATACTTGGTGCTTTCTGGTTCTTTAATGTGGCTAAAATGGTGTTTCTCTTGCTGAAGCACATTAACATCACTTAAAGACCTCTACTTAAACTAGTTGCTCCCAAACATGGGTGAATCAAATTTGTATGTGATGGAGCAATTTTTTCCCCAAAAATTTACTGTATTCATAAAATATGCAGTTATATAGGACATTGCATTGCCTTCATTCACTGTATCAAGCAGATCATTACATTCACTTACAACATTTATATTATGTTAACATGCCATCAGTTTTTCGGTGTCAAACATTCCACCAGGAATACACTTGAGAGATTATTACACAGGAAAGCCTCTCAGTGTCCAATAGTCGGAGGATTCTCTACTACCACTTTACCTTACAGAGCCTTTACAGTGCATCCCTACATCTTGCACTGGGAGACCAACAGGTATTAGGCAAAGTGTGTCTTTCACTAAGTTAATGATCTTCCAGAAACAGTTGATGTTTGTCTCAGTATGGATCCCTGGGAACAGCTGGTGGAGCACAGAATCATGTGTCATGCAGCTGCATGGAATGAACCTTGACAAAGAGTACTGCAGCACTTTCCAGATCTTGGCAAACACACAGTCCTTTGGATGAGACCATCACCCATGTTAATGGAGCAATTCTAATAAGGAGAGATACCTGTACCTTAATAAGAATATCTCACTGATGCATTATTGCGACTTCCTCCAGGAAAAGTCCACCTCCCATTTAAGAGCTGATAGCTGGCTTTAAGCAATAGCTCCCAAGCTGAGTTCTGCAGCCATTTCATGCCACAGTTCTGTTAATTAACAGGCAGTCTAATGTTGCTATGCTGCCTCCATCAGAAGTAACAAGTATGCATTAAAATTCATTTTAGGTTCAGTTGAATTTATCCCCTTATATTTTTGCTTGTCCTTTTTCCTGTGACAATATATCCCACCTGCACAAAGCTCCAAGATGAAGCAGCAGATGGATATGGACTTAGGTATAATGTCCTAACTGAGAATTGAATGCACTTTAAACCTACAGTTATGCCCTTTACTTTAAAAATAAAAGCTTTTAAAATTTAATTTTCAATCAACAAATCTCTAGGATTATCGACTCTTGAGTGATTAATGCACTAAATAACAAACCAGGTTTCCTCGCATTCATCGGCTTCCTTTTGTAGGCTGATAATCACCTTCAGGATGATGAAGCCTGTTTAGTTCTTCTATCAGCCTCTAGTACCATAGGCCACGTTTGTCAATATGAAGACTTGATCTTCATGAAACCGTCAGTTAAAGCTAAGGTATAAGACGCTGGATAAAAGTCGCAATCAGGATTAAGTAAACATTTATTGTCTGAGATTTGTAATAGCTTTTGCTACTTAATCCGAAGATCTCTCTCCTTCAAGTATGTTCACAAAGTCAGGCTACACATGTGTTTAAATGATGACTGTTGGTCAGTGCCAAGAACTGAAGCATTTAGGATCAGCTCACTTGAAAGAGCAGGTCACTGTAGGCCATTACACATTGAGAGTAGAGATTAAGGGCCTAACTCTTTTCATTTTCAGTTGTTCTCTGTAATTCCCGAACATAATAAAAAGGAAAAAAAACTGATTTATGAAAGCTATAAAAATTGGCAAATTTCTGATCTGAATGATTTCATTTATGGTATCATTTAAATGGTTTGTAGCTTGTGGATACAGGATTAGTAACATTGGCTCATTGGACGATCAAGTGGTGAATAACATTTGAAGGAGATTGGACTGAATCCACACTCGGGCTTCCCAGAAGTGTAAATTACGTTAGTTTTAACTGGAAAACTGTGGGGAAACTTGTGTGGGACTCTTAAAGTTATCTGCAGGCTTTTTTCATAGGAGTAATATTTCATCGGTATGGCAAGCATTTATTAGTCAAATTCGATAGCCCTTGAGTTGATAGAGGTGAGCTGCTTTTTTGAATTGTTGTGGTACATAAGTTATAATGCTCCTGAGCAAGGAGTTCCAGGAATTTGACCCAGAAACAAATGGGAGGAATGGTGACATATTTATGTCAGGATTGCCTGTAACTTTGAGGAGAATTTGCAGGTAGTGACGTTCCTGTCACCTTTGCTGGAATTATCTTTCTGGGTGATGACAAGAGTAGGTTTGAAGGGTGCCCTCAAAGAAGCTTCAGTGAGTTAGTGCAGTGAATCTTGTACAAACTACACATTGCAACCTTAGTGTGCCAGTGGTGGAGATGTTTAAGATGGTGGATAGGTGCAGTCGAACAGGCTGCTCTGTCTTGTGTTGTTGGAACTGCTGTCATCTATCCAAATGAACAGTATGCCTCAGATTCGTGACTAAAAATCAAAGACTAATAAACTTCAGAAGTTCTTCGAAGCAACTGCTCTCCCCATATCCCTGCAATCTTTCTCCTTAAAATATTTATTAAATCTGCTTTGAAACAGTTACCATTGAGTTTGCTTGCACTAAACTTTCACACACTGCTTTCAAAGTCCATACCTTCTGCCTACTGACTTCTGCCCCTAGGAAAATTTCCCCTTGTCAAAACAATTGTCATGTTTCTGAACACTTTTTCTAGGAAGTGGAAAGGCTTTGGGGGTACGGAGGTGAGTCATCCAGAGTCACAGAGTACTACAGCACAGAAACAGGCCCTTCGGCCCATCTAGTCCAGGCCAACCTGATCTACTGCCTAGTCCCCATCCACTTGCATCCAGACCATATCCCTCCAAACACCTCCCATCCATGTACCTATTCCAAACCTCTCTTAAATGTTACAACTGAACCCGCATCTACCACTTCCGCTGGCAGCTCGTTCCACACTCGCACCACCATCTGAGTGAAGAAGTTCCCCTTCAGATTCCCCTTATATATTTCACCTTTCATTTTAAACCTATGTCCTCTGGTCCTCATCTCACCCAACCTTAGGGGAAAAAGCCTGCATGCATTCACCCTATCTATATCCCTCATAATTTTGTATACCTCTATAAGATCTCTCCTCATTCTCCTGTGCTCCAGGGAATGCAGAATATCCAGTTTCTGGTCTGCTCATGTACCCACAGTGTTTACACTAATGTTTTACTTAAGTTTCTAGTTAACAGTGACCCTTTCCTAGAATGTCCCCAATAGGGGATCTAGCAGTGGTAATGCTGCTGAATGCTGTGGAGAGTGCTTAGCTTCTATTATTGGAGATGGTCATTGCCTGGTACTTGTATGCCGTAAACATTACTTGCTAATTATCAACCCAAGCCTGAATGTTGTCCAGGTCATGCTGCATGTGTGTTACCTTCTGATGAAAGGTCACAACCTGAAATGTTGCTCCTGTTTCTCTCTCCTGGTTGCCTGGCTGGCCAGTTGAGTACTTCCTGCATTTTTTTTCTTTTTATTGCTTCACGTGGGTATTGATTGCTTCATTATCTGAGGAGTTGCAAATGGAGCTGGACATTGTTGATCATCAGTAAGCATTTCCACTTCCAAATGCCTACTATGGAGGAGGTCATTGATGAAGCAGCTAAAAATAGCTGAACCCAGGATACTGAAATAAAATTGTTCTTCAAACGACTCAACCATCTTCTTTCATTCTATGTACCTGCCCACCAGTAGTGAGTTTATCCTCACAGGCTTCATTTTCACTAGGGATTCCTGTTTCTACACTTGGTCAAATGCTACCTGGATGTCAAGGGCAGTTACTCTCAGCATATCTGTGGAATGCAGTTTTTTTGGTCCATGTTTGATCAAGGCTCTAATGGACTGAGTGGTTCTGGTGAAACCCAAATTGGGCATCATTGAGCAGACTGAATGCCAGATAGTCATATGCTTTTGGACCAAACAAGCATAGCAAAACCTGATGTGGAACATATTTATTTAATTTCTGGAGCTGCCTTGAGAGGTAGATACATGGTTGCATGTTTCCTAAACCATTATCAATCTTTTTTCAGTTTACTCACATCCATTTTTTTAAAGAAAATTTAAAAAAGGATTCAGGAAAGAAGGAGTTGAAGCCCAGTGATAGCTTTAGAAATAAGTCGATTACTTCATCAGATTCTGTCCAATGCCTGAGAACTTAAAAATGATTCTACTCAGTAAGTTGATGTTGTTGATTACAGTGGTTCATATTAAAAAGTATATAATTCTGCCCCTGCTCTAGCACATTCTTTCAGTTCTGCCTTATTTTTGTTTTGATCTCTTCCCACACCCACCAAAGAGATCTATCCTGTAGATTTTGTCCTCTTCCAGAATATGATAGAAGATGGTGTGTAAAACTATTTCATTCAACACATTTTCTGCACATTTTAAGTAGGAGTTCTTGGAACACTGATTTTCCTCACATAGTGATGTTTGACTTCTTTGGAATTTGTAGTTCCCATTGAGTTTTTGTTTTATAATAAAGTGCTCTGAATGGGAAACTTGTGTTGCAAGCATACTGTACCTCTGAGGTTGGATTGGCCCTGAAATTCCAACTTGGAATAGTAGAATTATGCACTTGGAATAAACAGGATGTGCATTAGGGGGCAGGGGTTGCGAGATGTTGACTTTATGCCAGTGTTGATTCGGATACGTTCCATTTTAAATGGTGTGAGATGCATAGTCAACTCTTCTCTCCTTTCTCCCTTTGCAAACACTGGATCAGTTTCCCAAATGCACACCACAGACAACCCATCCTCCTAACCACTTATTTCAAATTTTGTCAAAAAAAATTGTTGTATGCGCAAGCACGTATATGTAAGCACTATATTTTAAAAATGCCATGTAAATTACTGCAAAGCAATCCACTGAAATAATACAACATCACACCATCTGCCATTGTAGATTTGAAATATTGAGTCAACAATATAAAGGTAGGTTTGTGTCCAACACAGCATTAATACAACACAGCTGTTTCACCATACTTTGGTCACCAGCTTCTGTAGTCTGAGCTCTCACAACCATTGGCTAGATGCAGCTAATATAGTCAATTCTGATCGACCAACAGCCAGGAACATAATTCTTCCCCTTGAATGTTTCCACCTGTTACCAATCTGGATGCATCTAGTAAAAATGCTACACCGGCAGCAGCATGATTAATGTGTTCCCATTTGGTAATGTCATAAAGTATAAAGCCCCATTCCAATTATGTTTTCCACATTGTGGCATCTCTAGTTGATGGCATCATGGCACAATCACACTGCACATTCACAGTGGCCAATTTGTCACAGCCATTTTGTGCAGGAGTTCCCATCTGCCACTACTTCACAGGGGAGTGAAAGCTCACAATATAAAAGACTCTGACAGTTTGACTGCAGATATATAACAGTGCCAAAAAAATTGGTGCGTTTCTCCCCTCAAAGTGAATTATATTTTTCTTCCTTGGGCCAATTGCAGTCATTTAACAATATTTCTCCATTTAGGTTATCTCTAGCATGTTGATTCTGCTGCAAGGTAATGGCTTTTTGACATTTGGCATTGCCTTAAAAGCTAGTAATAATGGACTGGATTAGTTAGCAACTGCAGTCATCCAAAAACAATATATTGTTCAATAACAAAATAATCACTGGTGTACAAAAACCCTGAGATTGCACACTACATTCCTTTTGCATCTGCCAAATATTCACTTGTTTTCATGTTTGGATTGCAAAATGTGCTTATCTTGATAAGATAAGCAACCTAAGTGATATTTAATTGTCACTCCAATAGTAAAATAATGAGAGAAATTATAAATACTGGAAATATTCAGTAGTATAGATAGCATGGTAACAGTAATAGACTAGTTGTGACTGTTAGGGAAAGTACTGTTCATTAAAACTGAAAAATAAGCAGTCAATTTGGTAATGTTGTAAGGGACAGAGTGAAGACCCCCAGATACACTGAAAGTAGAGAAAAGGGTTATATTTTAAATGACCTACAAACTTCTTAATAGTAAACAGATGATTATTCAAGTTACTCCTAACAATTTAGCTTTCTTTTACAGCAGAATAACAGTGCTGTCAGATCATCAGTCATTTTGTGATTATTTTCCTGAGAGAATTTTTAATAGTCATTTGTTTCATATGATCCTACAAGTATAAATTAATGTCATTATAACTGACATGAAATTTTTGTTTTGGTTAGATTAGGGGTAAGAAAATTGAGTTAAGTTGTATTTTAAATTTACAATCAATCTAAGGACAAATTAACAGCTTCAGGGTGAAGGAGTGAAGGAAACTACCTGAGCATCTGCCTAGGAGGTGGACCTAAGAGCAAGACTGACACTTTCTGTGGAAATATCTAGAGGTCTAACATGGCACCATCGATTTGGCAGAGGAATGGTTGTAACTTGGGAAGGAAAATCTCAAAAGAACATTCAGGAAAAAATAAAATTTAAATTTACAATGCACATCAATTTGTTTATTTTGGTACCTATTGGTAATGCAGTTGGAACAATGTTTCAGAAGCCTGGACTAATGATCCAGAAACATGACTTCTAAGCATAGCAGCTAGAGGATTTACATTTTCTGGAACACAGTATTAGTCTCAGAAATGGTTACCATGGGACTTGGAGATTATCTTGAAAATCTATCTGTTTCACTGTCATTTAAGGAAGGAAATCTTTTGTGTTTACCTGATCTTGATTATAAGTTTAGGGCCCATGGGATCCAGCGTACGTTGGCAAATTAGATCCAAACTTGGTTTGGCAATAGGAGATGGTAGAAGGCTGATTTTGTGATTGGATGCCCGTGACCAGTGATGTTTCACAGAAACCCTTGCTGTTTGTAATATATGTAAATGATCTGGATGTGGAACCAGTTGGCAGGTTCAGTAAGTTTGCAGATGACACTAACATTAGTGGAGTTGTTGAGAGTGTAGAGGGTAGTCTTGAGCTACAGGGTGATATCAATGTGATGGTGAAATGGGCTGAGAAATAGAAGATGGAGTTTAATCCTGATAAATATTCACTGATACATTTTGTGAGCACAAATGACGCTAGAACACACCATGAATACGAGTGAATATGGAGGAACAGGGGAACCTTGGTGCGCAGTCCAAAGATCTTTGAAGGTGGCAGCACAGCTATAGTTGAGGGGTCAGTCCCAGTCATTGTGAGTGGCTCAGTCACAGTACTGTTAACTTACTTGCTTGGACCCTAAAGGACATAGTTGCCTGGCTGCACCTTTGGCAGTTGGTGAGAGAAACACACAAAGAAAAGTCCTACTTTTCCTCTCATATGCACCTAACATGATAATATTGGTAGAAATTCTCTTTGTGGAAACTTCCTACTGATGCCATCTATCACTCTTCTGCAGCCCACTGAGCTGCTAAATGGGAGAGATTCGGAACAAATCTAGCTGCTCAGAACTGAGCACCATGACATTCTGTAGGCCAATAGCTGCAAAAGAAATGCATTCCTTCTTGTCAAAACAGAAAACACTGGAGCTACTCAGGAGAGAGCTACTGTGGAGAGAGAAAGTATTACTGTTTCATGTTGTTAACCTTTTTTCAGACATTTATCACCACAGAGGCTACCTGACCTGCTGTGTATCCAGCAACTTCAGACTTTCTTTTGCTTTTCAATTGATTTGGCATTACTGCATAACCTGTAACTTCATCACCAGGCAGGTTCGTCCCATTGACATACCAGGGACTAACTTCAATTCAATGAGTGGCAAGATGCATAACTAAAATGAGTCCTCAGATTACAGGACTTCATACATAATAGCATGAGCAATATTATACAGCCATTTGATGGATCAGTTCAAAGCATTATAGTCGTGCCAGAACAGTCATGAAAAATGGTGGACAATTAAATAATTAAAGGGTGAAGGAAGCTCCGTGAACTTCCTCATCCTTAGTGTTTGCAGAGCCCAGAAGTTGAGCAGAAATGGCATGTGCAATCATATTAACCCAGAGGATCTAAGTTGGTGATCCCTGCCATAACATTATAGGCTTGCCCCAGTTTGATTTAATCTGTGTGATATCAGAAACTGTGCTGTACTGTTCTATGTAACTGGTTGAGAGAGCTCTGAATATAGCAGAGGCAATGGCCCTGAATAATATCTCAAATGTAGTATTGAGTATACTAGTTGCACCTGCACTCAAGGTGTTCCAGACCCTCAGGCTTATACTGTTCACAAGTATAAAAAGTCAAATCCAATTTGCCCAATTACCGTTCCAATTGTCCACTCTCCATCATCAGCAAGGTGACGACAGGCATTGTCTCGTGACACTTACTCTCCAATAATTCACTCACCGCGTTTCACCAGCACCATTCTCCTCCAGGCCTCACTGCAACCTTAATCCAAGCACAGACAGAAGAGCTGAATTCCAGAGGTAAGCTCCAGAATGAGTGACTTCCTGTGAGTGCACCAAGAAAATATAGAAAAATGAAAGTCATTGTAAAATCATACCTGATGCAAAAAAGTGTGCTGGAAGTTCTTTATTTACCTGTGGAGATTGGCTCACCTTCTGAATCCCTGAAGACTTTCCACAATCTACAGGAAGCATAATGGAATGCTCACCACTTCCCTGGATGAGTGTAGCTCTAACAACACTCAATAAGTATAATACACCCAGGGGAAAGCAGCCCATTTGGCTGGCACCCATCCACCATCCCAAACATTCACTTGCTCCACTGGTGGCACTGTGGCTAAACTGTAGACTGTCCAAAAGATGCACTGCAGCAGTGCACCAAGACGTCTTTGAAACTCCCATTAAAACATAGGAAATTTTGACAGGGCTAGACAGACTGGGTACAGGGAGGATATTTCCTCTGTTTAAACAACCTAGAACAACTTAAGGTCATAATCAGGATATGGGAGAAGGTATTTAGGATTAAGATGAGGAGAAATTTCTTCACTCAAAATGGTAAACGTGGAATTCTTGACCACAAAAGGAGGTGGAGGCCAAATCATTGACTATATTTAAGGAGGTAGCTGGATTTCTAGATATAAAAAAAATCAAGGGTATGGGGAAAAAGCAGGAACGTAATACTGAAATGGATAATCAACCATGATCGTTTTGAATGGCAGAGCAAGCACTAAAGGCTGAGTGGCCTATTTCTTCTGCTATTTTTTCATGTTTTCACTAACCAAGCTTGTGACCTCTACCAAAAAGACAAGGGCTGCAAGTGCATGGCAATACCACTAGTTCCAAGATCCCTTCCTAGTCACGCATCATTCTGACTTGAAAATGTATGCCATTTTTTTCATTGTTGCTGGATGAACATCTTGGATCTCCCCACTAGATGGTAGGAGGACCTTTACCACATACTACAGAGAAAGCAGTTCAACACCACCTTCTCAAGGTGCCAATAAATATTGACCTTGCCAATGACACACAACACCACCCCCATGAAAAGGATCCTTTTAAATTTGCCTGCATGCTTTTTGTTCCTTTCACTTCTATAGTTTTCTGCTTTGCCTTGCAAAAAAAAATCATTATTTCTTTCATAAATGTTTAAAGACTGTTTCATATTTTGGAAGAGCTTAATGATCTGTAGGTGAAAACTATGAAGTTCTGTGCAAAGAGGAATGTGAACTTTACTTTTTTTAAATTAAAACTTTGTGCCTAGTCCCAAAGTTATTGTACTGTGGCTCGATGCAGTGTTTGAAAATGTTTTTTCCCCCTTTGGACAGTGTTGCATTTTGCAAACAGTAGAGGTCCTCATGGCTTTAGTTGATACATTCTAATCTCTCAGTTCACAGTTCTCTTTTCAACATAGTGTCACTGGTAAATGTTTACTCCCTTCACATCTGGTGTAACATGGTTGTAGTGTATTTCATCTAATAGACGTGTTCCAGCACCTCACCAAATTTTCTTCAACATCATTTCCCAAATCTGTGACCTCAAGGATGGCAGCAGCAGGTGCATGTGTATTTCACCATTGATAATTCTGCTTTCAATCACATATCATTCTGACTCAGATATATGTCATGGGCTCTCCCGTGTCATTAAGTCAAAATCCACATATAACAGCACTGTGAGAATACCTCACCATGCATATTTCAGTGGTTCAAGGAAGTAATTCACAGTTACTTTCTTAAGGACATTTAGGGATGGGCATTAAACCCTGGCCTACCCTTACATATCCACCTCCAAGGATATATAAATAATATTATTTAAATGTTGTGATAGACGCCAGAGAAATTCAATTTGTGAATCATTATATCTGTGGAGAATCAGAGACTGAGATATCCTTAGTAGAACCAGACAAACATTGCATAACTGATGGAAGAATTAAATAAATGCAACTTCTAGAGGGAGCTTATTTCATATCAACTTGTTTAGTTTTCTAAGTCAAAGTTATAAAATTCTGTAAGTTTTGACAATGGATATTGTATATGAATAACAGTAACAGCAACTTAAACAGAAAGTTGTTTCCTTTGAAATGAACGTTGAAATATTTAGGGTTAAATGCCAAGGCTATTTTCTATCGATAAGAAAGTAGCAAACAGTGAAAAGGCAAACATGGCCCATTTTACTCAGCTTTCAGTCTGCAAAGTGTTCTGGAACACTGAGTGGACCTCTTAACATTTACCATCATTGTTAAAAGCTTTCTTTTTTCTTGTGCATCTGAACCAAATTTGCCATTGAAACATCACTATATATCAAATACTACATAAGATTCAAGACACACAATTCACAAGCTCATTGCCTTTCTTATTTGTACCACATGTTGAGAGTTTTGTTCATTAAAGAGCTCCATCCTGTTATGCTACACTTCTGAGCATATGCATTAACAATTGATTAGCAAAGGGAACACAAGGGGACCATACAGATACAGCATATCTTCCTGCATGTTGAATGACACTCCCTGGCTCGTGCATTACTATTGTTTTCAACTGAAAAAAAATTAAATTGTTTGCATGATCTATCAAGGGCAAAAATTTCTGCTTAAAAGAAAACTAAAGAATGAGTATTTACATATTATTTCCCAAACAAAATATTGCCCCAGATTTTGCTTTGTGGGATCCAGTACCCACACTCACTGCTCATGGTTCCTGTAACTTTCAACTTACCAGGTCCAGATCTGATGTAACTGGATGGATCTGTCCTGTAACCTAGCAGAGAAAACCTGAACAACGAAAGAGCTTGCGTAACATAATTGTGATGTGGGTAAGCACCACTTTCAGCAATGCATCTGAAAAGATTGCGATAGATTGTTAATACATCTGAATATCCTTGACATTCTGACACATTTAAAAATTATTGTCATCAAAACATTATTAAAAGTTTAGAAAAATAAAATCATCTAAATACTTACAAATGGTTTTAAGTAATTATAAACATTAAAGCAAACAAATAATGAAGAAAAATGTTTCTTACCTTTCTTTTCCTTGCAATCATATTACTGCCATTCAATTGAATGGGCTTATGAATGAATGTTACACTGGGTTCTGATGCTGAACAATCTCAGTAAGCTCCTTCTACACTATAGATCTCTATACCAAGTCTAACAATGTGGCACAGCCAGATATCACTGGCAGACCCATCCAGTAAATTAAGACTTCCACATGAGCATGGGAATCCAAAAAACTGCAAGCACTTTTGTTGGGGAATGCTGACAGTTACACGCAGGACTGCCTGACAGATCTGGGCCATTAATAAGTCACTGACTGAGGTATTGTTTATCTTGAGCATGAGTTGCTCTCACTTACAGAATTGTTGACCAATTAATAATGTGTAAATTTGGAGTTCGTAGTCTTGTTTATAGGACAGGCTTGGACATTATCATTTGACTACCTATGTGATGAATCAATGAAACCAATGAAGAAAATGTCTACTTCAAACTTTATTTATACAGCACGGTAACAGGCCGTTCTGGCCCAATGAGCCTGCGCCGCCCAATTACACCCAATATCAATGTTACTGTAGTTTTTATCCAACTGTGAATAAGCGTCCTGGAGTGTTTTGGGATTTTTTTCTTTACACCTTCTCATTAGACATTAATATATGTGGACAATATTGAAGAAAGGAGTGCAGAAGAAGAGGGGTCCTGGGGTATATGTGTACAAATAATTGAAAGTGGCAGGGCAAATTGAGAAAGTGGTTATTAGGGCATATTTAATTTTGGGCTTTATCAATAAAGCCAGAGTGTCAAAGCTGAGAAGTTACGTTGAACCTTTATAAAAGACTGGTCTGGAGGCAAGCACAGTAGTGTAGCAGTTAGTGTAATGCTTTACAGCGCCAGTGACCCGAGTTCAATTCTGGCCACTGTCTATAAGGAGTTTGTACATTCTTCCTGTGTCTGCGTGGGTTTCCTCCGGGTGCTCTGGTTTCCTCCCACATTCCAAACACGTACAGGTTAGGAAGCTATGGGCATGCTATGTTGGTGCCGGCAGCGTGGTGACACTTGCGGGCTGCCCCCAGAACACTACGCAAAAAGATGCATTTCACTGTGTGTTTCTATGTACCTGTGACTAATAAAGATCTTATCTTATTGTTTTCATTTTTAATTCCTAGATTATAGGAAGGTGTGAAGGGATTTGAGAGGGTCAAGAAAAGATTTACGAGTATGATTCTGGGTATGAGGGACTACAGTTGCAAGGATATATTAGAGAGACTAGATCTGTTCCCTTCAGAGAAGAAAAGGCTGAAGGGATATTTAATAGAAGTGTATTAAATGACGAGGGGCCTTGACTGAGTGGACAATCTCAGGGAGGCTGCTTCCTTTGGTAGAGGACACAGATATAACGTAAAGGGGAAGAGAATCAATACTGACATGAAGAAAAGCTTTTTTATGCAGAATGTGGTTGGAATCTGGAATATACTGCCCTCAGATATGGCTTTCAAGAGGGAACGGGATAAATATACGAAGGAGAAAAATTTGCAAGGCCACAGAAAAAGGGCCGGTGGATGAAACTAGAGAAGTACTTTGGTTGAACACTGCACAAATATAAAGGTCTGAATGGCCTCCTTCACTGCTTTAACCATTCTATGATTCTATGACATATATGCTACTCATGGAAAGTCAGTTTAGATTAAGATTGCTTCTCAGGCAGTACCTTGCTGCACAAATGTTCTCCACTGACGTTTTTGCTTATTTCCACAAGAGTGTTTCTTCAGGCTGGACAATCTAAAGCTTGGGGGCATAGTCTTAGGATAAGAGATAGGAGGAAAATATGTTTGGTATATACTGTGTTGCAAATGTTTGGAATACGGTGGGTGCTCAAATATTGAGAATATTCAGATCACTAGATTTTTAAACACCGAGGATGTCAAGGGATACAGAGACCCAGCAGGAAAGTAAATAAGTGACAGTATCAACCATGGTCTTACCAAGTGGTGCAACAGGCTCAGGAACCCACACATTCTACTCCTGTTTCTAATACTCTGTAGTGTCGCATGTTAAGAACAAGTGCATTCTGAAAGATGCACAACATTTTGAAGTGTGGCAAACAGGAGATAGGGAACCAAAAGAGCCTGGTGGAAGTAGCTGATGCACACCAGATTAAATCCAATGCAGAAAAATGTGAGACAGTACATATTGATAGGAAGAAAGAGGAGAAATAATATGTCTAAGAGTATAATTTTAAATGGAATGCAAGAAGAAATTCTTGGGAAGTTTGTACACAAACCTTTGAAGGTGTCTGGACAGATTAACAATATGTGGGATTCTAAAGCAAGGCACAGAAAACAAAGCAAGGAAGTTAAGCTGAACTCCAATATAGAACACAGGTTCGGCTTTTGCTGGGCACCACACATCAGGAATAATGTGGAGAGGGTACAAAAGGTATTCACTTGAATGATTCCATGGACAAGTCATTACAACACTATGACCACTCTGATCACTTTGCACTGCAGTGGACTTTGTATTTCTTTTGGTTCTAATTGTGTACTTTCTTGTAAAATATTGTATATAATTTACGTTTAATTTATGTTCTCCTTGTGAATGTTGCTTATCTGATGCTATGTGCCTGTGATGCTGCTGCAAGTAAGTTTTTTTATTGCACCTGTGCATACACGTACTTGTGCTTATGACAATAAACTCGACTTTGACTTTGAGGTAGGAGAAACTGGAATTTTCTACTTTGAGCTGAGAAGGCTGGGGAGACCTGATGGACGTTCTCAAAATCTTTGGAGTTTTAGATAGAATAAATAAAGGAAAACTATTTCTGGTGACTGGAGGGTAGGTAAACAGGCCACGCTGGTTTGAGATGAATGGGAAAATAGCCAGAGGGACAAATGGTGGGAAACAGACTACATAATGGTCAGAACGTTCTTCCATTCTGTACAGATCACCAGCAGAGTTCATTAATTTGCAGTCTTGCTCATTAGGTTCTCCACCAAAGGGTAAATGCTACACCGTAGGAAACCTGTTCAGGAAATCAGTGCAGAGGGCCATGTGTCCATGTTCAGGTATTCCCAATTTTAAAAGCAGTATGCCTGAGTTGCAATGCTCCCATGTGATTCTGCATGCTGCATTCAGAATACATGATTAATTTTAATCACAGAAAATTCATGAGTTCTACAAATCTGGCCTGCTACACTCAGTGCTAAATCTTCAAAACCTAATGAGTGAGCACCTGCTTTAACATCAGAAACTACCAGATTTATTTGATATATTGATATTTTTGGAAAAATCTTATGATGTGGTAAAGTATCAATATCATGCAGGAATTTTGACTGTTAAGATCTTTTGGGGACACAAGCGACTACAGATGCTGGAATCTGGAGCAACACGCAAGATGCTGGAGGAACTGAGCGGGTCAGGCAGCATCTGTGGAGGGAAGTGGACAGTTGATGTTTCGGGTTGAGGCCCTTCATCTGGACTGAAAGATAGAGGAGAGATAGCCAGTATAGAAAGGTGGAGGGAAGTGGAGCAAGAGCTGGCAAGCGATAGGTGGATCCAGCTGAAGGGGGATGGCAGAGGGGAGAGTGGCAATAGCACCAGAAGCTGGGAAGTGATAGGTGGAAGTGACAAAGGGCTGAAAATGAAGGATCTGATGGGAGAGGAAGGTGGAGCATGGAATCAAGTGAGGGAGATGGGGAGGGCAGATGGGAACAGTAGGGGGAGGGGACCCAGTGAGAGGAGTATGTGGGTGATGGACAGATGGAGTGGGTGGAGGAGGGAAATGTACCTGGTGATGGGGGCTGGGGTGAGTGTAGGAGGAACTGTGTAGATCAGGAGGAGAGAGAAAAGGGACAGAGGGAGAGCAGTTTACCAGAGGTTGGAGAATTCTCCAACCTTTTCTCTGCCTTTCTATACTAGCTATCTCCCCTCTATCATCCAGTCCAGATGAAGGGTCTCAACCCGAAACATCGACTGTTCATTTCCCTCCATAGATGCTGCCTGACCCACTGAGATCCTTCAGTATCTTGTGTGTTGCTGAGGTCTTTTGATCGGGTTGACGACTTCTAGTAAATAGATCTTCAGCCCTTTATTGGGTCCACCTATCACCTCCCAGCTTCTTGTGCTATTTCCACTCCCCCTCCTCCATCTGCCTGTCAGCCCTCTTCACCTGGATCCACCTATAGCTGGCTCTTTCTCCACCCCTCTGAGAAAATATTAGGGATAGCAGTTTGACAAGATTCGTCATGACACATCCCTACCAAAACAATAGTGTCGCAAAACCACTCCAGAAATTCTAATAAATTCAATTCCTATCAGCTTATTGTTGTGGTTTTTGCACTGGGGACCTACACTGAGGATCTAAGACCTAGGCTTTGGAATTCCTACCCAAGACCTCTCTGTTCTCTCCTTTTATAAGACACTGCATAAAACCTCCCCCTCTGCCCAAGTGTTTGGTCATCTGCGCTAATGTCTCTTTGACTCGGCATCAGGTTTTGACTGCTTATTCTCCTGTGAAATGCCCTGGGCATTTTACTGTATTAAAGTCACTGTGTGCATGCACTTGCTGCTGGAGTCTAATAATGTAACACTGTTCATTCTTTTTGAGTTCTGATTATCTTCATAATTTCCAAATTATAGCATTATACCTGTCCCTTAGTATTTGTTACATTTCTTGTCTGCTGACAAAATGATGACTGAGCAGACATGTACGTATTGAATTTAGTGTATCCCATTGAGAAGAAACCCCTAGTTATTCAAGTCAGAAATAACATGAGGACATCAATCTTTATTAACATACTTTACCACTCCTGTCACTCATCAAGTTTTAGCATCTCCTGAATACACTTCACAATTTGTCTATCCTCTGCTTTCTCAATCAGCCCTCAGCCTGTTAACATTTGCTGCACACTATTGGTCATGAGGGCATTTCTTATTCCTTCCTCTGTGCCACTACTATTTTTCACTCAATTGGCTCCCCTAACCAGCATTGCTAAATTACAGTAAATTTTATGCTGTAAATACACATCTGGGCTACCTCTGCACAACCTCATTTTACTTAAGGTCTTCAATAACTCTTAAAAGGAGGAGACACTTATTCCATTAGTCTGGCTAGACTTAAGTCAAGGTCCCAGAGGTGAAAAAAAATAATATTCTTCTCTTTATTACTCACCCCCTTAGAGATTTACTAGATATCCATGTATGCTTTATTTTTAATCCGTTAAATGGCTTTTTTTATTTAACACAATTAAAAGATTTATAACATTGTCTGTATTTTCTGCTTATCATCTGTAAAAATAGTATATTGCTTCTTTTTTTTCAGTAGTTGAAGAACTTTGTTTATCAAAGTTCCTCCACTTTCACCCTGCCACATTCCCCTAGGTCATAGGAACAAAGAGATAGAAGAATGGGAAGACACTACTTAGGCCAGATTTTGCCTTTCAGTACACAATGGTTGATCCCTGCCCAATTATGTTTGAATCACATTTGAAAGAACAAGCCATAATATGAATCACATCGGTTACTAATTTAATTAATTTGAAAATGAACATATTTCTCAATTTTTATAAGTGAAGTAGTGAAGCAATGTAAAATGCCAAAAATTAGATGGAAGATCTGACACAAGTGATAATACATATAATTTATGTTCACTGTCTTTTGACTAACTTAAACAGTTGCTTCAAAATATGACTGTATAATTTCATCATCATTGAGTAGCTTGAAATCTATTTCTTGTAATTGAATGTTCTTTTTGTTACAATGTATTTCCCATACAAATAGGAAACTATTTCGTCACAAAAGCTTGGCACAGAGTATGTTCTCCAGTCTAACTTTTGCTTGTTATTTTGCAGTTTGTTACTCTGAGTTGCCTGAGTATTTGTTTGCATACATACAAAGAAAAAGACATATAGGCCTACCTCTTTATCTCTGGACTTGTTAATCATCTTAATTAAATAAATACCCACTGCCTTGCACAATATTGGAAATTAAATCTACCATTACACAATTTCTCTTATACACCTCATTAGATATTTTATTTGCCCTTGGGATATGTGTCCCACAGTTTGGGAACCCCAGCTCCAGGTTAAAAGGTCAACATTGCATTAACCTTTTTGATTATTTTCTGTACCTAACCATGACATTTTAAAGACCCCATTTTAAAGATTTCTTTTGGATTATTACTGCTTCTCTCTTTTCATCTTATGAAAATACTATGTACTCTCCTCATTAGGCCCAATATAGATGATCTCACGTTTGCCTATGTTGAAGTTGATTTAACCACAAATATATATATGTAGGAATTAGAGAGCAGGATAACTGATTATAATAGATTATAATTTGTAGTTTAATGCTTCCATCTACACTTCCTACAGCAACACGTTTGTGACATTGGCAAACTTGGACGTGTGATAATAGATCCTTTCTAAATATGGTGAACAGCTGAGGTTCCAACACAGACCACTGTGGGACACCACTATTCACATTCTGCAAATTGGGAACCTGTCCATTGTCATCATTCTCTGTATCTTGGTGCTCAGCCAATTTCCTAGCCAGGACTTTACTTTGCCTTCAACTAAATGAGCTTCAGCTTTAGCCAACAGTATCTTCTGAGGGATTTTATCACATATTTCTGGAACTCCATTCAAATTAATGCCTCTCTTGTGCACTGTCGTAATAAAAAAATTCAATTAAGTTTAGAAACTTGACCAATCAGTTGCAAGTCCATTCTGGCTTTCTGATCAACTGATTTTTTTAAAAGTAAATCTATCCTTAATTATTAATTCAAGATGCTAGCAATTTCCCAACATTCCCGATGTTCGACTAACTAGTCTGTTTTTTCTCTCTCATTCTTCTGAAATAATGGATTGACATGTGGAGTTTTCATCCTAGAGGAAAGGTCCTGAAATGAGAGAACTTTGGAAAATTATAGGTTGAGCATCTGCAGTGTTCTTGCCTAGATCCTTTAAAGGCCTGGGATGGAAGCATCTGAACCTGGGAGTTTGTTACTCTATAGCGTGATTATTTTCTTCATCACTGTTAATTTGCTTATGTTAATTGCTGAGTTCCAGGAGGGTACCAGTGGATTGGAAAAGCACAACTGTGACCTTCTTTGTTCAAGAAGAGAGGGACAGAGACAAAAACCAGGAAGCTGTAGGACGGTTAGTTCAACATCTACTGTTAGCAAGATACCAGAGTCTTGAATCAAGGAAGAAATAACTAATCATTTAGAAAAGCTTAATGCAGTCAAATCAAGTCAACATGGTTTTATGAAAGGAAAGGCAATGTATGACAAATTTGCTAGAGTTTTTCAAGGATGTAACAATCAGATTTGATAGAAGGGAATTTGTAGATGTTGTGCATTTGTATTTCCAGAAGGTCTTTGATAAGATGCCACTTAAAAGGCTCATGCACAAAAGAGTTCATGGTTTGGGGGGAAATGGTATTAACATGGTGCGAAGACAGGTTATCACATAAAACACAGATTAAACAGGTCTTTTTCAGGCTTGGTCAATTCTTGGCCCTTAATTATTTACCATCAATATTAATGACTTGGAGGAAGGGGCAGGCACACTGAAGACACAAAAATGGGTTGGTGTTGTGATGAGGATATTTGGTCTCTCAAACTGAATATAGACAGATTGAGTGAGTGAGTGAAAATCTGGTGAATGAATCTTAATGAAGGAATCTGTGAGGTAATGCACTTCAGAAAGAGGAATCAAAACACACACTATTATCTAAATGGAGGGAGACTGCAAATGAATAGAATGCAGAGGGATCCAGTTATTCTTGTGCATGGAACATTAAAAGGTAGCAGGCAGGGTATTCTTTGGAGTTTGGAAGAATGAGGGATGATTTTATTGAAAAATAAAAGGTCCTAAGGGGGCTTGACAGGATAGATGTTGAAATGTTTTCAATAAGGGGGCTGTCATTGAAATCTTAGATGTGTAGGAATTTCTTCTCACAGAGGATGGTATATCTCTGGAATTCTCTATCCCAGAGGGTTGTGGTGGCTAGATCACTGGAGGTGTTTATAGAGGAGGGAAATAAATTTTTGAAGCATCAGGGAATTGAGAAGAGGACGAGGTCTGGGGTATATTAGCCATGTTCATAATCAATGGCAGGACAGGCTTGAAGGGCCAGGCTGCTGACTCCTGATTTTATGTTCTTCCGTTAATTTTACCTGATCTCAGCCTGTGATCCAGTATTACAGTTGTCAGGATATCCAGGATGCTGTCCTCTTTCTCCACTGTAAATTTGAATCATTTCACATGTTCATCATTTTATTTTCATTAATGATTGGAATCCACAATGCTCCTGACAGCCCTCCCGTTTTTAAACAATGATAAAATTGCAAACAATTTTGTTTGGTTTCAATATCCTCTTCAATTTATTTTCATAGTCTCTTTTTGTAGCTCCTGCACAGAATTTGCACCATAACAAAATTCATACATTGTTTAAGGAGCACTCTGTTGATCAGAAGAATTTGTCCACACCTTTTCGACCCACACTCATTTGACATATGGTGACTCACCTCCCTGCTAAGCAATTTGAGATAACTGCAGTTCACCTCAGATTCAAATAAACATTTCTATTAGTTGTTCAATGAATGTGGACATCACTGGCAAAGCCAACAGTCATCATCCAATTGCAGCAGACAATAAAGTCAACCCGGGTTCACTTGTCAGCCAGAGTGGGTGAGAATGGCCAATTTCGATCCCTGAAGGAGGCTGCTGAGCTAGATAGATTTTTGCAACAGGTCGGTTGTTTCATGGTAAACATTACCAACATCATCCTTTTAATTCCAAATTTAATTAAGTAAATTCAAATTTTCCAGCAGCCTAGGTGAAATTTGAACACAGCTCTTGATCAATACTTAAGCTTTTGGATGCTCACCTTGGGAATTGGATGAATATCTGGTGGAGAGAATGTGCCATTGAGAAAGGGCTGGTGGATGGAACTAGAGAGTTGTTCCAATAGAGAGCTGATTTTGACATGATGGGCAGAATGCCCTCCTGTGCTGGAGCCATTTTATGATTCCAGTAACTGTGCCACTGTACCCTGCGCAGAACATTGCCCATCTGGGCAGAGACTAGAGCCAGACAACATTACTTCTGTTCTCAAGTACAGATTTCAGTGCACTGAAATGCTTTTTAAATGACAATTCATGATCCAGTAGATATCTGTTGATTAATTCTAAACAATGGATGACTCATTAACAGTAATTTATGTTCTTCTAGGGTCCACTCAGTGCCTCTGAAACTCTACTTAAAGGTCATTAATGGTTTTATAGTCAATTCAATTAAATAGATCTTTTTATTCCTATATTAATATTTCTGATATTACTTTATGGTCCATTTTTCCTTGATTTTTAATATTATTTTGGGCATGGGAATTCCTTTCTTTGTTAGCTGATTAAAATATGAAGTTTGTTCATTTTGATTCTTGAATGGTCCTCTTATACTCTAAAATTTGATCTCTTGATCTCCCAGTCTACCTTGTTGTGGCCCCTGCACTTTATTTGTCTACCTGCACTGCACTTTCTCTGTAAGTGCAACACCATATTCTGCATTCTGTTTTTCTTTTTATTATCTTGATGTACTTATGTATGGCATGATCTCTCTGGATGGCACACAACCAAAAGCTTTTCGCTATATCCCAGCACATGTGACAACAATAAACCAAAATCAATACTTACTATTCCTGTGTAAAAGAAACAAAGTCAGCCAACACTCACTCTTTAGGCTCACACAAAAAGTGTCCACAACAGTGCTTGCACTTCAAAAATCTCTTGATAGGCTAGAAAGCATTTTGAGACATTCTGAGGTTGTGAACAGTGCTATGTAAATGCACATCTACCTTTCAGCTTCAAAGGAAACTGGCTGGTGGAATTATAATCGAATATGGTGCTGCATCTGTGGGAAAGGGGGAAATTAATGAGTTTCATATGCTAAGCAGAATGTCAAAATGATACATTTTTACTGTCTTCTAACGCTCTTGTAAAAAGCAGTGTAAGTAGATATGAAATGCACTGCAAGTTCTCCTGCAGTAGAACTTAATCATTGCTCCAGTTAAAAGTAACCTTTGGACTTGGAACTGCCCCTTACCCTCCATCTTTTAGATTGTTATTTTCAAGAGTAAACATTGTGTTTTAATTTTTGAGAAGCTTTTTTTTACACCATTGCTATCCTCAATCAGTTGATAATTGTTTTGCTTCCAATAGAAAAATGAAATCAAATAAAGAGGGGAAAATAGCTGATTTTTGATATGACCATTTCACAAATTAGGAGCATTTACATGTGACAAATCCATTCTTTCTCCTTTATGTTTCATGGTAAATTTACAGTGGTAAATGAACATGCCAATCCTTGCCAATATATTGATGAAATATTGGCATATGTGGCAATATTTCATCAAAAGGGTAAACTGCCACTGACCATCAGCAACACAGCCATTCCTGGTCTCTACCCTCCTTAAAAAGCCACGCCTTTTAACAGGACCTGTTTCTATTTCTCAGCAAATTTAAATATTTCAACAAAAGTGGGTAAGGACATGTTCAGGTAAATATCAATAAATTAATGAACAGCTTTTGAGGAAGGGTATTATATTTCCTTGACGAGAGATATTCAAATGAAGGTCAAGACATTTTAAAACAACATTGGAAGGTCAGTAGCAGTGAATCATTGTTCATTCCAGGAGCAAGATTATCCCCAACTTGTTGATTAAACATCTACAGTATCTGTGAGGCGGTTTCACCAAGAGAAGTTGAATTCTGCTCATAATGAAAATGGATGATTTTTTATGCAAACTAATGACATAAAGTAAAAATATATTTTATACATTAAATTTCCACTTAATGCAGTGTAAATAAAGCTAAATCAATGCAATATTATTTGGGTTTACTTTTCCCTGTAAAATCCAATATAACTTTCTTTCTAAACCCTGAAAAATTCAACAGTCACATCACAAAATTTAACATTTAAGGATAGGAAATAGCACTTTGTAAATAAAGTTCTCTTTCTTGAGGTCATATTTTAACATTTCCATAACTTATTTTTGTAGATGGCGGTATATGCAGGTTTGCAATTGGCAAAGGTACTTGGTAATAAGTGGGTAAAAGAGTTAAAAAGAAAAACACATACTATGTGGATCTTCAGTGAACTTTATTAGACTACTTGTGTTGTGAATGCATTGTTTCTATTAATTATAGAAGTGTGTCTTGCTGTGGGACGCCAAGGAGTTAGATGTTTATAACCTTATGGTCTGGCTTGAATTCTCAGAGCTAAAGTATTGAATTAACATGAAAGGAATACAGCATGAATAAGTTCTGATCAAAGAAACAAGAGCACAGATTATTTAAATACAGACACTTACATGGAAAGTCAAGTGACAAGACATCAGCTTTACTCGCATGTGGATCAAATCAAAATTATCCAGTAATTGACTCTTTACAAGGTCCAACAGCATTGTAATGGACTGGCTATTAAGTCTCTGAGCATTTATAGATAGGTCCAAAGTTTTTGGATGAAGGCAGCATACCATTAAGAGCTGTTTTACAAGTCTGTAGAATTAAACGTATTAGCCTAAAAATGCACTGGTGCTGACTCTACCGGCCTGGGATTAAAATGATTGTAGCAGCACTTGTGTGAACTGGGTAGCGCTGAGCTGGTGGGAAACAGGGAATGATCTTTTAGAAATGAACTCCAGATGAGTCTGTCTGCCTGTCCCAGAGACAGACTCTGTTCCTGAGGATTTGCTGGGTCCTGTTTAATAGAGATTGGCTGTATTTCTTTTTACTGGAAACTTCAGAAATGTGAATGTTTGGAGTTGTCTGGGAATCTAATGAACTTTGAACTTGTATAAATGAAATAAATGGAATCAGAACCAGCTCACTTGATCCTAGTTTGGATAACATGTATCTCAGGTCATTGAGCTCAACCCATCCTCCCTCCATTCTGCTCTTCCCTCCCCCCCCCCCACCCCCACCCAGCCTCATCCACCCATAAAATTCTGAAGACTCCCAGTAAGAATAAAGCAGGCGATCTTCCTATTTTGATTCAGTGTTTATCTCATCTTCTTAGGCAGTCCTTCAGGGTCAAGGATAACTTGCTTCCACTTTGGTTCAGTGCTCTTTGAAGTGATTGATGAGGTCAATGTGGAACCCGCTGGCTCTACCACAGATGAAGCAGGAGGTGTTTGGTAGGGAGGGTGGGTGGGTAGTTTGTGAAGTGGTGCGCTCTTTCTTCTGTATCCACAGGGCTTATGTGTTCTCCCGATGAGTAGAATCAATGTTATCTATGCCATTACAAATGCTCCTTCAGTTTGAACGGTCATGGGTCGCTAATTCCCACAAGTTGATGAGATGTCACACATTTTCAAGGTGTCTTTCAGAACATACTTGAAACGTTTCCTCTGTCCACTAACTACTGTGACAGAGTTTGGAACAGAGTGTCTGTTTTGGGACTCTTGTGTCAGCTACTTATAAATAGGTCCAGGGATTTTGGATGAAGGCAGTATACCATTAAGAACTGTCTTGCAAGTCTCTAGATTTAAACATATTAGCCTAAAAATGCACTGGTCCTGACTGCAGGTTGGGATTAAAATAATTGTAGCAGCACTTGTGTGAACTAGGTAGCGCTGAGCTAGTGGGAAACAGGGAATGATCATTTAGAAATTAACTCCGCATGAGTCTGTCTGCCTGTAGCAGAGACAGACGCTGTTCCTACAATGCCCGGAGGATTGCTGGAACTGTCTGAGTGTAATTAAGTCCTTAGTGTTGAAGATGTTGGCCTGGAAGTGGATGTTGATTCACTTAACCTGCCAGTGGATTAGGAGGATTTTGCAGAGACTGTTGAAAGAATCTTTCTGGTGCTTTGGGGTGCCTGCCATAGATAGTCCATGTCTCAGAACCATGCAGGAGTGCAGGGACCACTGATGCGTAGAAGACCATGAGCTTTCTGCCAGGTTTCAGGTCATGATCTTCACCCTTTTCCTCAGTCAAGGCTGTGAAAGTGAATTTCCTCATCAAAGTCTCCCTTTGCTGAGTGGTGGCTCCCAAATATGGAAGATGGTCCATGTTTTACAGAGTCTCATTATGGACTTTCATTGCTAGGGTCAGTGTGATACAGCTGGGCAGTTTGGAGGTGAACAAGTCAATGATGACTTTGAGCTCAGCAGCTGAACATGTGTATGTGCAAGTATCATCTGTGTACTGCTGCTCACTGATTGAAATTGGGATGATTTTGGTTGTGGAATGGAAGTGACATAGATTAAATAGTTTCTCATTTGTCCTGTAGATTAGCTCCACTCCAGAGGGAAGCTTGTTGGAGGTGAGGCACTGCACTGTGGCATGAAAAATTGCAAAAAATCTTGAAATGATGATGCAGCTGTACTTGACACAAATCTGCACGAAAATTGGGTCTGTTGCACACCTGTTGATTAAGATCATAACCATTGTGCCATAATGTAGCAAACATAAAATGGGAAATAAGTTGAGAGGGAGGCTGTAAGGTCCCTGTCAGTTAACAGACTCAAAGTCTTTTGTGATATCAAAAAAGGCTGTGTATTCTAGTCAGTGGTGTTATCTGCATTTCTCGTGGAGTTGATGCTCAGTGAAGCTCACTGCCCTCTATATCTACACTGCATTTCATTGGAAGGACCCTGGCAGATCGCAGGAAGATCCCTCTGAAGTAACCACAATCAAGTTTGTCTTCTTTCTTGAATATGTTCATAATCATGATGTCTCTGAGGTTCCCTGTCACGTCCTCCTCCTCCCAGACATAGTAACTGAGGTTGTGAATCGATGACTGAAGGTTCTCTCTGCCAAGTTTTAGAACTTTAGCAGGGCCACTGTCTATTCCCAGGACTTCTGGTTTTTCACTTGGCATATGGCCTTTTCAACTGCTCTTTAGTTTAGGGTGGTGACAAAGCTGGATCAGATATTTTGTGGTGGGCTGGGTTCAAGGGCACTCGTATCAAGGATAGAATCATGATTGTGGAGTCGACAAAGTATTCCTTCTAATGGGCATTGCTTGCTTCTCTGTCCTCAAACTGTTTGCCTCGGTGGAGAAGCCCTTGAGTGTTTAGGTCATAAATGGTCTTGACATTCCTGAAGATTCCACACCTGACATGATTACCAGTGATTTACTGGACACTCTGTGCTCTTTCCACCCCCATTTGTTCTCTAGATCACAGGTTTTCTGTTGGATCTCAGGCTCCGGTGCCACAGAACTTTTTTTTCCCTTGAGGAATGGTGGAGTTTCTAATCCATGAATGCCTTGTGTTCGCAATTAATTAGCTCCTGGATCTCCTGGTCATTCTCACAAGACCAGCCTTGGTCATAGAGCACTACCGCACAGAAAGAGGCTATTTGGCCCATCTAGTCCATGCTGACCTGGTTTTCTGCCTAGTCCCATCTACCTGCACCAGGACCATAGCCGTCCATACCCCTCTCATTCATTTACCTATCCAAACTTCTCTTAAATGTTAAAATTGAACCTGTATCCACCACTTCCACCGGCAGCTTGTTCCACACTCGCACCACCCTCTGAATGAAGTAGTTTCCCCTCAGATTCCCCTTAAATATTTCAACTTTCACCCTAAACCTCTGACCTCTAGTTCTAGTCTCACCCAACCTGAGGGGAAAAATCCTGCAGGCATTCACCCTATCTATACCCCTCATAATTCTGTATATAAGATATTCTCCTGTGCTCCAGGGAATAAAGTCCTAACCTATTCAACCTATCCCTGTAACTCAGGTCCTCAAGTCCCTGCAACATCCGCGTAAATTTTCTCTGCACTCTTTCAAGCTTATTAATATCTTTCCTGTAGATAGGTGACCAGAATTGCACATAGTACTCTAAATTTGGCTTCACCAACGTCTTATACAACTTCAACATAACGTCCCAACTCCTGTACTCAGTGCCCTGATTTATGAACCTTATGAAGGTTCCCTAAACCTGTTAGCCTTGCATGTTATCCTAACAGGAACATATAGATTCTGTACTCTCAATATTTCACTCTTGAAGGCCTCCCATTTACCAAGCATCTCTTTGCCGGAAAACAACCTATCCCAATCCATGCCTGCCAGATCTGATGCCATCAAATTTGGCCTTACTCCAATTTAGAATGTTAACCCTAGGACCAGTCCTATCCTTTTCCATAATTATCTTAAAACTATTGGAAGTATGATCACCAGATCCAAAGCGTTCCCCTACACTCACTTCTGTCACTTGCCCTGTCTCATTCCCTACGAGGAGATCCAGTATTGCATTCTATCTAATTGGGACCTCTACATATTGATTAAGGAAACTTTACTGAATGCATTTGACAAACTCAATCCATCCAGTCCTTTTACAGTATGGGAATCCCAGTCAATATGTGGAAAGTTAAAATCACAACAATTTTATATTTCCTGCAACTGTCTACTATCTCTCTACAAATTTGCTCCTCTAATCCCGCTGATTATTGGGAGGTCTATAATATAGTCCCATTAACATGGCCGTCCCTTTTTTATTCCTCAGTTCTACCCAAATTGCCTCAGTAGTCGAGCCCTCCAGTATGTCCTCTCTGAGCACTGCCGTGAATATTCCCTGGTGAGAAATGCCGCCCCTCCCCCTTTCATACCTCCCCCTCTATTATGTCTAAAATAATGGAACACTGGAACACTGAGCTGCCAGCCGTGCCCCTCCTGCAACTAAGTCTCACTAATGGCTACAACATCTTAATTCCATGTACCGATCCATATCTAAGTTCATCTGCCTTACCTACAATACTCCTCGCATTGAAATAGACAGAACTCAGAGTCTCTTCTTGTCTCCTCATAGTGTGAAAGATAGCTGGGAACGCAAAGGTTAATGACTGGCAGTGTAAGGGTTAATAGTATGCTTTTTAGTATGGTTCTCACTGTGAAAGGATTCTCAAGGTAAAGAATGATCTCATTATGGTGTGATTTAGTTATGTCTAGTTTTAATAGCAGGTGCAAGTAGGAAGAAGTAGTTTTTTTTACCTATATCTTGTTATGTTCAAAACTTTACGTAAACAATTGTCTGTGTAAGAGTAGTTTCTCACCCAGCTTTCCCACGAAAAAAGGTATAAAAATACGCTGCAGCTGAGCCTTCTTTGAGTGGGTTTCAGTATAGAGTTAGAGTTACATAGTTTACTCTGTCTATTTACTTTCCCACTCCCGCTAGCGAAAGCTAATAAAGCATTTAGTGTAAGTTCTTTGGTTCTGCTGTTGTCTGATTCTTTCCAGAAGCGCGAGTCGGCTTTGACAATAGAAAACAACAAGGCTGGTCCAATTATATTGGACAACAAATTATCTGTAAGGTGCTGTTTGAGAAGAACTATCCTTATGAAGTCCTTGATACCTTCAACATGGATTTTCTTGCTGCATTGTTTTCCGGCCAGGATGATGAAAATACAAAGCTGATTAGACAGTGGTCCATCCAACAATTACCAGGGCTTGTCATGTTATAGGTGATGTGGTCTCTCACTTGGACAATAATATCTAACAGGTGTCAGTGCCCGGATTGTGAGTTCTGATTCATAGTTTATCTATTTAACTTAAATACAATACTGTACACTCTTTCCTCGTTATATCATCATATCTTTAAACATGATGAGGAAGATGCTACCGTACTAAGTGCAATAGTTTCTTGTGGAGCTTCAAGTATGTTTTTCACCATTAAAAAATTTGAAATGGAGACTATTTATAGAATCACAACAAAGGATTTTTGAAACTGACAGGTCCATAAACACGGAATTGAAGCCTATGAATCTTTCATGTTGCTAGTTACAATGCAGGAAATGAATTCTGTATGTGCTGCCTCGGCCACTGTTAAAGAGCACCTTTGACCCCCATCCCTTATCAAATTATTTGATCCATCCACACCACCTCCCTAGACTGAGAAGTTGAAAAGACAATATGCCAACTTGAAAACAAGAAGGCCTTGGGAACAGACAGTATCTCAGCACATCACTACCTGAATATTCAGAAGCCAAGAGTTCCACACAGATCTTTCTCTTCAAATAAACTAGGTTATGTGTGAATATTGCATATATGTTATACATCATTCTGTTCACACCATTCAGAATGTTCACACCATTCAGTTGACTGTCCAGCCCATAGGGACTGCCAGCACCTGAGTTTGAGACTGGAAGGGATGATGATGCATCCTCAGTAATATGTGAGTGTGTGACTCTTTCAAGGTTTCTGGAGGAAGGTCTTGCTGCCTCAAAGGACCCAGCAGAAAGAGAAAAGAGATGAGCTGGAGTGGTGGATGCTGGTTGGATATTAGCAGTTTTGAGAATACAGCTTAAGGAAATGAAACAGCTTTGCTGAGGTGAATGAAATGTTACAAATAATAAGCAGATACTCTACTTTGCAGTGCCAGCAGTCCAGTCTTCCTATGCTCATGGCTCAATCTGGGCCACTGATCTCAGATGCACATCAGTCTGGCTGGATCTCCTTATCCTCACGCATTTCTCGTTTACACTGTTCTGTTCTGCAGAAAGAGAGGCTGAGTCTTAGTCAGTGGCAGTTGAATAGATAACTGCTTGCACTAGAAGCTTTGAGTGATAGATTCACAGCCAAATGGAAAGATTAGAGAAACAAAGGACTGCAGATGCTGGAATCTAGATGAAAAGCACTATGATGCTGGAGGAACTCAGCAGGCCAGGCAGCATCTGTGGAGAAAAGCAGGCGGTCAACATTTCGGGTCAGGACCCTTCTTCAGGACTCTTTCAGAATGGAAAGATTGTGATGAATGTAAAAGAAAGTGTACGTGATACAATGTAGGAAACAACCGGGGGGTAGTTGGTGGTTGTGCATTGTAGTATTGAGAAAAGAATGTTAGTGGTGGATGGAGGAAAGAAAGAAGTGTGAGTATGATCAGACTGAGATGGGTTGAAATGTGTTTTTAATTGTATTATAATGTTGGAATGTCTGGTTGGCAATCCAGAGGGAGGTTATAATTGTCAATGTGAAAGACCAGTCAATAATTGTCAAAGCAAAAAGTTTTAGTGCAGTTTTCCAAATGCATTTTAAAAATCTATTCATAAATGCTTTTCTATTTTTCAAATATGTTTTGAAATTTTGGCAGTAATGAACAGGAACTTAGTTAAAATTGTTTTTCTGTGAACTAATTTTAACTTTACTTATCAATATTTTTTACTAAAATGTAATCACATAATTCTCCCATTGTTTCAGTCCTGGTAAAAAATTCAAAGAATTATTTGTCTATATTGTAATGGCAGTGTGAATTTTTAAATAAAATTAAGCTAACCTAAATTACATTTTTATATATTTATTTTGGAATATGGCCATTGCTGGCAAGGCAAGAATTTGATGTTTTTGAGAAGGATGTTGAGCCACCTTCTTGAACTGCTGCATTCCTTCTGGTGCAGGCATTCCCATAGTGCTGATGGGAAGAAGTTCCAGAAGTTAAACCCAGCAACAGTGCAGGAATGGCAATATATTTCCAAGTCAGGATGGTGAGTAACTTGGAAGGGAACTTGCATGTGGTGGTGTCCTCATGTAAATGCTGCCCTTTCTTTCAAATGCAGGCTTGGAACATGCTGTCAGAGCACCTAAGCAAGTAAATGCAATGCATCTTGCAGGTTGCACATACTGCAGCCATCGTACAATGGTTGCAGAGGGAATGAATGTTAGGTTGGTGGATGGAGAGCCATTCAAGCAGGATTTGTCCTGGATGATATGGAGCTTCTTAAGTGCTCTTGAAGCTGCACACATCCAGGCAAGTGGAGAGTATTCCACCATCTTTCTGATTTGTTTCTTTCTGGATGGTGGAAAGGTTTTGAGTGTCAGGAAGTGAATCACTCACTGCAGAATGCCTAGCCTTTGACTTGCTCTTGGAGCCACAGTATTTATGTAGCTGATCCAGTTGAGTTTCTGGTCAGTGGCGACTGCTGGGATGTTAATGGTGGGAGGCTTGACAGTGGTAATGCCATGAGATATTTGTTGGAGAGAATCATTGCCTGGTACATAGATGGCTCAAATAATACTTGCTGATTGTCAAAAATGCATGAATGTTATCAAGATCTTGCTGCGTTTGCATATGGACTGCTTCATTTTCTTGGGAATTGGTAAAGGAATTGAACATTGCAAACGGCAGTAATCTTTATCGCCACTTGAGACCTTATGATGGAACAAAGTCACTGACATTTGGGCTTAGGACGCTGCCCTGAGAAACTCCTTCAGCAATGTGCTGGGGAATATTGACCTCCAATAACTCCAGCCATTGTGTGAGTTTTGACTCCAACCATTGGAGTGTTTTCCCGTAAGTGCATGTTGGCTTCAGTTTTACTAGGGGCCCTTGATACCACAATCAATCAAATGCTGCCTTGATATCAACAACAGTCACTCACTTCTGGAGTTCAGCTCTTCTATCCATGTTTGGGCCAAGGCTGTGATGAAGTCTAGAACCAAGTGGTTATGGTGAATTTCTAAGTAGACATCAGTGAGCAAGTTATTGAAGAATTATTGCTGCTTGATTGCACTGTTGATGATGCTTTCTGTCACTTTGCTGATGATTGAGAGGAGACTGAATGGCCAGCAAATGGCCGGAGAGGATTTGCCCTGCTTTTGTAAATAGGACACTCCTGGGCAATATTCCACCTTGTCAGGTGGATGCCAGTGTTGTAACTGTACTTGAATAGCTTGACTTGAGGTGCAGCAAGCTAAAGACTGGCTTATGTAAGTGTAGGATTCCTGGATAAAGCTGACATGGATCATTTGCTTGACACATCTGGATGGACATGGTCACAGTTACTTCTGCCTTGTCTTCAGTACTCACTTGCTGGGAATCATTATCATAAAGTCATAGAGCAATACAGCACAGATACAGGCCCTTCGGCCCATCAAGTCCTTGCCGACCAGGTGCCCACCCACAGTTGTTGAAGGCAGAGATGTTCTTGGAGCCTCTTCTTTGCATTAACTTTTAATTATTCACTATCATTCATGACTAGATGTGGCAGGACTGCAGAGCTTTGATATGACATGTAGTTTGTGGGATCCCTTACCTCCACCTATTGCGTGTAGTTTTTGCTGTTTAACATACATGTTGCAGCTTCTCCAGGTTCATGCTTTTTTTTTGTACACTTGGTGCTGTTTCCAGCATGCTTTTCTACTCTTCATTGAATCGGGGTGAACCCCTGGCTTAATTCTAACAGTACAGTGGGGGATAGGTCAAGCCGTGAGGTTACAGAGTGCAATGGTGTACATTTCTGCTGCTGATTGTGGTCCACAGCTCTCCTGTATGCCCAGGCTTGAGCTTCAAGTCTGATCTGAATCTATCCTATTTAGCATGATGGTAATGCAACATAACATCATGCTAATTCGGAGGGGCCCTTAAGTGTGAAGGCAGGACTTTGTCTCCAAAAGGGAAGTGTGATGATCAATGCTATCAATGCTGTAATGGAGAGACGTATAGGTGAACATAGGTGGACAGGTCAAGTAGGTTTATCCTTCATGTAGGTTCACTCATGATAGACCATTAATTGTGAGGAATTTCAATGACATAACTCAACAGAATTATGTAGAAATAATAGAGGGCTCTGTTGTATACAGTATATATCAACTGTTAAGTTAAATACTGCCTTAAGGTTGATGTGTTTCTATGACCTTAAGAGATTGTGTAATGTGGTCATTTCTGGTAACACTGTTGTATGATGCCTCCAACTTCATTTCTGGTCTAACTGCCTGAATAAAGAGTTGAGTTTACTTGATTCTCCATATCTAAGTAAATGAGTGATAGTGGTGCTTAGCTCTACAGACCTGTTTGAAAGAACCCAACAGTACACATAGGAGTAGAATTCTTAAAATAAATTCAGGAATGAGTGTATTTTGGTGATAGTGATCATAGTTAAAATAGATTTTGCATAGTAATGGAAAAGAGCAGGAGAAAAAGTGTTCAATGGGAAAAAGTTCACTCTAACAAGGCTGCAATTTAGCAAAAGTAATCTAAAAGCAGTTATCAGGATAAAGGTAACTTTTGAAGCAGTGAGACACATTCAAGAAAGGGTGGGAAGGACTGAGATCACCTCCCCATGACAAAGGTGAAGAACTTCTAGACGTGAACCTGGTTTGACATTGTGGAATATACAGGGCAGTATGAGGCTAAAATAGAGGGAAGTTTACATCAAATAGAGAAAGCTGAATAGTGCAGAATACCTAAAGGAGTGTAAAAAGTGCAGGACAAAATTATAAAGGAAATTATGAAGCCAAAGGAAACACTTGAGAAAACATCAAAGTAGCATCAAGGAAAATCCAGTGATGTTTAATAAATAGTCAAAAGGGCAGGGGGAATAACTCAGAAATGAACAGGATTTATGAGGCACACTTGTGTGGAGGTGGAAGACATTGGCATAGTTGCTAGTAAGTGCTTTACTTGCATCTATGCAAAAGAGAGGGTGATACAGAAATTGTAGTTAATTGGGGGGGGGGTTAGTATAAAGAAGAGAGGAAATATTCAGGGAGTTAATTTCATTGAAAGAAGATAAATTGCCAGACCTGAATGAAATATTAAGATAAACAAGTCAGGAAACAGTGGAGGTTTTTGCCTATTATGTTCTAATCCTCTTTGACTACAGGAATGGTGCCGGAGGACGTGAATACTGTTAAGTGTTTAAAAAAAGGAGAAAGGGATTACAGGTAGTCAGTCTAAGACAGGCATTGAGCAAATTGGTGGAAAAAATCTGAGAGATAATATAAATCATTTAGAAAGGGACAGGTTACCCTAGATAGTATGCATTTGTCAAGGGAAGATCATGTCTGACTGACTTGATTGAAATGCAAAATAGTGCATATTCTGTAAATCTGAAATAAGAAAAGAAAACTGCTGAAAATACTCAGCAGGTCAGGCAGCATCCATGGAGAGAGAAACAGAGTTAATGTTTAAGGCTGGTGACCTGTAATCAGAACTTGATAACATGGAGGGTCAGTGAAGGTAGTGCATTTCATATACTCTGTGTATGGATTTTAGCAAAGCTTTGGACAAGGTCCCTACAGGACACATTGATCAGAAAAGGAGCCTGAGGGCATGTACCACCAGACTTAAGGACAGCTTCTACCCCACTGTGATAAGACTATTGAACGGTTCCTTTATACAATGAGATGGACTATGACCTCATGATCTACCTTGTTGTGACTTTGCACCTTATTGCACTGCACTTTCCTCTGTAGCTGTGACACTTTACTCTGTACTGTTATTGTTCTTACCTGTACTACTTCAATGCACTCTGTACTAACTCAATGTAACTGCACTGTGTAATGAATTGACCTGTATGATCAGTTTGTAAGACAAGCTTTTCACTGTACCTCGGTACAAGTGACAATAATAAACCAATACCAATAAAAGCTGATGGGATCCAAGAGCAAATGGCAAGTGGAAACTAAAATTGGCTCAGCAAGCAAAGGATAATGGTGTTTTAATGGCTGGAAGGTTGTTTGCAATGATGTTCATTGCTCAGTAGTAGATTCCTTGATTTTTATGGTATGTGTTTGTGATTTAGATGTAAAGGTTTGCAGATGATACAAAAATCGACCATGTGGTTGACGTGAGGAAGAAGGCAGTAACATGCAGAAAGAAATGTGGCAAGTAAAATACAGTCTGGAGAAATATGAGATAATGCAATTGGGGTGGAAAAACATGGCAAAGGAATGCACAATAAATGGTAAGATACTGAGACATGTCATACATTTCCTATAAATAAGAAGCAGGTCCTCCACTGTAGACTGCTGGACATCCACAGTAACGTCAAATGTCTTGATGTATGGAAAATTGATTTATGGACCCTGCAAGTTGTGATGACCTTACCCACTCAAACAGGTCTTAACCACAGGATTGATGGCTGCTGTAATGTTAGGTGAATTGACGAGCAGAGAGTTCAAGGCATCCATCCCCTTCCATGTAGATCCTTCTTTAAAAGTTTGATCAAGGTCCACTCCCACCTCAACCCAACCCTTGTTTGTCTCTCTGTCCGCAGCTCTTCTCTAACTCACATCTGATCCCAGCCAGAACCTCCTTTTGTACCCTCACCCCTCACAATCCTCTCAACCAATGATTCCCCCCCAACCCACACACAAGCGCGCGCGCACACGTGTGCACACACACACACACACATTTGTGCACTCGTGAAATTGCTCCCATAGCAACCCTGCACTAACATGATTTTTTCAAATGCAGTACAATTTCTAGCCCAATTCTGATACCCTTTTTTGCATTGAGTGTATTTCATTAGTGCACATTTGTGAAATTTGATCATTCCTTTTGTTGGACTTCGCACTTCATTAATCTCTGTCCATAGAGACAGGAAATCGTTGATATTGCTATGCTCAAACCTACACCGGAAGTTTCAAAGCAATGAAAACACACAGGATTTGATTTAAAAGAAGGACAGTATAATCTTCTGCTTCAAAGAGAAATAAAGAACAGCAGATGCTGGAATCTGGATGAAAAACACGATGATACTGGAGGAACTCAGCAGGCCAGGCAGCATCCGTGGAGAAAAGCAGGTGGTCAATGTTTCGGGTCAGGACCCTTCTTCAGGACTGAAGATAGGAAAAGGGGAAGCCCAATTTATAGAACGGAAAAACAGAGCAGTGGAGCAGTGATAGGTGGACAAAAGAGGGGAGGTGGGGTGGGCACTAAGTGGTGATAGGTAGATGCAGTTAAGAGATAGTGATAGGCAGTTACGGGGGAGGAGGGGAGAGCAGATCCACCAGAGGATGGGTCAAAGGTGAGGAGGACAAAAGGGGGGTAGAAAAAAGAGAGATAGGCCAAGAAAGGGAAGAAAAAAAGAGGCATGGTTGGGGGTGGGTTTGGGGGGTTGCTGTGGGGATTACTTAAAGTGGGAGAATTCAATGTTCATGCCTTTAGGCTGCAAGGTTCCAAGACGAAAAACAAGGTGCTGTTCCTCCATTTTGTGCCTGGAATTCTCCCCGCAGTGGAGGAGGCTGAGGACTGACATATCAGTGATAGTGTGGGAAGGGGAGTTGAAGTGACTGGCAACGGGGAGAGGCAGGTCGCACTTACGGACGGAGCGCAGGTGTTCTGCGAAATGGTCAGCTAGTCTGCGTTTGGTCTTGCCAATGTAGATGAGGCCACACTAGGAGCACCGAATGCAGTAGATGATATTAAGGGAGGTGCAGGTGAATCTCTGTCTCACCTGAAAGGACTGTTTGGATGGAGGTGATGGAGGTGGTGTAGGGGCAGGTGTTGCACCTATGGCGGGGGCAGTGGGAAGTTCCCGGGGTGGGAGCGGGAGGAGTGAACGAGGGAGTCGCGGAGCGAGTGGTCCCTGCAAAAGGCAGAAAGGGATGGTGAGGGGAAGATACGCTTGGTGGTGGGATCCCGTTGGAGATGGCGGAAGTGGCAGAGAATGATGTGTTGGATACGTAAGCTGGTAGGATGAAATGTGAGGACAAGGGGGACCCTATCCCTGTTGGGTCTGGGAGGGGTGGGGGTGAGGGCAGAAGTGCGGGAAATGGCAGAGATGCAGGTGCACCTGCACCCGTGTGGAACTTCTCCCAGTGTTGACTTTTCCTGTGTATGGTTTTTGCTAAGGAAAGCATTTTTAATATTGTATTTAGATCCTTGAAGCTTATTTGAGATGAAACATCCTTGGATGTTAGCAATCCACATCTTGGTTCATAAATAAATGATTTCTGATCAACAAGTATAGAAGTTAGTTGACATGTAGTGAAAGGCTATTAATTATCAAAGGCATTTATCTTATTATTATGGTACAGTTGAACCACATCTGTAGCACAGTGTTCCTAGATTGTCTTGCCTTCGATAAAATTTAGTTATTGCAAAAAATCCTTTTGTAGAATCATTCTGTTTTCATTAAAAGCATAAAGATATGGTCCAATTCTATCACGTACACCATGTATTCCTAGTTCTGGTCTCCATTCTTCAAGATTTAATAGTACCATATAAACAGAACACAGCTTTTGTTAGTCTGTGCATTGAATATGCCGAGCAGTTAACGATGTGTTGATTGCCTCAGACTGTCCTCTACTTAGGTATGGAAACAAGCTGACCAAACCCAGTTATTATAAATTGCCAAATTATTTTGGCTTGTTTGTTCTGTTTTGTGGAAGTTTATTCAGACTCTTTAACCCATTATTGGTATTGGTATTGGTTTATTATTGTCACTTGTACTGAGGTACAGTGCAAAACCTGTCTTGCATACCATTTGTACAAATCAACTCATTACACAGTACATTGAGGTAGAAGGATTATAGTAAAAGTAATGAGTAGATCTGCAGAGAGTAGCTTGCAACAAGTTGCCACACTCCAGCGTGGTGTCTATAGTCAGGTGAGCTTTACAATGGGCATGAGTTGCAGCAAGATTTATTCCAGCCAGCATTTACCTTCAACCCACATCACCAAACCCGAGTATCTGTATTCTTGCCTCCTTTGCTCATTTCAGAATCTGGTGATGTGTACTTTGGTTATTGCCTTTAGCTATAAAATCTATATTGTATTTAAAAACTAAAATAAACTCTGAAGCAATTCAGGATGTCTTGAGGTGGTGAGGGAAGCTAAAGGGATATGGTAGCATAGTGGTTAAGTTACTGGACTGGAAACCAGGGGTTCTGCACCATTGATCTAGAGACATGAATTCAAATCCTATTGCAGCACTGGGAATTTAAATTCAATTCAGTGAAATCTGGAAGTACAAAACACAAAGCTAGTCTTGATAATGATCACCATAAAACTAGAGGGTTATGATAAAAACCCATCTGGTTCACTGATGAAAAACACTATGATGCTGGAGGAACTCAGCAGGCCAGGCAGCATCTGTGGAGAAAAGCAGGCGGTTAACGTTTCGGGTCAGGACCCTTCTTCTTTCATCTAGATTCCAGCATCTGCAGTCCTTTGTTTCTCTGGTCACTGATGTCCTTCAAAGGAGGAAATTTGCCATCCTCATCCTGTTCGGTCTATATGTGACTCCAGGCCCTTCAATATATTTGATTCTTAACTGCCTCATTGGCTCCAGGACAATGAATGCCAGCATTTCCAGTGGTGTCTGCATCCTATCAATGAATTAAGGTAATAAAAATCATGGTGGTTTTTTTAAAATCTTGATGCATTTCTCAAAAATATCTCCTGTGGCGAATCTTTACAGAATCAACTATTTAGAAGTTCACAATCTATTCTATAGGTTAATGCACTTTGCACATTTCAAGGTCCCATGAATGGTAATAAGACAAATGACTCAATATTTTGATGGAATTGATTGAGGGACTATGTTGGTCAGGATTCAAGGAGAATCTCCACTCTTTAAATACAGAAACACGGTCCCTAATGGCCTTACACAGCACTGTTGTGGCTTTTATCATCAATAGAACAGCAATCCAGATAATGTGATAGTTTGGACCATGGCATCTGATAAAGCCAAAGTAGTCAACCTGATTGTTTGGTATGCACCATTGATTTGCTATGAAGAAAACTCACAAACATAGCAAAACCTGAAGGTTCCATTCCAAATCTAATTGTTTTTAAAGGCACTAATTATTTCTTAAGCTGCCCTGAAGGACCGACAATGTCTGGAAACTGACAAGCTTTGGATATCTATCCTCCCAGTTTATATTATCAATTTGGTCGCAATTCCCAGTGTGTAGAAGGGAACCTTGGCACTATCTGAGTCCCGAAACAGTTGTGAGTCAATTATGAGAACTGAAGAGGTCCTACCATTGGGGTCAAAACTCATTGGACCACAATCCTGGCCATTACTACTGAGATATCATCAGCTGACCCTTTCAGCGTGGAAGAACACAGACTTAGCAGGGTCAGTAATAGAACATCGCATCTACAAAGTTTAAGTGAGCATCAGTTCAGACACCTACCTGCCCCATAGTGGCATAAAGTAACACAGCCTGCCACTTACAGCTGGAAGGTAAATAACATCCAACTTCCATCCTGCCCGACTGTAGAAACCCTACTGGATGCTCTCAGCACAAGGTGGTGAGTATTTTACTTGGTAGATTTTAACTGGTATTTACTCACTGAAGCTCACAGGAAATCTTCCCAGACCCAGTATGAAGAGGCTGAAGCCATTTGAATTCCAGATTTTATTTAAGTGGAACCAGTCTGTTGCTGATGCTGAATGGGCATTGCAGTCTAGTTCACCAATTTCATCTGGCTGCTTGGTGCCAGGATATGTAGGCAACACATGCCTGCCATTCGACCCATCAAAGCTAAAGTAGGAGTGGACCTAGAAGCCAAGAAAAGTCAATCCCTGACACTTCTTATACTTCATCTGATGGCTCAGGGCACCAAGCTGTGGTTTCATTTGCATAGTTCTGAGCTGTTTAATTTTCAGTCTGAAGCAGACCATTGATTTGGAATTTTGGCAAACGGATCTTGCGCTTCGAACAGTGGAAAAATTTCATCAGGTACCTCTGCGTGTTCCCTCAAACTTGGACCAATTTAAGGATTAGCAGTGCCAGAAGCTGAGTCTTTTATCCTGTATAAAAAGATACTGTAGTCTCAGTAACTTTAGTATCTTAAGTAATGGCAGCTACTTTATATTGCTCAAAATCTTCATATATACCACTTGAGAGTGCTCCAGTTTTTCTTCCCTTTGTGTACTACTGAATTTGCAAATTGCTTTATATATGTTAACTCCAAAATTTTGTATAATAATCATTTTTAACAACACACTTTTTAACTACATTTTTTTAATTTATCTGAAATGTTATGGCCTCAAACTCACTTGATTTTGGTCTCTAACCTCAGGCCTCTTTTACAAGAGGTTATTGGTGTGGAGGTATCTGCTGAGTGTCCCCAACATCGATTTTAGGCAGTTGCATTGATGACAGTCACTTAGGTGACTATTTTCAGCTGAAAAATGAGTGTGTTGCCATTAAGTTCCTGGACCTTTTTTTCATTACTTATCTACCTTTGAAACAGTATGAAACTCTTTGTCTAAGTTAGTAAGAAACAGACTGCTTTTAGACCAGTAAATGCCCAATATAAATGTTTTATACACCATTTATATTGCAGAACCATTCCATTGGAAGTAGTTCTGTAACTTATGCCAGTTTATTTTAATTCCCTATTTGTGCTGTGAGGCAATTTGACAGCAAAGGGTCAGTAGTGATCCAGAATGCAGTGGTTTCAGACTGATTTGGATGTAGTTGGTGCATGAGTACGTCCGAGTTTCCTGAAGCAAAATCCTAACCGTGTGAAGCAAAATTGCCTACAATTCACACACATAATGTGCTCATTCTTATCAATAAACTAGACCAAAAGCTTTATTTGGCCATTTTAAATTCCGAGCAAAGATGTGCACAGGGGTTTTAGAGAAGGAGAATGCAGGTGCACCAGGCATTGGAAGCAACAACCTGTGTTGCTCAGAATGCAAAGTTGATTTCTAGAGAAATTGAACACACAAGTGGTACAGTAACATTAACTGCAAGACATGAGTTCAAAGTTCTGGATTCGAATCCCACTCTTGACCACATAATCTGGAGAAAGCAGTGTTGTACAGAGCCATTGCAACTTGGAGGTGCTGCCTTTTGGAATCTGATGTTAAACTCTTGGCTAACGTTAATATCACTTGGAGAAGCCAGGAAGTTCTACCAATGTCCAGACTAAGATTTATCCCTGAAAAATCTAGAAAATAGAAATCAGAACCGACCACAAAGTTAGTAAAGTGAAAAAGAAGGGAGCAGCTGGGACAGTAAATCTTGCTGCTGTTGCAGATGTTAATAGCCAGAACCTTGCTTTGACTTCAGTGGAGTTGAACTTTAGAAGCAGAGTTTAATGTGGGTATGTTACTACATTTAGTTTATTTCATTCAATAGAAGAACAAGTTTCTGCTCCAGTTTCTCATCATTTATTCTTTCTACAGCCTTCATGATTTTAAACCATCAAATTTTCTGTTTATCTTCTCTGCTCTAAGGAAAACAATTCTAACTTTACCGGTCTATCCATGTAACAGTTACCTTCCATCCATTGTAATAAATCTCTCAGAACCTCCCAAGAACCTTTACATCCTTCTTGTTAGAGATAATGTATCTAAAGCCACGCAGTTGAACAGTGCTGATTTCTGATACAAAAAACAAACTGCTGGAGGAATTCAGTGGGTCAAGCAGCATCTGTGCAGGCAAAGGAATGGTCGCCGTTTCAGGATGAGTCCCTGCATCAGGATGACATTTTCTGTTTTTGATGAATCCAGGACCACCTTACTAACAAAGAGTGTGATCTGAAAGGTTAGCTGGTGCCAAATAAAAAGAATCCCAGTCCAAGGTCATGATTCACATTTCCAGATTACATTAGTGAAGAGTTTAGCTAGTTAATCATCTCTAGTGACCAAGAGATTTGTAAGATAGCCTGTTTAGATGCCTAATTAATTGGTTGTAGAGTCATAGAGAGATACAGCACGGAAACAGCCCTTCAGCCCACTGTGCTAACCATCAATCATTCATTTACACTTGTCCTATTTCTTATTCTCCCCACATTCTCATCAGCTCCTCCCCCACCCCCACCCCCTGTCACCAATTCCACTGTTCATTTGTAAGTGGGACAATTTACAGTGGCCAATTAAGCTACCAACACACGTGTCTTTGGGATGTGTGAGGAAACTGGAGCACCCTAGAAAAACCCACACAATTACAGGGAGAATGTGCAAACTCCACACAAACAGCACCTGAAGTTAGGATTGAACCCAGTGAGGCAGTGCCTCTACTAGCTGCACCATTGTGCCACCCTGTAGAATGTTGAGTTGGTTCTGAACTTATGTCAACATATTTGCTTGGGAACCACCTGGATCACAAAAGGATGTTGCCTACTTCCCTCCCAAACAGGATAATCATAACATTAAATATCTTAGAAGTCAGGCTTGAATCCTTGATAGATTATGTGCAGGTAAAAGAACCTGTTGATGAAAGGTTTGGTGAGTCACATAACAAATTACAAAATATGTTTATTATTACAACGTTACAAAATTACTGTATGGAGCAGCTGTCTTGGACATTTGTCCTGGATTTCACAACATCTTGTCTGTTGCAAGCACAAGAATTGTGAATCAGGAATATCTGGACACTGATTTTACACAGAACCAGCTTAATCTGCATTGTAATTTTGTAGTCATTTGCTCTTTGACTCTTCTAGTTGGCACCAAGTAGGGCTGTGAACTTCTGACACAAGTTAGCATCTGGCTCAGTACTTCGATCTTCTAATGATGTTTTCAAGCTGTTCTCTTCAACTGAGCAAGGTGTTAGCATTGCACTGGCTAACTTACTGCTGAAGATACTGCTAAATATATCGTAGGGAACACAGAAAATAGGCACAGGAGTAGGCCATCAGGCCCTTCGAGCCTGCCCCACCATTTAATATGATCATGGCTGATCTATGCTGCCCTCAACTCCTCTTCTGTGTCATTTCTCCATACCCCTCTATTCCTTGACCTATCAAATACTTAACCATCTCCACGTTATATACTTCTAATGATCCAGCCTCCACCACCCATCGAGGCAGAGAACTCTAGAGACTTACCACCTTCTGCGAGAAAAAACGTCTACATACCTCAGTTTTAAACAACTACCCCCTTGGAGTTGTGTCCCCTGGTTTGTGACTATCCCTATAGTGAAAACATCCCATCATCTATCCTATCAAGTCCCCTTAGAGTCTTATATGTTTGAATAAGGTCACCCCTCATTCTTCTAAACTCCAAGGAATACAGGCCCAAACTGTCCAGCCACTCCTGGTCGGACAACCCTCTTATCCTGTGAGCCTGTGAATCTCCTTTGGACTGCCTCCAATGTTACTGTATCTTATTAGGTAACAAACTTTTACAGTTTGTTTTCCCACTGTGATAAGACTATTGAATGAGATGGACTCTGACCTCACAATCTACCTCATTGTGACCTTGCACCTTATTGTCTACCCGCACTGCACTTCCTCTGTAGCTGTGACACTTTACTCTGTACTGTTATTGTTTTTACCTGTACTACCTTAATGCACTCTGTACTAACTCAATGTTACTGCACTGTGTAATGAATTGATCTGTACAATCAGTATGCAAGACAAGTTTTTCACTGTACCTCGGTACAAACGACAATAATAAACCAATACCAATTATACTACATGCAAATTTTCTCTCAAAATTGATTTTCTCCCTTCTCATGAGCAGGATTCTAAAGTCTTCCCAGTCCTCTGCTCTACCAATAGCCCTTGCCACTTTGTATTTCCTGGTTTTCAATTTAACATTATCCTTTACCTCCTTTGTTAAACCCAGGGTGTGCCTCTTTCTAATGGAATCTCTTTTTATGAGTGGGATAAACTCTTGTTGAGCATTATAGAGTCATAGACATGTACAACAGAGCAAAAGGCCTTCTGGCCCATCACATCAATGCCCACCATCATGTCTGTCCATACTAATCCCACTTGCCTACATTAATTCCATATCCCTCTATGCCCTGCTCATTCAGTTACCTGTCAAAATGCCTCTTAAATGTTGTTACTGTTCCTGCCTCCACTACCTCCTCTGACAGATCATTCCAGATACCAACTACACTTTGTACAAAAAATGTACCCTTCAGATCCCCTTTAAGCCTCCTCCCTCTGACCTTAAATTAAACCTCCTCCCTCTCACCATTAATTATGGACCAGCTATTTAAATTTCTGCCACTGTTCATCCATTGAACTGCTTCTTAGCTTGTTTACCCAATGCACCTTCCACAGCTCCTCCCTCCCATCATTATAATTGCACTTACTTCAATTGAAGACACATGGTGTTCATCTCAAACTGCTTTTGGAATTCATTCATACTGTGGTCACTACCCCCCAGGGGATCTTTAGCCACATTTTGGGGATCTATAAACTACTCTCACCCGTGTCTTCCTTCCCCTGCTATTCATGATTTCAATCTCAAACCGATCCCACATCACTATCCACTGCCTTTATATCACGACTCAGCACTGCTCTTGTACCTTCATTGATTAACAACGTCATCCCAATTCCTTTCCCCATTGCCCTATTCTTTTGGAACAATGTACTACCTGGAATATTGAGCACCCAGTCCTGGTCACTCTGCAACCATTATTACTGCAATAGATAATACATCACACTCAAATGTTGCTATTTGTGCTATCATGTTGCAAATGCTATGTGCATTCAGATAAAGAACATTAAGCTTTGATTTTTTTTAGTTATTTACAACCCTAGATTTGCTCTGTTTTGCCTATTTTTATTTATGTTTCCTGCCCTGACCTATCACACTATGAATGTCAGATTCCCCCATGCTAACCTGTGCCACTGCTCTTTCATTTCCTCTTAATTTATTAAATGTGCTGTTCTTGGAACCCTCCCCCCACCTCCACCCACCCCTTCAAGTTAATTTGAAGCCCTGTCTGCAAACCTAGTTATGCGATTTGCCAGGACACTGGTCCCAGCGTGGTTAGGTGGAGCCCATCCCAACAGAACAGTTCTCTCCTTTCCTCAGTACTGGTGTCACCTTCTCGTGCTGGAGAAGCTTGTGTGGTCCTGAGATCCCGAGAGCGATGCCGTCTGGAGCTATGCTCCTTGTAGGGTCACCCGTGGCGGTAAGGTCGATGGTGAGGTCCCTGACAAAGGACAATCCAACCAAGACCTCAACGGTGGAACAGGCGGACGGTTATTTTGAACTCAATGGCTGTGAAGGCGGATGAAGGCTGCAACAAATCCATCAGCTCCAATCGTCGCGGTTTCCATGCCATTGGAATCAGTTGGTTGATTTGTGAAGTATCGTGTGCTTTTTGTAGTGCAACATCAAGTACACGTTAAACAAATCCATGCATAGGCGTCTTCACTCTGTGGGCAAAGTGAGGCAGCAACAACCAAAGCCCGATCTGCCATCTGGAACTACCTGTCCTGAATGCAGAAGAATTTTTCAGAGCCAAGATTGGAGTCATAAGCCACTTGAGAGCCCATAAATAGATCAACGGACCTCGAGGGATAGCCACGACGACGACTGGTGTCAGTGCCCCATGAGTACACCCCAAGTGAAACTGCACAATGTTTCATCTGCATTTGTGCTTCCATTATTCACACTGGTGGTAAGCTGAAGAAATATTACTTCACATGAGTAAAAAGCTTCATCCTTTCCTTCAACACCATGCCTAAACTACAGAAATCACTTTTGCCTGACCACAGATTCTCTGCGGTCTTTAATGAACATAATGTGCATAGCAATGGTAGGCTTTTATACGTTGCGGTGCAATGCATCTTTTAATTAAAGAAATTCTTGACGGTGTTCAGCTTCACTCATTAAACACATTACAGGGTCACAAGGCTGAGCCGGCATTTGTGATGGGAAACAATTCATTTGTTTCTTCCCCTAATGATTTTTTTTATATTTCATTTTTGCAGACGTTGTGTGAGACCTGGCACTGAACAGTACTAATAGATGAAAATTTGAAGAATCATTAACATTCTATACCACAGAATTGCATGACAGTAGTTTGGATTTATTATTTTTTATTACCAAATTCTCAATTTTTCTTATGCCAAGGAGGTGTGTTGACAATGGCTAGAGATTCCCCTACAAGAAATTAAGAGTTTATAGTGTTCATTGAGGAATGCAGTAATTTAGGTTTTATTTTTAAATACATTAACATGAGCATGATTTTAGCCTTACTGACAGAAAGCAGGAAGGTGAGCAATTAAAAATGAGCCATCTATCTATCTGCTCATAACTAAGCAGATGAAGATTTGGAGCAGTGTTAATATTCTGTACAACTGAGTTGCAAGACAGTAGTTATTTCCAGTTTTGTTCTGCAGGTGATATGAAACCCTTAGCCAAATGGATCTCATGAAGGATTGGAAATAGGGTTTTAAACACATGCTTAAGTAGAACAATGTTTCAGGAATCCAATAATGCCCGTCATCAGACAGAAGAGCCCATTTAAGACAGATGCAGAATTTTCCATTCTGGAGGTGGGAGGAGCGTGCATGGTCCTCCAAGACCCATAAGGAAAGTTCCTGCTGCTTTCCTGGATCACACCCACCACTTTGCCTCTTATTTTAATTGGTAAATTGGTTTATTATTGTCACATGTACCGAGGTACAGTGAAAAACTTGTTTTGCATGCCATCCATACAGATCATTTCATTACAACAGTGCCTTGAGGTAGTACAAGGGAAAGCAATACCAGAGTGCAGAATAAAGTGTTACAGTTACAGAGAAAATGCAGTGTAAGCAGACAATAAGGTGCAAGGCCATAACGAAGTAGATTGTGAGGTCAAGAGTCCATTTTATCGTACTAGGGGACCGTTCAATAGTCTTATAACAGCGGGATAGAAGCTGTCCTTGAGCCTGGTGGTACGTGCTTTCAGGCTTTTGTATCTTCTGCCCAATGGGAGAGGGGGAGAAGAGAAGATACATTACTCATATCCCTTTCCATTCCTTGCCCTTCCACCTACCTTCAAGCTGGCTAAGTATTCCTTCAGCAGCCACAAGGTGCCTTCTTCCACCCAAACTGGACAGGAAGTTGACCACCAGCATATAACCATTACCAGGACATTGAAACATCCCAGAGCCTGGATCTCAGTCCCTATAGTGCATCTCACACTTATCCTCACTAGTGCCCAACCATAACTAATTAGCATTCAAATATGCCCCAATATGCCAGTCTTGTCTCAACACAAGCTTTGCCATCTTGTTATATGGCTTCAGACAAATGAAGTCTTTTACAATGCTAATTACAACTTCTTCTTATTTCTATAGGTCTGGTTGGATCCCACAGCTGTTTGGCATTGCCCTCTGCTTTGAATTCCTGATACCACACTGGCAAAAGGAGGAAGGAAACAGTGAAATCTGACACGGAAAATTGGCTTTAACTGTAGTTTCTTTGCCTAGTCAATTTCCATATATGAAGCGGGCCTTTTATCTGCAACAGACATCTGATGACTATGTTTACGGCCTATGTTTTAACTTCTGTGGTAAACTTACAAGCCTATAAAAACATAAGTAACAAAATCACAGTTTCTGTTATTTTCAGACTTTCGGTAAGGCCATTTACTTAATTTGTACATTAGAATTCAATCCTATAGCTGTTCTATTTCAGATCCATTTTACTGTGTGTGATGACAAATTTGAATACTGCAGAATCAGTGTTACCACAAGCAATATACTGGCATTTTAGTCACTGGAGCATGCTTAGAACTGATTGCATCACCTGATTCTTTCAAAAAGAGTGCAGTCTCCAATGCTAACTCCAGTCTGGAATGTATATCAGACTGACCGAGTTTATGCAAAACCTACAGTGAATACACAATAAATGTCCCCTTTAGGCACCCATATCATAGTTTGGTTCAATTAATTTTAATTAATGCTTTCGATACCAAATGTTTAAAGCTCTGTGTTACCTGACAGTTTTCCCCTGTCATTATTATCTCTGCAAATGTTCTGGGATATTATTTGTGAACACATAAAGCATGTCCTGCATTGCAGCAATACTTTATCCTCCCATTATAGGGCAATGGATTAGCAACATGTTTAGTTTCCCTCACCAACATGGAAACAGATACATACCCACTATTCCTCTGACAACACTGGTGAATACGACAGTAACTGGCTGTTGAAAGCAATGAACTGGTGATAAAGAGACTTTGACAGAAAATGCATGTAATACTTCTCCATTATCCTGCATTTAATATATTCAATTAAAGAACCTGTCCTGCACATGGACTTCTAAAATCAAAAGTCTCATCGGAAGGTGAGTCAAAAGAAACTTATATACTTAAAAAAAAATTGCATTCTACAATTTCATTTTTTGTGATGTTATTTAGAGGTAGCTCATTCTCAAACAGCCAGTTATTTCACTAAGAGGATAGAGGAACATTGGTGGAACTGAAAAAAATAATAAATGTAAAATTGTTATGATTTTGTGCATAATTTGCATTTTAAAATACAGCAATCACATGCCTGTGCATGTAGGCACTGCTAATGAGGTTAATTTGCTGAAGTGTTTGGTTTCCTTTGTCCCCCAGAATTTTATATTTTTACATTGCAAAGACTAATCCTGGGAAAGTCAAAAGATCAGTTCAATTGAACAAGACCTTTTGCCAGTTCGATCCTTCCTCGAAACCAGCTGTCCATTACAGTTTCAAAAAACCCATCTGAAAGGCAGATGGAACCTTGATTTAATAATTCATCTATGTACATTTATGGAAACAATTAAATGACCATCTTATTGGAAGGACAATTTCATTGTGAGTTGGAAAAAAAGAAAACAAACCTCATCCCAGATTTCTAGGTAGAGCTGTTGGAGTTGAACAATCCAGGAGGTATGATATGAATGTGCACAAACCTTGGTGCAATGGAACTTCCTTTGCTGCCTTCTTGTGAATTCATCTTTTAAATTCAGCTTCCTTCTCCAAATTTTGTGGTATCATTTAAAGACCCCAAAAGGAGTCACCCATCATAAGCACTTTATTTACTGCAGGAAAGCTGTTGCAGTAATAGATGAAAAAGCAAGTTAGTGAAAAGAAACCGAACATGCAAATTAATGTGCAAATCTCCACCATGACTTTTAAGAGTTCAACTCCTAAATACCAGTTGAACCAACCAGTCATAAACGTTGTTTGTAAAGATGACTGTGCAATGACAGTGGCATAAAAATCATGATAACCAGCTTAAGGCCCACTGAATGAAATTTAAAGTTGTAATGAATATCCCATCCAAAATAGTCTTTCAAAACTTGCCCTTAACAGTATTTCAGGCTATTCTACTCAAATTTGAGTCATTAATTGTTTGTTGCTACTTTTCTATTCCCTATTTTATCATCTTCTTTGTAAGATATTTTAATTTACTAATTTGTTTAGTTGAAAATTCTTTCTCCAAAATGGTTAACTAATAGTGATTAATTCAATATTTCAGCTGTATTTTGTTATGCAGCCCCAAAAATCAATAAACTAATATATCACAAACTTTGATAAGCATATCCTTGAGGGACTGTGAGACTATTATTACGCAAAATATACATGGGTTACAGCAGTGTAGAATGTTATCAGTGGCATAAGGGTAGAGTCTCTTTTCCAATTTCTAATTGACTGGAGAAAAATTCATCTCATATAATATTTCATGTGAAAGTAGAAATATGCAAAAATTGACTAATTGAGAGTTATAAAGTGAACTGTTGTTCCTTGAATCATGGTACTAATTAAGGGCTGTGCATAATGACTGAATATTGAGTGATTATTGAACACCATAGGCAGCAAACCGATTCTCAGTTGTGTTGCATTGCTGAATGGAGTCAGGGACAGAGGTGAAGCTACAAGATGGTAGCCTTAATCTTCACCAATCTTGTTGCTAGCAAGATTTCACAGCCCAACTCTTTCTGCTGTCTGGAATGTCACTTCTGTAACCCACAAGAAAATGGTGTAATCTGACAGTTACAAATTGAATTCAAAATCCAGTCATGACTGAATCTCTACTTCTCTCTCTCTTTTATAATGATACTGCCAGACATACTGTTCCTTGTCATAGACACGCTATGGGAATTGTGCTAAATGAGAACGATGGATTTAGACATGCTTCTTACTCATCAGCGTCATTGTATGACTGAGCAGCACCAGCTGCCATCAGTATTCTTTGCTTTCTAACATCACGGGGCAATAGCATTAACTTCCTTCCAAAGGCCACTCATGGAAGATTACACCTACTGACATCAAGAGGGTGAGCATAATGAAAAATATTTTATTATATGCAGCAAATCCTTGCTTAATAATTGTTAATAAATTTCTCAAGAAGTATAAAATGAACAACATGGGCATGTAGTACCAAGAAAAAGAGTTACTGAATTTTTGCAGTCTTGTGAGGTCATGTTCTCATTTCTGATGTCGCTTTTTAATCTTTTTACAGCTAGGCATATCCTACCACCAATCCCTTCATCAGGGATTGTGATCGTTCATAGTTCAGAAAATAAAGGCAGAAACAATGCGTTAATGGGATCCTAGGTACTGTGTACAAGGGAGCAAGGAAGTCACAGTGAAGCTTTTGCGAACACTGATTTGGCTATAAATGGAATATTGTGTTAGTTTCTGGGAACCACACTTCAGAGAAATGCAAAGGCTTTAGATTGGTTACAGAAAAAGAAGTGCTAAAATGATTCTAGGGATGATGGATTTCAGTTATGTGGGTAGCCTGGAGAAGCTAGTGTTGTTTTCCTTGGAACATAGGATGTTGTAAAGGGATGTAATAGACCGATATGAAATATAAATACAGGAGCATGAGAGAAACTGTTCACATTGGTGGAAGGCTCAAGAACCCGGGGAGTGGGATTACATTTTATATTGAACCAGCATGGACTGAAAGGGCCAAATGGCCTCCTGTACTGTAACCATTCTCTGATCCTGTGAGATGCACAATAGCCCTGTGCAATGGACCCAACCCACAGTAGACAGGTGTTCAAAAACTGTTCGCTTCAAAGAAAGAAAGAATATTAGAGAAAGCAGTAGCAAGACTGAACTGTGAGCGCTGGTTGTCCCAATACATATTACCACAAATGCGTAAGCAGCGACTTCTAAACTTTAAGATCACATTCTTAGATAATCTGAGAAGTTCTATGGTGCAGATAAAACTAAAAGCAGCAGTAGGCCATGCGACCTTCCGAGCCTAATCCAGAATTCAATATTATCTTGGTCGATCTATTCTTTGGCCTCAATTCCATTCAGGCCCAATCCTTATTCCTTTTGATTCTCTGGTCATATAAAATTCTATGCAAAACAGATTAACAGGGAAATATTTATATAAATTTCAACAGACAAATTTGCACAATAAACCTAAATCATTTTCAAATAATATGGTCAATTTACAAAATTTATAATCTGAGGATATGTTTCCTACCCACATTTGTAGCATGAAATTATACTATTAATTACTATTCTTACAGTGTAACATTGAATCTCACTCCACCTTATGTGAATTTTGCTCAACTTGTGATTCTGAATCTACACTACATTTTACAAGATAACTAACATTAATGTGTAGCTAAGCCATAATAGTTGTAAGGTAAAAAGTCTTAGGAGGAATGCAAGAACAGGGGAACTAAATGAGTAGGAAAATAACAAGAAGAATAAGTTGTGAAACATAAAGCTATGGATCTGTTCATTTTTGACACATAGTCTACAGCCAAGTACACATGGTTGAAAGGTTATTTTTGAGAACTTTATACAAATACCTTAGAGCAATGGTTGACAGAATCACTTTTATAATGCTGAAAACAATCATCTCCACATCTTAACACAATAAACCTACAGTGAGAACATTCCACTTATTGTAATCTTGTAACGATATTTATCCTTTGGACCAAACTTCTGATGAAGCTCAGACAATCAGGGACCACCTAAAAAAAATCGTTTCAGATCATTCCAGCAGAAGCCTTCATGACTCAAAATACCCCCTTTGTAAAGATTCTAATTTAGTGGGTTCATTTATGTAAGATACTGCAGCATGAAGATGTGATCCCCTTACTACAATGTCAGATTGAGGTCCTCTAATTAACATAAACGTGGACTATTATTGGACCAGTGACATTGTTAACAATCATTTTGCATTTGTCACTGGTCCATTTTATGAATTACTTCAGGGTAAGATCACTATAATTGCAATCCAATCAATATATTATAGTTTTGAATATTGGAACTTGCCTTCCCTCGGCTAATTAATTATTAACCATATCCAAAGGAGCACAGAAATGAAATTATCAAAGAACCCAATGGCACCTACAACAATCTTGCAAGACCACTTTAGCTCAAGCCTTTGTAGATAACCGGGCAACTAGGTGCACTGAGGCCGAACTCTGGCAATAATTGTGGACTTCTGACCATATAAAGAAGCGCAGGTGGAGTAGCATGAGGGGAAGAAATATTTATATATGTCCCAACAAAATAACATCTTACATTGGTCTTGAGCCACATCTTTACACAGTTTTTAATCATCTCTGACAAACACATTCAGATTGTAAGGAAGCCAAATTACACTGAATAAAAATATTTGAAGTATCGATCATTCCCTGAATTTTTGAAAGTACACAATTTTCTGTTTTATATACAATATATAAAAATATAGTTAAAATCATGGTTCATGCCTCTGGCAAGATGCAAATTTCATTAGATATAATTTTGCTTGTTTGTAATCCAAAAGTGGAAAGTGCTAATACAAGTCCTATTAAAAATTACAAGCAACACATTCATTTTGAGCCATTTTGATATCGAATGTCACATTCAATCAGTGTTTTCAAATGAAGATAATTTCAGGTCCACATGTAGCTTATCCAGGAACTCAAGAGTTTTCTGTTTCACAATTTAATCTTCCTTCTATTTCTTTTATTTTTTCTACCCATTCAGTTCTCATTCAATACTCCTTCATTTCCAGACACAACTTGACCTCTTAGTGTAATGATATCTCCATAAGCTCCAGGTTGCAGCTGAAATGGGTCTGCTGAGTATCAAGGCCAACTACATAAGCCTCCTGCCAAACAATTTGCTTTTTTTTTGTTAATTGGTTGTTTTAATACAGCAACCCAATGATGACACAATTGAACATGTATGGTTCTATCTGAATATGATGAATTCACATGGCTCAGGGACCTGACAAAACATTTCTGAATGTGTTATTAGTGAATTATTTCATTGTCTTTCTTGCATAATATACTGTACAGAAAGTAACCCTGCATGTATCCACTATATGCACTTTAAAGCTGAATATAATATAATATCATATAATATGCTTAGAAAAAATGTATATGACCAAAGAGCATTTTCCTTCATTTGGTGCAAAATTGTTGACAAAATCCATTAAGGAAATTAGGTAAAACAAATTATTTACAGGTAAAACCCATGGCAGAGAAGGTGGGAAGTATTTGATTAATACTTTTAGAATCACCAAAGCAATGTTGTAGCATGTGAAGTTGATAAAGATCTTTGCCATAAGCCGATATCACAATGCAGAAATGTCGTTTCTTAAAGAAATATGATAACTAAATTTTCTTGCAGGTGGATAAATATTGTCACCAAGGTGCTTCATGTAGGATACACCCACTATTTGTGTAACAGATGCCCTATTTCTGTGAGTCAATCATGAAAGAAAAATGAATGTTGAACCTGCAATATCACCTCGTCCTACACCCAGATATCAAATTATCTACAAAGAAGGAGAAAGTACTTACAGCAGGGAAACAAACCATTTGACCCAACAGACCCATGTTGTATGTTCCACACAAATCTCATCCCTTCTTTCATCTAATCCCATCAACAAATCCCTTTCCTTTCTCCCTCAGATCTTTATCTAGCTTCTTCTTAACTACATCTATGCTGTTCACCTCAACTACTCCATGTAAGTTTCACATTCTAATCACTTTCAGGGTAAAGAATATTTTTTTCTCGATTCCCTATTGGAATTAGTCATCATCTTTTATTGATGACCCCTAGTTCCGGTCTCACCCACAGAGAGAAACATCCCTTCTACATCTATTATATGAAATTGTTTCATAATCCCATAGGGCTCTATTGGGTCAGCACTGTGGAACCAATGTTAAGCAGTAACCTGCGTTCAATTCTGACCTTAGGTGTTGCCTGTGTGGAGTCTGCACACTCTCCTCATTACTGCATGGGTTTCCTCCGACTGCTCCAGTTTGTTCCCATGTCCCAAAGACATGCTCGTATGTTAGTTAGCTGTTGTGGATTACTTCAAGTGCAGGAGTGTGGCAGGAAAATCAGTGGGGAGTTGATGTGCGCATGAGGAAGAATAGGTACATAAAATTATAAGAGGCATAGAGAGGGTAGATGGTCAGAATCATTTTCCCATGGTAGGGGTTTCAAAATCAAGAAGGCATAGGCTTAAGGTGAAAGGAAGGAGATTTGAGGGGAAGGTTTTTTACACAGACTGGTTGATATTTGGAACTCGCTGCCAGAGGAGGTGGTAGAATCAGATACAATCACTATGTTTAAGAGAGTTTCAGTAAGGAACTTGAAAAGGAAAGGCATAGAAGGATGTAGACCTAATGAGGGTAAATTTGATGTGTAGATGAGCAAAAAGGTTAGCATGGACATGGTGGGCTGAAGGGCCTGTGCTGTACAACTCTACGATTCTATAAGTTAGCTATTTTCTCCAATGCACATTAATTTCAGTTCAAGATTGAGATTTCTCTCTCTCTGCTTGTTACAGGTGAAATCTTCCTCCCACCTTATTAGGACATTTGCACATTTTCCTCAGTGACAAATCATCCGTAAAACTGATGTTAGAAACCATAAAAAAATTGTCTAACATAGATTCTTTCATAACACTTCAAGTAATAAATTCATGGCACATCATTTTAGCAGTTCAATATTATAAGATGAATTATAGCAAATCAGTGGCTGGCTTTACATCTTTTCCTACTTTTATTCCAAATTTAAATAAATCACACTGCTGTACCATGGCTGCTGATTGGCCATCAGCCCTTTACTCCATTGCTACCAGTGAACTTAACCCCAAAGCCACATGCTATCACACGGAGAAATGCATGTTCTTATTCATCAGTGGCGTTGAGTGGAATCCATCTGCTTAACAAGAACAGTCACAAGAAGCATGAGGGTAAAGGGAAGTTCTATTTTTGTAGCCACGAATGACCGTTATTAGTAAAACTTTTCATTAATGCTGTAAGAATGAGTTAATAGTCCTCATTGATAATCTACCACTGACATGTTTAGAGTAACTTTAACCTAGCACCTTGAATTCCAGTGATAAAAGAAATAAGAACAAAACATGCTAGAAGCCCTCCACGGGACAGGCAGCATCTATGGAAAGAGAAACAGTTAATGTTTCAGGTCAAAGACCTTTCATTAGAATCGGAAGAGAAAACAAGTTGTCTTTCAGTAGCAGAAAAGATGGGGCAGGGATGGGGAGAAAGGGGGGAATATCTCTTATTGGATGAGACCAGGTGAGTTAATCTAGCAGTTAACGTAGCAGTTAGAAGTACATTGTGCTTCTTTGTCTGTGCAATGTGTTGTTAACAGCAAGACTGTGGACATGCCCAGCAGGTCAGACTATATTAGTAGAAAAAAAACTGAGCGAAAATGATGGAAGGCAGAAATGGCAAGTACTAATACAGACATTATTTGATGTTTATTTACCAACAAAAAATGGATAGTTTTTCACCCATAGATGTCAACAGAGAATAACACAGCATCATATTTTCCTCTGGCAATGTCTTGATTTTAAATTTCTCAAGACTTGTTTTCAAATCTCTCCATGGCCTTGCCTCTCCCTAAATTTATAACATTCTCCATTCCTACAACTTCCACGATCTCCAACCCTGGCCTCACAGGCATTCCTGATTTCTGTCACTCCACGACTGACAGCCACATTTTTAGTTGTCTAAACCCCAATCTATGCCATTCCCACCCTAAATCAGTCCATCTTTCTGTTTCTTTTTCCTACTTTAAGATTAAGTAGTCTAACTCTTTGACCAAACTTTTGGTCACCTATCCCAGTATGTTCTTGTGCATCTGTGTTGAATTTCATTGAATAATGCTCTTGTAAATGCAAGTCATGAAGTGATTGTTTTTTTTAACAATTGGCCAGCAAATTGGCACAATTATACTGTATATAGGTTCATAACGGTGCTAGGCTGATCCTGGTACTAAAGTGACAATAGATATACTTCTATTAAAGTTATCTTTCAAAGGCACTAGTTGATCTCTTTTGCAATTACAAAAGGACAGGGAATTCAGCCACCTTTATTGATGTATTGCATCAATCAACAGATTATGGTGATAAGTAGTCAATTTTAGTTCATATTTTTCCTTTCTTTAGTCATAGTTTTTCTTATCAACAAGTCATTGCACCCTTTTCTACAGCAGCAATAAGCATTTTATTAACCATGTGATTGCTGAAATGTCTATATTATTTACATTTTCACAAAAAATTTCATGATAAATACTTTTTTTATATCTATAAGCAACATCACACTATGTACTGCATCACTTGTGAATCTAAGGTGGTATTGCTGCCTTTTTTAAACATAGAAGGGTGTCATGCCACAAAATACAATGTGGGCATCTAATCATCTGTTTATGTTTGTCTTTAGACTTGATGAAGATACAAGTTGGCAGTTAACAAGTTGGCAGTAATTATGCTTCAAAAATTCCATCAATTATTAAGTACTACGGTAATTGCAAGGAATTAAAATGGTGCTGTGAAAATGTAAGTTCATTCTTTCATTCTGTAGCTCAGTACTGATGGTACAATGAGCATGACAGAAATATCCTTTTGGCGCAACGCAGACAGCAGTCAAAGAGATGGCATCAAAGTGGTAGCTTGCATTTGCATAGAATTGCGCTGCAACTATTCTTACCAGTTTAATCTTTGCAAAATAACCTGTTTCTGTTAATTTAGTGTTAGTATGTCATTGCCACATTTTCTGTGCTTTCAGTGGCCCACTGATGTCTAATTTTAAGGGATAAGATTAGCCACTCTGTACAGGGAAAAGAAGCAAACAGAATTCTAAAATACTGCTTTGTTATATCAACCTATCAGCTGTCCATTCAACACACATCTTGTGTATCTCCTCAAAGAGGTCAGAGGGCAAGAAGATTATTTGCCCTTTGGTTGAAACATAGCAAAGGAAGGGTGATTTATTAAAATCAGGAAGAGACAGTTTCCCTGTATGTAGACTTTGGAGAGCTCATTCATAAGTAATTCTTTTTTGCTATTTCAAACACACAGGGAAGTCTTCCCTCCCTCAAAAGTGCAAGTATCACATTCTTCTGATCTAGAACACTTTAGTATGCTGCAAACTAACAGAAGTAAAATCATTCTTTTCAAAAGCTCCTTTTGCATGCTTGTTCTTAACAAGCTTTCTCATAGAGGTTAATGAACACCAACAATTGGAAGGCTGACAGCTGACTAAAGCAGGATTGATGTGGAGTTATGCTCTAATCTGTGTCATGAATTAGAACAAAATGGGTTAGAACACTGATATGGATATCTGAAATGCTTCAAAGATTCAGATCTGAATTTAGAATGGGATTTCAAAGAAGTTTACTCAAGGTCTTTTAATATTATTAAGCCATAATTATATACCAAACTGAACATTTGAATAAAATACATTTTTTTTCAATTTTTCTCTGCATCAGTAATTGAACATCATGATTTACACAGGTTTTACACTGCAAACAATTGATTACCCAAGTTTGCAAACATTTCAATTTTCTTATCAAAAACTGCATGTAAAAAGATTGTATAATTGCATCAAATTATGCACATGAAAATGGCTAGTTTACATGGATAATCAAGCAAACAACTATATATTTGGCACTATTCAGCAACTGGACAATTATTCAAAGGTTAAATTACAAGAAGAGTTACAAGTCGATGATTCCAGAAGTGCAGTGGATTCATTCACTGGCACACAGCAATGTAGGATGAGAGGATGTTCTTTCTTCCCAGTTTTCCTGCAGATGGTGGACCTCAAATATCAACCAATGGAAGATGCTGGGTGAAGTGATCCCATTTCTCCATGGGGAACAGCAGGATAACACAGAAGCTGCCCTTAATTCAAATGTTTTTCACCTTTCTGTTGTCACTTCAGAGCGGCATCAGCAGCCAGCTGGTCACACTCCAGGTGTCAGAATAAACTATGCCTTGAGCACACAATAGGAAATGGTGGGTGGGGTACAAGAGGATGAAACTTGGTTAGAAAAACAAAATCTTCAAAAATAATTACTGCTCCAGCCACTGAATTCACAGTCATCCAAAATTATTCATAGATAGATGATTTAAAAAATATTATACTGTTATTTATATATTCCACTATTGGATATAAGCACATAATACTTGTCTTTTAGTGCTGTCCATAATACACAAAATGATTTGCAGAACCCTTAGATTTCCAAGTCCAGTCCGACAGAACCGTGTCATAGGAGATTACTGTAGGATTGACATTACATTTTTCTTGGTTTACATTTATTTGCAGAATCATCTTTGCAATTGGTTTTGGGGATTCACCATAGAGCAAGGAGCGTGTAATCTGAAACAAATAGTGAGAAAAGCAGTATCCTTGGAGATGTATTCTGGGCGGTTTCTCTGACGTGGCGGAGTCCCGGTTAGGGACCTTTTTTTGAGGCATATTGTAAGCTTCTGTAGTGGGACCACTACTCGACGGTAGCAACCCAGGCCTGTCCTGCATCTTTCTTACTAATACTGCTTGTTTACATCATTCTGAGTCAGCTGTCTGTCCAGTTAGTCACGGGCCCCAAACCAGAATGGTACTGGGTAGGGAGCTCCCTCGGTAAAGATAGGCTTTGTGAGAAAAGGAACTCGCGAGGGTTCTGAGCATGAGGAGACGGTGGGACCCTGTCGTGCGGGGAGAGAGCCACTCTGTCCCGCGGTGAACAAGAAGAAATGGGCACCCTCTGTCTAACCTGCTGCTGTGGTGGCGAGTGGTAGCCGCTGAACTGTGACTCGCACGGGGGCTGTGAGCTCTGTCCAGGGAGGCTGGAGAGATGAGGCATCATAGCCGTGGTAGTGAAGTGGGCTGAGAAATGCTGGTAAGGGACGGTCTCCATGGTCTGAACGCTGCAGTTACCATAGGGTGGAACAGACGCCCACATATTGCAGTTTAGCGTTTGAGAAGGGTGCTCCTCGACCGTGGTCCCTCCAGGCACGTCATTCCCAGGAGCGGAAAACATACAGGCATCCCTTAAATCTTGTTCATTCCGATACGATGGATTCATCACTTGCTGGTCATAAGGTGGCGGACGAAAGTAATGCTCATCAGCAATGGAAGCGGGCGCTTCCAGAAAAGGTCGCTTACAGGGCAACTCTGGGTGACCATGGGCTTCTGTAAGTGAGTAAGGGGAGAGGTGAAAGTTACGAGCTGACACAGACCTTACTGATCAACTAGAGCAGCAGGCTCCGTACCGACGAAAATATTACTCATCTTTGGTTTCACAACGACACCTCGCAGGCTGTTTATTAAGTCAAAAAATCAGGCCTTTTAAAATGTTCGTCTATAAACCGATTAAATTATGACACGGTATAACATCCAGACTGGTTCAAAGGGAGAATTCGACAGCCGGCTTTATCTTTTGCACTTAATAAACGAACACTTAAAAAATGTCATTATAACTCTTGAGTGAAATAACTCTTCCCATTCTTTCAGCTACAAAGTGAGGTAAATGGAGAATAAGTGAACCTGTTCCTGATCTAACACGTTCTCCCTGTGACCACCGGGGTTTCCTCTCACAACCCAAGAATAGGCTGTTTGGTGGGTTCCATGGCCGCTGGAGTGTGGGGGCTGGGTGTCAGAAGAATCACAGTGGGGTTGACGAGGGAGAACAGGTTACGGGGATATAAGTGGGGGGATGGAAATGCCTCAGGCGCCCATATAGACTTGATGCGCCCAATAGCCTCCACCGTTGTAAGAAAATATGAGGAAAAAATTAAAAGTGAGAATACCGTGACACATTCCCAAGGTTTTACTTTCAGTACCTATGTTAAGTACGGGGAGAGGGGAGGGGGGCGGCGGTGGACAGGGAAAGGTGACGGTTAAGGGTGATACAAGAGACGGCAGGTGCTAGAATCTGGAGCAACAAACAATCTGCTGGAGGAACTCGGCACCGCTCGACCCACTGAGTTCCTCCAGCAGATTGTTTGTTGCTGACAGTTAAGGGTGTTGTATGGTTCAGAGGTACTGCTGAGAGTCGCAACACATCTAACTCAGTAATCTGATGAAGTGATTTTCGATATATTTTGAGTAACATTGGGTATTTCAATCTGAAACATGATATATCTGAATGTAACGTTCTTTTTGATAAATCTTTCTGTGATCTTTCATGCACATATTCCAAAATGTTGGATGTTTTGTAAACAGCAGTCCAAATTTTCTATTAGGTTGAATTTGATCGAATGTAATTTGTCCCATTAGGGTATGCATTCATTCCACTTATTTCTTCAGCATCCGCCTCAATTTCCTTCATCCCTTGGTTGCAGAAGCAGTGAGCAATGGGCTCCATCTTCTGCTGCTGCCACTAGAACCAAAAGGTGCACAAGGAACTCCTCGGATTTGTTCCATTTTCTCCTGAAAACCTAGGAACTGGACGACATGAATTTAAAGTGATCGGTAAACCGTCAGAGGGGAGAGGACGAGATTTTTCACCCATGCCTTGAGTGGTTATGATTTGGACTGCGCTGCATGAAACCACAGTGCAAAGCTATTCAATATTAACTTCCAAAAGGGATATTCGGTAAATGGTTGAAGGGGACGCTCTGGCAGGGCTCTGGGGAAAGAGCCCTTTGAAAGAGCCGTCGCACACATTACGTGACAAACCGAGTCCCGTGCTGTTTAATCCTGCGATTCAATAACTGCTGAAGATGTACTGAGTCAGTTCAATGAGATAAAAGAATCTCTACACTTAAGTCTGCCGACAGAGGCTGTACTCCGCGCTAACCTAACGTTTATGCCCCAAAGCCTTAGCTGCCGTGAATTCTTGAGGCTAAAAATGGACAGGCCTGAATTCTAGGGGATATACAGAACCCCTCAATCGGTTAGGTTTCGAAATTCCACTGGAATTGCAAATTACTTCTTGAAAAGTCAGTCTAAAAACCTAACGGGAAGGATTCGGCAACATCAGTTGTCGCTGTGTGTTGGCATTCTTGGCGTATTGTAAGTCATAGAGTTATACAGCACGGAAACAGGCCCTTTGGCCCAACTCGTCCATGCCAACCAAGTTGTATACCTGAGCTAGTACCATCTGCCTGCGTTTTGGAATGATGTGCTCACTTCCCATACAGTTGTTCGTGCAGTGCATTCCATTCCACAGGCAGAGCTGCAGCCGATCAAAGTGTAGGTGAAGACTCCATCTTCTCCCCACAAGGTGGATAGTATTCAAGGAGGGCGGGTTGCCCCTCACTTTTCCTCTGACACTCCTAACCCCCGCAGAATGCGCCCGTTCTCTCAATATTGGGAAAAGAGGAAACAAAAAATACAACCAAACACGCAGGAGAGAGCCCGAGGGCTTGGCCTCTTGTGGAACCAAGCTGCAGTGGTCAGAGAAGGAAAAGGTTTGATATCGTCAATGTACAGCGAAATGGAAGAGACGCCACGGTTCAAGTGGCCTCCAACCAGTGTCAGATTGAGCCCAGGGACAGAGAAGGGTTACCTGGCGATGCCTCGCTGCACCGAGGTCTTAATATTGTGTGAGATGTTGGTAAGAAACAGGAGTTTCTCAGTGTAGATGAGGAGTGCAGGATGCCGGAGCGTTCACTGTCAACTCATTGGCGAAAGAGCAGCACCATCAGATGAGAACCAGAATGAAATAACACATTAAGAGAGCAAAACTAACTTTTTAAAGAAACCGGCAATTTGTCAGTAAAATGCTGTTTCTTTTGATTGGCCTTTTATTTCAGAATATGTGGACGTTTCGGTAATTTACTGCCACCCATTATCTAATATAAGTGGAAACAGCTTGTCCGAGGAGAAATCGGAGGATCGTTTCAGCTCTCTGTGAGTTATAAAAATACCATTACTGTAAAGCTACAAAGACAAATCTCCTCAAACACCGACCAACAGAAGGAATGCTTATCAGCCTGAGCGCAGTTAATTACTAACCGTCTGTTTCAGGCCCCGGTCTTGCACTTACCCAGACACCAACAATACATTTACCGCCACATTCCCCAACAAGATCAAGCAACCTTTTTCATTCACTTATCGCCCCTTCCCTTCTATCCTCACCACAGTCAAATTGCATTTCCCATTAATGTCAGTAAGATAATATCTTCATCTGGACAGAGACCCAGTGAGTAAAAGACATTAATCTAAAGGTTGCCTATTTATATAAATAATGTACAGTTTATACAACAGATTTATAGGTTAATAAATACCTTCTATAAGTAATAATGGCCCAGAATTTGCGGTGAGAAATAACCTTTGTTGTCAAAATGGAGAAAATGTTTAACGCCTGGTCTGTGCATGCAGTTAAAAGCGGAAGTGCAGCCGGCACCTCCACCGGGAGGGCAGTAAAGCAGCGACTGTGAATCGCATTCCGCTTCTGAGAAATGGTTCCATTGACAATAATGGGACCGAAGTTTGGAAGCAGGATTCGGGCAGTTCCATGTCGTACGTTTAGCGCATGTACCACGGTAGTTATGTTATGCGTTGGAGCAAATAATAGATACCGGAAATTGGAAACAAAAACAGGAAATAAAAAATTACCAGTTCTAGTGAATGATGGTTAACTTTATTCCTCTCTGCTTCCGTGCTGCCTGACCTGCTGAGATCTTCCAGCATTTGGAGAGACTGCAGATTTGGAGCAACACACAATGTGCTGGAGGAACTCAGCAGGCCGAGCAGCATCTATGGGGGGAAAGGAGCCTGGTGCAGAGTTTCGACCCGAAACGTCGATAATTCCTTCCCCCCACAGACGCTGCTCGTCCTGCTGAGTTCCTCCGGCAGATTCTTTGTTCTTCTGTTATTTGTAATGCATGGGGGCATCAGTTTGAAATTGCGTACAAAGCCAGAGTATTATTTAATAACCTCTGGAGCCCTAAAACAATTGTCATTTCCTCATATAGTTATTTCAACAGATCCTATTTTTACTTTTTCTTTAAGTTTGTTTATAACATTTCAACTCCTATGTCCGAGTCTTTAGTTTGCTCCCTATAAAATGATTAAGAAATTAGTAATGAATAAGCAGATTGAACTTCTTAGTTTGCTGTCTCCGCAAATTCCTCAGTATGTTTGGAATATTTTAGTATGTTTGGATATTTGGATAGTTTGGATATTTCGTGCCATCTCTGGTATTGGATACGGCTGACGTCTGGCAGCACATTATTTGGAAAAGGTGAAATCCGCGACACGGAGATCGCTGGATCCTTGTGGGCAGCTTTCTTCAGAGACACCATCGAGCACCACAACCTCAGTGCTGACATCAAAATCCAGTGTAATGTATGGGATGATTCTGAAATTGTGCCTTTCCAATGCATGAGTGGAAACATGGCCTAGACAAAACACTGTCCATGCAACTTGCATAGTGACATTGTCACTTGTGGATGTTACAGTTGTAAGGAGGGGTTGTAAGGAGCGATGGGGTCAATCTCTTTTTAGTGATGTAGAAGCAACACTCATCCCATATAAATATTTTTATGACGTACAGTGCACTTATGTTACATGCATGTTATGTAGAATGCATTAGGATTGGGCAATACACGCCAACTTTTTGGCAACACCCGAATCCTGAGATGAATAATTTTTAAAAGATGCTGTATGGAAATGGAACATGATTTAAAATTTAACAATACATAGCTACTTGGTTTATAGAGGGGACCGTGCTCACCACAGGCACATCTGACTTGTGGCAATCAGCCCCACTCAGTTGCAGCCATGCTCATTTTTAAATCATGAAATTGATGACAAGGCTTAAGAGGGAAGGAAATTGGAAACATTTTCTGTAAAACTCCACAGCTTGTCTGTGGCCCTGTAATTTCTAAAATGTGCCACCTGTAATATAAAAATAAATCACAATATTTTTTCTATTTGTCTTATATCTTCAGATTATGCATCCTCTACCTTCCCATTGGCATTGTGTTACTGTTCTGCTGTCTATGGTGCATCCATCAGATAATGGGAGCAAAAGTCAAAATAATGATTCATAAAACATTGGTAAATAAATGGTAAATCATAGTAAGGGTAAAGCAGTAACTAAATATAAAGGTTCTGCTGATAAATATTTTGCGATAAGATGAGCTTGAAGTGCTGCATTGGGAAATGCAACTTGCTGTCTGCATAATTCTTGAACTGATAAGAAACAAAGAATTTTAATTTTTCACTGCAACTTTGCCCTTGTTATCTAGTGCAGCTGCACTCACTGGCAGTAAGTTTCAAATCTTGGAGGAATAAAGTAATCTATGTTGGAGGATAGGAAGTCATTGACACAAGTGACCAGTGGGAAACTTTAACACGATGTGTGTCTGCGCGCGCGCGCGTGCGTGTGTGTGCGCGTGTGTGCGCGTGTGTGCGTGTGTGTGCGCGCGCACGGTGGGGGAAGCAGGGAGACAATTGTGGGTATTCGGTGTGCATTTTATAACTTCTCAAATGGAGGGAATACTTTTGAGAATTAGCCTTAAAACAGAATTCTTTGGAAACACCATTTCAGTACCATCCTTTACTTTTTGCTTGAACCTTATATATGAATCACTACTAATTTTGCACTTAAATTCTGTTATCAGTTACCTCGTGGTTTAAAACAGTGATAGATTAGTCCTGAATCTCTTTGGGGTGCAAATGGACTGATTGCCAGATCCTGAGTGCCCGATGCCGTTATTTGTATTGGTCCATTGTTGTCGTAAGGGTAGTGCTGGTGACCCTGCGTCCCATGAGGCACGTTACTTTCCATTTTCGGTGTCAATTGACCGTGGTTTGAAATAAGTCTTTGTCTAACAATGCTTTTAGAAATAACTGGATATTCTCTGCAAAGGAAACAAAGGACATCGGAAGAATATTCTACTGTAACTTTAAATATAGAGATGTAAAACCAAGAGGGAATAGGAGAGGGATTAGAGAGGGAAGATAAATGGAGTAAGGTGCCCAGGCAAAAGACTTAAAATAAATTATTTCTGTGCAAAATAAAACCGTCAATTTTAAGAACCAACATTAAGGTATGAAAGCACCACCGCAGTTGGGAATTTGTAATTCCAGGGAATATCGTCATCAGAGTTAAACAGGTAGTTTCACTGTAACTGTGGAGACAGAAATCCTTCATCAAAATTGTTGACACATAAATGTAACTAAAGCATAGGAAAAGCAAGGGAGATTCTTAGGCTGCAAATCTAAATTCAACCTTTTAATGAGGTTGGGGATTAAAAATTTGGACTGAATCAATAATTCATTCTTCACAGACAAAAAAAACATTTAAAAATCTTATAAACTCTAATGGCAGCTTTCCGTATTTCGCAGCAATTATTCCTTCCTTCACCATTTGCCTTTATTTTGCTTGTAAAACTTTTCCATCATGACCAATACTTCTTCACTATTAAGGGAATGATCTCACTATCAGAAATCTCTAAAATTATAGGAAACAGAGAGCTTCAATTATGCATAGATATTACAGCACTGAAACAGGTTGTTCATATCAACTAAACTATACTAGTGTTTAAATCCCTCAAGAGCCAATAGTGCTAAACAACTTTACCCATCTGTTTCCATATCACTTCTTTTTCTTCTTTGTTCTGTTTTCCATCATTCCACCATTTTCACCATCCAATTGTCCAGTTTAGCTTTGGCTGTCGACAGTTTGTGCCTCAAATGAATCCTATGAACTCAGTTTTGCTTGTTTTACACTATGTTTTTTCATCCATTCCCCTCACTCTAGACTTCCAGTTACTGAAAACAGTGTACTTATAGCAACTCTTCTTTCATTATGGTAAAACCTTACATGATTTGTCTCAATACGGGCATTATTCTAGCAAAAAAGTACCTATGTTTCAAGGGTTTCTATGTTTCAGAACTTCCTCATAACAGGAGGTACTTAGGAACCCTATTTCTGTCCTCTCAATATCCCGTCTATAGTGTGGAAACAAACATTTTACGCTGTAAAAACTGGGATCTTATTTTGATACAGACTCATCACTACTGAGTTTTACATTCTAAAGCTCATAAGGTAAAATCAAGAATTATATTACTTTTTTCTCTTTAATTGCTTTTATCAACTTATCAATTAGCAACAATAGGAGGCAGATGAATCCAAAAAGTTATTGAAGGATCTTGTATTTTGTGCTTTGTGAAACTATATTTAAACCCTTTTGATCTTCATCAACATGGAGCCTATATCTATTCACATTTATCCTCTTTTCCAAATACATCAACAGTGGCACAACTAGTCGAGCTGCAGTCTCACAACTCCAGTGACCCGAGTTCAGTCCTCATCTCTGGTGTTATCTGTGTGGAGTTTACACATTCTCCCTGTGACCGTGTGGATTTCCTCTGGGTGCTGCAGTTTCCTCCCATATCCCAAAGACATGCAGGTTGGTAGGTTACTTAGTCACTGAAAATTGTCCCCTGGTGTAGTGTAGGTGGTGGAATTGATGGGAATGAGGGGAGAATAGGCTATAGAGAAAATTAGTGGGGGAATGGAACTGCCCTATGTGCTGGCATAGATATGATGGGTTGAATGGCCTCCTTCCATCTTGTAAGGGAATATGGAATATTTTACTTACTGACTGAACCATAATTGATGCATTCTCATATTTTACAGGTAACATTTCACAGATTCCTCATTCTCCATCAATTTTCCAATGGAAAAAAAATTACACTTCAAAACGGTCATTTCTGATTGGAAAATATGTTTCCTGACTTATAAGCTACCTGAAAAAATTAAAGAAGCTTAGAAATAAACCAGTTTTCATGCCCAGAAAATGCATTGCATTAAATTCAAGGAAAACTTGTAGAAAGGGAAATGTAAAAGAAACACAACTAATGTTAGAAGAAAAAGATCCAGTCATTGAAATAAAATGTAGTACCTGCATGTTTGTTGCATAACGTACCTCTGTAAACGAGATACGCGCAAGTCACTGTCATCTCCTCCTCTGAATCCCTTAGCAAATGGATTGTTTTCAATCTTCAGCTGGGTAATCTGTGAGGATAAGATACAATACTTACTTCCTCCTTTCTCACTGAAAACATCCTTTTAAGGCTGTAGTTCACAGTCTGCTCCCACTGTCTACTTATGTCATAAATAATAAGCCCTTATCTTGTGAATATTTATTCCTCATTTATATAGTTTTAATTAAAACTGGTGCCTGGTACAGTGTAATAGAAGCCACTTTGCCTTGGTAGTGCATTAAAACTACAGTACTGCAGAAGTCCATTGCAAATTCGAGAACAGATGAACCACAGAGTATGCCCCTGGGTCCTTCATGTGCTGAGTTCAAGTGGAAATTAATCCCTGCCTGTTACAAAAGAACTAAAGCTGGGAAGTGATTCGGAAGCCATCCTCCTCCTCATTCCTAAAGTGGTTATTTCATACTCCTATTAGATTCAGAGCATCTGTTTCCCTCTTGGAAAATAAAGATGTCTTCAGAACAGATTTAAAACATGATAACAGGATCATCATCAAGATGTCAAAATTCCAACTGAAACTGAACACAGGAGCTTAGAACCAGCAGGTAAATGTATGGTTGTTGTCCAGATGAGGGTGAACTGTTTCCTGCCTTTGGAGCTCAGTGTCTTGCTCAGTCAATATTTAATCTCATATGAATCTTTAATATACATTCAATGTATTTCTTGGGCATGGAAAATTGGGTTATTTCCAAGCTTCATTTAGTGCAGTCTTTTAAATCAGAGTAAAGTTGACGCAATGTGCCATGTGATACTTTGAAGGGTTGGTTCTAATATCAAAACTAGTTTCATCTCCAATCATGTGTGATACTGTCATAACCAAAGTACTTCTCACTATCCTTCATCTGTGTACTGAAGGACACACTACCCCCATGTAACTGATATATTTCAATTATGTTAGCTGTAAGAAACACCGCAGCAAGGTTAAAGATTTGGCACATTTGGCTTGTATTGCAACCTTGATTAACCTATTTGACTCCCAAAAATAGGGTAGGCCAGCCAGCACATTCTCTGCACTGATTTAATGAATAATGGCAATAAAATGTACTACCTGGGGAAAATGAACACATGACTTTGACTACACAGCATTGGGAAGATCTAACAGGAACACCTCAAAGTGTTATTATCAGTGGTTTATGTTCTAACTTTATAGTATCTGGTGACACTGCACTTTCCACAGTCCCTTAAGCTAGGAGTGGATTTTTTATTCCATTTTAAATATGTATTTTTAATTTACAATTTCAGGGCTTCTCACTCAGTTGTCTAACACCAGTTCCCATGAGCAAAACATGCCAGCTAAGATCCAAGAACTGACCTTACTTGTACAGTTACTGCAGAGGTGCATTCCAAACAGGCCTTTACCCCTCGGTTTACTAAACATAAGCTCATGCTACACAGCCAAGCTCTGTGCAGTGGATATACTCAATACAAATTTGCAGAGGTTATTGACCACTATCTGTGTTTACTTTATAATATGAATGCAAAGTTAAAAATATTAAAAACATTTTGAATGTCAATCTTCCATCAAAACATTACCATCTGCTGCAGAGAGCTGAGAACTGGCCTGGAACCCCTTGCGGTGATTCCCAGTTCCCTTTCCAGACCCTTAGAATTCCTGGCAAAATCATCCAACCCAATTCCACCATGTTTACCTTTGAACATTCCTGGTGCATTATGTTAAATTAGGCATCCTGACAATGTTCCCGTTTATAAGGAGACAGCTCCCGTACAGGATTGCTGCTTTGTTAGACCTTTGTGTTACCGCACTGTCCCATTGCAATGCAATCACATGACATAGCAAGTTTCCAATCCCAGCCCCCCGTGTGAAACAGGTGGCACCGTCTGCCAAATTTACAGCAACAGAACAGGGAGCAGTAGTTTAAGGTCAACATATCTATGTGTGGATATGTCACAGATTCTTCATAGTTCCAGCTTCCAACTGAATTGGCAAACTTGTAAAATGCAATTATAAGGAAAGAGTAGTAAAAGTCACATTTTCCTATGAGCTCACCCTCAATTCCCAGTGCCAGAGATTCTTTCAAATGACATTTTCCCATGAAGTAATGATATATAAAGCCTCAATGACGTGCAATCCAACGTATTAAACTTGTAAAGTTGTCAGACTGTTAGTATGTCATTGTCAGCCACTGTGTTCAGTAGACTATTTGTCTATGCCTACAGCTATAGGTCTATATGTTTTTCTCCTTTTAGCAAAAGTCTGCTCAAGGCTACAGCATCAGGAGTTCCAGGGTAGTGTGAACTTCATTGAGAAATTACTACATTATTCCCAATTAATTGGGTGGTATTTTATGATGTTTGAAATACTCTGAATAGTACCAGTAGTTGTGAGACTTTTTAATTATAATTTAGAATAAAAAGCAGTTGTAAAGATTAGTAGAATATTTTTCACTGTAGTTACTTAGCCATAATTTCCAGTCTAATACATATATAAAAAAGCAACAAGTTTGCCATGATTTATTGTACTGATACATGAAGGCATTTAATTTCAAGCTGAGAATCTTTTGGCCTAACTCCCACCATGATCACTCAACTAATCATCCCTAATTCTACAGCGTATGAAGAAATCCCAAAGATACACAGCTATGAACAATGGACAAAGGATAAGCTTTTGTTTAAAAGTATCTGCTGCTCATTATCTGACTTGCCTCTGATTATTTTAGATGCAATGTTTGGTCTCCTGAGAGGGATTTCCTATCTTAGGGGTAGAGTTTTTGACAAAACTGAGAAGACAGCATTTTGTGACAACGCTTTAACTAGAATGAATGATGATTGCATATTTACACTATCACACGACTACTGTCAGAGAATTTGTGCACTTGAGTTATATTTAGTTATACTTCACATCACACTTTTCTGGAGAAATGATCTTACTTTTACTGGTAGAAGCAGCTGTAGTTTATTTCTTCTGCTATTTAAATATATTGTTTAATGAGTAAATCGACTTTGCTATAGAGTAGACTTTCCTTAAATTACCCCACTCCACCTCCAATTCACTGGCTGACATGGCAATAAGTACTCTGAAACTGGAAGAGATTGGAGTAGTTGACGTATTGATGCTTCATGTTTTAATTCAAGAGCACAGGTCCTATTTTTATGTGTTTTAAAAATGTGGATGTTACAGTGATAGTGGTAACAATTATATTATTCCAATGAATATTCTATTGACACCACCAAGTTAAAATGTTACTTTAACTAAAGAATGTTTGCAATAAAGATCCAGTCATCTGTTTTAAAAGCAAAACACAAACTGCTGGAGGAACTGAGTGGGTCAAGCAGCATCTGTGGAGGTGATAGGTGGAACCAGGTGAAGTGGGGGATGATGGGCAGGTGGATCAGCCCATCATCCCTCCCTTATCTGGTTCCACCTATCACCTACCAGCCCCTGACTCACCTCTCCCTCTTTAAACTGGCTCTCGTCCCTCTATACTCTCAGTCCTGATGGAGTGTCTCGTCCTGAAATGTTGACCATCTCTTTGCCCCGACAGGTGCTGCTTAACCTGCTGAGTTCCTTTGGCATTTTGCTGTTTGCTCCATATTCCATCATCTGCTGTCTCCTGTGTCTCCAGTCACATGTTTTTCTTTGGGCAATGTGGGTTCTCCAGCCCCACCTTACGGATAACATTGTCTTTTTATAAGTGATGATTGTTCCTCAGCGTTGTGCAATGTGTTAGACAGCGACTGCACGTGACTCATAGAGAACTGCAGATGTGCTTAATAGGACTTGTTTACTAAGTAAAAAGTGAAAACATGGAGGTAGTGTATAGGTATAGTCCATCTGACCACTCAACCCCATTCTGCCTTTCTATTACATTGTGGCTCATCTGTACATCAGCTGCATTGTACTGGGTTTTGCTTGATAGAAATAAAAACCTATTAACCTCAGGCATGAAAATTTGAATGATAGTAAACAATTGTTCAATAATATGCACAAAATACATGCATTGAGTGAGGCATTTTTTATTAAAGTGAACAGAATTAGTTGGAACAGTATCTCGGAACAATATTTGTAGCTAATCTGCCATTTCTATTGGACAATGCTGTTGTGACTTAGTGTAAAACAAGTTTAAGTTGTTGGTCATGTTCCTTGTTGGATGAAATCTATGTTGAAATCAGTGTATGGTGAATCAGTCTTTCACTGCTGGCTATTTAACTTGCTTTAACAACAACTTGCATTTAATAAAGGAAAATGACCCAGGAAGTGTAAAGTAACACTGAGCCAAAGGAGATATACATGGAACAGGACTGGATACTGATCTTCTTTGAATCTTATGAGGGCCTGTGGCTAAAAGCCCTTTTGGTGAATTTGGAGACACAGTATAGGGGAAGTGACATTAGGAGTCAGTTTGTTCAAAGGAATTATTTTATTTCTTTATTTCTTCTCAAGTCAAGCCAGGCTTTACTTTCTGTGCTATTTGATATTATTAAACCAGTATAACCTACTTCATGGTGAGTTGTTGGCAACTAAACCCAAGACCCCACTGTGGCTAGCCTGGGCAAGGAGGGTGTGCAGACACTCCGCTGGACTGTCCAAAGGCGGGAGAGGTTATCCTTTAATAATGAGATTGTTATTTTAACTTTAATGAGAATTGCAGATGAGTTATTTGAATAATGAAGCCATGTTATTATTATTTATCATTCAAATTGAATAGTTATGTAATTGGATAATAATTACTCAAATGATGGCGCGATATGTCTAAATTCTGGAACTCTGTACCTAATGGCACCTGCACCTTATGAGCTTCAGTTTCAGGACTTTATTTACAGCCAGCCTTCTGAGGGTAACTAAAGTCAGACAATACTGGTCTTGCCAGTGACACCCATACTCCAAGACTGCATTCATGATCCATGTGTACTGTAAGATGCAGTACTGATTTTGAATGTTGAGTCATTCCATATATCTCCTGTACTCACACCAAACAGCCACCTTTGTTTTGCTCATGTTTCTTAATGACAAGGTCAGATGATCCTCTATTTGAGGAAAGATCTTTAATTGGAGATAAGGTGAGTGGCCAGAATTATTAGAATAAGGGAAAAGAGCTGGAAATGCATACTATGTCCCTCAGCTAGTTCAAACAAATATATTGGTAATTAAATAACTTAAGTAAAAACCTTTTAGGGTCTGGCCTCTTCATTCATATTTTTGGAACATTAACTTCTTTAGTATTTACAGAACCTGGCTGACTTGCTGTGGATTTCCAGAAGATTTGTACCTTTTTTCTATTCCTTTGTCACTTTTTCATTTTTTTTCATTATTAGTATTGGAAGTGTTCTTCCTTTAGTTTGGAAAAATGTGCATAGCATTCCATTTAAAAGCTAGAAAATTATAAGTCAGTTAGCCTAACATCTATTGTGCAGTAATACCAAAATCTACTATTAGAATAGAGAGACTCAAGACCTTGAAAACCTGCACTGCCCTACACTTATAAATCCACACTGGCTTTCTCACCAGAGAAAGCAGTGTGGATTTATAAAGTGTAGGTCGCATCTGATGTCTTTGACTGGTTAATAGACAGGGTATATCTATTTGCAAAAGGTTCCAGAAGGCTTCTGGTAAAATTCCTCACAAGAGACAAGTTTGATGAGATAAAGCCCATGGGATTGAAGACAGTTCATTGACCTGGCTAGGGAACTGGCTGAGCAGCAGAAGACAGTGACCTGGGAACAATTGGCAGATATTCAGATCAGCAAGTCCTGCAAAGGTCTGTTTTGAGGCAGAAACTAGTCATATTTCATATTTATAAATGATTTAGATGACAAGATAGAAAGACAATGATACAAAATTAGCTTAATGAACAGCACTAAACCACAAAGTGATTAATATATTGAACGAATGGGCCACCCTATGCCAAGTTGTTTACAACACAGGCAAATGTGAGATCATTCACTTTGGACACAAGAAGGACAGAACAGTGTAAATGCTGAAAAACTAGAAACAGTGGAGGTCCAAATAAAATGTCTTGGACAAGTACAGAAAATAATTAAAATGTCAAAAAAAATACTGACCTTTATATTGAGAGGGCAGGAGTACCAGAATCAGGGTACAAGTTATGCTCCAGCTAAACAAAACCTTGGTTAAACCACATCTGCACATTGTGTGCAATCTAGGTATCACACCATTGGGAGAATAAATTGAATTTGAAAGGAATGCAGCACAGATTTACCAGAATGATCAGGAGAGATTAGAAACTAGAAATGTATTCTTTGAATTTAGATAGTTAAGGGTGACTAGATTGAACTTTTCAAGACTTAGGGCCAACTGATAGGATAGATGGAAAGGAATGACCTCTGTTGGTTGGGAAATCTAGTTAGAGGCCGAAGTCCATAATGCAGAGCCCTTTCAGGAATGTAGTTAGGAAACACTTCCACACACAGAAAACCCCAATATAGGAAAAACTATGCTCTTCACATAATCTCTCCTTATTTAGTATCCCTTGTAACCTTACAATATACTGAAAAAATTAGGCAAGTATTATATATTTCATGACTTCAGGATATCCTGTGATCTTTTACTTAATTAAGTACTTTTGTAGTCACTGTTAGAATGAAGGTGACCCTGTGGCCAACTTGTACATAGCAAGGCCTCATGAACAGCAATGCTAACAACAATCTGTTAAATGTAATAATAAAAATGAATATTGGATAGGCTTCTGTGGAGACTTATTCATGCAAGGGATGTGGCAAGGCCAGTAGTTATTGGCCTTGAAGGTGAGCCGCTTCCAGAAACTCTGCATCCCATGAGGGGTGAAAGTGCTGTTTGTTTGGGAGTTCCAGGACTTTGAACCAGTAATGATGGTTGCAATGATCTATTTCCAATTCAACAGGATCTCTGACTTGGAGGGGAAGGTAGGAGGTGGTATTCCCATCCATCCGCTGCCCATTTACCTTTTACCTCAGCAGGAGAGTTACCAGCAGTAGAAGACTTGGTGAGTTGTTACCATCCATCTTGTAATTGGTACAAGATGTTTCTTTGAATTGGACTATGGGATCTTTAACTTATCATTTGAAAAGACAACTGTATTCTCAGTTTAACCAGATGATTTGTATGTGGTCTATGCCATAATGAAGTCAATGGAAGGAACACCTTGAAAGCTGTGTATTATAAGGTATATACAATGCCTCTTTTACAATGATTCTGTCAGTGAATGTAACTCAAAGTGCGGAACTCAAATCCACCCTCCCCTTTTAGACTTCCAGTCAATGCTTGTGGTGATGGACCCTGCCAGAAACCCCCACTTATATCTGTCTCTGCCACTGGCTTCTGAAATGAAAGTTTCAGTTGATTCCAGGCCACAGCAATGATGTTCATCCTTAACGACCCTCTCAAATAACCTGACAATTTGCAACAAACTGGTTCAAGCAGGCGCCCTACTCCTGTCTTCACAGGGTCATTAAGAATAGGTTATGAGTAGAAGCCTGCCAGCAATGACGGCATTCTATGAATGGAAATATGCAACTGAAATGCAACATCAGCCTTGTGGATTTGTGAACAGGATACCCGATGTTTTACCGAGTTTGTCAGGCCGTCGCGCTGTCAACGCACATGGGCACAGTGAACAGAGAGACTTCAACTGACCGCTTTCTCTACGCAACAACAATAGCTCGGTCTCTATATAGTACTTTTAACTTCGCAAACCACCGTCATGAAGATTCAGAGGAGCTTTGCCTGATAAAAATCGACCACAAGCCAAAGAGGGTAACCAGGTGGTTGATTTGAGAGGGTTAGCTTAACGCTGCCATTTCCGCCTCTTGTCTCACTCCCTCCATGGCTGGAAGAACCAGACCGGAGAGCGACAGTCTTAGTCCTGCCTTCAAGGTAAACGCGCAAATAAGACTCCCCTCCACACCCCACCTACTTCACTGCAACGGGTTCCCTTAACCCAACAGGGGCTTCAGGGGCCTTTGGGCTTCATGTAACCGAGGAGGGAGACACAGACCACCGGGAGAGTTTCGGAGGTTGGTGCAGCTTCCATCTGACTTCAAAGACTGAAACAATCACCTGTTTCTCACTACGCCTATTCGTCCTTGACCTGATGGGCCAATCACACATTCCGGAAAACTTACCTTGGAACCGCATCCACTCTAGAATCAGTAAGGAGAGGAACAACTCTCAGGAATACTCTTCGCCCCAAGGTTGTACCAACGCAACGACCGGGAGTGAATAAAGGCCAGAGGGAGAACATGAGAAAGAACTTACCTTGTGATTCTGGTACGATGTGACTGAAATGAATGTCGTCTCCGTGAATACGTGGGTAGAGAAGGCTGTGTTTTTTGAACCAAATGCATTATTTTCGTCTGCTTTCACGATGTGGAGTCTCGGTTGGTACTTGTGCATGGAATTCAAAATGATCTGTGGAAAAGGGGTGAAATATATTATGAGAGTTGGCGAGATTAACAGGAAGATGCTGTTTAGTGAATTATTTGTCCTGGTCCTGGCAATGAACAAATGATCAACCACTAATAGTTTTATCCCCCTGTCTGTAACACTACAGCTGAAGATGTGGGGAGCATCCACGGGCGCCCTGCCCCACGGGTTCAACGATGCATCAAGAGGAGTGAAATCTGCTGTGAAATCTTTGGCAATCACAACGTTGGTCAATAATAGGGCAGCTGGGATTTCTTCTGAACAGGGATCGCAAGTGAAAAGGCAGTGCTTCATTTTGCTTTCCATCTGGTTTTATTTCTGGTCTCGCCGCCCGACGTCTCCCTACGGAGGTGCCGAAGCTGCGATGAGATGTTAAACCAAGATGTCCGTTTGCTCAGGTAAAAAATCCCAGGGCACTATCTCCAGGGAGGGAAGGGGAGTCGGTCTTCCTGACCTGGCCGATAGTTGCGCCTTGGTCAACATTTCCACAACAACTGAAAATTAAAAAAAAGATGCAGATGCTGGAAATCTGAAATTAAAACAGTAACTGTTGGAAAACACTGAACCGGTCAGGCAGCGTCTGTGGGTAGGGCACAGAGTTGACGCTTCAGATGCTGCCTGACCTGCTGAGTGTCTCCAGCAGTTAGTGTTTTCACTTCCACTACAGATCTTCGTCCTTTATTGCACTGTTGTTTGTGGGAGCTTCCTGTGTGTAAACTAACTTGGACATTTCTTACATTGCAAAAGTGACTACACGTCATAAATATTTCATCAGATTTAAAATGTTTTAGGAAATCTTTTCTGCCTTTCTCTGTATTTATATTCAAAGGACCTTTCACCCCACTGTGGGAGATGGGACTAGATCGGGTCGGCATGGACAAGTGGGCCAAAGGGCCTTTTCCCGTGCTCTATGACTCTGGTTTCGAACATTTCTCTCCGAATCATTTACTTGTGAATAATTGTAAAATTTAAGGCATGTTGGGTAGCTTAGCAAATTAAGTCAAGCAATTAGAGAATTGTGGAGCTAATATGCAACCATGTATACCCTGTGCTTTCTGTGAGCTGAGATCAGAATCTTTGGTTTCCTATTTCCCCGACAGAATGCTGCAGAAATGAGAGGCTGTCTAAATATCTCTTCATTAAAGTTGTTTTTCTGTGCAATAACCATTAGTCCAATTACTTGACTGTTTGCTTTTTAGAAAGCTTGCAAATAAAGACAAACCAGACCAAAACCTTGCTTAAGGTGGCAGAGATCAGGGAGTATGAGCAATTGTTAATGAGATTGGAGGTCTGCAGGGAGAATGGGGTAGGAACAGGTGTGAATGCAGTGTTGGAAAAGAAGAAACAATTGAACAGAAACTGGGATGGTGTTTTTTCTATGTAATGAAATAAACATTTGCAAGATTTATTGCTGAGAAGGCAAAGGGTCTTGGTGTGGTTAACAATGGCTGAACTACCATGAGTGCTGACCTGGATGGAACTCAGTGGTCACACAGGGTCTTAAGCTACAGTGACATTTTTGACCACTAGAGACAATGAAATCAAGTAGACTCTGTTCACCAAACAATTTGCTGGGGGAACTCAGCGAGTCAAGCAGCATCTGTGGGAGGAAAGGAATTGTCGCGTTTCAGGTGGAAACCTCACATCAGGACTTTCCTCTCTCCCCACAGACACTGCCTGGCCCGCTGCTTTCCTCCAGCAGATTGTTTGTTGCGTCAGATTCCAGCATCTGCAGTCCCTTGTGTCTCCTGGCTCTGTTCAATGAGGACATTGAGTGACTCCATTCTGAGCACTGAAGGACAAAGCTGAGCACATTAGAAAGTTCACAGTGTTTTAATAACCACATGGGAGGAAGAGCAGAATAGAGTGGACATATCATCACCCATTTCCAAGAAGCTGCAGGGATCGAGGACTGTGAATTACTCATCAGCTTTTGCCTGTTGTTGTGTATATAATCTTGTACTTAATAAACTTCTGATCTTTTACACAGGTGTTACTGGTTTTTGCTGATTGTGCTTTATTCAAGGACCCATTCCAGTCTTGCACCTCTACCTATGCAGTTTCAGCACTGACCAATGTGAGGAATTAGGCCTGGGGCAGATTAGCCAAGATCACATTGACTGGTGGGGTCAGGTGGCAGAATCCGGTTTCCCTTTTCTCGTGATATTGTGACCCAAGCTCTGATTTACCCTGCCCTGGGCCCAACACATTGATGCAATCATGAAGATGGCACGCCAGCGGTGCTACTTCATTCGGAGTTTGAAGAGATTGGGTACATCACCAAAGGCTCTTACAAATTTCTGTGGAGAGCGTTCTGACTGGATGCATCACAGCCTGGTATGGAAGCTCCAATGCGCAGGATCGCAAGAGGCTGCAGAGGTTTGTAGACTCAGCCAGCTCCATCACGGGCATAACCCTCCCCACCATCGAAGAAGGCGAGATCGATTACTAATGACTCTTGCCATCTGGGACATCCCCCCTTCTCGTTACTACCATCAGGGAGGAGGTACAGGAGCCTGAAGACCCACACTCAATGATTTAGGAACAGCTTCTTCCCCTCAGTGATAATAAACCTGATCTGATTTGTTGCTCTCACTTGGACGCAACCTTACCTTTGAATGAGAAAGTTCACCATTCAGTCCCACGACAGAGATTTGAGTAGAAAACCTACATTGAAACTTTTGGTCCATACTGGGGTGTACAGCAGCATTAGAAGTGCTGTCTTTCACAATGAGACTTTAAACCAATTGCTAATCTGCCATCTCAGGTGAACATTAAACAAATAGGCGTTATTATATCTGTTCAATATTTGACCCTAAAAGCAGGTTATCTTCCATTACTAGGTGTGGGACGGTGCTGTGCACAAATTAGCCCTCTTATCTTTTACCAATAACTAACTTAGAGTTCATTGACCAAAATATAGTAAGGAGTTTTTAACAAGTGTTATGCAAAGGCAAGTTCCCTCTTCCATGTGGAGAAGTTGCTTGAGAGCTCTCCCAGATCCACTTCAAGTCTTTGATACATGATGAGTAGCTTGTTTTGTGTGTACAAACCCCTTGGGATCTTGAAATCAAAGTCACTGTTGCACTGTCAGAGACCATCTTTATGTTTCTCCAGAACGTTATCAGATTCCAGAATTTTTGAATAACAAGACATGTGACCGAAACGTCAACTGTCCCACTCGGACCTCTCTGCCTGTGGTCGCCTACACTGAGGTCCATCTCAAGCCTGAGGAATAATGCCTCCTCTTTCGGCTGGGCACATTGCAACCTTCTGGCCTCAAGACTGAATTCTCCAACTTCAGGTAACTCACTTTCTTTCTGTCTGTGCCAGAACCGGCCTTTTCTGCCTGTCGCGCTGTGTGATTCTGGCTCAGTTTTTCTCTCTCCATAAGTCCAGACTGAGTTGCTGAACATGACCCACAATCCTGCCTTCAGCAACACGTAACACACACAAAGGAACAGAACTTGCTTCTAAAGGCCACATTGGCTCATTTGTTCTCACCCTGTCAGAAATATTCCTTTTGTTCTACCCTCCCTCCCCCACCTTCTCTGCTCCTTTATTTCTCTCTTTCTCAGTTCTAACATAGACTTGAAACGTTAATGCTGTTTCTCTGTTTCATTCTACAGATGCTGCTTGACCTGCTGAGTGTTTCCAGCACCTCTGCTTTTATTCTACTCTGATTAATGGCCTGTTATGTCTTCTTGCATCTCACCTTAGATTTCAGCCCAGCATTTTGTTATCATACTCTGCACTTCACTGCCTGGGAGAGGCTGGAGTGGGGTTCAAATCCTTTTCCTTGTGATTAGTCAGCGAGGAAACTAAGCTCAAGGCCCACTGCTCGATAACAAAACCAAGTGCTAAATGTCACCTTCATTTTTATTGTTGATTTCTTCCAGAGAAGCAATAGGGACAACAGCTCAAAGAATGCTTGGAATGTTAGCAGCACGAGACCACTTCAAGAGCCTGGGTTCCTTTACAAAGGCAAAAAGGTAATTTAGAGGAGCATTCTCTTATCTGAATGTTTTCTGTTACAAGTCCAGCCTTATCACAAATATTTGTATCCTTATTGAAGACAATGGAGCCAACATAAATTCAGTGTATGGTAAATGGACAATTGACTTTAGACAGTGATCTCTTAAGGTATCAGCCAAGGCTCAGCTGATAGTGCTTTCACCTCAGAAGAATGTGGGCTCATCTTCCCCCAGAGAATAGGCACAATAGACAGACACTCCAATGTAATAGTGAATTTATCTGAGGTTTTCTCAAATGGATGTAAAACATCTTGTGGCACATTTCTAAAGAAAGTGCTGAGGTTTCATTGTCCTGGTAATATTAATTTTGCATTAAAGATCTCTAAAATAAATCATCTAGTTTTTTGGGGTGAGTCCTTGTTATGCTCAGATTCACTGCCATAGTTTTACATCACAACAGGGAAACACTTCAAAAAGTGATTTGTTGGACATGAAGCATTTTGGCAGCTGTTTGCCTCCCTTAGAGCAAATAGAAGATTCTACAATGAATCAAGTCTTTCGTACATCTTTCTATGTTCCTCTCCCCAACCAGAGCACCCTTTTCCAAAAGCAGAAACAGGCAGTAAATGAATTGGCCCTCTTCCACTTATGGTTCGCCAACCAACTTGTTATCCAATGAGCATTGTCACAGATCCAGAGGCAGCAAATCACATCTCTGACTTTGCATCCAATGAACGTGGTACAGGAAAAGTGGAAATGGTATGTTGAAGTATGAGAAAATAAGAAAACATAGAACATAGAACAGTACAGCACAGAACAGGCCCTTTGGCCCACAATGTTGTGCCAACAAAGCTAATCCCTCCTACCTACAGAATGCCCGTATCCCTCCATTTTCCTCTCATTCATGTGCCCATCCAAGCCCCAATGAATTTGCCTCCACCACCCTATCAGGCAACGCATCCCAGGCATCCGCCACTCTCTGAGTAAAAAACTTACCCCTCACGTCTGTTCTGAACCTACGTCCTCTCACCTTAAATGCATGCCCTCTGGTATTGGATCGCTCAATAATAAGAAAAAGATATTGCTTGTCCACCCTATCTATGCCCCTCATAATTTTATACACTTCCAACAGATCACCCCTCCGCCGCTCCAGAGAAAAGAGCCCAAGTTTGTCCAGCCTATTCTGATAGCACATACCCTCTAATCCAGGCAGAATCCTAGTAAACCTCCTCTGCACCCTCTCTAAAGCCTTGACATCTTTCCTGTAGTGAGGAGACCAGAATTGCACACAATTAGCAAAAGCAACTTAAGCAAAAGCAAAAAAAGCAAATGCAAAAGCAAAAGCACGAAAAGCAAGTTAAATTGTGAAGGAATGAGCCAAAAAATCCATTTCCCATCTGCATGAATGCTTCATGGCATCCACCAAGGCATAGTGACCCATAGTCACTCCACTGAGGGTCCTCCCAAAGTCCTAACAAACCCAAAGAATCAGCTACCTGAAAAAAACTCAGCTCCCAATGGGAGTCTTACATGCCCAGTAAAATAATTGATCCACCCCAGGGCCAGTTTCACTCCCAACCTTGGCAAGAAATCAGCAGATGGTGGACATGCCAGAACAGTTCAGGAATTCTTCTGGTCACAACACAGGTCCTTGACGTGGGATGGAATGGACGGAGAATACACCCACATTCACCCCCTCCCTGAAACATAGTAGGGGTCAGAAAGGTGCAAAACTGAGTTTTTATGATCTGTTTCTGCTAAAACCCAAACAATTGATCTTGAAGTTCCTATCTTTAAAAGACAAATCTTCTGACCTGTCCTAAATTGTGTGCTTTATATTGTTAGCACAGAAACACAAGTGGTCTCAGTACACTTTAGTAACTAACAGTTCAGAAATAATAAATTCAAATGATAAGTTGTGAAGTTGAATTGGACTAGCACCAGAAAACTAACCACAAAAGATTATTAGAAGAAAACAACTGGTTCACTCAAAGAGAGCTGCCACCAATCTCAAAGGGAGCTGCTACTTCCCTATTTTGAGAATGCCCCCTCAAGCTAAAAGGTTCAATGTGAAGAAAAACAAACAGACCTTCGACAATGCAGGATATGACCAAGGGAGTTTAACTCAGAGGATAATGCACTCATCTGACTAACTGGTGAGTGTAGACAATTAAAAAACTCATAAGGATTTCCTGGTCACTGTCCATCACTCTTTCTGTAAGGCACCTTGAAATGTAAGTTATTGCATGAAACTGCCCCACTGATAGTCAACTAAATCAATCAGCAACATTCCCATCCAAGTACTGAACAAACTACAAATGCTGAGTTCTTGTATATGACATTTTTACGCAGACATTAACCATTTCACGGTAAAAGAGCACACATAAAAAAGTAGGAAAGCATGAACTTTGCCAGTCGATTGCTCTCCTCTTTACATCTATTAATAAATTATAATCAGTACCATATTTGTTCACTGATAAACTGTCTGAACCATACAATTGTTTTCATTTAAAGCACATTTAGTGTGCTCTCTAAAAACAGCTGAAATAAAGAACCAAGCCCAGTGTAAGTAACCAATAACTGGTGCCATTAACTGCACACATCACATTAAGAAGTGTTTAATGAATAAAAGAATGTGCTCTTGTGTCATTCATTTTTCTTTGGCACAATGAGGTCTGGTCTGGACGACAGAGTGACGTCTGCTTGCTTCCTCTGTACCACACTCCTTTCTTATCATTTATAAATGGTACAAGTGATTCTGACAACGAGATTAAGCTTGCGCCTTACAGACTGAAGACCTAATGAGCTCAAATTAGAAAAAATACAATGGGACCGGCACTTCAGGGCTCCCTTATGTCAGACTGCTCTCTGCTCATGTCACGCAGCTGCTTTAGCGCCATTACTTTCCAGTATTTCACAGTTGATTAACCTACTTTATCTTAAAAAAACTGCAGTGACTTTCTTCTTCAATGCCTGTTGGGTTTTTTCTGTGAATTTTGGATGAGCTGGTTTATGGAGAATGAGCTAGTCAAGAGCGCAATGGAATGGTCACGTCAGGAGGTATGCCGTAATAGTTCCCAACCTTTACTGATTTCCACTGCCTGTGAGATGAATATAACTTCCAAATAGCTTGCCAATTGATATTCTTTTTCAAATTATACAGCTCAAGAAGTTATTCATAGCTTCATGCCTGTGATATTAGTCCCACTTTCCCTGTTTTATCTCCCGCAAACTCCATTATGACGGCTTGTTTATAAAGATGTGGTTTGGTTTCATTTAAGTTTTTATTCAGCAGATGGGGCTTTGAGTGAGGTTAGACTTTAAATCGTAAAATTCCAGTGTCTGTCTAAGTGGTGCTGACTGGAATTAAAATGAATAATTGAAGATTATTGTTTCTGGTCCAGAATGATTTCCTCTCTGGGCAACCTACATACCAAAGGGAAGATCAAGGTGTATTTTGATTTACTTTCTTCATTCTAATGTCTATTACTGACTGTTGGGCATTAATAATGGTCCATAACGGAGTTAGCCCCCAACTTTGCAGCAGTGTAGGTTGGAAACTCAGGGTTCCTAGCAATTTATCTCAGTGACACCACACGTATGCATTGTCAGAAGTCCACTTCAGCATGTATGCTAAGCTGACATTCTAGCGTTGTACTGAGCAAGTATGGATTGACAGGAGAAAGGACATTAACTCACAACCCTGTAATTTTGGGTGGAATTAAAAGATCCTGGGGCATGACCGGAAGAAGAGCAGATAACTCTAGTGGAATCCTCACCATTATTTATCCCTCAGCTGACACTAACAAAACAAATTTGCAGGTTATTTCTCATTGTGGGATCTTGCTGTGCAGAATAGTTGACATTCCACTGGACTAAACTTCAAAAGTAGTTTAAAGTCTGTGCAGTTCATTGAGGATGTGAATCATGAAGTATCAATTTAAATTCTTTCTGTAGTGTTATATCAGCCTCTCAAATCCACACCCTGCAAGTACAAGATTGTAGAATTACCCCTTAAGTACATCACTTTGAGATTAAATTTGGTTTGAAAATAGTTAAAACAACTCATGAAGTTCCTTTGTCTGCTATTTTAGCAAAGCTTTTAATCAATGAAAATAGATGGTTTAAACTGTGCTAATAAATGAGGTAAAAGAATTTCCTACATTAAACACGGGTAATTTCATGGTGGAAGTGCATACAGATTGCAGATTGCTTCAGGACATTTATCTGCTTACAATTGTATTAATATAAAGTCCATGCCAATGCCGTTAACAGAATTACACAGTGACAACATACAGCGTACTAATATAAAGTGCCTGTGATAATGATCCTTTGAATGAACATGCAAGCGAAAGGCAGAATTGGAAAGGTGATGGAACTGCAGGCTTGAACCAATGGAGGTTGTGTTAAGGAGCTAGCTTTGATTTATTAAGAAGAATCTAGAAAGTGTTGGTACTGTGGAGATGGAAGTCATGGACAAAATGATGATGTGTACAGGACTTAAAGCAATGGCCTGAATTATACATTTAAAATGTATATAATGTAATTCCACTAGCGTGGAGAGTTCATGACTGGAGATGTAAGTATTGACAGCCTTGGCTGAAGGGGTAGCACTCTCACCTGGGTCACTCTCACCTGGGTCGGTCTCACCTGGGTCATAGGCCTCAGCATGTACTTGGTGCTTCAATGGAGCACTACACTGTTGGAGGTTCTGGGCTTCAGCTAGGAAGTTAAACCAAACCTCCATCACCCTCTCAGATAAAAGTAAAAGTCCATTGCACTTTGAAGGATTTCTTTCCGGTCTCCAGGCCATTATTTATCCCACATCCAATATCTCTAAAACAGATTATCTGGTTGCTATCATGTCACTGTTTGTGGGATTGTGCTGTGCACAAATTGCCTGTTTCCTACATTGAAGCAGTAACCTTTCTTCAAAGGTGCCCCATTAGCAGCAAAACGTCTTGAGGTTGTGAAAGGTGCTGCAGTGAAGTAAGCATTTTAGAAATACTCCTGTAATTGAGTTGGTTGATGCTTGGAATAGCCAATGAAAGAGCTGATAACAATTCAGTGACAGTAGTGGCTGCTCTCACCCCAGTAACAGCCTGGGCAATGACATGAAGAACCAATGGTGGACATTATACGCTCGCTGAGAGGGGAATTGGCCATGAGTTCCCTGGGCCGCCTTTCACAGGTATCAACATTAAGTAACTGGCAAAGGTCAAATGTCTTTGCCTGTCCGCTCACTTACATGTCCAAATGGATCCAGGTGATTGTTGGTTAGCTTCAGTTTCTGGAAGGAGACAAGTTGTCGCATCCAATGCGCCCCCGTCGCTGGTGAATCCGGATGGACGTACAGCCTGCCAGGCATGGCCGGCTCCGCCTTTCCAGCCACCATCCTGTACAAAATGAGAAGTTGTGAAAAGTGTCCTGTGGACTCGGTGACTGTGAGGGGTACTGTGATTTTGTAGCAGTCGATACCAAAAGGAGATCGATTTGTAGACAATTGGCAACAAAAGATCAAGAAGACGGGAGGAGAAATTTATTCCATGCAACACATTGAAAAGGTCTGGAATTGACTGCCGAGTGGACAGCAAACACGGATTCAAAGGATTTGGATAAAAGCTACAAAAAGAAAACAATTGTACTCCTCTAGGGCTAGAGCAGGGAAACGAGACAAATTGACTATTGTTCAGTAGCACCTGATGCCCAATAATCATTTGTGGTTATCCAATCAGCAGAGGGCTTGGCTTCAGTTATGACTTCCTTCTTGGTCAAATAGCCACATGTATGATGGAATGAATGTGCTCCTTCTGTGCGGTGTCATTTGGTCATTTATAGGGGCGGTTTCTTTGTTAAACCACAGCTTGCCCTAGCCCACAAACAAGAATGAAAAGCCCGTCCCTGTACTAGGTAGAAAGTGGTAAAACTGGAAGATTCAAGTTTCAGGAACCTACCACTTGTTATCACAGAATTTATAACGATGGTCATCTGCGGGCACAATGTCAATCAGCAGAATGTACTTGGTTTTCGGATTCATCCCTGTAACCTTCACCTTGTAACTTGGAAACATTCGCCTAGAGAGAAGCAGAAAGAGGCAAGTTACCAAATGACGCCAAGGCAGCAAATCCCGATCATAGACAACTGTCTCCTCATACAGAACCAGCTCATTCATTGCCTCTGGGTTGAAATTCCCTGTGCAACGTTATCTTTTTCACCACACCATTGTATCAGTTGAAGAAAACGGTTCACCACACCTCCTCAAGGGTAATTAGGGATCGGTAGCAAATTTTGGCCTTGCTCATCACATCCACATCCTAAGAATAAACTTTAAAATGCTTTATAGTTGGTACCATGAAAGAAATAGACAGTTTGCAATAATTATATTTTGAGAATAATTTGTATAGACTAACAATGCATTCTGTCGAATTTAGAAGACTGTCTGTAATTATGCTGTTTAAGTCAATTATATGAGTTTATAGGGCAGATTGAAATTATTTTCCCTGGTAGGGAGTCCAAAACAAGGGAGTGGGGGGGGGGGGTGGGTGGGGGGTGGGATTCATCTTAAAGCTAGAACCAAGCCATTCAGGTAACATCAGGGAACACTTCTTCTCACAGAGAGAAGTGGAGTCTGGAACTCTCTTCCCTAATTAGCTGCCGGAGAGGTTGCTTTGAAATTTTAAAAGCATAGATCAATGATTTCTTTTGTTAAACGAGGATATTAAGAATTAGGTAACCAAAGAGGGCAAATGAAGCTAAATTACAGATCGATCGCAATCTATTATATTGGCAGAATAGGTTTGAGAATTGAAAATACTATGGTCCTCTTCCTACATTCCATCTTAAATAAATTTGAGTGATGTTAGTTGTTAAAGGCTTAATGATAATCTTTCACATTTAATTTTGCCGAAGTATTTCACCCATTCAAAATAAACTGGTCATCACCCACATTAAAATAATCTGTTGTGGAGTTTATTAAGTTTTCCTCCGCAATTATTTCTGCCTCGTGAATGATATGAGATGAGGCATTTTAGTTAGACTTGTATTTCTCAAACTCTCTGTTCCTGGTTATTCATAAGTGGTTTCTGACGGATGACAAACATTTGCAGTGATCTGGATCAGTGGAAGGATTGGGTTCCTTTGTGATCCTCTCCAGGGGTCAATAGTAAGTTGTTTCCAGAGATCCTACAAGTAGCAGAATCATTCACGGGGCAGAAATCATCCTTGAAGAAGACAGCAAATGAGCAAAGGGCTGAAAGAAATGACTGTGCAGAAAGAAAAGCATCATTGCAGCATCTTTAAGAAGCTTAAATGTAGTCAATAAAGTATCTTGGAGTCCAGTGACTAATGTAGGAAGTGTAGCGACTAATGTTCGCACAGCAAGATACCACAAACTCTATAGTTTGTTGTGTTCGTGCCCAGGGCTCTTGTTTTTTGAAAAGGTGCCGTGGGATTTTCCATCTTTAATGTCTTTCCCGAGAACCGCAGCGCCAGGGTTGCGGCGCTCCCTCGGCACCGCTGCTGGGATTGTCAACCCTGATGGTGCGCTCACATCTGGAGGGACAGGATTAGGAATACCCCCCACCTGACTCGGAAGCAGAAGAGCTCCGACCAAGCGAGTGCAGGACTGAAATTGAGGGATTAAGAAGGATCAAGAAAGGGAAGAACTTGAACGGGCGCGGGGATTTATAAACTGAAAGGGAAGGCGGGGAAGCAGAGGAGGCGGGGAAGGGAAGAGGACGGAGGGGAGGCCGAGAGTGGGGGCGGTTAATGAGACGGATCGCCAGAGACAGCGTCATCCTGACCGGGATTTATTACCCGTGGCTTCTGGAAAATAATTTGTTGCTCAACCCACATGCCTGAAGTTAGCAGCTAAAGTAGCCTGGCCTTATAAATTTTAAGTGCTTTTTTAATGGCCATAAAAAGAGTCGAGGCATGTGAAATTCATATTGTTGACATATCTGGACATTTTTAAGTGGGTTCACACAGAACTCAAGTAGCAGAATTATAGTCCGCTAAAGTAGCTGAAAGTATCAGAGCTTTACCAGAATGGAAATGTTTTTTAAGCTTGAGGAGGGGAGCTTGCTGCCCAACTGACCTACTGATCCCTGGTTTTCATTTTGAGATTTTTATTAACATCCTCGTGGGATTTTTAACTGTCTGTGACCCGCTGTGATTTTTCTGGACCCTGTCACTGAACATGACGTGTTTGAAATGTGTCAGCTTATATGTGGGGAATGCAATTAATAAAAATGTTTTATGTGGTTGTTTTAAACACCCTCCGTTTCTTTTTTTCTCAATGTAATTCCACGGAACAGTTGATTATTTTGATAGGGAGAATGTTGTATGACAGAACACCAAAGATAAGTTGCTTTTAAATGTTTTCATAACATTAGGCTTGTCCCCCTCCTCTTCTTGATGACTCCCATGGCATGCACCATAGTTACCGCAGGTCACACGCTGTAAAACATCCCACAATCTTTCACCCTTTCACTGTTCTGTCCTGACAAATGTGTTTTAAAGTAACTGCCCGTATCAGCGCCAGTCTCCTGACTGTCACCACCCACCAGTGTCAATGTTGTTATTCCGACTGTCACCACCCACCAGTGTGAATAGTGTTGTTCCGACTGTCACCACCCACCAGTGTCAATGGTGTTGTTCCGACTGTCACCACTCACCAGTGTGAATGGTATTGTTCCGACTGTCACCACCACTGACGTTAACGTTGTTGTTCTGACTGTCACCAACCATCAGTGTCAATGGTGTTGTTCTGTCACCACCACTGGGGTCAATGGTGTTCCGACTGTCACTACCACTGATGTCAATGGTGTTGTTCCGACTGTCACCACCCACCAGTGTCAATGGTGTTTTCCCAACGGTCACCACCCACCAGTGTGAATGCTGGTGTTCTAACTGTTACTGCATGCTAGTGTTTATCCCTGACTACTCTCAGTGTCATGCAGTATTCTGACTGTCACTGACTGCCAGCGTCAATGCCAGTGTTTAACCATCATTGCCTGCCAGTGTCAAAGACATGTTCTGACTGTCTCTGAGTGCTCTGTCACCACTCACCAGTGTTATCACTGGTTCTCCACTGTCTGCCAGTGTCAATGTACTGTCCAAGCTGTCACTGTCAGCCAGTGTCACAGCCAGTTTCCTAACTGTCAGTCTCTGCCAGATTTTTGCAATAATCCAGTAGTTTAATGGTCACCATCTGTGATCAAAGCCTTCCATTTATATCGACATCGATGTGGTACAATGTCCTGAAGTCCTTATTGTCCCTCATCCTGAGGAGCAGAGAGGTGCCAAGTGTGAGAGTAGCCGATTATTATGATATTTGGTTTTACAAGTTCAGCATCTACTGCGCTAATTACAAATTACAATCGTCCCCAGATAATGAACGGGTTCCATTTTTCCATTTTTATGTCGCTTTTGCCCATAATTCAGAAAATACACAAAGATCACTCGATATGGTAACCACATTTCCACAGTGTTGGAACAAATGGCATCAAAAGCACACGACTGATAAGAAAGAACAATGACTAAAACCCGAGGAAGAGAAGAAACTAGTTCTGCTGTTCATAAGAATACGTTGGACTTTTGAATTTAAGAATATTATGGGAGCTTGCTCATATCTGGATGTGTCCATAAGTCAGGCATTCATAACCTGGGAATGGACTGCACTGTACGGTTAGAAGAATTCACTTGACTGTGCTGTGACCAGTGAGTTACAGTATCATCAGGAGGTTTATTTAATTCCCAGATGAGCAGGAAAAGCAGAACACTGACATTCCATTGATGTGGATCTGTAGCTGCCTCGGTGTTTGCCACCTTCCCTTCAAAACTGCTCTCTAATTTGACAATCCTAGCTACACCAGACATTTTCTCCAACCATATCTGGCAGTGGGTACTCTGCCTAGGGGCCTGTATCGGTACGGCTGTGCCAACAGATATACAAAACTAGCCTGGAGCTGATGAGATGGCTTTCCCCCTCCCCCTCCTCACAGATTGGTAAGTGCTTCTCACAAGCTCTGGTGACTAAGTTGTCAGCCAGAATTCACTGGGTTACAGTCTCACTTTGAATCAGTTCAGATTCCTTCAAATCATAATCCAGGCTGTTGCTGCACCTGTACTGAGGGGCAGAAGCTCGGCCAGAGGTGCTGATACTAAACTGATGCACCACCAACCTCTCCAGTGAAGAGGTTATGGCACTCTGTGAAGGAAATCAGGGGTGTTCAACCAATATGAGTGAAAATCAGAATAACAACCTCGTATTCTGACATCCTGTAGCATATCTACATTGGATAAATCACTTGTTCCTTCAATAACTAACACTTTTTAAAATTTAATTTATTTCTCGCTGTAGTTTGGTTGTGAGGACTCTAAATCACATACATCTCTCCAACTGCCATCTTGCAGTTGTCTCACTCAACATGGCAAACACTTCCCCAAATTGCGAGGAAGGAGAGAGCAGTGAACGGAGGCAACACGTCCTCAGGAGATGCTCTCAAATCATTCTGAGAGGAGGTCATGTTAACAGATGTGTGAGGTTCAGGTACTTTGGTGTCTTCTCACCACTGGGGTGGGGGAATGATTCAGGAAGAGCGTAAACTGAGAGGAAAAAGTAAATGGTGGTTGGGGAGGGGTGAGGCAGTGGTGAGTGAAAAAACTGTTACAGAGCATGAAAGAGGTGAACGAGAGGAGGCATCGACCGGGTAACTGGTGCCCTGACAGAAATCTGAAGAATTCATTTTTCACAGATTCTCACAGAGCACAAAAAGCACCTTGTCTACGGACCTGACACCAGATTAATGTGGCTGCAGACAACACCTCCTCACATCCAGAAGCTTCACTTCTTTTGTTTGTGCTAGTGACAGTGAAGTTGGATTTGAAAAATTAACATGAGACAAGATCTCTGCTAGAAATCCAGTCAACTTGGCACCAGTGGGATTTGACCTCACATTTCCCATTCGTTTTGTACTTGATGGTTGGTCTGGACCAAAGGGCCTGTTTCTGCACTGTATGTCTATGATCCAACGAAATTCTGACCTTTATTCCACTCGTAGATGAAATTTGGTCATTTCCTCCTGGGAATTCCCTCAATGAAACCCATTGATCTAATTAAACCTCTCCAACTTTAGCAACTTAATTACAAATTGGCCGGAGTTCCCTCATTACTCTTGGAAGAGAAACATGATTCTGGGGAGCAAATATGAACTGAGGTGGAAAATGGTTCATCCGTTCATGAGTCTTTCACAACAGCAGAGCGGTGTGATTTGGCCCAGAAATCCATGCCTCCCCGTTGGACTCCAGGAAATGTCAGTTTTCACATTCAAAGCACTGAGAACAGCATCATGTGACCACCTGCCAATGCAGTAGTCACTGAAGTAGAGAAATACATCTTAAGATGTTGAACAGGTAATTGCTACTTTGTTAGGGGTGTAAACCTGGCAGGAGATTGGCCACACATTATATATCCCACCTTCTGCCCCAAACCCTCACATTATCACCTCCCAACACACCCCTCCCATTACATCACTGTCCAACAGCCCAAAACATATTCCAACGCCACTGCCAGCACCTCCACCAGCCTCCTCCCCAACCCCCACTAACACTCCTAAGGCACTCCTTGAAAACTTTCACCTTAGCCCCCAAAGCAGAATCTAACACACACATTGCAGAACCCCCTCACCATTAAACCATCCTGCTTTTTGTTTGCAGCAACACACAAAATGCTGGAGGAACTCAGCGGGTCAGACAGCATCTACAGAGGGAAACAGACAGTCGACCTTTTGGGTCGAGACCCCTCCAGGACTGGATTCCTTCACAGTTAGCCAACACCACAGTTAAATATGGTCGGTTCTTCCCCCTGTATTATTATCTTGTAGCTTGAGATCCAAAGCTTGAATTTCTTTCTGCTGCACAAACCTTGGTTTTCACTTTACACAGGCACAGTAACAACTAATTGTTGAGTAAATGCTATTCTAATCCTAGGGAAATATTCTGAACAAAAGTCAGTCTGCTCTAGGACATTCTGCTCCTTGTACACATGGCCAGTCATTTGCACAAGACAAGATTCCATTAATCTGCCAATGGCCAGATCAACTCCCCTTTTTAAAGGAAGGCTAGAATTTCAATAGACCTTTCACAAAATCAGAGCTTTCCAGAGTGGTTTTATAGAAAATGAAGTACTTTTTTCAAGAAGAATCACTCCTGTAATGCAGCAAACTCAGCAGAAAATTTGCTAACAGCAAGTTCCCATAAACAAGACTGTGATTCTGACTGGATAATATATTCTACCAGTAGTGTTGTCAGAGTGATAAATAATGACCTGGACACTGGGAAGGACTCAACTCTTTTTCAAAATAATAGCTATAGGATCTCTTACATCCGTATTAGAAACCAGACATGGCCATTGTTTAAAATCTCACCTGAAAATTGGTACCTCTGATAATGCAGCGCTCCTTTGGCACTGCATTGGGAGTGTCAGGTTTACATTTTGAACTCAGGTCCCTGGAGCAGGACTTGAATCCAGGACCCCTGACAGAGCCAAGCGTGCTTGCCACTGAAGAGGGAGGAATACTTGAACAACCTAGCCAAATGGGCTGAGCCTTTATCATTATTTAGCTGCACAAGTCCCATGGCAAAGCAGGGTAGTAGTTGTTATAGTGTTGGGTTTAAGCAACTTTTGGATAAATTAACCCATTGCCTTTAAAAGCTGTGTTATTTTATGGCATTGCTCTGGTTGCTCTTTGAGCTTCTCTACTTTTAGTGCTTTGTGATGGATTTTTACTTTAAGAAAATGCTTTAGACAAGATCAAAGAGGGGGTTGCCTGACAGAGCCTGCTCCTCTCTAAGTATTTAAATATTTCAGGTCTCTGCATCCCCTTATCATGTCTTCCACCAGTCCTTATGGTGCTATGTATACAGTGAAGACCATTCACTTTGAAGTGCTGGATTAGAGTCCGCCAGAGGCAATTCTCATAATAACAAACAATACCAGTTCAATGGGAGTTCTTGTCTCATGTTAATTTTTCAAATCCAACTTCACTGTCACTAGCACAAACAAAAGAAGTCAAGCCCCTGGATGTGAGGAGGTGTTGTCTGCAGCCACATTAATCTGGTGTCAGGTCCGTAGACAAGGTGCTTTTTGTGCTCTGTGAGAATCTGTGAAAAATGAATTCTTCAGATTTCTGTCAGGGCACCAGTTACCCGGTCGATGCCTCCTCTCGTTCACCTCTTTCATGCTCTGTAACAATTTTTTCACTCACCACTGCCTCACCCCTCCCCAACCACCATTTACTTTTTCCTCTCAGTTTACGCTCTTCCTGAATCATTCCCCTACCCCAGTGGTGAGAAGACACCAAAGTACCTGAACCTCACACGTCTGTTAACATTGGCTTGGTATGGCAACTGCTCTGCCCAGGACTGCAAGAAACTGCAGAGAGTTATGGACACAGTCCAGTGCGTCATGGAAACCAGTCTCCCCTCCATGGACTCTGTCTTTACCTCTCGCTGCCTTGGTGAAGCAGCCAGCATAATCAAGACCACATGGGTCATTCTCTCTTCTCTCCTCTTCCATCAGGTAGGAGATACAGGAGCCTGAGGGCACGTACCACCAGACTTAAGGACAGCTTCTACCCCACTGTGATAAGAGTATTGAAATGTTCCCTTATACAATGAGATGGACTCTGACCTCACGATCTACCTTGTTGTGACCTTGCACCTTATTGCACTGCACTTTCTCTGTAGCTGTGACACTTTACTCTGTACTGTTATTGTTTTTACCTGTACTACCTCAATGCACTCTGTACTAACTCAATGTAGCTGCACTGTGTAATGAATTGACCTGTACAATCAGTATGCACTGCACCTCGGTATAAGTGACAATAATAAACCAATACCAATACCTCTTCTCAGAATGATTTGAGAGCATCTCCTGATGGTGTGTTGCCTCCGTTCACTGCTCTCTCCTTCCTTGCAATTTGGGGAAGTGTTTGCCATGTTGAACCTACCAATGTCCAGTGAGACAACTGCAAGATGGCGGGGGGGTCTCATGTGCAGTTTAGCAGACGTCTATTTGTCTGTCCTTGCGGATGGGGTGAAATGTAGTGTGGTAGGAGTCTGGTGTGGAGTATACCATTGGTCTGGTCCAGATGGACTGAATGGCCAGTGTACTCTGCAGTCTCAGCTCCAGCTCAGGCATCTCTTTGAAACTGCTCTTGAAGAATCTTCAAGGACGTTTTACAACTCACCAAAGATGTCAGCAATGGTAGTCTAAGAGCTAAGGACTATCCCACATTCTATTTTCATTACCCATATGTTGAGAGTCTTATTTCCATCTGAGCCCTGCCACTGCTCCACTCCTCCATCCTGATCCAGCCACAGTAAAGTTAGTTTTCTACCCAGCTGATCCCGAGCTGCTGATCACTCAGGCAGTTTGTGGCCACTCAGCTTCCTGGGAAGCCTTGTCTCTGACTCCAGAGCCAGACACAACTCTTCCTGGTGAACATCCATGCAGTGAATGACAGCAGAAAGCGTGGGTCTGCATCAGGAAGATGTATCCAGCACTTCCCCAGACCTCCTCAGGGAGGAGAACTCTAAACATCCCTAATCCCCTTCCTTTCCTGATCAGGATAATTAATTCTGAAAGCTGCTATCCGGGGGTAAGACATACTCCCTCTATCCCATCAACTGATGTTTAGTAGAGTTAACTCCAAATTAATCATCACCTGACCCATGTGTCACTCTTGCCCAAGTTTAAGTTCCACTCTACTATTCCTGGACAACCTTATTGTGTGACAACCTTGTACTTAATTCCAATCCAAGAACAAGAAGTTTGACAAATCAGCTCCAAACTTTTATCATCTGAAAGTCCCCAGAAAATATTAACAACTTATAAGCACCTGGATCAATAAATGAATGGGAAAAGGCTTTAACATTTTTTGAAGACCTTTTGCAAGTTTTTATTATCTGTTTATTTTTAACTTCACGAATTTCCAGTATGTAATATTTAGCAAGAAAAAAGATGGAATTTGCAACTATATGGTATCTGTCATGATCTCAGATGTCTTGTAACCAACAAAGTATTTCTTGAGATGCAGTTGTAATGTAGGAATTGCAGCAGGCAAAATGTGCACAGCAAGATCCCATGTGTAGCAGTGTAATAATGGCCAGATAATCTTTTATTAGTGCCGTTTGTTCTTTTGTCATAATAGTGTCAGGTGATCATTCAGATCCAGCTGAGAGGGCAGACCAAGCTTTGGTTTAACCTCTCGTCAAAAGGTGTAGGAAGGATGGAGTGCTGTCTGAGATGTTACTGTGCTCACTTATTGTCCATTTCCTTTCTTTCTACAGCTTTAATGATGAACCTGTTCAAGTTTCGACGTACACAAGATTAATCACAATTATCGAATATTTGTTACACCGCTTGCTCTCCTCCACAGATTTGTTAAGCAACTAGTAAATCATGTCCTTGTTAGGACAGCTGAAATTTCCTCTTCTGTTTGGTTGAAGGGTGAACAAGTAACTCAATGCTCCAGTTTGCAGGAATCTCCTCCCCTTCTCAGATAATTGAATCACTGAATGATTCCACCCGGGATTATGGTGACAGGTTGCAGGTAGACAAGCACCTGGGTAATTGTCAAGTCTCTATGTTTCAATTAGAGTAAAAAGAGCAAAGTCTGATATAAAGATACAGGCCCAATGATTAATTACTCTTTTTAGTGAGACTTGTTACTATAGCCCTCTGGTATGATACCATCAGTACATATTTGAAAATATTATGAGAATGGATTGTCCTTAAGAATTGTAAGCAGACCTGGTCCATGATTACAAGTACCCTGTGACCTCATTATGCAGGCCACAGGACACAAAGGTTCAGGTGTGACATCTATTCTAGCAGAATCTGTCCAGTTGTTACAATTGGCTTTTATTATTGCTCAGGTAGAGGATTGGTGCATTAACATAAGGGTTGGTGCAGAACTTTAATTAGGCAACTCCAACTGTATGCAGTTCTTCTCTCCATCCCCAAGGACGGATGTACTGGCCTTGGCTCTAGCACAGGGGGGATTAACTAGATTGATTGCTGGGATAAGCAACTATCCTTTGAGGAGCGAATAAATAAGATTGGCCCATACTCAAGAAAAATTATTAAAGACTAGAAAAGAAATTGACAGGGAAGATTCTGATATGTTGTTGTATCTGGAGTGTTCAGGATTCAGTTTAATCTCTTATCAAAAGCTATCAAAAAGAGGGGAGTGTGAACTGATAGTTTTCCTGCAGCGTTATTGAGCTCACTATTGTCTAATTTCATTTTCAGTGGAGATTTTAAAACTACTTGGGCTTGGATAAATGTGATTAAATCCCCCAAAACCACATAAACGATCGACTATTTAGAACAAAGAGTGGAAGATCTTTTGAAACTTTGTTGTGGAAACTTAGTTTTTGATTATGTTCAAGATTCAGCTCAATAGATCAATGAGAATCATGTGAAATTGTGTTTCAGGCTCTAGAAGGTGAGGACAATTACCAGGATGATAGCTGGGGCAAGGAACTCGTCATGTGGAGAAGCTGGGCTAGTTTTCCTCAGAGCCGAGGAGGCTAAAGGAGATTTGATTCACAATTATGAATGGCTTTGAAAGTTCAGGCAACTGTTTCTATTGGCTGAAGACCGCCAGGCACAAATTTAAATTGATTAGAAAAGAGCTACAGGTATCAAGAGGGAATCTTTTAACTTTGTACATGGTTATGATCTGGAATCTGCTTCCTGAAAGAGTGGTCAAAGTAAATCCAATAGTAATATTCAAAAGGGAATTGGATAAATACTTGGAAAGGGAAAATTTGGAAGGCGATGGGAGAGTTGTGAAGTTTGGCCTGAAAGCATGGGATTGGGGAGGGATTGCAGGCACAGATATGATGGACTGAATGGCCTTCTTCTGCACTGTAAAATTCCATGACTGGAAGTGGATTGCAAAAAGAGGGAAAGAGAATTTGGAAACTGCAAAGTTCTTGACTTTTTAAGTGTGGTTTTGCAAATAGCGCCAAGCTTCCAGAAAAAAATCCTTCCTTCCGCGGTTGTCTGACAATTTCTGTTACTTTCCGGACTTCATCAGCATAGTGTTCTCAGTCAGCGCTGCTGCTGGGAGACACGGCCCATGAGGAATGAATAGTTTCAATCAGTCATTAATCAAACCAACGTCAAGCCCTCACTCCTCACCATGTACTGAATCTGCCAACAGTTACCATTCAACCTTTGGTGAAGGTTGTGCATATGGGGGTTGTGAGGTTTGGGCTGAAAGGCCCAACATGTGCAGATACAACCCACTATGGACTGGTTTTCATTACGTCATTCCAACAGCAACAGTTTATTAAAAGTGCAGAACCTTCTGCTTCAAATTCCCTGTATTTCAACAGCAACTTGCATTTATATGGCACACTCAACATACATAGGCACTTCACAACATTATGAAACAAAATTTGGTGCATAAAATGTATTAGGACTGGTGACTAAAAGTTTGGTCAAAGAATTAACTTTTAGAGAGCACTTTAAAGAAGGAAAGGGAGGCAGAGAGGCAAATAATGTCAGGACGGAAATTCCAGAGCTCAGGGTCTTGGAAGACATGGCTGCGAACAGTGAAGCAATTAAAAGCTGAGATTTGCAAGATGCCAGAATGGAAGAAGCACAATAAGCCACGAGAATGGGGACAGCTACTGAGACGGGGAAGAAACTGCCCTTGGAGGGATTGGAATGTAAGGAAGAGAACTTTAAAATCATTGCCAGTTTGTGTGAATCAACAACCACATTGGGTGCACAGGACTTGGTGTAAGTTAGGACACAGACACCAGAGTTTTTTAATGAGCTCAATTTTAAGGTGGCAGGTAGGCTTTAGAATGGTTGAGTCTGGAGTTAATAAGTGAATTGAGAGTATAAAATATTGCTTCACAAGTCATCCAGTGAATTCTATTTGCATCCAGTGCTTTGGAAAGTTTTCCCCTTGTTTACTTGGTGCTTGTGAAATGTAGGAATATTCTGTATTTAAAAAGGCAAAACTGACCCCTTCACATCCTTGTCCTTTGAACATTTAATTCTGTATTTTGCTCATTGTGTGTGCATGGATATGTACAACACAGGGCATCAGGTAACAGGAACATTTGGAATATTTCATGTTTCCAAAGTTACCGAGAGTTAATGAGTTTTCCTTTTTGTTTTCTTCAGTTAACAGACCTCTCCTCATGTGTTAACAGTATAATTCTTGACTTTATTTTTAATTGATCTTCTTATTCTCATTTTTTTAGTACTTTGTTCTGCTCTGAACTGAACTATCTCAGTGCGTACCTCTGGGGATCATCTTTTGTTCTCCTGTGGATATTTTGGTCCCTTTGAATCCTTCCATTGCTCAGCTAAGAATGAAAACAAGTGGTTACTTGCACCCTGCCTTCCACCAATGATGCCTTGGCTCTGGATAATTTCTGCCATTAGTTACTGTAACTCCCCATTCTTGGTTCTGTGATATGGACTGGGAGCAATGGCAAACTTTAACTCTCAGTTACTGGATCTAGGATATTGGTTTAAATCAATTCCTGTAACTGGGTAGGAGGTAGTGACCAGAACAATTACAGGATTTTGTTTCCATTCTTTGTAATTTTGGGTTTCTGATACTCTTTCAGTAGATTGCTAGATTGGGATCTTGTGCGGGGACTCAAGAGCACAGATCCATGTTCCATTAGGGCATTACATATTAATACACCAAATTTTCTATCTGCTCACTTTAATGTCAATTCACTGCTTTATACTATCTATTAACTTTAGAGTTGATTAATTGAAATGATAGTAGTCCATGCTATGGAAGTTTTGACAATTACTGCAGGATCTCCATGAAATTCCTTCTTTCTCTTCTCTTGAAGGTGTTGATTAAATTGGTAAATTGGTTTATTATTGTCACATGTACCAAGGTACAGTGAGAAACTTTGTTTTGCATGCCACCCATACAGATCATTTCATCACATCAGTGCATTGAGGTGGTGCAAGGGAAAACAATAACAGAATGCAGAATGCAAAGTGTTACAGTTACAGAGAAAGTGCAGTGCAGGCAGACAATAAAGTGCAAGGCTTTAAAAAGGTAGATTGTGAGGTCAAGAGTCTTCAGGAACTGTTCCTTAGTCTTATAACAGCAGGATGGAAGCTGTTCTTGAGCCTGGTGGTATGTGCTTTCAGGCTTTTGTATCTTCTGCCCGATGGGAGGGGGGAGAAGAGAGACTGATTATTATTCATTATTAGGGATGTCATAAGAAAACAATGACCAGTCTGCTTACACTGAACTGCCATCAATCTACTCTTTCACAATTGTTCTTGGAATGTAGGCAATGCTGTCAGAGCCACATGTATCACCAAGATCTGGCTGCCCAGAGAGGGTGACGATGGGTCTTCTTGTAATGTTATTCCCACAATGTAGTTTGGTGGGAGTTCCAACAAACTGACCCAGTGAAGGTGAATATTTCACAAAGTATCCCAAAATCAGGGTGTTATGTAACTTGAGGGCGCCAGGCTGCTTTAGCCATTCTTGGGGGCTGATTTGGCAGGACAAGGAGGTCTTTGTCTTGGTGAGTGCATCTTTTAGATTATACATCCACAGTGAGCTAGGGTGCAAGTTCAAGCAAACAGCTTTGATCTGAATGGGATCAAGCTTCACGAGCCCCAAGTGAATTAAGAGATTTGCAATCACACCTGATAGTGTCTCAGAATGGGTTCTTAACTCTTAACTCACCATTTAAGATTTTAGACAGAACAAGCAATGTTGAAGACTGCATAAGTATATTTTTTAATTTTATAGGAAAACAAACACTTGTACCCAATGTGGCTGATGTTGAAGGGGGCTCTATACTTGCATCTAGGGACAAAGGGATATTGAGAAATGAAGTGAAAGGATAAAACTAGAGTTAGTTTGCATTGGGCAGCTGTGAGGCCATCCGTTCTGGATGTAAGACTAAAAAAGGGAGTGTGTTATAAATGGTGAGGAACTAGGAACTGTAAGTGAATACGGAGGTTTGGGTATACATGTACATAAATCATCTAAAATTAGCAGACAAGTACAAAGAGCATTCAAATGGCCCAATGGAATAGAGAGAGGACTGGGTTATAGAGGGGAGGAAGTGGTGTTTCAGATGCACAGAGCCCTGGCCAGACTCCAGCAATAATGCCCATGGAACCTAAGGAAGGATATATTGGTCTCAAAGGACTATCAGTACTGATTCAACAGAATAATACTGGGCCTTAGAGGATAAATAGAGGTTGCATAAACTTGACATATTCATTGTAGAAGACTGAGAGGTGATTTGATTGAGGTGTTCAAAATGTTGAAAGAGTTTAAAGTGTAGAAACAGAGCCTTACTGGAATCTTTATGTAGGTATCTGCACAAGTCTGTGTGTGTGTGTGTGTGTGTGTGTGTGTGTGTGTGTGTGTGTGTGTGTGTGTGTGTGTGTGTGTGTGTGTGTGTGTGTGTGTGTGTGTGTGTTGCACATGTCTAAGTCAAAGTCAAGTTTATTGTCGTATGCATAAGTACACATATGCACAGGTGCAATGAAAAACTTACTTGCAGCAGCATCACAGGCACATAGAAAGCATCCTATCCAGATGCATCACATCTTGGTATGGCAACTGCTCTGCCCATGGCCGCAAGAAACTGAAGAGAGTTGTGGACACAGCTCAGTATGTCACGGAACCCAGCCTCCCCTCCGTGGACTCTGTCTACACTTCTTGCTGCCTCGGTAAAGCAGCCAACATAGTCAAAGACCCCACCCACCCCAGACAGTCTCTCTTCTCCCCATTCCCATTGGGCAGAAGATGCGTACCACCAGGCTCAACGACAGCTTCTATTCTGCTGTTATAAGACTATTGAAGAGTCCCCTAGTATGATGATGGACTCTTGACCTCACATTCTAACTCGTATGGCCTTGCACTTTATGGTCTACCCGCACTGCACTTTCTCTGTAACTGTAATACTTTATTCTGCATTCTGTTACTGTTTTACTTTGTACTACCTCAATTCACTGTTGTAATGAATTGATCTGTACGAACAGTATGCAAGATGAGTTTTACACTGTACCTCAGTACATGTGACAATAATAAACCATAATAATAAAAAGCTGTTTGTGATTTTTATAAATGACTTGGATGAGGAAGTGGGGGGTGGGTTAGTAAGCTTGCAGATGACACAAAGTTCAGAGGGGTTGTGGACAGTGTAGAAGGTTGTTGTAGGTTACAACAGGATATAGACAGGATGCAGAGTTGGGCAGAGAAGTGGCAGATGGAGTTCAATCCGGAAAAGTGTGAAGTGATACACTTTGGATGATTGAACTTGAAGGCGGAGTACAAGGTTAATGGCAGGGTTCTTAGCAGTGTGGAGGAACAGAGGGATCTTGTGGTCCAAGTCCACAGATCCCTCAAAGTTAACGCACAAGTTGATAGGGTGGTTAAGAAGGCATATGGTGTGTTGGCCTTCATTAGTCGGGGGATTGAGTTCAAGAGCCACAAGGTAATGTTGCAGCTCTATAACACTCTGGTTAGACCACACTTAGAGTGTTGTATTCAGTTCTGGTCACCTCATTATGGGAAAGATGTGGAAGCTGTAGAGACAATGCTAAGGAGATTTACCAGGATGCTGCCTGGATTAGAGAACATGATTTATGAGGAAAGGTTGAGTGAGCTAGGGCCTTTCTCTTTGAAGTGACGCAGGATGGGAGGCGACTTGGTAGAGGTGTATAAGATTATGAAGGGCATAGATAGAGTGGACAGCCAGCACCTTTTCCCCCAGGGCAGCAATGGCCAATACCAGAGGACATCTGTTTAAGGTCAGAGGAGGAAATTTCAGGGGAGATGTCAGAGGTAAGTTTTTTTTTAAACACTGAGAGTGAAGGATGCCTGGAACACACTGCCAGGGCTGGTGGTAGAGGATATTACAATAGGGACATTTAAAAGACTCTTAGCTAGGCACATGGATGTAAGAAAAATAGAGGGTTATGGGCTGTGTAGGAGGGAGGGGTTAGACTGATCAAGGAGTAGGTGTTTATATAGGTCAGCACAACATTGTGGGCCAAAGGGCCTGTACTGTGCTGTACTGTTTTATGTTCTAAACCAATTTACCAATTTATATAACATCATATAAGCAGCATTCACAAGAAAAACAAATTAAACATAAACTATACACAACTTTTACAAGAAAGAACACATTTAGAACAAAATATCCCTCAAAGTCCATTTTAGTGCAAAGAGATCAAAGTGGTCATTGTGGTGCTAAACTGTAGTGATTAGGTTTGTGCGGGTTGGTTCAAGAACCAAATGGTTGAAGGGAAGTAGCTGTTCGTGAGCCATTTGGTGTGGGACTTCAGGCTTCTGTACCTCCTGCCCAATGGTAGCTGCGAGAAGATGGTGTGGCCTGGATGGTGGGGGCATGTAGATACTGTAGATGTGTGTGTGTGTGTGTGTGTGTGTGTGTGTGTGTGTGTGTGTGTGTGTGTGTGTGTGTGTGTGTGTGTGTGTGTGTGTGTGTGTGCCTGTGTGTGTGCCTGTGTGCGTACATGCATGGCTGGCTGGCTGCATGTGTGTATGTGTCTGTGTGTTTTCTGTTTATTTGTGTGTGTCTACGTACGAGTAAAGGCTGGGTCAGAGCCCCAACACTTTTTTCAATCTTTCTCACTGCACTTCTTTTCCAAAAAGCTACTGGAGCGGAGCTAATCTACCGGACAATCCAGCCTGCCTCACCTCACCACACACACACAGAGTCACCCCAGTTTCAGTTACTGAGCTGCAGGTGCAGATGGTGCTTATGTTTGTGGTGTTTGAGCTCCATATCATCACTGAATTCTTTACTGAAGATGTGAGAAGGAGCCTTATACCCAACATCCACAAAACACGGGTCCTGTCCCAACCTCACCCAGTGTACAACGTGGACCTCTGGCAATAAAGATTCATAATTAGACTCTGGACTATATGGACTGCATCCCATAACTTGTAAATCAGCCCTCAGTGAAGGGAGATAAACACCATCTCCTTCAGTGCATCAGTCCGGCTTTTGGCCATCGGAGGAAAAGATGTTTGAAGATGGCAGCAGTGATCCCTGCTCTCCTATATGTTGCTGTGACAGGCATGAATACAGCAGCTACCTCAGACCACAGGTGAGGTAACGTCAGTACTGGCTCTGCACAATCCTCCAAATCCACAATCAGCGTCCTTACCCAGGCTGACACTTGCAGCCAAGGTTCGAGTTACACCTTTCAGTTCCAATGGGCAGGCCACATCCTCACTTGCCAACACCAGGCCCCCCAAGATTCAAGGACGTTCTCAAAGCCCCTCCGAAAAGATGTGGCATCTCCACTAACTCCTGGGGATCCCAACCTCATGACTGCTCAACATGGAAAAGCAGCATTTGGGATGTGATTGAGGACATCAGGTCTGTTCACAAGGAGCACACAGAAGCCCAGTGAGACCAGTGGAAGGAGTGCACCGCCTCCCAAACCACCTGCCCCACGGCTGCCGAGCCTCCCCCGCTCTACCCCAGGCAGCCTTTGTCAGATCAGATCAGATATTTATTTATCAGTCACATGTACATCGAAACACACAGTGAAATGCATCTTTTTGCGTTACTGAGAATGTGCTGGGGGCAGCCCGCAAGTGTCGCCACGCTTCCGGCACCAACAAAGCATGCCCACAACTCCTAACCCGTACGTCTTTGGAATGTGGGAGAAAACCGGAGCACCCGGAGGAAACCCACGCCGAGGAACTGGGGACGATGCAGGGACATGGCAGTGAGGTAGGTCAGGCATGATCTTGATGAGTGGCAGAGAAGTCTTACATCGATCCCACAATGAACTCTGTGTGTGTGTGTGTGTGTGTGTGTGTGTGTGTGTGTGTGTGTGTGTGTGTGTGTGTGTGTGTGTGTGTGTGTGTGTGTGTGTGTGGAGACAGGACATTGAGAACCTTGAAATCTCAGTACAGTCACGGTCCATTCTATGGGTTGCTTCCTGCTCGGTGGAATTTCCCTCCTGGTCAACAGTTTACCCAAGACCTCCTGCCAGCCTTCCCTTCGGTTCCACAGCACACACAATCTCCATCCAGAGAGCCGTCGGTAAAGTGGGAGACACGCTCCTTCCCCTCTGCTACCCCTCTGCCTGCCTTGTATTGGGATCTGCTCTGCTCCCCCGCGGACGCGTCGCCAAAAATTCCTGGAGTACAGGCGCGGTCTAAAACTGCGCCGCCGACGCCCAGGGGTGGATCGGGGCCGGGGAACCGCACGACCTCCTAAACTTAAACGGAAGAATCTCAACGCAATTCCCTCTATTGGGGCAATCAACGGGAAATAACATTCAAACCCAGCCATACCGGGAGAAATTCTCCACTCGACAGCGTAGGAGAAATCTAAATCTCTCTGCCCAAAGCACTAAGGATAATTGGCGCTGTCCAGAATGGGATGAAGGTTTTGTTAGGTGAAGGTATGACCGAGAATGGAGCCAGGGCACAAAGCAGAATGATCTCAGTACACGGTAGAATGGGTAATGGGATTCCCTGCAGCAACAACCAATCTGCTGGGGGAACTCGGCGGGTCGAGCAGCATCTGCGGGGAGGAACGGAATTATCGGTGTTTGGGGTCGAAACCGTGCATCAGTCCTGATCTTTCCCCCCACAGACGCTGCTCGACCCGCTGAGCTCCCCAGCAGATTGGCTGTTGCTCCGGGTCCCAGCGTCCGCAGCCTCCCTTGCCTCCGAGCGCCCCGTGTACCTGTGTCGGTTCAGGACTGAGAAAGTGAACGTTGTCGGGATCCTTCTGTGTGGAATTCAGCAGGATTAGCATAGGTAAAGGCAGAAAACCAAAAACAGCTGCCGCTGTGCCCGGGCTTCACCTGGCCTTTGACTCTGGAGGATTGTGATCTCGGTTCTAATGAAGGTAACACTGCAATCATGGTGTTACAATGTTACAATGGCGATTGGTGTCCAACCCACCCCCGTTATTAAATTCTGATGAATTTTTGCAACACTTCTCGTCCCTTTTTTCGCTTTTTAGCTTCCTGGAGAACAATCGTTTTCTCGTTTTTCTTTCGAATTTGCTCATCTAACGCCGCCTTTTATCCGTCTGAAGTCTGCCCTGATCCTCATCCATCTCCCGGACATTTTAACAGTGAACTGTAAATCTTACTAACAAACTGTGAAGGGGCAGCCACGGCTGTTGTTATCACCGAGTCGCCTTTATTTATTTTACGCGTCATTGAAAATGTATCACTGGTTCCTCCTCATTTTGAACTTTCGGGGACTTTGCTTCCAACAACTAAGTCATAACTTGAGAGGTGAATTTGCTTCCTTGGTTGAAACTTCGGATTGATTTTTCCCCTGATGTAAACAGGTTGCTCCAGAGTGGCGGCTTTGATCTAATCAAATCAGCAAGCGTCTTACACTTCGGCTTTTGAATTGTTTTTGAGTGGAATCTGTCCGTGTTTAACTGATATTTCTCCCCAATATCTTCTTTTTTCTGGCCTATTGGAGATGTCAAAGTAATTCAAAAGTTGCTTGAAATGACTGCTCAGTGCAATCCAGGAAACAGTAAATAGATTTGTGAAGGGGAACTGCTTACTGTACACCAGGGCAAAACGCAGGCTGAGGGTTTTTATTTCAACTCAGAAGATTAATCCATTACAGGTATTCACCTTGTATGTATCGGTGCAATGTTATAAGGTGATGCACTTGGACTTTATGTTGTAAACTAAACTTGTCTTTCTGCTTCGAAGGTCATTAGTGAACTTAGTCCATAAACGTTGGATTTGGAATATCTGCCATTAAAAATAGGACTGTATTTTATTTCATACTGAAGTAAACCATGAAGTAAGACATCATGGGTGCCTTCCAGTCTTGGAACATAAGGACAGAAGACATGGCAGCAGAAGTAAGCCTTCAGCTCCTCAAGTGCTCTGCCATTCAATAACATCCCGTCTGATCTTATCTTCAGCCTCAATTCCATTTACCTGCTTAATTCTGATAACTTTTGATTTCCTGATAGCTAAATCTCAGCTTAACTGAGATTTCAGTTAAACTGAGTTACAACTGTTCCAGTCAGTTGTAAAGGCCTTTCTAGACATTACCACAGTATTAACATTACCTTTACCTCTCCCCGATATAAGGCGGATTAAAAATATGCAACTATTTCCCATCGAGGGGCCTGGCTTAGAACATAGAACACTACAGCACAGTACAGGCCCTTCAGCCCACGATGTTGTGCTGACATTTTACCCTGCTCTAAGATCTATCTAACCCTTCCCTCCCACATAGCCCCCCATTTCTCTATCATTCATGTGGCTATCTAAGAGACTCTTAAATGTCCCTAATGTCTCTGCCCCCACAACCTCTGCAGGCAGTGCTTTCCATGCACCCACCACTCTCTGTGTAAAAAACTTACCTCTGACATCCTCCTTATACCTTCCTCTAATCACCTTAAAACCATGCCCTTAAAATTAAAATAATTAAACATTAGGCTTAATGTTTAGCAATTCTTTAGTGCCTGAGGAGGCACTTTACTCCAGCACTGTGTAAGGAACCTGAGCTGGGTTTCTGCACAGTCTCTGGTAGCAATGGTCTATTGGGAACGTGGCTCTGTGCAAAAGAATCACCTGAAGATTCTGCCTTGGCCATCGGGGGATCTAGACTGAGGATATTAAGGGGCAGGACAGCAGGGGAAGGGGGGACTGGCCTTGGGTACACAATCAGGCTGGGATCCCATGGGAAGAAGGTTAAACATGTGATTAGGTTGGGATCTGGTGGGAGGAGAGGTCTCTGACCCATGGATGTGGGGAAGGGGCAGGGTGAATACTCAACAGGTCCAAGCAGGTAGTGATGGAGTGAGCAGTCAGACATGCAGGGGTCTGACTGCCACTGGGAGTGAGGGGGATGAGGTGTGTAAGTGAACATCAACCACTGTTCTTAAAGTACAAGCTACCAACAGAAAATGGATGCCTTGGTCTAGCCAGCCACGGATCAGGGAATGCTGGTCCCTTTTAATTAATGCAGAGGTAGCCTTATATCAGGGTCTGGTTCTGTGTGAGTGGCCTGAACAATTTATGAGTCTTAGATGCACCAATAAACTTACCACAAACGATATTTTCAAAATGTGCGTCAAGTGCCTTTTGACATCAGTTGCCTGGTGCCTTCCAGGTCTCAAAGGGTTGTGAGTCTGTGGAACTCTCCCTCTCAAAGGGCATTGGAACAGAGTCTTTGAATGTCCTTAAGGCGTAGGTAGATAGATTTTGTTAAGCCAGGGGTACATGTTACCCGAGATAGGCAGGAATATAGAGGTGAAGTTACAATCAGATTAGCTGTGATCTTATTGAATGACAGAACAAACAAGAGGGGCTGAATGGCCTACCCTTGCTCTTAATTCACGTGTTCATACATTTGCACATCTGTACATCCTACACAAAGAGAATCTGGAACAAATTTTGGATCTGTACAGAAAGGACCTGATCACTTTTTGATTGAATTCCTTAACTTGGTCAGAAAAATTGATACACAAAAAATTTGTAGCTTTGCGTAAAGATCTTGTACTGCCCACCACATGTGTCCTTTGTCTCACCCTAATGGTGCTGATTGTTTCTCATTACCTTCAGCTTCAAATACATGAGAGGTGTATTGATGATATCAAGCACGTCAGCAGTTCAGTATGCACTGAGTTAAACGCTCAGCTGATTTCAGACAAAATTGAGGGCCTACAGTCATCAGGTGATTGAAGCTGTTCTGTGTCTCAACTCTCTGTATTGCTCCCAGAGTTGTTATCAGTTTGAACAGTGGATGGAAACTTCAGATACTTAGCAACACACAGAATGCTGGAGGAACTCAATGGGTCAGGCAGCGTCTGTGGAGGGAAATGGACAGTTGACGTTTCGGGTCGAGACCCTTCATCAGGACCAGTATTCAGGCCTTGATTGGGTGAGTCAGGTCAGCAGCTAAACGGTGATTCCTGAGTATTTATGCTTTCAAGATTCAAGTTGATTCCTGGACTGCCATTTTCAGGTGCTCCCTCTGTTCCAATACTGTGAAATGCCCTATAGCTTATAGCTTATAGCATTCACAGATTTTTGGAACATTCATCTTTCAACATATATGTATTGTTGAACATCTTGAAATGTCCCAAAGGTCCTTGTGTGTGTGTTAGAGCTAAATGGCAAGGAAACTGGCCCTTCAGCCCATCTTGTCCGTGCCAGCCAAGTTTCCTGTCTGAGCTAGTCCCATATCTCTCTAAACCATTCCAATCCATTCAACTGTCCAAATGCCTTTTAAATGTGGTGGTTGTATCTGCCTGTACCACGCCTTCTGGCAGCTCGTTCCATAAGGGCATTATTAGACAAAACTAACACTGGGGTGCAGTTTAGGTGAGACAGGTCACGTAGCAGGGTCAGAGGTCAAGCAGGGGAATAGGTCGCTCCCCCCCGATAATCATCAGAGAAATATATGCATCTAGATATTCTAGATATGCATATAGATAGAAATGCATGTCTATTTATACATGATTCACAATAATACTTCGCTGAGTGGTAGTAAACAAGGTAAAGAGTATTAAACAACTCAGTTCAATCACACTTTGTGAGCAGGCTCTAAGTTTGCAGTGTTACTAACTGTTGCGAAGTATACCTCTGTGGTGCTGCTTTGCATAACCATTGACAATTGTGTTGAGTAACATGCAATTACAGAGTAATCTGGTCCAATTATGAAAGGAAGAGGGATAAAGCATTTGCAGCTCTCTTTACCTGTCTCCGTGTATGTCGTAAATAATGAGTATGACTGAGTGTGAGAAACAGGACATGAAAAATGTACATTTGGTTTGTGTTAAGCCAACAGGCTGTTTGCATCAAAATCATGTTCACTATTCAATAACAACTTAACAACAGCATCTGACACAAAATACTAATATCTACATAATTTTTTTTTGAAGAAATGTCTGACCTGCCTTCGAATCCAGTTATGGTGCATGTCAAATAAACAGACCGGTGGTGAGTTCTTTGAAAAGTTACCAAGTGAAGCCCCGGCACTTTATAAATGCCAGTGGAGCCCAAAGATTCCTCTTCAATTCATAACTGTGGACAAAATGCCCTTGAGTTTGGTGACCTAACAGTTACTGTACTTTACTGTATGAAGCCTTCTGAAACATTTTAAGAGACATTAAAAGGCATTGCATTCTTTTTTTTCTTGGACTAAATATTTCATATTGTATCTTTTTTAGGTTGTTCAAGTTTCCTTTTCGAGTGAGCTCCTGGTTTGAGTTGTCTCAGAGAAAGATGTATAACGTGACAGGAGATATTGGACCCGAAGCAGGTGACATCCTGAGCCCATGAAAGGCACTGCATAAATGTAAGTCTTTCTTTACACTTGTATTACCGGTTTGTATAAGAATTTTGTTTTTGACAGAGCACCACTCATTCCATTATGTGTAGAGAGATCCAAGTCAGGGCAGTATTGAGTTTAGTTTGACTGGATTGAAAATGAAAAATGTTGGAAAAAAATAGCAGGTCAGACAGCATCTATGGAGTGAGGAAAGCATTTAACGTTTCAGATCGATGGCCTTTCATCTTGTGATGAAACATCATAATTCTTCTGCCACTTTAACACAGACATTTGAGCTCTAGGAATCGGAGATACAACACACGTTACATCCTAAATGCCAACACAAGGAGCTTCTCCACTTGAATTGGTCAAAGGAGTCAACTTAGGGTGTTTGAAGTGATATCATTGAGTTGAACAAACTACAAGACTTGCAGAAATTCAGTAAATTGAAAAGCACAAATATTAAGGAACCTGTCTTGCAGTTATTTGCAAACATTTTACTGTTTGGATCTGCAAAATAGTGGAATGGATTTTGCAGTTAATGAAAAGAAAACAGTCAGCGTTAGCCATGTCAGTGTTAGCCTTGACTCAACTTGACTCGTCATTACACTGTGAAACTGGCAGAAACATTGAATTTTCATGCATGAGTAGTTTAATGTAGAAATCCCAATGTTGCTTTCAGTGATACAACACTCATCCAGTGGCTGTTTGCAGCCCTTTTCATTCCAATTAAGAGAAATTGGTGAACTGATGAGATTTCAAGGAGAGGAATTAGTCCTGCTGTAATAAAACCTGAAAGCAGAAAACTTTAATGATAGTTTTTGATGTTGCAACAAGCCACTATTACCAATTTTAGATATGTGGGTTGTAATTCCCTATGGTAGATTATTCAGCAGAAAATGGATCTTAAATTTAAAAAAACACAATTCGTAAAATAAGTTTATTTCTGGTCCTTAAATTTATACCATCATATTTTGTGTTTGTTCACGCTCTGAAAAATGTTTCAAACATTAGCTAAGAGTTGAGCATCTAATTCCGGGTTTGATCCCTGAGAGTTCCTCAGTGTAATTGGCTGCCCGGTCAGCTGATTGACACCATGGCTGTTGGTTTGCCAGGGTTCACTTTGAACTGACGCCTGACACCATCCAACATCTGAAAAGGGGAAGTCCATGCCACAGGGACTGTTGGATTTTGTGGGCAGCTTTCTTCGAGGTAGGACACAAACTCAGAGCCCATGTTATTCTGGTCAAAGTGAATGCAAATTAGAATAAGAACATCAAAACTGTGGATACTGGGCATCTTAAATAAACCTTTTTAGTTTCAATGCTCTACTGCAGCTCTGATCTGCACTTTGCAGCTTTTACATATACCTTTGCTTGCTTTCCCTCTGTCTAACTGCCCTTATTAATTTTTCAACCAGACAGCCTCATAAAATGGATTATCACCATGGCAACCCTCACCATATCAGATATATTCCCCATCATCCTTTCTGCAACTTAAATCTCACTTCTCCCGTTCTGATAAAGGGTCTTCAACCTAAAATGTTTCCCTCTCCATAGGTGCTGCTCAACCTGCTGAATGGTTCCAGCAAATCAGAATATGACATTGATCAAATGTTGCCACACTCCATGAAGCATGTTTGCCCAGCTGAAGAGTCTCAGTTCAGGGACACAGTTTCAGAATAAGCTAGGCTGTTTGGAACTGAAATCAGGAGACATTTCTTGATTCAGAGAGTGGTGAATCTTTGGAATTCTCTACACAAGACAGTCATTGGTTGCATAGAAAATAGTGATCGACAGATTTCTGGACACTAAAGGAATCAAGGGACATGGAGACAGAGTAGGGAGATAGGTTCTGGGTTAGAAGATCTGCCCTGATCTTGTTGAGTGTGAAGTAACCTCAAGGGGCCAAACAGTCTACAGACACTCCTATTTCTTACGTTCTTATGTTCAGTGGCTGGAAGTGTGTGTGAGGCTGGTGACTTCCTGGCCACTTTGTATCCAGAACTTCTCCACACATCTCCACTTCATCAGGATTGCGAGGTCAGGGTCTGAGGAACAGGGGGGGTCTGAGGAACAGGGGTGTCTGCTCCCGAGCTGCGGCTGTCATCCCCGCCCTGATGTCCCCCAAGCAGTGGTTTGGTTTCAGTGTTAAGAGCTTAGTTGGCATAAGATAGAAGTAAGGGAGAGCAGAGGCGATCTACCCCGCTCACCTTGAATGAGAACTTGCGGTTCTGCAAAAAGCGTCAGACCCAGATTGACACATTTTAGAAGCTTGGTGACTGCTTCAGGCAAGTGCCTCTGAATGATTAAACATTGCCTGTGCCAACATTACAGTCTGTGCACTTCCAATCCAGATCTTGTATGGCTGATCTCAACAGGAGATTCAGAGGCACTGGCAGTGCCAGACTGTGAGAAAGAATTTCTTCTCCATTCGGGCTGATTTTCCAAATAGCTAGAAACTCTGAGATAGGACTGTCTGTTCAGAAAATCCCTCACTTAGAGATATTGATATTGGAAGGAGATCAGATTTAGAAAATCATACATGGTAGGAGTCAGAGTTACATAGACAGATCTGAATCATGAGAATTGTGAGGTACGTCAACCAGATCAGTGAACCTTGAAACCTGATTGGCTCCAACTGAGCTCAGCTCAGCAGAACTCCCAGTCTGAACAAGCAACTCTTAAACTCAAACTTACTTTGCGACCTGCATTCTCAAAAAGCTGATCTAACATTATTGGCTTCAGGAAGAACGTTTAAAGCTTGTACTTGTTTGTTTGGCTGCGTGATAGTATTGTCAGCTTTGAGTGTCATGGGTACCATCCGGGCCATGCCATCTTCAGGCAGGAGGTACAGAAGCCTGAAGTCCCACACCACCAGGTTCAGGAACAGCTACTTCCCTTCAACCATTGGGTTCTTGAACCAACCTACACAACTCTAATCACTTCCTTAGTATAGGAACACCATGACCACTTTGCACAACAATGGACTTCGTCCTTTTTTGTTCTAATTGTTTATTTCTTGTATAATTTTGCATAATTTATGTCTTTCTTGTGAATGTTGTGTCTCTGATGCTCTGTGCCTGTGATGCTGCTGCAAGTTTTTCATTGACCTGTGCACACATATACTTGTGCCTGTGAGAGTAAACTCGACTTTGACTTTAAACCAATTTACAGTGCAGCCCTAGGCATCAGAGGGTGAGAAGTTTTGGATGAGTTGTTAAAATTGAGGCTGCATTAAGGATATTGTGAATGGTCCTGCAACCTTGTTCCGAGAAGAAAGAGTTCTCCCAGGGTTTTGGCCAACATTCATCCTGCAGCCAATGAGACTAAAGTACAGACCATCGGCCACTAATCTTGATGCGGTCTGTGGGAGATCGCTGTTTGCAGATTGGTTCCCAGTTTTCCTACATTACAAGAGGCATTCATCAAAATAATCCATTGAGCTGCAAACCTTCTGGTATGTCCAGCAGAAATAAAAGTAACGTAAATTATGATAATAAATTGCAGAGATGTGGTTGTATGATGAACAAATTTGGAACTAAATATTCCAGCATACTTGACATTTGGAAAGGACAGGTAAGGATTAAAGATGGTGTAATTCTGGAAATGAAGGATGATTTTAGCTTGGAAGGTCAGGATATCGATTTAACCTTGAGCAGCGATCAGATGATACGACCGAGCACCCTCAGCCCACAGGGGTGGAGAACTGGAGACCACAAAGGATAATTAGTAGGGAGACAAATAAAAGTGTAGCTGCTGGAATCTGAAACAAAACCCAAAGTGCTGGAAGAACTCAGCCAGTCAAGCAGCATCCGTGGAAGGAGAAACCAGTTAATGTTTTGTTCGAAAGCCCTTCGTCAGAGCTGAGAAAGCGAGTTAGTGGGGATGGCAGTGGGTGGAACGAAGGGAATGTCACTAATGGGGTGAAATGACAGACAGCAACCCAAGGGACAGTTTACTTCTTTGTATGTATAATGTGTTGCTTATGTTGTGAAGTTGGGAGGCAATTGCTGGGAGGCATGCCGGGCTATACAAATGAAAGGAGAAGGTTGGGGAGAGAATGGCACGTGCAGATGGTCGCTCCTGATTCAAACAGAAAGAAAGAGCAAGTTATCTGAAGCTGGAGAATTCAGTATCGAGTCCTGCAGGCTGTAACGTGCCCGGACAAAAGATGAGCTGTTGTTCCTCGAGATTAGTAACGACGGGAGTGGGAGTAGTTTAAAAGCCCCCTGAAAGCAGCTGTGCTGTTGGAGACAGTTATATCTATACTTGCTGATAATACATATTTAGGTTGTAAAGTGAGCTGTAGGAGGGAGGGAAGAGTGCACAAAATGACAGACTCAGTTCGATCGAATGTCAGATCTGGAGTCTACACATTGGGCAATGTTACTCTTTGCACCATGTGATCAAATATACAGAAGGAGTTTGGATTCCATCAGTCTATCTCACTGTGCTAGTGAACTCACATTCTAAACTAAGCGACCTTATCACACAAATGATATTTGTAAACGTTGAAGATTTTCTGTTTCAGGATTGCAGAATCATCAGGTCGCACAAGGAGGCCTTTTACCCATTGTACCTGTGCCTGCTCTTTGAAGGAGTTTTCCAAATAATCCCACCCGCCTGCTCTTTTCCCATAGTGCTGCTAATGTTCCCACTTTAAAGGCTCTATCCATTTCCATTACAAATGTTCATTAAACCCACATCCATCACCCTTTTGGGTAGTGCGCGCAGATCAGAACTTCCCACATAAAACAACATATTCCTTGAGTCACTGATAGGGATTTCTGGTGATTAATTCAGGCAAAACGGCAGCTCAATTGCATCCATACCATAATCCCCAAACAGCAGCAAAATAATACATGTTGTTAACTGAAACAAATAAAATCAATTTGTAGGAAATGCACAGCTCTTCCTGCTTACACACTAAACCCACCTGCCAGCCTTGGTGATGATCATTTCTGTGCCAGCTTCATGAAATTTCTTCCAGAGTTCCTTTTCATGGAGATAGACCTTGATGTTCTCTATGCTCTGGAAGTGAATGGATCTCTTTAGTACTGTAAATATTTTGTGTAATAACAATAATTCAAATTCCAATCGTACAAGGCTAACTTTTCAAAAATTCTGCACTTAATGAATAGAGTGCATGATTAAATCTCATTGACAATATCGTTTGATTGTTTGTTCACTGCTGATTGTACAGTGTTCAATTCCTCCTCAGAAGTCCTCAGCAAGACCTGGACAACATTCAGACACTGGGTGAGAAGAGGCAAGAAACATTCACACTGCAGAAATGCCAAGCAATGAGAAAGGACCTAATCACTTACAGTCCTGCCTGTGCTGGCCACTACATGAATAAAAAATACATTAAAACGATAAGTAATATGTGAATTTCAAATTAGTAAATGATAACTTGGATTCCTGAGAAACTTAGATCAACCCCATAGCAGAAAATCACCAACAAGCAACTCTTCTCATTTAGTTGGCTGATGAACCAAACACTTTCAAGATCTTGAGCCTATGAAGCAGCTGATATTACTTTTTGTTCTTGATGCTGTCTGTTATGAAATGGAAGTGGGAATGAAGTATTGCGGCAATGATTTAACCTGATACAGGAATGACAGCATTAAAGAAGGGAATTAAGGTACAGATCAACCATGATCTAATTGAATGGTGGAAGAAGGTTTCAGGGGCTGAGTGACTTCTTCCTGTTCCTCCACTGTGTATCAAGGCAGAGAAACTTGAACGAGAAAATCAATTGGAGTGTATAAGTACTGTCGGGGTAAATAGCTACCAGAGAATAAAAGCAAGATTCACCCACTGCACCTCTCAGGAGCCATAACATGAGACTTCCTTTACATAAGATGTAAATATCTTCTTTACAGAAGATTAACATATATTCTGTTGAAAAGTATAACTCACAGTATGCAATGCTTTCCATCTATAAAAATAGATTTGTCTCCAGTACTCTGGGCATATTTCCATGTGGTTGTGGAACAAGCACATACATGTGGTGAGATTATTTGTCTCATCACCAGGCAATTGGTTTCAATGTTGATTTTAAATATATTTTGTATCTTTGTAGTACATTGCCATGCCATATTGATGCATCATTATTGACAGTGACCTTTCACATCTGGGACCAGTGTGTAAAGTCAGCTCTTATTGGTAGCTGTAAAAATACGTTGAGGCCTTATTCAACCACACTGCAGAGGCTTTGGGTTACATTCACCAAATGGCCAGTAACTTGGTGGCCTCACCCAGTGGATCAGACGAAGAGCAGATGACAACATTTCAAATGTCTCATTTTGCAGAACTGGTGTATAAGTGAGGAGAATTTCGCCAAGAAAGTAAGGTGACTTCATAGTTGTCATCTAGGGTAATTCCTACAAATCCTTCTTTTATTGAATTCTTTCGTGTTATAAAGAGCAAAGTCCAAAGGGACCAGGTTTTTAAAGCTTCCCCCTCTAGTTTAAAGAGTTTCCAATCTGCCCAGAGCCAGGAGTATTTTAATAAATGTCTTACACTGTATTTGAATCATTTCCCTATGGTCTCCTCATATTTTAACAAAGTCAACTGAATATGAAACTCATAAACTAAATACCTGCATATTTTCCCTCAATGTAATTTGGGGTTGGTGGGTTCCACATTATCACCACCTTGCCTGTGCCCATCCCTCCTCTGTATGTTGCCGTGGTGATGTTAGCCTGAAACAGTGGATGTTTCTATTGGTCATCAGTGATATCCCACTTTACCAGTGATTCTACAACAGTCAGTGTGTACTTCAGTTGCATGACTGACATTATTGTTAGACTGACCCAGAGTTTTCTATATCATCGTCAGTGACTGGGCTGAACCTATTCTCTCGGGCCTTGATCTCTGTTGCCAGTGCCATCCCCTTGCCTGTGACTATGGTTAGGTCCAGCGTCCCTGCTGGGCTGCTGCCCGACCTTGAGTTAAACTTGTAAAACTCCCAGCAACAAACAATCTGCTGGAGGAACTCAGCAGATCGAGCAGCATCTGTAGGGGGGAATGGAAATGTCAACATTTTCTAAAACCCACGTTTGGTTCATCATTGAGATCTTCAACATCTCAACAAATAACAATATCATCAATTAACTCTACTTATCTAAAACCTTCCCAAGGATCACATCAGCATAAACTCCTAATTTCTCATCACAAAATCCAACTCTTCTACCAGTCCGTCACTGGCCAAGTGCCTCTGGACCCCAACTCTCAGCATTATCCAGTCTTATTCTTGGCTGCTAATGTACCCATGGTCTCCCTCCCCTTCTGACGATGCAACCTCCGCCAGCCCCCAATCTCCTGCTCATACCCACTGCTCTCCCTGCTCGAGTGTACTCCCTCTCCCTTCCCTTCACAGCTGAGTGAAGCTTCTTCAGTTCCTTCCTCTTTTCCCTCCCTAAATTCCATTTCCAGCCTCTTCTCTCCACCGTACAGAGAAACCTTACAGATCTCAGACCATCCTATCATCTGCCCCTAACTCCTCCTCCACCCTCCCCACTCCTGCTTTATAAAAGACATCAAAGAAATAGTTTTAAAATGATGTTATTTAGGTGGTTTGGCTATGTTAATCTTTCTTTGAATCACAGATTTATGAACTGGAGATAAGTATTCCAGGTGCTTCTGCTCCAGGAATTGCCCAGAAACACAGAGAGCAAAACTACACGTTATCCTGCTGTTATTTAACAATTAAGGGGAATTTGTGTGAAATCACAGACAGAAAGATCTCAGTGTTTCCGTTCTGTGGTTGTAGCAGACACCGTCTCACGAGAAATTTATATTCTAATTTTCACAAGGTTTTTTTTGAAGTATTTGTTGGCAGGATGCAGATGTCACTGGCAATGGTAAATTGGTAAACTAAGTCGGTTTATTATTGTCACATGTACCGAGGTACAGTGAAAAACTTTGTTTTGCATGCCATCCATACAGATCATTTCATTACAACAGTACATTGAGGTGGTACAAGGGAAAACAATCACAGAATGCAGAATGAAGTGTTACAGTTACAGAGAAAGTGCAGTGCAGGCAGACAATAAGGTGCAAGGTCATAATGAGGTAGATTGTGAGGTCAAGAGTCCATCTTATTGTACTAGGGGACAATAGTCTTAGAACAGTGGGGTAGAAGCTGTCCTTGAGCCTGGTGGTACGTGCTTTGGGGCTTTTGTATCTTCTGCCCAGTGTTGGGGGGGGAAGAATAGAGAATGTCTGGGTTGGGTGGGGTCTTTGATCCAATGTTGGCTTCTATTGTTCTCCCTAAGTTCCCTGAACTGAAAAGACAGATCGGATTTAACCCTGTTGGTGGGTCTGCTGTCATGTATCAGCCGGACTGGGTAAGAACAGTAGACTTCCTTCCCTGAAGGAATTTATTGAAACAGATGGGTTTTTATTCCCAGTCTAGTGTTCTTGTTTCTTTAAGTTGCAGCTTTTTTTAATTGATGAATTTAAAATCTCTGTTGCCATAGTAGGATTGGAATTTATGACTCTGGATGACTGGCCCAGATCTCTGGCTGCTGGTAAACGGCACTAACCTGCACCCTTCACTTGGAGAAGCAAAGGTTCCAGATTTTCCCTTTTTCTCAGAAAAACTTTTCTAGCTTCTTGTTCTTCTACTTTCATCCTTCATTCCCCCGAGCCGAGGCCCAGGTTACCCTCACTCACCATCAGCCTCTGGGCAGGCCAGTGAAGAGTTGGCCAACTTTACATTGAAATGCATGACAGCGTCTGTGGATTTAACAGACTCATTGCTGAAGGCACGTTAACTGGGAGGTTGGCTAAATCTGGTGGATGGACTCTGAATCCAAGCGAGATATGGACACCCATATCTACTAGAGACATAGGGGCCCATGGAAACAAGAGAGCTGCTCTTTACCCCTGAAGCCAGAGGCAATCACTAGTTTGTATCGTTGAACAATTTATGGAAATACTATAATACTAAAGAGTGTGTTGCTGGCACTGTGATAATGTTATGAATACATGGAGCACGTCAGTTGGGCTGTGTACTGGCCTCTTTAACCTTGATCATAAAATACCACAAGATCTATTTATGGAAGAAACCAGTTAAGTTGAACCTGAAAGAACATCTTGTACAGTCTCAAAATTTGCAACGTGTTATTGTTGCCAGACACCTCAAGACACTTGCCAGTTTGGGGTTGGACCCAAACAGGGATCGATGGGGAATTAAGGGAGGTTACTGCTGAAGAAGTAGATATTAGGGATGCTTTATAACATTATAAAGAAGGAAATAACATTGATGGGTTTAGAGGCGAACATGTGTGGGGGTGAGGTGACTGACAGTGCGGCCACCAGTGGGAGGAGGTGCATGAAAAGACAGGTTCAGAAGAATGGTTAATGCAAGAGCGATCCAGAAGTGCGACAATGCGACAATTTTCCCAGGGCGACAATGGCTAACACTAGGGGACATAATTTTAAGGTGATTGGAGGAAGGTATAAGGGGGATGTCAGGGGTAAGTTTTTTACACAGAAGGTAGTGGGTGCATGGAATGCATTGCCGGCAGAGGTTGTGGGGGCAGATACATTAGGGACATTTAAGAGACAATGATAGAAAAATAGGGGGCTATGTGGGAGGGAAGGGTTAGATAGATCTTAGAGTAGGATAAAATGTTGGCACAACATTGTGGGCCGAAGGGCCTGTACTGTGCTGTAATGTTCTATGTTCTAAGTGGTAGAGGTTGCCAGCCCAGTGAGAAGTGGAGAACTCTGTTGCGGACAGTAAAGATTTTGGAAATAGTAAATGCTGGAAACACTCAGCAGGTCAGTCAGCATCTGTGGAAAGAGAAAGATTAATGTTTCAGGTCGGAGACCATTCATCAGAACCGGAGTCTCCAGAAGTCTTTGTTTTTGGTAAATGAGCATTGGGTCTGGGAAGGTTCAGTTTTAAAGATCTCAGACTTGATTTGAAATTTATCCCTCTGTGGACTTGCCCCCCCTGACCTCTTGACTTCCTCTGGTTCTACAACACCAATAGAATTCTGTTTTCCTCCAATTCTGCACCATTCTGCATCCCCAGTCTGTGACAGAGTGAGGCCAGGGTTGCTGATGTGATCCCATTGTTTGCCGAAAAGTCTGGTTGATAGATTAATGAGGGCGCTTAGCGAAAAGGAGAGCAAACGGTTAATTTGGCTGTAAGGTTATCCATCTGTAATAGTAAATCCGTTTGCCTCCCTCCGCACACACTGCCTGATCTGACAGGCATTTCCAGCAGTATCCTTTCAGTTTCAGGTCTCAGAAACAGTTGTGACCAACATTTTACACCTTTAACATGTCTCCAGTCAGAGACATCCATCCCACTCCCTCAATTTCTGCAACTTAAAACCAACTTGTTTTTCCACTTTCCCAGTTCTGATGCAAGGTCTTCAACCTGAAATGTTAACTCTGTTTCTCTTCCCACAGATGCTGCCTGACATGCTGTGTACTTCTTGCCTTTTCTGTTTTTATTTTGGATTTCCAGCATCTGCAGTATTTTATGTTCAATAAGTTTACAGAGGATGTGAATTGGAAGGCCAGCAAGTAGGGCACTGGTAAAGTCAGGGCTGGAGCTTACAAAGGCAAGAGGGTCTCCAAGGATGAGGATAGGTAGGTGAAAGGATGGTTCTTGGCGATAGACAGGGTGAAGGCTTGGAGCTCAGACCAAGGAACATCAATGCACTTCAATGTATATTTGTGTTATGTTGAGCGGCATCCACGGGGGGAGAAGGAAATGGGGGCAGAATCTTTCCTGGGGGGACAAGGTGATTCAGTCTTCCAACCAAGCCTGTGTTATTCTGTGGCAAAGGGGGAGATGATGCTTTCTTACCTGGTCAGGGTCCTGTCCCTGTGGGCTGCCTGGAGACATGCTGCTGGCTCCTGGTGCTCCGTGCCCTGGGGACTGCACATTGTGATCCTGGTGTCCATCCACCTGAGCTGCTGGATAGCTCTCTTCACTTTCTGTCACACTCTTTTCTTGCAGCATCTCCTAATGAAACAGCACAGATATACTCACTGTGGGACATTATACACACAAGGTTTGGCTGCTATAATCAAATAGATACTCAGGTCCCACTCTCTAATTTATGGCCTAGTTATGCACATTACTGGTAAATCTCACGTATTAACACTTGAGAGTACGTTGGTCTGAGCTCCAAATCTTCACCCTGTCCATCGCCATGATGCAGCTGTATAAAACTTTGGTTAGGCCGCACTTGGAGTATTGTGTGCAGTTTTGGTTGGCCCATTACAGGAAGGGTGTGGAGGCTTTGGAGAGGGTGCAGAAGAGGTTCACCAGGATATTGTCTGGATTAGAGGGTATTTTTCTGCTAATGTCACTTTCAGTCTTTCTTCCATCAGCTCTAACTCTCCCAGGCACTGATTCACACGAGCCGGGTGACACTGAGTTTGATTCCACACTCAGATGTTTATTGAATCACCTGTGGGCTTAGAGATGGATGGTCAGCCACTGCTGAAGCTGATCCTCTCCTCAATGCTCATCCGCGTGACTGCCCTCAGGTGGGAGTCAGGTAAACAATAAGAAGCTCTGGAGTACGCAAAGCCTGGACTGTTTAAAGTTCATCCACAAATGGTCCATCTCCTACCTTGAACACTGTTCCTGTTCCCTGGTCCTATCAGGTACATAGACAGAGAACAGTACGGCACAGGAACAGGCCCTTTGGCCCATGATGTTGTGCCGAGCATGATGCCAAATTAAACTAATCCCTTCTGCCTGCATATGATCCGTATCCCTCCACTCCCTGCACATTCATGTGCCTTTCTAAAAGCCTCTTAAATGCCACTATCGTATCTCCTTCCACCACCATCCCTGGCAGCACGTTCCAGACACCCACCACTCTCTCTGTAAAAAAAATTGCCCCACACATCCCCTTTAAACTTTTCCCTTCTCACCTTAAAGCTATGCCCTCTAGTATTTGATATTTCTACTGTGGGAAAACGATTCTGACTGTCTACGCTATCTAAGCTTCTCATAACTTTATAAACTTCTATCAGGTCTCCCCTCAGCCTCTGATGCTCCAGAGAAAAGAATCCAAATTTGTCCAACCTCTCCTAATGGCTGGTACCCTCTAATCTAGGCAGTATCCTGATGAACCTCTTCTGCACCCTCTCAAAAGCCTCCACATCCTTCCCGTAATAAACCGACCTAAAATGCAGACAATACTCCAAGTGCAGCCTAACCAAAAGTTTTATACAGCTGCAACGTGACTTCCTGACTCTTATAATCCATGCTCCTAGTGATGAAGGCATGCAGGCCGTACACCGCCTTCACTGCTCCATGCACCTGCACTGCCACTTTCAGGGAGGTATGGACTTGGATCCCAAGATCCCTCTGTACATCAAGTCATGTGATTTCCAGCTCCTCAGTGCTCAACCTAATTTCGCAGCAAATATTGATCCAGCTTCATTTGATGTTTGAGCTCAAGTTGACTTCCCTCTCTTGGAATCTGCTCCACATTCTCTGTCCTATGGGAAATAAAAGGACTGCTGTTATCTAAACTTGTTTGAAGCTTACAATTCTTTCATGGCCAATTTGCTCTTTGGTTCTCTGCTCAAGTTATGCAGTTCATTTACTTCAAATCTGTGATGTGATCCTCAGCCAAACCTCCCCTCAGTCACCTTCACGTGCGGCAGTGCTAAGAGTTATTCTCTTCAGACTTAGGTCCAGTTGTCATTTGGCCATCCTAAGGATCAACTCACTCCCTATTTGTGCACGGTGGATTCATGTCATTAGATAAAAAGGTAAACATACTAAAGGGAGGTCACCTGACCCACGTTAGCTCGATGGCTCAGGAGAAGCAACCTATCACAGCATTTGATGAATGACTCACAGGTGTACACATCATTGTTGAACTCAACAAAATTACAATATCCAATAAAGTTAACTGGAAACCACTAAACCACTTAGAAATTAATCTTTTTTACGTAAAACATTTATTAATGAGCTGCAAAACACTGCCTGAAGAAGCAATGAAAGCAACATCCTCAGGATTGAGGATGACTTGCTTCCACTCTGCTTCTGTGGGTTCTGAGGTGCCTGATGAGGCTCGTGTGGGAGCCACAGACTCTCCCATAGATGGGGCAGAGGGGACCTGACAGGGAGGACGGGTGACGCTTGTGAGGTGGTGCATTCCTTCACAGGGTTCTGTGTGCTCCTTTGTGCTCATGGATGTCAATACCGTCCAGAAGCTGCTTCTCCACTTTGAGTGGTGATGGGTCAGAGACTCCCAGGAGTCAGTGGGGATGTCACATTTTTTCACAGAAGGTTTGAGCACATCCTTCAATCTTTCCCTCCATCCCAAGAACAGTCATTAGTAATGTTCACAAGTGAACAGGACAGATACTTGAGAAGGGGAAAGTTACAGGTTTTGGGAAAGGGCGGGAGAAGTGGGACTATTTGAGGAGCTACAAGAAAAGTGTGAAGGGCTGAGGGGCCAACAAAATTCAATAATGATAAGTCAGAAGAAATTATGCTGCAAATGTACAGCTCCCTATTACTAACTGCTGGCATATCAACCAATAGTTTTAAAAGGCAGAATAATTAACAAACTTTGGGGTTATTCTTGTGACAGAAAATCGAATATTTAAACTCTGTATGACATCCACATGGTTTTTGAGATAAATCTCTAGCCTGAACACGTTAGTATGAGATTTGTGCTGGGTGATAGGGTAACTCTCTCGCTCTCTTTCCCTTCTGTGACCAAACTCTGAATCTCGCTGATTTCAGAACTGCGTCCAGGAGTTCACCATGTGGGACACTGTAGGCAATAGACTGGCACCGTCCACGTGTGAAACCTAACTCATATCCCTGATCAATCTACAAACAGCCTGAGTACAATGTGTTGACTGCCCAGTGTCCCTGAGTCCTGAGCTGATAAATGGAGCTTGACTTGAGGTAACTGAAAACAGATTCAATTGTAACCTGCAAAAAGGAAATTAGATAAATACTTGTAAAGGGTTATGAGAAAAGGGCAGGTGGGTTAAATGGAGAGGTGCCAAAGACATTACACTCCATCCCACTCCCACTCTGACATCTTAATTCTCCACTTCGCTCCTAGTCTGTCTACTTAGTTCACTGCCCCAGTCCCAATCATACATGCCTGACTTCCACTGCTCTGTTCCAACAAAGCTCTTCATACATTGGAACATAAAACCTCATTTTCTCACTGGGCACATTACAGCCTGATACACTTAAAACTGAATTCCACAATTTTTGTTTCACCATTTTTGTTGCAGAGTTCTGGGATTCACAGCATTTTCCATTTGCAAGTTCAGATGATTCCTCTCCCATTTACAATGCCTCCAAATGGACCTTTGTTTTGCTCTCACCCTTATGTGATTTAACCTCTGCTGCCTCCATTCTATTACAGAGCCTCCCTTATTGTCCGTTCTGCACCCACCCCACCCCTTCGTTCTCTGTACCTTAATGCTTGGTTTATCCCTCACTTTACCCAGTTTGGATAAAAGGTCATTGACCTGGAAGAGTCCCCTCTTTGGAGATTTGCTGCCTGCCCTGCTGACTAATTCCTCCCATTTTCTGTTTGTATTTAAACAAAGTCTGCTAATGTTTAACTCTTATGCTTTATTTTGTTGTCTCTACGACATCTTCATTCACGTTTCCTGTCAGTTGGGATTTTGATTCTGATCTTCCTCCGTTCTTTAACGCCTTGTCTTCACATCTTGTTTGCACTGATTCCAGCATCACCGTCCAGTGACATATTTTCTCTCATTTTATCTGTTCTCTTTGATTGTTCGATTCAGTAAATTGGTTCTGCAGTGTCATAACAACTTTGTTTGCTAATGTTTGCACGTCTGTTTTCTTTTTTGATCATACCTGCATTGCATCAGACTGGTACAGACTAGATAGGCTGAATGACTGCAAGTCCTTCTGCACTGCATCTTTTCTGTGATTCTGTGATGTTGCTAGTATCTCTTATGCAGCTTTTCCTCCTCCTTTTGGATCCGAGTTATACTGCAGTGGCAGTGCAACACGGGAGTCACATCACCTCTGGCACGTTTGAGTGCGGCCAGTGAAACCTCTGGTGGGTGGAAGTTCTGAGAAGAAACACAAGGTTGAACCAAACTTAACTCTGACCTCTCACAGTTTGGATGCTTATCTGGTAGCTGCATTGACAAAGGAGCAGCTGGAGGTGTCACATTCCACACACCCCATCCTTCTCCAGGAATTGGACAATGTTGGAGAAATGGGCATCCATTGGGATGTTGATTTTATATTACCATAACTTTGAATAAAATGGCCTCAAAATTTAGTTCAAGCCAGAATTTTTGTACAGACATTGTACATCGATATGTAGTGTTGGAAATTGAATTTTGAAGCTTTGACATGACAGTTTTGCTTTAATTGTCAGATCTCACCGATGACTGGAGTGCCTCTTCACCATCTTGTGCTACCCTGCATTATATTCCTCGATCACAGAGCTGTTATCAGTCAGAAGGGGGCCGCTTGGCCCAGCAAATCTGTCACGTTGGGTGATTCCACAAGCAACTTACAAGTACCTGTATTCAGTAAGATACAATGCCTGGTTCCCATCATATAACTGAAGCAGACACAAGTGTTGGTGCCTGGAACTGACTTCAAAATCACAAAGGCTGAAAATAGCAGAATGGCTCAGTCTGTGTCAATCTTTGGCTCAACAGGAGTACTCTGCTCTCTGAGTTGTGTGTTCAAACCCTGCCTGAAGATTTAAGCACTTCATCTAACTCAGCACTTCTGTTCAGCACTGACTGAGGACAACACTGTTGGACACATCATTATTGGATGAGCCATTATACTGAGGTCCCCTCAACTCTCTCAGGTATATGCAGAATGGACCCAGAACACCTTTGAAGAAACAGATTAACTCATCATTACCAATTACATGAAGGGTCTCGACTCGAAATGTTGATCATCCATTTCCCTCCGTAGATGCTGCCTGACCTGCTGAGTTCCTCCAGCACTCTGTGTGTTAACTGGTCATTGTTCTTATTTCTGTTTGTTCATGGACCTTTGCATGTAGGAAGTTGGACTCTGCTTTTCTTACAGCACAATAGTGCCTACACCTCAGACAGGATACCTTGGGCGTATAACAATTTGGGATAACCAAGGTCATGAAAGATGCTTTAACAACACATTATTTTTCTTAAGTGACTGACAATCTCAGTCAGAGACAGTGAGAGAGTTGGGCTCCTTCTCACAGGAATTCCTGTTTCCAACACACAATGCAGGAAGGAGATGTACCATCAGCTAACAAGCTATGAGCTGCAGCACACACCCCTTTACCTGTGCCTTAGTCAAAGAATTAAAGCCTTCACAAAAACTGCACAGAGGAAAAATAACACTAAAATCATCATCTATTTAACAAAGTTTCAAAAATGAATTTAGATGCCAATATATCCTGGAGCATTTTCATTAGTTGCCAACATGCACTGAACTAATTACAGACTCTAACAAAATCCACCAACTCTGTTCTTTTCTTTTACATGAGCAGTTTCCAGTTTTGCTCACTTGGGAATAAAGAATAACAACTTTGCTCTTTCTCATGGTTTTTGCAGCCTGCTGACTAATTAGAAACCCATTTCAGTGCACCTCACAGCTTTCCCAGTTGCTGTAAGCATAATCACACCTCTCATTCCAGCAGGCTTCCAACCCTTGTCCCATTTTTGTAATGCTTTACTACTAACATTAGTCCCATCCTGGTACGCAAAAGAAACTGCTGGAGGGTTCAATACTAAATGAGAGGAGGAAGTACCACAATAAATCACATATAGATGACAAGTAGGGAATCAAAAGTTTAAACTAACCAATTCCAGATATTCAACTGATATATTGAAAGGCCTGGATAGAGTGGACATGGAGAGGATGTTTCCAGTAGAGGGAGAGTCTAGGACCAGAGGGCACAGCCTCAGAATAGAAGGACATCTCTTCAGAACAGAGATGAGGAGGAATTTTTTTAGCCAGAGGTGGTGAATCTGTGGAATTCATTGCCACAGACGGCTGTGGAGGCCAAGTCATTGGGTATACTTAAAGTGAAGGTTGATAGGTTCTTGATTAGTACGGGCATCAAGAGTTATGGGGAGAAGGCAGGAGAATGGGGTTGAGAGGGAAAAATAAATCAGCCATGACTGAATGGTGGAACAGACTCAAAGGGCCGAATGGCCTGATTCTGCTCCTGTGTCTTATGGTCTTATATTTTTGTTCTGAGATGGAGGGCTTAAGTTTGAGATCAGGTTTATAAAGACACTATCATACAGTACAGAAGGAGGTCATTTGGCCCATTGTTCTTGTGCTGGTTCTTTTAAAGAGCTCTCCAATTGGCCCGTTTCCCTGAAGAAATATTTACTTAGCTCCCTTTTGAAATCTGCTTCCTCTAACCTCTTCAGGAAGATTGTTACAAAAAAAAGCTCCCTATTTGAAAAACACTATGATGCTGTGTCACCTAGATTTCAGCATCTGCAGTCCTTTGTTTCTCTAGTAAAGCTCCCTATTTCCCCATCGATCAAAGGACCACCCACCCACCTCACCAATCAGATGTCAACCTTGGCTCAGCAGCTTCCTTGCATCTTAGGTCAAAAGATTCTGGGTCCATTCCCACTCCAGAGATTTGAGCACAGGCACAAATATCTCGGGTCCACTGCAGTACTGACGGAACGCTGCACCATGAGACATTACATGAAGGCCCTTTCTGTCCTTTCAGAAGCATGTAAAAGATTCCTTGGAACGACATTGAAGGAAAGTACATTAGTTATCCACAGAATTCTGGCAATTTTCAACAAAATGAAGCAAATTGTCTAATCAATATCATGTTGCTGATGTGGAGTCTTCCTGTGCAGAAAGTCGCTGGCATGTTTCCTGCATTACAACAGTGACTACATCTCAAAGAGTGCCGCATAACTTGTAAAGTGTGCTGTTGATAGCTTTCTGGTGCTTTTGCCAATCACCTTAAGCCTGTTTCATGTGGTTACCAGTCCTCCTGCCAGTGGAACACATTTCCCCATCTACTCTAACAAAGTCCACCACAATTCTGAATACTTTCAACAAGTTGCTTCAGCTTTCTTCACTTAAGCTTCTATTTTGCCGTCAGTTTGGTACAGGTCCAGTGTAGGTCCTCTGCACCAAATTAATATCAAAGATAAAAACCAGAAGATGCAGGTCAGGCAGCATCTATGGAGAGAGAAGGAGAGTCAATGTCTTGGGCCGATGATCTTTCATCAAACGTGATGCTTCTGAGTTCAGACTGCTGTGTCGATGGTGATCCCAGCCAGAAGAGTGAAGCCTGTTACCAGCTGGGGGGAGTTTATTATCTAAATCCCCAATGGCTCCTCTGTATAATCCATACAAATCCTAGAAACACAGAAGGAAACTATTGGGGATCATGATGTTCCTTCCACTGACAAAGAGCTACCCTGCTTCATTGAAAAGCAAAAAAACTGCATATGATGAAATATGTCATAACAATAAAATGCTAAATGTTCAGTAGGTCAGTGGGCAGCCATGCAGAGTCAATGTATCAGATCGATGACCTTTCCTCAGAACTGTTTGTATCCAGCCTAATCCCACCGCCAACACTTGGTTCGTATTCCTACTGGTTACAAGCACTTCAAGTAGTGATTCGGAGTACAGAAAGGAGAAAGAGAGCTTAGCGACATGGTGTCATGACAACAACCTTTCCCTCAATGTCAGCAAAACAAAAGAGCTGGTCATTGACTTCGGGAAGGAAGGTGATGCACATGCTCCTGTATACATCAATGGTGCTGAGGTCGAGAGGGTTGAGGGCTTCAAGTTCCTAGGAGTGAACATCAACGTCCAACAACATCAACGCCATGGCCAAGAAAGCTCACCAGCACCTCTACCTGCTCAGAAAGCTAAAGAAATTTGGTATGTCCCCTTTGACACTCACCAACTTTTATCGATGTACCATAGAAAGCATCCTATCTGGATGCATCATGGCTTAGTATGGCAACTGCTCTGCCCAGGACCACAAGAAACCACAGAGAGTTGAGCTCAGCACATCACGGAAACCAGCCTCCCCTCCATGGACTCTTGTCTCTACCTCTTGCTGCCTTGATAAAGTAGCCAGCATAATCAAAGACCCCATCCACCCCGGACATTCTCTCTTCTCCTTTCTCCCATCAGGCAGAAGATACAAAAGCCTGAAAGCATGTACCACCAGGCTCAAGAACAGCTTCTATCCTGCTGTTATAAGACTAATGAACGGTTCCCTATACAATAAGATGGACTCTTGACCTCACAATCTATGTCATTATGACCTTGCACCTTATTGTCTGCCTGCACTGCACTTTCTCGGTAACTGTGGTACTTTACTCTGCATTCTGTATTGTTTTACCCTGTACTAACTCAATGCACTGTGTAATGAATTGATCTGTATGAACAGTATGCAAGACAAGTTTTTGACTGTACCTCAGTACAAGTGACAATTCTAAACCAATTCCAATTCTAATTCCAAATAGATGTTTGAGCACTTGTTAAATGTAATGAGGGGTTCTGCCCCTTCTGTTCTTTCAGGTACTGAGTTCCAGACCTCTGTTACTCTCCGAATGATTTTTTTTCCCCTCATGTCCCTTCTAATACTCCTACTGAGCCCTGTGGACCCCCATTTTCTAGTTGCAAGAACACCTTTTGACTGGTACCCTGCCACTGAGGCAATTTAAGACCCAATTTGCCACTCTCCCTTGGATCACTTGGGCTTTTATTTGACCAAACTGACATGTGTGACCTTGTTAAAAGCCTTACTATAGTCCACGTAGGCTTCATGAAGTGCAATAACGTCCTCATTACCTCCTCAAAAAAAAAACAAGTTAATCAAGAGTTGACCTTCCCTTAACAATTCCATGCTGACTGTGCCTTTCTAACTATAGGTTTATACTGTCCCTTAAAATTGATTCTGAAAGTTTCCCCACCAACAATGTTAAACTAACCATCCTGTAATTATTTGGTTTATCACTTCATTCCATTTTGAAAAGAAGGTACAATGTTAGCAGCCGTCCAATACACTGGCACCAATCCTTTAGTAAAGATGGATTGGAAAATGATGGCAGGACCTCTGCATGTTCCTCCCTTGTTTCTTTAAGAGCCAGTGAGTGGTGAGTTATCTAGACCTGCTCCTGTCTCGCAATCTGATGTTGGGTTGGTGGAAGTAATGCTATAATTGGCTCAGTACTCCTGTGTCAAGGAAAAGAAAGAAAATGGGCTTCATTGCCCCTCTTTATTGCTATCTGACAGCCCCCTACTGGAAGCAAATGAGCACAGGGGGTGCGAGGTAAATGTAAATGTTTCTTTTACTTCCATCATCAACAGTGCATGTTTCCTCCCATCATTGGCAGTGTGTCCTGTTACTGTCCCAGAACTTTTAGTAACTGACCTGTTTCCATAACAGCAGCTTTGTAAGGAGATCTGTAAGACTGCCTCTAGTTTATGCCACCTCTGAGAATTTGGAAGCAAATCTGACTTGAACGGAACTGCTGGCTATAGTTCAACAGTTTATGAAAACTTTAGTCAGCATTCACTCAAGTACTGGGTCCATGATGTACAATTGAAGCACTGATTTCGATTTAAAGTACTTCCATCTGACTGATCAAGGGTGAGGCAGCTGCTTTAACTTGCCTCTGAAAGGTGTCAAAATGCCGATTTAAACCAGATTCCTTAAAATTTCCACTAAAATCCAGTGGAATTTGATCTATACCTGGATTATCCCAGAAAGAAATCCGGAAAGAAGACTTCCATTTCAACAGTTCCCTTAATGATATCAGGATGTCCCAAAGCATATTACAGTCAACAAAGTATTTCTGAAATATAGGTAATGGTGTAATATGTTTAGACATGCTGTAATGTATAAAGTGCAATGGATAATTTGTAAGCGATAAGGTCCAACAAGCAGCAATAATTCTCAGATAATGTGACTTTTAGCAATGATCAAGGAGAGATAAATTTTGCAGAGAACCCCAAGGAAATAGAATCGTTTACATCCACCTGAGAGGGCTGATGAGCTCTCGTTTTAATGTCTCATCTAAAAGCAGCACTCTGACAGAATTTCCTCAGTCCTGCTCTGATGTGTCAGCCCAGATTATGTACTTACCTCAACAGAAGGACTTGAACGGATTTACAGGGTGGATCACTACCTCCTGAGCCATGGCTGGAATCCAGCATATCCTTCATTATCTGCACTTCCCCACACCGTCTACTAATCTTAAGTCTGTGCTCCTATTGCAGGTTAATAGAAAATTCAATAATTCTGCAAGCAAAGGGAATGATTGCAAGGCTCAGCTCTGACCCACAATGTCTTCAAGACCTGTTCCATGCTGGGAGTGTGAGGTTGGTGAATTTACCCTAAAGTCTTTATTGTTTCAAACCAATTCCAATATCTTCAAATCCCAACTCTCTCATAACATAGAATATAGAACGTAGGACAGTACAGCACCAGACAGGCCATTCGGCCCACAATGTTGTGCCAATCTTGATGCCAATTTATACTAAATAATATAGAATTTATATTAAATGTCCTCCTCCTGTGTATCATCCATATCCCTCCATTCCCTTCATTCCCTCTCTACTTTATTTTTCCCAATCTTTCTCCCTCTCTCTCCTGAAACCAATGACTCTCATTGGAATGGGTTTAATTCATACTGGTTGCCATCAAATCAGCAGCCAAGTCACTGCTAATCCTGAGCAATGAGTCAAAATGCAAAAAAACCCACTGAGTATTGTCCTGATGAAGGGTCTCGGCCCAAAATGTTGACTGTTCTTTTCCCTCCATAGATGCTGCCTGATCTGCTGAGTTCCTTCAGCATTTTGTGTGTCGCTCCAGATTTCCAACATCTGCAGTCTCTCTTGTGTGAACTTTTGCCTGGGGTGTCTTTTGGCTGAATCTCAAACCAAGACTACAGCTACGCTCTCAGCTGGATATTAAAGATCCCATAGGGTGTTTTAAAGAAGAGAAAGAAAGTTCTGGTCAATATTTATCCTTCATTCAACATCATTAAATTAGAGAAATAATCATCATCACAGTGCTCTTTGTGGGAGCTTGCTTTGCACAAATTATCAGACACATTTCCTACATTATAATAGTGATTGCATTTCAAAACTATTTCATTTGATAGTTCATTTCATCTAAAGCACTTTGGCACACTCTGAAGTCACAAGAGGATCTATTGAAATATACAACTTTCTTCTTGTGGGACTTTACATTTTCAGGGTGCAGTCATTTAGGTGGGGTTAAAGCATGGCTTACCTGCCCTTGTAGCTGATTGTAAAAGGTTTCAGGATGCTAACTGAAGGAGAGCAGAAGGGTTAATCTGCTGTTCTGGTTACTTATCCCTCAACTAATATAAATTATGCAGATTATCTTGACATTTTACCCCATCTCTGCTTGTTGAAGTTTGCCGTGGGCAAATTCATTCAGAGCCTTCAAAAACACACCATTAACCTGGCGGTGATTTGGGATAGCCATATAAATAAAGGTTTATTTTTCTTTAAGGTAACTGTCATCTGATTGCTAACTTTACTGAGTAAAAAAAGCACAAGGTGGTGAAGACTTTTATTACTGTCACCGTGAAAAAAGTGTAAAAGTTGTACTAGATATCGGTTAGGGAATGGTAAATCAAAAATGGTATGGACCTCACGTAATTAATTAACTGTACAAAGGATGAGAAGAATCCTGCTGTGCTGATCACAATCTAATACAATAATTCCAGAGGGACTCCAAATATGTTTCATTATAAAATGTCCTCTAAATAATTGAGTAATATGATTTTATTAAGCAATGCATTTTATGTGCATTTTGTTGCAATATTTCAAAAGTTGCTATAGAAAATCCACAAATGAATCAATTGTTGGAATAACTCACAGTAACGTGGAATGTAGTGATGTCATTCACCGTAGATCGACAGAGGAAAATAGGATCAAATTTCAAAACTTTCTCAAATATCGCATTCTGGACTGTGGCAAACTTTTCAATTTTTTTCAGTTCCATCCTTGCATCATGAGTGATCTTGCGTTGTTCACAGAATTAAACACACAGACTCAGGAACTCTCTGAACACATTTCTACTTCTTATAAAGAAAATACTGGAAATACAAGAACAGAAGCTCCAAGAACAAGTCTGAGGCTGGATATTCTTGGTGAGTAACTCGTTTTCTGACCCCAGAAAGCATTTCCATCATCTACAAGGCAGGTCAGGAGTCTGAGAGAATACTTGCTTGGATGACTGCAGCTCCAAAAACACTGAAGGAGTGTACCATATCAAAATAGCCTGCTCGATCGGCACCCAGCTTCACTGTGGCTCATGCTGGCTGCAGCTTGTTCCATCTAAAAAATATACTGCAGCAACACACCATGGCTCCTTCTCAATGGTACCTCCCAAACCAACAAACTGTCTCCTCAAAAAATAAAGGATGCAGATGGGGAGGCCACCATCTGTAATTTCTGCAAGCTACATTTTATATTGATTGGAAATAAAACACCTTTCCCTTATTTGTTACTGGGTATAAATACTGATACACTCTACCCAATAACATTGTGGGAGCACTTTTACCACAGGGACTGCACTGGCTCAAAAAAATTACTACTGTCTTCTCAAGGATAATTGAGGATGGTAAATAAGTGCTGGTCATGCCAGCAGTAACCACAATGCCGAAATTAATTCTTAAAAAACAATCTTGTATCGTGAGCAACTGCTACCACTGTTTTACAGCACGAGCTAAACCTAAAAGTTTCACCAGTATCTCAATAATTTTTTGCACTTGCATTTGTAAAGTGAACCTCAGGTTAGCCCAACTCTCCCTACAGCTAATTAAAAGCTCATTTAAAATGTTACCATAATGGAACTTTGGTGAGTATTTAAGATATGTTATTAATTGTTGTATCAAAAAATGTTGTTTCGATATTGTTTCATGAGAAGCAGCCATCAATTATTCAGAATTAATAATGTCACAAGATAAATGTGTTTGTTGATCCAGAAGAAATCTTCAAGCAGTGTAGAAAATACTTACACTTCTGTTGCACCTTTCATAACCTCAGTGCATTTGGTGTATTTAGATTTTAAGAAGGCTTTTGATACCGTTCCACTCTGAAGATTGGTTAACAAGGCTGGAACACGTGGAATGGAGAGCGATATGCCGCTATTGTGAATTAGTGAACAGACAGAAAGCAAAGAGAGGGAATAAATGGCTCTGACAGGCTGTGACTAGTGGGTACACCATGGATCGGTGCTTGGGCCTTGGTTATTCATAATCTATATTGACTGAGGGAACCAGTTTGCTGATGATGCAAAGCTAAGCAGGGCCGGAGGATGTAAAGAGACTTCGAAAGTACGCAGATGTTGAGTGGATGGAATATCACAGATGGAATATGTGAGGTCATCCACTTTGGTGCACCAAATAGAAAAGAAAAGGATGTTTTAAATGGTAATAATTTGGGACCTAGGTGACATAAATCACTGAAAAACAATTGGGAGGACAAATGGTACATAGGCTTTCATTGCAAGATGACTTGAGTTCAGGAGTAAAAATGGCTTTCTACAATTCTATAGGGCCTTGATGAGACTGCACCTGGAGCATCATGTACAGTCTTTACCTACCTGCTGAAAAAATACATTTGCCATTGAGTGAAGACATCAAACATTTACTTTTTTCTGGGATGGTGGCTTTGTTATATGAGAGAGATTGTGTAGACTAGACCTGTATTATTTGGTGTAAGCAAGGACAAGAGGTGATCTCATTGAAGTTTACAAAATTCTTTCAGGGCTTGACAGGGTGGATGCCGGGAGAGTGTTTCCCCTGGCTGAGGAGTCTAGAACCAGAAGTCAGTCTGGGAATAAAGGTCGGCCATTTAGGACTGAGATGAAGAGAAATTGCTTCACTCAGTGGAAGGTGAATTCTCTACCGTCAAGGCTGTGGAGGCTCACTCATTGGATTCATTCCAAGCAGGGGTCAACAGATTTCTGGATATTCAGGGAATAAAGGGTGGGGGATAGTGCAGGAAAATGGAGCTGAGGTGAAAGATCAGCCAAGATGCTGATGATTGACAGAACAAGCGTGAAAGGCCAAGTAGCCTATAGCTGCTCATGATTCTTATGTTCTTACATTGTGAGAGAGTCCCAAAATACTTCACATCTAGTGAAGTAATTTTAAAGTGTGGACACTGTTGTAATGTAGGAAACATCCATCAGAAGCACAGCAAACTGCAATCATTCAGGTTATTGATGACAGTAGTTGTCATTTGCATGTGAAGTTTCATTCACACTGCAAGTTCCAAGTCTATACTGATTCAGGATGACTCCAGACTCAGAGAATGGGCACATTCTGCAGTGGTAACTTGATAGACAATCCTTGTGGTCTAATGGTAAAGAACCTTGTGGGAATGCAGAACTGACACCTGAATAATGCCAAGCAGGCAAGAGCCAAGTAAGGTAGCAGGGTTCTGGCCTGCATCATATTTAAACTTTAACTCCTAGCCTCACTTTGTTAGCTGTAATGTAAATAGAACCTGAAGATTTTCCCCAGAAGCCCTTGAAAAAAAAATTGCCATTGCCTTGGATGTAGCAATTATTTCAAATGTAAAAGTACTTTACAAAGAATGAGAAGTACCTGAAAATTATACCATTGAAAGTTTGGTCTGAAACATTTGATGCAGCAGATCCAAATAAGTATAACTAGGTCCTCAGTGCATGTCACTGTAGTTAAAAAAAGCAGTTTCTTTGTCACTTTGATTCTGCACATTTCTCCCTCTCTGAGAGAGAATGGCAAATATCTTTCCAGATAAGAGTTTTTTTGGGAAGTTTTGGGAACATAACTTGAATTCACAAAATTGTTCAGCCTCAGCACTTTGATTTTTGTAAATTCTAAGGAGAAAAAGTTTAACTCTATTTGGAAAATACATTGAAAGGTATATTATATTCGTATTCTAATAAAACAGTGCCTAAATACAAAACTATTGATTACTAATTGAAATATCCTTTATGCAGACCATTTAGTCTGACATCAGTGGAAGACATCAATAGAGTTCGCTTTTATAATCAGAGTGATAACAGGGCATTTGGGAAATAATAGCAAGATTGGGCAGATTGAACGGAGATTAATGAAAGTGAGATTGTGTTTGACAAATCTGGAGGTGTTTTTGAGATTATAACAAATAGAATAAACTAGTCCCTCATTCAGAGTGCAGGCCAGAAACCAGAGAGCTAATGGAATCAGAATTAAGTGTCATTAAAGCATTACATACAGAGAGATGAGTCACCAACTGTACTTGTCCTCCCTGCTGCTGTGCCAGGAACCTGGGTGCTAGAAACCTGTTACGAACCCTGCCCTCTCCTGCTGTGCACTGCTGTGCCAGGAACCTAATGCAAATCCAGCAGTGAATCACCCCACGGCTTGGTGTAGAGATCTGCTGGGGCACTGGGTGGGCGGGGGGTGAGTGGTACAACCATTTAGTGCTTTGCTGTGTGTCTCAGGATCATTGGTCCAGAACTCTACTTGCTAGATTGGTAACTTTGCCACTACACTATTGCAACTTTAGAATGTCCCAAACCATTCCTGCCCATGGAGGGAAATGTAGAAACATAAATAATGTCTCAGCAGGCTTTAGTTATAAAGATTCAGGAACAGCTTCTTCCCCTCCACCATCATATTTCTGTACCATCCATGAACCCTTGAACACTACCTCGTTATTCTTTTTTTTGCACTATTTATTTATTTCGTAATTAATAGTAATTTTTATGTCTTTGCACTGTACTGCTGCTGCAAAACAACAAACTTCAGGTCATCTAAGTCAGTCATAATAAACCTGATTCTGATTCTGATTCTGAATCGGCATTGCTGAACTAACTCTGTTACTGGACACTCACCTTCTCCTCCATCTGAAGCAGTCCCTCAGGAGTGGGAATGATCTGATGCACTCCAATCCTGAAGTGCCTGATGAGGCCACTGTGGGACCCACAGATTTAGACAAAGTGATGCAGGAGATGTTTGGGAGGTATGTGCTCCTTCCACTGTTTGCACTGGGGTTCCATGGATAAGAGCATAAGAAATAGGAGTAGGAGGAGGCCATCTGGCCCATCGAGGCTGCTCCGCCATTCAATAAGATCATGGCTGATCTGGCCGTGGACTCAGATCCACCTACCCGCCTTCTCCCCATAACCCTTAACTCCCTTACTATGCAAAAATCTATCTAACTGTGTCTTAAATATATTTAATGAGGTAGCCTCTACTGCTTCCTTGGGAAGAGAATTCCACAGATTCACTACCGTCTGGGAAAAGCAGTTCCTCGTCATCTCCATCCTAACTCTATTCCCCCGAATCCTGTCCCCTAGTTCTAGTCTCACCTACCAGTGGAAACAACCTTCCTGCCTCTATCTTATCTATCCCTTTCATAATTTTGTATGTTTCTATGAGATCCCCTCTCATTCTTCTGAATTCCAGTCAGTATAGTCCCAGGCTACTCATAATCTGTCCTCATAGGCTAACCCCTTATCTCCGGAATCAACCTGGTGAACCTCTTCTGCACTGCTTCCGAAGCCAGGATATCTTTCCTCAAATAAGGAGACCAGAACTGCAAGCAGTACTCCAGGTGCGGCCTCACCAGTACCCTTTACCATTGCATCATAACCTCCCTGCTCCTAAATCCAATCCCTCCGGCAATGAAGGCCAACATTCCATTTGCCTTCTCCATAACCTGTTGCACCTGCAAACCAACCATTTGCGATTCATGCACAAGCCCTCCCAAGTCCCTCTGCACAACAGCATGTTTCAATCTTTGAGATTCTCTGGATGTGAGATATTCAGTCCCATCCCAAATCTCCACTTTGAGCAGTCATGGGTCAGGGATTCTCAGGAGTTAATGGGGACATGGCATTTTTTCGAGGTGGCAATGACAACGTCATGAATTATTTCCTCTGTTCACTTGATAACTTCTTCATGCAAAAGTATTCGAAATAGAGCAGCTGTGTTAGCACATCTGGTCTGCACACCAGAGCCAAGTAAGCGTAACCAAGGCCTCAGTGCTGGAGATATTGGCCAGGAAGAGGACACTTATCCTGCCAGTGGATTTGGGGGATATTGTGGGGACAGCGGACAGCATTGGTGTTATGTCTCCTGTATATTGAGGTACCTGTGGTCTAAATCTCAGAAATGTAGAAGGGCTGTGTTCACTGCTGCCCACACAGAGTATGTGTTTGGTGCTGGATTTAAGACCTTGACCTTCAAACACCTTTTCTTCAGTCAGTCAAAGGTTTTGCTGGTGCACTAAAAGCAATGGTGAATTTCATCATCAATGTCTGCCTTTGCTGAGAGGTGTCTCCTGAGATAAGGGGAGTGGTCCACATTTTCTGGGGTCTCACCATGACCCTTTATTACTGGAGTGCAGTGTTTTACAGCAGGGGCAGGTGGGAGAAGACCTTTGCTTTGTAAATGTTGAGTTCCAAGCCCATTCTTTTGTACACTTCAGTGAACTATTCAATGAGGACTCAGAGCCTGATAAGCATTATCTGCATAATGCAACTCAATCACTGATGTTGACAGGACCTTATTCTGGAGTGGAGACAGTTGAACATTTTCTCATGTCCTGTAGATTAGGTCAATTCCAGTGGGAAGCTTTTTGAGGTGAAGTACAATTTGCTGATGTATGATTATGAGCAGGAGCTTTCCTCTGATCTTTCCTCTCCTAGTCTTACTATGCAGTTAGGATGGCTCAGTGAAATGGCAGTTGGTGCTGTTGCTTCACAGTTCCAGCATCCCAGTTTCAATTCTGACCTCCAGTGGCGTCTGTGTGGAGTGTGCACTCCCTTCCTGTGACCGTGCGGGATTCCTCTGGGTGCTCTGGTTTCTTCCCATGTCCCCCAGATGTGCTGGAAGGTTAATTGGCCACAGTAAAGATAAGTGGCCAAAGTATCAAAGGGAGATTGAGGATGTATGAGAGGAGACAGGTTGCAGGAAAGTAAGAGGGTAAATGTGATCATGCTACTTGGAGCCGGCCTGGATTTGATGGACTGAATGTCCCCTCCTGTGTTGCTACAAATTAAATTCTGAGGTTTACACGGTCATTCTGTTGACTGTGCTTCATTTCACACTATTTGCTCATGGTACAACCTAAACTAACACGGGGGAAGGAAAGACTATTGTGTCTCTCATGACATCATGATATTCCAAAGCCAATGAAGAACTTGTTGATGTTTGTTGAAATGTCAGCAGCCAATCAGCACACAGATAGCTCCCACAAAGTAGAACACGATGATGACCAGGTGATCTGGTTTTGTGATAATGGCCAAGATAAAATATTGGTCAAAACTTGAATGAGGAATTAAACTCTCAGGGAATAATTCTGTTTTAAATGTTTTTTTCCTTTTATTTGTTGAAATTTGAATTTATAGCTAAAATGCTGATGATTTAGAAGTTACACACAGCTGTTCCACCAGTAGGCAGTCCCTTGAGTCTGTGAGAAAATATTATTTTGCAGGTTTTTCTACCAACATTCCTCTCAGATAGATTTGAAGCTGTTAGCACCTTGTACACCAGTGTCAGATGGCATTTCAGCTACAGAGGTAATGTTCTGTAAATGGGATCATAGTCCGGAACTAAAAATGCTGGCTTCTGCCTGCTTTAGAATATTTGTGAATTGTGAAAAGGCTGCTTAGTCTGGGTGAAACCCCAGTGAAATCGATTGATATCCAAGCAGAGAAAGAAGGCTCATTCCCATAATATAATGTGTAATTTAACACACATCAAGCAGAAATAAAGCACAGAATAGTTCACAATGCATCAATGCATTTCACACTTTCACACAGAGGGTGGTGAGTATATGGAACGAGCTGCCAGAGGAAGTGGTTGTAGCAGGTACAACAGTATCATTTAAGAGGCACTTGGATAGGTACATGGAGGGGCGGGGCTTGGAGGGATATGGGCCGAATGCAGCAGATTGGGACTAGCTGGGTGGGCACCATGGTTGACATGGATTGGTTGGGCCGAAGGGCCTGTGCCCATGCTGTGTTGATCTGTGACTCTATGACACTATGATAAGAAGTAAGGAGAACTGTTCATGTGATACTTTGAGGACTATGAAGGTCAGCAACGAATTGTCTCTAATTTAACTTAACTATAAGTATAAAGCTTAAATGTTCACATTTTATCTGTATTAGCTTTTCTTATAACTGTAGTATAAAACTGACACAAGTTTCATGGCATCGTTTTTAGGTATAGTTCTAATGCCAACCATCTTCTGCTGCTTCATCAATGACCTTCCTTCCAGCATAAGGGATGTTTGCTGATGATTGCACGATGTTCAATTCCATTTGCAACTCCTCAGAAAATGAAGCCGTCCGTACCTGCATGTAGCCAGGTCTAGACATAGTCAGGCAGGAGCTGAAGTACAAGTAAAATTCACACCACAGAAGTGACGTGCGTTAACTATCTCCAGCAAGAGAGAGTCTAATCATCTACCCTTGACGTTCTATAACATTAATGGCTCTCCCACTACCAACACCCTGTGAAGGTTGGAAGTGCTGATACTTGCTAATTAGGCTGAGTAACTACAGTCCATCTTGTAGATCATCTGAAACTCAAATGAACCAGTCACATACATACCATGACTACAAGGGCAGGTCAGAGGCTGGGTCTTCTGCAGTGAATGACTCACCTCCTGACATCTCTAAGCCTTTCCGCCATCTACAAGCACAAGTCAGGAGTGTGATGGAATATTCTCCACTTGCTGTATAAGTGAAGTTCCAACAACTCTCAAGAAGCTCAACACCATCCAGTTTGATTGATGCTACATCGACTCTCTCCACTACTGCATGCAGTGGCTCAGTGTGTACTATCTATAAGAGGCTACTCTGCCAGCATTCCCAGACCTGTGACCTCTACTACCAGGTGCAGGAGAACACCACCACCTACAGGTTCCCCTCCAACTCACACAGCATCCAGACTTGGAAAAGTGTCACCATTGCTTCATCATTACTGAGTCTAAATCCCAGGAATCCTCCACGGCACCCATGCATCCATCTACAGTGGTGTGGAAACCTTTATCAGAAGGCAGTTCACTACTATATTCTAAAGGGAAATTAATGTTGGCCTTGCCAATGATGCCAGGTTCTGCAAATTGAATACATTTGAAAAATAATTGAGTATGCACCTTGCAGGGTTTGAGTACCAAACATCGAATCCAGTACAGAGGCTTGCACTCTGCCCCACATGTTCCTAGTGGAGACAACCCTTGACTACTTCCAGCATCACAAAGCAAATCAGACAATTTAACAACAAATTTCCCAGAAACTTCAATTAGGAGTATCAAAACTTCTAAAATTGTATTTTGAACAATTATTTTGTGCTTGGCAGCATTGTAGTGAGAAAGCAAACGTGGCTGCAGTGTTCAAAGGGAAACAGATGGAATCCTGCTTCAGCTGTTGTTCAGAGAGCCATGAGGTGGGAGGCAAGAAGGGACCAAGATGGAAATGAAAGTGACTCCCAAATGTGGACCCAGGTGAGAGGCTAAGTGAAATGGGCCGAACTTCTGATCTTACTTTAAGTTCCGATATTGTAAATTGGGCATCTTTAACCAATTGGAAAAAACAGATGTCCTGAGATGTGGCCTAAACATTGCTGTATATTCAAGCAAGAGCCCATAAAACTAGTGAGCAGCTGCTTTTACTCAATAAACACAAGTTTGTTCCTTCCTCTAACCAATAAGTATTTGTTTACATCACTGCTATTTATTTGTTAAATGAATGTCTATCCATATTCATTGAGAGGACAATCCTCGACAATATCCAGCACTGTCTGCTTCTCACCACCACTACAAAAGGGGCTAATTGAAAGGCCCAAGGGTGAAAATTGGCTTCACTTTGACCCTGGCCTTTTCTAAATCTGTTCAGCACAGTCTGTTCTCAGTTGGGTTGTTATAACCTCGTGGAAAAGTGCAGGGTTATTCACAAGGAATTTGTTCTTCTCTTCCATTGATTCCCATTCTTTGCTCCAAAAGTTTCTGGAGACAGAATTCATCAGGTAGGCTGCCCACAATGGGAGTGGGTGGCAGGTTGTCATATACTGGTGGGTCAGGTACAGAATGCATGGGGTCTTGATTCGTTTGCAGTTCACTAACTGATAATTAGTGCTATCAGTGAAGTGCAGTTCTTCTGTTGCTAAGTTCCTATCAACTATGTCTTTGCAAAATGACTGACAGCCACTCACATTATATAAATATATAATGATCAGCAATGGATTCAAAGAAAAGTCTCAAGAAATGTCTTTAATCAGAGAGTGGTGAGAATGTGAACATGGTGTGGCTGATTTGAACAGCACAGAGGCACTTAAGGGGATGAATAAAAGGAGATGCTGACAATATTGATTAAGTACAGGAGGAAGCTTATGAGGAGCTTAACTGTCACCATAGAACAGCTGGGTTGAAGTTTCAGTTCTGCATTACAATTGCACTAATATGTAAAATCAACACATTTCTCTTACACTTACTAGAATATGGATTAACCTTCATCCTTATGCTCTTTGGTGTCACTGTATGAGGTTTTGGTCATGCCTTATCAACATCATTATCAGTAACAGAAGCAGCTGATAGTATTTGAAATGAGTTTCACAAATATATTTAGGAAACCTGAACCTGGTTCTGGAATTGACCAAATTATTAGATTATAAACTGTATTATATCCTCCTGGCTTTTTTCAATCTCTCTCCTCTGTTTTATATCCAGATCCATTTCTACAGCCCGTAATGCTATAATAAACTGCTTGCTTGGGTGCTGACTTATGAAAAAAGCTAAATGATGGAAGGCAAACTGGGACATGACAACTCTCATGAAGATGTGAATTTGAAAACAATTCTTCATCTGGACTGCAGTCAATCTCCACAGTACAAGATTCTACTCAAGGCCATTGATTTACTCCGACCTACTAAATCAAATGCTGTGTTTATTCCATGGAATTCCATGACTTTTACCAATAGTTTGCAATTTGCTTTATACAATCCTGTATGTTTTTCCATGTCAACTAAAAATGAATGCCCTTGCCTATAACACACAAAGGCTCTGCTATTCCCTATAATCAGATACACTGGTTTATGGTGAGTGACTGAGTCAAATTCCATTTTTATTACATGGTATGCCTGGATATTTACCAGTGTTTTGGGATTACTTTCTGGAATTCTGTCTGTTTTCTCTAAACCCTCAAACGTTGTCTCATTTAATATCAATGTTCTTTTCCAGTTACTTTTTCAAAAATGGGAAAATGATAGATTTCTGAGGATTGCTAATTGTCTCTGCTTCTCTGCCTTTCTAATGCTTTCCAGTAGGAACCAATCAAGGATTTAAGATAAACCATTTCCAGGTTATAGCTTTCATACTTCACGGGCCAGTGCATCACTTTTTAATTACAAAATCCACAGTTTCTTTTTGACATCAAAGAAATGTTCAAAATGTTCAGATGTTCAGAACCACATCCAAACCCACATCCCAGGATAATAGCCCTGTTGGCACTCACTCGCCCTGCAGCTGCACTGGAACTAAACCACAAAGAAATCTAATGCAGCAGGGAACCCACCTTTATTAATAAGCTTTAATCAATTTTGCTCATATAATGAAAACTACAAGAGGTAAATGAAACTGCACCAAATGGTGAGCAGAGTTGCTCAAGGATTTATCGTGTCGCTCTTGAGCTGCCTTGCTTGACAATCTAGACCACAAAATATAGATTTCCTTCAGATTCCCTTATCTGCAGAGTTCCACACTCGTTAAGAGCCACCCTGTACTGTAGTGCCAATTCTGATCTGCAGTATAACTTGGGTGTGAGGTTTCCAAACCAAATTGAGGCTGGCAGTCTGAGAGCCACCTTGAGGATGTAACTTCACTTTGACCTGGCTTGGGAACACCACCATACAGTTGAAATCATTGCAATGTAAGATTAAAGTCTCCTGAACTCTTAGACATTCTAGCATTGCAATGTGAAAGTTAATAGGTGGTCCACTTGACCCCCAAGTGTTGTGTCATTTTTTTTTCATATTAGTGACTTGCCAAGTTTCTAAACAGTTCTTCAATAATGTTCAAATTTAACAGGCAGATTCTATAGAATATTTCAAAGACAAATTGGATATTGAGTTAAGTTCAAAAGTCTTGTCCGGATTGTGGGGAGAGATCATGGGAATGGAATTAATTAGCCAGCTCTTTCAACATCAAATATGGTAACTGGTGCCCACAGTAAACCCGCAACCCTCTCCTTTTTATCTTTCCTATTCATTTGATAAAGAATTTACCTAATGTAGGTGAAGAGTACAAATTTTGATTATTTATAAAAATATTTTAAGGAGCATTGAGTAAAGATAATCCTGCACGTATGATGAAACACCAAAAAAAAGATATTCATTTTGTTTTTACTTTATAATCGATTATATTTTTGGGGTGTTTATAAGAGAGAATTGCGAGAGCAACTTCAGGATTTCTGTAGTAAAGTTCATGTACACGAAAATCCTGAAGCTCCCCGCTGCTGTACCAAGGAATGTCAGTAAATGCTGGTCATTACCACTGGACAATAATTCCACCCAACCTTTCGCCTGGTTTACAGCGGTGACAATGCCATGATAATTGTGAAAGAGTGTACTGGACTTATTTTTAATCATTACAGAAAAACGACGTTCTACAAATGCTGGATATTTGGAACAAAAGCAGAACGAGTTGGAGATACTGGCAGGTCACTCAACCTCTGGACAGAGAACAGAGAGTTGCTACTAGGTGACCAGTTGTGTTACTCCGGCTGTTAATCTCTTTTTGTTACAGGTTCCTAGCACTTACTTGTTTAGTTATGATTAAGACTTAGCCGGATGTACTCATCGTATCATTATTTTTATGACACAATCTCCATAAACCGAATGAGAGTGAATGGTGTGTTTATATTGCGGATATATATCGCAGCTTTAGTTCAGCGGTTATTCAGTTTCCAGTTTACGCTTGGCAGTGATGCCCAAGAGTTGGTGTAAGTCGGTCTCACCTCACTCGGGATGGAGGAGACAGTGATTCCGCTGGCAGGCACCGAACCTTGCTGTTGTGAAGTGCAACATCCCGTTCCCCGCTCCCACCCACCTCCCAAACCCCAGCGACCTTCCCTTGGACCTCCCGGCAATTTTAGTACCTACAGTCCAATGAAATGTTTGGACAGCACTGCCTGCATACTCTAAACATTCAGGAGGTTTTATTGCTATGAAAAGCTTTGCGGATGTGTGTAACCGTGTCTGTGGCCGAACTGTCTCTCAGACAGAGCGTAGAAGGGGCTGAGACCCTCAAGTAAAGAGCTGAGATGGGTAAAGAAAGCATAAATTGGTCTGACAGCAGATAATAAATGGACGGCCCTTCAAAGCCAGTAGGAAAAATACTGGAGACAATCTGAGCACTCGTACACGTAAGTACGAAGTGTTTTCAGGAATCACTGGGTACTCGGAAGAAAGTTGTGTGAATTTTAGTTCTGCACACTAATGCAGATAACGTCACTGACCGCCCACTGTAAGATCGGAGATTCTTTAATCTTTGAAGGCGTTAATATGATGCAAGGTAGTTTACTTTTTAAACCACTGAGGTGTTCACTTTTAAGCAAACATCCCGCCCCGTTATACTTTGGAACAATGGACAACGCTGATTCAAAATCGTGGCGACAATAGAAATAATAAATAATTAGGCTAAGTAGTTTGCTGATATTTCGCTTTTTCCGCAGGATTGGCGAGCGGGAAGCACAATTTGCTTCAGCCATTAAAGGCTGGCTCCCGGAGATCACTGGCCCATCACCGCTCAAAGTGAAGCAGCCGCTTTCAGGAGGGTACCGAGAGCCTAGAATCATGCATCAGGAGCACACAGAAGCCCCGTGTAAGCGACGGAAAGAGAGCATCACCTCACAGGCTACCCGTCCCGTCCGCGGAAGAGTCGGTGGTACCCACATTGGCCTCGGGAGTCGCCTCCAGACTCACCAAACGGGGATGGCAGCAAGTGACCCTCAGTCACGAAGAGCCTATTGTTCTGTCCAGTCTGAAGACCAGCGCAAGGCTTCTAATTAATCTTAGACACACTGGAGCCCAAATATTGAAATTCACTCTCCTTAAAACCTTTAATTGCGTTGGTTAAAATTATTCCCTGCTGGAAATATATCGCGAAAATATAAAATAAATGTAAATTTTAACTAATATAAAATGGAACTAAATAAATGCCTGATAAAGGAAGAATGTGAAAGGAGGGAGAGAGACAGGAGACGGTGGACGCTGGAATCTGGAGCACCTATCTGCTGGAGGAACTCAGCGGGTCGAGCAGCATCTGTGGGGAAAGGAATAGTCGACGTTTGGGGTCGAAAACCTGATGACGTCAGTCCTGATGCCGAAACGTCTACAATCCCTTTCCCTCCACAGATGCTGCTCGACCCGCCGGGTTCCTCCAACCGATTGTTTGGAACCAGGTGGGAGTTGGGGCTGCTAATTCGGTAGAGGATAGACGACCCGAATGGCCCCCATCGCCTGGGTTCAAGTAGTTCTTAAATATTAAATGTGTTCAGCACAGTTTCAACAAGAGATGGCCTCGTAACTGTAGAGTTACTCCGTCAATTGTTAGAAATGTAACATGGCCTGAGATACTTAGTATAGAAACGGAATCACGGCTGGTGGGACTGGGGGAAGCGGGCGGGGACATTGAATGGTTAACAGAGAAGAGAAATTAATTAGTCATCCCCTAGATACCTAGGTGTAACAGATGGCGAGCTTTAAGGATTGCTATGTGGGTTCAGTTATTTAGTTAATATCAATGGTAGATGAGGGAATCAAGCGGATTATATTCGAGACTAGCCAAACCAGGCGGGAGGGTCAGTTTTAAGGAGGATGGGAAAATGATAGAAATTATAAGCGGGTGTGTAAGAATGCAGATTTTAGGAATGCGCTGGATTATCTAATTTGGTGTGAAGCAGGAAAATCAGAATGTTTTTAAAAATGTTGGCCTGCCCTTGTACGCAAATCACTGGAGGTTAACATGCAGGTAAAACAAACAATTAGGTAGGCAGTTGATTCGCCAACCTTCAATGTATCGGGCTTGTAGCGAAAGAGCAGGCGGGCTGCAATTGTATGTTGTTTTTGCGGACGTGGTCTGGAGCACTGCGTGGTCTCTTTCACTGAAGGAAGGCCTTGAAGTGGATGAAACAAAGACTCACTGGACAACTGCTTCACTGAAAGGACCGCCCGGTGACCATGGTTTGAGTATATTCGCTGAAGTTTAAGAGAATAGATGATCTCATTGAAATGTACAATCTTCTTAAAATGACTCCACTTGGTAGGTGTTGGGAGTCTTTCCCCTGGCTGGGGAATCTAGAACTGGGGGCAGGCTCAGCCAGTTGAGAAAGCGATGCGAAGAGATTTCTTCACTTAAAGTGCTGTGAATCTTTGAGAACTATCTGCCTCAGAAGGGTTAGATACTCAGTTGTTGAGTATGGTTCAAACTGAGATCGATTATATTCTGGGATCGATGAATTTTAGGTCAGTAAAGGAAACACTGGGTTTGGGTGGGGAAAAGTGGAGTTGATGTAAAGGTTCAGCGAGGAACCCTTTGAGAATGTCGGAACTCGCTTGCTTGGGCCGTGTTGTCCACACCTGGTATAATGTCAAGTAGGAAGCGGCCGTTCACTCCCTGGAGCCAGTTCAGCCATTTCATGAGAGCGTCGCTGACTCCATTCAACCACCTTGACTACACACCCTTCACTATTTCTGCCAGACGGACACGTATCAGTATTACTTTTGATCACTGATAAGCTCACTAAACCGAAGGCTCCCGACACAGTCAGCATTTTCCACCACCCGGTTCTGGGCCATGTGTGTTTTGACACAGCGTGAAATTCTCGACGTTTTGATGCATTCACTATTTCTGATCTACGAAGTGCAATCAATAAATCACCCTCTATCCTACATTCTAGGAATCCTTTGTTTTGAGGACTTGTCCTGACAGAAAACGTGCTCCTATTTCAAGGCTGCACATAAGATCCCTCGCGAAATCAGCCGCCGATTTTCCAAACAATGAAGGTCAGCCTCAACTAAACTTCCTACAGGAAATCCAATCAGACTCGGGCGAGAGTAAACACCGATCATTGATAAGTCTTAGGTACTCGCGGGGAATTGTAGAACACTGACCTCCATAAGATGCAACTTTCTATTATGTGCAGTATCGGAACCTTGCTTGGAAGTTACAAACATTTGCCCTCCCGATACTGGCTGGTGCTCTTCGTGATCTTTAACCTTTAAATCAAAACGCCATGAAGGCAATCGATTATAAATTACATTGAATGAGTATATTTCTGGAATTGTCTCTGTCACAAAAAGGCCTCCTTGTTCATTTCCCACCTCCCCTCCCCCTCACTTTATCTGCTTGTCAATTCCAGCTTCTGTATATTACGAGCTCTTTGTACCTGGATTCTCTCATCGGAATATAATATGACAATGTTGCTATAAAATTTTGCAGTTTTCCATCATCCTTGCGGGCACTTGTTTTTTTTTCTGCACTTTATTTCGCCTTGAGCTTGCTTACGTGTTCGAGGCGAAATATTTAGGGGAACAAAACCCGTGCCCAGAATTATTAGCGACGTCCAACGCACTGAGTGAAGGTTCAACTTTGAAGCCCAACATCGTTAGATATTTCACGAGTGGAGGACGAGAGAGTTCCCTGCAACTTCTGCGAGGCACCGCGATCATTCACTAGATTGCAGACAAGTGGAGGAAGTTTTTTTTTGTAATTTCAAGAATGAACCGAGAATTGACAAGTGAAGGGCAACCAAAACTTCACGTCCACAAACACATACAAATAGAGCAAGAAACTGGGCAACGAGAGAAAGACTGGGAGCCCCTCTCGACTGCGTTAGCTATTTTTCTCCCCCAAATTCTATAATTTTGTCGTCAACATTTTATTACAACAGTTTGAGTTTATTATAACTGCTGATATGCAGCACGGCCCTATAAAGACATAAAATATTTTCCCCACTTATCGATATGTCGATGGTGATTAGATTTTAGTTCGAAGACCCTCGTGAGTGGGGAAAGATTTCTAACAGAGACATTTCATGTGTAAACTAGAAATCGGTTTAAGCAGAAAATAAATTGACAGAGGCTCCTCTAAAAGTATATTTAACCAATTTCATTTTGGAGCTTCTATATTTTGTATTTACACGAGAAAATTAATTCGACAGAAATCTCGAAACAAAACAAGTAACGCGCGACTTTTGTGTCTGTTTCAGACCCTGATTTGAAGAGCGAAATGCGTTTCCTCTTTATGTTAAAGGCAACAAAATAATAACAGCTCGTTGTCGTTTTGTGGTTTGTTCCACATTCTATCTTTACACATGAGGACCGTTATCTGCCGTGTAGCGGTCTCTTCTAACATCACACCCTCTCCCCTCGATAGTTCATTCATGGCAGAAGTTAGTTCATCATCGTTTATTCTCGCACCTTGGTTACATTAGCCCCGCGCCCCATTAGATGGTTTTGTACTTTGTCGAATGGACAATTTTCCACCCGAATGGGGAGCGGGAGGAACAGGACTTGCCCCGCGCCTCCACCTCTATATATGCATCTCTTTTTTTTCTGGTTCTGCAGTTCTAAAGTTTCCCCCAAAATAACGGTCTTGCTTCTATGCTTATTGTCTGTAATCCTTTCCCCATTGCTCGTTGTGATCTAATTTTTGAACAATGGAATGCGGTTGGGAAAATTGACTCAATTAGAATTAACTTTAATGTTTAAATCTTCTTGACCATTCTCCTTTACAGTGGGCGAGGGAGGACTGTTAGCAGGGGTGGGGACGGCGTGTTGGCCGAATAAATTAAAATGACATCTGTAAAAGCGTTGTTCTAATTAGCCTCCACAATTAAGGATCATTCCATCTTTATGCTGTACCCTTTCTATCCGGAGCGTAACATTTTGTTTAATAATCCTATTTAACAATTTCAGTATTCATCTACCTTACTTATCTCAAGCAGCTAGAGAATCTCTCTCTCTCTGCTTGTCTTCGGCAGCACCCCCAAATTAAGATTTGCAATCCCCACCCATGGACGCTGCCTGTCTGGGCTGCTCACTGCTCCGGTAAGGTAACAATATGCACAACTCAATGTGTCAAATGTATAGGGCGAGTAGTCAGCAATAATTTAAACTTGCAACCTTCAAACAGCAACTTGGAATGTGCATGATGGCGCAGGGTTAGTGACTGGTCTGATTTATATCTCAGAGAATAAATGTCCAGACTAAGCAAGGAGATGTCGAGCTCTTAGATTCGCTGTCAAGTACTTGCCGTTTTAGAACAACAGACATTAAATATAAAAAATATATTTTTGTTCTCTGCAGACTATATGTCTTGATTCTGCGCACTCAGAGCGACAGTTATTAAATGTTCCGTTATAATTAAAGTTTACTAATTGGTTGTAAGGAGCGCTTGTACGTTCCCCGCCAGAGTCACTGACTCAAAGCCTTCGAATCCTGCTCTACCTTGACACATGGGGTACATTCCAGGAAGCCTGCTCTTCGTATATTAGACAGAAACACCCCAACAAAATTAACCAAGTACATATACAATGTATTTTTAAATATAGTCCTAAAATTAAATATTCAAATATCTTTGCGTCCAGTTAAAATGGATTCCTTGTGTAAACACCCGATACCAATTTTGGAGAAACCTATTCGGCATTTTCTATTCCGCTTTTCCTATTAAGTTTCCCTTGTGGACCTTAATGGGCATTGCTACATCCACACCTCTCTCAGTATATATTTCTGAGTCTGTATGATTGTGTGAGCACTTTCTACAACAGAATGTATCAGACGCCCAGCAATTTTTATCCATTACCAGGTGTGGATGCAAAACCAAAACTCTCCAAGTTGTTAACTGTAATATCATATTTCGCTGCAAATTTAATCCAATGGTTAAAGAAGAGAGAATTCGGATGAGCGTTGAAATGGAAAGACCAGTGAAATAGAAAAGAAATAAACCCTCGACTAAAATAAACCTGTTAATATATTGGGGAAACTCTTGTTCACACTGTGCTCTGTGGTTTGCCAGTAACATATAATGAAGATATTCTTTTTTTGCGACAATTAAAATGCACATAATTCATAAAGCAACACAAATGCCCTGAACAACTTAAGCAGAAAAGGAGGAGGAGAATACGGGTACAATAATTCATGTTTGTTAACTTAATACAGAATAATAAATATGTGTCAAATGTGTAAATCGATCAACTACCACTCAACTCCATGAGCAAGAATCCGAATTATTTGATTAGACTGGGTACTCTGATTTTAGAATTTTGTGTAAACTGTCAAAATAATTTCTAGTTATTGGTCGGCGAAAACAAGCATTTCTAAAAAACGTGAAAAACATCTAAAGCCCAATTGGGAACTTTGAGGTAGGTTTTAAATAGGAAAGTTAAAGCAAAGGTTGAAAGGACGGCAGACAAAAGGAGACAAGTTTTCTTGTAAAACACTTTCACTCCAAGGCCAATGTGACCAGACAAGCAAGAATGAGATAGAAATAAAATATACAGAAAGGTGAAAGTCCACCGGAGGGTCACGCAGCCGTGGGGAAGCAGACAATAGCCTGATCTGCCAGGTCGGGGAGAAACTGTCTCCTCTAAGATGTTACAGAATTAGGAGTTAAACTCTGCAAAACTTCAAACTCACGGGCCTTCGCCTGGAAAGAAACGTTTCAATGCGAAAACTCGCTTCGCTCTCTGCCTTGAACATCTGACAGAGAGACAGAGAGAGAGAGTCTATTTGGACGGGTCTTTTTCAATTACTATATAATAGCCAGGTCATTTTCAATCGGCTTATATTTTAATTTTACTACCCCCTTTCTGTTCCATTTCGATTAAACAAGCGTCACAAATGATCACTTACAACAAACTGAACCTGTCTTCTATCCGATTCGATCAGCGTATCCCCATTCGGAGTTTTGCAAAGTGCAGCAAATCCAAATTATTTTTGAGGGGCCCCGGTATTTCCCTGGACCAAAGTCTCTGAATGTGTAGCGTCGGGCGACCCAGTAAAAAATATCCCAGGACCTGCAGTAAAGCTGGTTTCTGCAAAGATCCCCACGATTGAGGGCGTTCCACTCCTCAACTGCTCCTGGGATAATCAGGGGGGATGTCTGATGTATATCTTTATATTATCAATATATATAAAGCGGAGTTGAAGATTATCAGATGATTCTCACGGTGTGAAGCAGCTGGATGCTGCCGAATCTATCCAGTGCTCTGGTGCCCGTTAATGTTCTGGGAGCAGGGCCTACTTGCCTTAGTGCTGACGTCGATCTGTCAATCACAACCCGCCTCCGAGGAGCCTCTGTGCACACATATAGTAGACTCCAGCACTCTTGCATTCAACGTCTCAGTGTAGCAGACTCCGTAAAAAAAAATCCTTCAGTGAAGTTCGACAATAATAAACGGCCCGAGACATCCATCATCAAGTCAGCTTCTCAACCCACAAGCTCCCACAATAGGACCCAAAGGTCCTCTGAAACAGACGATCGGTCCCTTCCCAGAGCAAGCAAACCCCGTTCCAAACAAAAAAGTCACAATTAGCACCATGTGTCCGTCTACCTCATACCAGAGAGTATCCTGAAGCCCGTGCATAACATTCTTAGGGTGCCAGTTCATCTGGCCCACACATCACAACGTAAACATTGGATCCAGTAACCCCCTTTTTGCAACAGCCCCAAATAAAATAAAACCATGGCGATTTTAATAAAGAACGGCCTGTATTCTATAATCATTCATAGTCAAAGAATTACAGAATTTCCAAACAACTTCTAACAAATTTTACTCCATGTGTGTGGGTTCCATGAAGAGATTGTTACATTGTTGTCCGTAAGAAACTGCAGAGAAGTTGTGGACACAGCTCAGACCATCACGGAAACCAGCCTCCCCTCCATGGACTCTGTCTATTCTTCTTGCTGCCTCAGTAAACAGCCAGCATAATCAAAGACCCCACCCACCCCGAACATTCTCTCTTCTCCCCTCTCCTATCGGGCAGAACATACAAAAACCACTAGGCTCAAGGACAGCTTCTACACTGTTGTTATAAGACTATTGAACAGTCCTCTAGTACGATAAGATGGACTCCTGTCCTCACAATCTACCTCGTTATGAACTTGCACCTTTTTGTCTACCTGCACTGCACTTTAACTGTAACACTTTATTCTGTATTCTGTATTGTTTTACCTTGTACTACCTCAATGCACTGTGCAATGGATTAATCTGCATGGACGGTCTGCGAGACAAGTTTTTCACTGTACCTCGGTACAGGTGACAATAATAAACCAATACCAATACTTACTACTCACCAATTTATCGTATTCACCAACCTCGGGAACTGGCTAATGTCCTCCATATATCAGCGGCCACCCCTAACAGACAACCCAGAACAAACCCAGTAAACAATATTTATGCTTACTCCCTCCCCCGATATCAACTCCTCGCCGCTACAGGATGCCCACATCTACCCATCGCCAACTCAACGACCGTGAGCAACACATTTCGTGGCATTCCAAACACAAGTGTTGTTCGAGAAGATTTCTGTCAGCCCCTTGTATAAATCAACACTCACTTTCAGTAGAATAGCTCCTCGGGTATAACACTTATAAAACAAACAAAACCTCGGGATCTCTTGCTCCTGCAGGTCATCCCAACAGTTGGCTTTCACTTCACACTCTTTCCCCCAAATACCGTAACATCAGGAAAAGAGCTCACCACCATGCGCCTGTTGTTTACAACAGGTATCTCACCTCACCCCCACTCTACTAAATCCACTTCCTATTGGGCCATGTATAGATGAACAAGTCAAGCAACAATTGATATCGATTATGTGCGCCGACACACTGAGTTCATCGCCATACTGTGGAGCAGCATGTTAGATTTCATCCTCTTGCAAAATGCAAGGGGTTTGCAGTGATTTTCAGTGTTGAACTGTGGTGAAGAGCATAGACCAATGGTCGATAATTATACCGCTTGTTATAATTGTAGTTTATGAAATTCCTGTTATAAAGAGTGCAGTGCTGAAATTAAATAGTTCTGGGTTCTGTAAACTCAGTGGCCATGCAGTGCCCATGGACATTGTGCACATTAAATGCGGTTGTAATATAGTGAAGGGCTCCTTCTAGAACAGCTTAGAGAAAAACACACACACACACACATTCGTGTAGCAGATTGAATAAAGGTTTGGAGGTGCCTTCCTAATAATTCACCGTGTTTTGCAAGTTAACCATCCAAAATGGAAACGTGATTCTATGTTATTGGTCGTTTTTTTCCCTGTACCAATCCAGGTCTGGTCTGTCTAGTTTGAATCTGACTACTCCATGTGCTTTCAGTAACCTCGGTAATGAGAAAGGCGGAAATGGTTTACCTGGTGAATCATGATGAGGAAATTAGAGCATTGCGAATTATTTGAGATGGTCGTAAAACGGCGGGACAAAGAAACAACAAGGAGCCTCTGTCTGGGTTCCATTAGGGTGTTTCAACGGGTTTCCCGGCACACATTAGCCTGGCAACTGGACCCTACGGTACAGACAACCAGCACCGAACGCAACCATCCCCCCATCCCCCCACCGCACCCCCGCCGCCGCCTCACTACCACCTCAACCCGCCAAAAAAAGTTGCGCGATTTTACCAGGATCTGCGTTTAGCCAGAGGGCCCCTGCCCGGCCCAACCTCGCTGCTAAACTGCAGGGAGCATTCAGAGGGAAAACGGAAAATTCCAGGGTGCCTCCGAAAGAGAAACCTTGAAATGTACCGAAGGGTTGGAGAGCTGGAAAATTCGTCACCGCTGAACTCACTCCAGGCGGTTTTAAAGTTTATTCCAGTGAGTTTGTCTACTGTTTTCTTCCTGAAAGTCATGTGTTGCTCCTGATAATATTTAAATGGTCTTGTGCTTTTTAAAGAAAAATGGTCGCGGTCATCCACAATGATGCGGGTTTTCTATGAAAACAGCTCAGTTTGGTGTCATCAGATAAAAGCAACCCTGAACATTTCCCATACAGAGCTCCAGTTTATACTTGAAGGGAGGAAAGGTGATGTCCTTTCAATGTCTCGAGGCTGTATACAAATACTCAAATTTATAATCTCATCTCTCGCCATCATCCAGATACTGGTTTAAGGAATTGTAGTGGCTGGTTCATTAATTGTGGGTGAAAACTGGGACCTAATCTGATTTAGAATTGAACTGTGAATAGACAAGGTTAAATTACCATTGAGGCACCGTCTTAATCCACGATGCCCAGTATCTTGTTCACGGGTTTAGCATCAGCATTGCATAAACTGTGGACAGGGAGTTAATATCCTACCCCGCCATTCTATAAATTTAAAGGCAGACAAGTTGGCGATTATTCTCAAGTAACTGTTCTCTACACCTCTACAATTGATACTTTGTTCATTCTGTGTCGGGCCCTGGGCTGCTTTTGTGGGATTGGACCGTTATTCAGGTTACATTTTTCTTTCCCAATCCAATTGAACTAATGGCCCCAAAGTGTTTTGACTTTGTCCAAATTAACATGTCCACGATCCTCCCCCAATACGCCCCCCTCCCCGTTCCACTGGAGAAGAGGAGTGAAAATTGAATATTAAGAAGTTTAACTATAAATGTGAAACGTTTTAGTGCAAAGTCATCAGCCGGCGGAGTATGAAAACAGTAAGCACTGTCGCGATTACCAGTGCAGTTAGCGCTTTAATGTGAATATTGTAATTTTGATTATATTTAACCAGTCATATTTAAGGTGAGGTGGTTTGTATAAATTGCTTTACATTGAATATAATGTTCAGTAGTGAACCATAACTGCCCAGTCAAGTTCGAATTGAAATGATTTGCTTCAAATTGCGCCTTGATTACTAATGGTGACATTTGAAGTTTCATTTCTTGTGAATCACGACTTCTAACCAAATGCTCCCAGTTGACCGGTCATCTCAAGCCCGCCCATCCAAACCCAGAGTCGGTGGTAGTGTTCTGGTCCAAAGCTGCGGTTACCAACGAACTCTAGGTTTGAAGACAACTCGGTTCTGGCCATTGTCGTACATGGAGACCATACAATTGCATGTATTTTTCCCAGATATAAATATTCCCACAAGGGAAAGCACGTACACTGATAAAGAAAAGATTCAATAGTCACAGTTCGCCCGTCCTTTGCCACAGTGAGACTGTGTTCAAAGAATCAAACTTTGAAATGAAAAGCAATAAATTCAATTTAAAATTAACAACTGAAGCACTGCCTCAAAATTCACCCCACTTCGTTCACTCGTTTCCTTGAATTGTAAACACCATTCTCAGTCAGATTGTTAATGAAGCTGATTTAGAATTAGAGATACCCGAACGGGGCGGGGGAAATAGGTAAGTATTGTGCCATCTTTAGTAGGGTCTCCTTTCAACATCATGATGGTAACGGAAGAAAATAATGTTGATTCCTTGACCTCAGGATTGTGCGCTTGTTGCCCAATTAGATACAAGCCGTAGACAGAGGAATCTTAGTTCAGAAAAAACAATCGGAGCTCATCAGGATAGTGGTTCATTATATCAGATCGTAATATGACACCAAGTTCAGGCGACTTGACCGTATTCCCAGTTTTCGAACATTGCATTTATAACGTAGACTTTTATCGTACTAACTGAACCTTCCGGTGTTGGCCAAAAAAAAATTAGTGATATTTAGAAATAATGAAAACCAGGAAAAACCGAGGCCGGACCGATTTCTCCTAGAATAACACTCCACTCACGGGCAGGAGAGAGTTGCCGCCCTGTTTCTCAAGGGTCAGTAATCTCCGGGATCCATTCCAGAGAAACTTGCTCCATGCTCACCGATGTTGAAATATATCCAGGCCACAACAGAAGACTTCCACATGTATGTAAATTGTAAAACTACACGGATTAATCTTCAAATCTTGAATTGTTAGATAAGGGATTCACTGCAACGAAATTTATCCTATAGAATCACAGAATGTTACTATATAAGACCTTTCGGCCCTTTATGATTTTGGCGAATATATAAGAATCGAAATTAGCTGATTGGAAAACTCTCTGGCCCCTTTAAACTAGTGAATTTATTTTTTCTGGGGGTGGGGGGAATCGCGAATTTTAAATTGTAGAACGCAAGTTTCAGTACCTTTTTTTCCCCTCGATTCAGGAACCGTGTTTAAGATATTGGAGATTGAAATCTTCACACGTATTTAATAGTTTAGTGAAACAGCCTGCCTTTTGCCTGAAAATTTCTGTTATGATAATACAGAAATTAAGGTCAAACATTCCAGCAAATGTTTATTTGCTGTGGTGGGGTGTACTATAATTAGACAGTTCTCAATATAACCACTAATTGCCTGTGATTATTTAAGCAAACCTCATTGAAAGAGGCGTCAGTAGGAGGGTAACGCGGTGTCAATGCTTTCTCTGTCCAGGGGAAGGACAACTTATTGTTGCTTTGAGCTGTAAGTCACACAGTGGTAGGGCAATATGTGGATGTTGTCACACTATGTGGGAATGTGGGGAAGCCGCTGGGTAGAATCGCCTGAGAGATCATTTCAATCAACAATGGTTGGGAGCAAGTCTAAGCAAAGCCGGATGGCTCGCTTGCCTTTCACGTTCTAAATCCAAAAATCAAGACTTCTCTTTCTAAATCCATTTTATTAAATAGAATCTATCTCTGCAAACTAATTTTCTCCCAATCCACAGCAATATTCGAAGTCCTGCTCGCTGTCGGTCCGTCGCCAGTCTGAAGTTAAATTGGCTAAAGATTATTTGAATTATTTTATTTGACGATTTTTTTATTTTAAAGCTCTATTATTCTCTCCAATTAACCAGCACTTTACTAACGTGTCCATGGAAGACGTGTTTAATTATTAAATCTATCTTTATGTGGATTCTAAACCGCTCAAGCTATACCCTGAGATTATTTTTAAAAATAATCTCTCCGGGAACCTAACGCTCATAGATCCACACGCGTCAGTCAACATTCACCTCTGCCCCAATCATCACCCCCACAGTTCGCCCTTCGTCTATTCGCTATCAACAAGGGACAATTATGAGGATAAATATACCCTTCCTTGGCGCTGAATTTTAACATTGAGACAAAAATTGTGTTTCCAACTGTGGATTGTTTTGGGGCTGGATTTGATCGCCCGTCCCACCTCACCCTGCCCCCGCCAAATTTATAAATTTTCCTTTACACTCCTGTGCCCAATGAAAGAAAATGATTTAATGATATCGCTGAAATCTATTATCGACGACCCTCTCGACATAAATCACCCAGATGTGAGAAAATGCAAAGCTTGGCCCTAGAATGAAGCAAGTTTATTTCACGGTAACAGGTCAAGTGCATTTATAAAACTTTTATATCACATTGGTTTAAGTGTAATAAATAATCCTGATAAACAATCCCCCTTCTATATACACTGACCCCTCCAGTGACTTACTATTTTACTCGTCGCCCGCACGGTGCAGATTTGGGTTGTGTTGGGGGTGGGTGGGAATGGAAGATATGTTCTAACTTTTAAACAGTTAAACTTTGGTTTGAAGGAGTCTGCATTGAAAGTGTTGGGATGAGAGGAGGGATGGCAGGAATTGACGGAATAGTCATAGCCACTGAAGTCCAGAGAGCGGGTTTTCATTGAGGTTTGCAGCTTGCCGGTGGCGAATGGAACTCGGGTTTAAATAAGGTAGAACCCGCCGAGAGACCGGGGAACGCGCCGAGAAAGCCGCAAAATAAGAGTTAGCTACTTTGTAAACCCCTCCAGTAAAACTGGTCAGTGAACCTAACACCACGCTTTGCCACTTGATCGTTTATAGTCGCATCATTTATGTTAATAAAACCATGGAAAACTAACAAGAGTCCCAACTGCACATCAGCTCACCAAGATATGTAGATATATACAGACTCTCCAAAAGCAAACGGTTTTATGACCTGTTTAATTTCAGAATAGGATTTCGTTTCTTTAAAACAAAACTATTGTGTATGGGGGTGTGATGCCTGACATTCTTTCTGCACCTGAATGTTGTTGAAGTAACTTCTGAACAACAGAGGACAAATTGAGACTAAAATTAAAATCTTAGCATTAACTTTAGGAAATACCAGCCGACGTCAGCACACACAGAAAAACAATGGCGTGGCCCAGTTCCTACCCACTCGCCCTGAAAGGGCACATTCAGTGTGGATGCTGTTTGTTTATATTGATTCGCTATAAAATTCGAGCAGATACAGTAACATTCCTCCAACATAAACACTTGCTCAGTTCGAGTGTTCTTTCTTACCGCCCCCGCTCCTGGCTCCCCCTTCCTAAACTCGTTGCTACTTTCTCTCTCTCTGTCTTTCAGTCGGTGTCCTCTGTGCTGCAACTTTCTTCTAGTGACATCCTCCACCCAACCCCCACGTCTCACTGCTTTTCCTCCTATTTATCATCTTCTGTCATCGCTGTCAGACTTTCAGCCAACCAGACAATGATCCCTAAGTAATTTGGATAATTCAGATGGTTAAAAAAACGCGTTGGTTAATCTCTAGTGTTCGACTGAAACGCCACATGCATTGAGAATTAGTTAGAACTTGTCAGCTTAACGCCGGAAAGTATCATTTCAAACCAGATATTAATATCGAGGCATTCAGATTGTATTCAATTAAATTAAAGCTCGCTCGCTTGCTGCTGACATTCTCGACGCGGCCTGTAGGTGAGAAAAATAAATTGGATCACGATTCTCCTGTTTAAGCTTCAATTAAAATCACTCTAGACTCCACATTCTTGCGAGCACATTGGATTTATTTAAATCCCCCTCACTTTTAAGAAGTGTCTTACCAAACACGTCCTGTCTTTGCAAACAGATAATCCAGTATCTCTTGGAAGATTTGATGCGCAGTGCAGTGCCGTGGTAAAAGGTTCTCAAACAGAGGGCCCCGCTCCTTCAAAAGGAATATGCGTAGCGGCCAGGGGCTGGGAGCTTCGTTGAGTTTAACACTGAATTTTATCTGCGGAGACTCCCCTGTCACGTGATGCAAATCATCGACCTTACTGGAATTTAATGAAATGAGTATTTAGAAGGGGGAACTGTTCAAAGAAAGTGCAGCGCGAAACTATTCAGCAAAATCAAATCCTTTAATAAAACCTCTTAGAGCTGCAACCAACGGGCGATGCTGCTGGTGACTGAATGGATAAAATTTCCAGCACTTTCCTTTTCTTTCTACATTTCCAGCATCTTGCAGTTTTCTTCTTTGATTTTCATTTAAATTACCGGTGAAATTTCTGATAAGTTTATGGCAAAGTTAAACAAAAGTAAAATGTCGCATTATTTATTTCCATTGGCCGTTGTCTGAAATCCATTTAAACAATTTCCGGGATGAGGGGACGAACTAATAACCAACTAACCGGGCAGAGGGATTTTGGGACAATTCCACGGAGGCAGAAGCTGGGCCCAGCTATTTGTTAACATTTCCTCCTTCTCCCTACTATTCAGACCGACCATGGGCTGTGCCATCCACCCCTCGCCTGACTGGGGTGCTTTACTGTGCAAAGGCTACATGACGTGTCTGAGTAGCCTGTTACCCACCCACCAACCCACCTCTCCCGCTCCCCAAAAAAGTGCACAGGTCAGAAATGTTACTCACGTGTTCAATGAGGGAAACTCCCGCTGTGGCCCCGACAGAAATTCGTTCACTTTGGTTTTCTTTAAACTTGAAAGATTAGCATCAGAAAGGATGAAAAACTCGCACCCAATTAGGAGTTGAGAATACATAACTGATAAATTCAAGACCCATATTTATGACCGGAAAGGGACTTTATTGGACGTGTGAGATCCGGAATTTGTGATACCACTATTAGTTGAAGGGGTTATAATGGAACGTTTTAATATCAGATGTTAAAGACATTATTAACTGACTTTGTGTGTTTTTTCCATTGACCACACCGTGCAATGGACTCAAAGCTCTGGCGGTAAATTATACTGTAACCGTGTTATCCCAATTGCTCCACGCTTGTTAATTCTGTGCAAACATTCCTACGTAGAGCAAAGGACAGGTTTGTGTTTTTTAACATTAATTCTGGATTTCCATGTTACTACTGATTTGGGATATTTTCCACACCGGCTGCATTGGACAGATGGAAATGTTCCGAAATAAACAGGCCGCCGTGTCACTCAGACTGCCCTTTCCACGTTTCCTCCGGTGTCTACCCAACTCTTCACATTTCAGTCCCATACAAGTAAATTGACACAATTCATACTCACCAATCTCTGGTGGAGCGGTCAATTTAACAACAAAATTGCTTTTATGGCAAAATTTGATTTTGTTGTTAATGTGCAATTAAAGAGATTTCAGTATTTTATAGTTTGTTTTAAAAGGAAGTCTGTCGCAAATTCATGATCTTATTTCATCGTGTCGTAAAACTTAACTTTTTAATTGCCTTTTCTATTTATTTCCACGATAAGGGAAGGCTTTCTAATTTACTGCTGGGCCCAATACTGCGGGCCCAGCGACCCATTCATTTCCTGGACCCTCCTAAATAGGCTGAAACTAAACTGAGGTCATTTTTATTTGAGTGCTTTAGACTCTCATCTAAAGCTAGTTTCTAATTGTGGTGCCGAGCATCGGTTCAAGAGATCACCGGCCGGCTGATTGAGTATATTAGAAAATTATTTCTAGGTGCCAAGTAAAATAACGCACAATCCCGACTGTTGTGGGGATAAATGTGCCAGATTGTGAATATTATACCATTAATAAGGCATATATTAGAATAAATAGCCATTCAATTGAATCGCCTGTTATAATAGCAGAAGTAAAAACAACTGTGAATGAAATGCAGTTGGCTATTTTAAATTATTTGTGTTGTTTTCATATGTTACTGATGGCTCTTCTGGAGCCGGATCCGAGGTATTAACAGGACTGGTGCAGAGGGTAAATTAGGTGGCGATGACAAAACATTTGCAATTGGTTGTTTAGTATATGGGGAGAGAGCCCCAGTGAGGAGGTGAGGTCGCGTGTCGGGAACCACATCCCCGCACCGCGGCTAAAGAGGGTCCCCGAGAACAAGGAATGCGGCGACACAACCCCGTGCACACATCAGGCGCTGCCAACGCAAGCGTTATCTTCCCCGCCAGTAAGAGATGAACTGAGAATGAAACCGAATAGGTTGTTTTAAAACTAAAGGTTATGCAAGCGTGAGAAATGGGGAATAAACAAAGTCAACGGGGTCTGGGTGATTGGTTGAAATCTCACTAAAAGTCGCCCACTGCACAGGAGGGAGAGCAGTCAGTCCGTTTGAGGTATATCAGCAGTGAGGTGCAGTTGCACACTTAAATGAGTGCATTGTCAAACACTACAGGTGACTGGAACAGAAGGGAAAGAAGGACCTTCGACACAAAGTTTGGGAGGAGCGACACATGTCTGGTAGAAACTGGATGTGTAGGATGGAAGCAGCATTGGCTTTAAGATTCCATCCTACCAGCGTTTTGGGGAAGCATTAAAATTCAAATTTCCAATGACATAAAATCCTATAAAATGCGTTCGCTATTTAATTCTGGTAATAACTTCTCATTCAGAACATTTATTTTGGTTATCAAACGCTATCCTTAATTTGAACTGTGCAATACTGGAGACTGGCTTGGCTTCAATCCCATCCTATTCCTGAATTTGGAATGTAAAAATCGAGCAGAAAATTTATTTGTAAAGTGTTTTAAAGGTAAATGTACATTCAAGTTGGTAGTTGGAGAACAAGCGAGGAATGCGCCATGGTCTCTGGAAGCCCCCTGGATCATTCCTCATTTGTTGAACGCAGACAAACGTTATTCAGTAAATCACGCCGAGTCACCAACAATGGGACACGACTGCAAAATAAGGGCCCGGTTATTTAAAACCGAAGTGCATAGAAATTTCTTCTGGGGGTAATGAATCTCTGGAATTCTATGCCCCCAAGGGTGATGGAGACCGGGTCATTAGATATACTTGTGAAAATAGATAAATATTTGAAACATCGAGGTATTGAGGGTGATGGGGAACTGGCACAGAAGGGGGGTTGAGGCCAGTGTAGATCAGCCATGATCATATAAAATGGCGGAGCTGGCTTGAGGGATCTGGTCGACCACTGCTGCTCCTTCTTTCTTATGCTCTTGTGCTCTTGAGTATAACGGAGAATATTTCCATTACAAATTAAAATGCAGGTACCACAATTAAACCTGTAGATTATAGAGTGAAACACGTGTCTTGCAGCAAGAACACGCATCTGCAGAATGGAGCCTCATTAAAAGCTCATTACTCAAGCTCATTATAAAACTTTCACTGGAAGGAACCTTCCCCGAATTAATCGTGTAGCTGAGTTTAAATCTCCATAATGTGGCCGTTATAATAACAGCCCCAGGAGTTTGCACTAACCAGATCTAGGCCCACAATGAAATCCATACACTGTATCGTGAGATTAATGATTCAGATAATAGGTTCACTGGTAACGTTGGTACTTTGGAGAGGGATGTCTCAGTGGTGAATGAAGGAAACTGAGCCCAGATCCCCCTGATATAAAATGCCGCAACCAACTTTGGGTTCGAGTAAAAACAGTAAATGCCGGAAATACTTTGCAACTCAGGCCGCGTTTGTGGGAAGAGAAACAGAGTCAATGTTTCAGGTGGAAGCGCCCGGCACTCTCTGTTTTCACTTTAGGTTTCCAGCAGCTGCAGTTGTGTTTGTTTTCATTGAGCTGCAGCGGTGCGGTCAGTCATTTTCAACTGGAATCAATGTCAGAAGTCAATGCAAAATAAAAAAACTGCAGATGCTGGAAATCTGAAATAAGCAGAAAATGTTGGACAAAACTTAGCTGGTCAGGCAGCATCTTTCGAAAGAGAAACTCAATACATTGTCTAAGAAGCTTAATGTGTTGATAAGTACTTGCCATTAAAGCCACTTTATGCTACCACAGACATTTCCTTTGTTCCACAATCCTGCCCCCACTTCTCTCCTACCGAAAACTAACTTGCATCTCGTTTTATCTCCAGTTTTGACCAGGGGTCGCAAACCCCAAAGGTTGACTGTTTCTCTTTCCACAGATGCTGCCCGACCTGCTGATTTTTTCCAGCTTTTTCTGATTTTGTTTCAGAAGTAAATACGCAGCACCGAGTGAATGTAAGTCCAGAGCACAACAAGATCCCAGAAACGTCCCGGGAATTGTACCATGGATCCGTTGTTTCGCGCCCAGAACTTAGATGCAATTCCCAGTTTGTAGGAGCGTCCTCGGGGTGTTTTCCTGATGCAAAGTCGATGCCCCCATAACAAGAGCTTTCGCTCCGGGCTGTTTAACATAAGGATGGTTCGAGACAAAGGGGAGCAGAGAGGTTACACCTCAGTGCCTCCACCCCCGTCCATGACAAAGCGGGACCCATACCAACGAAAAAACTCCGATTTACTTCCAATGAAACAAAACCAAGGAGTGGAGAAAAATGTTTGCAGGTGCTGGAGATCTAAATTAATTTTAAAAAAACTCGGAATTCTTGGAACCCCTATCGGGTCAGGCAGTATCTTTGGAGGGGGGGGGGGGGGGGTGAGCAAAATTTCAGGCCAGTGTCCAGGTTCTGGTAAAACAGCCTAGAGCCGCCTCCCAGTGAATGATTTTGAAACATTACAGCACAAGAAGAGATCTTTGGGCCCATCGTCTCTATATCCCTGTCCCCAACTCTTGTCGGTGGTTCTGTAGTCACTCAAGTCTACTTTAAATAGATTTAGAATGTGCTTAGAGTTTCTGCCTCCATCTTCCTTTCAGACAGTGAGATCCAGAATCCGACCGGTTTCTGGCGGAACAAAGCTCATCTTCACTCTAATCGTACTGCCAAAAGCCTTCAGTCTGTCTCCCTCGGATATTGCCAAAGGACAGAAGTACAGCAGTTGAAGGTGTAGAAAAGCAGAAATATAACCGGAAAGAGCTACTCCAAGATACTCAGAAATGCTGGAAAAACTCAACAGGTCAGGCAGCATCTGTGGAAAGAGAAATACTCGGAGAATTAACGCGTCAGGTCAACGCTCTTTCATCAAATACATGACATTGGCCTGAAATATTACCCGAAACATGAACTTTCACTCTCCGCAGACGCTGCCGGGTCCTTTGAGAATTTATGGCGTGTTATCTGTGCTAAGGAAACGCCACAAAATCCCTCCAGCTTTTGTTTTATTCATTTAATAATTTGAACACGTTCTGCCACTATCAAATGTTCATTAACTCTTTGCAATACAATTCACCAGCGCAGAGGGAAGACTTTCGGTCCATGTGCCATGACTGTTCTTTGAAAACACGTCCGACTGACCCTTGTCAAACGTATCCAAGTCATTTCAAAGTTACATTTCAAAGTTATATTTGAATGTGCTTCTGTCGCCTGTTCGGACAGGCCATTCCAGATCACAATAACTCGCCGTGCATCAAAACTCCCCTCGTCGCGCCTCAGACTTTTTTTGCGATTTAACTCCGTCTTCTTCGGTTACCGACCAGCCCAGCAGATTAAACTGATTCTTTTCAGTTATACCCGAACTTTGAACACTTCCGTTCACATTCCCCTCAGTCACTTTTCGTCTAAAGAGGAAAAAATCGATTTCTCTCGAGATAACGCTGTTAACGACCTCTTGATCCTTAATTTTGTCCCAAGGCGCTTTACTGCATCAAAATATGTTTTGTATAAGAAGCCCCATAGCCAACTAGTGCAAAGCAAGATCCCACAATTAACAGTGTGATAATGATTAGGTTTTAGAAACATAGAAACATAGAAAACCTACAGCACAATTCAGGCCCTTCAATCCACAAAGCTGTGCCGAATCTGTCCCTACCTTAGCAATTGCTAGGCTTACCTATAGCCCTCTATTTTTCTCAGGTCCATGTACCTATCCAAAAGTTTCTTAAAAGACCCTATCGTTTCTGCTCCCACCACCGTTGCCGGCAGCCCATTCCACGCACTCACCACTCTCTGAGTAAAAAACTTACCCCTGACATCTCCTCTATACCTACTCCCCAGCACCTTAAACCTGTGTCCTCTTGTGGCAACCATTTCAGCCCTGGGGAAAAGCCTCTGACTATCTACCCGATCAATGCCTGTCATCATCTTATATACTGTACCTCTATCAGGTCCCCCCTCATCCTCCGTAGCTCCAAGGAGAAAAGGCCGAGTTCCCTCAACCTGCTTTCATAAGGCATGCTCTGCAATCCAGGCAGCATCCTTGTAAATCTCCTCTGCACCCTCTCTATGGCTTCCACATCCTTCCTGTAGTGAGGTGACCAGAACTGAGCACAGTACTCCAAGTGGGGTCTGACTAGGGTCCTATATAGCTGCAATAATACCTCTCCGCTCCTAAATTCAATTCCCCGATTGATGAAGGATAATACACCATATGCCTTCTTAACCACAGAGTCAACCTGTGCAGCTGCTTTGAGCATCCTATGGACTCGGACCCCAAGATCCCTCTGATCCTCCACACTGCCAAGAGTCCTACCATTAATACTATACTCTGCCATCATATTTGACCTACCAAAATGAACCATAGAACATAGAACATAGAAACACTACAGCACAATTCAGGCCCTTCAGCCCACAAATCTGTGCCGAACATGTCCCTACCCCAGAAATTACTAGGCTTACCCATAGTCCTCTGGTGTGAGCCACTTCTCACTTATCTGGGTTGAATGGGATCTACCACTTCTCAGCCCAGCTTTGCATCCTATCTATGTCCCACTGTAACCTCTGACAGCCCTCTATACTATCCACTACACATCCAACCTTTGTGTCATCCGCAAACTTACTAACCCATCCCTCCACTTCCTCATCCAGGTTGTTTATAAAAATCACAAAGAGTAAAGGTCCCAGGACAGATCCCTGAGGTACACCACTGGTCACAAGCCTTCATGCAGAATACAACCCTTCAACAACCACTCTTTGCCTTCTGTGGGCCAGCCAGTTCTGGATCCACATTGCAATGTCCCCTTGGATCCCATGCCTCCTTACTTTCTCAATAAACCTTGCATGGGGTACCTTATCAAATGTCTTGCTGAAATCCATATACACTACATCTACTGCTCTCCCTTCATTGATGTGTTTAGTCACAACTTCAAAAAATTCAATCAGGCTCGTAAGGCAGGACCTGCCCTTGACAAAGCCATGCTGACTATTCCTAATCATATTATGCCTCTCAGGATCTTCTCCATCTGTTTACCAACCACTGAGGTAAGACTGACTGGTCTGTAATTTCCTGGGCTATCTCTACTCCCTTTTTTGAATAAGGGAACAACATCCACAACCCTCCAATCTTCTGGGACTCTTCCAGTCTCCACTGATGATGCAATGATCATTGCCAGAGGCTCTGCAATCTCCTCCCTCGCTTCCCAGCCTGGGGTATATCTCATCTGGTCCCGGCGACTTATCCAACTTGATGCTTTCCAAAAGTTTCAGCACCTCCTCTTTCCTAATATCTACATGCTCAAGCTTTTCAGCCTACTGCAAGTCCTCACTACAATCACCCAGATCTTTTTCCGTAGTGAATACTGATGTAAAGTATTCATTAAGTACCTCCGCTATTTCTTCCAGATCCATACATACTTTCCCACTGCTGCACTTGATAGGCCCTATTCTTTCACATCTTATCCTCTTGCTCTTCACATACTTGTAGAATGCCTTGGGGTTTTCCTTAATCCTGCCCATCAAGGCCTTCTCATGTCCCCTTCTGGCTCTTCTAATCTCCTTCTTAAGCTCCTTCCTGTTATCCTTATACTCTTCCAGATCTCTAACATTAGCTAGCTCTCTGCACCTTTTGGAAGCTTTTCTTTTCCTTTTGATTAGATTTATTACAGCCTTTGTACACCACGGCTCCTGTATCTTCTCGTGACTCCCCTGTCTAATTGGAACATGCCTCTGCAAAACTCCACCCAAATATCCCCTGAATATTTGCCACATTTCTCCTGTACTTTTCCCTGTTTTGTTGAGGGATCAACGTTGACCAAGACACTGGGGACAGTTCCCAGTCAACCTCGGTTTAATACATGGTGTGCACTTCTTCGGTTCTGACAGAGTCGGACTAGTTTTATTTTGGTACTCAATCCTCCATATAAATTAAATTCCTGAGCACGGTTTTAATCATTTTCTTCTGCATCCTTTTCAAACCAATTGAAGAGTGGGCGTAGAGGCAAATGTCCCTCACCCCTCATTGTCATGGCAGCTTTCCACAAGTTAAGTTTTCATTGGGATGGAGTATTTTTTTAAAAAAATCCGTTCAGTATTGCATCAGAGAACAGGCGCAACAATATTTATTTCTACGTGAAATATAATGGACATGAAAGGTTGACTGCTTCTCCCTCCACACATGCTGCCTGACCTGCGGACAATCTCCTGCACTCTTTGTCCTTATTTCAGGATTCCTGCATCTGCAGACTTCTTTTTTGCTGTTCATTTATTCCAACCATTTTCGGGCTAAAGGGGTTCGGGGGCGGGGCGGGGGGATAGAGTTATAGAAATATAGCATGGAAGCGAGACTTTCGGTCCATTGAGTCCGCACCTGCCATTAACCACCCATTTACATTAATCCTACATTAACCCCCACCTTCTCAACAACACCATCACCCCCAAATTTCACCTCTCATCTACACACTAGGGGCAATTTACAGTGACCAATTAACTCACCAACTGGTACATTCATAGGATATGGGATGAAACCTGAGCACCCACAGGTAACACACACGGTCACAGGGAGAACGTGCAAACTCCACACAGAAAGCACCCGAGGCGCTGTCTTAGACCAGATATGGAACTGTGCCAGCCATTCATAAATTGTGAATATGAAATGATTTCCATGAACTACATATGAAACACTGTTGTGCCATTCGTTCACGTTTTATATTTCACACGATACACCTTCCTGTCCATTAGATCACATGTATTTGTGATCTCCAATACTTGGAGTATTGTGTTCAGTTCTGGTGGCCTCATTATGGGAAGGATGTGAAAGCTTTAGAGAGGGTGCGGAAGAGGTTTACCAGAATGCTGCCTGGATTGGAGAGCATGTCTTATGAAGATAGGTTGAGTGAGCTAGGGCTTTTCTCTTTGGAAAGGAGGAGGATGAGAGGTAACTTGATAGAGGTGTACAACATGATAAGAGGGATAGATCGAGAGGATAGTCAGAGATTTTTTCCCAAGGCGAAAATGGCTAACACGAGGGGGCATAATTTTAAGGTGATTGGAAAAAGATATAAGGGGGTGTCAGAGGTAATTTTTTTACACAGAGAGTGGTGGGTGTGTGGAACGCACTGCCGGCAGAGGCTGTGGGGGCAGATGCATTAGGGACATTTAAGAGACTCTTGATAGACACATGAACGATAGAGAAATTGAGGGCTATGTGGGAGGAAAGGGTTAGGTATATATTAGAGCAGGATAATATGTCGGTACAACATCGTGGGCCGAAGGGCAGTAATGTGCTGTCACGTTCTATGTATTTGATAGTGGTGAGTTTTTCTCTTTCTCATGCATGGCACAAAGCAGAACTTCTCGCAAAGGCGCTGTAGGGTAAACGCTGGTGTTGTGAGACAACAGAAAGTGCTGGAAAAACTCAGCAGGTCAGGCGGCTTCGGGAGAGAACCAAAGCTAAGGTTTCGGGTCTGTGGCCTTTCGCCAGTTCAATTTTTTCCAACAGTTTTCTGGTCTTAGGCATTCTCGCAAGTTGGTGTCTCCTGACTTTCTTCCAAATCCTGCATCTCCGCCAAAATTCGTGCTTTTGAGTGATTCCATCGTCCAGGCTACTTTCAGATGACGTTAAATTACACACCGGATGCACCTTCGAAAGTTAGACCCAAGCTTTAGCTACAGCTTTGGGAGATAAACCTGGCCCACAATCGAGCAAACTTGATTGGGCACATTTCAGAAAGTGCCGAGTGTGTAACCAAGGGGCTTGTATATTGGGCACTTGCTTCAGAATCACCCCCAAGATCTTCGGGGCGTGGACAGATCTACCAGATGGCGGGTCAATTTAGCCCACCGAAGTCAGGAACCTGGACAATGGTTCACAGAGTTATAGCAATTTCCGGCGCTCATCTGGTTACCACGCCTATTTAAACGACCTCGAATAATGAACGGAAGTCTACTTTACAGCTTGAGACGAATTTATAAAATACAAACTAATGTCCAATAAGTTTCATCGTTTAAAAATCGATTTTTGTGTGGATCGCCGAAACCAGAGAGATTACCTCCAACCCCACACAGTGCTTTTAAAACGAGCCTGACTTTTCTGAAGCATTTCTGCCCATCATTTGGTGAAGTGATGTTAGGTGAGGATTGGTGGCGGGGTGGACATGACCAGCGTCACACAAAAGATGAGAATCCCCTCAAACAATTGTTCCAGCGCGAAGCCGGTGAGAGTTTAGTTCTGCTACCTGCGACATTAATTGCTTTGGTATTTTTATAACAATGCTAAAAAAAATACAAGTTTTCACTAAAACCTAACTATGGATCCATTTCGACTGCAAAGTATGAACTTTTGCAACGCAGTGTTCATTTAATTCTAGCCTTCCAGATTGTTGCAGCTGTGACTATATATATATTTCTCCATGGTCCTATGAACAGAATTCAGTTACTTTGCACCAGACTTCTAATTTACTGATGTAACTAATTGGATGGAGAGGTTGTGTCGTTTAAACGGCTGCGGGAGTCTCTAAAGCGCTGTGTAAAGATTGGGCACCCTGTCATATGTACATGGCGGGAGCGGGTTGCCTTCGGTAACTCAGTTTCCTCCCTTCCTGCGGTCCATGAGTCCGCACGTGGCCACCTCCTGTGATCGGCTTTGGCAGTTCCCCATGGGGTTAGGGGTGTGGGGAAGCTAGTGAAAGGAAATCTGAAGGTAAGGCATTGCATTATACCTCGAACATTCTCTCACGGGATGGGGTTAAGTCCATTTTTGGACCGCATGAGCTGCGAGATGTGTAGTGGCGACGTAACGGCTACAACAGCAACTGACACCGCGCCTTTACCACTGCAAAACTTCCCAAGGTGTTTCCGTGACACTGAGGACAACCGAGGGCAGGTGATCAGAAACTCGGTCAAAGAGAGAGGTTTTAAGAACACAAGAAGTAAAAGCCCCTCGCGGCTGCTCCTGCAGTCAATAAAATCATGGTTGGTCTTCCACCATCGCGCCAGTTTCCTACACTAGACCCACTGAAACCTCAAGGAGAACCTCAAAGAAAGGGGACGTTGAGAGGAGAGGTTTGGGAAGTGGTGTCATGGTTTGCCAAAGGAAATCGGGGATGCTCAACAACACCGGGAACGGGAGATGGCCTTTCCTGTCACTTGATCTTGTCCCGCCTTACAATTAGTTCCAGACTAAAGCTGTACCTTACCCCCAGCTCCGCCTCAACTCCAAATTAGTTCCAGACTAAAGCTGTACCTTACCCCCAGCTCCGCCTCAACTCCAAATTAGTTCCAGACTAAAGCTGTACCTTACCCCCAGCTCCGCCTCAACTCCAAATTAGTTCCAGACTAAAGCTGTACCTTACCCCCAGCTCCGCCTCAACTCCAAATTAGTTCCAGACTAAAGCTGTACCTTACCCCCAGCTCCGCCTCAACTCCAAATTAGTTCCAGACTAAAGCTGTACCTTACCCCCAGCTCCGCCTCAACTCCAAATTAGTTCCAGACTAAAGCTGTACCTTACCCCCAGCTCCGCCTCAACTCCAAATTAGTTCCAGACTAAAGCTGTACCTTACCCCCAGCTCCGCCTCAACTCCAAATTAGTTCCAGACTAAAGCTGTACCTTACCCCCAGCTCCGCCTCAACTCCAAATTAGTTCCAGACTAAAGCTGTACCTTACCCCCAGCTCCGCCTCAACTCCAAATCTCTTGACACCGTGGGACATCAGAATCTTTACCTATTGCTTACTCAGTAACAGTGGCAGCAATGGAAATTGCAACATTACTGCTGGAACGTAAAATGAGTCATGTTCAATGTGGCATTTAAATGTAATGGTGGAAGGAATATATTAAATAGTTGAATAGAAAGGCAGATCGCAGCATTTAGCTTTGGTATAACAATAGATTCAACATTAATAATAATGAACGTCCTACTGATATGAAGTTTTTTTTTAGATATTTGAATCTCGAAATACTTTAAAGATTGCAGCAGTCTGAGTCAATATGACAAGTCTCCATTAACTGTAAAACGAGCACTCAGAACCTCAAAGACCTCCTGTTGTCATGTTCTGGAACAACGCAACTTAACTTTAAACCATTGGGAAGGATATATGAACACTGAATGAAATATTTATCTTCACGAATAGATTTAAACATGCGAATTATAAAAGCCTAAAGCTCATCTCTACATTCCTGAAACCAGGCAGCAAGAACTCATACGCTTTGCATGACTGTAGACAAGCATATTATGTACTGGGAGACATGCGACAAATTAATTTATTTCACAGAAAGTTGGACCTCAGTTACTGGTGTTGCTGATTTGGCCTCCGTTTGACTAAAGCCCCATTTTGCCAAAATATTTGTGTGAATTGTTTCAACCAGGGCATTGAAGATATTCGAAGTATTTCCAACATATGAAAACTTAATCGAAGCAGATCTGGCACCATAGATTGTTGCCGAGAAACCATTTCTATCAGCTGACCTGTGGGGAGACATCGTGTGGAATACCGGGACAGGACGATGAGAAATATTTGGTGTTAGAAATAAATGTCAGAACAAATGTTACCAAGACCTTAAGGGTCTCCTGTTGCTTCAGTTCAACTGAAGAATGGTTCTGCAAGATCCTCAGTTAAATGCAAGGCACCGAAACAATGTTGATGTGAAACATTCTGGGCTTGAAAATGAATTCATTTCCAGATAGTTTTTGCAAGTTTACTACTTTGATTTATGGAGTGAAAATTCTGAATAAAGGTGAACCGAAGGCTACCAGGAACACTAATATGCTGTTTTTTTTTCCTTGTGTAAGACCACTCTTATTTTCTGAAAGTCATGTATGTAGAACAAAGAGACATGTCGCCATAAAATGACTTCACTGTTTATACCAAGACCTTTCAAGATAGATTATCGCCGGCGTTTTAGTCATGACATTAGTAAAATGGAGAATGAATCCGAAATCTATCCACCTATCAAAGTATCACAGTTCCCCGAGAGCTACATGAAGAACCCCATTGTTAAATACAGGAAGGTAAAAGGTCAGGTTTTCCATACCTTGCTGTGATTTAGACCGCGCAGCGGCATCAGTATCACTGAATTGAAGAAAATAACGAAGGGTTCCTTCTCTACAGGTGCGTGTGCGCGCACGGTGGGTGAGAATGGACTCATTAAACTCAGTTGTGATACAATTCAGGACAAAATATCTTCCCAACATTCACTGCATAGCATCTCAAACAAGGAATTCACTTGGTGAGGTACGACAAGGCTTCACATTACGTCATTTGCTTGACATTAGGTAGGATGAGTATCAGTTGAGAAGACAGACGTTTTGCATCATGTTAGTGCAGAAGTCTGCCAAGTTATTGGCTGCAGACGGGAATGCCCAACACGGAATTACCAGAGGGACCAAGACCTGGAAATGGCTGCAACAACGCATCTGACAACCAAAACTTTCTGTTGGTCTTCTGGGATGCCAAGCTTCCAACTGTAAATTCACACCACAGTTTCTTAGGGAACTGAGTGGGACATTGAATATGGTGCCAACCGTGGGAACATAATACCCAATGTAGACCCAGGGTGCGGCGATTGCCTCGGAACATCCAAGTTACTTTTTCACTTCAAATTCCACGCAATTACAAGCGAGCAGTTACTAATACCTGAATTATTTCCGTTCTGGGATGTAACTATTTTACACTGCAACAAGATTTTTCAGTTCTCCATGCACTACTGACAGCTAATCGCAATTCAAAAGCGCCGGAACGTCAAAATTGGACAAATCCCTTAAGTGAAATGCAGCCAACTTCAAAGTGGGTGTCAGCTTTGGCTCATTTGGTGGCATCCTCGCCTCTAAATCAAAAGGTCATAGCTTGAGAGACTGCATGTTAAATCTCGGCAGTGTTGAGCAGTGTTGCGCAGTGAATGTACCATCCTGGGACTGATTCGATAAATCGGACGGACCTACCCGCTACATTGAAACAAAAGAGTAGATGAGTTCTCACGATGCCTTGGTTAATAGTGGTCCACAGACCAACATCTAGAAATACCTTACCAAAAAAGTCACAATAAGTGTATGAGAAGTTTTGAGGCGCTCTAATGAAAATTACAGACAAATGCCTCTTCTACTAATTTTCTAATTGCACCTAATGTATGATTTCACCAAGGACCTGATTCCTTCAGGGTCATCAGATGCATAAATTCACTTCTGCCTACATTATTACTTACCAATGTTAAATAGCCATGATATTGGTGATTATAGAATTTATTGCTACAAAGGAGACATATTTGGTTCGGGCTTCCTGAAATCTCCCAGAAACCTCTCACCGTACACCGTAAACTAAGTCTGATTTATGAGAGAATGTTGTGGATGAGGTTTTTTTGGACTGAAGTTGTGCGGATAATTAGGCGTCACAAGCAACCATATTCTTGAAGAACCTCACTAACCTAGACGCTGCCAAGTCTCCGACGCTATCATTTCTCGCACTTTAATGGCAGGTGTGAACATTGGTTTAAATACTGCGAATTCGCAATTCCTGCGGATTTTAATTTTCCGGCGAGGTTCCCTACGTGCTGCGCTGTGTTAATTGTCATGAGTTGCTCAGACCACAATTCTAAAATCATGACACTGGTTTACACAGTCGATGGCACAGCTACATGTTGTATAAGAACATGGCGTACAAGAACTTTGGCTGCTGCTGCACATGTTTGTACATTTAGTGCAACACACTGAGTTCTGTATTTTCTTCGTCCAACTCGGTTTGGCACTAACCCTGCACTAACTTTGTATTCTGTATATACGGGTTTTTTTGCACTATTTGTACTTGCAAATTTTATTTTGTCTGCGTTTATTGTATGTTCTCTGTTCTATGTATGTCCTCTGTTGTGAGAGTCTGGGGGAAACGACATTTCGTTCCTCCATGTGTTTTTATAGCATGGATGAATGACAGTAAAGTATAACTTAACTTGACTTGATGTTGACAGAAAAGTCAGGGTGTGCGTCCCATTCTTGTGATCGCGGGTTGGTGCAGTTAAACCAGCTCCGCCTGCAATAGACAAGGGAGCGGACAGCTGAGTGAATTCTGAACGCCTCAACTTCGCCGCTTTAGCTCATGTCGCCAGCGACGAACCTTTCATTTATGTCAATGAGACAAGTCACTGGGAGTTAGCAGTCAGAGAATGCCTAAAAATGTGCTTCAGCCGAAACCCGCCTGACAACGCTGTATCACCAGAAGAGAACAAGATTTTGTTTCTGCAGTTTGTCATTGTAGCCACTTCCTCCGTGGGCATGTTCCTGATTAGAGCGGGCCATATTGTGCTCTGGTCTGGCTTATGTTGTGTAAGAAGTCTGAAGGGCAGATAACTCAATCCATTGAGATGACTGAAATTTATGAGTTTGACATCTAACACCGTAATGCAAAGCAGCATGGAAATGCTAATTGATTGCCACGTGGACGATGTATAGAGCGGAGACAGTAGTAGTACCTGGAGAGAAACTATCACCAAAACCTGGGAAGAGACGGCCCATAGACTGGGGATCTGATGAGCTGCCATTCAAATGAACGAGATAATAGCTCTGAGAAATAATGTGAAAGGAACTCAGCAAAGCCAATTACTTCCTTTTGACATCTTTTGACTCGGAAGCTTGCACGATAATTGGTTTGTTGAATTACTTTCAGGGCAGGTGCTCCTCCCCCTCCTCGTGTCCCGCTACAGACCCTGACAGACCAAGCAGACTCCTATTCCCTGGCCTCTTGGCCTATGATTGCTGGTATATCTGGAGAGAGGGTCCCTGGCTGACCCAACCTCCGAATTTCCGTCCATTCCTCGGGAGAAGTCCCTCCCTGCCGTTTATAAATGGAAGTCATCACAGGACGAGCCACTGGTGTGTGGTTTGTCCCTACGTAAACAAACCAAAACTGCTCCGAAACGCCTGGGTGTAAAACATTTGTTATTCCCCGCCCAAAGTCTTCCCTCCCACAGAGCGGCATAAATTGTCCAAATCCCTCCACTAAACTCAGCATTTACAAACTTCTTGCAATCTCACTGCACTAATTCCAGTCTTTTTTTTACACAGCAACTGGGTTTTCACCAACCAAGTGAATGTAGATGAAAGAATTAATTCTTTAAAAGAGTCAAAGATATACATAAAGGAAGCAGGTCGTTCGGCCCATCGAGTCCGCACGTACATTAAATTCATTAGTCCTTCACTTAGCCATACTTTAATCCCCGTTTGCAATCTAGGAATGACTGAGAGTTTGGGTCCCCATTGCAGTCTAATAACATCGGGTAGTATTGACTTCCTGTCCTGTACAATAAAGTACCGGCAAAAATATCAGTTTACAGACACCCCAATAACAACAGAGCTTGGTGTTGTCTGTTGAGTCCAATGGGTCAAAACTAAGACCTAGCTCTTCCCGGATTCCAGTACCGCAACATCTATACAAGTGATAAAGACATAATGCGTTTTTTATGGACTGCATTGTTGGAGTCTAGAGGCCACTTGTAGACCACGAGGTAGTTCAGACACTTCGGCCGCTGTCATATTGCTTGACAAAATTATACAGAAGCATTTTCCTTCAATACTTAATTTTTGCTTCCTGAAAATATTTCTATGCAACTGGTCAGTTTTAGGAAAAGAACCCGTCTCTGCAACAAAACATGGTTACACAACATTGATGGATTTCTCTATTAATTGCTTGTCAAAGGCAAAACCACAAGTGGAAATCATTTGTGGTTTCTGTGTCTAAAAACTTGCCTCTGGGCAATGGGTGTTTGCATTTAAATAAAAATGCAATGAACAAGAAAGCTGATCATAATCAGAATCGATCATTGCTGGAATTTCAGACTGCCGTGTTTATGCGTATCAATTTTTAAAATTTTCTCCACAGAGACAGGTCGTTGAGAACTTTCTCCAACCCAGTCAATACTGACGTGAAGTTAGCCGGGGGATCACTCCGCTTCCAATGGACGCTATTTAACACTTCCTCCACGTGTAAATGAAACTCGAAGCAAAACTGCAGACTCTGAAAACCTGAAATAAAAACAGAAAATGCGAGAGAAACTCAGCAGGTCAGCCAGCATCTGTGGAGGGAGAAGCAGTTCACGTTTCCGATCGAAGATCCTTCATCGGCAGTTCTGCCTGAAACACTGACTGTTTCTCTTCCCACAAATACTGCCTCACCTGGACTGCTGATGCTGGGATCCGGGTCCAGAAGAAGGGTCCTGACCCGAAACGTTGACCGCCTGCTTTTCTTCACGGATGCTGCCTGGCCTGCTGAGTTTCTCCAGCATCATCATGATTTTCAATACTGCCTCACCTGCTGATTTTCTCTACCATTTTCAACCTTTACCCCCTGCACATGCCATGGCTGAGATTGAAAGACCACTTTCTGCGGGATGAAGGAGCTGTGACAGGATTCAAGACCAAGATGATGTCAGCTACCTGCCCAAGGTAGTGGTGGGCGAACTAATCAGGTATCACTCAGCAACGGAGGGGTTAAGCTGAGGCAATGGTGTTCTGCAGAAATATTGCATCATTCAAGTAAAATATGCCCAATACATCACGAGCACATCCCTCCCACCATCGGTAGTATCTACAGGAGGCGCTGCCTCAAGAAGGCAAAATCCATCATCAAAGCCCCATCACCTGGGCCATGCCATCTTTTTGCAGCTACCATCAGGCAGGAGGTACAGAAGTCTGAAGTCCCACACCACCAGGTTCAGGAACAGCTACTTCCCTTCAACCATTCGGTTCTTGAACCAATTGGCAAAACCCTAATCACTACAGTTCAGCAACACTGTGACCACTTTGATCACTTTGCACTAAAATTGACTTTTTTGTTCTAATTGTGTTCTTTCATGTAAAAATTGCATATAATTTATGTTTAATTTGTGTTTTTCTTGTGAATGCTGTTTATCTAGTGCTCTGTGCCTGTGATGCTGCTGCAAGTAAGTTTTTCATTGCACCTGTGCACACATGGACTTGTGCAGATGACAATAGACTTGACTTTGACATTGACAATTGAACAGACATCATACTAGACGGTGACAGCTCAACACCACCAGCACCAACTCCCGCTCAACCAAACTAAAGGCGTGCAGGATGGGGTATCAGTGGTGGCGGAGTGCAGGGTCTTGGCAGCAGTTTGCAATTGGTATTGGTATTGGTTTATTATTGTCACTTGTACTGAGGTACAGTGAAAAGCTTGCCTTACAGACCGATCATACAGGTCAATTCATTAAACAGTGCAGTTACGTTGAGTTAGTACAAAGTTCATTGATGCAGTACAGGTAAAAACAGTAACAGTACAAAGTGAAGTGTCACAGCTACAGAAAAAGTGCAGTGCAATAAGGTGCAAGGTCACAACAAGGTAGATTGTGAGGTCATAATCCATCTCATTGTATAAGGGAACCGTTCAATGGTCTTATCACAGTGGGGTAAAAGCTGTCCTTAAGTCTGGTGGTACATACCCTCAGGCTCCTGTATCTTCTACCCGATGGAAGAGGAGAGAAGAGAGAATGTCCCGGGTGGGTGGGGTCTTTGATTATGCTGGCTGCTACACCAAAACAACGAGAGGTAAAGACAGAGTCCAAGGAGGGGAGGCTGGTGTCCGTGATGCGCTGGGCTGTGTCCACAACTCTCTGCAGCTTCTTGTGGTCCTGGGCAGAGCAGTTGCCATACCAAGCCGTGATACATCCAGATTGGATGCTTTCTATGGTGCATCAGTAAAAGTTGGTGAGAGTCAAAGGGGACAAACCAAATTTCTTTAGCCTCCTGAGGAAGTAGAGGCACTGGTGAGCTTTCTTGGCCATGGCATCTATGTGATTTGACCAGGACTGGATGTTGGTGATGTTCACACCCAGGAACTTGAAGCTCTCAACCCTCTCGACCTCAGCACCATTGATGTAGACAGGTGCATGTACACCGCCTCCTTTCCTGAAGTCAATGACCAGCTCTTTTGTTTTGTTGACATTGAGGGAAAGGTTGTTGTCATGACACCATTCCACTAAGCTCTCTATCTCCTTCCTGTACTCCAACTCATCGCTGTTTGAGATAGGACCCTCAACAGTGGTGTCATCTGCAGACTTGTAGATGGAGTTAGAGCAGAATCTGGCCACACAGTCGTGAGTGTATAGGAAGTAGAGGAGAGGGCTGAGGACGCAGCCTTGTGGGGCACCAGCGTTGAGAATAATCGTGCCTGAGGTATTGCTGCCTATCCTCACTGATTGCAGTCTGTTTGTTAGAAAGTCAAGGATCCAGTTACAGAGGGAGCAATTGTAGGGAAGCTTCAGGTAGCATGATGTATCTCGCAAGATTTAGTGAAGATTGTTGCTGAAGACAAGAAAGAATCCAATAAACCATCGGTTGGAGTTCCCGCCAACTATTTACCTCTTCATAGAACTTCTTAAATCTGGATGTTAACACTTATTTTAATGTGTTCGTTAACCCACAGGCCAGAGACGTTGTTAAATGACAAGCCTTGTTAGTTCATTTTGGATGTTTCAACCTTAAAACCCTGAAGGAATTGTGAATATATTTAGATGTGGGGAAGCGAGTCCTTTGATTGAAAAACCTTAAATAAGTGCGAAATCAAAGCAGCTCAGTAAAAATATAACCGAAGTAAATCATCGGGCGAATTGGAACACACACCCCAGATTCATTAATCAGTCTGTAATGCTGTGAGCAAGAACAGTTACTGGAAATATCCTCACCAACGTAGTTTAAAATTTTTTGTTTGCGATCTTGGAAAGTCCCAAATGAATGTCCAGATTGTTTTTGTGGTACCTTTATAAACAGAAGAAACTTGTGCGGAGAAATTGGCGACAGGCCCTCGATGGAATATTTTGCGGAGCAATCGGGCCGCCGAGAGTGAGGGGTGAAGGAAGGATCTGTCACTCTCAGATCACAGGGGAGAGCGAGAAACTCATCTCTCCGGTGTTATTCATGGCGTGCACAGTGTGAGGTACGTTCCCCACAGGGGTCCGGTCTCCTCTTCTAGCGCAGGGCAGTCGGCGCCCTACTGCTCAAGACGAGAGATCTGGGCTTTTATGAAACCAGAACCCTGTTTGCAATATCTTTGCCCGGCCATGTCTGCCGGCCTGGGCACCGTGCTGTGGCACCTCAACTAGTCCTGTAGAACCTCTGGCCGGTCTATCCAGGATTATATCCATTTGATCCCGGACCTGATTCATCAGAGACCAGGTCACAGTTGCCTTTCTTTTCCTCAAGGGGTTTGACAGGGGGAATCAGCAATACCTTTTGAAACCCTGTGTGCATTTGGATTCCGGTGGAACTTCATGGCCCGGGTTCAAATTTGAGACACTGCTCCCAAGTGGCCAAAGTTTCTGGCTCCTTGAATACATTGGGAGAGACGTGCATCAGGAGGCCCTTGTCCAGCCAATTGTATCCCATTCCATCCACCCCTGTCTTCTTCAGTTGAGGCAAATGAGTTTGGTCTGCAAAGACTGAGCATAGAGATCATCCTCTTGGCTTACATTTGAAGCCATGCTCCTCATGGTCACCGATCCTGTTGACTTGCAGAGGATGCGAGAATACCGATGTGTCTTTACAGCCACATCCTTCGTCAATTAGGAGAATTGTTCTAGACTCCTGGTAGGTTAATAGCAACGCACAAGATGCTGGAGGAACTCAGCGGGTCGGGCGGCATCTATGGAGGGAGATGGACAGTCGATGCTTTGGGTCGAGCCCCTTCGTCTTCCAGTACAGATGAAGGGTCTCGACCCAAAACATACACTGTCCATTTTCCTCCATAGATCCTGCCTGACCTGCTGAGTTTCTCCAGCATCTTGTGCATTGCCCCAGATTCCGGCATTGCTGTCTATTGTATCACCTTGTACGTCAGTAGTGGGTGGACTCCCTTCTGGGAGAGATGAAACCATTTGTGTGGAACACCATGAACCTCCTCGATCTCAGAGTCTATCTGAGCTCCACTGAAGAAACTTAGCTGGCAAACTGGCAAGAATTGGAAGTAAGCTCACTGCTTGGCTCTGGCACTGGCCAGGACTGTTCCAAGTGGTTGGGTCAAGCACTATTCATAAGCCAGCTGATAGCCTCAATGACGTGATACCAATTGGTCACCTTGGTGTCATTTCCAAAATCCAGAAGAAGCTCATTGACTTCTTCTGGAGCAAGAGGTACCACAGGGACATCTTCCCAGATGATAAACCCTGGCAAGGAACGTTGTCCATCCAAATTGACAGCTATGTCTGTCAGGCCTGTGAGCCTAGGGCACTATTTTCAAGATGATATACAGCTCCCATTCACAAGCATTAGCCATGTCTTTCTGAGGGAGCTGCCTCTCTTTGTTGGGATCTTTACAGAGTGTGGTACGCGGTCACCTTGAGTGAGTGGTGGAGCAGTGGACTCAGGCTGTCCAGCCAAATGGAAGTGGGGACAGGCATTCCAAGCCTAAAATGTTGTATTGATGGATTTTACTGCAATTGCCCACATTCCTACTTTTATAGTTTATTTCTAAACATGGATTAGAAAATTCCATTTGTCAGCATGATGTCTGAAGTCTAATGGCTCGGTAGTGGATGTCTACATACAGTTTTTATGTTGAAGGTATATAATTGTATAAAATATTCCAAACGATTCCAAACTAACATTTGAATAAATGCGTTATTTGTAAATCAGTTTTTTTAAGTAATCTCTGTGTCATAAATAGGGGAAATGGTACATAGGCTTAAGATACCAACAGAAAATGCTGAATGTAACAGATGAACTTTAATCTTTAGCTTATCCCAGCAAGCCAAAGTTATAATCAGTCATTGGGGTGCAGTCCAACCGCCTCACTGTGAATCACTTCTCTTCCAAGTCTCTGACTTATGCCAGATAAAGTACAGTCTGTTCCTGTTAAGCAAATAAATAGTTTGTCCCAAACTTGTGCTCTCCTACCATGTTAGAAGGTGGGGATCGTGAGGGAATGTCTGACTGCAATTCAGGCTTTACAAAATCCAAACTATTGTTTAGCATTATTTTAATTTGAAAGTTTCAATGTAAAGAAACTTGGGCTAAATTGCCAGATGCACGAAGCTCAGCCTTTGTACTAGAAATCCTGGAAGGAGAGCAGAAATATTCATTAATTAATGCAACAATTAAGGTACTCTTTTCAGTTGATGCCTCAAACCCAAACATCAAAGCATATTGATATTACTAGAAGTAGTCACTGAAAGATTATATACTGAAGGGGATTTACATTTTTTTGTATCAAATTATAATTCCTAAGTGATTTGTGAACAATTACATACATTCTTAATAATATAGTCACATTATGAACATTCAAGATGCTTGTGGGAGGATTGAGGACTGATTCTCAATCAAATGACTGAATCAGCAGTCCCTTAATCAGATAAACTGTTTTCAATTTTGCTGCTGATGCATTGTAATTTCAGAATGGGGAAGAATAATAACTGACATTGCTTCCCTTGTGTGCCAGATGTTGAGTTTGAAATTGGTGTTGGCTCTTTCTCAAGCTGAGCAATACATTGGGTGGACCAGTGGATGCTTGTCTGGTGGAAATATCCTCAGTGGTTTAGAGATATCCTCAAAAGATGAACCGGAGCCAATCTGAAACCAGAAAAGAAATCATCCAGCTAATCTGATCCCTTGTGTCTTTTTCCAGGAACTATACTGGTGAATTCTTTTATATCTCTTCTCCATCAGCAGCCAAGTAAACCAATGTGGTCTGGTGCTCTCTGCAAATCCATTTCCAAATCCCTCTTGGATGCTTCAACCATCATTTAACACTCTCGGGTAATACACTGTCAACTATTACTGAGTATTGAGGAAATTGCCCCATAAGTTACATTTACTTTTTAGAAGTTTAGAACTGAAAATTTTAAATTAATTACTTTTGTTAATATAATATCAATGTAAATTCCTATGGTTTTAAAATGGAATATTCCAAGGTGCTTTATGGAGCCAAAAGGAGCAAGTGGTTCAGCTAGTTTCACTGATTTGATTCTCCTATCTGGGTTCCGGCAAAGAAATCAGTGAAACAGACAGTACTGGGAATGCCTCAAAATGTCAAATATGCTGTCCTTCAGGTAAGTCAAGAAATTAAGGCGTCTTTTCCATTTGCTTTTTCCATTTCCTTTGACAGATCCTCTGAAATTCTCCCACTATCCTGCTCAATTTTTCTCTCTCAACCAATACTACCAAAAACAAGTTAGTCCATCAGTCAATTTACTGTCGTTTACGCCACCTTGCTTTTTTCAAAGTGATTATTCTGTTAGTCACAAGACTTCATCTGAATTGGTTTGAGACATTAAAGACAAGTAGCAATATTAATAAGTCTATCTTATTCTTTTTGCTCTTAATTTCAGTATCAACCATTACAAACTACTTTCTGAAGGCAATAAATACCAGCATTCCCACATATCATAAATTAAAGGTATATATATTGTGTGGGTGTGTTTTTCGATTACATTTACTCTAGTCCATAAAATCCTGTTTGGTAGAAGGTATTTGTTCTTTCAATGGCTGTTTTCTTGTCTCTCAATCAGAAGTTCTCTTTGAAGTTAGGATCCAGGCTGACATTCCAGTAGGGTGCTGCACTGCCTCCTCATTTGCAGGGTAGCAAACACAAGCCCATTATTTAAGGTAGGAGTGAGAGGAAATATAGATCTATTAGCCTAATATCAGTAGTAGGGAAAATGCTGAAATAAAGAATGCTTGAACTTCAGTGATTCACCATCCATATCAGTGATTTGGTTGAGGGGATCAAATGTAACATTTCTGATACAAAACTGTGGGAATGTTGCCATGATGAGGATGCAAAGAGGCTTCAAGGGGATATAGACAAGTTAAGTGAGTGAACAACAACGCGACTGATGGAACACATTGTGGAACAATATAAAGTCATCCATGTCTGTAGATATACTTGATATAGGGGGAGTGTAGCAAATATTCACCAGGCCATTTGCTGAGATGTTGGGTCTGTCATATGAGGAAAAATTAAGTAGGTAGGACATCTGTTCTCTGAAGGTCAGAAGAATGGGAGTGGCCTCATTGAAACATGCAAAATGCTTGGGAAAAATATGGTGTGAACATTTTCCTGGCTGAGGATTCTAAAATGAGGGATCACAGTCTTAGGATTGAAATTTCTTCACTCAGACCATGGTGAATTTTGGAAATTCTCAATCCTGGAGGGCTGTGGAGACAGTCTGTGCATTCAAAACAGAAATCAATAGTTTTCTAAATATTAAGAGAATCAAGGGAAATAGGGAAAGTCAGGAAAATGGTGTTTGAAGAAGAAGGTCAGCCACAGATCTTAACGAATGGCAGAACAAGCTTGAGGGGCCAAATGGCCGCCTGCTCCTGCTCCCATTTCTTCTGTTCTTATGTTGGAAGTGATAGGAAGTTAAATTGTAGCTCCTTCCATGGCACACATTATTCTTACAACACTTACCATTCCATGAACCCCAGCTAAACAGAATAAAGGGTTATTTATCTCCATTACAACATTACAACAGTGACGACACTTCAAATGGATTTCATTGGCTACAATGCACTTTGGAACATCATGAAAAGTATTTGAAAGACACAATAGAAAGAAAGCTTTCTTTAAGTGATATTTTTGGCATCTTATTGTGTGAAAATTGACTGCACCTCCAAAGCAATGACTGCATTTCAAAAATACCTACTTGGACCTAATCTACTTTGGGAAGCTCCAGTGTTGTGTCAGATTCCACATAAATGCTAGTTTATCTATTTTTCCCCAATCTGAAAATGACTTTGCTGAATCTTTCTACTTGTGGAGTATTTTCTCTGGCTTTAATATACTATTGACAATGTTCTGAGACTCTTAGTCATAGTGGGGTGACAACGATGCTTTAACTTGCCAATTCGCCTTCACTTCAGGTTCATTATTAAACATTTATCATGTATAATGGAGACACAAGGGACTGTATATGGTGGAATCTGGAGCAAAAAAACCAAACTGCTAGAGAAACACAGTGGGTCAGGCAGCATCTGTGGAAGGAGATGGACAGTTGACATTTCAGGTTGACAGGTGAAGGGTCTCGACCTGAAACGTCGACAGTCCATATCCTGACCAACACGCTGAGAACAGATCAGGACTAGCCCCATTAGCTTACTTGCTCTACACTCAATCTGGTTTAACACAGAACAATTACAAACTCAATTGCAATTGTGCCAATTTGTCTTGACACACCATGTCAATATCATTTTAATGACATTAGTTAATTTTCTTAGTATCACAAACCTCTACCCAAATTGACACAGTTACCCCTTTCCGTCAGTTGGTTGTCGGTTCAAGTTCCACTCCAGGCATTTAAGCATGTCTACCTGGTCACTTTGGTGGAGCACTGATAGGTGCTGCTATGACAAGGAGCTGCACTGCTGCAGGTGCCGCCTTTTGGGTTGTTATCCTGATCATCTGGTCATTGTTTTTTTTACGCTGTTTGTAGAAGCTTGCTTTGTGCAAGTTGGTTGCTGAATCTCCACAGTGACTTCATTTCAAAAGTATGTCACTTTCTGGAAGACATTTTGAGATGATCCCAGGCTACAAATGTGCCTAGAAAAGTAAGTCACTTTTTTTCTTTCAGGCAAATCTTTTAGTAACCATCACACCTTCTGTTAGTGGTAATCTATTCCCCTCCACTGCCTCAATGTACTCATTTGACTTAAAACTTTTAAGTGCTTCTGGATGGATTGCAAAGACAAAAGGTTAAAAAACAGCACAACCTCCTTGTTGTCTCAACCTCCCACACAATCCCGACAGTTGAGAGTTTTCGATGATTCTCATATCGATTCCAAGATGAGTCCATCGATTCCAAGATCAGTCCAATTATCTTCACTGTCTTGCATATTTAATTTTCCAGAAGATATTTCTTCGAGGCTTTTTTCCATCTTGGGATGTGGTCATCACTGACAAGGCTGGCATTAACTCTACATCCCTGGTTGCTATGCTTACCTTTAAAGAAAAATCTCCAAATTCAAATTATCAGACAGCCTCTGGAGGATTTGAACTGATAGTGTGGTCATGTTACCACCACACTGCAGTAGGTCAGGTGGATTGCAATAGCCACACGATCTGTGAAGAAACAGGATAGACATGGAAACAATACAATTAGACTCTGCAGCCAGAATGTAGGAAAGAAAAGTCAACTGGTAAATTGGAAAAACACACACAAAATGCTGGAGGAACTCAGCAGGTCAGGCAGCATCTATGGAGGGAAATAAACTGTCGACATTTCAGGTCAAGACCCTTCATCAGGACTGGGATTTACTAAATTGGTAAATTAGTTTATTACTGTCACATGTATTAAAGTACAGTGAAAAATTTGTCTTGTATACCATACATGGAGATCAAGTTAATAGTCTTGTAACAGCAGGATAGAAGCTGTCCTTGAGCCTAGTGATAGATGCTTTCAGGCTTTTGTATCTTCTGCCTGATGATTGCTCCTCCTTTTACTCATGTGTAGACAGCAGGTAAGTACAAGGTCACCTCTGATAGTAATGGGCCATTTTGCATTTAGGTGGTCTGTACATTAGGATAATTACAAGAAAAATCCCTGTTTAAATAAGGGGCTTGGAAGACTCCCTGGAAGTACTGAACAGTCTCCCAGTAGAGAGGAGAGAAGAAAGTTAAAGAAGGCAGAAACTAAGATGTCAAGAAAGACAACACTAAGCAGGTGAATACTCCTATGATAAGAATTCCATAAACTTTCCACATTAGAACAGAAAAATATCTTCACACTGTAGAGGAACTAATGGAAAGAATAACCCAGACATTGAGGTTGGCTTTGAAATAATTTTACCTCAAACTTTTTTTGAAGGACAGAAACTCAGTCCTCATCTGTTTCCAATACAAAGCTTTTCTTTCCATTGGCATTACTTTTGCAGAAGCACCTTTTAGTGCTGTATTGCTTGTTTAGAGTCCACACCTGTTGGGTGTTCTTGGAGCTTTTAATATACAAAAACCATTAAGGAGTCTGAACAACAGCCAGTCTGGAGTCTGCCTGCCTGAATTTATCTCCAATTTAAGTGCCTCATTGCAAAGCCGTCACTTATCCAGGTGGCTCCTAGGATTAAGGTCTCAATTCTATAGTGCTTCACTTGGGCATAATCAGAATTTAGGATTTATTTGGTCATTTTGATTGGCATGAAACTGTACTGATTTTTTTTTGAAGAACAGTCCCAGAGTACTCAGACATACTAAAATATTCTATTAAGCCTATGGATTATAAAGCCACTTTGTTCCCCGTTCCAAATTGGTAACATTGCCTGTACTCATGTGTTCAGCTTCTGTAAGCTTTAGCTGAATATTTTGAGAATACCATTTAAAGTGTCACAGATGAAAGCAGTTTTGAATTGTGAGAAATAATTAAATATTTAAAATCATGGCTGTGAGTGTTCTAACCTGAACTAAATCATCTACCACTAGTGCATGAGGTCTGGTACCTCAGCTCATTGTTATCAGCTGAAGGAACAAGCAAATACGATCAAACTTGCTGGCTCAACACAGCTTAAGATCATTTTCTTCTTATTCAACAACAATTACTATTTATATCACATATACTTTTCAAGGATCACTTTTAATATATCACTAATACAGCTATTACGACTAATAATAAAACTAATTTTACTTCAGTCCTTTTAATGCAGAAAAATATCTCAATGTATTTCACAGTACCAGTCAGAAGTTGAATGCCAAGGTAAGCAAGGTTATAGCAGGAGAGGTGACCAAAATGTGAGCTAAAGGAGTGAGCTTCAGGTAGTGTCTTAAAAGGAAGAGAAGTTGTGGTAGTGTGATTTGGAGAGATTATTCCATTGCAATAAACTTAGGTGCCAAAGCAGGAGCCATCAGATCCTACTGCGTTATTCCAAAATGTACAAAAAAGTCCTTCCAGCTATCCTGACCAGTAATTTTCCCTTAACCATCACTAAACAGATAAGCTAATCATTTACTTGATTTGTTGAGCTTTCTGTGTATAAATTGGTTTCTTTCTTTCCAGGTCTTCCACACCATCTGATGACAAAAGCTGGAACAAATGAAAGAGTGGGCAAGAAAAACTCAATTATGTGGAGAAGCCAGAACTGTTCTCCTCATACAAGAGAAGGGTAAGTGATGTTGGAAAGCGTGAGGGGCTTTGGTAGAGTAGATTGGGAGGTAACTAGAAGATCGACATGTAAGATAATTGGCAAAGAAACCATGGGTAAATGAGAACTTTTTTATTGAAGGACTGTGAGAAAAAAGCTGAGGAGTGGGACTATTTGGACAGGTCCTTCAAAGAGTCAGCACAGATACAAAAGCCAAATGGCCTCATTCTGGACTGCATAATTCAATACTTCAATGGTGTAAGAAGAAGGAAAGTCCTTCTGAGAACAAGTTATCATCGACAGGTTGGTCACCAGTCTATCCCACTGAACCAGGTTTCCAAAACCATGGTATCGTGTATGCAGATGAGGACATCACCAAGGCGATTTGTGGGAGGTTCTTGATGAAGCATCAAGGTGCCAAGAACTAGCTCAGGACCCAGTGACAGCACACAGGAGAAGATAAATCAAACTCAGAATTTGCAGTGAATATCTGATTTTACACATTGACCCCATATATTTCTGAAAGAGCTGCAGTTGCTGCCTACAGTTTCAGCAGTAAGTCACCAAGTGACACAGTACTATGCAGAGGGATTCTTTGCATAATAACCAGATGCAGAAATCATGGCTGCTTTATCCAAGAGGACCAAGGCCAACTGTAACAACTTAGTTGTTGACCAGACTGAGATCAGCCAAGTTCACACAGTCAAAGAAGAATCACAGAGCCTTCTAGGTTTTGCAAGGTCAATAATATAGCTGTGTCTCTGGTCCAGTGCTGCATTTGTCCTGGCTTCCTGCTGCCTTTGCTAGGTGGCATGTAAGCTTACCAAAATAATTTCCACCAGAAACCTGTTCCATTATAATCTACCTCTTGACTGTTCCTCCACAGACATGTTGCTTCCATGAATTTTTAAACAAGTAGAGCAAAGGTGTAAACTTATCTTTCTCCTAAGAACACAACTCATGTGAAGGAGGAGCCTGTGGACAGACTGTTTGGGCTGAATTACCGGCTCCTCTGCTGAACCTTCTGGTCATCCCAGATCTTCCTTCCCTCTCCTTTCGTCCTCTGTCATGCCCACCTGGAGCTCAGCAGGTTTGGAGACAAAAGATCATTCTAAAAGTGACAAACAGCTAAATACCCCTAATTCTTCTAAATGTTTATTCCTCTGCCATCATTAAAATGTTTTCGTGGTCTGCCAAAAATGAGGCACTGGAGAGAATGTAAAATACTTTGTCCTCTTCCAGGTAGAATTTCCAGCCGATAGAATCACAGAAACCTACAGCACAGGAGGACATTTGGTCCATTACTTCTCTGCATACGTCATATAGGTAAGGAGTACAGTAGGTACGGATGCTCCAATGTGCAGGATCGCAAGAGGCTGCAGAAGATTGTAGACTCAGCCAGCTCCATCATGGGCACAACCCTCCCCACCATCGAGGACATCTTCAAGAGGAGGTGCTTCAAGAAGGCGGCATCCGTCACTGAGGACCCTCACCATCTGGGACACGCCCTCTTCATGTTACTACCACCGGGGAGAAGGTACGGGAGCCTGAAGACCCACACTCAACATTTCAGGAACAGCTCCTTCCCCTCCGCCATCAGATTTCTGAACAGTCCATGAACCCATGAACATTACCTCATTATTCCTCTTCTGCACAATTTATTTATTTTTGGAACTCATAATGACTTTTATATCTTGCACTGTACTGCTGCCGAAAAACAACAAATTTCATGACATATGTCAGTGATAATAAACCTGATTCTGATTCAGATGCTGGATGAAAATGCAGCTTTTGGGTTATTCTTACCTCCCCAAATGCATTGGCTCACACTTTTCCAGGTTGAACTCCATTTGTCACTTAAGTACTCATATAACCACCCTATGAAAGTCTTCCTGCAGTCCAGACATCCTCAATCAACCTGCTTTCAATTTCACAGACTTCATAAACTTCTTTATCAGAGCCCCTACATTTAAGTCCAAGTCATTAATACATATTATGAGAAGCAAGGAACCCAGTACTGATCCTAGCCAAACCTTACAGCATACAGCCCTCTAAGCATTACCCCCTGGCCTTCTCTCACTGAGTCAACTTTCAGACCAATTTAGTGACTTTTCCTTCAATCCTACGGATATCTCTTCTTCATTGACAATACCCTGGGATCAAGGGTGACTTACTTCCACTCTGGTTTTCTGAGCACTGAGGTGGCTAATGAGAACAAGGTGGGATGATAAGCTCATCCACAGATGGAGCAGGTGATGGCTGTGAAAGTGGGCAAGTGGGTGGGTAGTTGGGGAGATGGTCTGCTCCTTCTGCACCTACAGAAAATATGCTCCTGATGCCTGACCTCAAGATTCTCAATACCATCCCAAATGCTCCTTCTCCATTTTGAACGGACATGAGCCAGAAATTCACACAAGTCAGTGGGCATATTGGTTTGAGCTCTTGATCTTCAAAGTACCTTTCCTTCATTGACCAAAAGCTGGGCTGCCACACAGTCTCCATTACATCACTGGCCTTCCCTTTGCTTGTGACCTTCCACCCCCTTCTCTGTAACTTAATACATACTCGTTTTTTGTTCTGACGTCATTTACCTGAAACTTTGACTCTGTTTCTCCCTTCACAGAAGCTCTCTGATATGTTTGAGCACTTTGTCTTTTTAGACCTGCAGCTTTTTTGCTTTTAGATGTGGGATATGACTGAAAACTTTTGTGAATTAGGTGCTTTTTTAATGATAATTAATGATTGCCATGACTGAAAACTTCTGTGAATCAGGTGACTGAAAACTTTTGTGAACCATTTTAGTGATAATTAATGATACTTGTGTGTTAGTTCACATTTTTATTTAATTGCAATTAATTTTCCAGTGGTGGGATTTGAACTATCATCAATAGATCAGTTGTCCAAGCATCTAGATGCTGGACCCATGGCTTAACCACTGTGTGACAATCCCTCATTCGCTATTTGATCCTACTGAAGAAAATTGGATAGATGGGCATGTCTAAGGGCCAGGCTACCTCATTGTGGCCCTTGCACTTAATTTGTCTGCCTGCACTGCACTTCCTCTGCAACTGCAACACTACATTCTGCATTCTGCATTCTGCATTTCCCTTTACTACTCGATGTACTTGTGTATAGCATAACACACACAAAACGCTGGAGGAACTCAGCAGGTCAGGCAGCATCCATGGAGGGAAATAAACAGTCGATGTTTCAGGTCGAGACCCTTCATCAGGATTGGAAAGGAAGAGGGCAGAAGCCAGAATAAGAAGGTCGGGGGAAGGGGGAGGAGCACAGGCTGGCAGGTGATAGGTGAGTTCAGGTTGGGGGGGGGGAAGGTAGGAGGGTGGGGGAGGGGGGAGATGTCAGAAGCTGAGAGGTGATAGGTAGAAGAGGCAAAGAGCCAAAGAAGAAGGAATCCAGTAGGAGAGGGCAGTGGACCATGGAATAAAGGGAAGGAGGTGGGGAATAGATGGGCAGGGCATGAGGGCGGGGAAGGGGAAGAGAAAGCAGGAGGGAGCCATAGGAATGGGGGAAAACAAAGCTGATAAAAGAAGAGGGGATGGGTTAACAGAAGTTCAAGAAATCAGTGTTGATGCCATAAAGTTGGAGACTCCCACAGCAGAATATGAGGTGCTGTTCCTCCAACCTACATCTGGCCTCAACGTGGCAGTAGAGGAGGCTGTGGATAGACATGTCGGTGTGGGAGTAGGATGTGGAATTGGTGACTGGCCACCGGGAGGTCCTGGCTTTTGCGGCAGACAGAGCGAAGATGCTCAATGAAGCAGTCGCCCAATCTGTGCCAGGTCTCACCGATGGAGAGGAGGCCACACTGGGAGCAGCGGTTGCAATAAATGACACCGTCGGATTCACAGGTGAAGAGGTGCCTCACCTGGAATGACAGTCTAGGGTCCTGAATGGTGGTGAGGGAGGAGGCGTAAGAGACAGGTGTAGCAGTGCGGTTGCAGGGATAAGTGCCGGGAGAGTCATCAGTGGGGAGGGATGAGTGGACAAGGGAGTCGCAGAGAGAGCGGTCCCTGTGGAAAGGGGAGAGGTGGGGAAGGAAAGATGTACCTGGTGGTGGGATCCCATTGGAGGTGGCGGAGGTTGCAGAGAATGATGTGTTGGATACAGAGGCTCGTGGGGTGGTAGGTGAGGACAAGGGGAAACCTGTCCCTGTTATGTTGGGGGGGTGAATGGGGTGAGGGCAGATGTGCGGGAAATGAAAGAGATACAGGTGAGGGCAGCATTGATGGTGATGGAAGGGAAACCCCAGTTACTGAAAAAGGAGGACATCTCGGATGTCCTGAAGTGGAAAGCCTCAACATGGTAACAGATGCGGCGGATGAACTGGGAGAAGGGGATGGCATCCTTGCAAGTGACAGGGTGGGAAGAGGTGTAGTCAAGGTAACTCTGGGCATCAGTGGGTTTGTAAAAGATGTCAGTGATTAATCTGACTCCGGAGATGGAGACAAAGAGATTCAGAAAGGGGAGAGAAGCGCCAGAGATGGACCAAGTAAATTTGAGGGCAGGGTGGAAGTTGGAGAGAAAGTTGATTGAATTGACAAGCTCAGCACGGGTGCAGGAAGCAGCCCCAGTGGAGTCGTCAATGTAGCTGAGAAAGAGTTGGGGAGCGTTACCGGTGTAGGCTTGGAACATGGACTGTTCCACATAGCTAACAAAAAGGCAGCATAGCTGGGGCCCATGCGAGTGCCCATGGCTGCACCTTTAGTTTGGAGGAAGTGGGAGGAGCCGAAAGAGAATTACCTGTCTAGATGGCATGCACACAAAAGCTTTTCAATTGTACATCAGTACATGTGACAATAATAAATTAATAACCAATATTAACTCGTGGAGAAATAACGATTAGAGAGATATGGGGTTAGATTCAGAAGGGAGGGAGAAGGCTTGTCTAGGCTGGACATGTTGAGCTAAGAGGGTTGTTTTTAAACTGTATATACTACTTACTATGCAAGGACATGTTCAAAAACCTATACAAAATTCTGCACGTTATCACTGGAATGAAAAATCATAAAAGAGCAAATCTTAGCTTAACCTTCCTTTGAAACCTCGGGTCCTTCCATCACAGACATGAACACCCCTTGAGTGGTTTACGGAGGTTTTGCCTGTATAACCCTTTGCAAACAAACACTTGGGCTATTAATCACTCCTCAAATGGAACAAAGCTGCTTTCTCTTTGAAGAGTTTGCTGCTGCTCAATTGTTATTGAAGATCAGTGCTTTGTCATAAAGAATGCAGTGTTGTCGAGTACACCACAACTGGAACCTAGATTTAGTTTGTTGCCTCCCTAATCAGGAAATAAAATTGAGAAATAGTCACCATTGTTGAGCAAATGATTTCAATATTACCAATCACATAATCGATGCATGGGCACTATAACCTTATGGTGCATTGGTTGGTTAAATGGTAAGATGGAAAAAGACATCTCCATTGTTTTGCTTCACTGGCTGACGAATATTTCTGGAAGTACTTGGTGGGTCAGGCAGCATCTGTGGCGAGAGAAACAAAGTTCACATTTCAGGTTGATACCTTTTCCCGAAATCTTCCGGAACTCTCACTCCATAATGTTACCTGTTCCACTGGGCATTTCTAGCATTTTCTGTTTTATTTCAGGTTTCCAGTATCTGCTACATTTTGCTTTCAAATGTTGGTGGATTTCTGTTAATAAATATACACGTGAATTCAATTTGTGAGTATTGAGTGTGGGCAGCTGAGAGATGTCAGTACTGAACCAGTCCCGCATGATGTGGGGAACAGGTAACATTTTTTCTGCTTTGGTTCTCCTCAAGAAATATTCTATTGCACATAATGTCCAATGGTTCTACAGTGCAAATGGACTGCGTGTCTAAATGTGCGTTAAGCCTTTTCCTCTTCTAGGCTTTGCCAGTGCAGAGTTCACAAAGGTTGATGGCTGTGCATCATTGTGATTGAGAAGGTAGTGGGGACTCTGGTGATGGTTGTGTTGGGAGAAATTGGGATCTTGGGTCCAGGACAATGGGGGTGCTGAGGGAGGTTGGGGCTGGAGATGTGACTTAGCCAGGCTCTGGGTGGAAGCCCAAAGAATCCATCCACTGGTGCTGGGAGGTGGGAGCAGGAAGCAGCTGCACCAGGAGGAGGCCCTGTTTCCACGGCCATGGGCCTTGTCAAGCTGCATCACCATGGTAGTGTAGCAGTTAGCATAACGCTTTACAGTGCCAGCAACCTGGGTTCAATTCCGGCCACTGTCTGTAAGGGGTTTGTACCCTTTCCCAGTGTCCGCGTGGGTTTCCTCCGGGTGCTCCAGTTTCCTCCCACATTCCAAAGACGTACAGGTTAGGAAGTTGTGGGCATACTATGTTGGCGCTGGAAGTGTGGTGACACTTGCGGGTGGCCCCCAGAACACTCTACTCAAAAGATGCATTTCACTGTGTGTTTCGATGTACAGGTGACTAATAAAGATATCTTATCTTATCTTTTGTGTAGAAATGGGTCTCACCTGCTTGTAAAAATCTGCCTCCATTGGAGTGACCTGCACTGTTTGCAGATCATGCTTGCAAGATGAATTTTCAATAAGAGTTATCAAATTGTGATTTGCATTTAAAATGGCAGTGAGCGCATCCAGGCTGCTCTGTACCCATAGGTTTTAGATACACCCAATTGGTGCTCAGGGTTTGATTAAATTCTGTCCCATTGCACATACATTTCTAAGCATGCCTACTTAAAATAGGATCCCCATGGCTAGTTCACAATTTCATTTGGACACAACTAAGCAAATCTAAGTTAGCAACAATATCTTCTTTGATTTCCAACATAAGCAGTGACACACCTAGTATGTTTTCAGAGCACCTCCCATCTCTGCAACCTCCACGGGAAGAAGCAAAGGGATGGAGCTCTGGGCATACCGATTCACACCAATGGGTAGAGAGAACCACTTTTCTCTGCGTTGGCCAAACCTCACCTTCAGGTCTTGATTTGAATCCTGGTTATATTATTGCAGAAGGATCATTATTAGCCTTGAGGTGCTACAGTGGTGAGCAATAAAAGTGAGTTTGAAATTTAATGAGAAAAAGGGATTAACTTAGGGCTTTCTTGGGGAAAAAAAATCAAGTGAAATGTTCAATAATATGGTAAGTAATTAGCAGTGATCCAGTGAAATTGGACTCTCAAATGTTCAAGGTACCTAAATCAGTAATTAAGAAGCTGTGGTAAGAGACTAATGAATTACATTATATTGGGAATGGAAGTACAGATATTTTCAAGGTGTTTCTGGAGAGTACAGTTGCTGAGGAACAGGTAAGAAACTCAGTAGGTTGCCTTCAGTTCCTTCAGAAAACAAAAAGATTGGCTCCTTTTCCATTCAACCCATTCTGACTGCATTCTCAAAATCTCTGTGAGACCCTTCTACCATCCACAGACAAACTAAGCTGGCTCTGTAAAGTTTCATGAAGTTGAGGCCAGGAGCTTTCCAATATCGAGGAAAAAGCGAATATTGCATTAACAATTACGCTTGGGAAATATTTATTTGGCTACCCTGTGTCACAAACAACTTCACTCAAAAAACTCCTAATTGTTTACTTGGTCTATGAGAAATTAAAAGCTATAATTAATGGGAACACTCTGTAACTAAGAGGAAATAACTAGCCATTGTCCTTTTACCAGAACAGCAATAAATATTTTCTCCAGACTGAGTAAACACACAATATATTTCATGTGGCAAGCTATATGAGGGGTACTGCAGAACTTATAAGATAATGCTTGCTTGCCACAGGACCAAATTTTATAGTTAAGTAGGCTTCCATATTAAAATCCTGTCAATCAGAGTTGATCAATACATTGGCAATACTAAAATAAAAGAGAAATAATGAGACTTTGATTTCAACATTAATATCACAATTTAGGACCTTTCAGTTCATGGTGCAATGCACAGTTCTGGATAAGTAATGAAGCATTTCACTCTTTCCACTTGCATTGGGCAATTGAATTATTAAGTGGATGTTTTATACGTGCAGAAACAATCAAGGAAGTGAGTTTTTCTTTGTAGCTCAGTAATTGCAATTCGTTTTCCAAATACAATATTATCAATAAATAATGTTAATTTTTTTTTCAGATTCAATATGGAATAATCCATGGAAGACTGCGAATTGCATTAATCCCATTAAAGGTGCAGGGTGTCAGAAAGGGGTCAATTGTTCCACCCTGGTCCAAGCTGCTGTGGTGTAGCCGACACGTGTGTATCTGTTGATGCCAGGAATGAAGTAATACACTTCCCTGGCTTGTTGGACAAATATTCAAACCGGCACCAGGGAGACCAGCTCCAAGGGAAGAAAACCACTTGTAAAGAATTGCATGCATTGAAAATGAGCAGCATTGAAAAAATGTATATTTTTAATTTAACTTTCCTACTGCCAAGATTCCCTTGGATATAAGTGGGAATGAGACTAGGAATACCATGTGGTGAAACGGGTGCCCTGCTGGTCTACAATGTAACATATGATGCAATGCTCAATCACTGCTGCATCCAGGTTCCTATAAGTTACAGAAGTGGCAACGTTGCATTTATAAGACAGAATTAAAGATGTAAAATAGATCATAACATATATCTCATACATTATCAAAAAGAAAAACTAACACTGGGCCTTGGGAGATATTAAAATGTATGATCAATACTGTGGTTGGAGAGAAGGGTTTCAAGGAATGTTGTTGGGGAAAGAGATACAAGGGCTCAGGGAGGGAATTCTAGAGTTTAGGATCTTGGAAAATGAAGGCACAGCTGTCTGTGGTGGAGCACTGTGTATCAGGCAACTGATAACTCCAGAACAAAGGACTTAAAGGGACATTCTGCTGGGCTTCCTTGCAGTGAGTCAAAGTTTGTAAACAATAAACTATGCTCCGTGAGGTATACCCTTGCTTAGGGCCAAATGATGACATGCAGAATCTCATTGCAATGAGCAGTCATTGGATCTTAAACATGCCGATACTGACCATGCTCATGCCTTGCCCAGACTGGGGTTGTTCATATTTCCAGTCAATTCAGGGTCACTGATTTCATTCCTTAACCTATGTTGCATCATGCAAATCGGTCTACCCAGAAGGAAATTGATGCTCATACAATTCTGGATGTCGGATATCTGTGACAGATTGACGACAGTGGAGGGATGAGGAGGAGGGTGAGGTGGAATTATGTGTTGTCAGCTCACATGTACTGAGGGAGTGCTGCCTCATCAGAGAAACCCACTGTGGATGAGGGGACTCTTCTGTCAGGTGTACGTGTCTCCTGGAACTATTCTGAAGAAGAATAAGAGAGCTATTTTGTGTCCTGTTCAATATTCCCTCCTCAATCAACATCAATAAAAAAATGTTATCACCATTTATTTCCTGATGTTTGTTATATTATTAGTGACTGGGCTCAAAATCTACTTTATGGAACACAGAGAATGAATTAGTGAAATGCACTAAATAAATGCAGATCTTTCTTGTTTTTATACTTACGTTCTCAAATCTTTGGTGGTAGTTTTGTCATTGTGTTCTCCCAATGTATTGGCTGGCCTGATTTGAGTGTGCTCTGGGGAAGTTTCTGTTTCCTGACATTCCCTCTTTAGATATTTTACTTCCGATAATCACTGGTGAGAGTTCCTCGCCAAGTTTAGGGTTCCTCACCACCATGTCTTCAGTGCCTTTCTGCCTTGCAGACTCTTGCAACCCATTAAGCAATACTTTGCAATTGACTTTTATCCCTCAAAAACTTCTTCAGCTGTAAACTGCAAACAGTTACCACGGCAACTGGCATGACCAGTTCTGATGTTTGTTTAGTACTTGGCTCCGGTGCCACCCGACCTTATTAGTCCTGTTGTCACATGCTGTTAGACAATTTACTGGCTGCAAGATCAAAGGATTATACATTATTGCAACAGTGGAATGCTACTAAACAAAAACATCAATTAACATTTCTTTGCACTTAAGGAAAGCATAAAGAGATGCAAGGTTTCGCCTGCCTTAAGACTGATAGCTTAAAGCATCACAAGCTCAACAACAACGTGCATTTATATAGTACCTCTAAAGTGGTTAAAAAATGTCCCAAAGATCTCATATGATTATTATGAAAAAAAGTTTGATGCAAACCACACAGAAGATCTTCAGGAAAAATTGAGCAAAAGCTCTATCAAAGAAGCAGACTTTACAGAGTGACGTAAAGGAGAACAGAGAGACGGAGAGATTTAGAGGGCACCATTTCAGAGCTGAAGCAGCTGAAGATATGACCACCAACAATGAGGCAACGGAAACTAAAGTTGTGCAAGAGGCCAGAAATGAACAAGTCCGATAATTATGGAGGATGTTACAGAGATAGAGAGGCCACATAGGGATTTCAACATGAAGGTGAGGAATTTAAATCAAGCAGTATTAACGGAGTGGGAGCTGATCATCAAGGGCTAGAAAGTTGAGATGCCAGATTGAAGATCAAGCAGAGCAAAGCTCCCAGGATAATTAATGTTATCCCCATCCTCTCTATATGTTGGCACAAGGGCAGAATCAACATCATGTGATTAGTACAAGCCAAGCAGAACTAATAAAAAAGAAGGCTGTACCGTATGTTATGTTCACTGCTGTAAAACTTTCCTACAGAGATCTGTTTTATGTTAAACACTTTAGTAAGGCACTTGTGCCCTGAGGCTCCAGAGCCTATGCCTCTAATAACTTTAGAGGCAGTGTGTTTTCACCTCCAAACCCCTACACCTGCCTTGGAAATCAAAACAAAACAGCTTAGGAAATGTTGTGCAGGTGGAGTAAAAGATTAATTGGCCTGTTTGTCACCAGGGTGCCCCAATCAGGAAGCAGTGAGGGGGAAGGGTAGGGGTGCCAAGGCACTAATGAGCCACTTCCTGACTGCAGCCCTTGCCATCAGTTTGCTTTCCTCCCTCATAATTAGGGTTCCCACTTAGCTGGTTGTGGGATTAGTTTATCTGGAAATTTCTCAACTGTAAGCAGGACACCAAAAGTCTGATAACCGAAACAAAAACACACGCATTCACAAACAAGGCACACCAGCAGCTCTACTTTGAGGAGATTTGGTACATCACAAAAGACTCTTGCAAATTTCTACAGATGTACGGTGGAGAGCATTCTGACCGGTTGCATCACTGCCTGATATGGAAGCTCCAATACACAGGATCGCTAAAGGCTGCAGAGGGTTGTAGACTCAGCCAGCTCCATCACGGGCACAACCCTCCTCACCATCGAGGACACCTTCAAGAGGCGGTGCCTCAAGAAGGTGGCGTCCATCCCAAAAGACTTTCACCATCCGTGACATGCCCTCTTCTCGATACTACCATCAGGGAGGAGGTACAGGAGCCTGAAGACCCAAACTCAATGATTCAGAAACAGCTTCTTCCCCTCTGCCATCAGATTTCTGAAAGGTACCTGAACTCATGAACTCTAGCTCGTTATTCCTTTATTTTTGCACTACTTATTTATTTTGTAATTTATGGTAATTTTTATGCCTTTTTACAGATCTGCTGCTGCAAAACAACAAATTTCACATCATCTAAGTCAGTGATAATAAATCTGATTAAAATCAGAATCAGGTTTACTATCACTGACATATGTTGTGAGATTTGTTGTTCAGCAACTTTACCACTTCCATGCCTGTGATGTAGAAACATTCATCAATGCAAATGGAAAAGCAAAAAAAAACTACGTTGCTTAAAGTCTGATTTGAAAATCAATATTCTGGAAATACACAACCAGTCGAGCAGCATCTGCGGCGAGAGAAACTGAGTCAATGTTTTGGGTTGAGGACCACTGGTCAGAACTGAGCAAAGTTAGAAATCAGACTTATTTTAAGTTGCAGAGAAAGGGGGGGGTGGACAGAATGAAAAGGTTGTTTGTGATAGGGTGAGGAATGCCGGTGCCCATGGACTGAGGGTGAAGAAATATTATTCCCAGCTGAGTTACCGAGAGAAGGTGTAAATAGGAGAATAAAGAGAGGAGAAAGAAAGAGAAGAAAAGTGCAGGAACTGCACGAATCAAAATACTGCAGATGCTGGATTTCTGAAATAAAAACAAAGAATGTTGGAAATTCTTAGAAGTTCAAGCAGCGTCTGTGGAAAAAGAAGAGCACAGTTAATGGTACAGGTTGATAACTTTTCATCAGAAGAGGAAAGGCCAGTTATATGAAATCATTGACTTCAATGTTAAGTCCTGGTGGCTGTGATTTGCCAGATATGAAGGGGAGGTGCTGTTCCTTGAGATTACATTAAGCTTCATTGGAATAGAACAAGGACAAAGTCACTACAGTGTGAGTGGGGTGGGGAAAATAATGACTGGACCCCAGTAGCTTATGGTCTTTCTTGATTGAATGGAGGTATTCTGCAGTCATCCAATCTGCATTTGGTTTTCCCGATGCAGGTGATCCCCACGTTATAGGGGAGTTGCATTCCTCGAAAACGGACTGCATCATGATTTTCTGTAATGCAAAACCTATTATCTGCACATGTGTCAAGAAACACAAGTTGAAAAAAAAGTTGTGGTTATTTATTATCTTTTCTTTCACATCAGTATTGGTATTGGTTCATTATTGTCACTTGTACTGAGGTACAGTGAAAAACTTGCATACCGATCGTACAGGTCAATTCATTACACAGTGCAGTTACATTGGGTTAGTACAGAGTGCATTGATGTAATACAAGTAAAAACAATGACAGTACAGAGTAAAATGTCACAGCTACAGAGAAAGTGCAGGGCAATAAGGTGCAAGGTCACAACAAGGTAGATCGTGAGGTCATAGTCCATCTCGTCATATAAGGGAACTGTTCAATAGTCTTATCACAGTGGGGTAGAAGCTGTCGTTAAGTCTGGTGGTACATGCCGTCAAGCACCTGTGTCTTCTACCCAATGGAAGAGGAGAGAAGAGGGAATGTCCCGGGTGGGTGGGGTCTTTGATTATGCTGGCTGCTACACCAAGACAGTGAGAGGGAAAGACAGAATCCAAGGAGGGGAGGCTGGTGTCCGTGATGCACTGGGCTGTGTCCACAACTCTCTGCAGTTTCTTGCCAGCAGTTGCCGTACCAGTTGTGATGCATCCAGATAGGATGCTTTCTATGGTGCATCGATAAAAGTTGGTGAGAGTCAAAGGGGACAAACCAAATTTCTTTAGCCTCCTGAGGAAGTAGAGATGCTGGTGAACTTTCTTGGCTGTTGGTGATATTCACTCCCAGGAACTTGAAGCTCTCAACTCTCTCAACCTCAGCACCATTGATTTAGATGGGTGCATGTACACTGCCCCCTTTCCTAAAGTCAATGACCAGCTCTTTTGTTTTATTGACATTGATGGAAAGGTTGTTGTCATGACACCATTCCACTAAGCTCTCTATCTCCTTCCTGTACTCTGACTTGTCACTGTTTGAGATACGGCCTACAACGGTGGTATCATCTGCAAACTTGTAGATGGAGTTAGAACAGAATCTGGTCACATAGTCATGAGTGCATAGGGAGTAGAGCAGAGGGCTGAGGACGCAGCCTTGTGGGGCACCAGTTTTGAGAATAATCGTGCCGGAGGTATTGCTGCCTATCCTTACTAATTGCAGTCTGTTGGTTAGAAAGTCAAGGATCCAGTTAGAGGGAGGTGTTGAGTCCTAGGTCTCTGAGTTTGGTGACAAGTTTGCTTGGGATTATTGTATTGAAGGCAGAGCTGTAGTCAATAAACAATTGTCTAACGCAAGTGTCTTTACTGTCCAGATGCTCCAGTGCTGAGTGCAGGGCCAGGGAGATGGTGTTTGCATAAATTCTATGAGAGCAAATTTTATTCCACATTTCAAATATTTGGTGGTGATTTGTGACTTTTGCAAAGGTGAATTTCCATTACCCAAATGGCCTTAATGCAGGAGTCACCTGTATAAAGGATATTGCATCATGGGCACCAATGCAGTATGCTAAAGTGGAGGGTGTACCTGTGAATTGATGCTTGGAGTGTTTGGGTCCATTGATGTTGGGAAGGGAAAATGTTGCATCTCCCTTCCCAGTATGTGTAGGTTTCTGTCAGAAGAGGAATGGGGGTTGGTGGAGATGGAAGAGTGAACCAGAGAGCCGCAAAGCAAAGAGTCTCTAGAGGGGAGGGAAACGTGTGTCGGGGGGAGGGGGGGTTACATCACATTACAGGATGTGGAAATTGCAGAGGATGATCCACTGAATGTCGACACTGGTGGAGTGGAAGCTGGAAGGTGGAGAAGGACCCTATCCTTCTTCTGGGTGAGTGAAAAGTGAGGAAATGGAATGACCCGGCCGAAAGTCTTGTCAACTACATAGGATGAGAAGTCATAGTTAATGAAAAAGAAAGTCATCTCCTAAGTACTGGCGTGGGGATACTATGGAGATAGGGAAACTGGGAGAACGGAATCCTTATCGGAAGTTGGGTGGGAGGAGTGGTTGTGAAGAAGATGTTGGTCACTACCTGCTGAGATAAAAATAGAGAAGTCAAGGAGCGTCAGAGATGGACTAAGTGTAGACCAGTGAGACGAGGGTGGACGTTGGCAACAAAGACATTGAAACCTGAGGGTTCTGTAGGAGTGGAGGAAGCAGAACCCATTGTCAACAATGCACTGGATGAAGAGTTGAGTGAGAGGATCTGAGCAGCTTCAACAATGACCATCACACTGATGATGATGAAAGGTCAGTGATTTGCAAAGGGACTCTTGACCTCACAATCTATCTCGTTATGATCTTGCACCTTATAGTCTGCCTGCACGGCACTTTCTTTATAACTGTAACACTTTATTTTGCATTTTGTTATTGTTTTCCCTTGTACCGCCTCAATGCACTGATGTGATGAAATGATCTGCATAAATGGCATGCAAAACAAAGTTTCTCACTGTACCTCCGTACATGTGACAATAATAAACCAATTCACCAATTTTCTCTCCACAGGTGCTGCCCGGTTGGCTAATTGTTTCCAGCAGTTTTTGTTTTTAAATTTCACCTTATCAACAACGACAGTGTGTTTTGGCATGTTTGGTGATCGGACCGTATATCCCAAGCGTAGAATCAAGTCACCGGCATTCCCATTGCGACAAATTTGACGGGAAGTGGGTGGAGTTAATGGAAACGTTGAGCGTGATAATGAGTGCAGTCGGGCGACGAGGTGACGGCGGAGGGCCCCGAGGGACAACATCACCAGAATCAAACAGCAGAAACAAACTGCATTGTCGCAAACCTGAAATTAAAAAGAATAAATGCTGGAAATAGGCAGCAGGTCAGACAGCATCTGTGGAGACAGAAACAACAGTTGACGTTGCAGGTCGATGACCTTTCATTGACATTATTGCGATGGTCCTCATTGGAACGATAGTCGCAACAGAATTGTCGATCCCGCCAAAGTTATCCGCTCCACCCCAGGCAGGAATGGCAATGTGATGGTTCAATGGGGGCTGTATTTTTTAAAAGGAGCCATTTGAAACATAAACGCACGCTTTGTTGATGTGTTTTATAACTATTCGGTTGGAGAGGACATAGGAATGATGAGACTTCTGGAAATTAAAGGTAACACTTCTCAGCAACCCCGCCCCCAAGCGAACCACCTGCTCCAAGCCACACACAAAGTGCTGGAGGAACTCAGCGGGTCAGGCAGCATCTGTGGAGGGATATAAACAGCCGACGTTCCTCAGAGATGCTGCCTGACCCGCTGAGTTCCTCCAGCACTTTGTATGTGTTGCTCCAGATTCCAGCATCCGCAGAATCTCTTGTGACACCTACTCCAAGCCGGCGGTTTGCCTCACGTTGTCAGTGACACGTTAATCCGATCTCGGTTCGGATCTCCTGTGGTTGACAGCGAAGCATTAGTTTGAAAATGCAGCGCAGGGAGGCGCACAGACTGGAGCGTCATTTCCAGAGGCAGGTCCCGCCCCACTGCATTCAGGACAACGCCAGTGTCTCCCTCCTCTGTACCCCGGTAACTGCAAGCGGAGGGGAATCTGTTCAGTCAGAACCAAAGGTCGGGAAATGTTACACCCGAGCCTGTTCGCCCAGATATCCCGCAATCGCGTTTAATCTTTGGCGGTGTTGCGAGACAAGATTCGCCCCGCCCACGAAACATTGAAAACCCCGCTGAGGTTTGGAGTTTCTGTCGGTTGCTGAACTTTTCCGTCGTGCTTATTATTGCATAGAAGCTGGCGGGCATAGTTTTAATTTCTTATGTGTAATTTATTAAGAACCAGGTTAGTGAAGATGAATGGTTCGGTTTAGTTTTTATTTCAATTGATTTAGGGATTTTAAGTCAGCTCGCACACAGGTGGGGCGCTGGACATACGGACATCAGCCCCGGATTGACCGCTCTGTTAGCCGCTGACCTGCTGACCTTTGCTGCTTTCTTCTCCGCTGGGAGATTGCTGACAACAGCCTCGCGCTGAGAGGCGATACCGTGCGCTGACGTGACTCTGGGGGATGTGATTACCTCCGGACTGGGGAGGCGGGGCCCCTACCTCAGCACCCCCCACCCCCCAAAAACAGCGGCAGCAAAGTATGAATGGTGCTGACAGTGGGACTCATTCAGAAACTATCAATAATTATTCCATCTATTAAAATATGTTAAAGTTATCACAGTATTTTTAAAAATATATAAATATTCAAAACATTTAAATCATCTCAAACATCAGTGAAGAAGAATCCCCGAAGCAGGGTTTCCACAGTTCCTCCCCGCCCCACAGAGGCTGCTCGACCCGCTGAGTTTCTCCAGCAGATTGTTTATTGCTACAGGAGTTTCCAACCTAAAGGCGAACCTGACACAGATTCTTGGCGCGGTTTGATGCTCTAAGTAGTGGGGATCTCACAACTTTATGCCCCAAGCTGGTCTCCACGGGGTCTCCGTCCCCAGAGAGGCGAAAGTCCCTCGACCAGCAACTTCGACGTTTCCGGGGTTTGCTGGGAGACCCAGGAGCTACTGTCAGTAAAGTAGTAAACTGCCGGCGTTTACTTACAAAACCAGAGCAATGCGTTCTCGAGATTAACCCAGTCTCCAGCTGCACAAGTAAAATGCTGCAGGTCATCACTCTACAGATGTTCAAGGGGAATACGTTTTAACAGAACGGGGAAAAGCACCATTGTGTGTTGATATTATATCGAACACTGCCTAATATAAATAGCGAACATTTGAGCACAATTTGGCAAAAAATGTTCTCTATCTGACACATAATGTGAAGTCTACAACCAACATATATCGTAAATGCCCAAAACTCATGCTAAAATGATCACTGTGCTTTATCAATCCACGGCTTTAACTGCATTCTACACCTGTCAGAAAAAAACATCAAGATAGAAATCATCATCCAAACGCATTGGTCATTGGTCAAAGTCAAAGTCGAGTTTATTGTCATCTGCATAAGTCCATGACCTGAAAAACTTACTTGCAGCAGCATCACAGGCACAGAGCATCAGAGAAGCAGCTTTCAGAAAAAAAATAAATTATACTCAATCTTTACAAGAAAGAACATCATTTGAACAAAAACAAAGTCCATTTTAGTGCAGAGTAATCAAAGTGATCAGTGTTGCTAAACTGTAGTGATCAGGGTTGTGCAAGTTGGTTCAAGAACTGAATGGTTGAAGGGATGTGGCTGTTCCTGAACCTGGTGGTGTGGGACTTCAGGCTTCTGTACCTCCTGCCTGATGGTAGCTGCGAGAAGATGGCATGGCCCCGATGGTGAGGATCTTTGATGATGGATGTTGCCTTCTTGAGGCAGCATCTCCTGTAGCGGTGGGGAGGGACGTGCCTGTAGTGTATTGGGCTGGGTCCACTACTCTCTGCAGCTTCTTACGTTCCTGACATACTCAGTGAATTTGTGAGACTTAATTTATTGACAACTGAGAGACTAGCTGAGTGGTATGTCGCCCCTGCCCCAGCCCCAGTGGGAAACTGCCACAGGAAATCCTCTCCTACTACTTCTATATCTATATGAACACTTGACCGTGTATCAGGATAATATAACTTCCAATCATCAGGCTTTATCCAGCTCTGTATTCTACTCTAACTACAGTGCTGTTCTAGTTAAACTATAAACTTCCTTGCAACTCCATCTCCTCTTCCATCCTTTAACTTGATAGCCATCACTGTTTACTTTTCTTGGCAAGTTAAGGTTGTGTCCATTTGCTTCATATCAAAGCACAATGACTTGGGGAGTTCTTTCAACCAAATACAGAATTATTGTAACATCGCTAGAATGAATTATAATCAAAACATTAAAACATATTAGTATGTCACTATTTTTCATGTATTATTTGCACATTACACTCAATTAAGATGGTTGAATTATCATTTGACATTATATTCTGTCAAACATTTGCCTAAACTTTGACAGAAGATGTCAATGGTAATGAAAAATGGAAGAATGATATAATGACTATCATTTATATAGTTCCATGTGGCTGATAAGTACATGGATACATAGCATACTGATTAATAGTTAAGTTACTGGACTAGCAACCAGAGGTCTGGACAAATACATGTTTGACAAAACAGCTGGGGAATTTAAAACCTGGTCATTAAAGAAATCTGTAATTAAAACCCAAGGCTAGCCTGATTACCCCTTTCCAGCATTTGTGCTCCACTCAAATTTCCTCCTCCCTTTCCAGTTCTACATTTATCTGCAGACCCTCATTTATATGTTTATCCAACCTTCACTTACATATCTCTATTACTTGTCCCAACCACCTTCTGCACTAACAGAATGGATTTATGTTTTTCTACATCAGTATGTTGAAGGAGCAGGATATTTTAGGTCTGGTAAGGTTATAACAAAGCAAAGTTAATTGATGATCTGAAAGTTGAGGGTTCTTTGAGGAATAGTGGTCCTAATATGATAGAAATTTATATAAAGATTGAAAGTGACAGAGGAATCTGAAACCAAGATCTTAAATATAAGTAAAGCAAATCTGCAAAGACGTGACGCGTGAGGTAGCTATGGTAAAGTAGGAGGCAATGTTAAAAGATATTCCAGCATCAAACTGTGGGCAAACATTTGAAGGATTATTACATAGTTTGCAAGTAATATGTATCCCTTTAAGCAAAAGTAAAAGGAAAATTGGTCAAGTTGTGGCTATCAAAAGAAATTAAAGATACTGTATGTTAGATCAAAGGCTCAGGATGTTACCCAAAACAAATAGAATACCTGAATATTGGGAAAATTTCAGAATTGGGTAAAGGAATCCCAGTGCAATGAAAAGGAAACATAGGATATGATATTAACATCACAAGAAACATAACAACAGACTGTAAGAATACCTGTAGCCAATTAAACAGGAAAATATTAGTTCGTTCATATAAGTCCCTTACAACTGGGATAGGAGAAATTATATTGGGGAATAAGGAAATGGCAGAGACATTAAACATATGTTTTATGTTTGTTTTCACAGGAGAAGACTCACACAATCTCTGAGAAACAGTGAGGACTACATGTGGAGAGTAAATGAGGAGCCCATGGTAATTAGCACGGGTTAAAAAAAAGGACTGGAGAAATTAATGGGACTGAAAGTCAGTAAAACCCCAAGACAAAGTACTGCACACTACTATACTTTGCACCTTTCTATTGTTTCTGAACTCATCACTGTATTTATTGCTGTATTTATTATTACCATGTGTACTGTTTACACTGTGAGCTTTACACAAGCAAGGAACTTCATTGCACCCTGGTGTATATGACAATAAACTAAGCTGAATCTGAATCTTGCATGAAATTCTGGTTGCCATGTTATACGTGTTTAAGCTCGAGATGGTGCAGAAAAGATTTACAGGAGTGTTGCCTAGAATGGAGGGCTTGATTTTGAAGGAGAGATTGGACAGGCTGAGACTGTTTTCCCTGGAGTGAAGGAGGCTGACAGGTGACCTTACAGAAGTTTTAAAAAGATCATGAGTGGCATAGATTAGGTGCATGGTCACAGTCTTTTTCCCAAGGTAGGGAGTCCAAGGCTTCCACCTATCACCTACTAACTGCTGTCCCACCCCTCCCCCAGACCTATATATTGGACATCTTTCCTCTAGCCCCTCACCTGGCCCCAACCCCTCCACCCAAGTCCAGATTCGGGGTCTCAACCTGAAATAACGACACATCCCTTTGCCTCCACAGATGCTGTTTGACCTGCTGAGTTCTGCCAGAAGTTTATTGTTTGCTCCAGATTCCAGCATCTACAACCTTTTGTTACCCCCATTCAATGCTATTTGGTGCTTTAGCAAAATAGACAAAATGTGCAATGTGTGGAGATGGCTCCCATAATAATGGATGATATTAGGAACATAAAGAATCTTGATGCATGTGTGTCCTTAGATTTGCTTAACTCTCAAAACAAAATATGTTGTCACTGATTCAACCCATGGTACTATATGTGGGATTGTTATTACCGGATTAAGAGTTGAGAATGGGTTTAACATGTGGATCCCACAGGACAGAGTAAGTAGTTAACATAAAAACTGGAAAATATTTTCAGTTGACCTTCTAGAACTATCTGAAGCAAATATCACATTCCAACAAGAGGCACTGCTACGTATCCCCTGGAAATGCTACCAGATGCCTGCATCTTCCAATGACTTTTCCACCTGCCAGTGTTTCCTCCCAAGGCTACTGCAGCTCACACCAAATTTCAAAAGCCATCAGTGCCCTACTGCAAAATGTGCAATGAATTTTCCAAAGTGTGAACTATGATACAAGATGTGTTCTTGTTCCAACCTGTTTCTTCAACAGGAATGCTTCTTCATAGGAAATTGGTGAGAGCCTCTGACAAGTGGTCTGACAGTCAGTATAACTGAGAAATAAGGACCTGGATCCATTTGGGTTCATTAGATAAACTGAAACCGATTAAAGTATGTGGTTTGCTAAAGCGTTATGAAATAAAAGAGGTAAAATCACGCTGAATTCAACACAGTTTTTTTCTTACTTGCTAAGTACAATTATCTTTCAAATGAAGTAGCCAAGAGTTCAGTTCCAGAGATGACTTTTATTCCTCTGGCTTACAGATAATTTGAACAGCCAGAAATTTCACCCCTTATTATCATGAAGTGAATACTCTTGGAAAGGTTTGTATATTTATGTGAGTATGTGCTTGTCTTTCTCTGGTCATGTGCCTGTGTCTCTGTGGGTCTCTGTGGGCCTTTCTCCTTTGTATCTGAAATGGCCAGTTTCAACGAAAGTTAAACTCTGTTTCTCTCTCCATTAGTGCTGTTTGACTAGCTGAGTATTTCCAGTATACTCTGTCTTTATTTCAGGTTTCCAACATTTTCACTGCCCTATATCTCCAATGGTTTTTCAGAGTTTCACCAGCGCTTACTATTTCTTTTTTCTTCTGTCCACTTCCTTCTTCATTCATCTCCTCCTTTTTACTTCCTCTAGACGGGTCACTGCATTTAACCAGCTTTCACCACCCTCTCCAAACTAGCACCACTACCTTGGTCAGAACTCTACACAAACCTTGCCTTTGCTCTCTCCATCCCATTCTCCCCTGCAGCCCTGTGCATCATCCCATAGAGCACAGAAACTGGCTCTCTGGCCAGCATGCCCATGCCAACCCTCAAGTACCCATCATTACTCATCCCGTTTACCAGCACTCGGTATGTGCTCGTCCTCATACTCCTTAAAATATTGTGAGAGTGCCTGTCTCCAATACTAGGCTGTGCGATCCAGATTCCAATCACCTGAGGGTGAGAAAAGTCCTCCTCGGATCCCCTCCGAACCTTATATCCTGTACCCTAAACCGATGCCCTCCTGTTTTAGTTACTTCTGCTATGGGGAAAGGGTTCCTACCATTTACCCTATCTATGCCCTTTATAACTTTATATACCTCCTCAGCCTCCTCTAATCCAAAGAAAATAAACCCAGGTTGCCCAGTCTCTCCCGTTCTCAGGCAAAATCATAATGAATCTCTTCCACACCCTCCTTATAGTGTGCTATTGCATTATTTTCTGTTCCCCAGCTAACGAAGGCAAGTATCCTGTGGGTGTTCTTCATCAACTTAACTACCTGTGCTGACAACTTCCGTTATCCCTGGACTTGTACATCAAGGTCCCTCTCTTTCTCAGTACTCCCCAGGGCCCTGCCATTCATTGTGATTATCCTGCAATTATTAGTGCTCCCAAAGTGCATCACTTTGCACTGAGCAGGATTAAGTTCCATGTGCCATTGTTCTGTTCATCTTACTAAGTGACCAATGTCAGCCTGTAGCCTCTGACTAACCTCCACACTATCAACACCACCACCAGTTTTTGTGTCATCCTCGCAGCTCAAAACTTGTTTGATTTCTAACTTCTTCCATTCTCTACAGATGCTGCCTGAACTGCTGGGTTTCTTCAGCATTCTCTGTTCTTCCCTCTGTGGGTCTGCCTACCCATCACTATGTTGGTATACCAATGTGAATTTGTCTGTCTGGGTCTATATGTCTGTGGAGGTCTGTTTGCTTTGTTATGTGTCTGTGTGCATCTGTTTGTACGTCTGTATCTAAGAGTATGTATCCAAGTGTTTCTGTCTACCTGTCTAAGATAGACATAGGGTCTGTAGCCACTAATTTTTATCCCAGTAAAGTCCAGACAATGACATTGTTTAACAAGAGAGAGAGACTAACCACCAACTGTTGACATTTAATGGCACTACTCCCACTACCAACATCCTAAGGGCCACCATTCACCAAAAACTCAACCATACCAGTGATATAGACATGGTGACTAGAAGGGTAAGTCAGAGGCTGCATCAGATGACACCACAAATCTTTTCCACCAGCTTCAAAGCACAAATCAGGAGTGTGATGTAATAATCTCCACTTATCTGGGTGAGTACAGTTCCAATGACACTGAGGAAGATTGATATTTACCAGGACAAAACACCTGTTTAGTTGGCAGCCTCTCCACCACCCTCACATTCCTTCCTTCCACATCATGACTGAAGTGTGCACTTTCTTCACAATACTTACAGTTAGTTGCATGTATTCTCCAAAAGCACCTCCCAAACCCGTGAGCTCCAGCACAGAGAAGGACAAGGGCAGCAGGTAGATACGATGCCCACCACTTGTGGGGTCCCCACCAAGTCACTTGGAAACACACAGCCATCACTTCATTGTTGCAGGGTCTAAATCCTGGAAGTACCTGCCCAACACCATTGTGGAAATACCTTCACCAGCTGGAAATGCTGGAAACTGTAATCCATCACCACCCTCTCAATGGCAATTAGGAATGGACAATAAATGTTGATCTTACTAGAGATATCTGCAACACAAAAATATCATCATGAGAGACGTTTAACATTCCATCTACCTTATACATTCACTCTCTTCACCACTGGCAGACCATGTGAGACTATGTGTACCATCCATAAGATGCGCCACTGTAATTCACCAAGACATCTGCAGCAGCACCTCCCAAACCCACAATCTCTCCGATCGAGAAGAACAAGTCAGCCAATTGCATAAATATCACCATCTATTTTTTTCTCCAGGTCACACATAAGGTGTTGGCATTTTGCTGGGTCAAGATCCAGAGTCTCCATGTCTAGCAGACTACAATGGTTTAAGAGTTGATTCACCAACATCTTCTCCAGGAGCTTTAAGTAAGACCAATAAATGCTGGCCTTCCTAGTGACAGCCATATTCTACAAATGGAAGAAAAATGCTCCAGTGAAGCACTGAGTCACCTAGGCTGCCTTCTACTACTCTGGTAGTCTTGTGTTACAGTGATAACGGAACTGTTGATTAATCACAGCAATCAGTATCTAACATCAGATACAGTAGATCCAGATATGAGATAAGTATAATGTAGATGGTGGAGGAGTTAGGAAACCACAGATTCAAAGTCACTTGTTCTGTCCAAAGGTGCCATGTCAGGTGTCGAGTTATTTGCATATTATAGTCCCAAAATTATTTTCTGAAGTAAACCTAATACGCATTTGAATGAAGATTCAACTAGCTGCTTCCAGTATCTTTTAAGAAATTTCTTTGATTCTCACTCATTCGCTCTGTAACAGATAATATTCAAATTTATCTCTCTCCAAGTTTTGGGGTCTCTTGTTCTGGACCAATTGATTTGACTTGAAAAAATTAGGAGTGGTACTGTCGATCCTTCGCTTCAATTTGAAGATATTTGGAGTCCATTTATTCAATATTTTCACATGCTGTAGATCCCCTTTCAATAACTTTCCAACTTGGAGGAACGGAGTTGACAACATAATATTGCTCTGTTTCTACTGAGAAATTTTAGCCCAGTTTTTTTTTCTTTTTTTCTTTTTTTTTGTTTGTTTTTTTTTAAATTTTTTTTGTTTAGTTTAGTTTATATTGTTCACAATTTTTCTTATTGATTTGGGTTTTTTTAATTTATATAATAAATCTTTTTCTTTCCTTTCTTTTATATTATATTCATTTACTAAGAGATTGTTGGATCTACAGATTTTTTTATATTTTATTGTTCTTTATGATTATCTATGCTATGATTGTTATCCTGATCTCTTTGTATTACATGTATAAATATTGATGCTATATATCAATCTGTATTAATTTGAAAACTAATAAAAAGATTGTGAGAAAGTCACTCACGTACGGAAACACTACTTACAACCTACCTCGTTGACCAAACAACTGATATTCCATCCTTATTCCTCCCTCTGTTGTTTAATTGTCATTTGTTTATGCTCATGTTAATCACTGTGGCAAGCTTTACCACATTAAAGACAAGTTGACGTGTCAACATGCATCTTTATTCCTGCATATATTTTTGTCTGGTTAAACTTCCAATCATCCATTTCCATCTTAATTTTCTGTGTTCACGTTTACAAGGAAACTATTCTGCAAACTTAGTCAGTCCCAGAGCCAATTGCAGCACATCTACCAGAGCGAAGGGCATCGGGTACACAAAACAAATTTGCAAAGGGATTTTACATTACAATTATGGATCTTGTAATTTATAACAGAATTTATATTATACAGAATACATGACTCAAAATTATGATTCTATTTTATAAATGATTGCACGAGAGCTGGCATGGGTATTTTGCAATGTTGCCTCACCCTATGTTGCATGATTCTATGATACCTTTGTAATCTGGGCTATTATCACTGACTCTATATTGCACTTAAGTGGAAGCCAATAGACTAATGTTCTCTTCATTATGAGTGCCTTTCAGATTAAATAGAGAACTGCACTTGGTTCTGACTCCCCAGGTGTAATACTGTATGAGATAAAATGAAATATTTATAAAACTGAGAAATGACTGTCACATTAACAACATTTGAAGTGTTTATGTCATTCTTTGCATGATATTTTAATAAGCCATTAATTCATTAATTTCAGACCCTGCTGTGCCTCACCTCCCACCTTTCTATATCCAATGCTGTTGTTCTCCCCATGCCAGGCCAATCAATGATGGTTTTTTCTACCAATGTCAGGGTGTGTCCTCCTCTTGTGTCTGTTTATCGCTACTGGTGTGCACCAGGGTCTTCTGCAAGAAGATTGAAAATTATGTTCATGGACCATACTTGCAGTTAATGGGACAATTAAGGCATCTGCCATTAAAACGTACTTGCACATTTAAGGATTTTTTCATTTCTTTGCGTGCAACATTGGTGAAAGTGAGCAAATGGGCACCAGGACTTGAATGAACAGTGAAAGCTCTAGCATACCTCCATAATCAATCAGGTTTTGACTTTCTCACAACATCATGATATTGGGAGAATTAACTGGGAAGTGTAAATCAGAAGCAGTGTAATTCGGTGTAAAATTAGATGCTGAAGGAGAAATACATGGAAGAAATGACTGGGATGAGAGAGAACGGAGTAAACAGAAGAGATTATAAACCGGCTATTTATGTCTAAGAGAGTCAATGAAACCCCAAATAATCTCAACAATAAACTAGGTTATCTATAAGAAAAGAACATGGGAAGGGCGGGGGATACGGCTCCGACACACGGGTCCCTTGTATTGGAGAGATGAGGTGCTGTCCCTTTTCTTTTAGATTCTGATCACATAATTTACGAATTTTTCGCTTACTAATGTTGATATATCACATTGAAACTCTTATTAGGAGACTGCCTATATATCCATCCATCCGAGACAATCTTCAGCATTGCAACGGGAGGAGGAGTAGGTGTTAGGAAGGACCCTGATTATTGGACCCAGGTTTGATCATTAAATAATAGAGAACGTTGGAAGCACTCAGTAGGTCAGGCAGCGTCTGTGGAAAGAGAAACAGTTAAGGGTTCGGGACCCTTCATCAGAACTGGGAAAGAGAGAAAACATGTTCGTTTTAGACAGCAGAGAAGATGAGTGGAGGGGGTGGGACTAAATGAATTTCTCTGATAGGGTAAAACTCAATGATCAATGCAACAGTTAAGAGTCATTAAAGATCAGATGAAACTCCTTTGACTGCGTAAAGGCTGTGGGACATGCCCCCAGGAGTCCAGACTATAGAAGAAATATAGTTAAAAAAAGAAAAATTGAGGCAAAACGATGGCGGTCAGGATTGGTCAGATCTGATACGTTCAGAAAGAAGGAGTGAGCTATCTCAGGTTGGAGAATTCGATAATGAGTCTGGAAGGCTACAACGTGCCCAGATGAACGATAAGGCGTTGTTTTGCGTTGGGTATCGTTGTAACAGTACAGGAGGTCACGGATAGAAAGGCCATTGGGAGTGGGAAGGCAATCAGAAGCTCAGGGTCTTTAGCGTAGAGGAGGCCACATTGTGAACGTCGTATATGGTGCACTATAGTGGAAGAAGTACGTCAATCACTGCTTCACCTGGAAAGACTATTTGGATCTCCGGTTGATGGGAAGAGAAGGGGGTGAAAGGATAGGTGTTGCACACCCTGCAGTTGCAAAGGAAAGTGTCCCATGATAGGGAGTAGTAGGTTGGGATCAAGAGTGGGCCAGCGAGTTGTGAAGGGAATGATCCCTTTGAAATGCTGAAAGGGGGGAGGGAATATGTGCCAGGTAGTGGAATCTTGTTGAAGCTGGCAGAAATCGATATTGAATGCCCCAACTTTAAATAACTCATTCTTTCGTTATGTTTGTGTCAGAACTGGCGACTTCTGCCCGCCGTCATTTTAGCTCAATCTTTCTTCTTGTGCTGTTTGGTATAGTCTGACCTGCTAGGTATGTCCCACAGCCTTATCACTTACAACACATTACATAGAAAAAGAAACTGATCTTGACAGCCGCACTGTTATGCAGTCTCGCCCTATCAAAGATATTTTCTTTGTTGCACACATCACGTCCCCCACTTTCTTGCTACCTAAAACTTACTTGTTTTCTTTCTTTCTCAGTTGTGGTGAACGGTCCCAGACCCGAAACATACTTTTTCTCTTTCCACAGAGAAAAAAACTGACCTGACCTGAAGAATATTTCCAGCATTTTCTGGTTTTATTTCAGATTTCCAGCATCTACGTTTTTTTTTAGTATACCTTGATCATTAATAGCAATAATAGACTTGGAATACCACGGCCTTTTCATTACATTGAATGTGAGATTAAGATAGTCGAGTCTGGAGGAAGCCCATCTCTTGCGTCAGATGTTTGACCTCTGCCACGGGTTCTGCAGAGCCGGTATCTCCATTGTGAAGAATGCGTGAGTGTAAAACCTTGTTCAGCTGAAGGGAGAATGGGAAAACTTAAGTTAACTACTACACTGTGCCTCAGCTCAATGCAGTTGACAAATAATATCTTTTCTATTACTGAAGTCTCTTTCATGAGCTGGGATATCCCGACACTAATTTGCTCACAGGACATCAGCTGTCAGTGGCGCTATGATCTGTTCCCTTTAATGCTGTTGATCAGGGGATAAATATTGGCCAAAAATACCCCGCTCGTCTTCACGTTCGTGCACGAGATATTTTTGTCCACTTGAACATCAGTCGGGCGTCAGTTCAGCGCCAAGACCAAACGACTCGGGTTTCTGGCCCAGCAGCACAGGAGCCTTGCCTCAGTTTTTCTCCTCTGTTTCAAAGGTCGAAAGGAGGAAATTCAACATCCTAACCATGGAGGTTCATTACTGGCAAAAGGAGAGGTCAAAAATGAAATTACAAAAGGGGCACCTAGTTTGTCTTAGTATTGCAGTGCGCAAAACATGCAGCCAAACGTTTTCGGTAGCGTTCATAACAGGGGGAGGGTTCAGAAATGGTGAAATTCCTTACAGCAATGTTCCATTTCATTATAATTCGTTCAAGAAATGGGACATTTTCTGAGATTTGAAATTCAGAATAAATAAGCAAATACCCTCGATATCGTTTGGTCGGAAGAGTGGGTTACTCCTGGCAGTTGGCGATAATTGGGTGCCGCTGCTTACACTTGCGAATTATTGCTGTTCTTTCGATTAATCCTCACCTGCCGCAGGCTCACGGTCATCAACACTGGGCCAGAACAGAGCGATAAGGATGAAACATCAATAGATGCCATTGTTTGATGGGAATCATTTCGATCTCTACAAAGGGAGAAATACAGTCATCATCTATTTCAATGGAGAACCAACCAGCTCTCCAGCGTTCCTACGCCGTAATCATCAAAATAACATTTAATTTCTTTTAACTGCTGTTGTCTTCAAATCAGATTGTTAATTCCGGTGGTTCTCAGCATGCCTGGGCTCGCCGCTCTCAGTCATCCCGCTGCTGGAACGTTCTCAGTAGAATAAAAGGTATCTGATGGTCTTTCATGTGGGAAGATCTTTCACAACCACTCACAGTACAAAAAAACACTTAGGCTCAAAACAAAAAAAAGAACCCTTATCACAGAGACAGAATCAGATTAGCAACACGAGATCTCAGACTGCCAACATCAGGTGAGAAGCCAGAACGGGAGATGGTGAGTCTACATTAGTCTGATTTGGCGTTTGCTTTCAACATTAAGCAAGAAGAGTGAATCTATTAAACGAGATCAAGTTGAATTTAGGATGGGTGCAAATCCAAAGTAGCGAGGTGAGTAAAACAGGCCAAATATTCAGTTCTAGACAAAAATCAAACCATTGTTTCAAAACCATGAAATAACTCCAATTTCAACTTTCCAACATCATATAGAAATGTTGTGATGAAGTTATTTGGTTAATGTTGGTCGAAGGAGCTAATTATAACTCAAGTGGATTCTGTTTCAGCCCATGTTGGGTCTTTTTGTCAGAGGGTTGTGTGGGTTCAGGGTTAGACGTAGACCAGATTTATCAGGTAAATTGGTACAGACAAGGGAGAATTTCCCGCGACGGGAAACATTTACAGGTGGTGCGGGAAACAGAGGTGTAGAAGGAGGGCGACTTCTTTCAAAGGGGCGGCAGGCACAATGGGAAGCAAGGCTTCTTCTGTAGGATTCAATGATCGGAGTAAATGTACATCTTGAACTCACAGGGACAACTTCGGTCACCGAAACTGTTGTACATCGTTTATGCAGTAAAAAAAATTGAGTTGATTTTGACTCTGTGTAGCACTGAGGCGTGCATCATCTGGAGGACAGAGGAGCTAGCTGCGTGTTTTTCCTGAGACAGATAAAATTTGAAAGATGGAGGAATTGAGGATTACGGGGAATCGGCACAGAAGAGGAGTTGAGGCCAGCGTGGATCAGCCATGATCAGTTTGAATGGCGGGGCAGGCTTGAGGGGTCTGGTGGTCGACTCCTATTTTCTTGTGTTCTTGTGAGATGGTGAGATCATCTTGACAGAACTGGGACAGATTGACAAGAGGATCCGAGACTTATCCACCTGAGGACTGGTCGCTCGGATCCAACGGTGGGCATGCGTTCATGCCGTCAGTAACAATATAGATGCAAATCTAATATTTAACCCAGATAATATGTAAAGATTAAGCTATTATCGATGTTGTTAGTTCATTGTCGAGTTTAGTCGAGTGAGGGGGACGATTGAAACATACGGATGCTGAGCTGTCTTGACAGGACAGATGTGGTGAAGGTATTTCCTCTTGTGGCAGAATCTGGAAGTAGGGGTGATTGTTCCAAAATAAAGGGTCGTCCATTTGAAACAGTAGTGGGGCGATTTTCTTCTCTCTCAAAGGTTTGTGGCTCTTTGGAACTCTCTTCCTCAAAGGGCAGTGGAGGCAAAGTCTTTGAATATTGATTAAGGTGGAGGTGGACAGATTCCTGTTGAGCAAAGCGGGTGAAAGCTTGTCGTGGGTAAGCAGGAGTGTGGAGACCATGTTACTGTCAAATCAGCTCTGATTTTATTGAATACTGGGAAGGCGTGAGGGGTGGAATTGGCTCCTCCTGCCCTAATTGTTATGCTTGTATTGACTAATTAAATTGACGGTCGATGTTTTATGAAGTATCCTTTATTTGATGTATCTTGTTCTTCGGCGCTGCTACAACTAACCAATCAACATTAACGTTCAATTTTAGGGATAAAAATGAAGTAACACTGCGACACTAAGCTATGTCTTGCATTGTTACTTTGGGGTGTATGTTCACTATTATTAATGTAACCTGACGCCTTAATAATCTTCTTCCAAAGTCGCTTCAAAGTTGATCCAGCACAACTCGTGGACACACAGTTAAAATCTTATTTAAATTCTATCTCGCGAAAGAAGTCACTGACACTTCGTTCATTATTTGAAAGTGTTGCCGCCGTTTTAATGTGGCTATAACCTTAAACTTGCACAAACTGACATTGACACAGACATAAATACAGTTACATTTACACCTAGACACAGGCGCGCAGACTTGCAAAAAGCACATACATACTGACACATGCGTGCACATGAAGCAAACACATACATACATAAAAGGCACACTCGTAGGCACGCACACACGCTTGCTAACACATACGTTTGCACACATGCACAAACATATGATCCCAATAAATGTATGCATAATGAATCGCACACGTACATGATCACAATATTTTCACTGGATTCTTAAAATATTGACGTGGTCCATTTTCTTGTGAGATAAAAGAGATGTCGCAGCGAGAGGGAGACTGGGCCCGAAGTTATACGTTTGTATGGAATAATTTCTTCGTAGTTCCCACCAAGTACTGAGTTACAATGTAAACGGGGGAGTAAATTAGGAGCAGATCGGGATATTTTTCACGTGTTTTGCTTCACTCGTTGTGTATTATGTTATCGAAATGAAAAATCCTGCAGATGCTGTCCAGTATTCTCGCTTGCGGTACAGGTGTCTCTCACAGACAGATCAGCGTCACAATGTCGACATTATATCTGTGGATATCTGTTCAGTGTTGCAGTGTGTCCACCAGGCCGGTGCACTGCAGAGAAAGTCTCAGTGTCAGTGTTACTAAATGGAATGAATCTTTACCATGGGTCGTTAGCCATCTAGCGAAACAAATGTCCAAACAAGTGCATGTTTGCGTTGTGCATTGTGGATTGCGGAGCTAACATGGGCGAATTCGGTTTAAATGTAGCGCTGGTTACATTGTTTCATGGAAAGGGTGCTCTCCCGATCCTCGAAAGCGCCTAAACTTGTCTCATCTTTATGCACATGTCCATGAGACGTGAATATTAATCTCTGACGGTCAGAGTTGGTCTTGGCTCTTTATTGAACTGATTATAAGTGTCAATCACATGGATGGAGGGGTTTAAAACCACAGCAAGACCGGAGGCATTGCGCTGGCGTTTGGATAACTTTTATCCAGAGTATCGTTTAGCATTTATCTTATTGTTAGTGTTTCAGTTTTAATGTTCATTGGATCTGAATGTCTTCTGTCTGCCAACTCGGTGACCTTATTCTGTGATATAACGATCCTATTCTGCAGTTCTATAATTACCACTTCCCACTAAAACGTCTACTTTCTGCTATGTTCACAGTCGCGCCAAAAATATGCAAAATCCGGCCTGTTTATAAATTATACCTTGCTCTCTGCATTGGAATTGCAACTTTATTTTTGGACAATATTTTCACATAGGATAAATGTCTGAAGGGGAAAGAGCCACAGGGAAACCGGGGCAGAGCCGGGTCGCGGGACAAATTGCATGGCTCGTTCAAGGAACCGGCACAGACACAAAAATACCGATACAAACTGAATGGTGCGTTTTTTAAACATTGCCTTAGTTATACCATCGATGGTGAATATTTTTCCAGGTAACATCACCATATTTACTGGCCAGCGATGAGGCGATGTGAATTGAAAGTCGCCTCGAAGGGCCGATCACATCATGTTTAACACAGACTGCTGTGTAACTTCGACCTATTGGCAATGAGTTAAAAAAATGTTGGTCCACACAGTTCAATACCAACATTTCATTATCGTGGAGAGCGGAAAGTGAAAGTAGTTTTTGTTAACATTAAAATGTAAATTGCATGCAGACACATTGGGCTAAGCTGTCTCGGTGAGTGCTCGCAAGCTTCGTGCGGCTCAGAGAGCAGCGACTGAACATTACTTCTCCCAGTCTCCGATCAACAACTCATTCAAGTACTTGTAACTTTAAAAATTACCAATACTGGAATCGGAAATAAATTCCACTTACAGTATTGTATGGTTTCATGTAAAAGACTCGATGTAAGTGAAAAGAAAAAAATGCGATGGTGGATATCTGCGGAGAGTCGCGGCATGGAGGTTTCGGGTCGCTGACTTCTCCTGGGAACGGAGGAAAGTGAGAAATCACAGTTGCGGAGAAGAAGAGGCAAAGAGAAGTCATTGTGGGTGATGGAGTGGAGACTGAGAGAGACTGAACGGGACATGTGCTCCCCGATAGGGGATGGTGAAGGTTCTAAAAAACAGCTGAACTGTCTGGATGAGGTCTCGATAGGGGGGTGCATGAGAACAGAGTGGAACTGCGGAGAATCTGAAAGAAAAGGGAATGCTAGAAATACTCAGCAGGTCAGAAGCAGGTTTATTATCGCTCACATATGTCGCGAAATGTGTTGTTTTGCGGCAGTCAGGCAGCACCTAGGTAAAAATGGAATTAACTCAACTGGCTGATGACCTTATATCAGACTGGTCAGGTCTGACACAAACTGGAAACGTCGGTTGGTTGAGTGCATTGCTACTCATTACTTTTACTATAATCGTTCTACTCTTTTAAATTTAAATTCCATGTAACTAAGTATTCCTTACTCTGCATTCTGTTATTGTTTTTACCCTATACTACCTCAATGCACTGTGGAATGAACTGACCTGTACGATCGGTATGCAAGACAAGTTTTTCACTGTACCTCGGTACAAGTGACAATAAAAACCAATTCCAATACCAATACCATTAACAAACTTTCGCCACGTTCTCAGCCAGCACCGCCGCCACTTGTGTCAACCAGTTTCTCTTTCTCTCCACCTTATCACTTGTTCTCTCCACCTTCCCCTTGCCCTTCAACTTAAAACGTGTTTGATTTCTAACCTCCCCCTGTTCTGATAAAGCAGAAGGTTATCTCTGTTCCTCCTGCTGCTCGGCCTGCTGAGTTTCTCCAGCATTATCTGTGTTTATTATCCGCAAGGCACCGCAATGTGGACAGGATTGGGTCAATGGATGCTCTCCGGTTTACTGTCAGGAGAGCGCGCCTTTTGGATGAAAACAAAAGCAACAAGATGCTGCAGGGACTCAGCAGGCCAGGCAGCATCCGTGGAGAAAAGCAGGCGGTCAACGTTTCAGGTCAGGACCCTGCTTCTGGACTGAAGATAGGAAAAGTGGAAGCCCAATATATAGGGCGGGGGGACAGAGCAGTGATAGGTGGACAAAAGAGGGGAGGCGGGGTGGGTACAAGGTGGTGATAGGCAGATGCCTTTTGGAATTTGGTAACGTTAATGCTGGGACGGGGCTTCTCGACTTGGAGCCTGGACCGTCAACGCGGAGCGACACCTCGCGGTGTGTGCCCGACATGGCACCTTACCGCTCAGCCTCGGAAAACCAACTCCAGCAACGTTTATTCCACAGGCCTGCATTTGTTGAACGGCGGTATTATTCGTTGAATATTTTATGCTAAGCAAGGAAATAAATTGTTTACGTAGTAATTTTCAACAGTAAATCTACACGTGTGTGTGTGTGTGTGTGTGTGTGTGTGTGTGTGTGTGTGTGTGTGTGTGTGTGTGTGTGTGTGTGTGGACTTGCTGCTCTTCAATTTTATTTCCCAGTGGGGTCCCAGGAAGCAACCACACGTGTATGTCCAACGCTACATGAAGCGGTGAGAGGTCGGGGACAGAGACACTCAGAAACCAGCTTCAGTCAATTTAAAAGCAGTTTATCTCGAGTTTTAAGAGGGCGGGGTTAGGGACGCGGGGAGGTGGTAGATGCTTTCTCCAACGCATTATAAATATCCCACCCCGACAATAACCCTCCCCGACAACGATCCTAAATGTTTAGCCAATACGCGTTAATACTAGCGCCGTTTTCTCTCCTGCTGTTTAATTAGTGTCAGCAGGAATATTTTTATTTAATGAATGTGACAGAGACTGTACATAAAACTGCGCTGGATTAGGTCAACATAACCTACAACCGCACCTGCATTACTCACTATGTAAACACAGCAAACACAAGGCAATTATCACACAAACACTATCAAACTGCACACATATACGCACGGTAAATATATCCGATACATTATTATCCCAAACAACTTCTGCAATTGCTCAGTTGGTTAAAGCAGGAGAGTAAGTATCTGGTAAATGATTTTTTTTAAAAACTGCAGATTATGGAAATCTGAAATAAAACCAGACATTACTGGAAACACACAGCATCTGCAGAGAGGGAAGCAGAGTTAACGTTTCAGGTCGAAGACCTTTCCTCGGAAATGAGAAATGGAGAAAACAAGTTGGTTGAAGTTGCAGAGAGGCTGAGGGAAGACAAGTGAATAATTCTGATAGGGGGAGGCCAGCGGCGCTCTGATGATAAACTGCTGATGAATCTATCTGATTGATAGGTTATCAAGGGAAACGAGCGAGACAGAAAACCAACAAAGGAACAAGTAAAATGCAGGCCAGAGGAGAACTGAGGTGATATTACAGATGGGTAACCTGGACAGTTCTGATACCAACGGGCAAAGCAAGTTCCCTGAAATTGTTGAATTTGATATTGAGCCCACAAGACTACATGTACCCAGAGGGGAGATGAGGTGCGGTTATTCAGGTTTATATTGGGCCTCGCTGGCGCAATGCTGGAGGCCACCAGAATGGGAGTAGGGTGGACAATTAACTCTGACAACCTGAACAGTGAACTTTGTTTCTCTTTCCACAATGCTGCCCGACTTGCTGAGTATTTCCAGTATTTTCTATTTTGATTTCATTAAAGATCCAGGATTGTGGGGTTCTTGAACCTCAGGTGTGAGGATGGGCCATAAGTGACCTCATTGTCTGCATGGCCTGGGATTTTGCCATCACACTGTCTGGTGATGAAGATCAAAGATCTGTAAAGCTGAAAGGAGCATTGACAAGATGACGTAGTGGATACTGAAGATTGCAGATGCTGGCATCTGGAGCAACAAAGCAGAAGCTGGAGGAACTCAGTGGGTCAGGCAGCATCCATGGAGGGAAATGGACAGTGGACATTTTAGGTTGAGACTGGGTCCCCTCCCTTTACTCTTCCCATCAGCCCTCCCACCTCCCTTATTTGGTTCCAGGCTCCACCTTCCTCTCCTATCAGATTCCATCATCTGCAGCCCTTTGTCGCCTCCACCCATCACCTCCCAGCCCCTGTCGCTGTTCCCACCCTTCCTTCCTCCATCTGCCTATCACCCGTCCTCACCTGGATCCACCTATCGCTTGCCAGCTCTTGCTCCACCCCTACCCCTCCCCTCTTTTTACTGGCTATCTCCCCTCTCCCTCTCTCTCGCAGCCCAGATGAAGGGTTTCAACCTGAAATGTCAACTGTCCATTTCCCTCCACTGATGCTGCCTGACCTGCTGAGTTCCTCCAGCCTTTTGTTCATTGCTCCAGTGGATATTGAAGATAGTTCATACTGCAACCATGGTCTGGAGGGAGAGAATTTTCAGGCTAGAGGATGGAGTGCTGATTGGTGGGCTGCTTTGTCCTGGAGCATGTTGAGTGCTGTTAAGAGCTCCGCCCATCTAGCAAGTGGAGAGCACTCCATCACGCTCCTGATTTGTGCCTTGCAGATAATAAAAGGATTTTGATGATTCAGGCAATGAGTCACTTGTCACAGAAAAACAAGTGCTGACCCGCTCCAGTTGAGGTTTTGAGCAAGATGATGATAAGAGTGGGGTTGGACCTGGTAAACCTGTTAAAAGTCAGAGAGCAAAAGTTAGGCACTATCTTTTTTGGAGATAGTCATTGTCTGGCACCTTCTGTGATGTTAATGTTACTTGCTGCTTATTAACCCATAAACGTTGCTGCATGTAGGCACGGGCTATTTAATTACCTGAGGTATTGCAAATGGAACTGAATATTGTGCAAACATCACATAATATCTTCACTTTTGACCTAAGGAAAGACAACAATGAAGTAACAATAATGACAACTGGGTCTAGTACATTGCGCTGAGGAATTCTTGCCGACTGACTACTATTAATCACAACCATCTTACATTATGCTGGGTATGACTCCAACCAGTGAGAGTTTTTCCCTTGACTCTCATTATCTTAAATTTTACTGAAATTCTTTGATGTGATGCTGGGTCGTGTCTTGATAATCCCTCTGGAATTCAATTCTTTTGTCCATAGCAAAGTTGTAATCAGGTCTGGAGCTGTGTGTTCCTGGTAAAACCCAATGTGAGCATCAGTAAGCAGGTTATTTTGAAAAAAAAAGTCACTTGAGAGGATTGTCAGGAGCAGCTGCAATCACTCTGCTGCTCATTGAAAACAGGGCAATAAGTAGATTGGATTTGACCTGCTTATTGTGGATTGGACAGATTTTGTCAATTTTTCACAAAGTCAAGTAGATGCCAAAGTTGTACTTGTGCCACTTAGCGAGAGTTGCAGGTAGTTCTGGAACACAAGTCTTCACCATTGTTGTCAAGTATGATTGCCTTTGCTTCATCTGGCACACTCAGCCATTTCTGGACTATCATGCAGAGTGATTCAAATTAGCCAAAGGCTGCCTTTCTCTGATGGTGGGAATGCACGTGTTCACATATATCATCAAAAGTACAAATACTTGCATGCATGTAACCACATTCACATTTTCATATCCATGAAGTACACATCAATAATTAAACATACACAGGTATACAAATATTCTGCATATTAATAGCTATGTAACCTACACGTGTACATGTGTCTGTATAAGAGACATATTTCTGCAGACATTTATACACAAGGCACATAATTGAATGCACATCTACATGCACTACAGGTTAGAAGTATGAGAGGAGATCTCAATTGAAATGTACAGAATTTTGACAGTGCAAAAGACTGGATGTGGCTCGGATGATTCCCCAGTGTCAAGTGTCCAGAACAAGGTCATCACAGTGTCAGAGTACAGGATAAGTCATTAAGGCTTCAAATGAGGAGAAATGTGTTCACTCAGAGTGTGAAGAACCTGCGGAATTCTCTACCACAGAAGCCGGTGGAAGCGACATCATTAAAGAAAGAGGCAGATAGTTTTCTAGACACAAAAGGCACTAAGGAGTGCAGGGAAAGAGCAGATGTATGGTATTGAGAGAGAGCCGCAGCCATGATTGGATTGAATGGTATTGGTATTGGTTTATTATTGTCACTTGTACCAAGGTACAGTGAAAAGCTTGTCTTACAAACCGATCGTACGGGTCAATTCATTACACAGTGCAGCTACACTGAGTTAGTACAAAGTGTGTTGATGTAGTACAGGTAAAAACAGTAACAGTACAGAGTAAAGTGTCACAGCTACCGAGAAAGTGCAGTGCAATAAGGTGCGAGGTCACAACAAGTGACCTGAGGTCATAGTCCATCTCATTGTATAAGGGAACCGTTTGATAGTCTTATCACAGTGGGGTAAAAGCTGTCCTTAAGTCTGGTGGTACGTACCCTCAGGCACCTGTATCTTCTACCTGATGGAAGAGGAGAGAAGAGAGAATGTCTGGGTGGGTGGGGTCTTTGATTATGCTGGCTGCTACACCAAGACAACGAGAGGTAAAGACAGAGTCCAATGGCAGGGAATGGCAGGGGAGCTTAAGGGCCAACAGATCTCCTCCTGCTACTATTTTCAATATGTACATCAAGATAGAGGCAGCGGTGACCTATAAATACTGACTCATTATTTTCCAACCTGCGACACTTTGGGTTGGTGACTCCATCAGCTCAATTGATGTCATCAAAGTACTGTGTAATTTTTTAATGGAAGATTGTTAGAAATGGGTGATAAGTTACCTTCATTAGCAATGGCACCGTAACCTGTTTAGAAATTGGATTCATGCATCCATCCACTTCAAATGAACAATCTCCATGCATTTTCATTGTGAAGTCAAGGTTGGTCACTTTATTCACTAACTCAGTGGGAGAAAACAATAATTATTCTGGGGGGAAGAAAATTATCCAACTTGCAGTGTTAAAGTTAACTGTCTTGTGGTTAACTTTAAATTAATGTAACTTTTCCCAAATGAAATAGAATTATGTACAGGTTTCACCAGGCCTGTAACAAGTTAAACAAAAGGGTTGGTTGTCTTTACTTTCAATGCAAAGTGCGAGGTGAAATTGATCTTCAACCATTCTTCAAAATGATACCAATTGCTCCTGTGGCGATCATTATCAACATGCTCATGAGATGTTATTGCTCGTAAAACAGTTAACGCAAGTGTGGCAGAAGAACACATCTTCATAGTATATATGATGTTTACACATAGTGACCTTCCATAAATCTTTCTCAACCTGATGTTCTATCTAAGAATCAGAAATCACTGATAGTAATGTTAACTAAATAATACTCATTTTGGATGGGACTACCCAAAACTCAGCAGTGAAGCACCTGTCTGGTACTCACCTGTATAACGCAATCCTGTAAACTCTCATCTATATAACATGCACAAATCTGCCTAACATCCACTTGTATGATATTCAACTATAGAACACTCATCTGCATGACACTCACCTATATAACACACACTTACGTAACACCTATCTATATAGCAACTGTACATCACTCGGTTTACACCACTCAGCTATATTACAACTACCTCTATGATAATTCCCTGTATAACACTTAACTGTATGCCACTCATCCACATAGCAATGATCTAACAATCACCACTACTACACACAGCTGTTTAACATTCACCCTGTCCAATATTACCATAACTGATCAATATTCACAAACATGACACTTACCTGTGTTACAGTAGCTTGTCTACACTCACCAGCTTAACACTGGATGGTAATATCTCACAGGTAAATGAAAATCAAAAAAAAACACTGCAGATGTTGGAAATCTGAACCAGAGACAGAAAGTGCTGAAAATACTGAACCGGTCCGGCTGCCTCTGTGGGAACTTAACCAGGATCAACATTTCAGGTTCCCTTCAACTGCAGGTGATGCAACACTTATCCTTTCACTTCTTTCCATCCTGGGACCCAAACCGTCTTTCCAGATGAAGAGATGATTCACTTGCACCTCTTCCAATCGAGTGCACTGCATTCGGTGCTCACACGTTGGAGAAACCAAACACAGATTGGGTGATTGCCTTGTGGAGCATTTGTGTTCAATCCACAGAGGTGACCCCGAGTTTGCCGCTGCCTGCCACTTTAATTCCTCATCGCACTTCCACTCTGACCTATTGGTCTGTGGCCTCCTGTACTGTCACAGTGAGGCCCAACACCAGCTTGAGGAACAGCACCTCATCTCCTGCCTGGGCATGTTGCAGCTTTATGGATTTAATCCTGAATTCTGCAACTTCAGCTGACTTGATTCCTCAGTCTGCATCAGTCAGACAGCTGTAACATTAGCTCAGCAATGTCCGTTCTCTTGCCCTGTGTGGGAGTAGAGGACACTCCCATCCTGACCTGCCCGGCATGTCTTCCTGCTCTGAATTTCACAACTCGCACATTTTTGTCCATGTTCTCACTCTAACTGCTCCCATTCGCTCATTGACCAGGTATCCTGCTTACAGTTTGTCCCCATAGTCACCCTGGTTTTACCTTTTGGGACGTTCCTCCTCGCCACCCTCCCTGCAGGTTAACAAGCTGCTTTTGTCTCCTTTCCAGTTCTGACAAAGGATCTCCGACCTGAAACGTTGATTCTGCTTCTCTTCCCACAGATGCGGCCTGACCTGCTGAGTATTTCCAACATTTTCTGTTCTGTGGTAATTTCTCACACTCGCCTGTGAAACACTCAATGTTCACCCACCGTCCGTGCGCTTTCTTGCTCCAGAAACCCGGCGCGGGAAATGTGGGTCAATCCACAGCTCCCTTTCTACTCGCCCTTTCAAGAGAAGAGACAAGAAGAGAATCCTCTGTGGAACTTACCAATTTATGCCATGCGAATGTTAAATATACAAAAGGCACGGAGGAAGTATTTTACAAATGTGTTGATTGCAGGAAGGAGGGAGGTGACCATCTGAAAATTCCGGGCGCTGAATACGACGCCAGGACTTGAACCCTCCATTAACCCCTGAGCCAATACTCGCAGCGCGGTAAATCAAAACTAACTTCACCGCCTCTCATTTGACGCCAGTTTCCTCGAGGTCTTTCTCCGGAGAGCATGAGACATCCAGGAGTTAAACCTAGAAAAGACTAATGTTTCAAAGTCATTAGTGACCGACCAGCTCAAAGTGGTCCGGCTACTTTCCGGGAGACAGGGGGTTAAACCCCGCCTATGGCTGTTCCTGCCCTGATGGCTGATTGTATCGTCACTCGGTCTTTTAAGATCTTCAGTGAATGCTTATTAACTTCAGAGTTTGCATCTTCATATACATTTATTTAAACATAACGAGAGGTTGCACTAGTTTGGTGAACCGCCGTTTATGAGACGAGTCCAGAGACGGTGACATTGGCCGCAGTCCGAAGCCTGGTGAGACGGGGAGGTTCTGATGCCGCCTCCAATGTGGACCGAGGGTTTTATTAAAGTGTCGCACTTTATAAATCTGCCCCTAATGGTGTTACTGGACTTGTCCTTCACCTTGCGGGATTACACATTGGTTCATTAGCCCCCGAGCCGTTGCGCCATTAAAACCTGTCTGAGGGCTGTGGTGCAATTTAAAAGCCTTTCTTTGGAATATCGGAGCCGTAAGGCAGTTGATCGAATAACGAGCGAATCCTCTGACGACTGACTTAATCGACTACAATATTAACACCACCGTTTCCTTGTCCTGTTTATGGATTATGTGTTGGTGTTACTTTAAGTACCTGTGGCAGATGTGGCGGAAGACCTTGTGCTAAAATAGTGATGCCGGGGACCCCTGTAGTTCTACCAGTTAAAACCATTCCTACAACGTGAAGGCCACTGTTAGAGACCTATTGGTTTCACTGTTGAAAGTGGTTAAAAAAAATTAAACTAAAATCGTGCTTCGTTGATTAAATGATTGTCAATAAGTACAGAATCTTACAGAATGGGCTGAGGACGTTCGGACTATCCTTAATAAAGCTGCCCAGTTAATCCCACTCCACCCCTGCTCTTTTCCCTGGATTAACTTCCTTTAGAACATATATCTGATTCCGTTTTGAAAGTTGTATTCTGCATAAAAAGGAAGAAAACGAAATATTCAAGATAAACGGAGTGCCCAGAGCAGAGTTTATGCTTTGAACGTTCATCTTGACCAGTAAGAATTCCAGCCAATTGTGTCCTCCGGAATAGAAACAAAAACCCTGGATATTTGTAATAAAAGAGGACACACAAAATCTTACCCCTCTAACTCACTTCCCAGCTCTTCGTAGACACACATGGGTGCTTCACAGCACAAAATTCAGTCAATAGCGATTACAAGTGACATGTTTGTGATTAGAGTCATCGTCACAGAGTCACACAGCACAGAAACAGGCCCTTTGGTCCAACTCATCCATGCTGACTGTGCGTTGCCCAGCGAGTTAGTCCCATCTGCCCGCCTTTGTCCCATACCCTCTAAACCTCTCCTACCCATGTACTTAACTACATGGCTTTTAAATGTTGCTAATGTGACTGCCTCAACCACTATTTCTGGCAGATCTTTCCAACTAAACACCACCCTTTGTGTGAAGAAGCTGCTCTTGATGTCCCTATTAAATCTCTCACCTCTGATATTAAACCCATGCCCTTTTGTTTTTAGCCCTCCCCCCCACTCCCTGGGAAAAAGACTGTGCTTTCACCCTGTCTATGCCCCTCATGATCTTATACACCTCTATCAGGTCACCCCCCAATCTCCTACGTTCCAGCGAATAAAGTCCTCATAAACGCAACCTCCCCCGGAACTTGTGGGGTCTTCCTCTGTACAACTTGGATATTGCATCTCTGGCATTACAACAATGAGTTGATTAAAACGTACTTAAATAGCTAGAAAATTCTCTAGTACATGCAAAGATTGGGAAAGACATGATGCAAATGTAAATTGAAGAGACAGGAGACTGCAGATACTAGAATCTAGAACAAAAAAGCATATTGCTGAAAGAACTCAGTGGGGCAGGCAGCATCTGTGGAGGCAAAAGGAGTAAGTCGACATTTTGGGTTGAAATCCTGCATCAGGACTGAATGTACCGCCTTGAACTGAAACATCGACCTGCATCTTTGGCCTCCACAGGTGCTGTTAGACCTGCTGAGTTCTTCCAGTTTTCTGTTTTTGATGCAAATGTAAATTGTTTCTTTAATTATGTAAACTAATTAAATTAATTATGTAAATTGTTTCTTTAATTATGTTCATAGCCTAATATATGGAACTAAACCATAATCACAAGATACCAACCCTGGGATCAACAATAAAGAGCATTAAGATGTCATTTTCTGTAAACAATATGACATCTTAATTCACTTGTTTTGCTTTCTTCAGGGAAGGAGGCCAGACAATCTTATGCAGGCTGGCCAATATCTGGCTTCAATCCTTCCCTGATCTTAGAATCATGGAAACATGCAGACAAAAAGAGGGCCATTCAGTTCATCATGCTCATGCCAGCTCTTGGAGAATGAGGAGTGATCTTACAGAGGTGTATAAAATCATGAGGGGCATAGATAGGGTCAATGTCTTTTTCCCAGGGTTGGGGAATCAAGAACTGGAGGGCATAGGTTCAAGGTGAGAGGGGAGAGATTTAATAGGAACTTGAGGGGGCAACTAGTTTTACACAGAGGGTGGTATGTCTGTGAAATGAGCTGCCAGAGGAAGTGGTTGAGGCATGTACAAGAACAACCTTTAAAAGACAGTTGGGCAGGTACACGGATTGGAAAGGTTTAGGAGGTCATGGGAGAAATGCCGGGAAATGGGACAAGTGTATTTAGGAATTTTGGTTGGCATGGACAGTAGGGCTGAAGGGCCTGTTTCCATGACAATCCAGTCAGTCCCATACTCAATCTGTCTCTTCTTTCCCTTCTAATAGTTAGATGTGATTGATTTGTAAATGTTCACCAAAATGACAGGGAAGCTGCCCGATCCATAACAGATGGACAACAAACTGTACCCTCACTAATAACACCCACAGCCCAAGAATATATTCTTTCAAGAACTGAACAGCCAGGCAGTACGGAACCACAGGAGGGAACAAGGGTTGATAACATAAAAAAAATACTGTATTACCAAGGGAAGCATTGGAATGGGATTTAAAAAAAACACTGCGTAAACATGCCTGGAGCATTATAGGACAATGCATTGGATTTATTTTATCACAACTTTGCCCAGAATTCTGTCTGCTGCTGCAGATAAGGTGCCAGCAAAATGTCTTGCTTTGTCTCATATGACTTCAAGCATGAAGTACATCTAATGCCTGCTTTTGAAGGACCTCCTAGAGTTAGTTTCACGTTGGTGTGCCTTATAGTACTGCATTCTCACTGTTCTCTGACAGGGGGTCATTTTGCAGATACTGCCTTCTCAACATCCACTCAGGCTGTTACCTTCTTACAAATGCTGCCCTTGTGTGTGATAATAGAAACAAATATCTGGCTTTTTCTCCAGCACCAGAAATTCTTCACCTTCTGATCCAAAAGCAAAATAAAAAATCAATTTCACAATTCTTAACTAAAACAAAAATCTGCTTCCCTTCAGTAGCTGCATCTCATGCGCAGAACCTGGGTGGCCTAGGGCAGAGTACAGTAATTCTGGTGATGACCGGGGACCATTATGAGACACTCCAATTTGTACACAGGCTGCAGAATACATGGGCCATTAAACATGATAGAAAAATTGGGAGCCAGTTTCTGGCAAGGATAGGCACTACTGTTGGATTCCTAATTTCCTGGTTCCCACATGGCAAGCACGTCAGTAGGAAAGATTCACCCCAGCCATAAAGAAGACGCAAGGGACTGCAGATGCTGAAATCTGCAGCAACAAACAAGAGGCTGGAGGAACTCAGCAGGTCAGGCAGCATCTGTGGAGGGAAATGAACAGTCAATGTGTCGGTTCGAGGCCCTTCAGCTGGACTGAAAGATAGAAGGGAGATAGCCAGTATAGAAAGGTGTAGGGTAGGGGTGGAGCAAGAGTTGGTAGGTGATGGATGGATCGCAGGTGGAAGAGAGGAGGGTAGAAATAGCGACAGAGGCTGGAGGGTGACAGGTGGCGACAACAAAAGGGCTGCAGACGGTGGAATCTGATAGGAGAGGAAGGTGGAGCCTGGAATCGAAATGGAGGTGGGGAGGGCAGATGGGAACAGTGGGGAGGAGTGTGTGGGTGATGGGCTGATGGAGTGGGTGGAGGAGGGGAAAGGAACAGGGTGAGTGTAGGAAGAACTGGATAGATCAGGACAAAAGAGAAAGGGGACGGAGGAGAAGCAGCTTACCTGAAAATGGTGAATTTAGCCTTTTGAACGGGAATCGCCAAAAGCCCCAGAAGGACTGTGAACTAAGATAATCCATCAAAATTTGAAGAATTCCCTTACCAGTTCAACTTAAACCCACTTTCGCAGCTGAAGTTCCTGTGGAAAACTAAAGTTAGGATTACTGATGAGGTTTTACCAATAACCACCACTTGCTTCAGTAGAGATTATGCCACTTTCTGAAGGTAAACACATATATACTGCCCACCGTTTGAAGAAATATACATAAGTAAATTAAAATCTTGGAAAAGGTACAGAGATTTGCCAATGCTGTATCAGAGATGTAGGACATTAGACTGATTGGGAGAAACTCCACCTCCACTGATCTCCAGACTAGAGTGTCTGATCTACTGAACAATGTGTGTTGGAAGAAGGTGGTGTCCTCCAAGAATACCTAGTGTGGATCTCATGTATTGACCAGTGGGAGGGAGGGGTAATCCATTGATGGATTAATGAACAGTGGTGATCTGTAGATGTGAGAGTGAAGGGGTGGGTTCTTCCAGTGAGTGAATGATGGAGGGATGGTGATCTGCTGTTGAGTAGACAGGGGAAGGGCTGAACTATCAATGAGTGAGCAACAATTGAGTTTGTGAGGCAGAGTCCACTTTCTAACATCTAAAGACACCTCCATTTGTAATGACTAGATTTCCCTTTGTATGACTCCTGGGGTTTTGAATTGAGTCCAAATATTTTTATTATATATGTTTTACCTTCTTTCCCATCATAGAGTGACTACTGGGCTGTGCCTTGCACCTTTGCTCTTTGGGGATGTTTTACTGTGCAGAGGTTGAGTAACATGGTTCAATGTTCTCATATCCCACCCACAAAAAATGACACAGCCAAGAAATGTCACTAAAGGTTTCCATGAAAACCACCTGTCAGAGGAGGAAATGGCATCATTACTGCACACAAAGACTAGTTAATGGTCTCCAGTGTGTGCCGATGAAGTCTACACCATGCATGATTTGACAATGACGTGGACTGCTCTTCCTGGAACATAGCAAGGATGGCAAGCGTTTGTTGATCCTGTGACCAATACTGGAGAAGGAAAAGCTGATAGGAAGCCGGTCAGGAGAGAGTTTTTCCACAGGGTTAGCTTTGATTTGGCGAACGTTGAGCTTTTGGTTCAATGACTCCATTTTGTAGCAATTTGTTGTGAGAGAAGATGGAGCCTCCTGCTGATATAAAACATGGAAGACATTCCTTTGGTGAGGAGGAGGCTGTATGTAAATGTTAACACCATTAGTCTAAGTGTGTAAATACTTAACTTCTGCTATTGATTTCATGCCAGTGATTGTTAATATACTGCTGCTGCCAGGAGCCTGAGAGTTCAGTACTCATTGTTATTTATTCTATAAGAGGGAAAATGTCATACACCAGCACTAATCCTTGGTGACATGGCGTCACTGTGGCTACAAACCTTCAGTCATTTGTCCCCACTTGAGACACACGTCTGGGAACATGGCCCAATGTCACAGCGACAAGGATAATTTGCAATAAGGATAAAATCTGATTAGTCACCAGACACTAAATGGCAGCCTTTTCTACTTTCTGGATTTCATTTTGCATTCATATCCAGCACAATCTGTTCAGATATAACAGATCAGGATTGCTTGTTATGCAGTTTCTATACCCACTCCCCAAAGCAGTTCAAACACAGCTTGACGAACCCAATACTCTTCAAGGAACACTTTTAGCTGACATTTTATGCCATATTGATCAATTGTCTGTTAACCCTGGAGCCAATTTGATATCTTCCTCAAAAGAATAGAATCAGAAACAGGAGATTCAGCCACCAAAAGGAGCTCACCACTTTTTGCCAACTTCCCTGAGCATCACTGTGTTGCAACAACATTTTCTTTTTCAAGAATATTTCCAATTATTCTTTGATAATTGCTAATGAATCTGCTTCCATTAACCCTCCTCTATGTTTACATTTCTGAGTCTACCTATTTTGTGTGTTTATCAGATTTAACCATTAGAGTATAAACAGCAAAATTCAGAGCATGTGCATTTAATATTGCAATGCAATTATCACGTCTTCTGTCCTGTAATATTACATTGCTGCAAGCTTATATGCGCAATGTATTTCTCATACCCATGAAGAGAGGCATTATATTTAGAATAATGATTATCTTATCACTTAGGGCAAGGTGATATACCTGGTGAACAATCACAGTACTATATAGGATAAGGCATTACACATAGAATGAACCTCACTGTGTATTGTGTGGCCCTGAAGCTTAACAGTTACTCGTATTGATCTGTTTGCTGAATTAAATGCAGTTTTGCATTTCATTGGATGCTTTTCCAAAAACAGTAGATACCATACATTCACAGATTGTACTGTTTGAGGCATTTCTGATTTAGTGGATTGAGAAGCACTGGTCAATTCAATGAAATCCATACAATTTAAGTATTAAAAATAAACATGTAATGGGTTAGTTATCTTCAGATCATAGCAGAGCAAACCTTAACTACCAGAAATTCCCTTGCACTCCTTCCGTTGATTGAATCTGAATTGAGATGTTCCATAATGTTAGGTTTACATTATAGAGTTCACTCTGTACCCAAATCCAGGAATTCTTAATGAACTGCTGCACTGAAAGCCCTTGCAGAATTTGCTTATTGTAGCATCAAATGTATATATTCTGGAAGTTCTAATACTTAACAGCACTGGTGAATTCATTTGATGAACTTCTGTTTGCAGCAAATCAGACAATATTTAATGATATTACACCTCTGACATATAAATAGCTGTGCACCACATTCAAGAACATGCAGAGAGCTATTTATACAAGAAAATATGCTGCATTAATCTATGACAATATTCCAAAGCATTTTAGAGCTAATTAAAGTATTTTGAGATAGTCACTGTTGTAAAGTAGGGCAGAGCAGCCCAGCCAATTTATACACAGTAAGAATCACACAAAGAGAATTGGATAAATACCTGATAATTTTTTTTATTGGTTTAGAGTGTTGCCAGCATTTATATCACCAGAACAGGTAGATGGGATGACATATCTATGTCTGGACTGAAAGGTGGCTCCTCTAATGATAAAACATTTCTCTCAGTACTGACTGGAGATCTTGGCATGACTTGAGCTCAGGCTTGTCGTATAACATGAACTCATCAGCTTGAAAAGGAAAGAAATAACATTGGGTTACACCCGATGCTTCAGAGGATATAATGTAGATTTTCACCTGCACCACATTTTTGCATTTACACCCTGCCATTTATGCTGTCAGCTCACCCAAGAGAAAGAATATTCTATCTTTTTGTAGATACCTGGTCGGACTCCATGTGGGATATCTTGTACAGATTTGATCTCCCTGCATAAAGAGAATATGAATGAGGGAGTGCAACAAAGGTTCATCAGATTGATGTCGGGATGATGGCTTTGTTGTGTGAGGAGAGTTTGAGCAGACTGAGCCTAAACTGTCTCGAGTTTAGAAGAAGGGAAGCCAATCTCATTGGAACAGACAGAAGTCTTAGGGGATTGACAGGGTAGATACAGAGTTGATGTTTCTCCTGGCCAGGAATCCAGAACTAATGATTATGGTCTCAAACTAAAGGGTCTGCAATTCAGGAAAGAGATGATAAGAAATTTCTTCACCCAGATGTTGATGAATCCTTGGAATTCACCCACCATGGGCCTGGAGGCTCAGTCACTTAGTACATTTTTGTATATTGACTTCAAGGAAAGTGGAGTTAGTGCAGGAAAGTGGTACTGAGGTAAGAAATCATGATCTTATTTAATGGTGGAGCATGTATGAAGGGCTGAATGGTCCATTTCTGCTTCTTTTTCTTATGTATTTACGTTATGTCCTCATACATTCATTAGTAATCTGAAATAATTGGTCTTTTAAACTGTGGCTCTTCCTGTTTGTTATGTAGAGCAAAAAGGATCTAATCTATTAGAATAGCAATCAATGAGTTAACAGGCCCACTTTATATTGTATAGTAAATGTGAATCACAATGTACCACTGTGCATAGAATAACACTGGCTCCATAATAAACAGGAATTTATATTAAAATGTCATGAAAATAATTCCATGGAGGAGAAATTAACATCATCAATGATGAAATTTCTCTCACTTATTTTAATGGAGACCTCAGTTACAAATTACTTAGAATGCAGGAACAGACCACTCAGCCACAACGGTTCATGCTGGTGTGGCTGCTCCGGACGACACTTCTCCCACTCTCCTTCATCTCACAAGTTAGCAAATCAGTCACACGTCGGTCCACTACGTCTGTGCCTATATCTGTATTAATCCTACTTACCTGCATTAATTCCATGTCCTTCTATACCCTGCACATTCAAGAACCTGTCCAGATGTTGTTTCTGTTCCTGTCTCCACCACCATCTTTCTGTTCCTTCCTCCCTTGTGCTTTTCCAGCTTCTGTGCTATTTGTGGAACCTCTCTGGATGGCAGTGAGTTCAGCATTCCAACCACTCTCTGTAAAGAAGTTTCTCCTGAATTCTCACAAAACAAAACAACAGCTATCCAGTTTTTATGCTGAAAGCAAATTACTGCACATTATGAAAATATGAAATAAAACATGCTGGCAATGCTCAACTGGTTAGGCAGCATCTATCGAGAGAGAAACAAAATTAATGCTTCAGGTCAGTGACCTCTCATCAGCTGGGAAACAAAATAAAAATGTATTAAATTGCAGGAGGAGAGGCAGAGAGAATCAAAGGGAAGGTCTCGATTGGTCTGTGACCTGGAGAGCGCTAGTGACAACATGATATTTAGCCACTAAATAGATGTGGATAGATGTATATTTTTGTCCCTGTCGATAGCACAAGCTAAGCAGACTCAAACCTGGTTAATACATAGATGGAAACCTGCAAAGGAACCAGGTGCTGTGAGACTTTCCTCAGAAACAAACGGCATTATCAGGTTACTGTGCCCAAGAAACATCTGAGATGCAAATGCACATTGCTGCAACTAAGGTGCCCAAGCGGTCATTGTGGCTTTGGGATTGACTTTGACTTTAATCTTGTACTTATGGGTTTTGTTCTGGTTCTGAACACCTGGAAACATCTTTCTTATATTGACTCCATCAAAATTTTGAAAACCTCCATCACATCACTTGCCAGACTTCTCATTTCTATTCCTGAACCTCTTAGATCTGGGATCATACCCTCAGACTATCTACTTTAAAGATTTTCTGAGCTTAGTTAAAATCCTGAAGAAAGTAAATTACAAATCATTCAACATTCGAATGCACATATACCTATGTATAAGAAGGTCAATACACATTATACATAGGACACAGAACCTTTGTATATTACACCCAGATCACGCTTTACAGCGCCAGCGACCCAGGTTCAATTCTGGCTGCTGTCTGTAAGGAGTTTGCACGTTCTCCCCATGTCTGTGTGGGTTTCCTCCGGGTGCTCCGGTTTCCTCCCACGTTCCAAAGACATATGGGTTAGGAAGCTGTGGACATGCTATGTTGGCACCAGAAGCGCGGTGACACTTGCGGGCTGCCCCCAGAACACTACGCAAAAGATGCATTTCACTGTGTGTTTTGATGTATGTGTGACTAAAAAAGATATCTTATCTTAAAGAAACATATCATATATACAGCAAGAACCACCACATATATTCTGTAGCAATCAATCTCCCGTGACATTCCACACTGAAAGTCCCGACCAAATTCTGTAGTGAATCACAATTGCAAGGAAAATGTACAGGCACAATTTGGACCTCATAATAGAGTCATTCTGTTTTTTTCTTTTTATGGAATAATTTTATATTGTATTGTGTACAGTGTACTGACTAATTACAGTAAGCTGGAAAGCAGGGAGGTGGAGTTGTTTAAATCAGTGGAATTGTGGGCGGTATAAACTTGAGAAGAGTGAACTACAGCATGTTATGTTTACACAGGCAGTGCCCATAATGTCGCAGTATCTATTAGTAGAAACAACAGTTCCAAATAAAACCACTCTTTTGTATTCACTATTGACATTGTTTTGCAAAGGAAATATGGTAACCTGTTTTTGCCCCCTCCCTCAGCTCATCCGTCTGTGACTGAACTCAAGTCATTCCACTCCCTTCGCAAACATCTCAGCTTTTCTTTGCTCTCTGATTGTGAATGTGCTTTTACTTCCCCTGACTCTTGGTAGTACCACATGCCATTTGCTTTCTCCTTGGAACATTTCATTATGTTAAAGCCCCAATATAAATACAAATGTTATTAAAGTGAATGTGAGGCTTTATACTAATCTTGAAATTCATTGATCGAATTTATATAATTCACTAATTCAGCCATGATGATCTCATCTAAGCTCCTCTATTAGCTTCCTGTCTTTCAGTCAATCCCATTTATTCATTAATTGCATTATTATTCCACGTTCTTTGTAGCATCAGAATATTATTTTTTCTCTCATCAGGTATTCTGTCCAGTTTTTTTTTAGCTTTATTGGAGGTTTTGATTTATGTAGGAGTTAGTGTGAATAGGTGGAAATCACCTTTAGTACTTAAACTAAGTGGCTGCCCTTCACATGTGAATCTGGATGCTGGACGTTGTTGGCGATTCTACCATGAAAGCCGAGCCATTTCCTTTCTTCACCTGCGATACACACAACCTCGGCTCATCCGGAGACTTGCTGATCAAGAATGGGAATTCTGGCTACTTTTAAAATTTTATTCGTGTTTTTTTTTCTGAAGGCCTACATGTGATTGGGTAACTTGGGTAACAGGATCCTGTCTGTGTGAGCATTCTGGGACATAGTACAAAAGAAATGACAATTTATATCGCTCTTTTGTATGTTCAGGATACACCAAGACTCTTTGGAATCAAGGAAGCATTTTCAAAGCATTCACTGCAGTCAACCAATGTTTACTCATGTTTTCATCTTTCCTTATGACATAGGAGGGGGTCATTTCCCATCAAGTTTATGTTGTCCCTCAAAGCAATCCCATCGATCCCATTCCCCCACTATTTTCCTGTAACCTATGCTCTTTCACATGCTCATTACATGCTCATTAGTTCTCCTTGAGTCTCCTACCACCCCACCAATGGCAGGGATAATTTTACAAATGCCAACTAATCTTTCAACAAGCATGTGGGAGGAAACTGGAACATCCAGGAGAAACCTATTTGGTCACAGGGAGAACATGCATACTCCAGATAGCACTGGAGTCAGGATTGATCCCAGGATGCTGGAGCCATGAAATGGCAACACTAACTAGCTGCACCACTGTGGCAGTAAAGTGGCGGATAAATGACATCTAACACACCAGGGGAGTCCCTTGATCTTTGAATAATGCTACAGGGTATTTTACAGTGGTTTAGAAGCCAGGCAACCTTCAGTTGAATGTACATTGGGCATTTCTAACAATAAAACACTCCCTTAGCAGGTGTGCATTATGTGCTCACTTCTCTGGTATAGAACTTTGCCATAGCCTTCTGACTCAGAAATAAGATTACTACAGAGCTTACAGGTCCACAGAGCTTACAGGTCCACTTCAGAGTACCAGCTCTGGTACTAAAAAACAGAAAAGAGGTAAGAATTCAGCTATATTTGCCTGGAGACTTCTTCAAGAAATAACCATGAGGTTGGTGCTGAAATAATTGAAAATGGCATTGTAAATGAACAGAAATATTAAGTGCTTGAAATACCCAGCAGCTCAGAGAGAATCTGTGGAGAGAAAAACAGCTAATATTTCAGATCAATGAGCTTTCTTCAAAACTGGGAAAAGTTAGAAATGAAAGAAGTCTTAAGCTGCAAAGAAAGGGAGAAAGGGATGGAGAGAACAGAAGGGAAGGTCTAGGACAGGGTGGAGACCAGTAGAGGTAGAATGATGGATAGTGGTGCTGGCTGGAAGAGGGTGGCATCCATGTGGAGCAAATACAATTTGAGAGGTACAATTAGCCAGAAGTGAAGGAGCATTGAAGTCCTCAAGGCTTGTAGTATTGCAGGAGGTTACAAAGGCAGGGAGAGCTCTCAGCAGAAGCTGAAATTATAGAGAATACTTTCAAAGCTGAAAGGCTGAGACTGGAGGGCAGTGCAGGAGCGATGGGAGAACAGGTCCTGATTACAGGCAGCATCATATTGGATGGCAGAGTTGGGTGCTGGAGTCTCATAGAATCACAAATCAAAGACCAATACAGCATGGGAACAGGCCCTTCGGCCCAACTCATCCCTGCCAATCAAATGTGCATCTAAGCTAGTCCCATTTGCCTGTGTTTGGCCCATATCCCTCTAGTCTTTTGCTATCCATGTACCTGTCCAACTGTCTTTTGAATGTTGTTATTGTACCTGCCTCAACCACTTCCTCTGGCAGCTCATCCTCTGCGTGATGAAGTTTCCCCTTAGGTCCTTTTAAAATCTTATCCCTCTCAGCTTAAACCTATGCCCTCTGGTTTTTGATTCCCTTTCCCTGGGGAAAAAAGTGTGCATTCACCCTATCTATGCCTCTCATGATTTTATACACCCCTATAAGGTCACCTCTCAGTCTCCTACGCACCAGGGAATAAAGTCCGAGCCTGCCCAACCGCTCCCTATAACTCAGACCCTCGAGTCCTGGCAACATGCCCATTTAAATCGCAGCAGTGGGAGGTCTTTGAAAGGCTGTCCTCAATTCTCTGGCAGCCCCCAGGATCGACAATGACTTTGGGAGGCAGTTTCAGAAAAGGAGTGTTAATCCAGAACTTCAGAGCAGAACTATGGTAAACAACAGACCTGCAATCCATTTCCAGATTAACCATGACAAATACTGGAGAGCATAGCTTTAAGGTGAGAGGGGGAATGTTTAAAGGAGATATGTGGGGCAAGTTTTTGTACACAGAGAGCGGTGGGTGTCTGGAATGCGCTGGCGGGGGCCGTGGTGGAAGAAGACACAATATTGGAGTTTAAGAGGCATTGAAACAGACACATGAACACGCAGGGAAAGGAGGGATATGGCTCATGTGCAGACAGATGTGCGTTTAGTTTAATTTGGCAACATTGTCAGCAGACATCATGGGCCAAAGGGCCTGTTCCTGTCCTGTACTATCTATGTAAATTTATCGGAAATGTCATAGTTTTTTAAAATATGTTGATAACGGAGTTCTAAACCTAGACTGTACTAGAAATGTTGGATATGATACATAATTCCTGTTCACATATTGTACTTTTTAATTGAGGCTTTTCAGGCACGCTGTTCTGTCATATTACAGTGGATTTAATCATATTTCCCAATCTTTTTACTCTGTTGTCAAGTAATGCCGGCGCTGACCAGCGGGTGGCTCTGTCTACCGAGTGCCCGAGGTCTCCTGGCCCTGTCACCAGCCTGAGTAAATCCTCACCTTCATCACACAATACAGGCGGATTAGCGGCGTTTTAATCAACAGAATAAAACTGCAGCAGATATATGTTCTCTCAGTAAACAGAGGGACGGGCATTAGCCACAGACTGGGAGGACACCGGTTTGTGTTGGGTCTCTAACTGAAGAAAACCTACATAGCTCAATCCTCGTGCATCGCCCAATCCTTTGACACGTGAGGAAGTCCAGATAGAAAGGATGTAATGTCAATAGATTGGGATCTAGAAGCCTGAGGACCAACGGAAATAAATCCAAATTTCCGGGGGGAGGAAGCCGAGGGAAAGATTCCACCGATCCTCCATACATTGGGGAACACCTATCCCTCGTTCTAGACTTGAATGCAAAGCACCTTCTGAACCCAGGGAGTAAAGGGAGTTCAGTTAGGAAGGATCACACTCTTCTAACCGACCCGATGTATTGAAAGCCAACACTCAAAACTTTAATTGCAAATCCTCACGTAACTCCTCCCTCTTTCTTTGACAACATTAATTTATGTAATATTATTTGGCAAAAAAAGGATCATTACTTTAAATGTGGGTCGATAACCAGAGGTCGGCGAGATGAGAAGAAATTCTTCCGCTGGAACAGTTGTCGGGATCTGAAACATTCCACTGGAAAAAGTGGAAGCTGATTAGTTAAGTATATTTTTCAGGGATTTCTGAAAGTTCAGGAGCATGAGGCACCCACGGGGTCAGCGACTAAGTAGGGGTATAGAACTCCATCAGAGATCCAGCGCAGACATGATGGCCCGAACGATCTCGTTGTCTGATTCTTTGGTGGTTCAAAATACTTCTCAATGCTCCAATGCAGAGAAGCACAGTTGCCAATTTTCATGGCGCTAAATCCCACAGACAGCTGTGAGATCAATCACCAGATGTTCTGTTTCCTGGTTAAGTGGAGTCTCAGCCAGAACACTGCGAGTTCTTACTGCTCTTCTTCAAAGTAGTGCGGGATTTTCGCCACAGCCAAAGATGACAGATGTGGTCTCACTTCACAGTCTCGTCTGAAAGAAGGTAGAGCAAATGCTGGTGGCCGGACCTCGGGACCCAGGGGGAGGAGGCTGCCGGCTCAACCAACATTCACCCTACTAAATTGCACCACAGTGATGAATAATCGCCGTTCTACCTCATTGCCAGCCATTCCCTAAAACCAGCGCCTCCCTATTATTGATAAAATTAAAATAGACATGTCGTTTAATTGGACTTTCTGTGGGCTGGGGATCAATAACCATTTCCAGCCGATTGATCTTTGATTGAAGGTGATTGGTCTGAGCCGCCGCCAGGAGGAAACAATGGCCAATGGACGTGGCCGGGAGCCCCAGCCTCTGGAAGTGCATCCAATTAGGAAGCCACGCTCTCCGGGAGCAGAGCCTCCGCTATTGTCCGCGGCCGGCGACCGCCAGCGAGGCGTCAGGCAGAAGAGGGGGGTCGCGGACAAAGGGGCCGTCTGGCTGCTGCCCGCACGTCTGGGCGTCCGAGTTCCGCTCCATTCCCAGACAGGGCAGGGGCGGGCCGCGGGGGAGGGAGTGCTGTCTGACCGCGAGTCGGCTCCGGATCCAAGCGACTGTCGGCGCCGCAGCCTGTCCTGGTCGGTGTGAACCGAACTGGAATCCGCCCCCACCCCCACCCCCAGACCCCGGCGCCCTGAAACATCCCGTGAGCGTGTGTCTGGATCACAGCGTGACCGGGAACTGGTGTCAGAAGGTGCGCCACTCGCACACTCCACACAGTTCTCCAGCACTCGTGCATCACGCACCCACGCAGACTGTTCTGTTTATACTCACACGTGGCACGCACAATTTACACGCTCGCACACCACCTCCACTATTTACACACCCGTCAGGGTTTTTTCTTCATTTTTAATACCCTGTACGCTGAGCGCCCATACCGAAATTCCGCGCCCCTCCCTGAAATCAAACGCACATGCCGCCACTTTAGTACATATCTGTGCAAAATGTTGCACGATACACTTTACATGCTGAATTATTAATGCGATTTCAGAACTACAGGGTAGGATTATGTTATTGACACAGCTACTCTTGCACTATTTGCATATATTTACAGAACATAGAACACTACAGCACAGTACAGGCGTCATGCCGACATTTTATCCTGCTCTAAGATCTATCTAACCCTTCCCTCCCACATAGCCCCCTATTTTTCTATCATTCATGTGTCTATCTAAGAGTCTCTTAAATGTCCCTAATGTATCTGCCCCCACCACCCCTGCCATTTTCATCCACTGTTTACACTTTATTTTTACATACCATATAAATATTCAAACACTGCATTATTCGTGTATTTTATGCACAGGCACTTTCCCACACGCACATAAACTGCATTGTCATTCATGCTATTCACACACACTAATGTCATGCTATCTGCACACAATGAATGTGTACTATTTATACAGTTGCACAATTAGGCAGAGATATATGTTCACTGGTGATTTATCCCCATCCATTAGAACACCAACTGTTTCACAAACTAACCAACGAAAACCCTCATCCATTTTGTTTCACAAGTTACAGATATAGTTAAACACTGTCACATATCCACTGATGTATTTAAACATGCCCATTTTCCAGCACACCTACAAATGCACTCAATAAAATAGTCACTGAACCATCTCCGACATCAATTAGCACAAAATCCCATAGTTAACACTTACTCGTTCTCATAATATACTCACATAAATGAATTATAAAACAGACACAGACTCTCAGTGCATTCCTGAAATCCCCTCCACATTCCTGCCCTTGCCCACACATATAATCTTACCTTCATTTACTTTCGCTTTCAGTCTTCAGTCAACTCTGATCTTCTTTCTTTATAATCCTTTGCCCTCTTCCTACCTTCCTTGACCATTTCCTTTCTCCTCCTTTTTGTTTATCTCCGCTTTTAGTTACAGCTGCATGTACAATTTCCAGAGCTCACACACAACTTCACATGAATGAGTTTCTCAATCACCTCCTCCTTGAAAGAACAGATTAGTTTGATCCATGACTCTCTGGATGGTGCCTCTCCTCATCTATTGCATTCCTTCCCAGCTGAATGATTATGTAATTATCGTAAAAATCAATTAGAAGAGAAAAGATTATAATGATTCTGATAAAAGGTTATCAACCTGAAACATTGTTTCTCTCTCCACAGATGCCACCTGACCAGCTGAGTATTTCTTTACATTTATGTTGTGTCTTTTATGTTAAAAAATTAGGTGGTACAGATAACCCTGGAGGTGGTTGGCTTCTAGGTGAGGGAGCTGACACCTTGGTTGTTGAGAGGGACATTGAAGATCGACCATTTCAGAAAAGGAGTAAAGTAAGTGAAACCTGCTGCCGTACATGGGCACAGAGAAAGGATGAAAGTCTTGGGCTGAAGGACTGTGCAATGATAAAAATAATAATAAATAATAATAATAAAAATAAGAGAAATCCTCAGCAGACAAGGCAGCATCTGTGGAGGGAGAAAACAGAGACTGTCACACATTTACACCTGCTGGAGGTGGTACTTCTATGCACCTGTTTCTCTTGTTTTTCTTGGTGGAAGTGGTCATGCATCAGAGTATCAAGGCCAGTAACTTCAGCACATATTGTAGGTTGGACATTCTGCAGCCATTGTGCATCAGTGGTGGAGAGTATTATTTAGAACATTAGTTGGGGCTACCAATCAAGTTGTTTGCCCTGAATAGTGCCGGATCTCGACTCATCCAGGCAGGTGGAGAGTATTCCATCATGCTCCTGACTTGGGCCTTGTAGATGGTAGAAAGTATCAAGAGATGAATCACTTCCTGCAGGATAACCAGTCTCTAAACTGCTCTCATCAGTGTTTATGGGGCTGTCCAGGTGTATTTCTCGTTAATGGTAACCTCCTGGGATGCTGATGATGAGTCAGTAATTGTAAGATTATTGAATATCGAGGGTAGATGAAATCCTGCCTTGTTGGAGGTGGTCATTTCTTGGCACTCTTTTGGCATGAATGTTACTTGTCTCATATCTGTCCATATCTGATTGTTGTCTGGGTTTTAATGCATACAGGTATGGACTATTTAAGTTGATTGAATTTATGACAGTATTGAACATTGTGCAATAATCATCAAATATTTCCACACAATGGAAGGAAGGGCTATGCTGAAGCAGCTGAAGGGAGTTGGGTCCAGGACATGCCTGTGGAACTCTTGCAGTGATGTCTCAGGGCCTGGATAATTGATTTCTAATAGCTTCACTACACAATCATTGGAGTATTATTGTCCATTAACCCCAGTTTTACCGGGGATCCTTGGTGCCAAAGTCAATCAAATTCCCCCTTGATGTCAAGGCCGGACACTCTCACCTCATCTCGAGAATAGAGCTGTTTTTTGGACCAAGGCTGTGATGATCTGAAGCCCAGAGGTCATAACAAAACCCAAACTAAGCATCAGATGACAACATTCATCATTCTGCTTGATTGAGTGCAGTCTAATTGTTTGGTCATTGGATTTGTCCTGCTTTTTCAGAAAAAAACATAACTGAGCAATTTTCCACATTTTCTTGTAGATACCAGTAACATAATGCTACTGGAAAAGTTTGGTTAGAGGCATGGCCAGTTCTGGAGCACCTCTTCAGTACTACAGCCATGATGTTGTCCGGTCTGTATCCAGCAATCTCAGTCTTTTCTTGATATCACATGGATTGAATTGAAATGGCTGAAGATCGGCTTCTGTGATGGTGGGGAATCTCAGAGGAAGACAGAAAGGATTACCCAGAACTGCAGAATGTTCATTTAATCCAGTGGGATTTCTTAGCTATGTCTATTAAATGCTATTGTTGCAGACTGGCATGCATGCATTGCATGTTTACAGAGTTTGTAGCAGTGAGAGGTATACTTTACTGTGAGATTACAGATTGTGTTAATATATATTTCTGCTGCTGATGGTCCACACCACCTATGGAAGCCCAGCTGAGAGGTTGGAAATCTGTTCTGAGTCTGTCCCATTTGGTATGTTTGTAGTGCAACACAACGCAGGGAAGATATCCTTTTTTGTCTCCACATAGACCATGTAATGGTCACTTCTCCAAAACTCAGGGACAGGAGCATCTCCAACTGGCAGATCAATGACAACAAGGTCATCTAGATTTAACCCTCATGTGGGTTTGTTCTCATTACCTGCTGCAGACTCAGGTAGAAGGCGACAGCTCTTGGTGATGGATATTGGAGACTTTGAAGTTTCTGGAATTAATGTTGAGTACTCCCAGAGCTACTCCCCCAATTCTGGTGGCCCCACTGTTGGGATGGACCCAGGAATTATGATGGAAGAAAGGCAGGGAGAATATTTTTGCTTGAACTGCTGAGTATTTCCAGCATCTGCGGTCTTTGTATTTTTTAATTGTGCTGGAAAAGTCTATGTTGTCTTGTTCTGTAAGTGAAACCAAGTAAAGACTCATCTGTGATCTACTTGGCTGGGAGCAATTTTATCGTGTCTAGAATGTCAGGTGACACAACCAGTTTTACCCACCCTTTGCTGTTTTTACATTGTGGTTGGATACAACTGAATGATTTCCCAACAGCTAAGACTCAGGCACATTGCTACAGGTTTCAAATCTCATGTCGTCCAGACTGGGTTTTTACAGTAATCTGTCACTTTCATCATTACTCGGACTTGTTATGTTTTAAAATCCAGATTATTAATCTGAATTTAAATTCACAGCTGTCACAATGTGATTTGAACTCATGTCCTTGGATTGTTAGATTTGGTTTCTCGGTTGGCCACTATGTCTGTGCCAACCATGGTACCGATCTAACTAATCCCATCTGCCTTCACAGGGTCTAATTCCCTCTCTTCATTGCCTGTTCATATGTCTGTCTAAATGCCACTTAAACATTGCTGTTGCATTTGTTTCCACCACCTCTCCTGGCAGCTCATTCCATGCACCCACCACTTCTCGTGTAATAACCTTGCCTTGCACATCTCCCTTAAACTCTACCCCTCTCACATTAAAGCGATGCCTTCTAGTATTTGACATTTACACCTTGGGAAACAGACTCTGACTATGAATACTATCTATGCCTCTCATAAATTTATAAACTTCTATCAAGTCGGCCCTCAGCCTCCAATGCGCCAGAGAAAACAATCCGTTTGCCCAACCTCTCCTCATAGGCAATACACTCCAATGCAGGCAAAATCTTCATGAACCTTTTCTGTGCCCACTCCAAAGCCACCAAATACTTCCCATAGTGTGGCTACCAGAACTACACACAATACGTGAACTGTGGCTTAAGCAAACTTTTATACAGCTGCAAAACTTGCCAACTTTTGTCCTCAATGCCCCGACCAATTAAGGCAAGCATGCCGTATGCTTTGTTTACCACCCTATCCACTTGTGTTGCCACTTTCAGGAAGCTATGGACTTGCACCGCAAGATCCCTCTGTACATCAGTGCTCATATGGGTACTGACATTTACTGTATACTTTCCTCTTGTGTTTGTCCTCCCAAAATACATCTCACACATGTCCAGTTTAAACTCCATCTGCCATTTCTCCACCCAAATTTCTAACTGATCCATATCCTGCTCTGTCCTTTGCTGGCCTTCCTCACTATCCACAACTTCACCATTTGTCACGTTCACCTGCAAGCTTTCTAATCAAAGCATCTACATTTTCATCGAAATCATTTAAATATATTACAAACAGTGGAGGTCCCAGCACTAGTCCTTGTGGAACACCACTGGTCACAGACCTCCAGTCAGAAAAACACCCCGACCATCTGTTTTCTATTGCAAAGCCAATTTTGTATCCGATTTACTTGCTCACTGTGGAACCCATGTGATTTAATCTGCTGGATCAGCCTACCATGAGGGACCTTGTCAGATGTTTTACTATCCATGTATACAGCATCCACTGCCCTATCGTCATCAATCATCTTTATTACCTCCTCAAAAAATACAATCAAATTTGTGAGACAGGACCTTCCTGATAAAAGGCCATGCTGACTATCCCCGCAGTCCAAATGCAAGTAATTCCTATCTCTAAGAATCTTCTCCAATAATTTCCCTACCATGGATGTAAGTCTCTCAGGCCTATAACTTCCTGGTTTGACCCTGTTGCCCTTATTAAACAAAGGAACAAGAATGGCTTGATGCACAGTAGTTGCTTACTTGCTCAGAGTCAACAGTGTGTTGTGTTTATGCAGTATCTTTGAAGCAGTAAAATATTCCAAGGTACTTCACATGACCATTAATAAACAAAATTTGGTATTGAACCACTAAAGGAGATTTTGGACAAATGGGCAAAAATCTGGCCCAAGAGGTGGAACATAAGAAGCAGGTTGAAGGAGGAGAAAGAAGCAGAACAGTGGAGACCTTTAAGGAGGGGGTTCCTGAGCTGATCATATTGGCGAACTTGAATAGACACTGGGAGCAGGAGTGGGCCATTCAGCTCCACCAATCAATCTGATCATGGCTGATCAACCAACTTCACTGGCCTGTTCCCACTTTCTCCCCATATCCATTGATCTCCTTGCCATTATATGTAACTCCTTCTTGAATATGTTTAATAACTTGGCCTTCTGTGTAGAGAATTTTATAGGTTTGCCACTCTTTGGGTGAAGAAGTTTCTCCTCATCTCAGTCCTAAATTACTCACCCACATTGTTGTGCTGTGACTCCTAGGTCTGGACTTCCCTGCCATTGGGATCATCCTTCCTGCATCTAGCCTGCCCAATCCCATCAGAAATTTGTCAATGAGATCCCCTTTCATTCTTCTAGGCTCCAGCAAACATAAGACCAGTCATCCTAATGTCTCTTCATAAGGCGGCCCTGCCACTCCAGGGTTAATCTGGAGTTACAGATGGGTCAGTCCAGGTAGGGGCCATAGATTTTATTCCCAGAAGGAGAGAAATAACCCAGTTTAGTTTGACAAACAATCAAGCCAATTCTGGGGCCATTTTCACAGAAGATACCTGATTTTGATGTGCTGATTGAAAAAAAGATAAATTGGAATTACACTTTCTGGATTACTGAACAGAACTGTTTATTTCCAAAATGTTTTACAGTACGTATCCAACATTGAACTACATATGCCATCTCTCCGCCTAGCTCAGGAGCAGCTCCTAGATAGTCTGCCATAACGCTTCAGACAGCTTGCTCTTCGTGGAATTCAGTTTAGATCGGAAATGCTGATATTGTGCATTAATTCTAAAAATCCTGTTCCTGCCTGGGTGTTTATTTTCTGTTCTCTTCGCGGTGTTCACTCTTTCACATTTTCCATTTATTTGTTATGTTAAAAAAAACAGGAAATGCTGGAAGCATTCGGCAGGTCGGGAAACATTCACTCAGTGGAGAAAGTTTACGTTTCACCTCGAGTTAACCGGCTCACTTCCTCATCCTGTTACCCTTCCGATCGGATAATTAATTCAGTTCATTTGTACGCAAGTATCCCAGGGACAGAGAAGCCAGAATCTCAGTAACAAACCAGAAATCACAGAAACGGCGACAACAGTTTTGCTTCTATGAAGCCCGTCTTTCTCTCTCACCGTCACACTGGTGTTTTTCTCTTGTGCGTTCATTAGTGTAACGGTGGATCTTTTTTTCCCTGGTGAGAGTTTTCTCCCCCAATACCCCGTCTCTACAATCGTCTCCCGTTTTTACTTTAGCTTCACATCTCTTTCAGTCTTTAGAGTTCCTTCAGTCTATCGTTACCTATAATCCTGCATCTCTGTAATATTTCTATTTGGTTCTGTCTCCCTATCATTTTTCTCAGTCTCCCGCTGAGCCTGTCTCTCTTTCTCAGTCTCTGAGAGTCTCCTTCAGACTCTGCCCGCTCTCTCTCCATCATGTTCTCGGTTTCTTCCTCAGCCTCTCACTCCCTCTCGCTCTCCCTCACGGGTCCACTTTGGCTCCACGTGCATCAATGCGCAGTTGGGGAATTAAAGAGCGGCCCGACCCGCCTCAGCTCCAAACTGGAGGTAAAACTGTCTCAAGGGAACTCGGGGACAGGAGCAGACAGATTAGTCAGATCTTGGCAACATATTTTCCATTTATATGACACGAGTAAACTGTAATGCTTAAAACATGTTAATTAACTTCAGAAACTTTGCGGATGTGACCTTTATCATTCATAGGCCCCAATGTGGTCATCATGATCCACAAGCAGATTGCACGCACTGTTTCTGTGCCCCGATTTTTCGTCTGCAGAATATAAATATTTCCATCAGTCAGCGGAGACTCCCACGCAGAGATCCCGGTTCCTGCGGGACATGTTCAACAACTTTAACCCTACAACGCGCAGGGGCCATCAAAATGGCTAAAAACCCCGTGATGAAGTTACCGAAGTCCAGGTACTTACCGGTCTAGGTGAGAGGAGAGATTTAACAGGAACCTGAGGAGCAGCTCTCTCACCCAGAAGGTGGTCCGTACATGGAACGAGCTGCCAGAGGAAGTGCTTGAGGCAGTACATTAACAACATTTAAGCGGCATTTGGACAGGTACATGAATAGGAATATGGATATATGGACAGGTACGTGGATAGGAATATGGATATATGGACAGGTACATGGATAGGAAAGGTTCAGAGGATATGGGACAAGCGCGGGCAAATGGGATTAGTTTAGATGGGCATTTTGGTCAGCATGGACCGGTTGGGCCGAAGGGCCTGTTTCTGTGCTGTATCAGTCTATGACTCAGGCTGAGTGTTTGCGGAGAGTTTTGCAGTTGGTCGCTGACAAAATCAGTGAGTAAAAAAAAACAAATTTTAAAGGTCGGCGTCAGAAAGCGAAAATCAAATGTTATTTGATTTATATATCAATATATGGACCCCATATATGGAGCCCAACATGAACAATAATTCCATTACTTAATATATAATTCATGAAAAACTAAAGGGCGTCACCATACGGTGCGATTGAGAATTGCCGTCTTGCGTACCTGTTTTAAAGGGATTTTTGGGAGTTATTTCGGCTATCATGAAACGAACACCTTTTGGCGTTAAAACAGAAAGGCGCCCCCGCTCACCCCCAACCCCCCCAGCCGCAATGTCGCATCGTTCCAGGAGGTGGCGCCCAAAGTGCGCCGAAGCAGCGCAGGATCTGAAAATGAAGCCGTCAGCTGGTGACACAAAGCCTCGTAAATCTTGCCGGTACGCAGCAATCGGTAATTGGCGAAGAAAAGACTGTTTATTTCATGCATTAATGGTCTGAACTTAAAGCCGCCAGGTTGAATTTGAGCACGACCTCCCATCAACCCACACATCAAAGTGATTTTTCTTTTTTTAATTTCTGGCCTTGGAGTAAGTGAGACAGCAAATAATGCAACATCCTTTCACCATGAGATGGAGGAAGTCCTCGGCATCACTTTTCATTCACACATTTTACACAGTTTTTCAAAGTTAAAAGTCCATCAATGGCAGGGTGTCTGGCAGGACCCGCTCGCTAGATCAGTTGAATTCTAAATTAATCAAACATGGATTTGCACTTTTCTGCTGCAGAGAAAATAAAAATCTGCATCTCGTGTGAACCAATCCTTGAGGAAAAGTAAACCTTGAGAGGGAGAACTTCCCAGATAATCGGACTGAAAGGAACCCAGCGTTGATTGAGTGTATACCTGTGAGACTTTATCTGTGCGTTTGTGTCCAACGGTCTGTACTTGTGGACTCTGCACAACTCAGTTCTGTATGTGAGAGAGGGAAACGTGAGTGCATGTGAGTAGATGTGTGTCTGTGTGACAGCGTCATCAGTGGCTGTGTTTTGTGCGTGTGTGTGTGTGTGTGTGTGTGTGTGTGTGTGTGTGTGTGTGTGTGTGTATGCGTGCGTGCATGTATTTTTTGAAATCAGTTTTCGGGATGAGGTCGTAGGTGTGATATCCAAATGTACCTCTGCGACGTGATACCAAATAACTTGTATTTGCGAGCGTGAGGAAGTGTTTGTGTCTGCGTGTCCGTCTGAATCCTGTGTGTGTTTCTGTTCCGATAGTCAAGGATTGCAACGCCACTTTCTTGTGTTACCTTGTTGGGATTTTAGTTCCAAACTTTCATTGGTATTAACAAGCCTCCTCCTGTTTTCACGCTTCGTTCTTCGGGGAATTCACTGCTGAGACTAGTCGTATAGGATGATTTAACTCTCTTATTTGCAATTCGCGCTCTCCTGTTTATTAAAATAAGTTCAATAGCATGGATTTTCCAAAATGTGTTTTGACTTAATGCAAACCCAGAACACGAGGACTTGTCACTTTAACCCCAAGTAATACGGATTAAAATCATTCTGCAACTTCCACGAGATGGTTTATGATTTTGACATCTCCCTTTGCATTGACCGATGTCCTTGGCCACTTCCTGGTTCCAGATAATGACATGTATTAAAATGTTTCAGTGCAATGTATTCCTCATGAAGCATATTGACACAGCAGACGCTATCAAAACCATAATCCTTTGATAATATAATCAAACTTCAGCTTCTCTCCCCCAAATCAAAGTCACAGCGAGACGTCTGACTACCAGATCTACGAGGTCCTTTGAAATCATTTTGAAGTACTGATACTAGATGCCAAATGCGCGGAACCCCCACAGAGATGAAGGGTGTGCCGTCCCCCAGAACATTTCGTGTAAGAGGTGCACGTTAGAATCGAAGGAAAATGCCCAATAAACATTTCCGTTGATATAATTTGTGTTAAGAGCTAATCAACATAAATCTTGTCGAAGATGCAGAGGGTACATTCTCAACGTTTTAAGAGGTCGTAATGTAGGGAGGAATCGAGTTGCAATATAACCCCACAGATCAAACCACTGGAATCCAGGCAAAAAGGATCCGCGATAAATTCTAAATTTGAATCCAGTGGATTGGAAAACCAGGTGTAACTTTCAAGGGAACATGCCGACCAAAAAAAATATTTACGGTATTATTTATTATCTGTGTGTTATCCTATGCGGGGAGCGAAAAGGGCAGAGTATAGAAAGCTCCAAAAGGGAAAAGGTTGAATTATCTCTGTCTCAGTCCCTTCATAGAGGACTTGGATTCAGTGTTTTCCTTCAGTTAATCTGTGTTTTAAATCTCTAACAACGTCCAATGCAGGCATTGAAATCGTCCTTTAATGTGGCGGATCCTTTAATAGCTGTGCGTGCAACTTTAGGTTAGGTATGTTCAAAGCCAACCATGGTGGAAGAACAGACAGGCAAGTTCAGCGACATAAACCGGAATAGGCAGGCAAATAGATACACAAATACTGCGTGCACACACACACACACACACACACACACACACACACACACACACACACACACAGCACAAACACTCACCACCAGAAAGGGCTTCACTTCAAAATGTTTATTGAAAGTTGTGAGAGAACTCATTTTTTCTAAATTGTTGATAGAATACCCGAATAACCAACACAGTTTGAGATACATTTTATTTTTATTTAAGCCGCTTCGCATGAGCCCGGTGGGAGAACCAGCGGACCGGATCTCCGCACCTGGGTGAACCAAACCTGAGGTGGCCAAGCGGCACTTGGTATATACCCCGCTAGCACAGGAGTTCAGATTTATTTTAAATTCCTTTAAATCTGTCATATTGTACAGTACATAACGCCGTTATTGTTTTAACAGGTAACACTGGAATAGCAATGAAATAATGGATGGCACGTTTTAAAACCGTTTCCACTAAAGCAGACGGAATAGACCTCTATGATAAAACACAATTAGAAACTCATCCATTCTCTGGCACACACTTCCCAACGCGCTATATATTTCATTTACAATATATTGTGATGTTTGTGTGTAAAACGAAACAAAAAAAACATTAAAATGCACGGAATTAAACTCTAATATATGTACACGCGAATTTACAACTGGTGAATAAATTAATACCGATTTTGCATATTCTGCCATCCATAGCATATTTACAAAAAAATTACTAATTAATTACATAAATAGCAACGATCCTTTTTTTTCTCGTGTGAAGGTACATTTCTCGTATGCGGTACTTTTAGCGAAGTGGTCGTTCCTTTATCCCAGTTTACCACAGTCAGCAGTGGGCATTTCAGCGGCGCTGCGCCCCACTCTGTGGAGGCAGCTCTTTCAGTCTGGACGCCGAGTGCTTCTGATCTCTGGACCCCACCAGACCCCACGTCCCACTCGGTCGGATGCAGAAGGTATTTGCACAGGGTTTTTTTTTTGCATATACTATTAGCGCCGATATCCCAGGGTGTTTCAAAGGGCTCATTTCGGAGAATCCCGAGCCGGAGACGTCTCTCGGTTGTTGTCGAGACCGCTGACTAATCTCTGGATGTTCTGGAGTTCGTTGATGGCGTCCTTGGCGGACGCTTTCGGGGAGGGGACGTTGCCCGCAGTCCTTAAACTGCCGCCGTTGCTCTTGTGGTTGAGTTCGGACGCGAGGTTGGTGGAGACGGGACTGGAGTCTCGGCTGCACAATTTGGTGTCGGAGCCACCCAGAGCCGAGGGCATGGCGGTGGTGAGGAGGTTGGTGCTGGCCGGGATGGACACCGGGATGGGGTAGGGGTTGAAGCGAAGCCGGGGTCGCCCGCCGCTCAGGAATGGATGCCGGTGTACAGAGGACGGCGCTCCGGAGCTGTTGGGCATTGCGGCTGCTGCAGCGGCCGCGGCCATGTAGGTGTAGGGGTAAGGGAAAAGCCCTCCGAATGTGGTCATTGGGATCCCCTGTATCATAAAACAAAGAGACAGAGAGAAGCGGACTGATGAGTGCCATCATACGCAGCATCGAGATGCAAATCCAAAGCAAACTCAGGCCTCGGTTGATACCCAGATGTGATGGGGTCTGGAAGAAATATAAATCGGCAAACAAATCGAAGTGAAGGGTGCTGTAAGTCTGAAACTTTATCTCCCTAAAGGCCGAAGGCAAGAGGGAGGCGCAGAGATGGGAGTGAGATATGGATCTGAATGGCCTCTTCCTGCTCAAATGTTGCCAAAGATGGGATCTTTTAAGGGGATCGGTTAAGGGGAAGTAAATTGGATTTTTGTTTCAGATGCATACTTGAATCTTGGAGTTTATCCCAGAACCCAAGGATTGCGAGCAGGGCTTGCTGACAGTCGGTCACCTGCGCTGCACATTGACCTCCCACCTGGCGGGCTCCGGGTTACGGAGCAGAAGGATGCGCGGACTCTGTGAGGATAAAGTGGCCTCCAGTTTATCTCACAGGTGCGGGATTCAACTATCTGTGCTGCCCGGTCTCCGGACTTGGTATGTATTCCTCCACATTCTCAACACTTCCAATTTTGTTGTATTTATTTCAAAACTTGCAGATTAACATCAATAAGAGTTGATTAAATTGAGACTAAAATTCATAATTGAAATGGGAATTGGGCTTTTAAATACCGGGGCTGAATATGAATTGTGTGTTTGGAAAAGGAGCGGTACTGCGCACAAGCCTGGATGTTTGGCGAGAGGTTGGTGTGTGCGTGAACAGATGACTAAACAAAATAAAAAGCAAAAAACACAATGCATTTTTTTCTTCCGGCACGCTGCTATCCAGCATTCTTCAGGATACATTTAAAACGAACAAAATTCAATCTGTCAAAAAGCTTGATTGCTCAATATGCTATTACGATATAGTGACCCGATTCCAGCGTTGTTAAAACAATTTGTACAAATAAGCAAATAGTGAGTTGGTTAATCGGATCCCACATAAAGACGTTCTAAAATATATTTATGCCTTTGACTACATTCACGTATCACCAATGTACACGGTCTATGTATTATAGTAAAACAACATCAAGTTAGTATATAATACAGAATAATCTAGTAGTTTCATAAACTCTCCCACACTGCTTTAAAGTGGAATGAACTTAAAGTTTAACATTCTGCACTGTCAGCTGGCCAATTAGTTCCTCCAAAAATACCCCAGCAGAGAGGAGAATGTGTTATGCAGAGCAACATATTACACCGGATGAAGAGATTTGTCATGTCACTGTAGTCATGTATGGCCCAATCAGCCTGCCTCCAAAACATGGTGTTGTGGACGCTGATTGAGAATCGCAGCAGAACTTACAGGATAGCAGTTGGCAATCTATCAGCTACTGAGTTGTTCAGATGAACCATTGATTATTAGTTATTACACAGCCAACAAATAATTGGGAACACGTTAAGAAGTATGAGTGTTATTAATGTATTTTTCTGTGCCCCTCAACCCCGGTAACCCACTGCCAGTAAGACAATAAGTGACTAGATTCTGGGTTAACGCTGATGATGGTACTTGGAACGAATGCCCCAAGTGCGTGACACAGAGTAAGAACCTGCGTGTTCATCGGTACCTTGGCTCTTCCTTCTGATAACAAATATTGAGTTAGCTTCACAGCCATTGCTTGGCCTCAACATATTCTCTCGTTAAAGACGATTAACCGTCAATTCATAGAGAACACTGTTCTTCGACTGACAAGGCAGAGCAGACCATAGCCGGAACAATAACTTCCATAAGTAATCCGAATCACAATTAAATCCGGAGGAAATGACAGCGAGAGGCCACGGAATTGGCGATCTCCAGGGTCATTTCCCCTTCCCTGTAACTCGCCATTGGCTCTTTCTCCCCCTGACCTGTGGTCTTCTGTCGTCCTCCACTGACCCTCGGTTCCTGCTCATTTCCCTCGTCCTCACCTGTTTCCCTAAACTCCGCACTTTCCGCAGACCCGCTCTCTTCGCACTCCCACACGAAAACCGGTACAGATGAAGTACCAGATGGCGTGAGAAGGGAGAGGAAGACTTCCTTCGTTAAGGAAGAGAGCGTCCGCGCTCACATCTTCAAAACAACATCTACTTTTATTCTCCAGGAATGAACCTTTAGTTATAGCAAAACTCCAAGCACGCTTTTCAAAAAAAAAATTAACAGGAGACGCCCCCCCCTTACGATAAATATAACACCTACCGCGCCAGCCCTTCACTAGAAAGAGATTCCTTACCTGAGAAGCCAAGACGTGTTGAGAGAGGTGAAACGGGAAGTGAGGAGCTGTTCCGGCCGAGGCCTGGGCTGAGGAAATGGTCGCGTTCTCTAAGCTCCCGGCTCCCGACACCGAAGCCAATAAATGTCCCATGCCGGTGGCCATAGCCGAGAAAGCTCCAGGAGCGACCGCAAACTGCCCAGGGTGGATGAAGAGAGGCTGTCCAACGTTTAAAGGGTTAAAAAACTGCTGGCTGTGCAACCCCGAGAAAGCCAAACTTTGCACATGTCCGGCGTTAAGATGAGAGGGTCCGTCAGTTTGGATTATCAGCGGCGAATAGCTCTCTTTACTCAAACATTCGCCGTCTTTCTTGGAGTCATCCTTCTTTCTGCAGTCCCCTTTCTCCCTCTCCGACACCCTGTGGCTGAAGCACGTGTCACTGTCCCTGCGACCATCCACCGACTCCCGTTTCTCAGCCGTGGATCCTTGTTTCGGCCGCTGAGAGGAGTCTGCAGCAGCCTCCCCCGCTGGCGGGGAGCCCGCTCTGGAGAGCCCCACCCGCGGGCTGCAGGTGACTGCTCCCGGCAGCTCTTCGTGTCTCTCCAGCTCCGGCTCACTGTCCGCTCCTGACTTGTCATCTGAAGTAACCGGGAGAGAAATAAAACAAGTCATACCATTAAATCAGAGTGAACAGAACCGCCAGATTCCAGTGGCATCCGGCAATCATCGGGACAGTTTTAATATTTTTCATATATTTTATACCATATCATCACACATAATATTCAAACATAGAAATAAACTCATCAATATATTTCGTATGATAATTCGTATGGCTACAAGTTTAACATAAAATATATTTTTTTAAAAACAGGTTCATGTTTTTTTCTTATCCCCTGTTAGGTCTTTATATTTCGGTGTTTGACCAGGGGAGGGGTCTGTGCTGTAAATAAATCCACAGAATCCCTGTGGAACAAGTCAGGACGCGAAGAAAAGAGAATCTGGGAACTTCATACGCGAGATTCTTAGAAATATTAATTTTGACTTTTACTTTCAATATCCAGGTCAGTGATGAATATGCAATGTGATTTGACGCAAACTTCACACACAAACAATATTCTGCTTTGTATAATTTAATATCTCAAGCGCATCATTAAAACATTACCAGAAATAAACTGGAGACAGATGAACATTGAATCACACCCGCACGGGGGAAACCAGGTTTGAAACCAAAATCGAGATGATCGATTTCCCTCAGGGTTATCGATGTATATGCTTATCTGTCTTGTTACTGCTTTTTCTCTGCTGGCGAACTTTTTTAAAAAAAACTCTATTTGATAAGATGGGACAAAGCGCCACTAAAGGAAACTATTTAACATTCTCCCAAAGACCGGATTCAGAGCCCGAGGTGGAATCAACAGTTCCGAATCCCACTCGGTTACACAAACTCCGGCTTCACCAGTTCTCAGTTTGAGAAACGTTCACACTGTGTGCGAATGGGTCGTTAGAGTTATAACATGCATAAAATATGCCACTGTATTTTATACATCAGGGATTTCTGTGTCATTTCCACTAACAAAAACGACCCATTACTGAAGATTGCTGCCCTCCCACTTATATTGCACGTTGTTGAAACACTTTAAAAATCATCGAGGCCCATGAAACATTGTCTCCTTGTCCCACCCCGGGTGTGTATTATTTCAAGCTCTCCCGTTTCCCAGCATTACAATAGGTACATCAGGAAATAGTACTTAATGTGGGAGAATTGGAAATGGAATCCAACTGAATCTATCTCACGAAACATTCCCCAAGGTTTCACACTCTTTGATTTATATACTATTTGTACTGAGTTCAGGGCAATGTTCTAATTTAATGTTATCTTCATTATGATTAATACATGTGAAGCTGGCGTTTTCCCGTATGCCGGTGTCCCCAGGACCCATTTATTAGAATGTACTGGAACAGATAATGACACCAGGCTTTAAAGGTTAAGCCGCTCGCCCCGTGGTTAAGCCGGGGGACGCCATGCGGTCAACAAACCATGCGCCCTTGATCTCTGGATTGGATCAGCGATCCTGCTCCTCCCTCTCGCCCCACCCCCTCCCTCCCAAACATTTACCTTTGGGTGCTTGACCGAAATGGAGAGATACAGGGTCCAGAGCCAAGGGCGAGCGGAGGGACTCCCTGGCCGGAGGTTGGTCGCTGGAGGAGGCATCAGAATCACCACCATCTCGATCACCTTTACACTGATCCTCGTACACACGCAGGGAGGGCAGAGAGAGTTGTTTTCTGAAAACAAAAATCCTAACTGTTTTATAACAAGACCGATAACGGTCTTAAATGGTACTGTTTCAAAAGCGATATTTAAAAAATAATGTGAAAATTGAAAGTAAATATCAGAATGCAGTTAAAATATAGTTTTTTCCCCCAAAAATATGCTGCCGTGGGTAGCGCCTCGTTCAACCAACCCCCAATATTCCATGTTGTCATTTCGTTAATGACCGCCAGGAGGTGCCCGGGGACAGTCTGGAGAGACCGTCACTACGGGAGGAGAAACGGGTCACCCTTCCATCGACTCTACTCCCTGCTCCTGAGAATTATTAGGATTAAACTCATTAAAAGGAAAGAAAGAGATCCACCTCTCTGCCACCTAATCCCCAATGTTCTAGATAAAAGTGTGGATGCCCGGACCTGATAATAACCCAATAAACCCCGATCCATCTCTCTACCTTTTTTCTCTTCTCCCGTTCCCAGTGTCTCTGAATCCTTTCGCAAAGGGGTTGTTGTCAATCTTAAGCTGCGTTATCTGTTGAATTTAAAAAGTCAGTTAATAAACCTAAAATTCTATAAACAAATGACAAAAAAATGAAGATTACTGGATAAAAATTAAACTGCTATGTTGGTGTGGGATTGATCAAAACCCCCTCCAAAATAATCCAATGGATCATGTTTAGCTCTTTGTGCCTTGACTAATATTTATCACACAAGCAACATCACCAAAAACGCCTCCGTTAGTGAAGTCTTGCTCCGTACACACGTTGCCGACCATTTTCCTCAGTAAATTATTTTGTAATATTTCCTACGTTACCTCAGTAACTACATTTCGAAAGCACAACAGGAGTAGTTTGGGTGATAAATTTGCATCGTTCTATTAATAAATTCAGCCAAAAATTCGATTGATTAAAATATATGATAATCCCCTAGCAAAGAATACCAATAACAAAATTGCTGTCTGTGCAGGATTTGTTCCAAAGCTTGTCGACCTGAAACATTAACTCCGTTTCCCCCTCCATGGATGCTGCTTCGTCTGCTGAGCATTTCCAGCGTTTTAAAATTAAACTTTCATACCTTGAGTCAAGGTTGGGTAAATCTAAGTTTTATGTTCCTCTCTGTGTCTTGTTGAGACATTTAATCTCAGTTGCCAACAAGAACGTTATGAAGCACTGCTAAAAGGTTCTTAACAGTTTATTTACGTGTTGTTACGAATACTTCATACAAGTTATGGTGTGCCTACATGACATCAGCAAGCAGACAAGTGCACCTCCCTAGCTGAGCCCCTATTCAGTATTCATAACCCACTGTGCAAAATATGCCAATACTGTTAAAGGGGCAAAGCACGTGAGACGCAAGGAATTAAATCTCTAAAGTATCTTAGATCTAAGTGGGATAAGTAGGATACTTCTTGTTATAATGTCTGAAGAACTGCAGATTGCAAGTGGCCCCATTGCGAATTTGAATTCCTATTGTAATTTAGTTGGCAACCATATCAATGGAAGTGCACTGATAGGGGAGATTTGGCCATAGTATCCTTCTGGTTTTATCTATAAGTTTATCTTTAAATGTTGATATATCGTGCACCCAATAAGTTTGCTAATATCAGGCAAGATCAACAGAGCAGAGGCGTCATTCGGCTTCGATCAGGCGAGTCTGCAGTGATAAGTAGACTTTAATCGATTTCGATTCTCGTCATAAAGTGTCGGTCGAGAATGGACAGACGATGTCCAACCCGTACGTGGCTTTTGGACAAAAGAGGGAATAGAGAGAGGAGAGAGAGAGAGAGAGAGAGAGAGAGAGAGAGAGTAGTGGGCAACGCCGAGTGCATTTTGATGTTAAATGGTCACAGGTCTAAACCGCAATCTCCCACCTCGAGAGAAAACTGCTTCAGTCTGTTTAGAACTCTTTAAATGCAACGGCTTCTGTGGAATTACACTGCAATCGCTTTAATTGTACTAACTCTTCATACAGATCTGTCGAAGGGATGTGGTGGAGTTCCCCACGATCACATAGAGTGGAACATTGCTTTTCAAAAACGAGGATTCGATTAAGCTAACCGTTATTAATTTTTTAAACTGCCTTAATTTTCGTGTGTCCTCAAAGTATCCAATTAAACGTTATTTTATAGTGAATGTAAGGGATTTCATTATTTGACTAACTTTGAATGCTGTTTAAAGATAAAGGTTCTCGGGATTTTACAGCTTCCCGGAGGTGGACATTTCTGCAAACGATCCCAGATCGCTGTCAAATAATAGTTCTGATGTTGCAGAAGCATCAGACTTTACAAGAAACTTCCCAATGCTGCACGAAAAGAAACGTTTTTATTCAAAGGTGTGCCCGACTTTGGGCTGAGTCACAGAGGGAAAAAGAGTTAAAACATTTTGAATCAGTGAACCAAAATATTACCACATTGAGCCGGTGTGTCTCCAGCCTACATTGCGTTACCTGCACGAACAAATCTAACTGGCTCCCAGTTCTGGGCCCAGGTAGCGCGACAGAAGCGTGCCGGACTCACCTTATCGTTTTGATAGGCTGTGACCGCAATGAACTCCGTCTCTGGGAACACATAGGTTCGGAAAGTGCTGTAGGGCAGTTTGAGAATATCGTTCGCGCGGACCACGTGGAATCTGGGCTGGTATTTGTGCATAGAATTCAGGATGGTCTGAGAAAGCGACAGAAAGAGCAGTCGGGTTAATTCCACTGAAAGGAAGTTCGCGCTTTGCCTCGAATATCTGGGGCCACAGCTGAATAAAACCTAACCATTTCTGCCGATATTCCTCCTCTGTCACCCCCACACGGAGGAACGGGAAAGGGGAAAGGAGGTGCCCTTAATAACGCACAGGAAGCTGGAAACTTTACTCACTCCTGCTTCTTCGGAAAAGGTGCAGAATAACTTGGAATCATAGTGTGTACCTGAGCAGTACTACTTCAAGATAACCAACCGGCGTACAATATTTTAATTTGTGTCTTGCAGCCCAGAACGTCTAACATAAAATCGACTGAAAGGCATTAGACCAAAATCGCCTTTATTGACTATTAATATGGTATTAAAATAAACGATTCCAAAGTGGACTAGGAATAATTTGATTTTTTTTCTAATCCGCGGCAGACATCCAATGTTGAGGTTACCGATTTCCTGAAATAATCTGACTCAAAGCTCACACCAATATCCCGCCCCGCTCTCCACCCTCTTATTTCCCCCTTTACCGCATTTCCCCATCTATTTCATATTTTGGGATTATTATTTTTACTAGCGAACACGCCAATGATCCGGACAGTACAAGGGAAACACTTTCAAGAATAGTAAAAAAAATCCATTTTATGTTTTAAAAAAGTCCTAGCATGCAGTGAAAGCGAAACCGCGCCATTGTCTCTGACAAATAAAAGATACAGACACTGGATCTGGGCACTGATGTGTCATTTGAACTCTGTCCTGGGTTTATATAATATAAAATGTTACAGTGCTTTCCCGTTCAGGCGTGCAAATCAGCTAAAGAGCTCCACCACTCAAGCCTGGATCCGTGAGACAAGCTTGCCAGCCCGTGATTTCCCAAAATCCCTCTGAACTCTTCCAAAATATAATTCCTTTACGGTTAGACAAGAATCTTCAGCCAAGTATTACCCGAGATATACCTTTTAAAACAATGAATATTATTTCCTATTATTTATTAATAATATCAATGGCGTTTGCAATAGAATCACAAAAAGGTCTGTATACATTCGGTTGAATCGTTGACATGTTTTGGTTATGTTTCGGTGGATGTACACTCTGCAATCTGACTGAAACCCGGCTCACGGTTTTCACTTTAATTTTTCAGTACGCTATTGGCAAAAGCAAGCGGCAGATTTTTTTTCACGCTTGCGGATCTAGGTCGAATGCTCTGTCTTCAGGGCGAACGCTGTGCAGCCCTGTTTCATAATGGCTGCTTTTTTTTACCTCCAGTGTCGTTCCTACAACCTGCAATCAAGTTTCCCAGGCACTGCATTAACAACACTCATTCCCCGCGCAAATAAATGGTCACAAATTGTTTTCTATTGGCCCTTGTCCACCTCTAAAGCATCACTGGAATGATCCTTAAGAGACTCGCTGGCTGGACTCGCTTTCTGTTAGGGCTTTCTACCTAAACAGCACTCCCTCTCTGCCTCTCCCCCCCCCCCCTCTCTCTCTCTCTTCCCTGACGCCACAAAGACTGACCTGCTTTTCACAACTCATATCCTTAATACACTTCAGCCTGACCCCGAGTTAGCGTACAGCAAAAAAACACAAAGGCGACAAACAATAATGTTTAAAGGCGTAATTATAAGGCCCTAAACAGTCCCCAGAGCAGATTCTGATGCCTCTCAAACACTAGCATGGATTTGTGCCCACATTTATTCTGAATCAGGGAGCAGCGGATAATTAACAAATATGACAGCTTTAGTGCTTTGTTTCAAATGGTGTTAGCCTCCCTTAACAAGCGATAGACACGTTCTAACCCCGCCAGGATTAAAGCCTTTCAGATTATTCTGACCTATGTTTCAAATTATTCCAAACAATTTGACTGAAAGGTGAAAAAGGAAGTTTTATTAGGAGCTTCATGGTCTTTCTGTGACATTCTATTAATGGAATTGCAACAACTTACAGAGAAACTCTAAAGTGGGCCGTCCCGCTCCATTGGTTAAGGATTAAGGGTGGCCTAGGTTCTCTCAAGCCCTGAACTCACGTTACTTCTTTTCCAGAGGACTGCTCATCAACTTGGGGTGTGTATGTGGGGAGGGGGTGGCAATTCTCCTAAATTTGTACCCAGTCTCCAATAAGGTACAATTTTTATTTGAGGTTTTGCGTCTGGTACGGAAGTGGGGGTTCAGTGATGTTCACGCAGCCAGTGATATAAAGGGAGATTCAAGCAGTTCAAGAAAGTGACAAAAAGAGACATGCGGCCGTGCCAGGTAGAGAGTCCGCCAGCTTTGTGATTAGTTACCTCTGTTGAACACTTAGTAAAAAGTGACAGTCAAAATGGAAAGTATATAAATTGACCTACAGCAACACTTACGAATCCATGCTTGTCAGATATGTTGTTGGTGAGTTTTAGTTTGTGAAACGTGACTGCTTTGGCCATCCATTGTTCGCCCGTTGCCGGACTATCTGGGTGAATGTACATCCTCTTTGGCATCTCGGGATCGGCTTTCCCGGCTACCATCCAACGCGAGTTGTGAAATTTGTAACGACAGTCATCGGCGGCCACAATGTCCATCAGTAAAATATATTTTGCCTTTTTATCCAAACCGTTGACCCGCACTTTAAACGGTGGGAACATTCTCCTAAATTAAACACACGAAGCAGCACATTTAATGTAATATGGGGTCATCGAAGTGCAGAAAAAACACGGCTCAGCATAAAAGAAGCACACAGTTAAAACTAACAGGCTTCACAACTGAAAATATTATACTTAAACAGAGCCTTGTTCGACTATGCATTGATTTTTTTCTCACAACCTTTTCTTAACACTGTGAACAGTTCGAATTTATTCTTTGACACTTGATCAAATCAACTGATATTTTAACTCGGAATAAGCTTTCATAGTTCACCTATCCCATCACAGTTAATGCGGTCAGCAACATCTCAGCTGGCCTGGTGTGTATTGTCTACGAAGAATGCGCAGCATTCTTTCAAAGTGTGTAACTGGAGGATATTTGGGTAGCCATTGCAAAGTTTGGCCATTTTTAAAAGTGGAATCGCACCGTATTTGCCTTGTCGCTTTCCTTGCAGTCTCCTCGAGCCTTTCCAGCAGTTACACAGGCCGATTACAATCAGGGGTTATTATTAGCAACAGACTTATGGCTTCGACCTCACAACTTCTGCAATGGTTCAAACAGTGCTCGGGAGAACTGGTGACTAATTAGGATTCTTCCCACTAACGACGCGGCAGTGTGTTATAGATTATTATTATATTTCTAGACAAGGAAAGATCCCGGGAAGATACTTGCTTTTCCAGTATAAATATAGAATGGATATTTTTAATGTAAATTGTTTGATTACAAAGCGACGAGGAAGGATCAAAATACGTGGAGCCCTCATTTTATATAAAACTAAGATATAGAAGCGCGAGTGAGTATCTGGAGCAGAAAGCACAACCTCTAGCAGTTGCTATTTAGCTCTTTAATAAGGGACTGGACATTAAAACGCTCAGATTTCACTGGCAAATCGGATTGCGCCTTTGGCACGTTGACAACTGGCTTCTCTGAAGGACTTCGCAAATTCACTAGAATTAATTTAACAGATGACTGATTCTTAATTGTACTTTTGATTTAAATAAAAGCAAAATAAGATAGAAACGATCCGAAAAGTTAAAGAAATAATAAGGGTGCGGGAAACACCGCTGCGTTAACTGGGGACTGGCCATGAACACAACCGTACCTCCCAGACTTTGTAATCACCATTTCGGTGCCCACTTTGTGAAACTGGTCCCACAGATCTTTCGCTTCCAGGTTCACTTTAGGATCGTCCTCGACCTCGTCCTCCGGTTCCAGGCTCTTGAGGGGCCGCAGGTGTGTCGACTGATGCCCGAGAGCGGAAACGTGGATCCCGGCCTCGGCCATGCTCGAGTCCGTCAAGGGTTTGCCCAGAGCTCCGGGTAGCGAGAGAGCAGCCGCACCGCTCGGTGGCAGCGCCAGGGCGGGGAAGAAAGAAGGCTGAGCAGTCAGGAATGCGCTCATGGGGAAATCCGCGGCTCGGTGAGCGTGGAACGGATGATAAGCCATAGTGGTCGCCGCTAAAACTGGTTCTCTCATGGGTGCATCCGGAAAACGAAGGGGGAAAATAGGAATATTTCTGTCGGAAGAGTCGCCTTGCCGGGTCTTCTTTATACCATCTTCTGGAAGAACCAGTGCCGATCGACAATCTCTCTCTCTCTCTTTCTCTCTCACTCACGCACACACACACAAACACACACACACAGGTCCTTCCAACAATGATCTTCCTTCGGCTCCGTCCTGCTAATGAACCGCCCAGTTGATTGGTGATTTTACGCGTCCTGACCAATTGTGTGCCTGCATAGGCGGAGTTTTGACAACTAAAATCAGGATGGATGAGAGGAGGGGTGGGAGAAAAGGTGTCGGAAGGTCCAACGTACAGTAACCATCACTAAGATCGCTCTTTGAAAACATGTCAACAAAATTAAATATTAACCAATGACAGAAAAGCATGATACCCCCTCCACCCCCCGCCAACACACACACCCGGTCTTTTTCCCTCCCCCAGCCGTCTCAATCCTTCCCGCTCCCCGGATTAAGAGTGCCCAGCCCCGGACGGAGACTTCACGGCGCATACAAACACCTAGAGCCGCTAAAATCGCCAAAACCCGCAGGTAACGACAAACAGATTGTGGATTTATATATAAAAAACTAAAATGGTCTGACCCGAACGGGAGAGAGTTGACATTTCCAGACTTGTTTGTTACTCCAGAACGGATATGCTTTCTTTAACCGGCTAAATCTATAATTTTATGCAGTTATTGCTGGATATTTAGAATTACGTTGTCGCTATGGATTGGTATCACAGTGAGCAGGGTAAGACCAGAAACCGGTCAATGGAGTCTTGAAATTTTACTTGGAATACTGCAACACCTATTAACCATTATTCATCTTTGTACTGAAATAAACAGCCAGATTCTGAGCACAGAGGTTAAACAGTTTAGAGACAAAGTTAAAAAGAAAATTACAGGCGTAAGCTTTGACCTATTTCCAAAGGTATTTGTAACAGCAAACGCTGCGGCAGTTTCACTTTTCTGGTCTCATTTTATTGTCCAAACTTTGTGAGGTCAGGCACTCTTCTCCTGATTTCTTCTCGTTTGATTCAGCTACAGTCCCATGTGCTGTTTAACTCGCCAGCCCACGGGGGAAAAAGTCAACTTTCTGGCGGTGGGTCCCACCAGATGGCGTAATTATGATTTGAAATAAAAGTTATTGAGAAATAAATCGCAGCCTTAAATTGTAAAGCAGGTCAGCAAGGGATTTTTTTGGAGGGGGGGGGTGGAAGAGAAGTAGTATTCGCCTCCTCTCTTGCAGCTATGTGTTGTCCTTAGCCGCTGAATCAGTATTGGCATCTAAAGTAAGGACATTGCCCTTTTTAATTTTACAGCTAGCGAATTGTCCAAACGCTTCAGCGCGTTGCGAATCGTGGGAAAAGCCAAGCGAGACGCGCCCGCAAAACGCGGCACTCGGCACTGAATCTGAGTCCTTATAGCCCCTAACTATCACCCGGAGTCTGTGTCGGGGGGTGGGGGGGGGGTCGGGGTCGGTAGACGAACTCAGGGAGAACCCCACGAGATCTTAACTATAAAGCTTTCGGGTGATGTGTTTGTTAGGCGTTTGGCGTCTGTTATTATCAAAGCCTAACCTGAAAAACAACCCAAATGTGAAAATGTAAAAGGGAGAGGATGGTTCTGAGGGGCAAAACGGATTCTCAGAGTGGGAGATGCAAGCTTCCTCGAAACCATCTCCTCCGATTAAGTCGGACACGGCTTGTCGAGAGCGCTTGGCGCCAGACTGCTGACGTCTAACAATAAGCACCGTCTCCTGTCACTTCGGATTAACCAAAGAAATTTTATCAGCGCCCCTCCTCTCCCCATTCCTCCCCCCCCCCCCCCCCTCAACCTCTGCGATAACCACTGCCAGAAAAAAATAGAAATCAAAGCTCACCGTCTTCAACGTAAGTGTCTGCCGATTTCTGGGAGAGTACAATGCGAAATTATTTAAAATCTGCCCGGGCAGTGATCCGCGTGTGTAAGGATAAGTAGCGGAAGGCAACATACACTTTATTCGGTCACATTTTTCTCCGGTTGCTGACCCCTCTTTCTCATCACCAAGCCGGAGATGGGACGGGACCGAGAATTTACTGACGGCGCAAAAGAGAAAACGACGACACTCACGTCACCTTACCATTTCGCAAAATAGCTCTGGTGTTGTTAACCATTTTAAATTCCCTAAATTGCCAAAAGTGCATTTTACAATTCGAAAAAATGAGCGTCTATACTTCGCCAGACAAGCGACCTGCCTAAAAGGTTGAATATTTAAAAAAAACAGTAACTGTCTCCTGGACACAGACTTCTCACACAATACAATATGTTTGTGCGGTCATTAGTGTAATGTTTCATTTTCAGGATGACTTCCCTCAGCCCCGACAAGTCAGGACACTGAAAAATGGGTGCAATAACATGAAAACAAAACGAAACAGTTTTTTAAAATTCCCAGTCAGGTTTACCAGAGCTGTTCCGCGTTATTGCCCGTGTACTACCACCATTTCTAATATGGAAACATTATACAATTTGTGGAGAAATTAGTTCTCTGCATTTAGAATGTGATATTTTATACATTAAGACGTACGCTGCCATTGACCAGGACAGATACCACGTATCTCAACCCAGTGTGCAAAGGAAAGGTAATAATATGGGTCTCTATCGAACAAGGTGCAATGCACCTTTGTCTTAATTCTCTGTATCTCATGGTCAGATAGTGTCACTGGCGCCACAAAAAGCTCAAATACTTGCAAAAATAAGACTACAGTTTCGATTTATACTGAGCCATTGTCTAGGACTGCTTATTATTCACGTCTGTTTGAAACTGAAAGATTAATCAAAATATACAGGTACTTTGTGATGATTACTGATCTATTCCGTGAAGTAACTAACCAGACCATAGAGTAACCCCTCACCCTACCTCATCCACACAATCATTTACCAACCAGTTAGGAGGGAGGACAGGTCCCCTTTGCGAGGCGTTTTTATTCAAGGCAATTACACTCTCACCTAAAATTGATCGCGGTGTGTGAGGTCTGGCGAGATAGCACACTGGAGAGATCTGTTGTTGCAGTTCATAGTGTAGGGTGTTCAGCACACGGGCATACCCTTGTCACTGAGTCCAGTAAAATCTGGTTCAAAGATTCACATAACCAATGTTGTGCATATAGGAAGGCCTTAGAACTTGTATGCGTGTGCGTGTGTGTGTGCGTGTGTGTGTGTGTGTATGTGTGTGTGTGTGTGTGTGTGTGTGTGTGTGTGTTTGAAAAACAAACAAAATAAAAGTTCACAACAGGGAGCTGGGAAATATTGCAAAATGTGACCTTCTGTCGATAGGAGCAAGTCAAAGCACGATTTCTCTGAGATTTTAAAGAACCATCATTTGGAGAGACGTTTTATTTTATTAACCAATAAGTTAGAAAATTGAGAGGTTATTCTACGCAGATAACAGCTCAGTTTAATTTCAGTATGTTTAATTTTATTCATCCGAATTATTAACCAGCAGCATTCTACTGAGGTAACTTTCGGAGTGATTGTAATTTGAATCCAGAATTTTATTGTAAGGGATGCAGACATATCTCAGGATTAAACCGAGAAACAACTAACGCACAACATGCATTTTAACATGCACTTTAGTTATCTTGTTAAGGAGGAAACGCAAAGGTCTGAAGTCGGGAGGCGGGCGGGCTCCAAGCACCGGTCGAGTGAAGCTGACCGATTGGGGCCGATTGCCGTTCTCAATTAACCACCAACTTTGCATGACCTGGTTGTTATACGCCAGAACAAGAAGATTCGGCCACCATGTTTACAGTACTTAACCTTTGTGGCTGGTGGCTGTTTGAGACATGAGTTTCAAAATGCATCTGACTGTCAGGTTGTTGATTACATACCTGATCTCTGGGTCAGCCTCACTATTTCGAGGTCACTCCTTGGTTACTGTGGGTGTATTAAACTGGTACTTTCGGGAAACATTATGTAATTGCCCTCTGAGGTGCAACTTCTATATACTACATATATCAAAGCTATATTTTACTATATATTCACACAAAAAAGTTGTTTCAAATATGAATAGTATATACGCAATTTATAATTTATTATATACAAACAGCAAATAACCATCTCTTGAAATGCTGTGTTTAATCAGTTTGACAGATTTTTGTTGATACCTGTAGATATTCTGACTGACTAAATCATTGCAGTCCGTGCAGCTGTCCCTGTAGTTTTAAGTTGAGAATCTATGTAATCAATTACGTGAACTTTACTTGTGAACGAACGCAAA